>NC_067226.1:30930168-32212668 GCF_019924925.1 Ctenopharyngodon idella | reverse complement strand
TATTATTAGCTCAATATGGCACATTTTCTTCCTCATATCTAAACCAGGCTAATAACATGTCAAATTGATTCTCAGCAGTGAATCTATAAATAATAGGGGTGTGACGAGACAGGTAGCTCACGAAACGAGACGAGACACAATATTGAGTCCACGAGAACGAGACGAGATTTTTACACACTATTTTTAAGAAATCCTCAAAGATGAAATACATGATTATAAAAATAATCTGCAGGTGTATTTGAAATGTTTTAACTAATCATCTTGTAATGAATGTAATTTCAGTTCTACTTTCTGAGTATGAATTATCATATGCAGTAAAAGACAACAATATTCAAGCACTGTAAAATGAATTTTGTTTTGTAAAAATTGTATCTTAATTTTAATCAATGTTTTATCAACCAATTGCCTGGATTTTATAAATAAGAAGCAAATATAGCAGACAATATAATCATGGCATGGAGGTGCCGGCGCGATCACTTGCACGTGAACTGGAGCGCATCTTATAGGCTAAATGAGCCGAAACTTAGCGGCTGCTTGCCTCACAGACATGAGAAATATATCTATAGAAAGCTTGAAATGTCTACTTTTAATAGAAATAATTGAAAACGAAAAGAAATAGGCCACTCTCTGATTATGTAATCCGAATGAAATGTGCATTCTCTCTCTAGGCGCGTCATTATGTGGAGATGATGAGAGTCAGCAATGTCAAATTCAACTTTGCAGCCGACACTGATTCAGAAAACATTACTTTATTAATAAACAATTAAAATGTCTCCTTGCTGTTTTTGTCACATTCATAATCATTACTTTTGCCGGTTCTTTATGGCAAGCTTTATGTGTGCGCTTGAGTGCTATATAGCCTATATTAGACGCTCATTATTATGGTTTATTCTTTCCAGTATTTAAAAAATTAATATAAATGTGAGTAGTCAACGAATGGTTTAAATGAGCAACTACTAGTTGACTAGAAAAAACTTATTTCACATATTTTCGCAGCATGTCACAAAGGGTATTCTGGTTTGAGCTCACGCTCCACTCGCATGCTCTGACACAGACACACACACAGAGCATCGTACATTATTATCAGTTTAAAATTATATTTGTGTATGACTAACCTATACTACAAACCCGATTCCAAAAAAGTCGGGACACTGTACAAATTGTGAATAAAAAAGGAATGCAATGATGTGGAAGTTTCAAATTTCAATATTTTATTCAGAATACAACATATATGACATATCAAATGTTTAAACTGAGAAAATGTATCATTTTAAGGGAAAAATAAGTTGATTTTAAATTTCATGGCATCAACACATCTCAAAAAATTCTCTGAATCTTTGGATGATATTATGCACTGTAGATGATGATAACTTCAAACTCTTTGCAATTTTTCTCTGAGAAACTCCTTTCTGATATTGCTCCACTATTTTTCGCCGCAGCATTGGGAGAATTGGTGATCCTCTGCCCATCTTGACTTCTGAGAGACACTGCCACTCTGAGAGGCTCTTTTTATACCCAATCATGTTGCCAATTGACCTAATAAGTTGCAAATTGGTCCTCCAGCTGTTCCTTATATGTACATTTAACTTTTCCGGCCTCTTATTGCTACCTGTCCCAACTTTTTTGGAATGTGTAGCTCTCATGAAATCCAAAATGAGCCAATATTTGGCATGACATTTCAAAATGTCTCACTTTCAACATTTGATATGTTATCTGTATTCTATTGTGAATTAAATATAAGTTTATGAGATTTGTAAATTATTGCATTCCTTTTTTATTCACAATTTGTACAGTGTCCCAACTTTTTTGTGTGTGTATATATATATATGTTTTGAAAAATTTTTATTTTTATTTTTTTAGATTAGATAGCTTCGATATTTGCACCACTATTTACAATGAAACTAAAAATTCATAATTTCTGATAGGAATGCAAAATCATGCAAAATCAATTGATTTTTTGAATAGAATAATGAGACATAAACCTCTACATTCAATCGCGTTTGGTCCCATTTATTTTTGATCACAGCTGTGCATGCACATACAAACCTTTAGTCCAAAAGCGCGCATATATGGAGAAATACACGTTGAGCCGTACAGGGTTTCATAATTACTGAGTTCACAAAATGTAGTTTGCTAGGGGGCTTCGGGGGCATGCTCCCCCAAGAAAATTTAGATTTCCCTGGTGTACATACAGTATGTGCATTTTAAGACGTTTTAAGCGCCAATCTAGCCACTCAGCATCCTTTCATGTCCTTAATAAGTTTGATTGCACATGACACCTGTCTCATTTTGATGCACAACCCTGGATTTTTATTTGTTTTTATTTTGTGTCCTGTTGTGGAAGGTTAGGTCACCCAAACCGAGCTGGACCGGGTCAAGTCCAGTTACAGACAGCTGGTACGGGACGCGGCACAGGCGAAAAGAAAATACCAAGAAGCAAGCAAAGGTAGGATGCCTCTCTGCTGTCTAGTTCTCTAAAAAGCATGGCCACTTTCCTTTCATTTTGACTGAAAAGCATATCTTGTGATGAAAGAGATGCATGTACAATAAGAGGAACTGTTTATTGTTTAAATACGGAAAAAGGTTAGGATATTATGTATAAACAAGGCACTTGTTTACTCAGACAATAGGAGAGAAATCTTACAGAGGAAACAAGAGAGTGGGGGGGGGGGGGGGGGTGAAATTGTGTTCCGGGGGGCACCACAAAATGACTGAAAGTTACTACGTGCAATTAAAGGCAGGGTGCAAACCCAAACCCTGTGCACGCCACTGAACAAGACTGCATTTATTTGATCAAAAGTACAGTAAAAATTATAATATTGTGAAATATTATTACAATTTAAATGAATTGTTTTCTATTTGAATATATTTTAAAGTGTAATTTATTCCTTTTATGGTAAAGCTGAATTTCCAGCATCATTACTCAGTCTTCCATGTCACATGATATTGTTAGATTGATTGATGTCATCTGAACTTGAAGTGAGCCCACTGAATGGTAGTGTAATTTTTAATATAATTTTATAATTTTTTTAATATAATTTAAATAAAAGTCTTAACCTAAGTTCAAATATCATGAACTAAGATGGTAAGTAATATAAAATTAATATTTTATTGTAAAGAAAATATACACTGAAAAAAAAACTGATAGGATTTTATTTGAAACAATTTTCACTTGGAAATTGCTAGTAAATTTCACAAATAATTATGGCAAGTAAAACATTGAATTAACCATGAAATTTTGAAGTAGAAAGACTGAAATAGTATTTTCTTGTGTGTTCCAGTAATCTTTGTTTTATTTACAACTTAAAGTCATTTTTACAGTGTATATAGCAGTGCTAAATTGTGAATTGTTATCATTAGAGGCCAAGCACCGAAGGTGTGTAGGCACCTGTTGTAATCTTCAGTGTTCTTCTTCTTCTTATTATTATTCTGCTCTTGAGTCTAAGACAGCCCATAGAACCACTTCATGAAATTTGGCACACAGATAGAGGACAGTCTGAACATTAACCACAGCAATTTTGGTTTGTCTCTAACACAGTGGTTCTCAACCTGCGCATGCGGCCCGTCACGAATGCAAATGCGGCCCACGATATGCCGACCACAATTTAAAAAATAAATTATAGTTTTACAATTTATTTTTGTTTTTAAATTAAAATTAAAATGGATTAAACAAATATAAATTTGAGCTATAATGTTGTATAAAATAATTTTGGTGGGCATTTATTGTTTTTAGACACTCGCAGGCCTATATGTACTGACGCAATTACACAGTTAACGAACACTTACAAGCGCACGCTTTGGCAGAATTCCAACAGTAGCCATTATTTTTGTAAATTTAGGGATCAAAATGGTCAAATTTGTTATTAGAGGAGAAAACGAAATGAGGAACATACAATGAAGCAACACTTGCAAACCAGAAGAGTCGTAGCATCAGCAGCAAAGGTAAGAAGAATGGAAGAATCAGTTTGCTGTTAATGAGCGAGATGGGCAGCCTTCCTGTTTGCTCTGTAGTAAAGTAGCCTACTTGACATTTGCAAAACCTACAATTTCAAAAGACATGTGAATTGTGTTTGTTTGATGTACTTGTATTTTAAACCAATAAAAATAATCAATAAATTGCACTCTATGACATAATTTTCCATCATCCAAATTTTGAATTTTCCAAAAAACCTACCTCCTCCTAGCCCGTTGCTCCGATTTTCACAAAAATTGAACCAGATCATCTTCAGACCATTGAGGCTGTATCTCTGCAACGCTTTAGCGTATTCTGACCAAACTTGCTGTTTGTTATGACAACCATGAACTGAGGATACCTGCACAGTTTTGCCTCTTTTTGCTTATAACTTCTGAACAGTTTGGCCAAAAAACACAAAACTGGTCTCTTTAGATTTGATGCAGCATGCCGAGTCGAACCATATCATCAATTTTGGGCATCGGCCAATTTGAATTTTGTCGTAAAATGCTATATTTTACGAACGCATTGGCATATCGTTACGAAACTCGGTATCATCGGCATCATGCCCTGAAGGTACTCAAAAAGTTTCTATACAGTGCCACCTTGTTGTCAAAAATTATAATAAAATGCTAATAGCTTTTTATTAGTTTTGCTTACTGTAATGAAACTGGTCTTAATAGATTCCTTGGGTCATGCCAAGAACATAGATACCAATTTTCCCATTGTTGGCCAAACTTCCTGTCCGCCATTTTGATTTTATTTGAAAACTTACTTTTTAAAGTCCTTCTAGACTGTTTGTCCGATTTTCACTAAATTTGAGTCAGATCATCTTTAGACCGGGCCAGCAAAAAAATATGGATTTGGTGTTGATAGACGAAACCATTTTTGCTGATGGCATAATGCCAAAATGAGTCAGAGGCTGTATCTTGGCAATGCTTTGACATATTAACACCAAACTTTTTGTCATTGTCACCTTACTCTGACCACACCGCGTCAATTTCATAACAACGCCACCTATTAGTCAAAAGTGATAAACCATTAAATCATAATACTAGTGAGTATATTTATGATTTTTCAGCCATTTTACCTAAAATCATCTTAAAATGTCTTTAATTGCTCATTGTTGCAGTTAGGGTTAGGGTTAGGGTCTGATGCTCTCAGCCATGCTGGCATGACTTATCATGCCTTCTTTGTGCTTCGCCCCTTAATTGCTGCTTCAGGGCTCCAGACAAAAAAAAATTCATTCAAAAATTCAAAAAACAGGCGCCAAATAATTTTTTTAATAGCCACACAACAATGAACTTAAAATTTTAAAATCACTTACTTTTAGTCATCCTGTTGTGTTTATATCTCCCCTTTACAGTTTCAGCTTTTTCTTCTTCTGACTTTTCTGGGAAATGAATGTCACTATTTTCAATTAATACTATTATAGTTTTTGTTAATATTTTGAGTCCGATTAGATTTTTATATTTTCTGCTTTCCTTTTTTGTTAAGTTTTAATTTTTTTGTTTTGTTTTTAGTTTTATTTTTTGTTGTTTTTAAACATGTCTGTTTAGTTTGTATAGATTTTTATTTTAGTATTAACATTTATTTCAAGCAATAAAAAAATGTTTTTAATGGTTTTAGTTGATTATAATAACCCTAATGCTAGTAAAATCTTTATATTGAATAATATGTGTCAAATAATGTTCTTAGTCCTTCCTTCCTGAAGTTACAACAGTTTATTTTGAATCAAATGAAAATAAATATAAATATATGGAAATAAATATATAAATATATATTAAATTTGGTTTGTGTAACCAAATAAACAGGGGCAATTGATATACATACTACTTGACTTTGATTACTTTGAAATACAGCGGGACTCTTATTTTGAAATGTACTTTACTTTTGCTGCTCATTCAAGTTCAGAAGATGATTAAAAAATTATGTTGCTACAACCGTTTACAACACAATATAATATAAATAATATAAAGTAAACTTTGTGATAATTGATCATCATTAGCTCATAAGCAATCGGTTGACAAATGTGCGCTAATCATTGAATGCGAGCTGCTCTGAAGAACGCGCAACAGCTGTTGACTTTAAATCATGCAGCGCTCACATTTATTTAATGAAATTAAAGTTAATAATCACACTAGGGTGTATCGCGATTTGTTTTTCCATCCACAAAATATAAGATGCCTTAAAATGATCGTTTATACTCTTGTTATACTGTTTAAGGCACTGAAGACTTTTTATGACCTTAAATTGATCTGATGAGCATGAGCCGAGTGGAATAATGAAAGTGATCAGCATGATTGATATTCAAAGGGTAAGCACGCGCTGCATTGTGTGTGTATCTGCAGTCTGTAGAGCCAGCTTCCCCTTTTGCATGATGAATATAGACGAATTTATATGAAGAAATAGGCAGTTGTCTCCTTTACGCAGGAGCAGAACAGTGTGTTCAAATGCAGCTGTTTTGCACCGACGCAGGCGACGCGAGGCAACAACACAGTCGGCTTTCATCAGCTCTAGTTCTTTGGCGTCTGTTTGGTGTGTGAAATTTTTCCCTACCTATTCATATTTCGCAGCTCTAACTCAGTGAAACATTCACATGCAGCATCTCGTTTAATTACGTCAACACAGCAAATGATGTGATAGGCCACTGTTCACGGAACACGCAAATAACATGCAAATCTTACAGTCATAACTGTGAATTTAGCAAAAATATCACTCGCAAATGCGACCGTCTGGAGCCCTGTGCTTGCATCTGTATTTATTATTATTATTACAGTCCACTGCCTGTTGTGTCTAAAAAACACAACTGTTGCCTCTCGTACCTTCCTGATATACAGCTGTAATGTCACCTTTCTATTACAAGTTCTTGTGTGTTTGTGGTTGGCCTTTTGTACAGACAAAGAACGTGAAAAAGCGAAGGAGCGCTACATTAAAGCCACTCTGAAACTGCATGAACACCACAATGAGTATGTGTTGTCGGTGAAGGCCGCCCAGGTGCATCACCAACTCCACTATGGTCAAAGTCAGCCAGCCCTACTGGGAGCCCTGCAGACGCTACAGGAGGAAATGGTGCTTATTCTGTGAGTGAACATCAATAGCATCAGCACTTTAAAGTTAAACAGTGAAATCAAAAAGCTAATCACAAAGCTATGCAGTTGCATTATGATTTTGTCTGAGCTATGAATGTCTTATATTATTTTAGTGGGTAGAATGAGTAAGCTAAGGCTAAATTATTTTAAATAAATACTATACTGAAAAACCAAAAAGAGACCCATTCTCTCGCAACTTCTCGGTACCCAAGTGGACTCTTCTCATTCTGTTCGCGCCTTAGTTTACGCTTAAGCTAAATAGCAGGCTAACTAAACAAAATGAATATTCATAGTTTCTTTTAATGAACCCATAACTAAAGGAGTGGGGGGCTCTAACGCTGACTCTTCAACTATCAACATCTACGCAACTCTGAAAAACAGGCGTCGTCTTCTGCATTAGGTATGTTTTTTTTACTCTTTGAATAGCAGTCGTTCATTGTAAATGTATTTTAAACCTAATAAGATAAGAAATATAAATGTATGAAATAGTCCCCCCAAAAAATTAGAAATGGCCAGTTTGTCCGACAGTATGATATTCTTGACATTACGCACAGCTCTGTTTGTTGTTAGGATGACAAAAAGTTTTAGGTTGCTCTATCTTAGCAGTTTAACAGCACTCGTCATTGAGTCAAAATGAGTGAGATGGCCAATCAGATCAAAGAAGGCGGGGCTTTACCGTTCACAGAAGACGAGTGCGAATTCCAACACAAAGCTTTAGTTTTACCGCTGAAAGAGTGCGTGGAAAGATGCAAGTATCTAAACATTTAATATGTGATGACTGTTTCAATAGAGGAATGTTGAACGGCCGACAGTAATATCCAAGGATGCAAGATACTGAACTATAAAATTTAGTCATTTTGAATTGATTGATTCATGGAATTCATAAGCGAATGTGACTTAATCCCCCCACCACTCGCTCATGCACTCATTACCTGTCTGCCGGTAGGTTCCCCCAAAAGCATTTCGATCGCCCCCTGGTGGCTGGCTGCAGTATAGGTCATAAACCCCGCCCTCTCTATGTAATCGAATGGGACGCGAGCCAAACTAACGTATGTTAAAGTGTTTTTTTAATTTTTTGATGCTATAAAAACGTTATGATTGACAGCTGTGCTTGCGATTGAGTGTGGGCGGGACCTTGGTACTGCGGCTCCACCTCACTAATCGGCACTGACCTTTACTAGGAGATTTTGGCCTTATTTTTATACCCCATTGCACTCATTGCCTTATTTTAAGTGACACGACACAGTGACAGTTATAGACTTCTGCTTTTTCTCAATGTGTGACATGTCATCCTGTTCAGTTCTCACAAGCAATGTAAATAGTCGTTACTCATAGTTACAGTTAGTTAAAAAGAAGAAGTAGTTTTGCTGAGTGTCTTGTGTGTGAAAATACACATGACTAATGTGACATACTTTTTCTTAGGAAGGAGATTCTGCAGGAATATTTTGATCTGTCCAGTGTGCTTCATGAAGAGGTGGTCAGTGTTCACACTGAAATGGCCAATGCCCTGAAGGCCATCCAGCCCCACAAAGAGTACGAGAGCTTCATTCAGCAGAACAGGTATATACCGTTCCCTTTTGTTCCCAGTTTTTGTTGAATGCAATGGGAACCTGCACCAGAAGAAAAAAGGATGTTGCCCACACTTGCTAACTTTTTATCTCCTAAAGTCAACATGAAATCATAATTGACCCTGTTTACTTTCTCAAACAGTTGCTCACAATCTTTTATTAGGATCTACATGTACCTTGCTGGTCCATGAGCTATGAAGTGAAAGGCTACAATAAAAAACATAAAATAGGTCCAAAAATAAATGAACACTGGCAAAACAGCTACTGTATTATAAATAACTATGGCCATGTGGGCTGGGCAACATAATATAACTAATAACATCATAGCCCAGTTTTTACAGTCCAATCAAATAATGATTGTTAAAATCAAGTCTTTTCCTGCACGATTTCCTTATAAATATTCTGTTATATATTATGCGTTTTAAATACATTGCAAATTTCCTTTCATGTTACCTTTAAATGGATAGTTGGGATCGTTCTGCATGCACATGTATGTGGGTCATTAAGGAATAAAGTTTTTAAAAGTGTAAAATAACATAAGGGAGATATAATTAAGTTTTATTAAGTGTTAACAATGAGATTATATGGTTTTTATAATCATTTAACACTGCTTTTGTCATTTTTTTTACAAGATGGACAAAATTTGTTACCAAAAAAGTAATTCGGTTTAACCAAAATGTCGGTTTTACCGAATGACACTTTTGGTTATACCGAATGACAATATTTTCAAACACTGCTAACAGGCTGATATCTAGTTAGCTAGCTAGTTAGATTGCTAGCTAGCTAGCAAAAGAACAATCAAACATTTTGTATTTAGTACAAGTTTTTAAAATATTACAACATTTTCTGTGTTTTACAGCGGTTGTACCAAATGACCTGATGTTTCGGGACATGCGTATGAGCAAGTGAAAACATGAATTTTTCAAATAGTTAAAAGAGAGTTAGTTACTTTGCTTCACAACCATGTGGTCCTTTGCAGGTGTCTTAATGATGTCACATCCTGTTGCATGATATTGACCACATGACTTGATCCAGAATGGTCCCTTTAAATTGGTTACTCCAAATGACATCAATGAAATTCATTTCTTCTCATAACAAAGCAACGACTTCAACACGTAATTTTATTACCATTTTGCACTATGTTGATATATGATGTTATAAAATCATGCCAGAATAAAAAATATATACATTTATTACATTTTAAGATATTTTAATCACAAATCAAATGGCTGAACTGGCCTTTGGATGGTTAAACCGAATGACCTTTTGACACTTCAAAATCTTTAAAATACCTTTATATGTATAAAATATAATTAAAACCTTTTGGATTCAATAGAAGAGATCTAGTTGTACTACCTTACATACTTTGGATGTCATATCTTTGTTTTTTTTATTATTATTAAGGCCTTTGGACAAAAAAAAAAAAAGACCCATCACGTCATTGACCCATGTATGTTTATGTGCAGGTCAAGAGGAGAGATTCCTGCATGTGTGGAGTTTGACAGCAGTTTGTTGGAGGATGCTGAAGGCCTGAAGCCTGAAGATCTGCAGCTCAATGAGCTCACTGTAGAGGGAATCCAGCATCGGTGAGTTTCTTCTTCTTTCATCGCTGGGTAGCATAATAGTGCAAGTGAAAGCACAAATGTCATAGAAAGACAGAAGTGAAATCATAACCCTCAGGATCCTTGTTATTGTTTCTGAAACTGTCATATGAATGTTTGGAACAATCTTTGTGTGTGTTTGTGTGTGTTTTTTGGAGGTTAGGAAATGTTCTATCGATCTATCTGATCTGATACTGTATTTTTGCATAGTCTGTTTGTTTTTCAGTTGATTATTGTGTGTGTGTGTGTGTGTGTGTGTGTGCGTGTGTTTTGGCCATAAGGTATCAACTTAAGCTTATTAGGAACCAGATAATTGGTTTTTCCAATTACTCACACACTCAAATCCACTCTAAGCAGAACACCCCAACCCATTATGCTGTTTTCTATAACAAAGAGTTACTTTTACAAAACTATTAACACTTAACAGTTTTCACACAAGCTGCAAAATGCGTTAAACTGTTTTGTTTGTTTGTTTTTTCCCCCAAAAAAATTTAAACACACATTTAGTAATTCATCATGTGGTCATGTAAAAAGCACAAAAACATACATTCATCATGGCATCACAACCTGCACATACTTTTGCATCTGAAGTGAAGAAAACAGCACTACACAAAGCTGTTCACACACTCAGGAAAGTTTTAAAAGGACCACAGACTAAAGCGGATCACATTAACTGAACAGACAGCCCCCTCTTGACGCTGGGCCTGACATGCAAGCAAATATAGTCACGCTCCATGATTCACACACATATTAAATAATGTGTTACTCAATATTTCTGGCCCTCAGCATTTTGACTATCTTCGCATCACAACTCATTTTATGCTCTCATGGCTTCTCGTATTTTCTCTTCTCCAAGGCTCACCGCTGTGGAGGAGGAGCTCTTGTGTCTTGCTAGTACTCTTGGTTCCCAGCAGGCCACTGTCAACCAGCTGGAGTTGGAACTGCAGAATGAGGAAGGCTCTGCAAACATCGGCCAGAGGTGAGTCAGTTAGCTCTCCATACGCACCACAGTTCACTGAGCTCCTCTACTGCAGATTTGCAATTTAAATGCCAAATAGAGTTCCAAAAGGAAGTTTATACATCTTTTTTTAGGGAAGTAATAGGGGTGTAATGATTCAGATTACTCACAGTTCGGTTTTTATCATGGTTTTAGGGTAACTGGTTCAGTATGTTCAGTACATGTTCAGGACTACTGTCAAATAAAAATAAAGAAAAAAAGAACAAATAATCAAGCTACAAGCAACAGCAGAAATAAATACAATAGAGCAAAGATACAAATAAAATAAACATGTTTTTCAGGTTTTTCAGGTAGGTCTAACAGTAGTTTTCAGGTACAGAATTTGAATAAAGTAATCAAATGTAAAAATTAAATAAAGATTAATCCTTATTAAGGTTACAAAAGCTTTTCAGTCAAGAGCAGTGAGTGATTTCTTTCTTTGTCTGTTTGATTAACATTAAAAACACAGACAACAGCAGGAATATTAGGCTGCTGTCACTTTAAGACTAATGCACGGATCCAAAATACTGACACTGATACACATGTGTTTTCTTTCTTGACTGTTTACGTTTACTTAAGACATTACCAACAATGTCTGCTAGGATACTCGCCAAGACAGGCATGTTGACATCATTTTTGTGTGAATTTGTCCATTCAAGCACAAGACTTGAAAGAGAACTCAATATTTGCGCGCTTTCTGTGTGCGCGTTTCAGATGAGTTTACTTTTTAAACACAGATAACACTGAACTGAACATATTAGAGCATACGGCACTATGAACTAAGTTTAGGGGAAGCCAGAATGCATATCCATCGCCTGAAACATACATTATCCGAACTCTGTCTGTTTATGTGTTGTTATTTACAACAAACCATATTATAGATCCGTATGCATCATCAGATTTGAGATGAACCGTGGTGCAAGTGCATGCCAAACTGTGGGTAGAGAATGGTAAGGTTTGATTTTTTTTTACAGAGAACCGTTACACCCCTAGTAAGTAATTATTTAGCAGAAGCTTTTTCCCTGGAGCAACCAGCTCAAGTTATGCTCCAAGTAGATTCAAACATCTTACATGCAGTACACACTGCCATCATGTTTAATATTAGATGTCCATCACTGCTGTGTATTATACAGCAGAAACAGAAATGAAGTATTTTTATGTGTGGTGAACAAAAAATTTACCGTTTACTTTCATAATAAATGTTTCTAGTGTTATTGTGCATGATTCATTAGTGTGCATTATTATGAAAAAAAAAAGTTGAGATTAAACATTAGCAACTATCCTGCTGGTGCATGAGCTGTGAAGTGAAAGGCTGCAATAAATAACATAAGTCCATTTCAAGCCTTTAACTCTTTCCCAGCCATTGACAGAATTTTCTGTAATTTATGACACAATGCTTCCCTGCCATTGACGTAAAAAATTTCCGGCAATCCATGTTATATGGTGGGGGCGCTATTACACATCTTCTGAAAGAGACTTTTGTAATGTCTGTCAGCCATATCTCTTTCTACAGTCTTCCTTCAAATCTCTTGCTCACTCTCTCTATCCTCCCCCATCATGAGTGGACACACTCCCTACTTCTGATTGGCTCACTCTCTCTCCTCCCTCATCATGAATGGACACGGCCCCTTCTGTTGATTGGCTCACCCTCTCTCCTCCCCCATCATGAGTGGACACGCCCCCTACTGCTAATAGGCTCCCTCTGTCTCCTCCCCTGTTGGCTCACTCTCTCTCCTCCCCTATCATGAGTGTACATGCCCCCTACTGCTGATTGGCTCCCTCTCTCTCCTCCCCTATCATGAGTGGACACACCCCTACTGCTGATTTGTGCTCTCTCTCTCTTCCCCCATCATGAGTGGACACACCCCTACTGCTGATTGGCGCTCTCTTTTCCCCCATCATGACTGGACACACCCCCTACTGCTGATTGGCTCACTCTCCTGCCCCATCATAAGTAGACACGCCCCCTACTGCTGATTTGCTCACTCTCTCCTCCCCCATAATGAGTGTACACGCCCCTATTGCTGATTGGCTTACTCTCTTCCCCCATCATGAGTGGACACGCCCCCTACTGCTGAATGGCTCACTATCTCTCCTCCACCATCATGAGTAGACACGCCCCCTACTGCTGATTTGCTCACTCTCCTCCCCTATCATGAGTAGACACGCCCCCTACTGCTGATTTGCTCACTCTCCTCCCCTATCATGAGTAGACACGCCCCCTACTGCTGATTTGCTCACTCTCCTCCCCTATCATAAGTGTACACGCCCCTGCTGCTGATTGGCATTCTCTTTCTCTTCCCCCATCATGAGTGGACACGCCCCCTACTGCTGAATGGCTCACTCTCTCTCCTCCAACATCATGAGTAGACACGCCCCCTACTGCTGATTGGCTCACTCTCTCTGCTCCCCCATCATGAGTGGACACGCCCCCTACTGCTGATTGGCTCACTCTCTCTCCTCCCCCATTATGAGTGGACACGCCCCCTACTGCTGATTGCCTACAAGTTTGTTGTGGTGCTAGGTCTGATCCACTTTCAACAGCGTTTCTCAGAAATTGCTTACTGCACCTTTAATGAAAGCATTCTGCAATATATTATATATAGTGTATATCAACTTCTTGTGCCTCAACAGTGGCAATAAAAGGAACTGAATCAAAATTAATCTAATCAAATAATTTTAAAACATTAGGAACATCCAGATTTCACCAAATTCTCACCACTTTTTGCATTAATGTGAGCTTGTCCTCCTCCCTTGTTTTTTTAGGGTGTATCAGTTCAGTAAGCGTAATGCTCTGGAGGACAGCAGACAGCAGGTAGTTTTGTCCATGGTGGCTCGCGCTCGTCTGGAGGCCCAGCGGAGGATTCTGGCCGATAAACTTCAGTCTCTGGGCAGTAATGAGGTCCCAGCTATCGGCCTGGATGATGATCGGATATCTGTCACCTCCAACAACTCAGTGAGTCTACTCTCATCTCAATAAATCTGTCCTCAGAGCTTCAGATATTCCTACACATGCTTTCCGTTCTTTCATTGTACTTCACTTGATTTGCTAAAAAGGTTTCAGGATAGCTTAGATTAAGACTCGGATTTTCCAAGTTTATCCAGCTGTATTATAAAAGCTACATATCTGACTTTTCAAACATCCTTACTGGCAGGTTGACGGGGTAATAAGATCATGAGAAATCTTGGGGTTTTCATTATCTTTTGAAATGAAAGTTGACTCGACTTGACATCTGTTGACTTTGTCCATTTAGTCAAGGTAGAAGGAAGTTGCATAGATAACTAGTATTATTTCTAAACCCCAGAGTGAATCATTGATAAGGCCCATGTATTTCGAAGGGATAGAGAGAAAATAGTCATAATAAACTTTGTAGAAACTTTTATTACTTTATAGAACATTATAATTGGACTGAAAAAAAAAAAAAAAAAAACTTGATATGGCCCCTGTAAAGAATCTAGTGGCTTCTTCAAAGCTGTAAAATGCAGCGCCATAGAGATGTACTGTAAAGTCTCAAAGCCAGTCATGCTGTGTTGTTACATTGATTTTGAAATATGAGAATTGCGCAACCTTGTTGACTCTGAGCTCCCCTGACTTGCATGCTGCTGTTTGACCTTTCTGAATATGGTTGTTTCTCTAACATATATCAGAAGACTGAGACATGATTCCACTGTAAATCATTTTTATTTGTGTTTAGCTGATCTCCCGAGCTAGTCAAAGCATTTGCATCTTGTTTTGTGTTCACAACAAGTTTCAATATAAATGTCTTTGCGACTGAGTGACTCGCTCATAAAGACAATCTTTGCCACCAACTAATGGCGTAATATATGTAACCTCTATTGCTGTTCACTGTTAGGGACTATTTTTCCAGCGGTAGGAAGCCTTTTAGTGATTTTACTTCATGAAAGTTGCATTGATACATATTTTATGGTTTTTATATTTGTATTGTGTGGTAACCGTTTTATAACATCAATAAGCCCTGTGAAGCCGTGGTTTACTGTGAATTTATAACAGCAAAGGGGGTTTTAAGCACTCCGCACCGTGTTGTGCCTAACAACGCCCCTCAGCTGTTATAAATTCACTGTAAACCACGGCTTCACAGGGCTTATTGCTTTAATTTACAACACTTTGTTAATGAATGCTACAGCATACTGTATAGTGAACTGATAAACTGTAATAAATAAAAAACACACATTACATCCTACGAATCACTCCACTGTTCAGTCACTCACTGAAGCACAAGAAGTGCATTATGAGAGGTATTAATAAAAGTACAGTTTCATTTGTCATGCTGTTGTTTTATTCGTCATGTTGTTTTCATGCAGGAACGTGACAAAGAACATAAGCACATCAACATGGATGTAATCGTGAGCCATCTCAGCAGCTTGTTCAAGCCCAAGTATACGGTTAGTGGTGTTGAGTTTGGTGGCAGTCTTCCTCTCGCACCTCTTCCCTGCTCATTGTTGTATCTACAACTTTCTGTAGAGTAGTGTATTTTATACATCTCGCCAGGTTCCCCCCGCCCTGACGCCAGTGCCCGAGGCAGAGAAGCCCTTGACCCAGCAAGGCTGGTATCACGGGGCCATCCCCCGTCTGGAGGTTCAGGAACTGCTGAAGAACGATGGGGACTTCCTGGTTAGAGAAAGCCAGGGCAAACAAGAATACGTGTTGTCTGTGCACTGGGGCGGCCAGTGCCGTCACTTCCTCATTCAGAGTACAGACGTGAGTGTGTTTTATAGGTGCTTTTTTGTTCCTGTACATGGTGTATGCAGTGGTAAGCTGTCACGTTTGTGTGTTTATTTTAGGGTGTGTATCGTCTTGACGGTGAGGGCTTCGCCTCTGTACCGCTGCTCATGAATCACCTCCTCAGCTCCCATCAAAATGTCACAAAGAGGACAGACATTGTGCTGAAGAAACCCATCCTCAAGGTTTATCACTGATCCCAAATCAGTCTCACAATTACTATATATATTACTGCTGAGTAGTGACAGGCTGATATATATATGGCATGGTTGTTAATTGGACTTTTTTTTTTGTCATTATAATGGTATCAGTTCCTTTTTGGCTGAATAAGAATTTCCCCTTTCCCTGCCTACTTCAGAATATAATAACGGTGCTCTCTACAATCTGATCTTTCCTGACAATTTACTCACCCCCATGTCATCCATGATGTTTATGTCTTTCTTTCTTCAGTCGAAAAGAAATGAAGGTTTTTGAGGAAAACATTCCAGGATTTTTCTCCATATAGTGGACTTCACTGGGGATCAACGGGTTGAAGGTCCAAATGTCAGTTTCAGTGCAGCTTCAAAGGTCTCTACACAATCCCAGACGAGAAATAAGGATCTTATCTAGTGAAATGATCGGTCATTTTCTAAAATAAATAAAAATGTATATACTTTTTAAACCACAAATGCTCATCTTGCACTGCTCTGCGATGCGTCACGTATTACGTAATCACGTTGGAAAGGTCACGCGTGACGTAGGCGGAAGTACCGATCCAGTGTCTACAAAGCGAACATCCAAAGATTAAGCCAAATGTCCTTTACAAAAAAAAAGGTAAAACAACGATATCGGACGATTTTGAAATTGGAGGAGAAAATGAGATGGAGTTTTTCGCCATACCGCTGTACTTCCGCCTACGTCACGCATGACCTTTCCAATGTGATTACGCAATGCGTGATGCATCACAGAGCAGTGCAAGGTGAGCATTTGTGGTTAAAAAGTATATCAGTTTTAATTTTTTTAGAAAATGACAGATCATTTCTCTAGATAAGACCCTCATTCCTCGTCTGGGATCATGTAGAGCTTTTTGAAGCTGCACTGAAACTGACATTTTGACCTTCAACCCACTGAACCCCAGTGAAGTCCACTATACGGAGAAAAATCCTGGAATGTTTTCCTCAAAAACCTTCATTTCTTTTCGACAGAAAGAAAGAAAGACATGAACATCTTGGATGACATGGGGGTGAGTAAATTATCAGGCAATTTTAATTCTGAAGTGAACTAATCCTTTAACTCACAATCTAAAAATATTAGTAGTAGTAGTTAGAAATAAATAATAATTACATTAATATTACACTAAACTGTTAAATTATTCAAATATGTAATACATCCATAATAATAATAGCAATAATAAATATTATTATTGGTATTATTTAATTATTAAATTAATATTAAACTGGCTGAAGAGTGACCTCTGACCCGGCGTAGGACGCAGGCGTAGCATAAGCTTAGGTGAGAGTAGACGCCTCTCGCGGTTCAAACAAATAGGGCTGGACAACAAACTCAAGCTCCTCTGACATTTCTCTTTAAAAATTCTTGTTTTAGACTTCTAATTCGTGACCGGTGTTTTGTTTTGCTCTCTCCTCTGCGCTTGCTGGAAGTCAGTTATTATAGTTTATAAAGTTATAAATATGGATATTTTTCTTATAAAAACCCATCGCTTCACTTCAGAAGGCCTTTATTAACCCCTTGGAGTCGTATGGATTACTTTTATGATGGATGGATGCACTTTTTTGGGCTTTAAAATATTGGATACTATTCACTCCAATTTTAAAGCTGGGAAGAGCCAGGATATTTTTTAATATAACTCTGATTGTGTTTGACTGAAAGAAGATAGTCATATACTGTATACCTAGGATGGCTGAGTGCTGTGATTGACCAGTCATTATTATGTTTGCATAGATTAATTCATTTTTTTGTGGGGTGTTTTTTTAGGATAAGTGGGTCTTGGAGCACGGTGATGTCATCCTTGGACAGAGCATTGGTCGGGTAAGCCCGGATATCTTCTGTGTTATATAAAAGGATTGAAAATTCGGTAAAGATAAAAAAAAACTGCTCAAACCAGTTCTTTGTTAATGATGTTGCTTCTTGTAATAATTTGGATGTTATTAGGGCAACTTTGGTGAGGTGTTCAGTGGCCGCCTGCGTTCAGACAACACGCCAGTCGCTGTGAAAGCCTGCCGAGAGAATCTACCCGCAGAACACAAGAACAAGTTCCTAATGGAGGCCAGGTTTGTATATACACTGATTAACACACACATACTGTGTATACTCACTCTCATTTAACTAAACATATCTCCTTTTCTATCCCAGGATCCTAAAACAGTACGACCACCCAAACATAGTGAAGCTAATCGGCGTCTGCACACAAAAACAGCCAATATATATCATCATGGAGCTAGTCCAAGGTACATCTAGGAGTTCATTCAAATCATTTAAAGGAACAATGCACCCAAAAATGATCATTTTACAAAATCACATCAGAACATTCAAATCTGTTGCTGCGTCACAATTCGCATAGTATCCGTCCTAAATAGTATTCGAAATTAGAATTAGTGTGTCCCAAACCGTAGTATGTTGAAATGAGTATTCCAAAGATACCCGGATGGTCCAGTTAGAATCCGAAGTGCAGATCCGTGCACACTCTTAACGGCTAATATTGCCCACAACCCATTGCGCTGTGGACGAGGATTCGATTAGAACTACAAACACGAATAAAAAGTGTTAAAAAACTACAAACATGACGGATGTGTGAGACCGACGGTTAAGCAGAGCGGTTAAGATAAAAGGGTTTGAGTGATTAATAATCAATATCTAACCTGACGAAAAGATATTTATTAAATGTTATCCACATTATATTTCATCTGCAACAGCATTGTGAACTTTTATAACGATGTGTTCGGTCATTAACTTTTAAATGCATCATTATGAAAACATGAGCAGAGTTCTTCACGTGAAAGACCCATGACTGGCAGATCAACGTGCGACTACATTTCTCTCCGAAACGGTAGGAAATTAAATTAAATTGGAGGATTTTAACTGTGACAAGATGATTGACAGGGCAGTTTAAACGGTGACAAGTTGCACGTAACTAAGCGACAGAGCATCCGTTAAAGACACAATTATGACGAAGTAGTATGACCCAAAGCTTGCATACTCTTCTGCTACACACTCAAAAGTATGTACTTTTTCTTCACAGAAACAGAACATACTTTTAGGGCATAGTATAGTAGGCGAACTGGGACACAACATGTGTTTGCACTGCCGCTAAGCCAGAGAGAGCCGTTGTCATATGAAACAGCTTCACAAACAGTCTTTTCAACACACAGTATCATTATTTCTTTGCTACAAATATTCTTTTAATCACAGAAGTATTGTGATAAAAGTTTAAAGCAATTAAACTTGGTGCTTCAAATAACGACTGAATCATTATTCGTGTTTTATTCGTGTGTTAAGTTATTTTTTGAAGAACAAACATATGTAGAAAATCATGAGATGATATTATTATTATTAAATTGTTGTATTATTAAATTAATAATAAATTATTAAAGTTAGGAAATAATAAAATATTTATTTATTTACCTAGAAAAGATTCATAAAGGAACTCCTTTTTTATTTGCTTATTTATTATTATTATTAAATTAATATATATATTTTTAAATTATTATAAGGATTAAATCAATGAATAAATGATGATGAACTAATATCTTAAAATGTTCAAGCCACAAAACATGTCTCTTGATGGTGTATTCTCCTGACAGGAGGGGACTTTCTGACCTTTTTGCGCACAGAAGGCCACAACTTGAAGCCCAAGATGTTGATCAGGATGGCAGAAAATGTTGCGTCTGGCATGGAGTACCTGGAAAACAAAAAGTGCATACATCGGTGAGAGTTTGAAAATGAAATAGAAGGACAATGAAATATAGTGAAATGATATACTCCGTAAGATGCTGAGAAACTAAAGTAGATCCATAAAGCACTAGCAGACCTCATAAAGAGCTCACAGCTGGTTTTTATTGAATGGAATAAGTAGACTCTAGGTATTTCTCTATTATGGTTAAGTTTTTTTACCAGCGGTTTGCAAGCAATGCCCAATGGGAAGATTTTGGGATAATGAGACTTAGAGGAAATGAAACCTCACTGCTCCATTTGATAGTTTCCCTCATGCTGTGTCAAACGCTTCAGTGTCTCTCGAGAGGATTGAGTTTTAATAGAGTCAGTGCATTCTGTTTCTCTGTCTGTCATTCCTATACTTTTTTTTTGTTTGCTTTCTCTCTCTCTCTATGCTTTTATTTATTTCAAAGCAACCTACAATAAATCTCTCTAATTTTCCCTGTCTCTCTCTCTCTAGAGATCTGGCTGCCCGTAACTGTCTGGTGGGAGAGGAGAGCGTGGTGAAGATCAGTGATTTTGGTATGTCTCGTCAGGAGCAGGATGGTGTTTATTCTGCTACGGGAGGAATGAGGCAGATCCCAGTCAAATGGACGGCACCAGAGGCCCTCAATTACGGTACCAACTTCACTTAAAAGAGTCCTATTATGCTATATTAACTTTCTATAGTGTGTAATGTTGAGCATGAAAAAGGTCTTACAAAGTCCACTCCAACAGGAGTTATTCTCTATATCAGTGTCACTGTTTCTGAACTCCCTGAAACGCCTCCATTGTAGTCTTGAGTTTTCTTCTGGGAACAAACATGTCACAATATTCCTCCTGCCCAAGGCATATGCAAAAATAAAGTAGTAATGGGCGATATAAATGATATGCGATATAAACGATACAAAATTGGCCTACGATAGAGATTTTAATTCTATTGCACTATCGCGATAATGCATGTTGATGACGCAATCTACCTGCGAAATTTAGAGCCACGAGCTGCAGCCGGCTGCAACGCATCATCATATTCGTCATCTTGAATAAACATGGCTGAAAGCATCAGCAAAACAGGGGAGCTCGTGAAAAAGACCGGTGCAACATCTATTATTTGGGCTTGGTTTGGATTTAAGCCGTCCGACGAGCAGCAGAAAAATATACTCTGTAGAGTGTGTGGGGCAAAAGTTCCAGCTAAGAGAGGTAACACGACTAATCTGTTCTACCACCTCAAAACTAAGCATGTCGTTGAATACCAGCATTGCCAGGCAATGCAGCCAACCGCAAGATCCAGTACGAAGAACGCAGTACAGAAAAAACAGGAACTGATCCAAACCTCAATCCAACAGTCATTTTCAAAAGGTACTCCTTATATTAGGCCCGCGATGGATTGAAATTACCAGGGCCATAACTGTTTACTTGTGTAAGGACATGGTCCCTTTTCAAACGGTAGAGAGACGCGGCTTTAAAGCCATGATCAGAGCTATTGATCATTGATTATTTCTTAAAAAAAAATACATTTAGCAGTTTGGCTTTCTTAAGGGTCTATGTAACCTGTTCTGAAATGGTTCTATTATAATTTATATATCGCAATATATATCGTTATCGCAAGAGGATTTTAGGCCATATCGCCCATCCCTAAAATAAAGGTTGAGTGAGTTAGTAGTGTGTTGAAACCATTGGCGGCTGGTGCTAAATTTTTTGGGGGGGCACAAAGAGAAAAAAAAAAGAAAAGAAAAAAAAGAATTAGAGATGCAGAATGGGCTAATTGTTAATGTGATGTAATGTATCACTACTGCTTATCTAAAACATTTTTTTTAAATTAATTTTTTTTTTTATTTCATATCCTGCCCAATATTTTCCTACAATGTTCGTATTGAAGACTATGAAAACAAACATGAATTTAACCATGTAGTCTATGTTATATTATGCGCAAAAAAAGGGGTCAAATTACATGAGACCTACATTCTAACATTGTGACACTACAATCTAAAGACAAAATAATGCTTTTTAAAGCAGAAGTTACATTCACTAAACTAAAACTGAAAATAAAAAAAGCACAGACTAATTATTAATCTATTATGATTACCCTACAATAATTACTTTACAGTTACTTTACAGTTTTACTATCATAAAAAATACACTTAGGTGTAGGTTCGCAAACAAAAACAAATAATCAACAACAAATATTTTAGCTAAATGTATATTTTAGTCAGAATTATTGCGCTCCGTCTGTTTGGTGCGCATGCCCACGGCGGCGCTCGTTCACGGAAGTTTGTGCTTCCACTCCTGTCTCCTGGACAGCAAAATGGAAATATTTTCTCGACTTTCTAACATTTACAGATGGAGAAAATGTCTGAAATGTAAGTTATGCACTGAGGAAATTACTGGATGTCACTTTAGCTTAAAGATTATAAATAGAAACGTTTCCACCAATCGTTGCACAAGTTAAGGTTACGTATGATGACGAAAGCACGTTAGTGCTAGCCCTCCCGGAACCCATAGAGAATGCATTGCAGTGCCTGCAGTTTGAAAAAAAAAGTTTTTGAATGGAAGTCTATGGGAGCACTCGGGGCAAATCTCGGCCAGAGTGAAATCACCCAAAAAGAGGCGGTACTCCACAGAACGTGATTGATGCTGATTGGACTATAGCCTATATCCAGAGGCAGAACAAAACAGCCTTGCAGTGACAGCTAACGTAACACTGTGGTTGAAAAAAATGTGTCCCTTTCTCACTTTGGTGGTGCATCGACCTATTGCCCTAATAAAGAAACCACCCTTGGTTGAAACCCATGGTAAGGGGCGGGACATTTCTAAAATGTGCTTGAAGCAGTTGACCAATCACAACACACTGGTGCAGCCAACCAATCAGACCACATTGTGCTTTTCAGAAGGAGGGGCTTCATAGAGACAGGAACTAAACAGAGTGTTACTGACAGACTGGGAAGAGAGGAGCAGCAAATATGTAAAATATGTGTAAAATAATGTGTTTTTTTAGCAAAAAAAACTACTAGACCCCAAAAACAAAATCAAGACTTGGTATAATAGGTCACTTTTAAAGGATTAGTTCACTTTAAAATGAAAATTACCCCAAGCTTTACTCACCTTCAATCCATCTTAGGTGTATATGGCTTTCTTGAGCTTCATTCTCATTGGTCCCATTCACTGCCATTATAAAGCTTGGATGCGTCAGGATATTTATTAATATAACTCTGATTGTGTTTATCAGAAAGAAGAAAGTCATATACACCTAGGATGGCTTGAGGGTGAGTAAAGCTTGGGGTAATTTTCATTTCAAAGTGAACTAATGCTTTTAAACACACATTGCCAAAGGATTGATCCATTAAAAAAGAACTAAAACAGATGTTAGACTCTGTATGTTTTAGTTCTGTAGTTCTGTTTCTTTAGTATTTTATGGTAAGAGTATCCCAAACAACACTGCATTATGCTTGACTGGTCATGATTGATGGATTTATGTCTCAATGCTGCTCTCTGTTGTTTCATCAGGGCGATACACCACTGAGAGTGATGTGTGGAGTTTTGGAGTGCTGCTGTGGGAGACGTTCTCCAGAGGAGTCACACCGTATACCATACCACAAAACATGAATAACCAACAGACCAGAGACGAGGTGGAGCGAGGTACTTGACACACTCTACATATAACACACACACATAAAACTACGGCTGTTGCCTGTTTGCAAAGCAAGGGTTGGTTATATGTCTTGTTTTTGTTTTTAGGATATCGTATGCCAGCCCCAAATAACTGTCCGGATGAAATCTATGCCCTCATGTGTCAGTGCTGGCAGTATGATCCAAGAAAAAGACCCTCATTTCGAAAGCTAAAGGCAGATCTGTATGCTTTAAGTCGGTAACACACACACATGCTTACATGTAAGTGCAGTTATTTTATGATGAGGCCAAAGCAAAGGATTTATTTTTTCATTTGTGTGCCACAGTTGAAAAAAAGCAAGAATGCATATACTGTAAAGTGCACCATCAGTGCCTTCTGACAGAGTGCTATTATTATAATTAAGAATATTTGATTTTATATTATATTCGATTCTGTGTAATGTTGTGTTCCGAAAGGTTTTATTGGTGACATCCTGATGTTTAAAAAACAAATAAATTATTTTTGGGTTTTTTTGCAGATGACAAATGTGATCCTATATAAGTCTGTACATTCAATTGTATGAAAAAACTGTAAATAAATGTATTAATAATTATTAATATAACATTTTCAGTATGATTTTTTTAATTAATTAATACTTTTATTCAGCAAGGACACATTGAAATTTAATAAAGTGACTCTAAAGTCAATTATAACTAGGGCTGGGTAAACAATATCGATTTCTCGATTTTAATCGATTCTCATTTTTACGAATGGATATCGATTCTTAAATCCCAAGAATCAATTAGTCTAGTCTGTTTTCAGTTGATGAATGAACATGTAGCGTGCCTCCCATCCAATAAATCGCAATAATCTTTGTGCTTTGTTGCTTTTGATATGAAGCAAAGTCTCAGATTTCAAATGACGTCCATCTTATTATGAGAATCAAAAAATAAATACCATTTTGGTGCTGTTTAATGTGACGTGACAGATCGCTTTAGCGCCTCAGTTAAAGAGAAGCGGCAGCACGGAGCACATGTGAACATCCTCTCCTCCGCTTTAACATCAGTTACAGCGCGAAATAAACATGACTTTCTAATCTAAAGGTATGTTAAAATATACATACAACTTACCGAAATCCGTATCATGTCGTGTGTAATAGCTCAATCAGTGTTTCAACTTCAGAAAGACGTCAATAAAACAGCTTGTAAACAATGTCACGTAACGTCACATTTACCTCAGAAAAACATATTCAGTGACCATAAACTCATTAGTCAGATAGAAAAATGAACTCTAGAAAGCAACATTCTGATAAATATAGCTATGCACAGTTACATATTTATTATAATGTTCTTCAATATTTAATGCATGTTTGAATAAATCAGTTATGACAGCCACGATTTAAATGTTTATATTAAAAAAAAAAAAAACAAAAAACGAATTGGAGTAGAAATATGATTATGTAATTCTAAACTTTATTTATTATTAAAAAAAAAACATATTTGAGTGTAATTTAAGTGTTTGTATATAAATAAATTTTAACCTTCAAAATTATAGTAAAGTAGTACCAGCTGACTCCCATGTGTAGTTTACAGCATTAGTTGAGAGATTTTTTTCCTCTAGAAAATTTGCCATGTACTGTAACTGATATACTACATCCAAAATAATCGAATTGAATCGAAATCGTAGTCGAATCGAATCGCAAGCATGTGAATAGAAATCGAATCGAATCGTGAAAATTGTGTCAATACCCAGCCCTAATTATAACCTTACAAAATATTTCTATTTCAAATAAATGCTGTTCTTTTGAACTTTCCATTCATCAAAGAATCCTGAAAACAAAAACATCTTATGGTTTCCTTAAAAATATGAAGCAGCACAACTGTTTTCAACATCGATAATAATCAGAAATGTTTCTTGAGCAGCAAATCATCTTATCAGAATGATTTCTGAAGTATCATGTGACACTGAAGACTGGAGTAATGATGCTGAAAATTCAGCTTTGATCACAGAAATAAATTACATTTTAAAATATATTCAAATAGAAAAGTTCTTTTAAATTAAAATAATTAACAATATTACTATATTTTATACTGTATTTTTGATCAAATAAGTGTAGCCTTGGCGAGCAGAAGAGACATTTTTTCAAAAAAAGCTTTCCAACCCCAAATGTTTGAACAGTATATGCTAACATTATCTTCCAAGAGGGAATTTAGTTTTTGTTCACTCAAACAAAAATTAATTCTATAAAGTATAATGTTCCTAAATATTTATGCACCGCAGAGCCACACAGGTGTGAATAGGCGTGTCTATCTGTTCGTGTGTCTTATCTGCCTGAAGGAGACAAAAGAGAAGACTCACAGCCAAACCTGCACGAGGCTTTAACACTTTGAATAACTGAAATTGAATGCATTTTTTTAATTTCTGCTGATCCAGGATCATTTTTGCTTAGAAACCTGATTGCCGTTATTGGGAAAATTCACAGATAATCCAAGCTCAGAGGCCTTTATAAACACGGGTCCAGAACAGTACTTGAATTATAAGTAAACATTTCAGTGCACTGTCAAACTGCTCACTTAAACTCTATAAAAGCATTGAGTATTACCCTGTTTTTCACCTTTATGTTCTAAAAATGGGTTAATAGTTTGTGAGGTATGGAAAAATTAATATGCAAGTTTCTTGCAAAACAAAAAAAACATTGTTTTGAAACTTCACAAATGCAATATACTTTTCATGGCCCCAAAAAGTATTAGCACACACTATAATATAATATCAAAGCATGCATTTATTTAAAAGATAGCACAAGCACACTTCTTAAGCAAAACATTTCACAAAAAGAAGTTTGTTAGGTTTAATTAAAGTCCGTAGTTTATCACATGGTTAAATGTCAATGGAAAAACTGCTCAGAAAATTCAAGAAAAGATCTAGTATTGTGTGTTTGCAGATTCCACTGACATTCTATCTATGCAATGACGTTTATACATTAAGTGTGGATTAGATGTCTTAATACTTTTTGGGACCAGTGTATTTTATTAACTGTAAATTTAAAAAATATATTTGCAACTATTTAAAATGCATCATACCTCTACATTTACTGTGACACATCTGGAGACGTCGAAACTTGATGCTGGCACATATTTGAGCATCTAGAATGAAACTATTTTCACATGCACGACAGTCAGAATAAATGCATTCTGATCTAAATCAGTTTTCTGGCACAGAATTATCAGCAACATGATGAGAGAAATGAAGATAGAGTACTGTGATTATTAAAGACGGGTGGATAAATGTGCTCTCCCTCCCCTTTTGTCAAAATTGTTTTGCAATGTATTTGACACAAGTTTAATTTATGGAGCGTTAAAGACGTCATCAGTGTTCTGAGAGGATGACATTGATGGTCCTGATGTGTTAAACAACATGCCAATGTGAGATGTTGTGTGTCAGCTGACAAGTCTCGTGACACAGCCACACATATCAGCAAATACCGTTTGAAAGGCCTGCAGGTATTCCCACATGGAGCACCTGCTTCCTCACAACACTCACTGGTTGGTGCTGTCTGAGTGCTTGATGTTTGCCTTGCACATTTATACAACTTATTACAACAACAACAAAAAATGCAGTTTCATAAGATATTCATAAGATGGGTTTCGAAAGGCACCTTGGAGAAAGGTTCCCAGCTAAATATTTGACAGGATGATCAACCTCACAGGGGGTCAGGAACTCATCGGCTGGTCAGGCACGCAGCAGGACACCTTTCTCCAAAGGGCGTTTCAAAGCATTGTGTGGAAGTGCCTGGGGCAAATTCTCTGAGTGTTTTCGACAGATCTGTGTCAAATTTAAATTACACCTTTAATTGGCAGTTTTTGTCCACATGCAATTAAAAATACTGCTTAGTAAACTGGATAGTCATACCAGTTCTGAATCACATCAGAGATCAGTTTGCAGGAGGATATTTGAATTTTTGTGTTCTGCAAGTGGTTTTGCCACACATGGAGCACTAAAGAGTTAGTTCACCCAAAGTCGTCCCAAACCCACAAGACTTTTGTTGATCTTTGGAACACAAATAAAGATGTTTTTAATGAAATCTGAGCGATTTCTGTCCTTCCGTTTACAGTCTACGCAACTACCACTTTGACGCTTCAAAAAGTTCATAAACAGATCATAAAACTAACATATAGGCATTGAGTGGTTTAGTCCAAATTTTCTGAAGAGACTTTATCACTTTATATGATGAACAGATTGAATTTAGGCTTTTATTCACAAATAAACATTGATCAACTCACACATCAGTTCTGATAAACAGAAGTTCAAGCATGTTTACTTGACGCGCAAGAACTAATGAGGGTTATTCTCATGTTACGCAGAACGTTTGAGCTTCAGCAAGAACCAATAAGGTTCATTCTCGTGTTACGCAGAACGTTTGAGCTTCAGCAAGAACCAATGAGGTTCATTCTCGTGTTACGCAGCACATTTGAGCTTCAGCAAGAACCAATGAGGTTCATTCTCGTGTTACGCAGCACATTTCAGCTTCCGCAAGAACCAATGAGGTTCATTCTCGTGTTACGCAGCACATTTCAGCTTCCGCAAGAACCAATGAGGTTCATTCTCGTGTTACGCAGCACGTTTGATCTTCAGCAAGAACCAATGAGGTTCATTCTCGTGTTACGCAGAAAGTTTGAGCTTCAGCAAGAACCAATGAGGTTCATTCTCATGTTACGCAGAAAGTTTGAGCTTCAGCAAGAACCAATGAGGTTCATTCTCGTGTTACGCAGCACGTTTGAGCTTCAGCAAGAACCAATGAGGTTCATTCTCGTGTTACGCAGCACGTTTGATCTTCAGCAAGAACCAATGAGGTTCATTCTCGTGTTACGCAGCACGTTTGAGCTTCAGCAAGAACCAATGAGGTTCATTCTCGTGTTACGCAGCACGTTTGATCTTCAGCAAGAACCAATGAGGTTCATTCTCGTGTTACGCAGCACGTTTGATCTTCAGCAAGAACCAATGAGGTTCATTCTCGCGTTACGCAGAACGTTTGAGCTTCAGCAAGAACCAATGAGGTTCATTCTCGTGTTACGCAGCACGTTTGATCTTCAGCAAGAACCAATGAGGTTCATTCTCGTGTTACGCAGAAAGTTTGAGCTTCAGCAAGAACCAATGAGGTTCATTCTCATGTTACGCAGAAAGTTTGAGCTTCAGCAAGAACCAATGAGGTTCATTCTCGTGTTACGCAGAAAGTTTGAGCTTCAGCAAGAACCAATGAGGTTCATTCTCGTGTTACGCAGAAAGTTTGAGCTTCAGCAAGAACCAATGAGGTTCATTCTCGTGTTACGCAGAAAGTTTGAGCTTCAGCAAGAACCAATGAGGTTCATTCTCGTGTTACGCAGCACGTTTGATCTTCAGCAAGAACCAATGAGGTTCATTCTCGTGTTACGCAGCACGTTTGAGCTTCAGCAAGAACCAATGAGGTTCATTCTCGTGTTACGCAGAAAGTTTGATCTTCAGCAAGAACCAATGAGGTTCATTCTCGCGTTACGCAGAACGTTTGAGCTTCAGCAAGAACCAATGAGGTTCATTCTCGTGTTACGCAGAAAGTTTGAGCTTCAGCAAGAACCAATGAGGTTCATTCTCGTGTTACGCAGAAAGTTGGAGCTTCAGCAAGAACCAATGAGGTTCATTCTCGTGTTACGCAGAAAGTTTGAGCTTCAGCAAGAACCAATGAGGTTCATTCTCGTGTTACGCAGCACGTTTGATCTTCAGCAAGAACCAATGAGGTTCATTCTCGTGTTACGCAGAAAGTTTGAGCTTCAGCAAGAACCAATGAGGTTCATTCTCGTGTTACGCAGCACGTTTGATCTTCAGCAAGAACCAATGAGGTTCATTCTCGCGTTACGCAGAACGTTTGAGCTTCAGCAAGAACCAATGAGGTTCATTCTCGTGTTACGCAGCACGTTTGAGCTTCAGCAAGAACCAATGAGGTTCATTCTCGTGTTACGCAGAAAGTTTGAGCTTCAGCAAGAACCAATGAGGTTCATTCTCGTGTTACGCAGAAAGTTTGAGCTTCAGCAAGAACCAATGAGGTTCATTCTCATGTTACGCAGAAAGTTTGAGCTTCAGCAAGAACCAATGAGGTTCATTCTCGTGTTACGCAGAAAGTTTGAGCTTCAGCAAGAACCAATGAGGTTCATTCTCATGTTACGCAGAAAGTTTGAGCTTCAGCAAGAACCAATGAGGTTCATTCTCGTGTTACGCAGAAAGTTTGAGCTTCAGCAAGAACCAATGAGGTTCATTCTCGCGTTACGCAGAACGTTTGAGCTTCAGCAAGAACCAATGAGGTTCATTCTCATGTTACGCAGCACGTTTGATCTTCAGCAAGAACCAATGAGGTTCATTCTCGTGTTTCGCAGAAAGTTTGAGCTTCAGCAAGAACCAATGAGGTTCATTCTCGTGTTACGCAGAAAGTTTGAGCTTCAGCAAGAACCAATGAGGTTCATTCTCGTGTTACGCAGAAAGTTTGAGCTTCAGCAAGAACCAATGAGGTTCATTCTCGTGTTACGCAGAAAGTTTGAGCTTCAGCAAGAACCAATGAGGTTCATTCTCATGTTACGCAGAAAGTTTGAGCTTCAGCAAGAACCAATGAGGTTCATTCTCGCGTTACGCAGAACGTTTGAGCTTCAGCAAGAACCAATGAGGTTCATTCTCATGTTACGCAGCACGTTTGATCTTCAGCAAGAACCAATGAGGTTCATTCTCGTGTTACGCAGAAAGTTTGAGCTTCAGCAAGAACCAATGAGGTTCATTCTCGTGTTACGCAGAAAGTTTGAGCTTCAGCAAGAACCAATGAGGTTCATTCTCGTGTTACGCAGAAAGTTTGAGCTTCAGCAAGAACCAATGAGGTTCATTCTCATGTTACGCAGAAAGTTTGAGCTTCAGCAAGAACCAATGAGGTTCATTCTCGCGTTACGCAGAACGTTTGAGCTTCAGCAAGAACCAATGAGGTTTGTTCTTTGACATCAAGCAGGTTTGGTTGAGCTTCCGTTTAAGTTTGCTGATCAATGTTTATATGTGAATAAAAACCTAAATTCAATCTGTTCATCATATAAAGCGATCGTGTCTCTTTAGAAAATTTGAATTAAACCACTCAATTTATATGGATTAGTTTTTCGATCTCTTTATGAATTTTTGAAGTGTCAAGGTGGTAGTTGTGTAGCTGTCAATGAAGAGTACAGAACTGGCTCAGAATTTATTAAAAATATCTTCATTTGTGTTCCGAAGATGAACGAGTCAAGTCAAGTCACCTTTATTTATATAGCGCATTTTACAATGTAGATTGTGTCAAAGCAGCTTTACATTGATAACTGGTACATTGTTTGGCTGCACAGCAGCTCTTAAAGAATAGTGTCAATGCAGGCAGATCAAAGCACTGTTGAATATCAAACGAGTCTTATGGGAACACAAGGATGAGTAAATGATGTCAGAATTTTCATTTTTGGGTGAACTAACACTTTAATTTGGCTTCTTTTTATTGAGAATCTAATTTTGGATATTATCATCTGTGTACAATAAAGATTCGTTCTTGAAAAATCTAGAAACTGCACTACCAAGAACGTAATAAACACTAGAGAAAAATATAGATGCAGGTGGCTACTTTTTTGGTTTAGTTGGAATAGATGTTTCCCATGGAAAAAGATGTTCGTTAGAAACACATTATAGCAGTGGTTCTCAAAGTCAAGTCATCTTCATTTATATAGCGCTTTTCACAATACAGATTGTTTCAAAGCAGCTTCACAGTGATAATAGGAAAATTAATTGACAATTGATTGTTTTGGCTTAAAATGATTTATATATTAAATAAGGCAAAACAAGTTTTGAAATAATCTTACAAAGCTAAAAATAAAAGACATTTCTTATTTTAATATGATCTTTCAAGAACTGGGTTTCCAGTGGAAATCCTGGTTACTGTATATGACAGAATTTTAAAACTCTGATTTCCAAACATGAAAAAGTTATTCAAATTACTAGAATGAATATGAATTTTTCTAGATATGAGAAGCTCTAAAGTGTTTATTGGCCAGAAATTTGTGCTTTTTGTAAATACAAAAATTACACACCTTATCCTATAATCATGAACGACTAGAAACAGCATGTATATTCAATGGTCATAAAAAGTGTGTATTGATTGTATTTATTGTATTTTGCAATTTAGAATATATTATACTCTATATGCATGTACGCTGAGCTCATAGCAGTGAAGGCAGCACAATGAGAGCAACGCAGAAAAAGCCAAGGCCTGTACTGGGCAGATCTGTGAAAAACGTGTGAAATAGCATGTAGAAGTAGTGTAGAGGAGGAGCAGTGATTTAACCTTCAACACCTGCCATGTCACGATGACAGAATACCCTCAGTGCTCCTCTATAGTTCACAGGTCACCCTTAATAATGAGTGAACCTGCGACATTTGCATTATTTGCCCAGAGCATGCATATATATGTGTGTGTGTGTGTATTATATATATGTATGTATATATGTGTGTGTAAAAATATATAATTATTTTTATCATTCATTGTGTATATATATATGTATATATATATATAATATATATATTTTTTTTTTGCGCATAGTGCTAAAAATTGCATCTCTTTTAATATCTATGTGGCATCACATGCCCAGGCACGCGGTGCATTACATAAACTGCTGACTGTTACTATCAGCATGACTATCAGTAAGTCTTTGTCTTTGTGACAACGGGTCTCTTCACAGCTCGACATTCCAGATCCTCCCATTTTTTGTGACTTAGCTGCAGAAGAACAGATTATTCTCTAAACCGTTTGGCCGCTCACAAGTTGAGATCTTCAAGATCTGATCCTAATCAAAGCATGTCTATTTCCGCCAAGCCTCTATTCCCAGTTTGTGGGTGTGTTTTTGACAAATAGACCTCACTCCGCTTGTCATTGAGATGATTTATAATGCAATGGTTTAAATTTGGCTTATGATGGTTTTGTAAGATGCTTTTACTTTCATATCTGGGTCACATGAGGTCACATGGGTCACATCTTGGTGATATGAACTACAGTTGCCTTTAGTGATTTCTTTTTTTCTAAACTTGGAAGAAACTGTATAACTGTATATGTGTGTGTGTGTGTGTGTGTGTATATATATATATATATATATATATATACACATACACATCAATCAGGCATAACATTATGACCACCTTCCTAATATTGTGTTGGTCCCCCTTTTGTTGCCAAAACAGCCCTGACCCGTCGAGGCATGGACTCCACTAGACCCCTGAAGGTGTGCTGTGGTATCTGGCACCAAGATGTTAGCAGCAGATCCTTTAAGTCCTTTTAAGTCCTTGCCTTCTTCCCATAGTGCATCCTGGTGCCATGTGTTCCCCAGGTAAGCGACACACGCACCCGGCCATCCACATGATGTAAAAGAAAACGTCAGATCAGACCAGGCCACCTTCTTCCATTGCTCCGTGGTCCAGTTCTGAAGCTCACGTGTCCACTGTTGGCGCTTTTGGTGGTGGACAGGGGTCAGCATGGGCACCCTGACTGGTCTGCAGCTATGCATCCCCACATGCAACAAACTGATGCACTGTGTATTCTGACACCTTTCTATCAGAACCAGCATTAACTTCTTGAGCAATTTGAGCTACAGTAGCTCGTCTGTTGGATCGGACCACACGGGCCAGCCTTCGCTTCCCACGTGCATCAATGACCCATGACCCTGTCGCTGGTTCAACACTGTTCTTTCCTTGGACCACTTTTGATAGATACTGACTTCAGATAAACATCACATTTGAGGGTTTTTTGTTTGTTTGTTTGTTTTGTTGTTTTAATAGCTGAAGTAAGAGTGTTGAACTTTCTCCTGCGTCCTATTCTTCTGCAATCCATAATGGCAGCGCAGATGAAAGGTTTGTTTGAGCTGCGCCTTTTACTGTACAGGCGTGAATTTGCATTTCCTTCAGTCTGAGGCTTATTCATTTCACTTTTGGTGTGAAAGGGACTTTACATTTGCCAAATGTATTTTTGGTTATTAAAAAAACAATCAAGCAAGCCCAGACCAGGTGAGGAAAAAATAACACAAAAGTAACATATTAAAGGTAACTAAGTAACACAATTAGTTACTATCTTAGGGAGTAATGCAAAATTGTAATGCATTACTTTTAAAAGTAATATGCATGCACACGTTTTAGTTTTTGGTCATAGACATTTATGTAAGATGACTTTCAATCATACACATTTCAGATTAATTGTCCACAATATTAAAACATTATTAATCTATTTGGACAAATATATCGTGGCATGATCATTAAACTAAAAAAGAATAAAAGCCTAATGTTATCTTTATGCAGAATCAGCTGCACAGAACTGAAGACTTGACTCGTCTTTGATTGACAGTGGATCATGTGATATCCTTTTGTCGTCAGTAATGGAATGTCCTAGTGACAGATTGCAAAGGCCAGGCATGGTCATGTGATTCTTGTTATCTTTGGAATGCCGCCCTGATAACAATCTGAGGGTGACACTTACTGTCACATGCTCTCTACCTGTTTTTCATGAAACACACCTCCTATGCGATGCAACAGCCACATGCTCTCTAAGCCAAGTGTGAAGATAGGCACACGCCCCTCTTTTAATTTGAAATTAATTTGCTTCCAGGGAAATGTTTCGACACACTTGATTGATTTACAATATGTCTGTTGATCTAAATGTTTCTGACTAAATGCTTGAAATTAGTTTTGTATACACCTGTAAATTGCCTATGCATTCATTTCTGGTCACATTTTTGGTCACTACTTACTTTCCATACTTTCACTGGTGTTATTTGACAGTTTTGATAATTTTACTTTTATTCTATAATGTGGAAAGTGATTCACACTTGAATGGATGGTGCAAGAGAGATTTGTTATATAAAAAGCTTTAAATCCTGTAAGAATTAAAAAAAAAAAAAAAAAAAAAAGGTTAATTTAAAATGTAGGTTTTTTATTATTTCTTTAGTATATTTAGATTAGATTAAATACAGCTATTGGATGCAGTCTAGATAATTAAATGTTTATGTCTTTTAAAATATTTAAATTCTTTTAAATATTTAATAATAAATACAATTTAAATCTAAATTTCATCAAGTCCATGCTGCTAAAAGTTAGAGGAAAAAAAAACAAATAATAAAAATATTGTGCTTTCAGAAAATTCAGAATTTGGTCGGTCACAAAATATGCAATGTGCTTTAAGCCGTATTTGATGTGAAATGACAAGAGTAAAGAGAGGAGCAAATTGCAAAAACTAAAAAAGCAGAAATGCATTTACATGATTCATGATATAAAACGGAAGCTAATGCAGAGAGTGTTGATGAACATACACAGCAAACTTCTGCAGCATTAGCACAATATTTAAAAGATATGCAATATATTAAGATGGTTAAAAAAGTTTTAGTAATTTCCCTTAATGTGATCAACATCTGTGAGATTTACAGTTGAATTAACCCTCTATGGCACGACTTTTTATTTTTTGGGGAAAAAAATGTTTCACCTCATTTTTTGCGTTTGGGGATCCCTGATAATATATCCATCATTATATTTGTCGCCCCCCACCCCAGATCCAGATGCTGGTTTGTTGCCTCGGGGCAACACTGTGCCACAAGGGTGCTAAAACACCAAGGTTTTCTATATATGTGTATTAAAGAAAACAAGCAATATATGCATTAGTAAAAGTTATTTTGATAAACATCAATCACAAATTATTTCAAACCAATCAAAAACTTCAAACAATCAAATAAACAAACTACTACTACTAATTACAACACTTGTGTGTGTGCCACTGTGTGTGTGCCACTGTGTGTGTGTCACTGTGTGTGTGCCACTGTGTGTGTCACTGTGTTTGTGTGTCACTGTGTGTGTGCCACTGTGTGTGTGTCACTGTGTGTGTGCCACTGTGTGTGTGTCACTGCGTGTGTGCCACTGTGTGTGTGTCACTGCATGTGTGCCACTGTGTGTGTGTGCCACTGTGCGTGTGTGTGTGTGTGAACTCATTTAGTTAGTCTCTCAGCTGATAGGCTTGATTCTCTGTGGCAGCATAATAATAATAATATCAATTACACACATAATGCACATTCTTTGAGTTTTCAGAGCTCATAAACATAAGATTCATAGGAGGATTTGAATGCACCATATGGTTCTAATATGCATCCACACTTGATAGGCCTATTGCCTGAACAAAAGTGCTCTAACTGCACAATGTTGCCCTGAGGCAACAAACAACAAAACACAGTTTTAGCATATAAATAAAAACAAAATAAGTCTTTTAATAAACAAACATACTTCTTTACATATTGATGCACATGCATATATTTTTTTATACAAAGATATGTCCTTTTAAACATGTTAAACAGTGCTATTTATCTTAATTGCTATTTATTTTGCTTCCTAAAATGTCTGCTCTATCCCCAAACAAAGGCTACACCCACTTCAGCCCATCATTTTATTGAACAGACATGTCAGGTGATATTATATGTATATATTTTTTTATTAAAAAAATTAAAGGGGGGGTGTGAGGTCCAAAAAAGGACTAAAAACTAAATTGACATACTGCAGTTAAATTTCAAAATGTGGTGTTTTTATATTTATAACATTTGAATACAGTTCAGCAACATACATCACACGACCTGACGACCAAGAGAGCTGACAACTGACCATCACTTAATTTACCATCACCTCGCGATTGAAAATGTGACACTGATATGACAGTTCAACAAACAAGTTAATAATATTAAGTCACTTACATTTTAGACGAAATAATGACTGTTTTGGTCTATTTTAGCGGCGAAAATAGATCCGATGAATCCAAACAAAGATCACAACATAGCGCATCTCACAGCAACACTCAATTGTGTTTTGAATGATTCAGTGTTTTGAACAAATCGTTTGAGTCAAAGATTCAATGACCCATTCACAAACATCTGTCTCATTCTTGATGAATCGGCCGTTTGAACGAATCGTGAATGAACGACTCAATGGCTCGCTTAATAAAACCGCTTATCACCTGCATTTGTGCTCACTATCGACAAACCAATCAAATTTGTTCAAAACTTCTTTTTTTTTTTAAATCAGTCCAAACACATTTTAATTTTATTCAGGAGTTATGTATATACAAAACTAGTAGCACTAGCACTACTAACAGTAGTTTAGTGATAAAAAAAATTTGCAATTTTTTTTTTTTTTTTCAGGTTTTTTTTTCTCCCATCCTGTAGCCTACTCGCCCCACCGGTTGAGAACCACTGCCATAGAGGGTTAAACATAAAGCTTTAAGGTCTTTGCATAATGAGTAGATACAGGTGATCCGGTTATGTAACAGCGGTTCAGCTATACTTCAGAAAACACTGATAGTATCTGGTATGTACCCGACAGAGAACAATGTGTCAATCATTGAGTTATTACCTATTTAGAAGAGTCTTATGACTTATGAGTTGAATACCTGAAGCTTGATAATAACTATTAAACTGGTCATGCTTACCTTGTTATCTCTTTAAGATAAAAAAAAAGATTTTGCAGAAAATGCAGCTTTTCTTTTATATATAGAAAAATAAAATATCGGTAATGACATCATCACTCAATTCATGCAACATCAATTCAATATTTTAGGTTAAAATTTATGTTTTGTGACCATTACATTCCTGTAGTGTGATTTTTTTTTTTTTTTTTTTTTTTTTTTTTTTTTCCCAGACAGATTTTTATATGTAGTCTCTTATTTAATATGAGCTCATGATAACTGCATGCATAATTATTATAGAAGAATTAAATACTCGTGTAGAGTTTTACTTACGGTCAGATGATAAGGAACCAAAGAAACGATTCTTTGCATGTGTCGAAAGCCCATCTGACTCAGAAGAAGTGCAGGTTTTGCCCTGCAGGACAAGAGAGAAAAAGAAGAATTAAAAGCTGCACTGAAAGTTTCCCACTCTTAGTCATTAACATGTTTGCCCTGATTTTCTTGATTTTGAGGGTTTGCATAAGTATCTAGATTAGTTAGATTGTATAAAAAACTTGTGTAAAAAGTGTAATTATGACTAGTATGACCTCTTTAAAAAAAAAAACCCAGATATTGATCAGTCTTGTCAGGTGAGTGTCACGGCCACCCTCATTTCCAAAAGGTACACCTGCAACAGGTGAGCACTGACACACCTCCAGATTACCAGCTATAAATACTGCTGCACCCAACTCAGAAAATACAAGAGAGCTTCACACAACCGATCATCTCTTAACTTCACCATGGGGAACTTCGTCGACTGCTGCCGAGGCTTCTGGTGCCGGACCAAAAACCCTGACATCCGGATCAGCCTGCCTGGGGTCTGCTTCGTGTGGCAGATCGCCATGATCATCTTGTTCGGACTGTTTGTGCGTTACGATGAAGAATCAGATGCACACTGGGCCGAGCACAAACACGAGAAAAACATCACGAGTGACATCGAGAACGACTTCTACTTCAGATACCCAAGTGAGTATTCGTGTTCTGCAGGGTTTGATACTGATAATGTCATTAAAATTCATATTTTAATGTGTAAAATAATGTTTTGTTGAGCTTTCAGTAGGTAGAAAGTTATGGAGGTTAACCTTCTCCACCACTCCACCTTCTCAGGTTTCCAGGATGTACATGTGATGATCTTTGTGGGTTTCGGCTTTCTCATGACCTTCCTGAAGCGCTACAGCTTCGGCGGGGTCGGATTCAGCTTCCTCATCGCTGCCTTTGGTCTGCAGTGGGCTCTGCTCATGCAGGGCTGGTTCCACTCTCTGGACCCGCTTGATGGCACAATCAAAATCGGCATTGAGAAGTACGTTTTGCACATCACTTTCTTAGAATAACTTCTTTTATTCATTTATTTAAGGTTACTCTTGCACATCAAGTATGCGCAATATAGTGGCACCAGATGGCCATTTAAATCATGTGGGCATTTAAATCAGACGGGCTTATAAATCATGGGCATTACTTGAACAATGCATCAGAAGATGTTGGCTTATGTGATACAGCTGATATAGAGAAAGTTTAATTTTCCATCTTGCTTCCGTCAGTATCATCAATGCCGACTTCTGTGTGGCGGGATGTCTTATTGCATATGGAGCTCTCCTGGGAAAAGTCAGTCCAGTACAACTGATGGTCCTGACGCTATTTGGCATCACACTGTTTGCGGTTGAGGAATACATCATTCTTAACCTTCTCCATGTGAGTAGCAGTGTTATTTTAGTATTATTATTATTATTATTATAGCTTTTATTGTTATACTTTTCATTGTTACATTTTTAATCATTTTGTTATCACTGTAATTTTGTTGTCACTGTCATTTAAAACTAAGATTAAATCTGAAACCATAAAAACATTTTTGTTACTTGAAATTAAATAAATGTTAACTGAAATAAAAGAAATGTTATATATATATATATATATATATATATATATATATATATATATATACACACATACATATATATATATATACAGTCAAACCAAAATTTATTCAGACACCTTGAACATTTCATTCATTAATTCAGTTTATTCACTATAGTTTAAAAAAAAAAAAAATGGTAATAAAATGACAAGATCTCAGAGTTAAACTGTGTCAGAAAAAAATTAATCTTAATTTTGTCAGATAACACTTAAGCAAAACATGGTCAGGTCAAAGTGTCTGAATAATTTTTGGTTCCAAATTTTTATCAATTTTACTGGTAGTTCACTGTATGAAGAATTTTTGGGTATAATATGTCACAGTTTACTTTATTTTGCTATCCTCACTTACATAAATGAGCTATAGTGTTCTGCACCCACTAGTAAAAATATATCAAAAATATCTGAAATTTTTTTGGTTTGAATATATATATATATATATATAACTTATTTTATTTCAGCTAGTTGCCAAGGCGCCATTTCTCATTTTCTTTTAGTTTAAATTTTAAGTACTAAAATATCTAAAACTAAAAATTAAATAAAACACTAATAACTGTAACTATATAGACATATTATATTAAATATGACATATATAATAAAAATGACAAAAACCAAAACAAAATTACTAAAATTAAAATTAAAACACAAAAATTAATATATGAATTTAAAATATTAATAAAAACTATAATAGTCTATTAATGATACTGAAAATAATAATGTTTGTTATGTGCGTTTGTATTTTTGTTAATTTACCATTTAGGTTTAATTTATTTTTATTTCAGTTTTAGTGCTTTGATTTAAACAAAATGAGTTTTTCCATTTAATACTGATATTTTATTTTATTTTATTTCCCTTTATTTTACTTAAAGGGATAGTTTACCCAAAAATGAAAATTCTGTCATCATTTACTCACCCTCAAGTTGTTCCAAACCTGTATAAATTTCTTTCTTCTGCTGAACTCAAAACTTTCGTTAACCAAACATCTGATTGGACCCCATCGACTTCCATAGTAGGAAAAAAATACTACAGAAAATATCTTCTTTTGTGTTTCTTCTTCTTGATGATAACCCTTCATCATCCTGAAAATTTCTTCCAAAATCAAACAGATTTTAACTAATTGCTCTTGCATTTCACAGGCTCGTGATTCCGGCGGATCCATGGTCATCCACATGTTCGGATCCTACTACGGTCTGACAATATCATGGATTCTGTATCGACCGAAGCTAGACCAAAGCAAGCATTTGGGCAGCTCTGTCTACCACTCTGATGTCTTTGCTATGATTGGTATGTTATGATGACCTTTTATGTTACACACAGTACATACACTTGATAAGATCTTACACCAGCTGCTTTCAAAAAAACCCAGTCCTTTATCTGAAAATGTTTCCTCTTACAGGGACCCTCTTCCTCTGGATGTTCTGGCCTAGTTTCAACTCCGCCATCTCAGATCATGGAGATGGTCAACACCGGGCAGCCATAAACACCTACCTTGCTCTGGCGGCCTCTGTACTTACTACATTTGCCATATCCAGCCTTTCTGCCAAGAAGGGAAAACTGGACATGGTAAATTACAGCACTTCATTATATCCCAATGGCGTCTGCAGCATCCTATCTGCGTTTTGTAACATTGCACCTGTTTTGTGCAACTTAGGTGCATATCCAGAATGCAACACTGGCTGGGGGCGTGGCCATGGGCACAGCGGCCGAGTTCATGATCACAACCTACGGTTCTCTCATCGTGGGCTTCTTCTGTGGGATACTGTCCACGTTCGGCTACCTGGTGCTCACTGTGAGTGTGACAGAAGAGCAGATTTGAGCGTCATTTGCGCTGTGAAAACAGATTCATTTATACCTGCTTTTTTTCCTTTGCAGCCCTTCATGGAGAAGTACCTGAAGATTCAAGACACCTGTGGCATCCACAACCTGCACGCCATGCCCGGGCTCCTCGGAGGAGTTGTTGGTGCCATCACAGCAGCTACTGCCAGCGAGAGTGTCTATGGACACGAAGGGTGAGTGTGAATGTTTAGTTATATTAGTATACAACTACATTTTATATCATGCAAAGATTATTTAAGGTACACTGTCTAGCGGTTAAAAAACAAAACTGCATGCATTTTGCGGAAGAACATTGTTTTGGTTGTGCTTCGGCTCTGTGCAGATGAATATGGTTCTTTCTCATAAAAAATAAAAGAGAGAGAGATTATCCTACTGCTCATAAAACATTCACTATAGGCTTAACCAGTTTGGATGGAAAGATCTCAATCTGACTAGCTGACGACATTACTGTAGCTTTACCCATTTAATAGACACAGTAATTCCTTGAAAGTAAATTCTAGCACAGTGCTAAAAATGACCTTTCACAACAGATAATGCTTTACAATGAACTCTGTTAGAAACGACATATGGCAGTTTATCGGTTCAATAAAATACCTTACTCACCTGTTGAGTAATAAAAGCCACCTATGGGGTAAAATCCACATTTTTGGCAGGGTTCCCCTGGTAAAATTAGCATTCCAGGGGCTAAATATCACGTTATTGGGGTCTCTTCAACACACAGACATAAAAAACAACCCGTGGCAACACTGTTAAAGCAGCCCAATTCCACGGGAAAACCATGGACTTGGGAACACTGATTTAGCTTCTCCATGTCAACATTTCTCGCTTATTGTGACAACTAACCTATGCCCCAGACATGTGTCAAAGTAGCCGGAGCAACTTTTCTCTGTTTATGGATATGACGAGACACACACGAGCGAGTGACGCATGTATGCAGTTTCCCGCGAAAACCATCCCGACAGGTCTATAATATACACACTTTAAATTTAATTTAATTTTATTAAATTTGAACAAAAACGTTACATAGTGTACCTTTAATAAACAGTTTTAATATTTAATCAATCATGAAATTACTTAGTCTCAGCTGCAATATGTTCGTATGCCTAATAGGCCTATGTCGAAAACGGTCTAGTCACATTCATTTATGAATTAGCCTACATTAATAATGATCGCATTTTTAGTTCAAAACGGCGAAATTTCACAAAAAAAAAGTTGAGTAGTTTCAAAGCATCACTAGATAGTCTTACGGTCAGTCGCTTAACATTTCTATCGTAACTACTTACATCCTTCCACGAACTCTCGTTGCGTTGTGACAGTAAGACCCGCCTCCTGTGATTTGATTGGCTATCTCGATCATTTTGACGAGCGCCATTAGACCGCTGAGTCAGAGCAGCCTAAAAATTTAGTTTGTAAAACTTTTAGTATCAAGACAATAGTATCATTTTTTCAGCAATTCAGATTCAATTCAGTCATTAAAAATGTTGGAAAGTTAGTTCCATTATCCTGCTTAATTCAGTTCAAATTTTTGTTCTAGTTCAGTGCAGTTAAATCAATAATATTATAAAATATTGCTTGTATTTTTGAATATTAAAAGTTTGTATGTTGCTGATACAAATCCTTTTCTTTCAACAGGTTGGTAAACACCTTTGATTTTAAAGGGGACTTTGCTAACAGGACACCCGCCATGCAAGGAGGCTTCCAGGCAGCTGGTATCTGTGTTGCTCTCGTTTTTGGAATCGTAGGTGGAATTATAGTAGGTGAGCATCCAAAAAATATATATATATATACTGTATGTGTGTATATAATTAGTTATTGTTTATTTTATTTCGAATAATGTTTTTAGTTTTAGTTAACTATAATAACCCTGGTATATGTAAAAACAGGTTGCATCCTGAGACTGCCATTCTGGGGAGACCCGTCGGATGAGAACTGCTTTGATGATGAGGTGTACTGGGAGGTGAGTTTGAAATTGTATTTACTTGTCTCACAGCTAGGTGGCACTATGGACCTCAAATGAGAACCTGAATGTGACGAGTAGCCCAGTTTCTTCTATACAGTCTGAATTCTTTAGGTCTGGGTTGAGTTTGAAAAAAATCCTTCTTTACAGGTGCCTGAAGACGAGGAGAGCATCCCTCCCATTCTAGAGTACAACACCCACATTGTCGGCAAAAGTCATGACATGTAAGTATAGATTCTCTTGATGTTATGAGAATATACGCTATAGATTTATATATGTGACCCTGGACCACAGAACCAGTCATAAGGGTCAAATTTTTAAAATTGAGATTTATAGATCATCTGAAAGCTGAATAAATAAGCTTTCCATTGATGTATGGTTTGTTAGGATATGGCCGAGATATTCGAAAATCTGGAATATAAGGGTGCAAATAAATCAAAATATTGAAGAATCACCTTTAAATTTGTCTAAATGAAGTCCTTAGCAATGCATATCTACTCACAAAAATACATTTTTATATATATTTACAGTAGGAAATGTACAAAATATCTTCATGGAACATGAGCTTTACTTAATATCCTAATGATTTTTGGCATTAAAGAAAAATCGATCATTTTGACCCATACAATGTATTGTTGGCTATTGCTACAAATATACCCGTGCGACTTATGACTGGTTTTGTGGTCCAGGGTCACAAATAGAATATACGGTTTATCAAAACATCACATATTTATGTCATTTTATTTAGTTAAAATTCTTTATAGTAGAAGTAACTGGGGTCATTATGGTGTAAAAGGCCTTGTTGCAGTCTAGTACATCACCATTAGATGGCAGTACACACCACATAATAGATTTCCAGCTTTAAGTGCACTTGATCACAGTATAGCATGATGATCTGATAATTGTGTAGTATAGCATTTCAGTAAAGAAATAAATTAGATTAATAATTATTAAATTAATAATTAATTAAACATCAACTCCATATATATGCAAAATGACCAAGATGATGTGTCAGATTTACTGTTTTACATTTTAAGAACTATTTAAGGTTTTTTTTTTTTTTTAAATGAATTAATTGTTTTAAGGTCCTAAATATATATATATATATATCTTTTTGCATCATTCAGGTCAGACACTAACTTCTCTGTGGAACAGAGCTAATGCAAGAATTAAGGAATGCACAATGTCTTTATGACAAAAGATGAACCTGATCACATCATATTGGAGGGGGAAAAGATGAGGAGACAGAAGGAATGTTCAGACCAAGTCTGTGCTCAAGAGAATCTAGTCCCTGTAATATCTTTTCAAGGTACTGGCCTGCAAGGCTACAAGGGTCAGCTCTTAGTTCAATTTCAAGTCTGTGTGCTTTAGAGTCCTCAAATTAACTTAATCACAACGTTTTATAATTTCTAAAACTAATGCATATTTCATAATTCACCTGTACAACAAGTTTTAAACTTAAATTGTATTAAGTTTCAATCATTCTGGAAAAGAATGAAATAGTAATTATTGTACTTTATCATGTTTTCTGTGTTAATGAATTGACTAGGCTGTTACAATTTTGAAATGATGAATGTGTTCATGTGTTAGTTATTTATCTATAGTTATTTTCAAGTGTACAGTGATGTGATATTGTTTCCTTCCTTGTATGTAGATTTGAATAGGAAGGATTAAATGAGAAGTCATTGTGACTGCAGACCATGTAGAATGATAATATTAATATTATTTCTTTTCATTTTGTCATTATAAGCTTTATATTCTTTGCTATTTTAAATATAGGACTAATATAAAAATAAAAAGGCAATATTCCAATCTTTCTGCTCTGTGACTTTGGTGTTCTTTGCTAAATGTTTATTTAATCCACATTTTACGAACGACAATAATAAACTGTTGCTTTAATTTGGGGTCAAACAATTATGCATCTCTCTGCCAAACGTCCCTTAAAATCTCACTTCTTTACCAAATCACTTGTTTTTGAGTGTTTTAAAGTGCCTCTACTATGATTTTTTTTTTTAATATTACCTTTCATGTAGTGTATAATAGCTGTTTGTGAATGTAAAAGGACTGCAAAGTTATTGTCTCTTAAAGAGAGACACTGCAGGTGAATAGGGTAAAAAAAATTAACTAATAGTTCTCACCATACTTCCTCAGTGGCTTGATTTAAAAAAAAAAAAAAAAAAATGTATTACAAGTTTTCTAAAATGTTATGTTTAAATATGCAAATGAGGCATTTTTACTTAAAAATGCACTAATTTGCATAAATTTCTAGTACAAAAATCTGAACATCAGATGAAGTCAGATTCAGAATTCGTTTCATTTTTTTTTTTTTTTTTTTGACAGAGTCAAAGGTTTTTACATCTCTTTTTATCCTCCATAATTCAGAAAATACTGAAATTTTCACAATTTTTCTTTGAAATAAAATGTTGTATATAATCTGGCAAAATATATATGAACAAATCCCTCTGTAAAAAATATAAATAGGAATAAAATTAAAGTTTGGTGTATGTACGTGCTTCTGAAGTGGAGATATATGGCTCAGTGTAGGAGAAAAAAACTCATTTTGAGAAAACAGCCTTTAAAAATATGTATTGTAATTGAAATCCATACACAAATAGATAAAGTGCAAAAAAATAAATGCTTAAAAGTGGATTTTGGATGTTTTCTCTAACCAGTAGTCTGAAAAAAAACACTTTATTAAAAGACAAAAAGCCCAAAATCTCAAAATTGAAAAAACAGCGTTTTAGCCCGTAGTGAGTCGCCTTAAAAGCAAGAATCGATTCTGAACTGCCTGAAACAAGTCGTCAGTAATTCCAGTCTCACTTCCTGTTTCAAACCTACCCAACAATGTAACAAATTTGCATAATACCAGCTTATAGTCTTCATACATCTAATTTGACCCTCAAACACTGTAGTTGAAGCTGAGACTGGAAGAGTTTGGTTCGTGTTGTTGAGAAGACGCTGTTTTCAGCGCTGAAAACTGGAATTGATAAGGAAAAATTTTGGCATGGACTTAAAATCAATGTATTGTCTTTTGACATGGCAAGAGTATTGTTAAACAAAAAAAATCGTGTTAATCAATACATTTGTTTTGTTACTAATGTTCCTGTGATATCTGCAGGATCAAACAGTAGATTTCAGTTTTCCTTTAATTAAAAATGCCTAAAAGTTGCCTTTGGTTTTATTCTAGTAATACCGTGTAATGGTACAACTACTAGAGACACGCGGTGATTAACGGTTATCTGTCAAAATCACAACAAAACGCTCTTTAATTGAGCTGCTGGTCATCTGTTAGCGTGTTTTCTGGTCACCCTCAGGCCAAACTCCTCCATTCTCATGGAAATAGACTCCTTGTAGAGGGTCAAACGGGGTCAATTGGGTCATTTCCTGATCAATCACCGTGACATTTAATGAACTTCAAATACACGCTGCTTTTGTGAATGAGCACAGCAAGACGCCGATGATGGTATTGAGAGATTTCATGTCTTTATGAAGGACTTCAGTTTGTGCATGATTTCATGTTCATGAATTTAATAGACGTGCTGTTATCAATGCTACTGACACCTGACTCAAATACTCTGCAGAACGGGTTAATATTGCTGCCAAAAAGAAGAATACTGTTTCTGCAGTGTATATTATTGAGCACAATAATATATGTATATTTTCTTTATGCATAAAATTCCCTTTCCAGTGTGACAACTTATTTGTGGCTTAATATTGTACAAATATCTTCGCTACATACTTTAGCTAAGCACTGAAACGTTTCTTTTGTTGTACACTTTGTTTTGATATTATTTGTCTACTCACTTTGACATAAATTGTGGATTCTATCTCTATTTTTCAGTTTTTACTATGGAAAAAGTGTTTAATTTTGCGTCCAGAAAGGCTATTGAGCACAATATGTAAATTTGAAAGACCTATGACTTGCTGATTGCCATACTTACACAAAAATTGGATCAAAAATGAAAAATATAAGCAAAAATTATTTCCAAAAAGTATTTCCAAATTTAAACCTGGTTTAATCCTCAGTTTCCACTGGTTTAGCAGAACATATATAAATCATACATAATTCACAACATCTTCACTTCACGTTTTTTGATTATAACCCAATCCATTTACTCATTGTTTGTCTTCCAGCTTATACAAATGTCCTAACTACACTCTAAAAAATGCTGGGTTAAAAACAACCCAAGTTGGGTTGAAAATGGACAAACCCAGCGATTGGGTTGTTTTAACCCAACGGTGGGGTAAATGTTTTATTTAACTCAACTATTGTTTAAAAAATTACTATATGTCTGGCTTAAAATGAACCCAAAATAGGTTGGAAATTAAAAATCAGACACATATTTACTAGAGGCAACAGTAATAATCAAAAGGTGAACATTAATTAATAAGCCGTACAATAAATGTTTATTGTTTAATTATTATTCATTAAACTTTAAACATATTAATAAATGTTAATTTTCAACATATTTTGGTTCATTTTAAGCAAGCAATACAGTCATTTTTAAACAATAGTTGAGTTAAAACTACCCAGCAGGTTGGGTCAAACATTTAACCCAACCTCTGGGTTTGTCCATTTTCAACCCAGCATTTTTTTTTAGAGCGTATAGTTTGCTTATTAATAAATGTTCACTTTTTGATTATTATTGTTGCCTCTAGTAATTATGTCTGATTTTTAATTTCCAATCTATTTTGGGTTCATTTGAAGCCAGACATATAGTCATTTTTAAACAATAGTTGAGTTAAATAAAACTGCCCAGCATGTTTGGCAAACATTTCACCCAACCACTGGGTTTGTAAATTTTCAACCCAACTTGGGTTGTTTTTAACCCAGCATTTTTTAGAGTGAACACTTTAGAATGCTTCTTTTTTCTGCTTAGTTGTGCATTTTGTACAGTTTTTTTTTTTCTTTTTTTTTTCTTTGTTTATTTGATATTATTTTTCTATGCAGTTTGACATATCACCAAATTTTTCCCATTTTTCCATAAACTTTTCACGTTTTTTTCTGCAACCCACCACCAAAATGTTCTGCAGTGGCCTCCTTCAAAGCCTCCTTGAAGTCAAAGAAGTAAAAAAAAAAAAAATGTCCGGGCAGATACACAACAGCTCACTCAGGTTTGAGGGATTACAAGGTATAAACGAGGCGGACGGCAGCGGAGCACGCCGGCACGTCCACTGATTCCGAGCGGCTTTCCCATGGGGATGAGGAAAAGGGGGGCGGGGCCCGGAGTTCAGGATCTACCGCCGCAGCGAGCAGAGCGGCTGAAAGCAAGAGAGCCGGGGTCAAATCTCTTCTCCTCTCTAATCAAACAAGTCTGCAGGGGACGAGGGGGGGGTCAGGGTCTGAGGAGGGGAGGGTGTCGCTCCTGTAACAGAGATGTTCTCGTTAATCCCCTGTGTGAAGGGGAGCGGGCAGGTGGGCCGACCCAGCCTTAGTTTACTCTGAAAAGAACTGCCAGCGGAGTTAGAGCGCCCAGAGATCCACACTTGGATCACATAGCTCAGAGGCTGTGTGTGGAACCACTTGGCCTGCCATTGTCCTACATGGCCGGTCTTGTCTGAAAAGCTGTAGAAAGCCTGTAATCAGATTAAAGATTGCCAGGATGAAGGGGGCTAGTTTTTCTTTCTCTTTTTTTAAAGGGAACAGGGAGGGAGATAGCAGCCCCTCTAATCAGTACCTGCCATTGAAGAGCAGGAGAGGAGCTAAATAACTCGGCAGGGAGTGTGGGTACAAGGGCCTCATGGACAAATTGGCCTGTTGTTGCTTGGGTATAATGGTGGGCAGTGAGTGGGGGGGCTGGAGGAAAGGTGGCGTCTTTCATTCAGCAGTCTTTCCCCTCCTGACCTGATAATTATATCATTCTTAAGGGCTGATTGGTACATCTGTGTCGACAGACCTTTTTACCCAGAATCTGTCACTGAATCCTTCGTTACTTGTGGTTGAGGGAAAAATGCTTTCCTTTTGCTTGGGTCCTAAAGTCGAAGGTCCCATTTAAGGGTTAAATTGAGTTACTTCCCTACCATACTTCCCTATTGTACAGTATGTGACAAAAGAAGTATGTCTGAATTCACAGTAAGTTACCCGGATGACCAACTATGCACACTTCAGAGATGCTGAAGTGCACATACGATGGATACTTTACTATCCCATGAGGCAACGGGAGAGGATTTGTGAATGGCAGTGAAGCAACGCAACTGACGCTGGTAGGTCACATGATAATGACAACATGGCGGATGTAGTATGTCCAGATTACATTCATACTATATAGAACATACATTTTTAGCACTTGCAAAGTAATTGCTTATTTAAGAGAGTATGCGATTTCGGACGCAGCCTGTGTGTCAAGGTCGGTAAGTATGATTTGATATTTTTATAGCATTTTTATGTTTCTTCAGGTTGTCAGATAAAAATGCTGGGTTAAAAACAACCCAAGTTGGGTTGAAAATGGACAAACCCAGCATTTGGGTTAAAAATGTTTGCTCAACAAGCTGGGCAGTTTTATTTTAACACAAATTACTATATGGCTAGTTTAAAATGGACCCAAAATAGGCTTGAAATTAAAAATCAGACACATAAGAGGCAACAGTAATAATCAAAAGATGAACATTAATTAATGAGCAACTTAATAAATGTTTATTGTTTAATTATTATTCATTAAACATATTAATGTTCATTTCCAAAATACTTTGGGTTCATTTTAAGCAAGCAATACAGTCATTTTTAAACAATAGTCGAGTTAAATAAAACTACCCAGCAGGTTGGGTAAACATTTAACCCAACTGCTGGGTTTGTCCATTTTCAACCCAACTTGGGTTGTTTTTAACCCAGCATTTTTTAGAGTGTATAACCCCCAAAACACAGTGGTATTCCTTATTCATAAAATAAAGATATTTATTTGTCAATATCTAAAAATTGCTGGGTTACAAGCAACCCAAGTTGGGTTGAAAATGGACAAACCCAGCAAATGGGTTGTTTTAACCCAGTGGTTGGGTTAAATGTTTGCCCAACCTGTAGTTTTATTTAACCCAACTATTGTTTAAAAATTAATGCATTGCTTGCTTAAAATGAACCCAAAGTATGTTGAAAATTAATATGTTTAATAAATGTAGATTAAAAAGTTTAATGAATAATAATTAAACAATAAACATTTATTAAATTGCTTATTAATAAATGTTCACCTTTTGATTATTATTGTTGCCTCTAGTAATTATGTGTCTGATTTTGGGTTAATATTAAGCCAGCCATATAGTAATTTTTAAACAATAGTTGATTTAAATAAAACTACCCAGCACGTTGGGCAAACAATTAACCCGACCGCTGGGTTAAAACCCAATTGCTGGGTTTGTCCATTTTCAACCCAACATTTTTAAGAGTGACTTTAACCAAATAGGTTTGTAAACCATTTACTTGTCCATTTTAGATTAAGTTTTGTTGAAAGTGGTATAAAGGTTTTTCAAAAAACATATAAAAACTAACATTAATATGCAATTATCAAATCTAGTGAGAAGAGTGACACTTATTATTAGATAAATATGTATAAAGGGTAGGCATAATAGGCAAATGCTTCAGCCCACACCTTTTTCGGTTATGTATATTTTCTTTAATTTATTATGAAAAATTCTCTGTGAGGACTGAAATAAATTTTTGTTGAAATGTAAAATAAATAAAAATGTAGTGGCACTGTACTGAACTAGATTTATAATATTTTTTTCTTTTTTATCATTGCTTATTATGCATGCATCCATCCGTCCTTCTTTCGTTCTTTCCTTTACTTATACAAAACTCACTAGTAATTGAGTTTGCCTCTGTCAGTTAGTTTCATATTTCAGTTTGGTCTGTAATCTGATCATCAATTCCAGGGCCAAATCAAAGCCGATTATTGGGCAACTGTTGCACCATTTCTAATGTGAAATTAAGCATAATTTTTCTTGTTGAATTAAAGCATATGAATGTAAATCAGACCTTTCATAGTCTTGGTTTCCTTGAGTGCATATATAGAAAACTTCAGATATAGCATCATAGGCCCTCAATCCCAGCCCTGCTTGTCATGCTAATCCTCATTATTTGTTCCCTTGTTAGAGGACCTTCCTTCTCTCGTGTGCTGGTCTTCCCAAACTGCTTCTCATGTCGGCCGTTCCTTTATACGTATTCATTGGTTTCTACCACCAAGAGCATTACGCCTTGTTAAAACTGAATCAGGCTTTTTCAGTGCGACATGAATCTATTCGCATGGGTCAAAGGGTCAGGTTTGAGAGAATATGACCCCATGGACAATAAATATAGTGGTCCATTTGCAGCAATGCATGGCAGTCCGGCTCTTTGATTCGGATACAAGAGGCAAAGAGTCGGGAATGAAATTGATGGTGGTGGTGGGACAATAAAGATGGAGCACGAGCAGCTCAAACTAAAATGTACTTCTAATTAGAGGATCCACCTGCATTGGGAAAAGTGTGAATGGACATGGGAAGGATGGAGCCATAGTCCATATAATGGCAGTTCTTTTCAAAACATTATTTGCATTTTCAGCACCTTCTGTGCTTGATTGTTGGGATGCTGGATGAGAAAAATACATTTTAGGGTTATGTTGCAAAAATATAGCTTTTATATTTGAGATTAGGCTGCAGAATAATGAAGACAGTTGTCTTTAAGTTACAAAACAATAGGCCCGTTTACACCAAGAATGATTATCACGCATGCATCTATCCATCCATCCTTCTTCCTTTCTTTACTTCACTTATACAAAACTCACTAGTAAATGAGACTTGTCTTTTCTTCCCTATTGTGACATATCCGAGAGAAATGGCTTCTCAAACAAGAATAAACGTAGGGCGGGACATGATTTTATTCAACGTGAATTGATCGGATTGCTTAACCGTTTAATGATCTATTCTAGGCTATAGAAAAATAGAGCGATCTTTGGTGAGAACTAAACAGACATATTTAATTAATGCAATAGTAATTTCTCGCTAGAAATGACATCAGAAGTGGAAAACGTTGGTCAAAAAAGTATATTTACACACACAAACTGACCAGCAAACGCACCTTTCAGACGCCATCTTAATTTTTTTTAACTCAGTCAACTGTCAGAATGGAAAGCACAGGATTGCGGGATTGTCAAAGGCAGCGAAGGATATATGCTGCCTTCAAAAATTGATCAGATGAAGGTATCTCAGAAGACAGGAAGTGAAGCTAACAAGCCTTCCTACCTTGGAATGCGTCTTCCAAAGGGCAGCAGCCGATATGTTTTGGTTAAAGATTACGAGGGCAAATGAATAAAAAAAAATAAAAAATAATGATGATAATGTGCACTGATATATCATTCATAACAAATATGCTACTGCAATATTCCGTTTAAAAAAAATACAAATCAGCTGATCAACGATGAAAACACTGACAGCCAATCAGAATCCGTCCTGCTTTAAGAGCTCCAGCATTTAAAGTGACAGGCAACAAAACTGCAGCGCGCGCCTTATACACTGTTTCATCGGACGCACGCGCGTTGCCACGGTTACGCGCCTGGCCCGAAATTAACTTCCGGTTTGTGTTTGTTGAAGGGGTCTGGTAAGTAACGGTTCTTTTCTTCTACTGGTAACCCAAAATAATACTGGCTAGACATAGTTTTAACTTGCTAGCTAATGTAATTTACTTGCTTACTTTATTTTTCTTTTTATCAGAAATAATCTACTCTAGAAAGACACTCTGTTGTTATTGATTCTTTGTGGAAGTCTACCAGAAGTTAAGTGTGGGTCACAAAACGTTTGTTTATATTGTTGCCGTTGAAACCGTCTATAATAGAGTACCTCAGGGATGACGTGTTTTTGTAGGCAAAACCCGGAAGCGAGTTAGCATTTAAGGACTTCCGGTTCCATCGCCCCGAAGTCAATGGGTTTTTTGAATGGGTTTTTGCTAAATCGCCTGAAATAAGGTCTGTGGTTAACAAAGCCTCTAAATATTTTCACGTTTTGATCTTTGACATAAAACACACCAGTTATAACCCGCTTGTGATTTTTTTAAAACCTTTATTGTGTCTTAAAATTGGCGGTTGCTAACAAGTTGCTAAAAGGGACTACTTCCTTTGGCGGGGACTTTAGACGTCATCATGACAAACAGGACATTTGGACAGCATTTCTCATGAAAAAGTGGATAAGTATTCATACACAGCGCAGATCATAATCAGCGAGCATGTTTTTAAATAAAGTTGTTTTCTAAGTAAAGTTTGAGGAAGCTTGGTGGTGGTGACGTTGATCCGTGTTAGCTTTTTATGTCTGACGACTTTATTTAGGCTTCTAAATGTATAAATGTTGTGTTAACTTGTAAAGATTATCTTGATAGACAAAACGTGTAAGTGTCATAACCCTTTGTTAAACACAGAGCTTATTTTTTGCGATTTTCCAAAAGTCTATGGGAAAAATGCATAGGCTTTCGATCGAGGGAACCCGTGCGCCGCTAACTTCCGGGTTGGCCTACATAAACACGTCATCCCTGAGGTACTCTATAAACAACTTTATGGTCTGCTGCTGTGGATGCCAAGTTATCATTCTTGTTGTGAAAGGGCCCTTATAGTTGTGGTGTGGACTATTTTTTTTTAAAACTATATCTTTATCATTATTGTTATAGTTATTGTCGCTGGTGTGAATGGGCCTTGTGGATCTCTTTATTAACACATTCATCTCACCTTTTTTATTTGGCCAATCCTCCTTTTCCCAGCTCTCCTATCAGCTGTGCACTGCTCAATATGGAGGAGGAGGGATGGAATCAATAGATGAACACATCTGCCGTGTTTAAAGAGACGGTAGCCTTTCCTGTTCCCTGTGCTACGTTCCCACCCCCAGAGTGACAAGCCCTCTAAATGAGGATCTTAAGCCATGTCAGCACTAGAATTACAACTAATTAGGAGGTGGAACCGATGATTATGGCCGGCTCCTTTAAGCCAATGCTCAGGGCAAAAAGGGGACTAATTGGTCGGAATAAACTGATTGGCTCCTTTGATCGATTCCTCTGTTGAGTGACACAGACAGGGACACATTATTTTCCTTCAGTGGACATGGAAAAAGGCTTGCTACCTGACCAAGAAGAAGAAAAGCAGAGAGCTCTGAAGTAGGGATGGACTTACAGGGCAAGCTGTCACACAAAAGCACTTGAGCAAAGGAAACACCTCTCTCCCTCTGTTCCACCATCTGCTGGTGTTTAACGTGTGTTTAAGGTGATGTGCAAAGGAGGCACGTAGTCATTAGCTGCGTTTTTGCAAGTTTCTTATGTAAAGTTTCTTATTGACTGATATGTGCTCTGGGTTGTGGAGAATATCATAGTATTTGAATATTAATTAGGAGTGTGAAACAAATACTTCTGAATAATATTTAGCAAAAATCGAAAAATAATTCCAAAGGTTAATATTTTTGTTATCCCTTCAGATACAGATAATAGCTTCACTTCACACCCAGTGGTAATCATGCAATACCATGCTATATATCAAAGTACCATGTAATGGCACAGTATTTTGTTTTGTAATAGGCCTACATTCCTTTTTCTTTCAACTTTGAATGTTCACACACACTTCACAGGATCTTTCTGAGGAAAAAAGTTCAAAGAAAAAGTCACAGCTTCCACTAAATTCAAACAGCGTGCAGTCAAATACAAGTATTTATTTATCAGAAACATTAATTTAGTATCTAAATGCTTTGCATAGCATCTTCAGGGTTCTTCACAGGAAATGTGTCAGTGTTTTTTTGGATCGGCTCTGATTTTTAGATCTGAGGTGAAGTGCATCTGTGAAGTGAAGAACGCTGAAAGAGATTTTAAAGCAGTTTTTGTGTGGTTTACAGATAACTAATACTTACAATATTTACTTTCAATATGCATTGAAATGCTGATAGGGTTTTGTACATTTTAGAGGTTTTCCTCTGTTTACGCCAACTTATGAAGTCAGTTTGGATGTTTTTTCAAGATTACAAAAATCTGATTTCATTTAACCCTCTGGTGCTCTTCGGTCATTTTTGACTGGAAAAAATTGATGTATTTTTATTTTTATCTTTTAGAATTTTTTTACTTAATCGAAATGGTACAAAACTTGGTAAAGGTTTTGGCGCTTGCTATGTGAACACAAAAAAAAGAAAAAGAAAAAATCATGGACATTATTCGAAAAGGTTAAATGGTCTTGAAAAAAATAGTCACACTTGTACTCCTTGCAGTCAAAAATGGCCGCATTGGGAATGAATAGGAGACAAATTTCATCTAGTAAAAACTTTTGGTACTGCGGCGAAACAAAATCTTACTAAAAGCTCATTTTTTGAGATATCAAATTTGAAACACAACTTGTTTAGATTTATGGCTTTAATTTTCTTGCAGTTTTAGAGTGAAATATGTTCTTGAAAATATATATTTCATATAACAATTGATAATAGTATTTTTGTGCCTTTTTTCATAACACTAAACGTAAAATTCTGTAACTTTTTTAAGTTTTACTTAAGTTACTTTTTTCACTTCAGCAATAATTTGCCAAGTGTCGTCTTTGAAAAGAGACCAAAATTAAGTCTGTGCTCTAAAGCATTCAAAATTTATGACAGTTTAAGTTGGAAATTTCATTTGCAGGTCTATGCTCAAAAAGTGAATAAATGGATTATAACTACAGCGTAAATATAAGTTAAAATCCCCTAAAAATACAAAATATTAAATAAAAAAACATTATCAAACTAAGATATAGTACATTCATTTCATTGAAATAAATAAAAATGCTTAAAAATGTCACTTATTCTCACCAGTATTCCATTTATTTGATTAAAATACAGCAATATTGTGAAATATTATACTATTTAAAATGTTTATATCTGAATATACAGTAGTGGCCAAAAGTGATGTTCGGCCTAGCAAAACTGACATCTTCGCTCTTTATTTAAATATAATTTAAAATGTGTTAAAGATTTTTTAAGCATATTACGTAGCTGTGCTTCGAGTCAATTGTTTATTTGTGAGAACGCAATGAAACATGCTAAATTGCGCAGACATAATTTTTTTTTTTTTTTGCCAGACTGTCATTCAAAGAAATTATGCAAAACAAGAGAGAACCAACAAAAAATTATTAATAACTGATTTTATTGTAGTCAATGTATGTTTTTTCCTGTGAGCTTATAGTTTTAATGTATTTTGTGCACAGTAAAATAAAACCTGTAGCTTGCCTTTTTTTGCCAAATAATTTTGTCAGATAAATACCTTAACCAAGTTTAGTGTTTTGTTCTTCCCTCATATTTAAAATATTTAAAAATGTTTTCCTCATATTTTGATCACTCTATCAAACTTATAGAGTCTTTAAAAACCCTTCCGGACATCACTTTTGGCCACTACTGTATATTAAAATGTAATTTATTCTTGTGTCTAAAGCTGAATTTTCAGCATTACTCCAGTCTTCAGTGTCACATGATCCTTCAGAAATCATTCTAATATGATGATTTCATTTGTGCTGCTTCATATTTTTTGAGAAACCATGATTCATTTTGTTTCAGGATTCTTTGATGAATAGTAAGCTCAAAAGATTTTTTTGTAACAATATAAAAGATTTTATTGCGACTTTTGACCAATTTACTGCATCCGTACTGAATAAAAGTAATCACTTTAAAAATACCTGCAAAAATTTACATATATACAGTATATATATTTTTGTAAAAAGTGTGAAGTGACAAATTAAATATCCATAAAAGTATATGGAATATATAATGGAATATATAATGGACTTCAAATATTTGAAAATGCAGGGGAAAAAGTTGCACCTCGTCATAAAGTTGTTTCCCGCCCAAATAAAGGCTTGGTAGCCCCTTGTATCCTCATTCCCACCCCTGATCCGGAGAGGAGACCCAGCGTCATCTGTATGCGCTGCTGCCAGCAGCCCTTGTGAGGTTTTTTTTAGAGGCCCTGTCGGATCTTGGAAGCAAAAAACAACAGATTAGTCATGATCTTATCCACCAAGTATCTGCCCCTTTCTTTTCTCCATCTGACAAGTGTCTGAGAGGGGGAGGGTCTGCTTTTCAGAGCCATCAGATGAACTTCACACCAGAAAGAGAGGTGGGGGACGCGGGGAGAGGGACGTCTTTTCAGTCACACTTAGAGAAGCGGCCTTCTCAGTTGCAGGGGCCTTGTTGCTAAGGTATAAGGCCTCTCCATCTCTATGCTCTTGTTGTTAAGGATGAAGCCTCTCTGTCACTGGACAGCGGTTGCTAGGCAGGGCAGAAAGTGGAGGAGTGCACGCTATGCCGTCTGGCAGCATTGTTGTCTTGGCTGAAACATCTCTTTTTCTCCTGATGGCTGCTGAATGACAGGTCGGTTGCATACCTCACGTGGGACCCGATTCCTCGTGAAGGGGACCCCAGACTTACTGGGTGGTACCATCGTGGAACAAAACGTTGCTTTGAATGCAGTGGGCTGAATATGGGCAGGGCCGGTTTCCCTGATTGCTCTTTGGCTGATTTACACTATATTTCTAGACCGTTTCTAGCCTTTGGGGCACATGCCTCTATCAAAAAAAAGTGACCTGTAGTTTGAGACTTTTTTATGTACTGTTATGGATATGGGATATAAATTGTCTTCACCTGCAGTTGAGTCTTTTACAAGCTGCATGTGCAATAAAGATTCATCGCTGACAAAAGATAGAAGTCACTGCCAAGTTTTGTGTCCAAAAATGGGTTTGTATAGGTAAATATCCATCTCATCCAACGCTCTTTTTGTTTTGTTTTATAAAGCATCCTGATACTATTTCGATGTGAGAAACAGCTGAAAACAATTCAGTGTGTGAATGAACTGTCCAAATGAATCAAACTGAATCACAAACAATTTCAGACCTTTTTGTAAAGCTGTTTGACCGATTAGATCATAAGTGATTCACTTGCGAATCTGACATGTTTGGAGAAATATTATCAGGGAAAATGATTCTCAGGTTGTTATACGGCGATCTCCGTTGACAGGTAAGGATCAGTAATATTATACTGGGGCACAGCAGTATTTTAAGGTTTCGATACGCCCATATTTCTTGATTTGCTCAAAAGTGTCTGTAAGCCATGAATTTGAAAAGGTAAGATTGGAATATACTGTTTTAGCTGTCATTGGCAACCTAATTAAATAATTAACATAAACCCTCCCAGGTAAAAAGAGACAATATCTTATCCAGACTAGTGTTGTCATGATACTGGAATTTCCAACTTCGATACAATATCTTTAAAAATATCGATATTCGATACCATTTTCGATACCATTAGGAAAAAAGCAATATATACCGCCATACAGATAATTTGTCATTATCTCATCATTTTTTGATAATTTGGGTAATTTTGTTGCAATAGCTTACACACAGCACAGGTAGACTTTATTTGAACCGTTAAACTAAATTTACAAAAAAAGACAAGTAAACAGTCAGTAATAAAAATAAGAAAAAATAAACAAATTGCAAATGATAGCAATCAAATGTAAAATAACACTGGATAGTCTTCATTGTAAAAAAATTAATTCAGATTAATGCTTACAATTAAACTTAGAAAAGATATTCCGTTTCTCTTAGTCTTTTGTTATTTGATTAACATGACAGACAGCAGCAGGTTTATTAGGCTGCTGTCACTTTAAGAGCTTATGCACAGATCCAATATACTGTTACACAACATTCGCTTTCTCTCAACTATTTACGTTCCAAAACTGACTGTATTTATCTGAATACTCACCAAAACGGGCATTTTGACATAATTTTGTATGTATTTGACCGTTTAAGCGCAATAAGCCATGGAAGAGAAGTCAATTTGGTACTCGCGAGCTGTTTGAGAGGCGGCTTTATGTGAGCGCCACTATATAGATCACTGGTGTGTGTGCTTTTAATGTGAGTTCAAAACCTGCGGGACTGAGTAAAATTATGTGCAATACAAGCACTATTCAACCTGAGCGAATGAGACGAGGTAGTGACGGGAGAAGTGAAAACGAGAGAGTGAAATCTGCAGAAAAGGAGTACTGGAGCCGTTTCAGATATTTCAGTATCGATACATATTGAAATGTTGATATTTTTGACAACACTACCCCAGACTCAAAAGTGTCTTGCATAGAAATCGGGGTCCTGAGAATGGTCAATGGGGCCTCTACATACAAACTTTCCAGGACATAAAGCAGAACAGCTAATGCACAATCACATCTCAGCCAGACTCCATTTATCAAAGCATGCATATTCATATCTCTGCATGCGGCTCTGAGAACCAAAGAACACGTGAGGCCCCTGGGAACCGTTCTGGGGTTCCCAGAGTCTCGCTTCAGCATGACAGCACCACATAGGATGCACAAGGGGAGATACGCCCTCAAAAGCCTCTTAATAGACACCATCCCAGACAGACCCTTGTCTGGAACCAGACTGAGCCATGTTCAAGTGCAAAGACCGCCAGACGAGGGTGGGTGGAGCTGGAGGGGCGGAGTCACGTTACTCCATTGACTCAGACATCACAGACTTTACATCAGATTTCTGGTTATCAAAAGTGTATGCTTTTGCCTCCCACTACCATCGGAGGACGCAATTCCCAGACACTGGGGTCAAAAAGTCAGTCTGAGGCAACTAATCTGCCACTCTGTAGACTAGACTGCATTCCAGATGCGCCGTCTATTGTGTTCAATCCATGGGAATTCTCACATGGAGGCTGAAATTAAACCATCAAAACGAAGCCGTTGTTACCTTCTAATCCCTCGAGCATTTCGGGTTATGTATCTAAAGATTCTCGACAGTACTGCAATTGCAGTAATTCATATGCATGATTATATTTGAGCCGTATTCTCTATGACAGAACGTTTAATCTCTCCTTCAGACATTATACATCATAAGTGTGTGACAGAAACATGAAGATAGGCCCAGGAGCACATCAATTTACTACTGTGAGGAATTTTTCACAGTACATTGCCATTCAGAAATTATTGGTATCCTAAGGCTTTGTACAATGACTCATAACCTACTGTAAGAAGCTTAATACTTTGACCCCGAGCAGTGGAACAAATCTATATGGAATAATGAGTCATTTTAACCTTGCTCTTACCTTTCACCATCCTGATGGTTTTGCATTTGCAATGCAGTTATTTAGTATTGCTAGCTGTTAAGCATGTTGAGGTGTCCATAATGATTGCTTGTGCGAGTCATTAAGTGTAATGATTGCTTTGCATGCCAAAGCCAAGGAAGCATTATGGACCCTGTCGATGCTCTCATATACTGCTAAAGAGTGGCTACATGAACAACGGTGTGAAGTCAAGTGCCTTTCATGCCCTTCATAATCAACAGACCTTTACAGGAAACTCTGGAACAGCGAGTGTGAAAGTAGATTTCAAGGGTTTGCCTTCTTCATAGTCTATGATCTATATACAGCAGGACCAGGGCTTGACATTAACACCCGCCAACCTGCCAAATGCGTGTGGATTTCAGCAGTCACTCCTACTAGCCACTTTGGCGGGTTGAATTTTATGTACATTTTTCAGCTGTAGTCTTTTAAAAAGGAATCTGTGCAATGTAGTGTTGTCAAAAACATAGATTTTTCGATACATATCAACACTGAAATATCTGCAACGCTTCCAATACTTGTTTTCCACAGAATGGACACACAATACCAGCTGCTCTTTCTCTCTCTCTCTCTCATCTCTCCGACAGCGAGTCGACACACAAACCCTCCTCCTCTCACTCACTCGTTTCATTTGCTCCAGATGAATATTGTTGGTGTTACAGGGTTTGAATTTCGGCGTGGGATTGTGCATAATTTTACTTATTCCTGCAGATGTTGTTCTCACACCCAAAGTGCGCCACGTAAAGCCGCCTCTCAGTCCTAAATGTAGTTATTTTTCGCTGCTTATTGTGCTTAAACAGTCAAATACACACAAAATAATGTTTTGAGTGGTTTAGTCCAAATTTTAATTTAGGCTTGTATTCACATATAAACATTGATCAGCGAACATAAACAGAAGCTCAACCGAACCTGCTTCATGCGCGAGAACAAACCTCAAAAGTGTTCAAACCACTAGATTCATATGGATTAGTTTTACAATCTCTTTATGAACTTTTTGAAGCATCAAATGTAGCTGTCAATGGAGGGACAGAAGGCTCTCAGATTTCATTAAAAATATCTTAATTTGTGTTCCAAAGATGAACGAAAAACTTACGGGTGTGGATAACGACATGAGGGTGAGTAATTAATGACAGAATTTTCATTTTTGGGTGAACTAACCCTTTAACACTGTACTTAAAATAAGGCTTATATGGCTATGAATGACTATAAAACAGCTCTTTAGTATACTGTAAATCTATCATGTATTTGCTAAATCACAGTTTGCTGTATTTCCTGCTCTATCTCACCCAGTACTCTTGTGTGAACCTGCTATTTAAAGTCCTGTCATAAAAATGGACCTGTTCCCCTAACCACCGAAGATATAGCAGTTCTCCAGCACATTTCTTCTCAGCTCAGTGGCAAAGCATTTGAAAGGGTGCAATTATGGTTATAGACATAACACTAGGACGTCCCATTAGGGTGTAGTGGTGGGTGATTACACAGGTGCCATGTTGCAGAGCACAGACTGTACTATTAAAGAGCATGACCTATGGTGAGTGTCCACTCATCTCTGCCAACATTAAAGTGAAATGAGAGTTGATTACTAACCTCTGGCCACAGGCTGGCCCCTGATTGACAGCCAGCTCAGTTCCTCCTACTGTTGCCTACTAAATGGGACCGTTCATTGTGTGCCTCGACAGCGGTAGCAGGCCATTATGATTAAGCATAGAAAAATACAGAGGAACATTAGTTTTATTCTTAGATCCTAAAACATCATCAACAACAACAACTCTACTGCATTGAGTGGTCATGCATTTGTTAAGGATCTGAGCTTGAAACTGACAAGTTGAAGGTTTGAACCCCGTAAAGGACAAATCTTGATCTGTCATTATTGTGGTTATGGTTACTGCCACAAATATAGCCTACTGTAAATTACTTTGCATAAAAGGGGGGGATAACCCAGTGTATGAGCAACAGTAATGCTTTCCTTAGCAACTCATATGGAAGCTTGTTTCTGCCACAGAATAAAACAATTTAAAAGATAAATGCAACTTTTTTCCTCAAAATTTCGAGTTTACATTTCGCAATTCTGACCTTTTTTCTCAGAACTGTGAGATATAAAATTGCGAATTATAAAGTCGGAATTGCAATTCTGATTTTCCTCACATTTGTAGTTTATATCTCGCAATTCTGACTTTTTTCCTCGCAATTGCGGGTTTATATCTCGCAATTCTGACTTTTTTCCTTGCAATTGCAGATTATATCTCGCAATTCTGACTTTTTTTCTCACAATTGCGGGTTTATATCTCGCAATTCTGACTTTTTTTCTCTCAATTGCGGGTTTATATCTCGCAATTCTGACTTTTTTCCTCACAATTGCAGTTTATATCTCGCGATTCTGACTTTTTTCCTCACAATTGCAGTTTATATCTCGCGATTCTGACTTTTTTCCTCACAATTGCGGGTTTATATCTCGCAATTCTGACTTTTTTCCTCACAATTGCAGATTATATCTCGCAATTCTGACTTTTTTTCTCGCAATTGCGGGTTTATATCTCGCAATTCTGACTTTTTTCCTCTCAATTGCGGGTTTATATCTCGCAATTCTGACTTTTTTTCTCTCAATTGCGGGTTTATATCTCGCAGTTCTGACTTTTTTCCTCACAATTGCAGATTATATCTCACAATTCTGACTTTTTTTCTCGCAATTGCGGGTTTATATCTCGCAATTCTGACTTTTTTCCTCTCAATTGCGGGTTTATATCTCGCAATTCTGACTTTTTTTCTCTCAATTGCGGGTTTATATCTCGCAATTCTGACTTTTTTCCTCACAATTGCAGTTTATATCTCGCAATTCTGACTTTTTTCCTCACAATTGCAGTTTATATCTCGCGATTCTGACTTTTTTCCTCACAATTGCGGGTTTATATCTCGCAATTCTGACTTTTTTCCTCACAATTGCAGATTATATCTCGCAATTCTGACTTTTTTTCTCGCAATTGCGGGTTTATATCTCGCAATTCTGACTTTTTTCCTCTCAATTGCAGATTATATCTCGCAATTCTGACTTTTTTTCTCGCAATTGCGGGTTTATATCTTGCAATTCTGACTTTTTTCCTCGCAACTGCAGCTTATATCTTGCAATTCTGACTTTTTTCCTCACAATTGCGGGTTTATATCTCGCAATTCTGACTTTTTTCCTCACAATTGCAGATTATATCTTGCAATTCTGACTTTTTTCCTCGCAATTGCAGATTATATCTCGCAATTCTGACTTTTTTTCTCGTAATTGCGGGTTTATATCTCACAATTCTGACTTTTTTCCTCGCAATTGCGGGTTTATATCTTGCAATTATGACTTTTTTCTCGCAATTGCAGTTTATATCTCGCAATTATGACTTTTTTCCTCACAATTGCGGGTTTATATCTTGCAATTATGACTTTTTTCTCGCAATTGCAGTTTATATCTCGCAATTATGACTTTTTTCCTCACAATTGCGGGTTTATATCTCGCAATTCTGACTTTTTTCCTCACAATTGCAGATTATATCTCGCAATTCTGACTTTTTTTCTCGCAATTGCGGGTTTATATCTCGCTATTCTGACTTTTTTTCTCGCAATTGCGGGTTTATATCTCGCTATTCTGACTTTTTTTCTCTCAATTGCGGGTTTATATCTCGCAATTCTGACTTTTGTTCTCTCAATTGCGGGTTTATATCTCGCAGTTCTGACTTTTTTCCTCACAATTGCAGATTATATCTCGCAATTCTGACTTTTTTTCTCGCAATTGCGGGTTTATATCTCGCAATTCTGACTTTTTTTCTCGCAATTGCGGGTTTATATCTCGCAATTCTGACTTTTTTTCTCGCAATTGCGGGTTTATATCTTGCAATTCTGACTTTTTTCCTCGCAACTGCAGCTTATATCTTGCAATTCTGACTTTTTTCCTCGCAATTGCAGTTTATATCTCGCAATTCTGACTTTTTTTCTCGTAATTGCGGGTTTATATCTCGCAATTCTGACTTTTTTCCTCGCAATTGCGGGTTTATATCTTGCAATTCTGACTTTTTTCTCGCAATTGCAGTTTATATCTCGCAATTCTGACTTTTTTCCTCTCAATTGCGGGTTTATATCTCGCAATTCTGACTTTTTTCCTCGCAATTGCAGATTATATCTCGCAATTCTGACTTTTTTCCTTGCAATTGCGGGTTTATATCTCACAATTCTGACTTTTTTTCTTGCAAATGCAGTTTATATCTTGCAATTATGACTTTTTTCTCGCAATTGCAGTTTATATCTTGCAATTATGACTTTTTTCTCGTAATTTCTAGTTTATATCTCGCAATTATGACTTTTTTCCTCGCAAATGCAGTTTATATCTTGCAATTATGACTTTTTTCTCATAATTGCTAGTTTATATCTTGCAATTTTGACTTTTTTCTCGTAATTGCGAGTTTATATCTCACAATTCTGACTAAGACCGAACTCCGACTCATTATTGGCCGGCTCCTGCGTCAGCATCACACGCATGTGTTGTGCTGCTCACATGTTACAGCGTTGGCCAATACTGACTAGAACCTGGAAGCGCTAGACGTAAACAGCGTAGCAGAAAGACAGGGGAAAGAAGATATTGTTGAATAAAGTCGTTATTTTCTGTTTTGTTTTTGCACACAAAAAGTATTCTCGTCACGTCATAACATTAAGATTGAACTACTGTAGTCACGTTGACTAATTTAACGATGTTTACTACTTTTCTAGACCTTGAATGACGGTAATTATGTTGCTTTCTATGGGGGATATAAAAAACGTTCAGATTTCATCAAAAATATCTTAATTTGTGTTCCGAAGATGAACGAAGGTCTTACGGGTGTGGAACGACATGAGGGTGAGTAATTAATGACAGAATTTTCATTTTTGGGTGAACTAACCCTTTAAAAGCTGTAAAAAATTCTCTCCTAGCGCGTACATGAAGGCCAGCGGTGCGCTGCAGCACCAGGCAGAAAGAGGGCAGCCGATTCCTAGCACAGCGCTGCAGGACAGAGGGAGATCGTTGAAGAGGCGGAGGCAGGGAGGAGTACTGTGAGGGTCTGGGAGTGCGCGAGGGGGTGTTTGGGTGAGAGGCGACAGCGTGAGTATTGTTCCAGCTCCTGACTCGCCACTCTCAAGAGGCTCGGGGTTCCCACGGTCCGCACAGCAAACAAACGCACCTCAGCCTTTCTTCCCCTCGCTTTGCAGTGATGTCATTAATTACCATCAAAATGCGCGCGACAGCGAGCGAGAGTGTGTGAGTCTGCTCGCGAGTGTATGTGCGTGTGAGAGAGGGAGAGCGAGAAAGAGCGAGCGAGGCAGCCATAAAGAAAGGGACCATTGTCTGTGCTGAAATAAAGAAATCTCCACTGAACCATTGTAAATGGGTAAGGCTGGAAAATGCACCAAAATGCAGGGTTTGGTGAGTTATAGTTGGGTTGTCACATCTTGTCAGGAGCCCACAAATAGTGATGTCCAAATGCAAACAGCCCTGCCCTGTGAGAGACACTGTCCCCCTGTGATTTACTATATTCTCAGTTCTGTAACTCTGGCTTGTATTTGAACATCAAAAAGAGGGAGGGAATGATCTTTCTCACCAGTGGCAAAGATTCTGTGTGTGTATCTGTGACTTTACTTGACTATAAATGGACAGAATTGTCTCTTCAAGTTAGCTAAATCTGACAAAAGTTTCCTTTGTTGACAAACTCAGCCAAATAGAAACGTCCCTTTTTCAGGATACTGTATTTTAAAGAGAATTTTGTAAAATCAAAAAAAGCTTTACAGATCTTAATAGAGTGGTGCAGGTATGACAACAATTTGTAGGTCAAAACGCAGAAACGAGTTAGCATTTTAGCACTTCCAGTTCCATCATCCCAAAGTCGATGTTTTTTTTCAATGGGATTTTGGTTAAATGGCTGAAATAAGGTTTCTTAAGCTCAAGACACTTTCACGTTTTATTCTACGACATAAAATACATCAGTATATGTGATTTTTTTTAAAAGCTGTTACGTTTCTTGACTAAGGCGGTTGCTAACAAGTAGCTAAATGGAACTACAGAGGCTGTCGCGGACATTAAACGCCATCACGCTGTTTAAGAGTTAAGCAGACTTTTACAGTCTCATGCTCATAATTGTGCTCTTATAAACTATTCTAACTCAAACTTCTAGGAGAATGTTTTAAAATAACAAACAAAGAGTTGTCGAAAACTTAGTGATGGTGACGTTGAAGTTATGGGACTGTGGTGTAGTTCGTTTATAGCCTACCTTTAGCTTTTTACTTCTGGCGACTGCATTTAGGCTTTAAAATTCATAAAAGTTGTGTTCATCTGTGAAAATTATCTTGATGGACCAAACATGTAAGTATCATAAACTTTTGTTGATCACAGAGCTTGTTTTTTGCGATAATCCAAAAGCCTATCGAGGGAACCAGTGATGCTAACTGCCGATTGGCCTACAAAGTGACGTCATACCTGCACCACTCTATTGGAAAACAATGGGTTTAAACAATGTTTTTGTGCTTGTTCAATGAACCATAATCATGATAACACCGATCAGGCATAACATTATGACCACCTTCCCAATATTGTGTTGGTCCCTCTTTTGCTGCCAAAACAGCCCTGACCCATAGAGGCATGGACTCCACTAGACCCCTGAAGGTGTGCTGTGGTATCTGGCACCAAGATGTTAGCAGCAGATCCTTTAAGTCCTGTAAGTTGCGAGGTGGAGCCTCCATGGGTCGGACTTGTTTGTTCAGCACATCCCACAGATGCTCGATTGGATTGAGATCTGGGGAATTTGGAGGCCAAGTCAACACCTCAAACTCGTTGTGCTCCTCAAACCATTCCTGAACCATTTTTGCTTTGTGGCAGGACGCATTATCCTGCTGAAAGAGGCCACAGCCACCAGGGAATACCATTTCCATGAAAGGGTGTACATGGTCTGCAACAATGCTTAGTAGGTGGTACATGTCAAAGTAACATCCACATGGATGGCAGGACCCAAGGTTTCCCAGCAGAACATTGCCCAAATCATCACACTGCCTCCGCCGGCTTGAGTTCTTCATAGTGCATCCTGGTGCCATGTGTTCCCCAGGTAAGCGACGCACACGCACCCGGCCATCCATGTGTTGTCAAAGATACGTGATTCATCAAACCAGGCCACCTTCTTCCATTGCTCCGTGGTCCAGTTCTGATGATCATGTGCCCACTGTTGGCTCTTTTGGCGGTGGACAGGGGTCAGCATGGGCACCCTGACTGGTCTGCAGCTATGCAGCTCCATACGCAACAAACTGCGCTGCACTGTGTATTCTGACACCTTTCTATCAGAACCAGCATTAACTTCTTGAGCAATTTGAGCTACAGTAGCTCGTCTGTTGGATCGGACCACACGGGCCAGCCTTCGCTCCCCACGTGCATCAGTGAGCCTTGGTCGCCCATGACCCTGTCACCAGTTCACCACTGTTCCTTCCTTGGAGCACTTTTGATAGATACTGACCACTGCAGACCGGGAACACCCCACAAGAGCTGCAGTTTTGGAGATGCTCTGACCCAGTTGTCTAGCCATCACAATTTGGCCCTTGTCAAACTCGCTCAAATCCTTACACTTGCCCATTTTTCCTGCTTCTAACACATCAACTTTGAGGACAAAATGTTCACTTGCTTCCTAATATATCCCAACCACTAACAGCTGCCGTGATGAAGAGATAATCAGTGTTCACTTCACCTGTCAGTGGTCATAATGTTATGCCTGATCGGTGTATTTACACATGTTAATAAATTGGCAGGGGGGAAAAAAACAGTTGAAAGTGAGAGGACATTTCTTTTTTAGGTTTACTTAGGCTAGGTTAACTGGGTTAACTTTATATAGATAGATAGTTAGACAGAAAAAAATTGGGTTAAGCTAAAGTAAAGCCAAAGGTAAAAATTATCCACATGTTTTGTTTGAACTCTAAAAGCATTTTCTTCGAGGGATAAGGGTTGGGTTAGGTTAATGGCTATAATAAAAACTAGAAATGCCCAAAGAAAATATAATCTGATGGTTCTTCAAATGGAATAATATTATTAAAAAGATTCATAACATTTTTAATAATAGTAATATATATTTTTTTTTATTATAAAAATGCACTTTAGTGGGGTTAGTAAAATAAAATGTTAGGATTAATCTGTAGTAATTGAAATAAACTTTTTAATAAAAGCAGTTGAAGGTGTACCATCCTTAATTAGAGTAAATGTGTGCATTTTTGTGTGTTTACTTGGCTAAATTTGAAAATGTCTCTTTGGGGACATTTGGGGATGCCTTCATTTTGAAATCAAATTTTTTTTCTTTTCTAAAAATGCTGTGGTCTCATTTAAAAAGCTGAGTAAACATGTGTGTATGCTAAACAAACAAATGAGTATTTGCTCGCATTGTCTTTCCTTAAAGTGCCTGAACACCTAATCATGTTTTTATGCATGGATAGATCATGTTTTTGAGGATGCCCTGTACTGGCATCTTTCTGAATGCAGCAAATCTCTGATGGGCATTAGCGGTGCCCCGGCATCATTGTGCCCTGGAATGTGAGTGAAATGACCCAAACCTCCAATCTAGCACTCATTACTTCTGGGTTGCCCAGCGGAAGAATCCACACGAAACACTGTCCTGCCTCATTGTGCTGTGTGTGGACCCACAATGATTGTTCTTAATGTGCATCCACTGGAAGTGATGGCGAGTCTGCATCATCAAAGCACAAGCAGATAATTGTGGGCATTTGATCTCTCCAAGGACATTCAGTGTTAATTGGGAACTTCAAGTGGGCAAAGTGAGGAGAGTGTTTTGTTTGTGCCGTACAAAGCGAGAGGTAAACTTCGCTCAGGCCATGAGGTACATCTCGGCCCCTGACTGGATGCCTTGTTCTCTTCTGCAGGGCAGGCCTTGTGAAAAGGCTCATCCACGTCGTTTATTCAAAGGCTGCCGGACATCTCGATAATTTGAAACAATGACCTCTGCTCAGAATGAAGAGTGGGATGGACAAATTATTTTTCCTGCTGATTACTAATTATTTTTTTGTTTTCAGCTCATTGTTGCAAACCAACCGTGCAAATCGTGTTATGTATTTCCAGATCTTTCAGGTCAACTCCCTCTTCTTAGCACACATGAATTGTGGGATACTGTGTATAGGCTTGAAGGGATTGCTGACTGGCATGATGGGATTGCCATTACAAGCCTGACTGCCCCTGTTGCCACAAGATGGTGCCACCGTGGCATAATGCTGTCCAGTGACGGGCACTGTTGGCTTGTCTGGCAGAGAGTCCTGGTCTTTTACACAGACCATGTTCTTATTTATGTACCGCATCCATATTATACAGTATCTGAATGTATGAACAAAGTAGAGTTGCACGATTTTTTCGTTGTTGTTGTTGTTTAAAATAGAGATCATGATTCTCCCACGATTCTGAATAGACAACTAAACAAAATAACATGTAATTTACTACAGATTCAGAATGTTAATTGCTGCAGTCTATTTAAAAATATTTAATTAATTTGAATAGACCCTTTTCACATTTCCGGGTTTCTCGGAAGTCGTCATAGTTGGGTAAACTTTTATAGTGGTGAATGAGAGACTTCATTAAATATATTTTTTTGTGTTTCCATTTGCACAAATAGCAAAAAGAAATTGATATTGATAACGGCAGTCAGAAGAGAGAAAGATGTCATTTTTACCATCACTTCTATAGCTGCTGTATTAGAAACACCCTCACAGCAGCGTTAACTAGTTTTTTGTAATTTGATGCAACTATATAATTCTAAGTAGCCTATAATGTTATAAATGTACATACATTTTTTTTAAAAAATGAAAATATAAAAAACTGCAGGATTTACGATATTGATGGCCGTTAAAACGCATAATCACAGTCTGTAAAAATGGTCTATTAATTAAAAAATATTGGTTTAAATGAATGATTCAATGACTTACTCATTAAGACTTCACTTGATTTATTAGTGGACGAATCAGCGTTTTTGATCGAATGATTCAGTGACAAATACAGTCACTTGTCGCCACCTACTGGCGTAACGATGTAATTGATAAAATCGTTTTTTGAAGCGTGGCGTTTTCCTCTATTTTGATCGCTACAGTAGAAATCAGTGTTTATATTCGAATTGTAAACTTTTATCCCAATACTTCTGTGATAATTTGAATGTTTGTTAAGCTGTTTCATACCTATACGTGAGAACAAGGTACAAATTCGTACGACCTCACTCGTTTTTTGCTAAATATTACGTATTTTACGAGTTGCTAAATTCGTATGAATTCCTACAAATGACCTACCCCTAACCTCTAAACCTACCCAACACTGTGGTTTAGACAAATCGTATGAATTCGTACGAGTAAGGTAGGAATTAGCCACCTCGTACGAATTGGTCGTGAGATAGCGTTGGTTTAATAGGCCTATACATCGCCGAATCATTGTTATTTAGGAATAAGATCGTGTGGGTGTTTGAATCGAGATCGCGATCTTCTAACGATTAATCGTGCAGTTGTAGAAAAGTGTTTTGTTGTTGTTTTGTTTTTTCCCAAGAGGAACATAGTAGGCCTAATGGTAGATGTTTGCTTTAAAAGACTCAAATAATATGTCCGCATGCATTATACGCTCAAACAGCATGTGTAAAATAACGAGGAGCACGGGAATATTTTATAAACATTAATGGGGTCTTTTAGTCCACACAAATAAATGTTAACTATTTATTTGCCTTGAGCTTTTGCTGAAGTGATCTATTAAACATGTTTGGATCTGCATTATGCTAATAGCCACACTGTCCTCAAAATGTGTCTACAATTAGTATAGTAGTTTGATTATTCAAAAGTTAGCTCAAATAATGAATATAATATAGCTAATAAAACATGACAAAAATTAAATTAAGTGTATCTGTAATGTACAGTGTACTTCAAAATGCCATTGTTTTATTCATTATTATTGAAAATAAGCGCAAGTGCTGTTACAGCCATGTGATTTATAGTTCATTGAAGAATTTCAATGAATAATGAACATAATTGTAAGAATAATTGTAATTTGACAGCATCATGCTCTTAGTTGCCCTACATTATTGTTTTGTTTGTACACTCTATGGGTTAAATATGGACGAACCCAACGGTTGGGTTAAATGTTTGTCCAACGTGCTGGGTAGTTTTACTTAACTATTGTATAAAAATGACTATATGGCTGGCTTAAAATGAACCCAAAATATGTTAAAATTAAAAATCAGACACATAATTACTAGAGGCAACAATAATAACCAAAAAGTGAACATTTATTAATAAGCAACCAAATAAATATTTATTGTTTAATTATTATTCATTAAACTTATAAATAAATATTCATTTATTAAACATATAAAAAAAAAATGCTTTGGTTTGATTTGAAGCAAGCAATACAGTAATTTTTAAACAATATGACTTAAATAAAACTACAGGTTGGTCAAACATTTAACCCAACCGCTGGGTTTGTGCGGTTTCAACCCAACTTGGGTTGTTTTTAACCCAGCATTTTTTAGAGTGTATATTTTGATTGATGCTATATGCACGTTTTTCTTTGTCAAGAAAGCGTAAATTATTTAAAAAATATAATTATATTACATTTGTTTTTGATATGTATTTCATTTCACACTAAACCTCTGTGAAAAAATAAAATTTAAGAGAAATAATTTAGCTATAAAAATAAACCCCAAATGGGTTTTCACGCCATGATAGAAGAACCATTTTTGGTTCCCCAAAGAACATTTAAGTGAACAGTTCATGAAAGATATTTTAATAATCTAAAGAACCGTTCCACTAAAGAACCTTTTGTGCAGTGGGAAGGTTCCATGAATGCTAAAGGTTCTTTAATGGAACCATCAATGCCAATAAAGAACCTTCATTTTTACGAGTAATTAAAGCAGTTCTACATGTCAACGCATGTTGCATTGATTTACTCAGTTCTAATAATCTCCATTACTTGGAAAATTCGTGTTGTTCCGAAACTACTTGACTCAAAATTGATTTGCATATGCGATATTCTCAGAGAAAACGAGAACCTAAAAAATTCCTCTCAACCCTGTATTTTGTCAAAACAAACCAAAATAGCTTGGAAACACAGCTTGCCACATACCTGGGTGGCACTAACTGACAGAGTCTCAACCCCTTCCCTCTTTCAATGGGCTACACTTTACTCAATGCAACACAGGAAGAAGAGGACGGAAAAAAACAGTCAACAAATCACAACGTCCCCTTGCATGTGAAAAGAACCACAGCAGTGTGTACTTGCTCGCACAACGGGCAGAGTGCATTAACATTCCGCGTTAGTCCCGTACAGGGTTCTGGGCCCTGAAAAGGCGAAGCTGAATCGCTGTATGAGTGTGGTGGGCTGCTAGACAATGACTCCACTGTGTGACTTCCTCTTTTTTAACTTCTTTCTTTTGACAAGTAAAAACTCCCTCACGGCACACACAAAATTAATCTAACCTAAACGGCTCATCTTTTCAGGTTTTCTCTTGGTCATCACCATCTCCCACTCTGAATGTCTCAGTGAGTTATGGTGCAAGCTTTGCTGAATGGAATGAAAGGACACTTTTCTCAACCCTTAGATATAAGCTGATTCATTTATCCTCTTTATAAAACGTGTGCTGTTAGATTTAGACACGTTTTTCTAACCTTTCAGTAGATGCATCGAAGCTGTAGGTGTAGTAGATTATTATTTTTTTTGCTAAATTATGCTATAATAAATATGCGAAATGCTTATATGTTGTCTCATCATATCTGATCGTGTTACAAGTTCTTTGGGTTTCATGATTTTTTTTTTTACTTTTTGGTGATAAGCAACTAGCACTAGGTGCCGTACTAACGAGTAGTTCTTGACGAATGCTTCATATAGAAATAATCTTTATTGAAACGAGTTTGTTTTTACATAGAAGAGAAGACATACATTTTTATGCAATATATATTCGTTTATAAACAAATATGTGAACTTACAGCTGTTCAAAAGATGGCATTATAATGTTTCAGATGCTTCACTTTAAATATGGACAAACCCGGCAATTGGGTTGTTTTGACCCAGCGGTTGGGTTAAATGTTTGCCCAACGTTCTGGGCAGTTTTATTTAACTCAACTTTTGTTCAAAAATTACTGTAGTCTGGCTTAAAATGGACACAAAATAGGTTGGAAATTAAAAATCAGACACATAATTACTAGAGGCAACAATAACAATCAAAAGGTGAACATTTATTAATAAGCAATTTAATGTTTAATTATTATGCATTAAACTTATTAATAAATGCTCATTTATTAAACATATTCATAAATGTTGATTTCCAACATACTTTGGGTTCATTTTAAGCAAGCAACACCGTAATTTTTAAACAATAGTCGAGTTAAATAAAACTACCAAGCAGGTTGGGAGAACATTTAACCCAATCGCTGGGTTAAAACAACCCAATTGCTGGGTTTGTCCATTTTCAACCCAACTTAGGTTGTTTTTAACCCAGCATTTTTTAACTATATGGATAAATTATTGTTTAAAGAGTTTAAATGTTTTAATATATAATATAAATATATATATATATATATATATATATATATATATATATACGCACAACATAAAAATAATACCAGCAGGTGTTATTATTATTATCATTCCGCATCATGTGAATTGCATTGACATTTTGGAGACGATCTGATAAAAAGCTTTACACTCGGAGTTTAGAATGTCTGCGTTCGTTTGTCTCTATAGAAACGATTCAGCCTCACGATACGTAGGATTCTTCTGATAATGAGTAGACAAAAGACCTGATGACAAAGACAACATGGCTTGTATTGATGCTTTAGCAGTATGTGGAAAACAGTCATGCCCATAATGCATTTTCAAACTGAATAGAAAAAGTGTCATTCTTGGAGATTCAACAGTATTCAACAATATTCGAATTCAAAAGCGTGTTAGTAATAATAATAATAGCTAATACATCAAAATATTTAATATATACGACACATTATTAGACATATTTGTTTTACCCGTAGTTACAAATCGCCTTAATCTGTATTTCGTTCATTTAAAACCTACTGTGAGATGTAAAAGGCACATCTATAAATGTCAGACTAATATTGATTCTCCATTGGGTCGCTTTAATGCATTAATTAGGCTATAATTTTGATTTCTTAGTGCTTTTACGAAATACGTTTATGCTTAAGCTAAATTTCTGATCTCATATGTGAAACAAAGGCTCACAGCCTAATGCAAGTGTGCAATTAACCAGAGGCCCGTTTGGCAGTGCGCCAAATTAGGGGAATATTTGCATCACGAACAGTAGAGATTTTCAGAGAGAACGAAAGATGAGGTTTCATCTGAAAAACAGCTTTGTAGTCTAGAATAGAACAGTACATCCTGAAAACTTCATTAGAGCATCTATTTTCTTTACAAGATGAAAACATTCTTTAAAAATCGTAGTAGCCTAGTTAATAATATAATTCATAATGCATGCGCTTTTCAAAGAATTTAGGCTAATTTGTTCAAATAGTTCAATGGCTAGGCTACACTCTCCATTTGCTGTTGCATTCAGGTCTTTTGAGAAGTGACAATCAATGCTGTTCAGGCTTATGTGTCCAAACACAGTTTTCCTCCTTGTGATTTGCTTATTTAATCTAATCTTATGTTAATTCCTCTATTTAAATGACCCCTACAGTCGTCATTAAAAGATAGCCGTGGCTTCTGAAAGATTCCAGAACATATTTTAGTGTGATTTGATGTTTGATATTTGGTCAACACTATATTTATCACAACATTTTTTCCTGAAAATAAACCAATATTTATGTTTAATTAATATTTAATACATGTTGTCCATGTAATTAGTTAGAAATGTCAAGACACTTTGATTCACATCTCACATACTACTTGATCTAAGCAATTATATAACGTTTGTTACAGACTACGAAAGTACGATACGCTTAATAAGGCACATTTGTTTGCATTTTCGTTAGCGGCATATGCATCCAACATGGCGGACTTTTGTTGCAGCTCTTAGTGTTGGCTACGCGCCAAATGTGGCACCTTCCTCTTGCCAAGTGTTACATTAGCTGTAATTATGTGTAAAGGGTCTGTTCTGTGTGCTGAACACTGCACCACAATCACTAAAAGCCAAGTCAAAGCGGAATTACAACAGCAGACCTCATGAATTACCGCAGATATACAGGCCTCGAGCGAGTCCTCGAAAACTTTCCCTTTCTCTCAGACATGGTCAGATGTTAAACAGCCATTAACACATTGTTAACTGCTTTAATAAGAGGATGAACAGTATTTTGACTATATATTAATTGTATTATTGGGCCTATAGGTTCGATATTTTTGTAAATAAATCTAGCGCTTTATAAAATAATAATGTTTAAAATATTTTTATCCACTATATGAGAATGGGTGCTGGTGTTTACCAGACTGAGACTAAAAGATCTGTTTATTCTCGCGATACAACGAGGTGCAACGTGACATCACACACAATTAGCCTATGCATAAATTAACTCGCGATAATTAATGTTGTTGATGCCTTGATGTTCACACAGTTTAATATCCACTCAGCAGCATACACCAACGCACATCCCCTAGATGGAGATCACTGTGGGGTAGGCTATTGATATATACTTTATTGATTATTTAGGGTTGATTTTCATATGAGCTGTGCCTGTTAGTTCTGCATAATAGCGTGCGTCTGTTTCAGGATCAATTCGAGTGGGTTTGTGTCTTCTATTGTTGTTATTCCAGCCAAAAGATGTCGCCTTTTTCCTTTAGTTCTGCAGGCGCGTGAATAGGCAGTTCGCGTGGGGTGCGATTGACGGGCAAAAAATTGAGGTCTCTCGTCCTCTGTGTCTCATTATTTTTGGAAAGCCATTAATAAACATTTATGATACATTGAAATCAAAAGTGCCCGGGCTATTTAATCGATGCATTATCAGCAAACAATGAAAAGTACAGTAGGTGCCCATCTGCCTCATTAGATATTCGCCATTCATCAAAGAGGCAGGGGCATTTGTTAAGACTCCTGCGCACGCGCCTAGTGCCTCAAACCTGTCCGTCACTGAGCAACAAAAGAGCCAGTCATGAGCTTCAACTTGCTATTTCAAGAAATCGCTAGACTGATCCATGAAAAAGCAATTAAAAGAGTTTGCTTGTGCATATCACTTTATGTTGTGCATCTTGACAGTGTTATTGTTGTGGAGGGAGACTAATTGTACTCTATTTTCATAAAAATGATACTCAAAAGATGGAAGACCATTCATCTTGGCTTTTTAGGTTAACGAAAGCTAGCAGCTCCAAGTATAAGGAGCCCTAATGACAGGGTGAGGCGACATAGATGCCTGCATCAAACTATAGAAGAACTGGACTCAAGCAGCCGGGGGGCTTAAGATATATTAAATTACCATGATTGGGAATTTAGGCATGGTTCAAGCCTGTTGAAGAGGCTGGGGTGTCTGAAAGTGGTGCTATTCATCTCGGAAAAGAGGGTCAGAAGGTCGGGGAAGTTCACAGGACCTGTTCCTATTCTTATGCTAACTTACAATACAGACTTTAATGCTTACTGGTTTGGAAGATATAAATGATTGGACAATAATCCCGGCGCTCTTGGCTTTGCTGAGCTGCTCTGTTGCTAATTGCTGCTCGTCTGGCTCTTAATGAAAGACTTTCGGTGCTGAGCCTTTTTTCCTCCGTGGATCTTAAGGAGAGACCGAGGAGTGTTGCAACACATTCTCTACTCAGTGTTTTTATGCTATGTGTCTCAAACTATGATATAAAATTCCAATTTTTTGTAGGAAATCTGTGATTTAAAATTAATGTCAGGTGTAAAGAATGCTGTCCAGCAAAGTTTTGTAGTAGGCTAATCAAAATAATCTTTATCTCATCACCACCCATACTCTCATCTTGTTTTAAATATTTAATTTAAAAAATGTAAATAGTTATACGATAAACATTTTCATTTAAAACCGCTAATAAAATGGGAAACAAAACAGTTTGTGTGTGTGTGTGTGTGTGTGTTTCACAACATCAAATTAAACGAGAATTTACTGATAGATTACCAATTCTGTCGTTTAAATATCAAACGACGTGATCACAAATCCATACACTCCAAAAATAAAGGTTCTTAATGGTGGGTTTCGCAGTAATGTCATATAATAACCATTTTTGGCTCCCCAAAGAACCTTACATTTTTTCTTCTTCAGTGAAGAACATCTACAGAACCACTATAAAGCACCATTTTGTGTAATGGAGATGTTCCGTGAAACCATCAATGCTAATAAAGAACCTTCATTTTTTTAAAACCAGACGTGAATTTAATCTTTAGGCCTATTTTTAAAAAAATCTTTTATAGCCTATTGTACTCACAGTCAACCTCGTGATTTTAGTCAAGTATCTGATTTAAATAAGTTTAAACGTCCCCCGATGCTAGTTTGTTTGTTTACTTTGACCATTAGCATACGAAAAAAATAGCTAATGTTGTTTAGTCTCCCTAACATCGGGCCTAAAGTTTATTTTCTCAGTGCTTTTTTAAATAGGTGAGCCCTCAGTGCCTCTTTGTACAATAGTTGCTATTTATCTGCTTATGACAAGCAGAAAATCCGAGCAGAATAAATGAATGAACGTAAACGATAATACAGTGCCACGTGACTTAACACCTGCAGTTAGCGAGCGCACTTGGTGGGTCATTTCCGGCATTTTGTGCGTTCTCATGCTTTCTATTTAGGCCTAATACAAAATATGACGCAGGGGTAGGCCTATACATCGGAATGAAGATTTCATCAGGATAAGAGGTAAGGGAGGGTGTAGCCTACATTTAATATTAGGAAATGTTTTAGCTAGCCTATATTTAGACGCTTTTTAATTAGCCTATCGAAGCTTAAACTGAAACGCATTTGCGTTGTTTATTTTGATCAAATAGCTTATTTTGTCCTGCCATTAAGCTTGCCATGGCACAGAAACGAAATCCGTGTTTTGTAGCCTAAATAGAAATATCTGAAGGTCCAAGTCTTATATAGCCTGCAGATGCTTTCAATTAAAAAGTATGTAGATGTATTTTAAGCAAAATTAAGTCAAAGGAATTAAAAGTAGGACACACAGAGCAAATTCATGTCATCTCTGTCTTCTTTTCATCATTCGATTGGCCCTTTGGGAATAACTGGACAAACCACTTGAACCTAGCACATCACCTCTGACCCTTGTGTCAGCTGTGATGGGTCCTCAAGAGACTAGACGACATCAACTTCAAATATACCACTGAAGAGCTTCAGTGAGGTCCACTTGTCTGCATTACTGTTGGATTGCAGATTGGTTAATATTTATTTAAAAAAAAAAAGTCTAAATAGCCTAATATTAATAGTAGCCTATAGCCTATTTTGACTAGCCTGTGTGATCTAGCATAACCCATTAAAATGGATTTCATGGTGGTCTGACTTTTTATTATTATTATTTACAATAAATCAAGATATATCAAGTATATTGATTCAGCAGAATTTCACTTAAGCATATAGACGGTTTCAACGACAACAACATAAACAAACGTTTTGTAGTCCAAGCTCAACTTCCGGTACTTCCAAAAAGAATCAATAACAACAGAGTCCCTCTAGAGTGGATTATTTCTGATAGCAAGCAAAATAAGCTAGCCAGTATTATTTTGGGTTACCAGTAGAAGAAAAGAACCGTTACTTGGCCAAACTTAAATGTGACAAAATTAATCGTTCAAAAAAAAACGTAAGTTAACTTCGGGCTAGGCGCGTAACCGTGGCAACGCGCGTGAGTCCGATGAAATGTCTATATAAAACAATTTTTAAAAACCCCAAAACAAAATAATTCCCCTTCTCCACACCCTCACCAGTCGCCATTAGATGCATTGATGTTGTTTAAGAGGTTTGTTTAGAGCAAAGGGCACGTGTCTGGTCAGTTCTGAGTCTGGTTCACCATAAACAGGTCACAACCCTATTGTCTAAACCTCAGAGGCCAACCAAGACAAGCTGTGGTCAATATGGGGGAGATCATGGAGTGTGTGTGTATGATGTCTCCAACACTGATGCAATTTATCTACACATAAATACATTCTCTAATTTGTTTCTTAATGAAAGTTTTTCAAAATTGTGTAAACGAGTGTCTACAAAGAGGCTACTATTGTTACACCTGCCATGATGGGTTGAAACAAAATAGACATGGACATTTTAAACATTTTAATTCAATAGGAAAAATGATAAGAAAACACATGTGGGAACAAACACACTCGAACAACTCTACAAAAGACAGTCACAGGCAAACACACATATTTCTGGGTCCATAGAAGTATAGACCTACATTGGAAAGTGTTACAACCCTTCCCGTCTGGTCAGGTCAGGTAAAATATTAAAAAAAAATTACCATTTAAATGAAAAGCTTGAGGTTTAAACGAGATAACCTGCTGAATCAGATATCATTTAACCAACGCTATCAAAGCAGACGCGAACTTGTACTTTATTTCCTCTTCTTTTTTTTGTCTTGTATATCCTTTATATTTTTTCCACCTCAGATGGTGATGGTGATTTCACCCCTGTAGCTGATTTCTAATGGTAAACTAATAGCGTTAGCACTTACCCTGTGTTACAGCAGTCCAGACTCTCTCCTACAATATTAACTTGATATCCGTCGACTAACGAGTCTCTTTTTCTCCACAGGCTCATGCAGATATGATGAACGCTGTGTGTTTGTTAGGTTTAGATTGCTGGAAATCTAATACAGAGGTTGTTTATTGCTTACAGTAAATGCTTATTGAACAGCACACACGCTGGATCGTTGTTCAGTGTTTTATTTTTTTTTTTCCTTTTCAAAAATAAATCAAATAATTCTGTTCTGTTGATATGGTCAGACCTCTTGTCTTTTTTTCTTTTCTTTCCTTCTATTTTTGATTTAACTGAGTCAGTTGCGCCATAATACTAAAGTAAAGTAGACCGATATAAACAGGTGGGAAGGAGTTTCATTATGCAACATGGCGAAAAGTTTCCGCATCCCTGTTAAACTTCATATTTCTCGAAGAAAAGTCTCATCATTAACATTGGTCGAAATAGTTGTGCCCAGCTAACTAACGTATTATTTTAACGACTGTCTGAAATAAATTTTGGTAAGATAATACTGAAAATGCCTATATTTATAGCCTATTTTTAATCTGTTTGCGATCCTTTGCTATATTAATGTATACATGCTACCAATATTTTAATAGGTCTATTGAACTCCCGATTGTTAAATGTTGATTCAAAGTAGCCTATTCCAAATAAAAGCAGGTCTATCATTAAACCCAGCGCACGTTAAACTTACAGCACGAGCTAATTTGTACTATAAAGGTTCAACTGAGGTTTGACGTTTAACGAACGATTAATTTAGAAGATTTAAAACGCTTAAAATTGTTTTGCGATTCTGAAACCGCGGAGGAAAAACCCATTCAAATTATATTTAACTCTGAAGATTAAATCCATCTTAACTTAAAAGGTGTGTAAATCATATACTTTTATAGCGTAATCTTGACACCAGATATTTCTCATCAGCTGTCAAGGTGTTGTCGTAAAAAATTAAAAATTCAATTTTTGCGCAAATCTCAATATGTTAAATATTTTGATAGGCCTACTCTTTTAAGTTAAATCTATGCTTCGAATAACCCCAGTAAACAGAAACAATCATTGACAAAATCTGCTAATCAAGCTAATCCCATTGACAAAATTAGCTGAAAATATTTGCTCTCCTTCTCAAATCTTAAAAACACGAGCACTAAGCACTCTAAGCTGACTAGCTTCTGCATCAGTGAGGGAGGTGATTCATTGCTAGTTATTTTCCACACTTTATTATGTGCTGTCCAAGGTGCTGACAGCAGTGCCAGTCAAGCTTTCTTAGTACAAAATAGCTTGTGGCCCCGACATGTGAAGCTGTGGTTGACGTCCACCTCCCATTAAAGTCCATTTCCATACCGAGTATAACATAAAATGGGTTTTCAATGTCAAAAACCATCCACGCTAGCTTTAATCCACGTTTATTAGTAGTTTCGTTCATACATCATACAATAAACAAATTTATAATTCAGAGATACATGTATTAAACCCCATACATAGTCATGAATGCTATATATATATTTATATATCAAATAAAACGGGTACATTTTGTAAATATAGGGCCTTATTTATAAAAAACCGTCCTACATTGTGCGTAGGCCTACGTGTGATTCACAGAACGAACGTACGCACAAAAAACGTGAAATTTATAAATCGCAAATGATGCTGAAATTGTGCGCAGCTGAATGGTTTCAGATTTCCGCCTGGTAAACGCCGCCTAATTAATGTCATTAGCATATAAAAGAGCACGAAATGCTTTACTTGAGAATGGCGAGCGGCAAGAATTGCATAGATTTCCAAATACCTGCAGTTCTCAGATTCTCTGCCACAAGGAAAAGTGCGTACGTCTGACGTGAACCTGACGTGAAGCTACGCGCTTTTCCACGTCAAAGACCGTTTTTGTAAATAGCCAATGGACGTTGGCGTGGATTTTAGCGTACACACGTTTTATAAACGAGGCCCCTTATAGCATTAAAGTTCATACATTTTATGTAAAACAAAGAAGCATTAAAATAACAGATATTGACATTTGTTTCAACAATGCCAAATTTCACAGTAAACATTTCACACATTAAGGCACATTATTCTCTTCAGTTTATACAAAACTAATAAGATTGCATGACACGTTTTTTAATATCTAAGAATTAACTGGGTGAACTGGCCAAATTTATTCCCATCTGGTATTAGTGATTGTTTGAAGGCGGTTATAAGACACCCAGTTAAATCAATTAAAACCATCCATCCCTCATGTCTGCTTGTTTAATCTTCACAGCCAACCATCTGGAAGAGATGCTGGACGCTGGATTCCTGAGGTGATCCGAGTCAAACGTAGTTTCTCCGGCAGCTGATGGGAATTTTTCAGGAGCCTGGTTAGAGAGAAAAATAAAGGAGAGATAAATATCACATGGCTAATACTGTTATGACAGGTAACATACTGGCACCGACAACAATGTGCACAATCAAAACTCACTGTGATGCTAGTCAGTGCTATTCATTATAAAAAGGATATGAGAATTATCATTAGAAATAGATGCAAAGAGTCACATAGTCACAAGGGATGTCTGATTTTGTTAAATGAAGCCTCTGAAGTTATTTTCTACATTTCTGAAATGAAAATAAAATATAAAAAGAATCATGTCTGCCAAAACTGAAGTTTGTGATGTCTTGAACTTGAAAATCTCTGATTGACTGAAATGCAAATGGGAAGAGTGTTTACAATGATCAACCAGTCCAGTGACTACAAAAATGGTGAACTGAAACACAATGCAACCTTTCAGCTATTTTTAATAGATGACAGAGGGTTTATGGGTTTGTAACACTCCTAGGTTGTAGATTTCGGAAAGGTTGGAATCCATTTTGGTGGCTTTTTCAATTGTTCATTTTAATGAGAGCAATCAAGCATCTAAATTGCGAAGTGGTAATACTCTTGTTCTTTGTGTGCATGTGTTATTCTACAATTCAGCATGTTCACTTAGTCGTTATAGTCTTAAAAGGATGGCATTTCAAGATCATTTTGAGTATTTTATTTTGCTTCAAATAATGTATTTGGTAAAACAAATTTGGTTATCTAGGGTAATGCATACAACTTCCCAACACTTTTACATTCATTGACCGTATTTGTTTACAATTCCTCATTCTTCATTCGCTTCCAAAAGTGGTGCGAATCATTTCTATACCCCGTCACCCTTAGAATTTGTGTACGATTTGTACCGACGCCATTACCAGTTTTCCCAAATTATATGTAGAGAGGTTTATGGACAATTTAATCCCTGCAGGAGACTTGGCAAGACCCTTTTCTCTGTCAATTTTCACCCTCTGCTTCATTCAAGCCCCCTCTCTCTTTCTGCGCCTCTACAATGTGGGGTTTCTTTCTGTCTCTTTTTTTATATTCCCGCGTATCTCCCACCCCACCCGCCCCAAAACCCTCAGACAGCATGCAGCTTATGCAAATCACCGGCCTTTTATTCTCAGTTCTCGTCCTCAGCCTTGAATGAGACCTCAAGAAAACACACACTCGCTCAGCTTTCACTTGTTCTCACCACACTCTGCTGTAATGGGAACAGAGCCCTTCATGACATTCTAGTGTACCACCATGTTGATTATAACAGAAACATAATATTTCCTAATATCTTCGCCAACTGCCCACCCACCAAGCGAAGGCCTTAATAAACTAACGGAGGAAAGTGTATTCACACTGCAGAACCCTCAGAAGCCACAGATGTTGTTCCTAGATGAGAAGTTGCAATGAGAATTATGGGATGGAAGTAGACTAGACATTTCTGGAGGAGGAGGGGGGAGGGGGGGTGCTGTTTACCAAAGTCACTGCGACAAGGGGGGGTGATGAATATAAAGTGCTTGCTGCCATTCCCAGGGTCTAGAACACACACACACACACACACACACACACACACACACACACACGCTGTATATATAAGAGTGGGTGTACGGAGGGGCGAGCCAACCAGCCTGACTTCCCTCAGACACTTTGACAGGCAGGCCTTTTCACCAGCGCATTGCTGGGCCAGCCAGCTCTCGCTCCCTTAGCAACGGCACAGAGTGGAGAGCCCCCTCCAGCCGGCCACCAAAATCACAGGGGTGGGGGGACAGGGCGCAGATATGGGTGTGGGTTACAAGGGGTGAGCTGGTTCACAGGGGTGGATGAAGAAGTTCCCAGTCTGGCATGGGACTCCTACAGGCATTGAACTTGAACTTGACTCTGATGGAAACAATGAGGATCACATGTCCTTTTAATATTTGCATATGCTTTCGGAGCAGGGTTATTAGCGTTAACTAAGACTAAAACCGTTAAAGTTTGCATTACTTGAAATTGAAAATGAACAGTAATTGAAATAAGATTTAAAAAACGTATTGTTTTCAGCTAGTTGCCAACATTTTGCATTTACCTTTAGTTTAAGTTGAAGTACGAAAACAACTACAATGAAAGACTTTTTTTTTTAATTAAATCTAACTGCTAAAACATTAAACAAACTTACTAAAATTTTAACTAAAATTAGAATGAAAACAAAATCGAACACAAAATATAGGGCACCTGTTATCACAACTTAAATAAATTCATGTCGCAAGTTAAAATTTCTAATTTATTGTTTTGATTAAAACTTTTAAGTTTCGAACATTATTTTGTTGAGCTCTGTTGACATAATGTTGATCATTACATCAACTTAATATCGTCTGTAATTTAAACTCAAATTTCTGTGTTAATTGACTTTTTTTTTAAAATTAGGAAACAATGAAATTGTCTTGATAACTTCAGAAATTATGGTGCGTTCAAGTCCTCCTTGTCTTGTTTTACGATGGCAGTCATTTTCGCCGGAGTAAGATGGCGGTGTGCCTTCTCTTCATTAAAAATACAGCACTTCTACTTATAGAAAATGAAGAAAAAGAATGTGCATCAGGTGTGTTTTAGCTTTTTTATGTTTTTAATTCATTTACGAAGCCAATGTAAACTTAATCGTTACATATTATTTTGTTATATTATGCTACCGTATTTTGTGCAGGCAATTTGCTTACTTTGTTGTAAATAGAAAAGCATCACAATGTCACTGCTAAATAATATTGTGGTATTCCGATATGTTTCTCACTGACACGCCCCCAACTCGTACAGATCGGGGCTTAAAGAAAATCCCGAACTTCCCACTCATATTTACGACATTGTGGTGGCGTTCGTGTGCGTTCAGCTCGTAAATACGATCTTTACATCACACTTTTTCATCACACATTATAATCATTACCTCAACTTAATGTCTGTAATTTAAACTCAAATTTCTGTGTTAATTAGCTTTTTTTTTTTTTTTTAATTAGGTTGTAGTAACTTAATGAAATTGTCTTATAATATATCTCATAACTTCAGAAATTAGGCAGTGGATTTCTAGTTGCCTGTGCTTTGCACAGGACTGGATAAGGAGAATAAATGTTGAAATTAAGTGTTAATTTATTTGTTTTTAGTGAAGGGAAAGACCTGTTAGTGTTTAATGCTGTAATAATGAGTTTCTGTAATGTTGAAGTTTTTGTGCTGAAGAGTAGACACATGAAGGTAAACACTATTGACTCTATAAGCAAAGACTGCGCTAATGCCAGTGACAAGTAATATCATACTTGTTCATTATATATACATGTTATCATGTGCCATGTTAGCTGTTGATTTGAACTAAAATCGACAAGATTAATTGGTTCCAGGGCTACAACTCTGGTAGTTGGAGTGACTTGATTTTTCTGAGTAATCAATTTAAAAATTTGTGTTTGTGCTACAATTATTAAGTTCCTCTAACTCAATGTAGCTTGTTGTTTGAACGTAAATTCACTCAAAGTTGTCATAACTCAAAAAAATGGATGTGAACTGTTTTTGTAGACCCAACACATTATTTGTGTATGATAGTATATCAATGATCTCTTTGGAGAAACATCAGGCTCAGTGTATGTTTCCCCATGAGTCAGTATTTGAATTAACTATAGATGAAAATTCACCCCAATGAACACAAAATAAGATATTTCTTTTGTCCATACAAAAGACAGTCAAATGGGGTCCAGTGTTGTTTGTTAACCATGGCAGACTTTTTATTTTTTTTGGTGAACCGTCTATTTCAGAGTAATCATGATAAATCAACAAAGATGATGTTTCATCACATTATAAAACTAAACAACAACATATATTTCCTTTCTATTTACATTTTTTTAAAGCGATGGTAATTCTCCTCATCAGGATGTAAAGTGGGCAAAAAGCAAAGCAAAGCTACAAAGTGAGGATAATTATATCCCAAGGTCCTTTATAATGGTGGAGCCATGATGGAGGTTTAAGTGTTCCCTGGTCTCCACTCTCCTGTTTTTGAATTCCTAGTCCTGCCCTTTGCTTTTGCGTCCTCCAGGATACAGTTATTGACGTTCCTATGAGTGTCTGCTTTAAGGATTTGCAGAGAAGACCTAACTTCTCTCTCATTTTATTGCATTGTTACAAATGACATTGCCCGACCTTTTCAACACAACCTCATCTTTAGCACTCTTCATTGTTTTCAACAAAAGTTAAGTCTGAAAGAACCGGTTTCCTAAGTGACCTCATTTTTTTTCAAGGTTATGCCCTCAATACAATACAGAAATTATGATTTTAATGGCATAGAACTGAATAATAAGGAAGTGCACTTGTCATCTAAACTGATTTGAAGTCACATGAGGGTACTTTCATATACTTAGATTCAGCCTAAAACCCCACTTAAATGCACAATTCACATAAAAATGAAATTCTGTCATCATTTACTCACCCTCATGTTGTTCTAAACCTGTATGACTTCTGTTGAACACACACACAAAGATATTTTGAAAGGCAATCTTACTTTTTTGCATATACAGGTTTAAAACAACATGAGGGTACATAAATGACAATTTTCATTTTAGGGTGAACTATCGCTTTAAGGTACAATGCTCACTTCCATCCGTTAAGCTTAGCAGCAGGTCATGATCCAGATTAAGGTGCCGTATAGTTCTGTGATCCACGTCTCCAATGCTGTTCTGGATTACCTGTCTAATAGTCAGTTCTGCTGACTGCGGTTCTTTTTGCTGCCCGTTATTCCAGGCAGAGTCCTGCTCGGGAATCCCAATCCCAAGCTTTTCATGACCACTCGTCCAAGGACGGGGAGAAAAAAGGTGGGGGAAACGATTTCAAAGCTCCCCCGTAGCTGATACAAAGCTGAGAACAACCCTTCGTGGGATAATCGTGTTTATCCCCAGATTAAGACGAGATCGACAGCTGAGGTATCCACAAGGGGAAAAAAGGGGAATTTTCCCGTAAAACACACAATGGCCTTTGACACAAACCCAAGAGTCATTTCTCTCCACTGTTCATTTCTCAGTTATGACCACTGATGAAAGTGATTCGCAATGCTTGTCTACCTTTGTTAAAGGGATAATTCACTCAAAAATGAAAATTATCCCATGATTTACTCACCCTCGAGCCATCCTAGGTGACTATCTTCTTTCAGACAAACACAATCTGAGTTATATTAAAAAATATCCTTTATAATTGGAGTGAATGGAGCTCGAGATTTTGAAGCCCAAAAAAGTGCATCGATCCATCATAAAAGATATCCATACAACTCCAGGGGGTTAATAAAGGCCTTCTGAAGCGAAGTAATGGGTTTTTGTAAGAAAAATATCCATGAAAATATCCGGCAACGGCCGTACGCAAGTTTAGTTCCGACGGAAGAGTGACCTCTGACCTGATGCATGATGTATTGACGAACACGTAAGCGCAGAAGATAGAGCAAAACAAAACACCGGTCACGAATTCGAAAATGAGAATTTTAAAGAGAAATGTTGGATTTTGATATAAGAGAAGAGGAGCTTGAGTTTGTTCGAAACTCGACTCGCGCACGGCCGTTGGAGTACTTGGATAGATGCACTTTTTTGGGCTTCAATATCTTGAGCCCCATTCACTCCATTATAAAGCTTGCAAGAGCCAGGATATTTTTAATATAACTCAGATTGTGTTTGTCTGAAAGAAGATAGTCATATACATCTAGGATGGCTTGAGTATGAGTAAATCATGGGATAATTTTCATTTCTGGGTGAACTAACCCTTTAAGTGCCTTCATTAACACTATCTATTCTCAACCTGTCCTTGGAAAAACACACACCAAAAATATAACTTCTGTACAAGGCAAAGAAAGCACCACAAGCACTTTCCACTCCCCCTGCAGTCATATTATATACATTTCCAAATCTAATCTGGCACAAACTTTTTATCAAAGCAAGAAGAGCAAGAAATGAAATCTCACAGAGCTGGCTTTTAGACATAAATATGTGAAGCCCTATAACACTGGACATAAAGATGACATATGATGGGAAGAAAACTGTTAGTATGCCAGACAAATATTCCCAGATAGCCACCTCCCATAGGCCTTTGATATTAACATGCCAGCTGCAGCAACTGCCACATGGGGCCACAGACTGAGCCAGACAGTAAAAGCCCTCCCCCACCACATCTATTCTCCACCAAACACATGTTTCCTCCATATTTCATTGTTCATCATCAGTGTATTTATTAACGTCAATTGTTAATCTCACCCTATTTTTTTTTTCCGCCGTGTTGGTGTTCGAGAACAGAAAAACCTCAGTTGGTGACACCAGGCTTTGTATGCATTGCTTTCAAGTCCTCCAACTCTCCTGCAATACTTTTTTATTTTTGTTATATTTGGCATAAATAATTCCTCCTTTCTTTGTGATTCCCCTTTTGCTTTGCTGTGCAATACTGTCGCTCTCCCAGTGTAAACTTTCTCTGTGGTTTTCTGTATCACTGCCTCCATTTTACTGGGTAATATATCGTAATGGAGCTTTAATTAATTGCTTGCCCAACTGCTGTGCCCTAGCAGAAGGGGGAGAGGAACAAACTGTCCTTCACATTCAACTCGAACCGTTTGATTTTACCTCCAAAATGCACAAATGTGCTGCATTCACTCTTTTTCAAAGCGATGCCATGGAAGAACCATTCAGTGAACAGCTCCTAAAAGACATTTTTATACTCTAAAGAACCTTTTTTCACTATAAAGCACCTTTTGTGGAATTAAAAGGTTCCATGGATGTTAAAGGTTCTTAATGGAACCATCAATGCCAATAAAGAACCTTTATTTTTATGCATTACATCAAATAAACAGTTTAAACTGCATATAAAATGCCTTTAGAATATGATTAGCATTGACCTTAAATGATTTAAACTACAAATCCTTTGCATAACAACTCGATACTCTAGCATGCACTGCAAAAATACGTCACGTCGACTGTGTGAGCACACATGATCGTGCAATTCCAAGCATACAATGGTGCTAACACACCGCACGGATGAGAAACATAAAGCCCTATCCTCCGCTGTTCCCTGAGGATAGTCTCTTAGGGTTTGGGTGCTAATTTAGGCATCTGGCTCTGTCTGGGCCTGAGCATCTTTCTCAGCTTATTACCCTCCACTGTCTCTGGCACTCCATCCATACAGACAATGGTGGGAAACAGGGGGGACCGCAGACCCACGTCAAGTGCTCGCCGTACAATGCTGCCATTGTAGAAGAGGAGAGGGGTCTGGAATAATAATGTGGGCACTATCAAACTGTTTACCAACACAGAGCCCACAGATGAAGATTTGCTCTTGATTTATCACAAATCATCATTTGTGGGATTGCTATTGATGCCTGAATATGTGTAAGGAGAGTTTGTGTAAAAAAAAAATCTTTCTTGCCCACACACACACACACACACACACACATGCATTTTTCTTCATATACACAGATGCAAATGACCTTGTGTTGAAGTGATTATAGTGCCAGACACCTTGGGAGACATTTTAAGGATTTGCCCTTTTCAGTCCATGAAAAAATATAATCACAGTCATGCCTAAAAATCCACATATGCCATCTCTATAAAGCATATTAAGTTGGACCGCTACCACAGAGAGCTAAAGACAGTAATCCAAATATGACAAGGATTTGTTTTTCATTTGAATTACTAGAATTTCTTGAAATAATTTTTTTTTTTTTTTTGTGCATATATGCATGCATTTGGTCTGGAATTGTTTCACAGGAATATAGTGCTTGCTTGATGCAAAAAAAAAAAAAAATGTTTTTACACATATATATGGACTCAAATACTCACAAACACATTCTGTTTGACCGAAAACACAAAGAACTGGTAAAGCACAAAAACAATACACAGTTCAGCGCATGATTTGCATATTGAAAACTGGAAAAATCTGGTACGGGTTTGGCACCGTGCCAAGCGGCATAATTAACACTTTTCAGCCACTGCTCTGCAGCAGTCACATTATGCTCTGACAAGCATCCACTCCCTCTGCTCGACCGCTTATATTCACACACACAACACCAACACATGCAAAGCTGAACATTTATTCTTGGTTCTATATATTCGTAAACGCAAATTTGCTGTTAAACCATCTCCAGTTCTGATACCGTTATGTGCCATTTAGGAAAACGCAATGATGTTGTGCATTAGACTCCCTGTATAAATGAGTTCTGAGATTTTTAAGCACTGAAGGTCTTTTACATAAAACCCTGAGAGATGCAGAGGGAGGAAACCCCTCCCCCTTGCTGCAAGATACACAGCCTAATTAAAAATTCCATATTAAAGGCACAGACTCTCATTTCCATGCTACTGTTTTGTCTAAGAACGAGTATTTGGTCAGAAATAGAGACTCTTAGTTTTGTATTACCTCGAAAAATCTGTTTTTTCCCCCCCTGCATGTATGTAAAGATAACCATTTCAATGTCTTAATAACAACATCTGACATAAATGGGATGTGTGTGAATCTTAAATCTCTAGCTTTGTGTTGTGTGTATTCTTAATGTTTTTTTGCCTATTACAAGCCCATGAGAAATCCTAAAACCTCTGGTTATTCCTTAAAAAAAAAAATGGACAGGGGTTGTTCTTGTTTGTCACATGCAAAACAGAGAAAGCAAATACTCCTTCTTAAAGATTGCAAAAATAATGTGTTTGCATCCAGAATAGACACATTTTTGCACTGCAAATTTGAGTGTGTGGAAATTTCTAGAATGCACGTAAAGGCAAGAGGAAAAAAAAGAATTTCTGAATGCAGATAGAACACAAACACAACAGTAACATCAAAGTCTTTTTTTCTGCTTTGAAATTCAAACATTTGAATTCAAATTTAAATGTAAACATTCAGAATATAGAACGTTGGCCACGTGCCGTTGCTAAAGCGCCGCTGTGCCTTTAATTGGGGGCTCAGTCCTCTCTGCTTGTTCCTATGCAATTATGTTAATATGCAGAGCTTGTCTGGGCTTTTTCATTAACAGAGGCGCTTGCATCATTGTTTCCTTTATTTGCAAGCTCCACGGGCACCTTCCGTACATCAGTGATCTTTTTTACACATCTTTTTTTCACGGGCTATTCTTTTAGGATAAAATGTCAGTCTTTTTTTTTTTAAATTCTCATTTACGGACAACGAGGTCTTTTAGGCACACAGGGTTTCCACGCTCAGTAAGTATGCAAAAACGGTTTTCTGTTATTACGAGGAGGATTCAGTGGCTTTAAATATTCAATAGATGACGCATCATTTGTCTCGTCTTCGCATTTCAATGTATTTCTGAATATTTACGCTCTATTCGTTTGTGTTGTTTTGTTTAAAGCACAAAAGCAAAGCAAATTTGTCATGTTTCAGAATGCCTGTTTTCATAATTTTCTGCCAGCACAGCTCTGCGTATCACCAGCAAATCCATTATGACGCAACCGGTCGCCTTTGTGAGGAACATTTCAGCGTCTTCCATCCATTTCAATGACATAACACGCAGCTCTCTGTAACCAAGCGGCCTGCGTACATTTCCGTTTGCCACGTAACGTCGAGCAATGTGATGTTTCGCACCTCTCACTTTCTGACCAGCTAATGATACAAACTGTGGCTATTCAGAGAGGCACGAACATCATTAAAAACACGGCACAGTGTGAGAGCTCTGACATTAAAGTCAGACAGGGCAGCGGACGTGCTTTTGTAATCCGGTGAGGGGCACTTGGCACCTTTGTGCCAGCAATTTGGTGTATCATTGAGCAGCAGAAACAAAAGTGCTCTTCAGTCCAGGTTGACTCTGCTGCATTGGTCAAGAGGATGCCACTCTCGAGTGAGTTTGAGCAGCTCTTACTTTTTTGGTTTCATCTGAAAATCGGGTCACCTGGTCATTTTTGTGTCACCTGGCATGGCTCAGGATGTAATTACACGAATTTGTCCTTTGCAAACACAACGCAGAGCATGAATTAACAGCTACGCACGTATACAGAAGCACAATTTACGCTCAAAGCTCGCTACAAAGAGTGTGTGCGTATAGATAACAGGGCGATTGTCTAATTAGTCCGGAAAGATGAAGGAGTGTGATAGTTCTTTTTAAGGAAAATGATTTGGGCCTAATCTTACGCTCAGAACAACCACGAAACACATTCAGTCCTTTTTTTTTCTAGAGACAAATAGCATTCGTTTGCTTCACATTTCAAATTCCCAAGCTAAAATCGATCGCAATAACGCCGGCAGCTAGTCTGATACAGGCAAACGATGCAGCTTACCTCATGCCAACACAGCCATTTTAGGGAGCAGCAGCCAGTTTCTCCATCAAGATGGCTTCCTGAAAGCACACCCCTCATTCAGACTTGCAGTCTTCCAGCATCTGGTGGTCCGTGGCAACTGGCAGCCTCTTTGTCCCCATTGGCACTTGGGATGTAGACTCTCACTCCTTTCTTTTTTTCCCTCTTTTCTCCGGGGGCACAGATGGCACTAAATGCTTCCGTTGAAGAAGAAGGGAGGGGAGCTGGTAGAAGAAGGATGAGGGTTGACTATTATTTTTCTTTTCTTTCATTTGGACAATTGCGCCATTTTTTTCCTCTCTCCCTCTTGCTCCAAAAAGGCAGTGTAAATGGCTGGCAGTTGCTAAGGGGAAACAAGAAAATAAAGGACAGAAAGGCCCTTTTAGCACTGCCAAAGCAGATGTCATGGCAACTGCTATATATCATTTCTTTAGACAATATAATTTCTTGTTGCTGTCATGCTAAGACAGACAACCCCGATGTTAGTAATGTTAATAGTTGGTGCAAAGGCACGCATGTCCGGCTATCACAGCCTATGTGAAGGTATACTGAATCAGCCCACATCAATTACTGTCCACCCATAATTTCATTGAATAACCCTTATTCAATTGTGCTAGGTAACCAGTTTAGCTGGAAAAGATCATTGTTAATGAACGATGACAGAATTTCTTTGCTCACATTAATTTTACATAAAGTAATATGCAATGGGATAGTGGCCCATACATTCTTATCATTATCGAGATGGAGACGGACGTATAATTTCCTCTCGGCGATCATTTATCGCATTGAAGCCTTTGGCCTAATGTCCTGCAGTCGTGCTAACCATGTATTCTCAGCCATGTTAAAACATTGCGATTTAGATTTATTTTCGGTCATGCCTAATGCTTTAAAGGATTTTTCTTGAGGTAATTATGCACTTTGTGTTTTTTTTTTTCCTATGTTATGATTGTTACAATATGTGTGTGAACTGAACGTCTGCCTGATGCTATTTGCATTATACAACATTAATATATTGAATAATTAAGAAAGCCTTTTTGGATTATGACGCACTTTACTGTAAAGAAATAGTTGGCGGCTATAGCACAAATGTGAAACTGATATTAGCTAAATATCTATAACTGACATTTATATATGCAATTTGTCAAAGAATGCCTGAGTATCGTTGGGGCTTGGATGAGTGTACATTTAAGAGGACAATGAATATGCATATAGAGAGAGAGAGATAAATATATATAGATTTTCTGATGAAAGATTCATGTAATGCATGTAGTGTCTTGGACTTGATTAAGGATTACTATTTGCATTTGGCTCCTTTCAAGTGCATGCATTCATTAGCATATACTTCATGATTTACTGTGTGTTTGAATCAGATTAACTCTACAACTAATTGTTCTAATTACAATGTTGCATTGTAATACGCTTTGATTGCACTTACCAGATGGCGTTTTTTCCCTTAGCTCCAGTCCTCTGGTCTCTCACAAAGACACTGCAGTTTGAGAGGCTACAGTAATCTGAAGTAATAAAAGACACCAAGATTAGACAATAATCAGAATATTTTAGTTTTACAACAAACAAATAAAATATTATTTAATTATTACACATAATCCACAAACAAATAAATGCCAGATAAAGTCAACCTTGAATTAAAATTTGACCTAAGGCTTAATTTGCACCTTAAATCACACTTGGCATTTTTTTTATATATATATATATATATATATATATATATATATATATTAGGGCTGTTCAACGATAATCGTGATTATCGTGTCCAAAATAAGAGTCTGTGTTTATGTAATATATGTGTGTTTGTTCTGTGTATAATTATTATGTATATATATATAAATAAACACACATTCATGTGTATGTTTAAGAAAAATATCTTATATTTATATAAAAATATTTATATATATATATATATATATATATATATATATAATAATTATACACAGAACAAACACACATATATATTACGTAAACACAGACTCTTATTTTAGACATGATTATTGTTGAACAGCCCTAATTATATATATATATGGTAAATATGGATAATGTAAATCTGCTTTTTTGCTCTCTATGATTTCTTAGTTCTTACAATTTTACACCTTATGTTTTTTTCTCTTTCAGATGTATTTATCAAGATTATTTCCTTTTCTCTTCATTCAGTTTAACTGACACTCTGATTTTTATAGCCTTAGACACCTTTCTGCCTGTTTCTGGAAATAAAAGTATGCATTTTGCGTATTTAGTATATATACATTTAGTATAATCTATACAGCAGTAAAAACAAGGACTTATAATTGAGGTTAAATTGGCTTACATTTTAAGTACACACGCCATTGTATTTTTATTTATTTAGGCTATTCATTTTTAATTTGTGATTTCATTTATCACTTTTTTATTTAATTATAAAGTGTTTTGGAATAGATGCTTTACTGAAGAGCATCGTAACACACAGACTAGTGTGTGTGTGTGTGTGTGTGTGTGTGTGTGTGTTCCTCTGCGTGACGCGGAGCTCCAAAAGCGCTCACACTTCTGATGATTTTGAACTCTAAACATTTTCAGCTAATCTTAGCTAATTTTTTTAAGTCATTTTTTACAGTGGCGTAGGAGTGATGCCTCTCATTTACGTCTTATGTCATAAAAAAGGCCACAGGGATAAAAAAAAAAAAAAAAAAAAAAAAGCTTTCATTCTGCACTATTTGCCGCTTCATGTCTGCATCTTTGACGTGTACACCCAGATTAATATGGCCAATCATAATGAAGCTGCTTCAGCATGATGTCATTGATTAAGAGAGAGGTTCAGTGACGTCACGTTCATTTTTTTTTGTTTTTTGTTGCCCGGAACGTTGTTAAAATGCAATTCATACAAAAATGACTTGAATACGCCTCTTTTATGGAAGTTTTCTTTTTTTTTTTTTTTTTTTTAAACAATAATAATTTGGAAATTTTGTGGGGCTTAAAGTAAAAAAAAAAAAAAAAAGATTTAATAATTTCAAACCCTTTCGTCTCTAAATCAGTCAGCGTGAACACGCAGGCAGCCATTTTGTTGACAAGATTTGTTTAAAAAGATCATGTCATAGTCAGAAATCCTTATTTGTCATCGTGAGAGGAGAGATTTACAACCAAGCCTATTTGAGCGCTCATATTATCCTCGATCAGCTAGCAATCGACTAATTGTAAAATCCACATGGAGTCCTCCCCCTTTTTTTAGATCATACCAAGATCGAGATCCGGCTATATGAGATCCGATACACGCGCATTAAACGCAGGCCTCATTTGCGCGTGACAGGTGCTGAACAAAAGCAGGCGTAATAACAGCAATGAGTTTTGCCTGGTTGAGGTAATGATATCAGGTGGTTTGAAGCAGGAAGCAGTTTGGGAATTAGCTAGGAAGTTTATAAACTTATTCCGCGTAAAGTTAACAATGCACAACACTATCTAAGAAAAGTTTTCAGTTGCAGGAAATTTAAAAATAGCATTGTCATTTTCTTGTTCAAATATTTTATTTTTTTATAAAATAACTGACTACTCTTATATTTCTTCTTATAATTAATTGTCAGACTAAACCACACATTTGCCAACAAAACCAACTTTGATTAAAGTCAAATTATAACTTAAAGAAACAATTATGGAGTAAAATAAGCATTAATATTATTTTGAAACCAATGTAAATGTGCAAACACATCCTTTCGATTTTTTTTAAACAAAGGCACTACGTTTAAGAAATGGTCTGAAATTGAAATAGTGAATGTTTCCACAACCGTCCAAAGGTGCGGTGAAAATAATAAATGCTGAAACATTACTTATGACCAACACATGATCGTGTAACTTTACATTACAGCGATTTAAATGTCCTGCATGACTCACACAGAGGGCCTGCTGCTGCTGCTGCTGCTTACCTCGTGCAGTTTCCCATTGCTTCCCACTGAACTGGTCCACATGCAGTTAAGGAGGACGTTTCTACTTTCGGTTATCTAGCTTTATGAAGGAAGATAAACACTCATACAGCTAGATAACCAAAGACAGCAACTACCTCCTGTCAACACTTTTTAAACGGGGCACATCTCATAAAGTTGACCTGACAAATGAAAACAGGGTTAATGCGCAATAAAATAAATTACTCTCAAATTCCATTTAATTGACTCTTTTTATAGACCTGTAAACACTGTTAACAAGTCAAGAGATTCTCCTCGGCACGTGGTCAAGACACATAATCCACAACAGTAGGCCTGAAGTCCGGATGGAGTTATTGTCAGGGTTTCCATTCATCAAAACGATTTAAAAAGGATTTTGTCCCTTCAAAATGACGATTATAAGGTCCAACCACTGCATTTAGGCCTCAAACAATCACACCACAAGTCTACATCATTTCTGTCGTGCATTATAATTCCGCAAACTGCAAAAGGTAATGCCTTTTGATTTCAATCTAAGACCCAAATGGTTTATATTATAGGCTATATTTTATTTAACAAGTATATGCATATTTAAATTTCATCACAAACTATGAAGCTGTATCTCACTGAACCCACGTTTCCCTCACGTAAATGTGACGTCATATAGTCAAATCTATTGCTTATTGAATTTGTTGCTTTTTTTATCGAGCATGCATGCTGTATTGTATCATGAAGGACGTTTATATAAGCGTGCATCATAAGCAAAATGTTCGCGAATGGCCTGAATAAATATACAGCTTACATTATAGTGCAATAAACATAACGCTTTACCAAAACACATGCCACTCATTTCAAGATTTAAAGGACTAATATGTTCCAGATGCACCTGCTGAAAGAGAGAGAGGGAGAGAGCGCACAAAGTACAGTGTTCAGAGGGCCACATGCACTTACCACTGAACATGGCCTTGTCTGTCACATGGGTCACTTGGAAGCAATTCATGCAAAATGTTATGATTATACATGCGTTTATGCATTTATTTATCACTTAAAGTCAATTTATAGACTATTGTCTATAATAGTTATAATTTATTGTGACCAAAACAGTGATTCAAGCTGAGTCGATTCATGTTTAAAGTTACAAATGCACAAAAGAGTAAGCAGAAATCATTTAGATAATTAAAACATCTTACTTTTAACAATTGACGTACATATTCCTCTCAGTCAGAAAGTAAGCTACGAGTGTCCGTGTGTCGGGGACAAATAGAGGTTCCCGTGTGCGTCTCGCGTTCAAGAACATGACGCTGAAATCTGTGAGCAGCGCAGACGCGTCTAGTCAGAACTCTTCTTCAGTGACGCGTTTTCCACTCAAAACTCGCAGTCCTTCAGTGTTCAGCCATCGAATGTTGCGTCTCAGCCATCCAGGGAATGGAACAGGCAGTTTAATCTCCAAGATGGGGAATTCCACCCTCGAAAAGCATGCTTACAGTGTTCGTGCGTGGACGCGAGAGGAGATGCAAGGTTTGCTTTATTGTAACCTGCACGCGATGCTCTCATTCCGTCCCCTTCTGCGCTCTGTGGATGTGATGTTCTCTCTCTCCGACTTGAGAGAGTCTAGTTTCTGACTAAATGCATCCTCCTCTGGCAGTTCTCTCCTGCAGTGACGTCACACCAGCAGCAGGCAGCCGAGCGACCAATCACAATCACACGCGCGTGCTCCCTTTCTCTCCCCCTCTCTCTCTGCCTCTTGCGCGCGCGCGCGCTTTCCCTGGTTTGCTGAGTGCGCGCGCGTCTGAGTGTCGCCTATAGGTACCAGAGTTCCTATAGTAACCTAAAATGAATTAAGTCCTATATTTTCAGCATTCCCCTGCGATATTTGCCTTTTAGTTGCCTTTGAGTAAGAGGTTTATGAAGTGACGAAACTTTGTAAAAGTAGGCTATATTTATCATTTCAAATTTGCGCATATCTACATCGTAACTCACTAAAGATTCATCTGTCTCTGACTGCACTCTTACTCTGTTATCATGTGTATAATTGCTATGTGTTCCCATGTAAGCTGCTGGAACCGTGTGTGTCCAATAAAGCTGATTCTGGGTCTAAAAAGAAAATACAAGAGTGTAAGTACAATGGTGCTTTAAAAATAAATCTGATAACCATTTGTAGTTTGTAGAGAATTATATTGTTAGGGTGGATTTGGTTACACTTGTGTACCATATTTCCATATGAACCGAAAACAATATGCTATATCAAAATCTATTGTCATTATGAAATCCTTTATTAAATCAGAATAATTTTCCACCAGATATAGTACTCAAAAGGAAAAAGGCACATATATTAGAGCTTCTTGTGCCGTATATCTTATAAGAATTTGTGCATTTTCTAATGTGAATTCTGGGACGCGGTTTTTGGGTTAGAAAAGGTTTAATTTTTACGAAGCAAACTTGCAAAAACACTCCTGGTTAAATGCGCGTGCCCGCGTCTAGTGTGTTTGCTGTCTTTATCAGTTTGTCTAAAAAACTAGTCTATATGTTCACATGTGGAATGGTATATACAACTATATAACACAGAAATCATATACTATTTAAAATAATGTATTAAAAATATGTCAGGCAGCAATAATAATAACCAATGAAGTAAAATTGGAGTTAATAAATATAGCAAAATAACTTGGATATATTTAAAAAACGATTTAAACTTTGGATCATGGAATTAAATAAAATTTAAATAAAAAAAAAATGTTAAATAATCTACACATGGTAAGATGTATTTTCACTTCATAACAGAAGTAAGCAGTCATGGACTCATCATGTTCAAGGTTTTGAATCCTGATCTTAAAACAAATAATAGGTTATATTGCTGCATTGTAAGCTCAATAATTTAACAAAAATACACGTGTGGCATTTAACTTTCTTAATACACATTTTCCCATGGTATTCTCACATTAGTCAAAACATGCTGTCCCACTTTACAAACACATTTGATGTACAAATAAATCACTTATTTGATAACAGTTTTATTTATAACCTTAACATTAATTGTGTCTATGTCACTGACCACTGAGTGGACTTCACTACTGTTAGATGATTTTTATGACCACATTTAAGGCATTTAGGGAGCGCGCGTGCGGAAGATTCAGTGTGAAACTGGTCATAATAACTGTTTCCTGATATCCTGCATCTGTATGCCATTTCTATAATCAAATTACGTGTTTGAAATACTCATTTTCCATTCCTCCTTTGTTTTTAATTAATTAATTAATCTACTGTACAGTATGACATTCTGAGCACCAATGCTTATTGTATAATAACTATTATAATTATTATTATTAGCTACTATTATTATTATCATAATTGGAGGTTCTTATATAGGCTAGTTAAGGGCGCTTAGCTTATAGTGTTTCTTTTTTTACAAAAGGAGTTTAAAAGCAACTTTATAATTTATTAGAATAGCTTTATAATACGAATACGCGCGCGCACCCGTAATTAGCAGAGTGTCCGTTTATAATTAGACCTAGCTAAGTGAAAAACGCGTAGAGCTGACGGGAGAATGTCAATTCTGACAGCGGATATAGAGACTAACTGATGGTATTTTCTTGACCCCGCCACACGTTATGAAGTGTGTTTAAGTGAAGAGTCCACTCTCTTCATTCACAAAGGTCACTTGGGTTAAATGAATGTCCTGTGACTCTGTTGACCGAGGTCGGTGTCTCGTGCCCTGCAGCTGAGTGCCGCTGTTAGACAGCGCTTTACTCTGTTGATCTGAAGTAAACGGGAGTTTAACCAGACAACGAGCCTTTTAGTAACATCAGAAGAGAGCATTTCTGTCTCAAGGTTATTTAATGGCATGTCATAACGGCTAAAGAGAATAACTAGAATCCCCCATCTCTGATTAGCCTATCATAGATAGATAATGGCCTTGGTTAAATTTTAAATCGCAGTATCCATTAGGCTACTTAAAGGGACAGTTCACCCAAAAAATTCTGTCATTTACTCACCCTTAAGTTGTTCCAAACCTGTACGAGATTCTTTCTTCTGCTGAACACAAAAGAAGAACCAAACAGTTGATGGACCCCATTGACTTAATGGGGAAAAAAATACTATGGAAGTCAATGGGGTCCATCAACTGTTTGGTTCTTCAAAATATCTTATTTTGTGTTCAGCAGAAGAAAGAAACTCATACAGGTTTGGAACAACTTAAGGGTGAGTAAATGATAGAATTTTCATTTTTTGGGTGAACTGTCCCTTTAAGAAGTGTAAATTATTTAAGACAGTGGTCTCAGCCCTGCAGAGTCTAGCTCCAACCAGCTCCAACTCACACCTGCTTGGAAGTTTCTAGTAATCCTTGATTAGCTGGATCAGATGTGTTTGATTAGGGATGGAGCAAAACTGTGCAGAGCTGCGGCCCTCCAGGAATTGAGTTTGAGACCAGTGATTTAAGACATTTGCAGTACTGCTTGTAAAATCGTATTAATACCCTTATTGCTGTAGATAATTTCTTATATTAACGCGTGATGTGGACATTAATGTAAAATGTTGCAAGGCCCTTTATCCTAAAGTTTTGTCAACGCTTAAAAGGTTAGTTCACCCAGAAATGAAAATTCTATCATTAATTACTCACCCTCATGTCGTTCCACACCCGTAAGACCTTTGTTCATCTTCAGAACACAAATTAAGATATTTTTGATGAAATCCGATGGCTCAGTGAGGCCTCTATTGAGAGCAAAGCCACCAAACCTCTCAAGATCCATAAAGGTACTAAAAACATATTTGAATCAGTTCATGTGAGTTCAGTGGTTCAAACTTAATATTATAAAGCGACGAGAATACTTTTTGTGCGCCAAAAAAACAACATATCAACAATATCTCATGATGGCCGATTTCAAAACACTGCTTCATGAGCTTTACGAATCTTTTGTTTCGAATCAGTGATTCGGATCTCCTATCAAACGGCTAAACTGCTGAAATCACGTGACTTTGGCGTTCCGAACCACCGATTCGATTCGAAAAGCTCCGAAGCAGTGTTTTGAAATCGGCCATCACTAGATATTGTTTAAAAGTCGTTATTTTTTTATTTTTTTTTGGCGTATAAAAAGTATTCTCGTCGCTTTATTATATTAAGGTACAACCACTGTACTCACATGAACTGTTCCAAGTATGTTTTGAGTACCTTTATGGATGTTGTGAGGTTTGGTGGCATTGCTCTCAATAGAGGAGCCATCAGATTTCATCAACAATATCTTAATTTGTGTTCCGAAGGTCTTGCGGCTGTAGAACGACATGAGGGTGAGTAATTAATAACAGAATTGTCGTTTTTGGGTGAACTAACCCTTTGATGAAGGACATGAACGTGTGCAGACTACATTTTTGACAACAGCGACCCTTAGCGGTGAGTTTTCTCAGCGCGTATTCAGGCGCTTTATACAATTAAGTTTCGGTCTAAATAAATACAAATATGAAAGTCTTTCAAAGAATTTATAAAGTTGTGTGAGTTCTATGTATAAATTCCTATTTTCAGTGTTTTTGAAATGGCATTTGACCTGAAGATATTAATGCTGCATCGTCTAATTGTCACTAATCGGTTACCGTTGTTTTCCATTTCACTTACAGCGATCACCTGACACCCTGATAAAACAAATATAAAACTTGCAAAATTTGTGTCTAATAATTTCCACAAGGCTTTTGAAATGAGATTTTGTTTAAAAATGTTAGGCTACCTATTTGTTTAACACAATCTAATCTTAAATTTGCTTATAGGCTGCATATGTCTATTGCTGGATTTTAATGTTATTACTTTGTTTTCATTGTAGCCTAATGTCAAATGATGTTTATTTAGAATACACAGCCACCACTAATCATTTAAAAAATAATGTAAATAAAAGTAGGCTATTTAAATTGTGTACAAACCTCTAATTAATCTACAGAGGAAACATAAAGTGCAAATACGATCGAATTATTTTCTTTGGGTTTTTTTTTTCTTCCCCCATTAAAGGTCGATTTTACACATTTGTAATCTGTTTTATTGTCATTCATTTATGCCTATTTACTCGTGCGTGGTCATAATATTCCTCTCCTGTGGTTACAGATTTACATGTGCACATTTATGACAAAATATAGCCAAGAAAATCCAACTTCTGAGGACATTCTGAAGATAATCGTTGACCATTCAAAAACCAAAGCATGTTAAATGAATGTAACTGGATAGTTATCAACAATCACAAAAAATACACAGGGCTTAATAGCCTCATAGGTAATGTATTTTTCAATTTATCAAATAGGCTATTTTTTTGTCCGTAGTGACTCGTCATGTTGCCCTTCTGATAAAACTGATTTGATTCCCCAAAAACATCACAGAATAGAATATAAGAAAAGCACTAAATATATTATCCACAGACTTCTAAATCGAAACAATTCTCTGTTGTTTTCGAGCACTATTTTAAGATCGACTTCCACGAGGAAAAACGTTAAAGCGAGTAAAATTTAGACAGATCACGTTCTATAGCGGTCTAAATAAGAACATTTTGAACTGTGGTGTTTTACCGCCACCTGGTGGTTATTTTTGCACCGCCATCTTGTGATTCACCTGTTAAATCTAAAGCAAAACCTATTTTCATTCATCGCTTCACTTGTTAATACTCAAGTGCTCTAGTTGAAAAATATAAGTAGCCTAGCCACTATCTGCAGAAATAAGAAATAAAAAAGAAACTGCCAAGGAAATCACTGAATCATTTAAACCTAGGGGTGTAGCCTATAACAAAGCTCAATGATTCGGACTTCTGGCCTAAAATTACAAATATTGTGATATCCTTAAAACTACGACCCCGGCAGGACTCGAACCTGCAATCTTCTGATCCGAAGTCAGACGCCTTATCCATTAGGCCACGAGGCCTTCGTGATAACATCACTGGTCACGTGTCACACAGTTTCTACGCCAACAGAGGGCGTATGTTTTGTTCTTATTAGCATCAAGCATCACTTCCACCGATGGACCAGAAGAGGGCGCAAACAGACAAAAGATCACTTCCTTTCGTAATAAGACGTTTTAGTCGGCAAATGTAGACAAATTATTCAGGTTTGCCGAGACAACTACACTACTACAAAACAAATTTGGCTATTAATGGTTAAAAACAGATAAAGTAAAAAATGAGCGAAGACGCTTTTAGCTATAGCGCATAGCCGATGCGTATAAAGGATAAAGATGATCATAATGAGCGGTTTACACATCTCTGCTGACGACGTTACGTTTTACGCCGCTCTAACTTATTTACTAAACATTTAAATACATATACGTGAATAGATTTTACCACCTTTGCATCCTCATACGGGCCAGTGGCGCAATGGATAACGCGTCTGACTACGGATCAGAAGATTCTAGGTTCGACTCCTGGCTGGCTCGAAAATCTTTTTCAAAATCACATGTAAGCGCAATGTGTTTAGAGTTGATTCATAGCTATGTTCCTTTATTTATTTTTCGTTTCAAATGAAATGTGGTTAATGTGATTAAATACGTTAAAAAACGTGATTAAATATTTTTTTTTTTTCTGTCAAGGAAACAGTTTTTATTTTTAATTATTTATGAAAGAAAAAGCCTTCTACATGCACTAAAAATTTGTCTGGGAGTGTCAGAAACCTCCAACAGTTCCATAAAAAGTGCTTGAAATGTGACTGAATGCATCAAAAGTACATTTCAAAGATGAGTGATAACCAACAAAGTACAAGTAAACAATCAATCAGAATTGTTTTGCAACAAAAATCTGAGATGCAGTATTCTGAAAATCGTGGATTACTGGAACAATACTGAAGATATTAACTGTACAAAGCTCTTTACTACACTGGATTTTTCCGAACATCAATTATTGCTGAATTGGAATAAAGTGGTCCTGTGTTGAGGCTCGATCTCCGTAACTCTCTTCGTGGTCTTGTGAGGGACAGGGAGGCTGTCCCACTCCAGTGTGTGGCGTTCATCCCAGGCTGAATTACTCTGTTATTTGGCAGTTCACAAGCTGCTCTCTGCCTGAGCTCCTCCATGCTGTACTGGTCCTCCGTGGGGAGTGAAGAGCGCCTCCATGTCGGCGGAAGAGGGGCATTCACCAGCTCTCGCATCTCTTCTCTTGACTTCTGGACTCGCTCTGCCTCGAGGGAAGACTTGGGATCTTCAGTAACTCTGCCCTGGACCCCACCTGAAAGCCGACTATCACAATTTGGACCTGAGGAAAGGTGTAAAAAACATTCAGAAATCAATAACAATAAACAGATGGAGATAAACAGATCATTTACATTGAAAGTAAAATGTGGTTCCAGCCCCATATTACTTTCTTTACTCCACGAAACACAGATTTGCAGTCACATTTTCAAATGCATTGCAATTTATCACAACATGGCCAATAGTGTTTTTGACAAGAGTGTCAGAAACCTGCAAACCCGTCATGATTTTTGTCTAAGGCACCATTTTATAACTAAACAAGCACAAATGAAACAGATGGACTTCAGAAGACTTGAATATAATCATACAAATCATATGGACAACTCTTAATCATGTTTTTTTTTTTTGAGCTTTGATAGTATAAAATGCAAAAAACAAAACAAAAAAAAAACCTCAGACATTCCGCCTGAGATTTTTTGCATTTTATTGAAAAAAGAAAATAATAGGTCAGAACACCAAGATAAAAACAGTACAAGAAGTAAAAAAAAAATGTTTAGATGAATGTTTCCTTGAAAGGGGTCATGAACTGCATTTTTTTTATTATTTCATAGTGTTTCCTGAGGTGAACTTATAATGTTAGTATGATTTTTACATCATACTATGGTCATAATTTAGAAATAAAAGATGATGATTTTCACTGGTCTGAACACTGTTTGAAGAGGCGTGTCTGCTGTGAGACTTCAGTGTAAACGCCCACTGCTGTGATTGGCTGACGTGTTTACATATGAAACAAGTCTTACACGTGGAACTGGTGCTGCCAGCCAGGCAGTTAGGGACTGAACCCCCACTGTGAAAACTTTACCATGTTTTTACTATTACAGCTGTCAAGATTAAGCTTACAGCGATGAGCATTGTAGCCGACTGATGGCAGTGATCCTGTCTTTTGAACTTGGATTCTGCACTCTTACAAATGCTTCCATCATTACTAACAGTGCAAACACAATGTAGAGATTTATAACGGGAGTTTTGGCGAGAGTCCAGAAAAACTTGTGCTGTGTGATCGACAGCTTCAGCCATTTTAAAGAGAGCATTCTTTGATCACTTTCTGTATATAATTTAATCACAATTTAAAAACGCATAAATAGCCGGTACATATCAAGCAATCTGTAATAACAGACAAAGCAATAGTGACCATGTAATGAAAACAGTTACACTTGTGTGGTGCGACATTACTGTCTGATCCAATATACACTGATCAGGCATAACATTATGACCACTGACAGGTGAAGTGAACACTGATGATCTCTTCATCACGGCACCTGTTAGTGGGTGGGATATATTAGGCAGCAAGTGAACATTTTGTCCTCAAAGTTGATGTATTAGAAGCAGGAAAAACTGCATCTCCAAAACTGCAGCTCTTGTGGGGTGTTCCCGGTCTGCAGTGGTCAGTATATATCAAAAGTGGTCTAAGGAAGGAACAGTGGTGAACCGGAGACAGGGTCATGGGCGGCCAAGGCTCATTGATGCACGTGGGGAGCGAAGGCTGGCCCGTGTGGTCCGATCCAACAGACGAGCTACTGTAGCTCAAATTGCTCATGAAGTTAATGCTGGTTCTGATAGAAAGGTGTCAGAATACACAGTGCATCGCAGTTTGTTGCGTATGGGGCTGCATAGCTGCAGACCAGTCAGGGTGCCCATGCTGACCCCTGTCCACCTCCGAAAGGTCAAACCAGGAATGGTTTGAGGAGCACAACAATGAGTTTGAGGTGTTGACTTGGCCTCCAGATTCCCCAGTAATGTCGACATGCATTTCCTGTAAAGCTGCTTTGAAACGATATGTATCATGAAAAGCACTATACAAATAAATGTGAACTGAATTGAAATCTTTGGAAATTTATTAAAAATAAAAAACAAAAACAAAAAAAATCAGTTTGCACCCAGTTTTCAGTTAAAACCTAATATTTACTTCTCAGTGAAGAAAGCAACACATTTTATGAATTTATTTTAAAAGCATGCTCTATGAATTTAACTTAGAAACTGTGTTTACTTGCATAATACAAAAGGGGGAAAAACTGGAAAAAAATAAAATAAAAAAATGACTCAAAAACATGATAAAATAAAAATGTTGACAAATACTGAACATTTAAAAAAAAAAAAACATTGAAAATTAACATTGTTACTGAGCAGTTCTCACCTTTGCTTTGTTCTCCAGCGTGATTTACAGGGCCACACATTTCCCTCAGTTTGATGTTCAGCTCCTGATTTGCTATTTTGCAGAAGTTCAGCTCTTTGCTGAGGTTGTGGATCAAGCCCTCATACTGCCGCTGTCTACCAGCCAGACCCTCATCCATTTGCTCTGGAAACACAATAAATTGCCAATACATTCACTTTAGTTGCTCATAATGTAAATTTGTGGGTATACTACTGCCTAATTTCTAACTCCAGCATTTCTATAGCTTCTATAAACAAACCAGAGATACATTCTCCAGTGTTGTTTTGCAGTGAATTAGATGTTCTATAACCAAAGATAATGAAGCATAAACCAAGGATAAATCTAATGAATGTGCTTGAGTCTGTGTTTATGTGGATGAAGACTGCAGTAGTCACTCAGGACTCAAACCTCGGCACTGCTGCAGCAGCAGCTGGATGTTTCTCTCGTGTTCTTTCTGCTGCTGGGTGAGTCTGCGATCCGCCTCAAGCTGCTGTCTTTCCAGAGCTGCTTCCAACCACCCTACCAAGTTCTGCTGCTCCTCGACTCTCAGCTCCAGCTCAGCTAGAGCCAGCTGCAGCCTCCGCTCTTCCTCACGAAGAGACACAACCTTTTCAACACACACAACGCATATATCAGTCATATACTTAGTGGCAGGTCAAGCAAATAAACAAATATTTCAATTATATTTACTTGTAAAGCACATTCACAATACATGCTGTTCCAAAATCACACAATTGCACAAGTCTTCGCCTTTACCTAATGTGTTAAAACAGCTAAACTTGAAAGTTATATTAAAAGGAAGCATGAATATAAAAATAATGTGAGAAAACGTGTGACCACACAGGCTAGAAGCTAACGTGTGGCTGTGATAAACACGGACGTGCAAGTGTTGTTATTGTTTAACAGAGATCTGGTGCTGCATTACGATGGTCTGCCAACTGAAACTATAATAGATCACACCTCTTCGAATAAAACTCACCAACACAAACAAGTACACTAAAGTGTCAGCCTATAACTTCACGAACGAGATTAATGAGAATAGTGTGAGGAAACTCGGATGCCGCCTGACCTTATCGAAGTATTTACAAAGCAGAGCTCTAGTTTCAGAGGCGGACAGGTAGGTGAGTTTGGCCATCAGGTTCATCTCCCACTGGGTTAGCATGCTCCCTGACGCCCGCAGCTGCCTCTGCCTCTGGGTGATCGCCTCATTTTTGTACTCAATAGCAGCATCCAGAGCCTCAATGGCCTCATCCAACTGGAACAGTGTTCGTTCTTCCTGATGTTTAACAGAGGACAGGGCAGCTTTAATAAATGATTTAGGCACATCATGCAAAACAAGGTTGGTTTGGAAGTTTTCAAACCAAAAGATAAGAATTCTAAAATTCTAAAGCATAAATTTGGATGGATATTCTAATTCCATAAGTTAAAATTTTAATTCTAAATTTCTAAAACATAAATTTGGCTATGACATTTTAATTTCAGAAGATGAAATTTTAGAATTCTTAAAACATTTAAGAATTCTAAAATTCTAAAGCATAAATTTGGCTAGGACATTCTAATTACAGAAGTTAAAATTTTAGAATTCTTAAAACATTTAAGAATTCTAAAATTCTAAAGCATAAATTTGTCTAATGCATTCAAATTTCAGAAGTTGATTTTTAGAATTCTGAAACCTTAAGAATTCTAAGTGTAATAATTCTAAAAATCCAAAGCATAAATTTGGCTAGGACATTCTAATTTCAGAAGTTAAAATTTTAGAATTTTTTAAACTTTTAAGAATTCTAAAAGTTTAAGAATTAAAAAATTCTAAAGCATAAATTTGGCTAAGTTATTCAAATTACAGAAGTTGAAATTTTAGAATTCTTAAAACTTGTAAGAATTCAAAAAGTTTACAAATTCTACAATTCTAAAGCATAAGTTTGTATGGATAATCTAATTCCAGAAGTTGAATTATAAAATTATGCATTGCAAACAAATATTGATGGGAATTTAAAAATGTCAAAATTCTAATGCATTTAAGCAATACTGACTCTGAAATGTATGACTTCTAAAATTCTGAAAATCAAAGTGATTTCCACCTCAGGAGAGAGCAGGTTGCCCTGTCTCAGTTTGTCATCCAGCTCCACCCTCTGTTTGAGGAGCTGCTCCTTCTCCTGCCGGAGGTTGGAGATCTCCTGTCTGATTTGCTGAGAGTCCTGAGCGCTGCTACTACGCAGCAGACCATTCCTCTCAGTGAGCTCCCGTTCCAGAGACTCGATTCGGTTCGATAAGGTCATCAGGTCTTTACTGAGAGCCTGCAGAGAAAATAGACCACACCAAATTTTAAAGACTCATAATGGAGGTGGATGATGGGACGAAGCAAAGCCACAAAATGTATACAGACCTGACTTGAGCGAAGCTTTTTGGATTCCAGGCCACTGCGTTCCAAGAGCAAGGCCTCTTTTTTGGCTAAGATCTCCTCTCTCTTGGTCAGCTCTCCTTCCAGGTCATCAAGACCACGCCGTTGATCTAGAACCTTCTCCATTTCCTCATCAAGCCAGCGTTTTTGCTCCTCTATCTTCTGCTCAACCACAGATATTTTTGAATGTAATTATTTATGGGTCAATGACATGACGGGTCATTTTTTTTGTCTAAAGGCCTTAATAATAATAATAAAAAACAAAGATATGACATGCAAATACGTAAGGTAGTACAACTAGATCTCTTTTATTGAATCTAAAAGGTTTTCATTTTATTTTGCTACATATAAAGGTATTTTAAAGATTTTAAAGTGTCAAAAGGTCATTCGGTTAAATAACTGTCCAAAGGCCAATACAGCCATTTCATTAGTGATTAAAATATCTTAAAATGTAATAAATGTATATATTTTTTATTCTGACATGATTTTATAACATCATATATCAACATAGTGCAAAATGGTATTAAAATTATGTGTAGAATTCGTTGCTTTGTTATGAGAAAAAATTTAATTCATTGATGTCATTTGGAGTAACCAATATAAAGGGACCATTTTGGATCAAGTCATGTGGTCAATATCATGTGACAGGATGTGACATCATTCAGACACCTGCAAAGGACCATATGGTCATGAAGCAAAGTGACTAACTCTCTCCTAACTATTTGAAAAATTCATGTTTTCACTTGCTCATATGCATGTCCCGAAACATCAGGTCATTCGGTACAACCGCTATAAAACATGGAAAATGTTGTAATATTTTAAAAACTTGTACTAAATATAAAATGTTTGATTGTCCTTTTGCTAGTTAACTAGCTAGATATCAGCCTGTTAGCATTGTTTGAAAATATCATCATTCGGTATAACCAAAAGTGTCATTCGGTAAAACCGAAATTTTGGTTAAACTGAATGACTTTTTTGGTGACAAATTTTGTCCATCTTGTAAAAAATGACAAAAGCAGTGTTAATTGATTATAGAAACCACTTATTTCTCATTGTCAACACTTAATAAAACTTCAAAATTACTTATATCTCCATTATGTTTTTTTTACACTTTTAAAAACCTTATTCGTCAATGACCCTTATATATTAAATACATGCTTTGGAAACTAAGACAAATAATAAAATAAGTTTTGCCTTAGACGCTTTTATCCAAAGTAGAACTGCATTCAAGGTTTACATTTTAACTATATGTTAATTCCCTAGAAATCAAACCCACAACCATGACCTTGGAAATAGCAAATGCATTGTTCCAAGGGAAATAACATAAAACCTGTACCAATAACAGGCTGAGAGGAATTTGGGCAACAAACTCAACTCTGAACAAGTTGAAACAAGCTACTGAAATATACCCTCAACCACAAGGAAACAATATTCAAACGTCAGTCAAACCATTAAACACCATGTCTGAGTAAACAGATCTAAAAATAATATTTTATTGCTGGGTAATAGCTGTGGAATGGGTTTGATGAAAAGAGCACGATTTCATTTTTCTGTCTGAACCCACCTGCTGTTCCTCTAGTGATACGACTGAGCCGTTACTTCCACTTCTCCTCTGTCGCTGGAAGGCAGCGATTTCCTCCGTCTTAATCCTCAGAATTTTCTGCTGCTGTTCGTTCTTTATCTCCAGCTCCTTTGAGAAAGAGAAAGAGGCTGTTTGGTAAATCATTCTCTATTGAACAAGAATAGCTGGGAGGCTGAGGTTTCTCTGTAGATTATTATTGTTCAGAATACAGAAACAAAAATGACTAATGCTGGCCCTTACAGAACTGAACTGAAAAAACCTGCGATGAACACTCCAAAAAAAAAAAAGACCATTAAATGTGTAATTGCTGCAATAGCAGTGGCACCACACAAAGAAAGGCGTGATCTGAAGTGAACAAGACAGAAAAATAGCATAATTTTTTATATTTCATGAAGAAAATGCAATCACATTTTATGTTTAGATTTTATATACTACCGTTTGAAAGTTTGGGGTTGGTAAGATGAATGTCTTTGAATGAAGTCTCACTAAGGCTGCATCCATTTGACAAACAATTACAATAAAAACAATGATATTGTGAAATATTATTACAATTTAAAATGACTGTTAATGACTGTTTTTAAGGTTCCTAATATTGTTTTGGGAGTCTACTACAACAGGTTTAAATGCATGCAAGGTCAAAAAATACTTTGTTACGTTCTAAGATGTGATATTATTTTCAGGGAAACGCACAGCTAAAGTAGTTCCAGGCAGGTCCTGACCGCATTACAGTTCCATATCACTTCGCCAAATGATTTCAGTTACAGTTTTACAGCCGACAACAGCAAAAGAAACAAAAACCACAATGCAAATAAATATAGTAAACAAGTAAAAACAACAAATTACTTCCATGTTTTTTGCAACAATATTACGTATTATGTCCTGAAAGTGCATACTCTCTTTCTCCCACTCTCACTCGAACAGATGGAAATAGCAACGGAGGCTTGAGATGAGATGCGTAAGAAATTAGTCCCACACACAAGAGTGTTTTAAGGACAAAAACCTGACAAATGTCTTGAAATACAACATCTGAATAGTGTCATGAGGTGTTGTAACCGCAGTATAAGCAGAATAATTGACTCTACTAATTGAGGACCCGCTTCGTGTTGTGGCTGCATTACCACATCGGGAGTGCATTATTTTCTAATAATTCAATTAGGGCGGATTCAATTCATGGAAGTGTGATTCGAATTCACGACGACTCGTTTAGGTGGTTCAGAATTGATTCTTTCTTTTGAGAGACAATAACTTTATTTATCGTGCACTTTTGACTTCACAACTTTGCAGATCGTTTTTACATTCACAGACAGTTACATTACACACTGCATGAAAGGTAATATTCGGAAAAGCATATTAGTGGCACTTTAATATTTTTTAATATATAATTTATTCCTGTGATCAAAGCTGAATTTTCAGCATCATTACTGCAGTCTTCAGTGTCACATGATCCTTCAGAAATCATTCTAATATCCTGATTTGCAGCTCAAAAAACATTTCTGATTGTATCTGCAAACTAATATGAATATGGTCATTTTTATTAACTAACATTAACAGAGGTTAATATATTGTGTAAAAATATATTACTTATTGTTAGTTCATGTTAGTTAATGCATCAACTAATGTTAACAAATGAGACCTTATTGTAAAGTGTTACCGAAAAATCTTCACAACATCATCAATGTTTTTACTGTCACTTCTGATGTCACTGTCACTTAATTTCTCTCTCTTAAAAAGAAAAAAGAATAATCTTACTGAACCACAAACCTTTGTAGTATGTGCATTTTATATTTTATAAAGAAAAACCACAGCCTCTGTCTAGAAATAATTATTTCTGCAATTCCACTGCTAGAGAAGCATAAATTACACACTTCACTTTAAATTCCATCTACACTCTTGATTTCTCCCAGTCTCCGATCCCCACCTGTGCCAAACACAACACTGAGGTCAATCGCACAGTGGGTTGGCTCACCTTGACTCGGTGCTTTCCTTTCTGCATCTCACTCTCCAGCCGTCTCTTCTGCTGGCTCTCCTCTCGCAGGCGGCGCTGCAGAAGGTCCTGCTGCTGCTTCATGTTCTGCACGTTCCTCTCGAGTTCCTGCACACGCCGCTCGCTCTGCGCAGACAGGGAGGCCAGCTGCGCAGTGTCCCGCTGCTTCTGCTTCAACACCTGAAGGCACAGCACATGTGCAGAACTATATTTACATTTCCAGAAAGAATCTAGTTTTGCACTGAATTTGTATTACCAGAATCTACAGAATAAGAATGATGAATTGCTATAGCTTGCAAATATTTACTGACATAGGAACATTTCTTAATGCTTCCGTTATCTTATTCAAAGGTTCTTCAAACATGATATCTAAACTAGAATGCTGCAATTTTAATAAATACAGTTGAGCTCAAAAGTTTACATACCCCTTGCAGAATCTGCAAAAATGTTAATCATTTTAACAAAATAAGGATCATGAAAATCGCATGTTATTTTTTATTTAGTACTGTCCTGAATAAACTACTTCACATAACAGTTGTTTACATAAAGTCCACAAGACAAAAAAATAGCAGAATTTATAAAAATGACCCCATTCAAAAGTTTACATACCCTTGATTCTTAATACTGTGTGTGGTTACCTGGATGATCCACGACTGTTTTTTTGTTTTGTGATGGTTGTTCATGAGTCCCTTGTTTGTCCTGAGCAGTTAAACTGAGCTCTGTTCTTCAGAAAAATCCTCCAGGTCCTGCAGATTCTTCAGTTTTCCAGCATCTTTTGCATATTTGAACCCTTTCCAGCAGTGACTATATGATTTAGAGATCCATCTTTTCACACTGAGGACAACTGAGGGACTCAGACAAAACTATTACAAAAGCTGTAAACATTCACTGATGCTCCAGAAGGAAACACGATGCGTTAAGAGTCAGGGGTGAAAACTTTTGAACAAGAAGTTGATGTGCAAGTTTTTTTTTTATTTTGTTTAAAGAACATATTTTTTCATTTAGTTCTGCCCTTTGGAAGCTACAAAAGATACTTACATGTTTCCCAGAAGACAAATAAAGTACAATTTATTCTGTTCATCCAATTCAAAAAGTTTACATCCCGACTCTTAATGTGTCGTGTTTCCTTCTGGAGCATCAGTGAATGTTTGATTCTTGTTTAATACTTGTGTTTGAGTCCCTCAGTTGTCCTCAGTGTGAAAAGATGGATCTCAGAATCATACAGTCACTGCTGGAAAGGGTTCAAATATGCAAACAATGCTGGAAAACCAAAGAATCTGCAGGACCTGGAGGATTTTTCTGAAGAACAGAGCTCAGTTTAACTGCTCAGAACAAGCGAGACTCATGAACAACCATCACAAAACAAACAAACAGTCGTGGATCATCCAGGTAACCACACACAGTATTAAGAATCAAGAGTATGTAAACTTTTGAATGGGGTCATTTTTATAAATTTTGCTATTTTTTTTTGTCTTGTGGACTTTATGTAAACAACTGTTATGTGAAATAGTTTATTAAGGACAGTACTAAATAAAAAATAACATGCAATTTTCATGATCCTTCTTATTTTGTTAAAATGATTCACATTTTTCTAGATTCTGCAAGGGGTATGTAAACTTTTGAGCTCAACTGTATTTGCAAACTATATATAGACTATAAAGTCATTTTATTTTACATTTGGTTTCAATTTCCGAATGTTCTGATTGTAATACTTAATATTAGAGATGCACCGATACTAAACTTCAGAATGATATCGGCCGATGCCGATACTGATAGTTTGGTTTTTCTTAAGGAAAAAAAATCTCTCCCAAATAATGTTTGGGAACCCTCTCATTTGGTACACTACAATATTAGAGGTTACAATTAACAACAGAGGTATTATATTCAGCTGTTGTTTATTTTCAGATATAATAATTACACTCAAATAAAAACTGAAATGTTTATATAAAGCTTAGTATCACATAAGGTAGTTTTCAAAAGCAATTGTTGTCTTCATGGCAAATTTATACAAACATATAATTAACAGTAAATAAGCTCCTCTCTAGTGTTTTTTTTTTAAATATATAGATAGCTAAGGAACTGTGAACATTGGAAAACATTCCTGAAGGTAAATGTGACATATTGTTCACAAGCTGTTTTATTGACGTTTTTTTGCAGTTGAAACACAAATAAAATGATTACATGAGACATGATACATTCCGGTAAGTTGTACTGTATCTTTCAACATACCTTTGATGTTCATGCATGTTTTTCAAGATATAACTTGTATTGAAGAGGAAGAAAAGACTCGTGCTCCGTGCTGCCTCCTGAACTGAGGCGTTACAGCGATCTGACACGTCACGTTTAAGAGCGTCAAAACGCCATTTATTGTTTGAATTTCATGATAAAATGGACAGAATTTGAAAACTTAAACTTTTATACTTATCAGAAGTAACAAAGCACAAAGCTTTTGCGATTATTTGATGGGAGGCACTACAAATAATATTTGATGTAGGAAAAAAAAAAAAAATGCAGACCTGGCAACCCTGGCTTGAACTACGGGTGATTCATAGGGTCAAAAAGAGCCTGCTTTAACATCACTATTTTTAAACTGTTAATGCGTTAAAATTCAACACAAGAGTGATTTTCTTCACACACAGTATGTATGAGTTGCAGTCTGAACACGTTTTTCCGCACCTTCTTGATTGACAGGAAATAATCGGCCCTGATCATTGGCAGTTTTTAAACAATTGGCCGATGGTCGATAGTGATAATAACAGCTTTTATCGGCCGATACAACGGTGCATCTCTACTTAATATATACCTAAAAAAAAACATTTGTATCTTTTTTCTATTGTTTGTAATTTGTGTCTTCTCATTAGGGATACACCAAAATTTCTGACGCCGAAAATGGCTTTTTGGGTTTTTGGCCGAAAGAGAAAAACGGCCGAAAATATGAGCCGAAAATATGAGCCGAAAATATATGCCGCCCCACCCCTCAGGCCCTGTTTACTGGTAATAACTAAGATGTTTTTTGGTCTTCAAATGTGGACAAGGAAGACACATTCCCGTTTACACCTGGTGTTTTAATCCATCTCTTTTGTCCACTTTCAGCCACTTCTTCGAGAGGAGGGCCTATGGGTGGGTAAATGAATGGGCTTTTGGAATGGTAGGAGAACATTGTGCTTGGTACGTTTTTCAAACCAAACTTGAGTCTTCACCTGACAAAGTTAAAATCCCGTCTGACTAGCGCACTTCCCATAATGTTTATGTGTTAGGTCAGCAGGCAGAGAGTAGACGGTCTTTTGTGGCTGTTTGAACACATTCGACCACATGAGCGTTTACACTATGAAAGCAATCCGGTCAAATGTGTTTTCAACTACTTATGGAAGTGGTCGAAAGTGGACAAGCTCAAAACGTTTTACACTCCTTTTATACCTGTATTTAGCATCATCCACTTGTGATCCGATCGACCAAAACGCATCTTAATACCAGGTGAAAACAGGGCCTCAGTGTTCAGCGCTCAGGTTTTACTCTTATCTGTGCGCACAGCACAGCCGCACACAGAGAGGCGCGTTTTAGATAGCGCTCGGACAGCAAATTGATTCCTCTTTTGCATCTCCATGCACTTGAATGGACACATACACACAAAATTATGTCAGAAATATACAGTATATATACAGTGAGATATATATATATATATATATACACACAGTATATATACAGTGATATATATATATATTTATTTTATTGGCTTGTATTTTTTAAATTCAGTATCATTAAAATTATTGAATTTCATTTTTGGTTTTCGGCCAAGCATCCAGAATTTTGAATTTCAGCCCAGAATTTTCATTTCGGTGCATCGCTAATTCACATTTTATTATTGTAATACGTACTGTTTCAGTTCATGCTGTAGAATCGAAATACTAAAATTTTGGTATTGTGACAACCCTAAAACCTTTATAGAGAAACGCCACTCAAAAGGGATTTCCATAATGATGCCTTTCGGCAAGGCAAAGCTGGCAGACACAGACCTGAACTTTGCTCTGTGCAGCTGCAATTTTCCTCCTGCACTCCTGAGCTTTAGAGCGGTCAGCGGCGTCACGGCTGCCCTGAACCTCCAAGTCCTGCAGCTGCTTTTGTGCCTCTGTGAGCTCCGCACGGGCCTGCTCCGCCTCGGCTTCCAGCTCAGAGATCTTACGACTGTACTGCCTGTTCATGGCCTGGGCATCCTTACCTGCAGACAAAGAGAGGACATGATAATTGGTAACACTTCAGTTTAGGATCCAATTCTCACTATTAACTAGTTGCTTATTTTTTCTAGTTGATCTTATTGGCTGTTTATTAGTACTTATAGAGCACATATTAATGTCTTATTCTGCATGACCATTTTCTACATCCCATAATCCTACCCAATACCTAAACTTAACAGCTACCTTACTAACTATTAATAAGCAGTAATAGGAGTTTATTAAAGCAAAAGTTGTAGTTAATGGTGAGAATTGGACTCTAAACTAAAGTGTGGCCTGAACACACACACACAAAAAAAAAAAAACCTCATAATGGACAATGAGAAACGCTTGGGCTCCGTAAGGTTTCATTTAGAAGACAAGGATGAATTAAATTGAACAAAAATGACAGAAAAGACATTCATAATGTTACAAAATATTTCTATTTTGAAATAAATGCTGTTCTTTTGAACTTTCTATTCATCAAAGAATCTTAAAAAATACATATCAGTTTCCACAGAAATATTAAGTAGCAAATCAGTTTACAACATTGATGATAATAAATGTTTCTTGAGCAGCAAATCATCATATTAGAATGATTTCTGAAGGATCATGTGACACTGAAGACTGGAGCAATGATGCTGAAAATTCAGCTTTGATCACAGGAATAAATTACATTTTGAAATATTTTACAACAAAAAATAACAGTTATTAGAAATTGTAATATTTCACAATTTTACTGTTTTTGATCAAATAAATACAGCCTTGGTGAACATAAGAGACTTCTTTAAAAAACATTTCCTGACAAACACAAACCTTTGAATGGTATATATAAGCTGCCTAACATGCAAAGAAAAATTCACATGTTTAAACTGAGCTGTTACTGTTGTGCCACTTGCTAATGCAACCAATTAATTTTATAGAAAATTCAATAAGTTTCTTTTTGGATATCTAAATCAAATTTTAACAAGTCCCATTAAAATGTGCCATCTGTCAGAGTCGTGACCTAGCGGTTCGCATACATGCCTGGATACGCTGAGTTGGAAAAAGGAAAATAAAAGTGAATTTCTAACATTTGCAGATAAGACTATAACCATAAAATATCATTTACGCAGCTCTCAAGCACATTAAACAACACAAGCATCGGTCACAAAACACTGGGCACATGAAACTCTATGAGCTTCTTTAAAGCATTTGATATATAATATCCTCCCACGCTTTGGACAACTTGAATCGTAAATGTTTCCACTGCAGCTAAGCTTTGTGACCTCTGCTATTTTGTTTCACAGAAATGTGTTTTTCACTGCTGTAAAGTGGCACAAATGATGAAGGTTCCTGAATGCACAGACTAATAGATGACAGAATTGGTCGGTCAATCATTTCCTCATTATCCATTATTAATGATTTTATTCATTAGTTATTACACATTGTTTGGGCACATAAGGTGCTACAGGGATAATGTATTCAGTGACGGATACAACCTGGAAGACCTGATAGGATTTTTCCATTGGCTTTTAGATTATTGCAGACAATAAGCTCTAGGACAAACAAAAGTTTATTATTTTTACATGTTTTGTACATTAAAGTCCCCCTGTATTTTATCCCTTAAAACTCATCTTTAATCACCAAAATGACACATTTAAAAAAAATTTCCTGTGAAAAAAAAATTCTTCATGCCTTAAAATAGCTTGAATGTAACTCTACACCCTTGCTTCATTTAGTATATGCGGATCTATGAATATGCTAATTAGCCCCACCTCCATTCACTCGCACGAGCTCAGAGATCCACTCGGTCAACTTACTGAGGTAAACGCTGCACAATGGTATCGCTCTTTACAACATCAGACACATAACAGTAATTAATATGATTAGCTTTTTGCTTGACTTTGTTATCAAACAGCTAATTATGTGTTGCTAATGTTACACAAACCATGTTCCCGTTCGCCATCTCAGAGTCAGACTTCTAACAATCCTTACAAACGCTTTAACAACTCAGAACGTCAGTGGAGAAAGGCATATACTTCATCATAACATCGTAATATACATATACACAGTTCAGCCACTATATTGCTAAATGTACACGATTTTTCATATCAACAGAAAAAATACCGGGATAATCTGGCTTCTCTCGAGACTCCCCGGCTAGTTCGCAGTTAATGATATGCTAAATCCCGCCCACACGTTGACGTGATTAGTTACAAGGTAGTTTGTGACATCAGAAACACCAGCGATTTCAAACCGCTGGTTTGAGACTGTCTTTGGTTCACTGCAGTTTTAAGGAGAAATATTCAGCAATGGTGCTGACAGATGAATTTGCATATGGTTTGTCTTAAAGCATATTAAAATAAATATTGACTTTCATTTTAGTCCCGGTACAGAAGGTTTTCCCAGTGACCTCACCTGTTTTGACCAGCTCTTTAATGAGTTCCTCCTTCATGCGGATGGTGATGGAGAGCTCTCTGATCTTCTGCTGTGCCTGGAGAAGCCCTCTCTCTGAACAGAACTCACCTCCAAAACCTCTCACGCTCTCCCACACCGAGCTCTCGCCGATGCTGCTGTTAGCTGGAGAATCAATCAGAACAAATCAAAGTGACCTGACTGAAAGCTGGAAAGAAACTAATGTGGGCCGGTGCCCTTCTGTGAAACTCTGAGACCCTCAAGGCTTGTCAAATGTTTTCAAGGATGTATAACTCACATGTGCGTCTGGTGCATTGTACGCCCGGAGGATGACCAAGTCCAAGCGCCTGAGGCAGGGGAGCCCTGGTAGAAGATCCTTGGAGCAATTGAGCCTCTTTCTTTGTCCAGGTTACATTGATGGATCTGACAAAAATGATGGCAATGCAAAATAGATTTCTAAATAGATTTCTTCTCAATTAAATGGGTTATATGTAGAATTCAGAAACCCTTGTTATTAGCGACACCAGTGGTTGTTAAGTGAACTGCAGCCAGCAACTTATTGCTTGTGCAAGTCACGTACAAGAGACTAATCGTGATTCAAGGACCAGATGACAAGCGCTGTCATTCAAATGACAGCGGTGAGAAAATAGCCGTCAAGAAAGCATCTGATCATAGTGATGTGGATGTGTGTCGAGTCCTTCATATAAAAATGAGTCTGCAGACTTTCACAGACAGCCTAGGAAGTCGGGGAAGGTCTTGTTGTTTTAGTTTCGTTACAAGCTGTTCATTCATTGTCAATAAAAAAGTGATCAATACACTGAAATTTTTACATATAGCCCCTTTAACCTTTTCATCAGCATTATGATTAATACCATCTTTCATACTTGCGTTTATCGCTGACGGTTTGAACATGTCCATCTTCATCTCGGTTCACTCCTTTTACAGAAGTTTCATAGTAAGCGTTTCCATGTCCGCTGTCCCACTGGGTCTGGTCTGAAAATGAGCTGCTGTCCACTGATGTACCAAATTCAACCTAAAAACAGTTTGCATGAAGGTAAAAAAAACAGCATGCACACACCAATCCTGTAGAAAGCACAAGATACTCCCTGTTCATTCTCTCCATGTGCATTTCAAAAAATATTTCGTAAATATATTTTAGCCTTTACCCAAACCAAAAGCTCTAATAATTTTCTAATAAGTTTCTATCAATACTAACTGAAAAAAAAAAAAAAAAAAAAAATGTAATTCTTGCACAGAAGAGAGACTTGGTATTGTTTCCAAACAAAGGAAAAAATATACGTATATCGGTATCGGCATCGGCTATTGGCCAAAATGAGTTGAAAAATATAAGCATATCAGATATTGGCAAAAATCCAATATCGTGCATCCTTACTAATAATAATAATGATTAATAACATTAAAACATTTGATTTGAAGCAAAACATTTTTAATAATAATCTTGGGGTTGTTAGGGCACCCAATCTACTGTAAAATATCTAATATATACACACGAGTTGACCGCACATTATTTGAATTCATATTAATTCTCCAAATCTATACTTCTACAATTTCACCAATAATAATGCCAATGAACTATATTATTTGGTAGACGAATTTCCTTTATTATAATATTTAATAACCTGAAATATATGTTAAACAGTGGCGTCTTTCATATCATCATATTGCTGTTACCACTATTTTATATTAGCAATAAGCCACTCAAGGCAGTTAAAGTTAAAGGGCCCAATTTTAATGATCTAAGCGCATGGTCTAAAGCTCATGGCGCAATTGCACTTAGGGCGTGTCTGAATCCACTTTTGCTAGTTTAACGACAGGAAAAATGGTCGGCACGCCCGGCGCATGGTCTAAAAGGGTTGCCCCTATTCTCTTAATGAGTAATGGGGGTGTTTTGGGTGTAACGTGAAATAAACCAGTCAGAGACTCATCTCCCATTCCCTTTAAAAGCCAGTTGCACTCGCACCATGGCGGATTCGTTATTTACATGGCAGAATTTGCAAGCGGGAAAACTAAACGCTTCTCTAGCGAGGAAACGGATCTACGGGACAAGCTGGAATGGGACAAGCATCTACAGGACAAGCTGGATTCCACCAAAGCATTTTTATCTTTATGCACACAATAATAATCTTTTACATTATAATCTCTCTATTTTTAATATTTGGCATGTTTGTGTGCTGCTGCACGTCCCTGTGTGTGTAACAAGCAGAGTGTACGCGTGCATATGACTAACATGCTCTTTAAATAAAGAAAATATTGTGCCATTGACCAACTGAAACCTAGTCTAAAGTCAATGCCACAATATTTTTTTTGTTATTTAAAGAGCGCTCTAATAATAATAATTAATTATTCCAATAAATAATAATTTCAGTTGGTCAATGGTGCAGTCTATTTCAGTTGCCTCAAAATAGCAATGCGTCAACAATGTGCCTGAACAAAAGTTATTATATTTTGTTTATTTTAAAAAGGCATTTATTTGAAATAAAATTTTTGTAATGATAAATGAGTTCCATCTCATTTAGACAAAGTCACAGTAAACTTAAGTGTTTCTGTTGTGTTATCCTCCTTTTGTAATTGACTAATTTTTAATGAACACAAATAATATCATAACTAGCTAGGTAAGTGTAAGATTCAGCAAGTTACTTCACTGCTGTTACAGCTGATATTTTCTAGACTGCCATCTGTCGTTTCAGAGAATGGCTGGTGGTGTCAAATACAAACATCTCTTGCATGCAGTGAGCCGTGATAATAATCTGCAGAGGGTCCCGCGAAAGAATAAACAAGGTTTAACACACAGCCGCTCATGGCTTATTGCTTTAATAAATATCCCTGTCTCCAGACAATACATCAAATGCCAGCTTGTCATACAACAGGCTTGAAAAATGAGCATCAAAAGTGGGTTTAGGGTGTATAATTGACTGTTAAGACATCGCAGTGTTACCTTGGCAATTAGGAGAATTTGTTTGGATCAGAGACTATGTGGGTGAAGTCAAAACACAGAATTAGACAGGGTGTGCGGCAAGTGTTTGAAGATGTTTGTGTACTAACGGCTCAGCCCAGGTGGCGGCAGCTGTGGTTTGTATGTTGAATTAAAGTTGATGTGTGTTTGAGGTCGAAGATGCTGTGAGACAAATCAAAACATATCAATTACCTGTCTGGCGAGGCTCCTGCCCACATCACTGTCGCAGGGAGGAGTGAGACGGCCGGAGCTGTCTGATGTCTGCGGCAGTGAGTTGATAGGAGCAGTGTGAGGTCTCTGTTTCAGGTGGAGCAGTCCCAGTCCACCCGGCTGGGCTAACAGACTGTGAAGCTCTGCTATTAGATCCTGCTGCTCTTGTAGCTTATCGCTCTAGGAACGAGAGAAAACAGTATGCAGTTACAACCTCGTGAAAATACAAAAGATATCCCCAATACTGTTTTAAGGACCATGTGTGCTGCACCAGGGTTGTACACCATTCATAGAAGACAGACAGATAGATTTTTATATTTTTTATATGTAAGTTTAGTTTAAGTTTTAGTCAGTTTGTTGTGCTTTTGTTATTTTTAAATTAGTTTTTTTTTTTTCTTCTCTGTTTTGGTTTAATTTATTTTTATTTTAGTTTTAGTAATTTTATCACTTCAACAGCAACTTATTTTATTTCAGTTAGTTGCCAAAGCAACACTTCTAACTTTCGTTTAGGTTTTTATCTAATTTTTTTTTTTTTTAAAGACAGACAGACAGACAGGCAGATAGATAGACAGACAGATAGACAGATATAGACAGACAGATTGATAGACACAGACAGACAGACAGACAGACAGATAGATAGATAGATAGATACATACATAGATACATAGACAGATAGATAGATGTAGACAGACAGACAGATAGAACGACAGACAGACGGACAGACAGATAGATAGATGAGAGATGGAGAGATATAGACAGACAGATTGATAGATACAGACGGACAGACAGACAGACAGACACACAGACAGACAGACAGACAGATAGACGTAGACAGATACACAGATGTAGACAGACAGACAGATAGAACGACAGACAGACGGACAGACAGATAGATAGATGAGAGATGGAGAGATGTAGACAGACAGATTGATAGATACAGACAGACAGACAGACAGACAGACACAGACAGACAGACAGATACACAGATGTAGACAGACAGACAGACAGACAGACAGACAGATAGACAGATGGATAGATAGATAGATAGATAGATAGATAGATAGATAGATAGATAGATAGATAGATAGATAGATGGAGAGATGTAGACAGACAGATTGATAGATACAGACAGACAGACAGACATATAGACAGATAGATAGATGTAGACAGATACATAGATGTAGACAGACAGACAGATAGATACTCCAGTTGACCCCTTTCACATTTTCGAGGTTCTCAGAAGCAGAAGTCGTATTTGGGTAAAGTGAGAATGGAAGACTACAGCAAATATATGAATTTTGCGTTTCCATTTGATCCAATAGCAAAAGAAAAACAATTCACGATGGCATTTTCACAACTTTCCAAAAAAGGAAAAAAATAGAGAATCATTATGGCAGTCAGAAGAGTGAAAGGCATCAAATTTACCATCACTCCCTTAGCCGTTGTATCAGAAACCCCCTCGGTGGACGTGAATTCACAGAGTAGAGCATGTTCCTGGATCAACATCTTCTGGTATGTTGTATGCAATTGTTTTCACAGAGGGAAACAAGATACATTTCTAGTTTCAGTATTATTTGTTCTTCAGATATTCTTCGTTAAACACAATAAGTATCAGCTTGTTGAAAAACTCACATTTGGTTTGACCATTGAAAATGGGTAAAATTCAACATTTTGAACATGAAGTCGCATTGAGATCCCTGTTTCTATGGGATTGAACCATATAGAGCCTTCAAAATGAAGATTACAAAAGAAAAGTTTGTTAAGAACCAGAATCTAAAAGGATATTATGACATATTTAATACTTCTTGATTTACAGGCATGCAAACTTGGGGCAAACAACACAACAAGAGCTTTTCCCCATTTTTGGACCGTCAATGTTGGCGTATAATGCAACAAAGATTGTGAAAGTCAACAGATTTTACTAATAGACCTACCGATCTCTGAGTAAAAATAAAATAATGCTGCTGCCATCTTTCTAAAGTCATTTTTACACCCCTGTAAACTGGCTCCAAATCTCAGGTGAAAATTGTCATTTCGACCCCCCTCTACAAAGTAGTGCATATATACATCTGTGACATTTAATATTTTGACTTACTTCTTCATTTATGTATTTCTTTCACCAGAATTTTTTTTTTTTTATTATAAAAATAAAATTTTTTAGCCAAGGACCTCTGGTTGAGTTGACACAGAATGACGGTTACAAAAGATTATTATTATTTTTTTTTTTTAAATGCTGTTTTTTTTCCCTCATATTCCTCAAAGAATCCTGAAAAAAAAACTGCATCACAGTTTCCACAAAAATATGTTTGTTTTCAGCATTGATAATAATAAAAGTTTCTTGAGCAGCAAATCAGCATATTTGAATGATTTCTGAAGGATCATGTGACACTGAAGACTGGAGTAATGATGCTGAAAATTCAGCTTTAATCACAGGAATAAATTACATTTTAAAATATATTACAATAGAAGAGTTATTTTAAATTGTAATAATATTTCACAGCCTTGGTGAGCAGAAGAATCTTACCAACCCCAAACTTTTCCACAGTAGTGTGTAGTATTGTTTTCTTAAATTAAAATATAAAAAAACTTTGCTAGAATTATAATAGTAATAACTTTGGAAACACCACTTTATGTGAAAAGGGCCCATCAAGAGCCATACTTAGCCAATAACATATTTTAGAGGAGAGCATAATTAGATTAGAAACAAAGACTTCTCCATGATTTCCAACTCATTGCACAATTAAATCTTCGTTCAAAAACATAACTAAACCCGCAGAGAATTTCCATTCCCTCACCTGTTGTTTGTATTGCTCCATGGCATCTTCCAGGGCAGCTAGAAAGTCTGTGTTTTCTTGTTCTAATTGCTGTATTTGGGCTTGCAGCTGGGAAATGTAGTCCTCGCGGTCTCTGCTCCAATCCTCTTTGACATTGTCAGGATCCTGTGGCATCGTCTGCAGGATTACGCAGATAATCACATAGTTTACATCATGACATTCGAGCATATCTGAAATTAATGCTTGAGAAATAATGACCTGCCAAGATACATAATTGCCTTTTTATGATGAATTGTTAAGTATAAAATATTCATATTTGAAAATGGATGTGCCTGCAGCCAACCTGGATGTTCAGTGCCGCCCGCCCCCTTTTTATCACAGCGCTGTCCTCAGTAGAGCTACTCTCGATGCCGCTGTCCAGCCCCGACGCTGAGGTCAGGCCGCTACGTTCCTCCTCGACGGCACAAAGCCACTCTTTTACCCGCAGGAGCTGACCTGCATTCAGAGTCCCTTCCCCCTGGAGCTCTGTCAAAAGCCTGTAGGCCGAGTCCGTGCACGTCCTGTAGTGGGCGCTCTCTGCTTGCAGCTTTCTCACATCCAGTTCAAAGGGCCGAAGTCTCTTCTCGGGGTCGGAACGAGCAATGATGCGGGTTTCAGAGCGCTGGCGGTTTTCAAGAGCTCGTCTTAGCGCTTTGATCTGGAGTTCAAGGCCCTCAACGCGGTCAGGTTCCCCGCGACAGTTGACCGTGGCCCGGTTCTGGATGTTACGAGCCCGCTTGGCGTAGTTGAGTGTGTTTAGGCTCTCATCAAAGTCTGAGGAGGAAGGGCTTATGCAGGCAATCATGAGGGTTTTGGCATTGCCTCCAAGAGAGTCCTTTAAGATCCTGACAACAAGATGCAACACAGACACATCCTCAACCTTGAAAGCCTTTAAACTATATAAAGGTGATGTTACACATGCCCTCTTTCCAAAACCCCGCCCTACAAAAATACCACTGAGAGCATTTCAATCAGACATAGAGAAGATGAGTAGCAACATGTGATCTCAGTGCAGTTAGTAGCAAAATAGGATTCTCTCAACAAACTAACAACAGCTTACACACTACTGTTTAAAACTTTTGTGGTCTGTAAGTAGGGCTTGACATTAACTTTTCAGCCACTGTGGCTACTGGTTTTCCAAAGTTACTAGCTACTCAGCATTTTCACTGGCCACAATTTTGACAATCGATGCCATGGGGAAAAACTGCCATATAGATATTTTTAAAGGGAACCCCGGGAATTAAGACTTGTATGTATGTATTGTAAATGATGTCTCTTACTGAAATATGTAGTAGAAAACCCATGAAAGATTTGTGTTATTTAAAAAATACATATCGTTTTATGCATTTTTTGGACAATGGGGGGGGCGCCATTTTGTTTGCACAGTGCATTCTACGTCGATGGCGTCAAATGGTTGCACTCGGTGAGCTACTGACACTATCCTGTTGCTATTTTTACCGCAACACAACTCAGAATACAAAATGCGATGCCACATTGTGGCATTTTGGTTGTAATTTTCAGTCGAAGGGCAACAAGAGAAACAATGTAATTCTTTACTGCTTTCCTAGTGATAATTTCAAAAAATCTATATTTTTGAAAACACTAAAATTAACTTAGTTTATTATTTCAGATGCCTTTTTAGAATACTACTGAAAAATGTATATATTATATATGTTACCGGCAATGTGTGAACTTCGGCATTGTATATAGAATTTTGTATATAGAAAGTTTGTAGTCAAAGTATGAAATGGTTTATATTTCACACATTTCCTAGGCATTCTATACAATGCCAAAGGACCAGCCAGCTTGTCATTCTGTATAATACCTTGGTAATGTATAGAATGCCTAGGAAAAGTATGCAACATAATCACAAAAACCAGACATTTCATTCTTTGCCTACAAACTTCACGCATTCTATATATTCCCTAGGGATTCTATACAATACCTGCTTTTCACACATTGCCGGTAACATATATATACAATTCAACCCGCTAAAGTGGCTAGTAGGAGTGAATGTGTTACACGCCACTGCTGAAATCCACCCGCATTTGTCAGGTTGGCGGGTGTTAAAGGTGTTCCAAAAACACTTTTTGGAAGTTAGTCGGGCCGACACCAACAACAAATATGTAACCAATCAGCATCAGGGGGCGTATGATGGTCGAGGAGAGAGAATGAGAAAGAGGGAGATTTGGAAAAAAAAAAATAAAAAAACTGCAGAAAGAGAGATGAGACAATACAAAAGAGCTCAAAAGAATGTCACTGGAATGAATGTTTATGACTGGGCAAGCTCTTTAGGACACGCGTTAATATTACGGCACTTTTCCACTGTGTGGTACTACTCAGCTCGTTACGGCTCAGCTCACTTTACTTTCGGTTTGCTTTTCCACTGCAGTTTGTACTGCTTCAAAGTAGGCGGGATTATAGACTGATCGCTACAGTTGCGGCACCTCTACTGCCGTGGATCCGCTCCTCGTCTACCAACGAGTCTGCACCTCATCTACTGACCACAATACAGCCATTTCTTTTTTCATGTTGTTTAAAGGATTAGTCATCCAAGATGTTTATGTCTTTCTTTCTTCAGTCGAAAAGAAATTAAGGTTTTTGATGAGAACATTCCAGGATTATTCTCCTTATAATGGACTTCAAAATGTCAGTTTCAGTGCAGCTTCAAAGGGCTCTACACGATCCCAGACGAGGAATAAGGTTCTTATCTAGCGAAACGATTGGTCATTTTCTAAAAAAAATAAAAATGTATATGCTTTATAAACACAAATGCTCGCCTTACAAGTGCCTCCGCCAGACCGCCTTCCGTATTCTTCAAAAAGCTTACGCTGTATGTCCTACACCTTCCCTATTCAACTTACAGAACTAACGCGGCGCCAGGCGTTCTGGTGGAAGCTAGATATTTTACTTCATAACTTGTTTAAATATAGATTTTTTTTATACAAACGCATCGCTTCGCTTCAGAAGGCCTTTATTAACCCCCCAGAGCCTTGTGGAGTACACGTTTATGATGGATGGATGTGGATGGAAGCTTTTTCTTCAGCTCATACTCATTGGTCCTGTTCACTGAAATTATAAACCTCAAGATGCATCAGGATATTTATTAATATTTCTTCGATTATGTTCATCAGAAAGAAGAAAGTCATATACACCTAGGATGGCTTGAGGATGAGTAAATCTTAGGCTAATTTTCATTTGAAAGTGAACTAATCCTTTAAAGCAAGTCGTTTCGCAAACAAATGATACTGCGGTGGCTGTTACTGACTATTTATATCTAGCGGGTTTGGTGTCTCATGTTTCAAATCCAATGACGCTGGTAGTGACAATTCTCTCTGACCAATCAGTGATCTGCAGTGTTCACACGTCACATTTAGTATCGGTACGGCTCCCTTGGAACCTCAACCAAGGTGGTACTATTTAAGCGAGTCCTACCGTTCCATACCGAACCGTACCATGCAGTGGAAAAGTGCCATTAGAAAAGCTTTCCAGCGCTGGAGAGAGCTAAGCGGGAAGGCCTGAAAACAGACGCAGAGGCTGCTTTGATTCCGCTTCACATGTGAGTAACACTGGGTTCGAGGCCGACTCGGAGCAGAGTGGTTAGGATTGGAGGGTGAGTTTTGGAGGTGGAGCAATGAAGAGAGGGGTGGGTTTGTTTGGATTGATTTCAAATATCAACAATGTCCAACAGCGTTTTTGAAAAACTACTTACCCCACCTTTAATATCAAGCCCGGCCAGTAATATTTTTGTTTTTGAAAGAAGTCTCTTATGCTCATCAGGGCTTTATTTATTTGATCAAATACAGTACAGTAAAATATATATTTAATTTAATTGAATATATTTTAAAATGTAATTTATTCCTGTGATCAAAGCTGAATTTTCAGCATCATTACTCCAGACTTCAATGTCACACGATCCTTCAGAAATCATTCTAATATGCTGATTTGCACAGTTTTGCTCTTTAATATTTTTGTGGAAACCGTGCTCATTTATTTTCAGGATTCTTTGATGAATAGAAGTTTCAAAAGTACAGCATTTATTTGAAATAGAAATCTTTTATAACATTATAATGTCTTTACTTTTCAATTAAATTACATTTTAAAATATACAAAAATAGAAAACAGTTATAAATGCAGCCTTGGTGAACATAAGTGACTTTTTTTTTTTTTTCCCAAAACAATCTTACTGAACTTACAAACTTTTGAACAGCAATACGTCACAAACTAAACTTTTACATTTTTAAAATCTACTTAAGATTTTTTCCACATCCTTTTTGAGGTTAGACTTGAAAAATAATGTAATTAGTTTAATAAAAAAAATGTGAAATGATTTGTACCTGGTGATTTTGGAATCCCTGTATGGGATATGGGTGCCTTTTCTTTTGGGGTCCCCAAGCGCTCCAATGACATTTCCGAGAGCAAGAAGTCCACTGTTGATCTGAATGCTCTCCTTGAGACGTTCACCAGTGTTGCCAGTTTTGAGGATTCGCTCTGATCCAGCCAGGTCCACAAAATGGAATTTGGAAGAGAGGATCTGCACAGTCCCGGGCGCTCCTCGAGAACCTCCGCGCCTCTGTTCCATGAGCACTGTGAAGATGGTGTGAGAGCGACTGGAGTGGGGGTTCATCTGGGTGGCCCCTGTGTGACGGGCCGTCTTTCCTGACTCTAAGAGACTCAGCACCTCATCAAGTCCCTCCACTTCACATTCCTTCACACCACAAAGCACTGTGGGTAAACACAAAAGATGTCTTTTTCTGAACAGTCACGTGTTGCTGAAAGACTTTCTGAAATGGGCAGTTTTGAAGAGTCACAACACAAAACACTAAGGGTCAGATTTACCAACAGCTTGCGCCAGTGCAAACTTAAAAAACTACTGTCAGGATTTACTAAAGACACACAATGAAAAATTAGCGCTGAAAAGGCATGGACAGGGTTATTTTTGCGGCTGAGCTTATTGCATATGCATTTGTAGGAGGTTCCCTTTCAGATGAAAAATTTATGTGAGGAGAGTATTTAAATGAATCATGCAAGGTGATTTACTAAGGTTTGTGCTCGTCAATTTACTGGTATTTGCGCCATTATTTCCACCCAAAAAAAGCATGTCTTAAACCAGACGCTAATTTGCGCTGCTCTTGGTAGATTGTGTTGGTCATTATGGAAATGATCCGGATGTGTCTGTGTTCTTTTGTGCGTCTTCAGTAGATCAAGCACAGCACTTTCCACTCCCATCTGTGCTTTTTAGAATTGCACTCTCACGCTAATTTGCACTGTTTAGTAAACCTGGCCCTAAGTACATAAAACAGAAAATGAAGCATTTTAACAGAGGAGAAGCATATCAAAAGTAAAAATGAGTGAATAATAAACAGATCTCAGGATTTTTAGGGGTCTTTGTCGACTTATGGGCAGCTGACATGATTTCAAGATTTATGTGCAGTGTGACATAGTATAATTAATCTAAAACAAAAATTAAACAATAATTATTAGAAATGTTACAGAAATATACTGTTTATAAATAACACATTTTAAACAATAATAATTCTTTATTGTACATGGTTTTTTATCGAGTTGTCAAAAGTACCGACTTCGGTACCAATCTGTACTGAAATTTTAAAAATGTGATGCTTTGAGTGGATTTCTTAAACACCTCTGATTGTGCTGACGCGCTCATCAGATATGTCTGTAATCGGCTACAATGATCAACGCACAGCAGCGTTTGAAAGCACACGGAAGTGTTTGAATTTAAAAGCGTTTTGAAAGCAGGAGCAGGAGAGTTTGACAGCAGGCGTCTATCGCGGACCTGCTTTCAAAACGCTTTTAAATTCAAACACTCCTGTGTGTATCTGTGTAAGCGCTCGGTGAAGAGTGTCATTGATGACTATTAACAATGTTTTGAAGCGTTGATCATTGTAGCCAATCACAGACATATCTGATGAGCACGTGAACACAATGGCCAATCAGAGGTGTTTACGAATCTGCTCAACAGCGCTCAAAGCATCACATTTTTAAAATTTCAGTACCGACTGATCTTTTTTATGATCTTTTTATGAAAAAAAAAAAAAAAAAAAAATCATTTAGTCTGTCAACTAGATTTTCAAGGAACCCACAAAGTAGTTGATTTTGAGAATATGTACACGAGCATTCAAAAGTTTGGGCTCAGTAAGATGTTTTTTTAATTAATTTTATTCGGGACATTTGATGCATTACACTGATCAAAAGTGACAGTAAAGACATTTATTATGTTACAAAAGATTTCTATTTTAAATGTTCTTTTGTACTTTCTATTTTTCAAAGAATCAAAATGAAATTAAAAAAAATTATCACAGTGTCCACAAAATATTAAACATAATATTACAATTATTTTCAACATTGATAATAAGAAATGTTATTTGAGCATCAAATCAGCATATTAGAATGATTTCTGAAGGATCATGTGACACTGAAGCATCAAAGTATTACTTCTTTTACTGTATTTTTGATCAAATAAATGCAGCATTGGTGAGCATAAAAGATTTTTTTTTTTTTTTTTTACCAAACCCAAACTTTTGAACGGTAGTGTAGTTTTGCACATCCCTACTTATTCTACACTGGAAGAGAATCTTGCATCAGTTTTCCTCACAAACTTACCTACGTTGCCCTTTTCATCCTCTCTAATATGTATGTCTTTACTGGCCGTCTCAACTTCCAAAAGGTCTCTGAAGACCTCTTTGTAAACCTCCATGTATGACACTCGGACAGAGAAGTCAACGAGGTCATTCTCATCCAGCAGTTTGAAGATCTCGGCCACGGCTCTGGGAATGATGCCCTGTTCGTCATCCCTAAAAGCGGCTGCGGCCAAAAAAACCAACAGCAGGTTAATGAATAACTCTATGAGACAGAATGCTAAAACGCAAGATCTCAGATTGCAAGTGGAGCGGTAGCAACTGAACCGGGGGAGGTGTTGCTGGCAGCATGAACGTGCAAACTCGTGGAAGCATTTTAACAAGACACAGACAAAGCCTTTCCTAGCCTTGTGAATCTTGTCTAGTCTAGATGAAGCCCATTTAATAATATGCTGTAAGGAACTGAACTTAGGCATGCTTTTGATCTGTTTATTCAACACTTCAGCTGTCAAAATACTCAATAAACCTCCAATAAAATAAAAACATGGCACTTCTATTTAACTATTTATTAAAGGGGGACCTATTATGCAAAATTCACTTTTACATGGTGTTTGAACATAAATGTGTGTCGGCAGTGTGTGAGAACAACCAGCCTATAATGATAAAAATCCACCCACTCCTTTTTTTATAATCCCCACAAATCATAAATGGTGTCTCAGAATAAGCCATTTGCAGATTGTAGCTTTTGTGACATCACAAATGCTTAGGCCCCGCCCACGACTGCTGACAGACTCTGCCCTATTAGCTTAGCTCCTCCCCTGAGTGAGCTGTACACAGTCCGCCATGTTTATCTCCTCGCCAAAGCATTTAACAGCAGCATTCAAGTAAGAAATGTATTCTTATTAAAGCTACTAAAGTTATTTAATCAAGAGCAGTGAGTGATTTTTTGGTTTTTCTTTTGTTGTTTGATTCATATTAACAGCATATTCAGCAGTAGGTACTGTATATTATGCTGCTTTCATTTTAATACACAGATCTAATATACACATGTGATTTCTTTCCCTGCTGTTTACGTTCAGACTGTGTTTATGTGATCTTTGTGTGTTTTCGACATAACCTTGTATGTATTTGACAGTTTAAGTGCAAGAAGACTTGAAAGAGAACTTAGTTTAATACTCACGGGATGCGTGTACTTTGAATGTGTGACCTCAGAAAACCATATATCAGTTTAGACTGATACGGCTTTAAAACGCATACAGATAATAAACTTTCATGATGATGAAGAACTGCAATGTGATTATGATAGAGATGATAATTAAAACCAAACAGATGTTTTGTTAGTTTTTAGCAGAGTATCCAAGGCATGAGCTGTGAAGGCTCCACCTTCTGGAAAGGGGACGGGGAGCAGCAGCTCATTTGCATTTAAAGATACATGCACGAAAACACCATGTTTTTCCTTCCACTCAAAAATGGTATAATAAATGATCTGTGGGGTATTTTGAGCTGAGACTTCACAGACACATTCTGGGGACACCAGAGACTTATATTTCATCTTGCAAAAAGTGGCATAATAGGTCCCCTTTAATGTGAAGCTGCTTTGAAACAATCTTTATTGTATAAAGCACTATATAAATAAATGTGACTTGACTTCCATATAAAAGACTTACAAATGTTGGCTTCTCCAATGGTGTAGGTTTTGCCTGAGCCTGTCTGCCCATAGGCAAAAACCGTGGCATTGAATCCATGAAAGAAAGCCTCGATGAGAGGTTGAACGCAGTCTGTATACACATCCTCCTGTGTAGAGCTATCCTCAAACACAAAGTCACAGTGGAAGTGGCGGTCATTGCCCAGGGTGACCCTCCTCTCCTCTGGGTCTGCAGTGATGCAACTCTCATGGTTGTGCAAAATCTCTTTGGGAAGCAGCGGACGCACCCGGACGGCCACCTGTACAGTGGTTTCCTCGACCTTACTTTGGCCAACTCCTTTGGGAGACATTGCTGAGCTGATTAGCAGACCCTCATTACTTTCGTGGGGCTGTGATACTGCTTCCTATAGGGACTGAATTCAATAAAAAAAATATGGATTAACACGAGTTTAGGGCAAAACATCTTTGACAGAGAACCTCTAGGTCATTCTATGTCAACTCAACAAGAGGTCCCCAGGTCAAATTTTTTATTTTGTTTATATTTTTTCTGAAGAAAGACCAACATAAATAGTGAAGAAAGTAAAAATATTAAAGGGTTAGTTCACCCAAAAATGAAATTTTTGTCATTAAGTACTCACCCTCATGTCGTTCCACACCCGTAAGACCTTCGTTCATCTTCTGAACACAAATTAAGATATTTTTGATGAAATCCGAGAGGTATATGACTCGTCCATAGACAGCAATTTAACCGACACTTTCAAGGTCCAGAAAGGTACTAAAGACATCGTTAAAACAGTCGACGTGACTGCACTGGTTCAACCTTAATTTTATGAAGTGATGAGAATACTTTTTGTGCGCAAAAACAAAACAAAAATAACGACTTTATTCAACAATCTCTTCTCTTCCCTGTCATTATCCTTACGCAGGTGACGCATTAAGCACAGTGAAGGCTTCCGTGTTTATGTCCGAATGCCGGCTCAGTATTGGTCAAAGCTGATCACGTGATCAGCACGACGCATGGAGCCGGCCAATAATGAGTCAGAGTTCTGACGTAGAACTTGGAAGCGCTGGACGTAAACAACGTATGAGAATGACACAGAAGAGAAGAAATTGTTGAATAAAGTCATTATTTTTGTTTCGTTTTTGCACACAAAAAGTATTCTTGTCACTTCATAACACTAAGGTTGAACCACTGCAGTCACGTCGACTGTCTTTACTGGACCTTGAAAGTTGTCATTTTGTTGTTTTCTATGAGAGATTAAAAAAAAAAACCTTGGATTTCATCAGAAATATCTTAATTTGTGTTCTGTAGGTCTTATGGGTGTGGAACGACATGAGGGTGAGTAATTAATGACAGAAATTTAATTTTTGGGTGAAATTTAATTTAAGGCAGTGTGGTTGCTCTCCCCAGGTCTTTTAACTCTTGGTAGCTTCAGAATCAGTTCAATCAACCAGTTCAGAATCAACCCCTTCTTCCAAATTTCCCTGAAACGTTATGTTTAAATATGCAAATGAGGCATTATTTACTTAAAAATGCGCTAATTTGCATACATTTCTAGTACAAAAATCTGAACAATGGATGAAGTCAGGTTCAGAATTCTTGTTTAACTTTTTTTTTTTTTTTTTTACAATAGAGTCAGGTTTTTACAGAAAAGATTTTAATCACTCCCATAATTCAGAAAATACTGTGAACAGTCAGAAAAAATTACATTTTCACAATTTTTCTAAAATGCTGTATATAATCTGGCAAATTATATATGACCAAATCCCTCTGTAAAAACCTTCAGGAATAAAACTGGTGTTTGTAAATGCTTCTGATGTGGAGATATATGGCTCAGTGTAGGAGAAAAAACTCTTTTTGAGAAAACAGCCTTTAAAATATGTATTGTAAATGAAATCTATACACACAACTAGAAAAAGTGCAAAAAATAAATGCTTAAAAGGTGGATTTTGGATGTTTTCTTAACACTAGTCACAAACTAGTGGATTATTCAGTAAATATTCATCCATGGCATTTAATATTTTGTCTTTCATCAATATTTGTTTGCCTTTCTTAATAAAAAAATAATAAAAATCAAAAATTTTAGCCAGGAAGGTTTCCAATATTTGGTTGATTTGACACAGAATGACTCAATAATCATTTTTAATTTTATATTGTACCTTTCAAGGTCACTTTAAAGTAAAAGTAAAAAAAAGACAACAACAATAGGAATCATTTCTATTCTACTATAATTTCTATATCTAATCTAATTCTATTCTACACAACACTAAAGCTGATTAAAAAGACAGATTACTGAATATTGAACAGATTATGAAATTTCTAGCAGTTTCTTCTTTTTGATCTAAAACTTTTTTCTTTAAATATACATTTTATGAACTCATAAGCACTAAACAGACATGGCTTAGCTGATGGAATGGTATTTGCTTATAATGGTTTTGTTGAAGGGTTTTGTTAAAGTAAATCTTTTGTAAGCTACCTGACGTAACATACTGATCTGTCACAAGTCACAACATAACTGTGATTTGCGTTGCGTTGTACCGAAACAAAATATGAAAAGCCAGTATGCAGACAATCACAATCTATGAGACAACAAAACCAACATTGAACCAAAAATCACAAACTATGCGACAATTACCAACTCTAATAGATTAAAACAACTTGAAGACAATAAACTACTATAATGAAATAACCACAAACTACATACGAAACAATAAACCATAAACAAACAACTTTCAGTGCTCGTAACCCAAACTAGTTTTAAGAAAATGGCTAGTTTTTTTTTTTTTTTTTTTTTAAGAAAATGGCTAGTTAAGTTTAAATAGGATCGAAACAAAAACATGCACCAGTGAATAAAAGTATTTCCTAACAGATTTCCAGCACAACACGAGATACGGAAAGTCTCAGCGAGTTCATAACTGCAGAGGAATGTGTTTAACTCTTTCCCTAAAGTCATATTAGCCGAGCCGCTACAAAGGTTAGCCGCTAGCAAATTTATTAAAAGTTAAAATCTTTTTAACACTCACAGCACACAATGAAAACAATGCTCAGGAAAACACGCACGCGTGAATTTGCCTAACACCCATCGCGCGTGTTTATGCGCTGTTATGCTGTTATGTAAAGTTTTGGGTGGTTTTTCATAACTTTCTAACTTACTGTTGTTTCCGAGTCCATCAATCTGAGTCCTCCTCAGGGCACATCCCATTCCTATTCCCAGAGCCCATTCCCTGGATCCAGACCAGCTCACGACGAGCGCAGTGGATGCAGTGATGTCATTCAGTCGGCTCCCCAAATGCCTGAGTAAAATCTGACTTGCAGCGGCTCTTTGTTTTTAGTTTTGTTGTAGCTAATATTTTGATATAACTATAAATGATCTTTATCATGAAACCTATAAAACGAAACCTTTGTGTTTCATAAACAAGTGAAAAGTACCAATGTGTTTACATTTATGGATAATAAAAAAAACATTAATTGTTGATTTTGTATATGTTTGTAACAGAGATTGGGGCTATAGCTAACTAATTATAGGCTAGTTGTCCCAGTTTACACTGCAGAGAATATTTCTCAGGGTAGGTTTATAGTTTTGTCAGAGGCACAAACCTTAAAACCAAAAAGTCTTGACTACGAAAGGAGGTATACAAAAAAAAACAAAAAAAACAACAACAATTCATTTAACATAAATATGTCCCTCACTATGGGGTAAGTTGTCAAAATGGAGCTGTCATTAGCGATATTAAAAGCATAAAATAATTTAAAAGGTATTATAGCCTAGAAAATATTGTTTTGGTAAACAAATATTTATGTAATTGCAGACATGTATAACATTTAAAACATTACTGCCCACATGGAAAAAATACTATAGTGTTTTTGAACCATACTATAGTAAATTGTAGTATACTCATACTGTATATATTATAGTATTTACAACACTTTGTTAATGAATGCAACAGCATACTGTAGTATTAGTGAACTGATAAACTGTAATAAATACTGTAGTATAGCCTACTTTAGTTTTTACTACAGTAAACTGTAGTGTATTGTAGAATAATATACCCTATAGCTGTAGAAAACTTAGTACAGTATTGGGTAATTTGTTTATATTATTATAGTTGATATATTACCACATCAACTATAGAATTACCACAACAAATTAATTCAAGTACTTTACTATAGTATGGTTCAAAAACACTACAGTATTTACTATAGTATTTTGGGCCTAGGCTATTTATTAAAAATACACTTGCCCTGGATTCAACCTTTCAGTTAAAATCGGTCTTGATTTAGTTGACTCTATGCCAATGTGAAATTAAGCTATTGTTTTTGCTTTTTCACCCAATAAGAAACATATAAATTGAAAAAAAAAAAAAAAAAAATGATTGAAATCTTAGTTTATTAGACAGAATTCACAGAAATAAGGCTAATTTAAGAGGGTTTGAACAGCGGGCGAAAACATATCTGTGTAATTAGACTTTTTACTTTACTTTTTTACCATATTCCCTATGTAACAACTATATTATAGTATTTACAACACTTTGTTAATGAATGCTACAGCATACTATTAACTATAGTGAACTGATAAACTGTAATAAATACTGTAGTATACTTTAGTTTTTACTACAGTAAACTGTATTGTATTGTAGTACAATATACCCTATAGTTGTAGAAAACTTTGTACAGTCTTGGGTAAAGTAATTTGTTTATATTACTATAGTTGTTATATTACCACAGCAACTATAACAAATTAATTCAAGTACTTTACTATAGTATGGTTCAAAAACATTTTTATTGTATTTACTATAGTATTTTGGGCCTAGGCTATTTATTAAAAATACACTTGCCCCAGATTCAACCTTTCAGTTAAAAACGGTCTTGATTTAGTTAATTCTAAATCAATGCCAATGTGAATTTAGACTATTGTTTTTGCTTTTTCACCCAATAGGAAATATAAATGGAAAAAATCTTAGTTTATTAGACAGAATTCACAGAAATAAGAAGGCTAATTTAAGAGGGTTTGAACAGGGAGCGAAAACATGTTTGTGTAATTAGACTTTTTACTTTACTTTTTGCCATATTCCCTATGTAACAACTAGTGCCGGTCCTCTTTTTCTTTCGGGAAATGAACAGCTTTCATAAAACGTCAATAGCAATAAAAATAGCAAGCCATCTTTTAATGTATTTGTATGTATTTTCTTATAAACAAGATATTAAGCAACTTAAGTTGGGCAAAAAAGAGACATATTTCTTTTATTGATTTATTTGGAAAAAAGCACACATAATAAGAGTGAATAGATTACAATATAGTAGATATCACATAATGTAAAGTAAAAACAATAATAAAGATGCCAGATATTACAAATGTTCTGAATGTAACAGAATACATTTATCATTTTTAACCTCTTGCCTCTTCATAGGCACAATGCAGCATCACTGATCAACGTCATCTTTGTAGCTGGAAAGTGCTGAAGTTCACATCTCTGTCAGTTAGACGAAGCTCACGGTGAGTGGATTCTGGTCACTGAGGCAGACTGTGACTTGTTGTCAGTACTGGTGACTTCACAACAACAAAATCACTAGTCTTCCAAGGCGGCCAAAATATATGAATGTGAAGTACAGCAGAATTTGTGTGATGTCTCAGTTTAATGTTGCAGTGAGATTGTCTAGGGTTAGGTTGATTGATTGATTTCACCTCAGATGTTGACCTGTCATTGCAACAAAAACATGCATTATATGATTTAAAATAAAGCTTGTTGCGATTTGAATACTATGACTAACAAATATTATTTGCAAAAAAATGAATAAATAGTACCAGCTGGATTCAGATCCAAAGAAAAAAGACCCGAAAGCCAATAAAACCCTCGTTTAATATAAAGTGACTTGAAGACACATTCAGAAGAAAATGTCTGGAGTTAATAATGTCAAGCCATTGAATCCCCATGCCCTTTCCAGACGCAGTCTCTGCTGTCCATATCCGTCTTTATATCCACAGGTTATCAACTGACTCCTCATTACTCAAACCTCTAACACTGATCCTTTATTACATTTCAATGTTGGCCACCAGTTTAAATGTGGATGCACAGGGGCTGCCCTCATAAAACATTCGCCGCCTCTCTCTAAACAATTATGCTGCATAACTTTGACTCTCGCCTGGAGGTTAAAAAAAATGCTCTATTGGACAGAACACCATTCATTTGTACATACATCGCACTAGGACGATACGGACTGTCATAATAGTCAAGATTGTAACCAAAGACAGATCCTTTTTAACCATTCTGCACATCCGCATGCATTCAGGCATTTATTAAAGGTCTCGTCTCATGAAAAAGGTCTCTTTTACTGCGGGCTATCCAATCAACCTCTTGGCGGGTATAATGATTGAATAGTAATGCATTATTAAAATCTTAAGAAATCATGTCCTCTAGTTGCAAAGAGGGTCTTACATTTTGTACAATTTCCACTAAAGCATTGTGGGTAAAAGCGGGTGTATGGTTAGTGTGTCCTTGTGCGGTTTGAATGGACACAAATGGTCATAATAATCATTTGTGCAACTTGCTTGACTCGCCACTCATGAACCATTTCCACGTCCACTCTGAAATGAGGGGGCAAACAATGCGAACAACAGAAATATTGTTCTGAGAAATTGTGCCCACTGTTGAAATAAACAACAGGACTACCATTTCCAAAAGAAGAACCTAATTAGTCAGTTTTGTGGGGAGAATACAACTCTCTACATCCACTTATGTTTCGGTGAGTGACAGATGTAAGAACAGGGTGGAAATTCACTGATCATATTTTTCAGAGAATTTCCAATGATGTGCAAAAAAGTGGTAACCTGCATTCGTTGTTTTGACTTGATTCAACCCATAAAAAATAATTTTGTTGGTATAAATGAATGTATTTAGGTTGATTCAGCAATATTAAATAATATTTTGACTAGTTATTTTAGATGTTATCATTTTTTTCCAGCATGTCTCAGTTTTTACTAATTAAATTATTGAATGTACCGTCTACACATTTTGTTCTGCATTATATCCGAAACTGAAAAATAAACAAAGGCATGTGGCTTAGATAAATAACAACAACAATCCTATGGGCAGAAAACAAATTAACATTCAGTTGCATATATTGTAAGAGGATTTACTTAAAAATCATGTCTGTAAGGTGAAGCAGTATTCTCTGTCTGCTGTAATTTAATTATGATGCCTCATCAAGCAAGCTTGTTACTCACAGAGTGCGACAGGAAGGTCTAATATTCTTTTTTATTTATATTAATTTTATTAATTTCCTCCTCACTGAGCACTGAACTGAAATGCCTTGCAAAACAGTTTTGAGTCTCTTTTTCTTTCCTTAACTAACACAAAGAAACACAATCACATCCAGATATACGCCAATAACATGGCTGTATTGTGTTGTTCAGTTGTTTGTTTTAACAGGAATCTGTCAGAGCTCTATAGGAAACTAATCAGAGGTTGATCAGGCAATAAAACCTCATATAGTCAATTAGTGTGGATATAATAAGAACAAACAAACATCTAGATACTCTTTGTTGGCATAATGCTACCCATCATAAACAAGTTTATTCATGCTCAATGCTGACCCTTCTGTGTTTGTAATGTTATGGATGCAAACAACACAGACTCGATCAATAAAGCATTTTCATATTATCGAACATATTGTATGTTATAATGCCGGTAAATAGGCTAAATGTTAAGGCCTGTTCACACCAACTATAACAATAACAATATAGTTCTAAAAATCGTGTCAAATATAAAAGAATAGCAGAATCCACACCACAAGTATAATGATAATGACACAGAAATGATATCATTGGAATCACTTTCAGGACATTTTTTTTTTCCAGCTGATGAATGATAAAAACATTGACAGCCAATCGGAATCCATTCCGCTGTAAAGGGCTTGGGCATTTAGTTCATCCCAAAAATAGAAATTCTGCCCTCATTTACACTTTGAAGCTTCAAAAAGTTCATAAAGAGATCGTAAAACTAATTCATATGAATTGAGTGGTTTAGTCAAAATTTTCTGAAGAGACTTGATCGCTTTTTATTTTTATGGTGAACAGATTTAATTTAGGCTTTTATTCACATATAAACATTGATCAACTCACACATCAGTTATGATAAACCATGACGTGCAAGAACCAATGAGGTTCATTCTCGTGTTACGCTGAACGTTTGATCTTCAGCAAGAACCAATGAGGTTCATTCTCGTGTTACGCAGCACGTTTGATCTTCAGCAAGAACCAATGTAGTTCATTCTCGTGTTACGCAGCACGTTTGATCTTCAGCAAGAACCAATGTAGTTCATTCTCGTGTTACGCAGCACGTTTGATCTTCAGCAAGAACCAATGAGGTTCATTCTCGTGTTACGCAGCACGTTTGATCTTCAGCAAGAACCAATGTAGTTCATTCTCGTGTTACGCAGCACGTTTGATCTTCAGCAAGAACCAATGAGGTTCATTCTCGTGTTACGCAGCACGTTTAATCTTCAGCAAGAACCAATGTAGTTCATTCTCGTGTTACGCAGCACGTTTGATCTTCAGCAAGAACCAATGTAGTTCATTCTGGTGTTACGCAGCACGTTTGATCTTCAGCAAGAACCAATGAGGTTCATTCTCGTGTTACGCAGGACATTTGAGCTTCAGCAAGAACCAATGAGGTTCATTCTCGTGTTACGCAGCACGTTTGCACTTCAGCAAGAACCAATGAGGTTCATTCTCGTGTTACGCAGCACGTTTGAGCTTCAGCAAGAACCAATGAGGTTCATTCTCGTGTTACACAGCACGTTTGAGCTTCCGCAAGAACCAATGAGGTTCATTCTGGTGTTACGCAGCACGTTTGAGCTTCCACGAGAACCAATGAGGTTTATTCTCATGTTACGCAGGACATTTGAGCTTCAGCAAGAACCAATGAGGTTCATTCTCGTGTTACGCTGAACGTTTGAGCTTCAGCAAGAACCAATGAGGTTCATTCTCGTGTTACGCAGCGCGTTTGAGCTTCAGCAAGAACCAATGAGGTTCATTCTCGTGTTATGCAGCACGTTTGAGCTTCAGCAAGAACCAATGAGGTTCATTCTCATGTTACGCAGCACGTTTGAGCTTCCGCAAGAACCAATGAGGTTCATTCTGGTGTTACGCAGCACGTTTGAGCTTCCACGAGAACCAATGAGGTTCATTCTTGTGTTACGCAGCACGTTTGAGCTTCCACGAGAACCAATGAGGTTTATTCTCATGTTACGCAGCACGTTTGAGCTTCAGCAAGAACCAATGAGGTTCATTCTTGTGTTACGCAGCACGTTTGAGCTTCTCCAAGAACCAATGAGGTTCATTCTCATGTTACGCAGCACGTTTGAGCTTCAGCAAGAACCAATGAGGTTCATTCTCGTGTTACGCAGCACGTTTGAGCTTCAGCAAAAACAGAAGAGGTTTGTTCTCAAACGTGAAGCAGTTTTGGTCGAGCTTCTGTTTATTATCACTGATCAATGTTTACATGTGAATAAAAACCTACATTAAATCTGTTCATCATATAAAGCAATTGGATCTCTTCAGAAAATTTGGACTAAACCACTCAATTCATATGGATTAGTTTTACGATCTTTTTTATGAACGTTTTGAAGTGTCAAAATGGTAGTTGTTTGGGCTGTCAATGGAGGGACAGAAATCTCTCAGATTTCATTAAAAATGTCTTCATTTGTGTTCCAGAGATGAATGGAAGTCTTACAGGTTTGGAACGACATGAAAGTGAGTAAATGATGACAGAACTAACCCTTTAAAGTGGCAGACGACAAACCTAAAGTGTGCTTCAGAGCATTATCGTTCGCTGGTGTGGATGCTAATATAGTTATCATCCTTGGTGTGAACAGGCCTTTAATGTGCTTACCAAGCATGCGATATTCTGTACTGACTGACAGATTAATGTAACCATCTACTTTAAAAATGATCTTTTTTTTTTTTTGAAAATGATCATAGACACAAACCAATGAGATGTCACATTTCAAGTCGATAAATCATACATGGTTATTTGCCTTCCCAGTTACCACTACCTGAACAGATTCTGTGAATGTTCATAAAGGGTAATATTGGGGATAAGATCACTGTTTAACTTCTAAACTTTAATATTTGTCATGCAATGCTTATTTTAACAGTATTTATACCTAAAACAGTTTGGTTATGCTTTCAAAACAGGTAAGAACTGCATGCAATCATTCCAAATATATCATGCAGCAAAATATGTCTATAAAAAAGCAAAAAGGACAGATGCTGTGTTCTTCCACAGCATCTGTTTCATAGCAATTATTTTAATTGCCTGAATTACAACACTGCAATGTACTGTATATGTTTTGGCTTTATATCTCATGGTTTCCTCTTTTTTTTTTCTCTCAGGTAAATTCTACAAACGCACTGGGTTTGGGTCGTATTGCATGAGTCATATTGTATACCTTCATCTGACTGAGGAGAGATGGGAACGCTCCTCACCCGGGTGTCACGTTTGCTACAAGACTGGAGTGGAGCAGGGAGTTCTTATGACATGGGTCCTCATTAAGGCCTCTTGCTGTGTAACACGCCAGATCTGACCCTGAAATAAACCCTGTGACACCAGCATGATCACATTATATGACAATTTTCTGAGTTAACCTTATTTAGCATTCTAACCCTGTTTATGTAGCATAGTTTTTCATTTGCCTTTTACACTGAGATGAAACTCAGGAAGGCGCAAGTCAGGCATGGCAGGAAATTGACCGGTCCATCTTTGGTCATTTGATTACAAACGTCACCAAAATTTAGCCTACACTCTGAGAAAAAAAAAAGGGTTCTATATAGAACCCTAGGGTTCTTAACTAAATTTTAAAAATCCCTTTATGTCAAAAACATTCTATATGTGACCCTGCACCACAAAACTAGTCATAAGTCACATGGGTATATTTGTAACAATAGCCAACAATATTTTTTATGCCAAAAATCATTAGGATATTAAGTAAAGATCATGTTCCATGAAGATATTTTGTAAGTTTCCTACTGTAAATATATCAAAAATGTATTTTGTGAGTGGATATGCATTGCTAAGGACTTCATTTGGACAACTTTAAAAGTGATTTTCTCAATATTTTGATTTTTGTATAAATCTCAGTTTCAAAAAATTGACCCTTATGACTGGTTTTGTGGTCCAGGGTCACATATAAGGAGAAATGTCTTACATAATTGCATAATACTTTCAAGTTTAACAGGTTATTGATAAAGTGTATAAATGAGCGGTTTAATTTATAAAATTTAATTAAAACTAAATCTGAACCCCTAAAAGGTTCTATATGAAGCATCTAAAAGAACGCTTTAAGGTTCCATACAGAACCTTTTAATGATGATTTATTTGGACTGGTTACAGTCACAGATAAAGATTTATATCCTGTTTTGTCTTTATTTTTTCCTTGAAGCAAAAATGTTGCCATTTTAATCCAATAACAGTTTCTAGCGCATGGCACCAAGGACTTATAGCATTCATTACATGCCTTTGTGAGCATGACATTTTTTACAAAAGAAGTGCTACCAGCACCTGGGTCTATGAAACACTAGATCAAATACTGTCCTTGCTCCCCGATGCCTGTAGGGACTATAGGGCAAGCTTAGGTTCTCCTCCAGGCCTGATTGTAATGGCACATCAAATGTTTTCCTGAACGGGCCCTGTTTGTGCACATTCTGTCAAGTTTTGATCTTTTTTTTTCTAAGGCCATGTGGGGCTTCAAAAGGTCTGCTCCTTCAAAAGCAGGTCCCCTTCAAAGTTGTGTGGACATTCATGCCAGTATGTGAACCCACCTATTTTCTAATCACTTATCTGGCCAGTTGCTGTCACGCTGGCTGAATGGCATGCTAAATGTAGATTGCACGACATCTGATGTGACGATAACAGAAATGCATGAGGGTATACATGCACGTAGTACTGTCCGATGATCGATTTGCACAGATAAAAATAGATTTAACAAAAAAAACATAAGTAGGAAATTTTAGCCAGCATGTATATTTGACAAATTTGCAAGCTATGATAACAGCCTAACATATTTTGTGTTGTTTAGATGCAACAGTGCAATCTAATCTGAACAGGTGATTTGCATGACATAGACATTTTAAAATGTGCAATCTTATAAATTAGAAAACATTGCATATTAAAATTGCATATTTATGCAGTGTAATTAGGTTTGATCTAATATTGGACTATGAACTTGAGGTCAGTTATGGAGCCTCAGAAATATAACTCAATTCTCAGAGATTAAATATCCTACAAAATGACTAAAATGGGCCTTCACAAGCCAAACAAGCATTTTAAACCTAGAGATCAGAAACAAAAAAGCAAAAACCAGCTTAAAATGATGCTGTTCATGCACAAAGACTGTACACAAAACTGTACAACACTCCCTCACACAACGGGAAAAATTAAGAACACTTGAGAAAAAATAAAAATATCTTATGCAAATGATCAAAATAAAAACACTAGCACAAGTTAAAACAATAAAGGATTTCAATATATGTTTTATAACAGGCAATATTTAAATACACGAAAGGACAGAATCACTCAGTACGTGCGTAACAGGCATTGACAGGATGATAAGCGTTGAAATCTTAAACACTTATTTGTAATCAACAGGTCTAAATAGTTACATTGAAAAGTTCCTAAAATTAAAGAGGCAAATAAAGAACAGGAGGAAGAGCTATAGCTCTCGATTTAGTCCCTACCTGCCGTGAAATATTCCAGTTTCTCCTGACAACATGAAAAAACAACAACAAAAACAAATCAAGCCTGAAAAAAAATGATGTTATCAACGATTGAAGCTACCTGTTGCTTCGTCCGGTGATGTCTGTGGCACTCACTCCCACGCCAACACACACAGATGACATTTTATCAACATGCTTATTAAAACTGAGAACATGTGAAAGCTACACACTGTGAAAACGATGTCTTGCTCCATCAAATCCGCTTCCCAGCAGTGGCTCTTCAAACTGTTCGCGTGTTCTCCAGCATAAACAGTGTTTCTGTGCCGTTCCGTGTCTTCGCTCTCGATTATGTCTCGGCGTGTTTGGCGTCGTTCAGCACCATGTGCTGTGAACAGCTCCAGTTTTCATCCTGCAGAAGCTTCTTAAAGGCGAGGTCCATTCCACCGACAGGTGGCCCGGCAATTTCACGAACGCCGATGACGTCACCGCGATCGGAACGAGGGTAAAAACAGGGGCGTGTTTAGGTTATTGGGGGCCCTAAGCAAATCTCCGGGAGGGGGCCCCACGATCGCGTTCCGGGGGGTGGGTCTAGTTTTTTGTAGTGAGTATACTGTGATTTTTCCGTCCCAGCCTCATACTCACCCGTCCCAGAGCAACACCCCATAAGCACCACAACACTCACTAATCCATATAGCATGCAACTGATCTAGGCTACATGTAATTGAGAGCATTCTGAAAGACTGCATATGTGTGTTATCAACATGTCGATTTATTATAAGCAGCACAAAACTTTAGCTGTAAATGTCATTGGCTGTTAAAGAGACTCTGGACTGATTTTCTACTGTTTAGTATCAATCACCGTCTAACTCAGCCAGTTAAGATCTACATTTAGCCTTAGATGTCATGAATATGGTCCCTGGAGCACAGGTTTTATCAGCTGGCAATTTTCGATGCACATTTAAGAGTGCAACTGCAAGTTGCAACTATTATTAACAATAATGGAAAGATGAGGCTTATCAGTATGTCACAATATCACACTGTTTGGACTTTGTTTTCTGTTTTGCACCATTTCCTGCCAGTCTGTCATCAAAAAAGTAAGTTACCTGGTTGCCTTAAAATTTTGAGTTCATTGAAATGAAAAATGCATAGTTATGCATTTTGATTCACAAGCTTGCAATTCGATTCGATATCAGTTATTTTGGATACTGTATGTCAGGTACAGTACATGGCAAATTTTACTAATGCTGTATAATATACATGGGAATCAGTTGGTATTGAAGGTTAAAATGAACTGATTTGTATACAAACTTAAAATACAATTTTTATAATAATAATAATGTTATAATAGGCCTACTAACTTTAAAATTATTTCTACTCCAATTCGTTTTTTGAAATATACCTAAACATTTAAATGGTGGCTGTCAACTTGATGGATTTATTCAAACATGCATTATATAGGCTATTAAAGAACATTAACAAATATAATTAATATGTAATATGGTGCATAGCCTATATTTAGCTAAATGTTCCTCTCTAGAAGTCATTTTTCTAGCTGACTAATGAGTTTATGGTCACTGAATATGTTTGTTGTTTGTTCTGAGGTAAATGTGACGTCACGTTTGTTTGTTTGTTTACAAGCTGTTAACGTTTTTCCGTGGTTGAAACACTGATTAAACGATTACACGAGACATGATATGGATTTCAGTAAGATGAACTGTAAATATAACTGCAAATATATATATATATATATGAAATACCAAAGCTTCCATCTATATTTCATAGTTTTCATGACTTTTTACTATTATTCTAAAATGTAAAACATTTGTGTATATAATATATAAGCTTGTTAAAGTTAATTAATAACTTGTATTATTACAAATTATAATTTATATCGTATAAAAAAAAATGCTTTATAATAAGAGCACTTGGTGGGCAAGTGAATTGTGCTTTCTTTTAAATTATTACTTTTTTCCCCCTGTAATATTTTACAATAACTTTCATTAAAGGATTAGTTCACTTTCAAATGAAAATTACCCCAAGCTTCATTCACCCTCAAGCCATCCTACACTGTAAAAAAATATTTTCATGATTTATCATAACATTTTTTCTTTTGTCAAATCAACTTAGATAATTAATGTAGTTCAGATAACATCATATTTTGAGTTTCTGTTGATTAAACAAATCGCCTTCATTGTATTAACTCAAATTTTTCATTTCAATGAACTCAAAATTTTAAGGCAACCAGGTAACTTACTTTTTTTAAGCTAAACCAATAATTCTTTTTACAGTGTAGGTGTATATGACTTTCTTCTTTCTGATGAACACAATCGGAGAAATATTAATAAATATCCTGACGCATCCAAGCTTTATAATGGCAGTGAGCGATACCAAACGAGTATGAGCTGAAGAAAGTGCCTTCATCCACATCCATCCATCATAAACATACTCCACACGACTCCAGGGGGTTAATAAAGGCCTTCTGAAGCGAAGCGATGCGTTTGTGTAAAAAATAATCCATATTTAACAAGTTATGAAGTAAAATATCTAGCTTCCGCCAGACCACCTTCCGTATTCAAGTTACGAAGAAAGTGTAAAACTCTCACAGTTCAAAAAGCTTACGCTACGTCCTACACCTTCCCTATTCAACTTACGGAAAAAAGCTTAATACGGTAGGAGGTCTGGCGGAAGCTAGATATTTTACTTCATAACTTGTTAAATATGCATTTTTTTTTTTTTACACAAATGCATCGCTTCGCTTCAGAAGGCCTTTATTAACCCTCTGGAGCCGTGTGGAGAATGCGTTTATGGTGGATGGATGTGGATGGAGACACTTTCTTCAGCTCATACTCCTTGGTATCGCTCACTGCCATTATAATGCTTGGATGCGTCAGGATATTTATTAATATAATCTATTATAATCTATATATCTGATTGTGTTCATCAGAAAGAAGAAAGTCATATACACCTGGATGTCTTGAGGGTGAGTAAAGCTTGTGGTAATTTTCATTTGAAAGTGAACTAATCCTTTAATAAGACTGAAACATTAACAAACATTATTAACTTCTGTATCAGTATTTATAATACCATTACCACTAATGTATAGAAAAATATAAAATATATTAATTCATATTTATATAGAAAGCCCTTTTCAAAGACCCTGACCCTTGAAGCACTATATTTATGAAAACCCTTATCTAAAATGACATTTAAAACATTTAACATAGTCCGACTGTGTGCAAAAAACACTTACCAGCAAATTACTTCCCTGAGTACTAATTGAGCAATCAGGTTTGTATTATTGCTTGTTAATTTTAATACCATTAATTCTGTGAAGTATTTCAAGTGGTAAGTTCACTCAAGTATTCTTGCTCTGAAATAAGCAGGACCACTTCTACCACTGCAATTCACTAATTACCTTTATGCCCCCAAAGGTTTTCACTTATATTCTATAACTTAATCTGCACACAGTGAAGGTTCTTTCAACCCTCCTTGTAAAAAAGTATATAAATAAATATAAATGGAATGATGCAGTATTTGTAAAAGCAAGAACAAGTTATAAGCAGCTGAACTAAAACTAACTTTTTGCCACACCTGCCGGTGACTTAAAAATTTTTACCAGCCATAAACATTTTTTTTACCAGCCATGAAACGTAGATTAATCCTTATTAATGTCACAAATGAGTGATTGTTCTTTGGGTGTGTCTCAATCAGTGACAAACTGATATCTTTCTGACATTATTTTTTAATGTTATTTAAAGTAGCTACATTATGATAAATACTGTGCTTGTTACATATACATATGTGCAACATTTCAGCAGTAAATAAATTATAAATTATAGCTTGATTATGTTTATTACCTGTCTAGCGATGTATTTTTATGCTGAAATATAATTAAATAATGTTTTCAATAATTAAAAAAAAACAAAAACATCTACCGAGTGTCATTATGTGTAATGAGTTGGCTGACGTGATTTGCGTTTTGGGTTTCAGAACTTCCGTTAAGGAAACATAGGAAGCATCGATGCACCCTGGATTTCACGGTGCATTGTGGGACTTTTTAGGGAGCGAACGTCTCAGTAACCTGGGCTGCGTTCCACTTCAAATTCTTATGCCCTTCACTTGCTAACTTCCCTCAGTCTCGTGGACTTGGATGTGCGTCATTGCTTACGTTGCATGAGTGCCCACTACTGGAGGAACTTGTGCACAAGGTTTAAATGGTATTAAACCCCCTTTTTACTTATATAGAATGGTTCATGAAACAGATTCATAAGTTGTTAGAGAAAATATATAAAATCCTATAGGTATATGAGCTGTTGGAGAAAAATAAAATTACACAAACGAAAAAAAATTATATAAATAGTATAAACTTTGACTGTGAACATAAGGTAGCTACAAGTATTATGCGATTACACCTCAACATAATTAATATATACACACTATTATGCGAATTAATTATTTTGAGAATTATATATTATACACTTCCGTTAAGCGCGATCTGCTGTGATGTCACAATCAAGTTGAATTGTGGGATATAGAGCTGCTTGAAGTGTACGTCAGAGTAGACTCGCTCCCTCGGTCAAAATCAAGGGGACGAGGGTCTGTCCATATAAACTTCCCTCGTCCACTTTACGAAGTGGAACGCACTTCAAAATGGCGGTGGGGATTCCCCCGAGCGGAAGTGTTTAGGGAAATTCGCGAGTGCGTGTCTTAAAGTGGAGTGGAACGCAGCCCTGGAAGGTTTTTGCGATTGAGACAGCCCTTAAAATGGCTGACTCTCTGATCATTGCCCTGACTACTAAACTAGGCAGCTGGTTGAGACACATCCTTTGTCTTTTGTTAGGCTGCTGTCACTTTAAGAGCTAATGCACGGATCCAATATACTGTTACACAATGCGGTTTACTGACTATGGCTGTATCCAAAATCACCCCCTATACCCCTAAACAGGGCACTATTTGAGGGAACAGCCATTTGTAGTGGTGTCCGAAACCATTGCGGATATTATCGAGTGCACTCATTCAATCCCACACCGCACTGCAATAACGAGTGAGAGAATACCCATAATGCACAGTGAGAGTCGCGCTGAATGAATTTCCGCGTCTGACCAGAAGATGGCTCTCCAGCTGAATCATCCATCCATCCATTTTCCAAACTGCTGGTCCAATGTGGCTACAGCGTAATACTATGCAGGTATAAATTCCTTTTTAATTTATTATTAAATTGTTTTATACATGCTAGTTTCCATGACAGAGTTCAAAATAAATATTTTCATTTCTACTAGAGCTGCCAGTTTGTTAAGTTTCAAATGATTATTAAAGGATTAGTTCACTTTCAAATTAAAATTTCCTGATAATTTACTCACCCCCATGTCCTTCTTTCTTCAGTCGAAAAGAAATTAAGGTTTTTGATGAAAACATTCCAGGATTATTCTCCTTATAGTGGACTTCATTGGTCTCCAAATAGTCAAAGGTCTAAATTCAAAAATTCTAAAGGTCAAAATTATAGTTTCAGTGCAGCTTCAAAGGGCTCTACATGATCCCAGACGAGGAATAAGGGTCTTATCTAGTGAAACGATCGGTCATTTTCTAAAAAAAAAAAAAAAAAAAATGTATATGCTTTATAAACACAAATGATCGCCTCGCAAATGCTTCCACCAGACTTCCGTATTCTTCAAAAAGCTTACGCTGTATGTCCTACAAATTACAGAACGAACGCAGCGCCAGTTCCGTTTTTTTCGTAAGTTGAATAGGGAAGCTGTAGGACATACAGCGTAAGCTTTTTGAAGAATACGGAAGTCTGGTGGAAGCATTTGCGAGGCGATCATTTGTGTTTATAAAGCATATACATTTTTATTTATTTTTTTTAGAAAATGACCGATCGTTTCGCTAGATAAGAACCTTATTCCTCGTCTGGGATCATGTAGAGCCCTTTGAAGCTGCAATGAAACTATAATTTTGACCTTCAACCATTTGGGGTCTATTGAAGTCCACTATAAGGAGAATAATCCTGGAATGTTTTCATCAAAAACCTTAATTTCTTTTTGACTGAAAAAAGAAGGACATGGAAATCTTGGATGACATGGGGGTGAGTAAATTATCAGAAAATTTTAATTTGAAAGTGGACTAATCCTTTAAACAGCAAACACAAACTAGACAAAAGCGGCAGCCCTTCCGGCGCACTCCAGCGAGCGTCCGAATTCACTCACTCGCTTTCATTCACTCCTTCAAGTGGACTATATTAGTGGACTAATGTAGGGAATGGTGAATGAGGGTATAATTTTGCATTGCTAGAATTCATAAAAATGATACTGGCCAACTGGCGATTGACACCGTTTCATATACTCGCCAACACAGATTTTTACTCGCATTTGGCGCAAAGTATACATGGCCAAGCCTGAAGGTTGGTAGCTACTCTAAGATGTCTTTTCACCCAGTTTTTAATGCAACACTGACATGTAGGTCACAGTAAACCCATAAAACCAGAAAGCTTATTTTGAAATGATTGCTGGTTTGATGTGAAAATATAAGGAGAAAAAATTTAATGTAATTTAAGCAAGCTTACTCAAAAGCTCTCTGAACAAGCTCATATTGTGTCCTACAACCACACACATGTATAGACCTGTTAACAAAATTCAACAGAGAGCACAAGGGCAGTCACCCACTTGCATCGGGGCTCCCCCTCCCCTTCCTGTTTCCTCTTTTGTTTGGTTCCTAGAGGTAACCATAGCAACCAGCATCATAAAGCATCCAGTACTTTCAGAAATGTTTGCAAGTGACTGTCGGGATAGTCTACATATATAAACGCAGATGCGTCTTGTGCCACACATAGGGAAAAGGAATAAGCAAACACAACCAAAAAACAACATTAACATTTGTCAAAGCGATATGGCACCAGAGCCTTCAGTGGCCTGTGCTGCATAATAAGGCATTAAAATAGAGATTGTGTGCAATAATTGTAACACACACATATGAAGAGGAGACTACAAGTGCTGTCACTGTGAGTCTGCTTGGAGTAGATCAAGCGATGCAACAATTCATGCAGCCTAGTCATGTTCCTAAGCAACAGAGACCTGTCATTTTGATGGCTAATCATCCAAGCAATCCCTCGTTGGACATTTTAGACAAACCAAATGCTGCATGTGGAGAGTTTGTTTTGCTGCTGCCAATTTACTGAACTGATGTGTGCTGGATTCTGACAGTCATTTATGGGGTCTTTTGCATGGGTATAGGGACTTCTCACTTGGCACTCTTTAGCAAAACTTGAAGGTACCCGAAACAATGAAACTGAAAAATATATAGCTGTGATTATCGGGGTTCTAGCACTTTAATGCCCTTTAAGCCAATGCGTAAAAAGGTATTATGTTTTGTTTAGCAAGCATTTAACCACTTAGATTACAGATGGAAAAGACTCTTTACAGCCAATACAGGCAATTTACTATAAGGAAATACATGGTTTTTAAAGCTTTTTAACAGTTATAGCGCCACCTATGGTCCGATCTCCATAAAAGTTTGCATGCCTGTTTAGAATCATAGGTCACATGTGCTCACCAATTTTCGTAAAGTTTCGAGTTTTTATTTAGGAGTTATAGGCTTTTGTGTGCACTTTGCCACACTTATTTTCTAAATGACCCTGCTATATCTATCCAAAGGCCAAAGTTCAACATTTTTTTTTGATAATTATTGACCTAGAGGGTCCCAAGAATTGTGCTGCAGTGGTATTATTGAGGTTGACCTAGGACTAGTTCGCCAAATATGGTTTTTGAAATAATCTTCAGTATTTAGTGAATGATTCAATTGACAGCGGCGGTCGTAGAGGCAAAGTTGCTCCAAATGAGGATGAGAATGTCGTGGGCGTGTGCGATAAATCGCAAGATGTACAATTCTTTACGCATGTGAAAAACATGAAAGCGACCTCTAGGGCCGTGAATCAAACAGGCCCAGCGAGTTTCGTTCTGATCAACCTTGTCTGATAGCTGCTCTAACTTCATTGGCTGCTGCTGCCACCCATGTTTTTCGAGATATGCGAATGTCCTCAAAGGCAGTCTTGGCACCTTGGATAAAGACACTGCATGCCAATTTTCAAGTCAATCAGACCTAGGGTTGCGTAGTTATAGCCATTTTTACGTTTTTTTCCATGTTATAGCGCCACCAAGTGGCCAGTCGCCACGTCCTTTTTTCACACAACCACAGAAAGAGCTCTTACATATGTGTGCCATGTTTGGTGAAAATATCTCATTCTGTTCACGAGTTATAGCCATTTTAGTAAAAGTGGCTCCGCCCACTTTGAATGGTTTGGCGGCCCTTAGAGACCGTGAATCGAAATTTTAACTTTTTTTTTTTTTTTTGTAATTATTGACAATCAGACTCCAGTTGCTTGCAGAATCTTGCTGCACTGGTTTGGTTCCAATCGGGCCAAAAACCTATGACTAGTTCGCAAAGGTAGGTTTTTCAAAAAATCCAAAATACCCGAAAATTTCACAGACGAAATTTCTGAATCCGAGGCATGCATTTTGACACCTAGGAGTTATAAGCAATTTTGTACTTTTCACCATTGTAGCGCCCCCGTCAGGCTGATGTGAATACTACCAGCCCTCAAAGTTTCAAGTCTCTATGACTTACGGTTTAGTCTGCCCGACCACTTTTTAGTAATAAAAATCTATATATCTAACAGATTGTAGTGGTGATTTTGGGACATTTGAAATTCTTGTAAAAAAAAAAAAAATGCAATAAAAAAAATAAATAAATAAATAAAATAAACCAGTAGGAAATTCTTTGTGGATATTTATGAAAATCATATTCACAGATACACATAGGCCTTTAAAAATACTAATACATGAGATTAAATCAGCCTTATTTTTTAAAAGTAGTTTATGGTTATAAAATAGGATATCTTTTAGTCACAATTTTCTGATTTTTACAAAGTTGTCTGATGTTTCTTATTTTTGAGGTGAAATACTATATTCCCCAGAAATTTCCTTGACAGGTTTTTGTGAGAATAAACCTTGTACAGTAGAGACATGGTGCCAAAATGTTTAAAAGGACCCACAACGGCAGCTGACCTTAGAATAAACGACTAAACAATAAAAGCAAGAATAATACATACAGTGCTGTACAAAACCGCACAATGCACATGTCATCTGAAAGGCTGTAGGTCCATTATTTTGTATAAAGTACATAGTGCTTTTATAGTTCTGCAAAATTACACTAGTTAAGGAGCAGAATTAGGGGTTTGGGAAATATAGATGCATAGGAGGAGGTCTACCTGAAAGGTTAGCTGGGTAGATTGTCACATGGAGTTGTTGAGAAGCCTGACAGCTTGTAGGAAGTCTGTTAAATGAGGAGACGGTGTTCACAACAGGGTTACAGAATGTGTAAGAGCTCAAAAGATTCAGATAAATCAGCCCATATACAATATTAAGTTTCTCTTTATGGTTATAAACCTTTAGGAAATTCTTTGTGGCTATTTCTGAAAATCACATTTACATAATTCTTATGCCTTTGAAAATACTAATACAGTGACATTTTTATAATGAAATAAAACAAAGCATAATAAAATAAAAAATAAAATAAAATAAAAACATTTGTAAACCTTTAGGATATTCTTTGTGGATATATCTGAAAATCATACAGATAATCTTACACATTTGAAAAAAAAAAAAAAAAATACATGAGGCTATATTAAGTCACATATGTTTTTGTAATAAAAAAATAAATAAAAAAAATTAAATAATATTATAATAAAAATGTTCATTTGTAAAAACATTTGCAAACCAGTAGGAGATTCTTTGCAGATATTTCTGAAAATCATAATCACAGATACTCTTACACCTTTGAAAATACTAATGCATGAGGCTATATTAAGCCAGAGATGTTTTTGTTAATAAATAAAATAAAAATCTAAATACAATAAATAAAATAAAATAATAAGATAAAATAAAATAAAATAGGTGCTAAAACATGTTTAAACCATTAGGAAATTCTTTGCGGATATTTCTGAAACTCATAATCACAGCCTTTGAAAATACTAATAGCCTACACGAGTAGGCCTATACATTATATAAAGATTTTTTTCTGTGTAGAAAAAAAAAGAAAAAAGAGTGCAGTAGCTTAAAAACTGCCCGTTAATGCAATGCTTCAACAATTAGCGCTTGTCTCAGGGTTTTACATACACGTCATAATATCGTCTACAAAATATCTCATCCTCTGTTGTTGTGCGTCTCATAATGCTTTGTGCTGCCGTATACGTTCATTACTGTAAACCCCGGCAGCTCTGCTATCTTCCCCTGCTCTTCGCCTTTAGAACAAAGGTGCTATTCAGTGCAGCAGGACAGGTAAGAGCACCCAAATGGAGCTCAAGTGGGCACTAGGCTTCTTGACTAAATACCCAATGAGCATTCTAATCTTCCATTCTCTGCTCCTATTCCATTCTGATAATGTACCTTCACCACCAGCTGCTAAAAGCCTGAGCGAGGAGAGGGAGAGGTATTACAGGAAATTTTTGGATGAAAACAAAACGAGAAAGAGGTCGTCTTTAAGACGCTTCTGCGGAGCCGGTGCAGGCATATTACACTTCAACATTTTCTAAAGGGCAGCACATTAAGACCAGCTCCTGAGGTCCAAAAATGCCAGAAAATCTGGAAAAATATTCAGCAATGCACATATCACGCTTCTTCCAATGTCGTCGTCTTCCTTTTTTTTACTTTTCTGCTTCCCCCTCCCCGATGTCCGCAGCCTGCCATTACAGAAAATTACAACTTATATGTCTACATTCTTGGAAGTGGATAATTGGACGGAGGCCCATTATCAAGCACTCAAGCCATGCATGGAGCTGTATTTCCTGCTTTTAATACTCTTTCCTACTTTAATTTTTGTCCTTAAGAAATATGAACACTGTAAAATAGAAAAAGATGTCAGCCAAAATTATGTCTCCATCAGCAAGAGTTCATGAGTCATGAGACTCTTTTCATTTCGTCTTTTTTTGGCAAAACTTACCGCTTAGCAAAAATCTGAAAAGATTCAGTGAAGTCAAGTCCTTCTTCTCATTTCAGGACACATGGTCACATTTCACCCCAAAATCAGGAGAAAACTTATTTTTTTCATAAATAAGTACAACAAATAATAGCATAATATAGGGATGCACTGATACCGATACCAGGATTGGGCCCACTATTGCCAAGTCCACAGTTTTCCCTCGGAATTGGGCTACTTTAACACTGTTGCTGCAGGTTGTTTTTCATGTCCGCGGGTTGAAGCGACCCCAAATAACATGATATTTAGCCCCTGGATTGCGTATTTTACCAGGAACCCCTCCAAAACACGGATACCTGGCTAGAAACATGGCTAGTTTTGAGTAGCAATGGACTACTTGCACTGAGCCTCGTGACGCACATCCGGTTTGATACATTACGGCTCAGTTGTTTCCGGTTATATCTATTTTCAATAGCACATAGCTAACTAAACCCCTCTTAAAATGAGTGTCATCGGGATGATTTTAAATTCTAGACATATTCAGAGACAGGAGAAGAGATATTCTGATGATTACCGTGTACAGACCTTTCCAAACTTTAAGTTTTAATCCAACGTATGCCGTGATTCTTTCACCACAGGGTGTCAGCTCTCTACTAGTGATCACGACGCTGCAGTGTGAGACGTAATGAATAAGATCAGAATAAACAATATTTTAGTCACTATTCTGTGCCATTTTTTACTGACAATCACTTGTATGTAATTCACACATTTATGCTAAAAATCCACTATTTTCAAACACTGGAATAAAAGCACCAACGCAAGCAATACTGCTCGTACAAAAATTAACCATAGTTACTACACTCTTACTATAGTAAAACCATGGTTCGCCTTCATAAGTATTTGATTAATTATAACTATTATATGAAAGGTAAGTTATCCTGCTGTTTAATCGTCAGCATGGTTTGTTTGTGCATGTCTTGTATGCTCTTCTGCTCGTTTACAGTCAGAAAGCAGCTAGCGCGCGATGCTAACGGACTTTTACAGTTGTCATTCACAGATTGTCAGGAGGGAATCAGTGATGCTTGACAGTTTTAACTTGTTTTGTTTGCAGTGCAACTGTAACGTAAAACAGTCTAGCCATCGTGATAATGCGTTGTCACCCATAGTTACACTTACCACAGTAAAACCATGCGCTTTCTTAAGGGTGTTTATCAGTCAAATTCATTTAAATGTAAATTTAACAGGTATGAAATATGATGACTAAGAGAAAAACACTGCTAATGAGAAGACAAGCACTTGACGGCAGTAGGTTAGTGGGGAAATATATTTATTTATTATTCAGAATGCGCATTTGGAAGGGAAATATATTAATAAACATTTCAGCAGGTTGAAGATAATTAATGTTAATGCAGAGAACATGATTGTTTAAAAAACATTTGGCAGCCCTAAAGCACAGTAATAATCTGCGTTTTCACGAGAAGCTCTCTGTATATAAGTGCGCTGAACGCTGACCGGAAACGCTCGAGCCGTAACAAGTAGAACGCGGAAGTAGTTGTGCAAGTAGTCCATTGGGCGGGTTTTGTTGTGAAAACCTGGCAACCCTGATCAGGCCCGATACTGAGCCTGTGTACTCACTAAAATGCTCTAATATCAACAACCAATACCACGCAGCCTGAGTGTGCGGCGGCATAGACGCGTGAGCTTGTCGACCAAATATCCCCTTTTCACAGACATCGCTGGAAAATTTGTAGTTCGGTCGGGCCCTTTTCATGGACTGTGATGACGCGTTTTAACGGTCGTCAGCATCGTAAATCTTGCAATGTTTTTTTATATTTTCATTTTTTTTTTTTTTTTTTTTTTTATGTATATACATTTATAACACTATACATAGTATTGTATTACCTTTTCATCAAATTACCAAAAAAAAAAAAAAAAAAGAAAAAAAAAAAACCTAGTTAACTGCTGTGAGGGTGTTTCTGCTGCTATGAGTGACAGTAAAGTTGAAGTAAATTTCTCTCTTTGGGCTGCCGTTATCAATCTCTCTCTATTTTTCCCCTCTTTTTGAAAGTTGTGAAAACACTGTGGTTGAATTTTTCGTTTGCTATTTGAGAAAATGGGAACACAAAAAATATATTTAATGTATTCTCTCATTCACCACCATAGAATTTTATGACTACTTCCGCTTCGAGAAACCCGGAGATGTGAAAAGGGTCTATGTCAAAATGCCCGTATAGGCAAGTATCCTTGTGAAACATAGTCGGTTATGTCTAAAAAGTGCAGCTCTTAAAGTGACAGCAACCTAATAAACCTGCTTCCGTCTTTGTCCTCGATGTTAATCTAACAACAAAAGTCAAAGAGAAAATCACTCACTGCTCTTGACTGGTTGAGCTCTGCTGGAGCAGCTCCAAATATTCACTGTGCTATTAAATTAAAGATAAAATATGATACAGCAATAATATGAACAGTGAAAGTAACAGTAGCTCCTACAATACATTTTAACAGGCATAATTAGGCATGGAAATAACTAAAGGAAATGTCTATTTGCTAAGCCAACTAATTTGATTCATATTCTTTTGGTTTCTCTGCCTAATATTTTTACAAATTAAAAATGCAATGAAAGCACAGGTATCGGTATTTAGGCTCGGCAAGTACTAAAAATAAAAGTATATGTATCGGTTCTGGAAAAAGTGGTATCGGTGCATCCAATGTATAAACACTTTATCTTTTTTTTTCCACATTACAGTAATGTGAGATTTTCATGAGAATTGGGGGAAATGCTCTATTTGTCATGAAAAGAATACAAAAAATCTTTATGGTTATAAAATAGGACATTTATTTAAAATACAACTTATTTTTTCTTACGTTTGATCCTGAGGTGAAATACTATATTCCCCAGACATTTTCTTGACAGGTTTTTGTGAGAATAACACATGTACAGTAGAAACATGGTGCCAAAATGTCTAAAAGGACCTTAGAATAAACGACTAAACAATAAAAGCAAGAATAATACATACAGTGCTGTACAAAACCGCACAATGCACATGTCATCTGAAAGGCTGTACGTCCATTATTTTGTATGAAGTACATAGCGCTTTTATAGTTCTGCAAAATTACGCTAGTTAAAGAGCAGAATTAGGGGTTTGGGAAATATAGATGCATAGGAGGAGGTCTACCTGAAAGGTTAGCTGGGTAGATTGTCACATGGAGTTGTTGAGAAGCCTGACAGCTTGTGGGAAGTCTGTTAAATGAGGAGACGGTGTTCACAACAGGGTTACAGAATGTGTAAGAGCTCAAAAGATTCAGATAAATCAGCCCATATACAATATTAAGTTGGCTTTCCTATGATTACCACCTTTAAATAAGTCTGCAATTAAATCGAGATTGCACATTATGATTGCAAAATCTATGCAGATATCCAGCAGGGTATGTCCCTGCAGCGTTTGAAAGTGTGTGTTATAATATGTGCAAATGGATGCCTGAGTAGCTCTCATTATATGGTTCTCAGTGTTACTTGGGTCTAGGTCATGTGTGCTTCTAAATCCATCTGCAATATTTACAGCCAGTTTAACCCTTGGCCTTGAAGGAACCTTAAGTGAAGGCAAAACAGCATTCAAGTAAAATATCCATTTCAAGAGAATGCCACATTATAACAAATTATTCTCTAGTACACAAACAGCAACCATATTTATTGCACTATTGGGTTGTTTTTTACAGCTGCATGAACACATTTGTTAGTTTGCACAAGCCCTTTGTTATGTGTTTCCACTCCATAGTGAGACACATGAATGTCAAAACCAGAGAAACTGAACAAAATCCCCGGTGCAAGTTATAATTTCAGTGCAATCAATTCAGCATTTTGTCACAATAGGAAAAGGTGAGATTTGTGTGGTACTTTAATTAGGAGCAAATTGTATCTTGAAGTAATTGCATAATAACCCATTAAAACTTTCACCTCTCAGCGATTTCTGAGTGCATTTGTGGATTTGAGAACAATGTGGTTTCAAATGCAACCCGTGGTTCAATATAATCAAGTTTTAAGTCTTGCATGTCAAAACGGTCATGTTGCACTTAATGAAGACGCCATTATTTGCTTTGTTCACAATATTGAAATAATAAAGAAAAACATTTGACAAAACATTTTATGAGTTGTTAGTGGTGCTTGCTAATGCAAATATCACTATTTTCAAGATAAGGGATGTGAACAAACCTCTTGGGGTGCAAAAAAACCACAACAAATTCCTTGTGTGTTTGCACACACTTGGTGAATAAAGCTCATTCTGATCCTGCAAAGGGGGCTTGTTGAGGAAAAGTGTGCAAGTACTTTTCAAAGGGATGACTTATGATTTTTAACTGCTGGATGATGAGGGAAAAACCCCATAGATTAACTGTAAAGAAGGACCCAAACTAAATCTACATGGCAGAATATTATGAACACTTCAGGGTGGGCTCTGTTGATGGACTAAAACCCATCCACAACTCCCTAACATCGTGGCAGCAAGTTTGGCATTAGCACTTTCCTCAAAAATATTTAAAAATTATTTTTTTGTTTGTTTGTTTGTTTCATAATTGATTGAATTGTGCAACATTGGTATTTTCAGTTTTGGCACAATCTGTATTGTATAAAGCGTTATTAATAACCATAGAAAAAGAGGAGGCCATAACACTGCCTTTTCTGTTAGCCAGATTCTGCCCAACAACACTTTATATGAGCACACATAGTAACTTTGACATGATATATGCAAAGATATGAGAAAGAAGCTGTTTACACAGAAAAATACAACCATGGAAATGAGTTTAATTAATTTAATCCATAAGCAGTTCAGCAGAAAACAGTCCTTTATTGACTTTACTTGACTTAAAAATGACACAATCCAAGGAACACATATTACAAAGAGTTACCAGCTGACAGGGTACGTTTATACGACAATGATGTACTAAAAGTTTTCCCTTTGCATTTTTTTTTTTTTTTTGCTTGCGTACAGATGACAATGTTGTCAAAACGTTCCCCGTTCACACGGATCGGCAAAAACGACTAAAAAATGCTGTATTATGCATGCCACGCCAGTAGATGGCGATGTCACCTTGTAAAGAAACACTACATGCCTATAGACCGTCGCTGCATCTGAAATTGAATACTTCCCTACTGTATAGTATGTGAAAAACAGTATGCCAAAAGAGCATTATGTCCAAATACACAGTATTCGAAAAACAGTAGATGAAAAGTCCCCGGTTAACCAACTACTTCCGCCAAGAAGTGTGCATGATTGGACACTTTACTATCCCATGAGGCCACGAGAGAGGATTTGTGAATGGCAGTGAAGCGACGCAACTGATGCTGGAAGTTCATGTGACAGTAACAACATGGCAGATGTAGTACATCCGAATTTCATTCATACTACACACATTTATATATAAAGCGTACACTTTTAACGGTTACAAAGTAAATTCAAATGTAGTACCTACTCAGACATTACGCGATTTCGGATGCAGCAAGTGCGAAGTGTGCCACACAAGTCTTGAAAAGTGAAGTCAAAGCATTTTGATCGCCCTAAAATGGGATGTGAGCCAAACAAAAAAAATCCAATTACACTTACATTTTTTTTTCCAAAGATGTTTTCTGTCATTTTAAGTAGTTCTCATCATGCAGGCGTATGTTCAAGTGTTTTTTTCCCCCATAAGTTTGGTTTTAGTTAGTTTTTTTATATAAAAACGGGGTGCAATGTCATGATTGACAGCTGTGTTTGCGACTGAGTATGTGGGAGTGTGGGCGGGACCTTGATACCGCGGCTCCACCTCACTAATCGCCACTGACCTTTACTAGGATATTTTGTTTCATTTTTCAGTGGAAGGAAGCGGGAACACGCTGTCCATCTTTTTTTTTTTTTTTTTTACAGTCTATGCTAGACTGTAATACGCATGTGCCTGACGTCACCGCTTTAACAAATTCACGTTTTTGTAGTTTACATGGAGATGATGAACAAACGTTATCATTTTCAAAAACGTCCACTTTGAAACCAATTTTCAAAAGTTTGCATTTTCAGGCCCCCAAAACTTCATTGTCATATAAATGAACAGCCAAAACACATAAAGTTTCCAGTTTTTAGTTGTCCCATGGCCGTAACCGTGTCTTAAACATTGAGGGGGGACCAATTAGCCTTGAAAGTGGTGGTTAAATTGCTGTCTATGGGGGATAAAAAAAACCTCTCAGATTTCATCAAAAATATCTTAATTTGTGTTCCAAAGATGAACAAAGGTCTTACGGGTTTGAAACGACATAAGGGACAGAATTTTCATTTCTGGGTGAACTATCCCTTTAAGCATAAAGAAACAGAACAGTGAAGGAAATTCGAGGTCTAATTCAAGTTGGGAAATAATCATTTGAACTATTTGCAAATAATATAATTTGCATTAAAATGTGCACACGTGTAGGCTATTTTTTTGTATGCCTAATATGTTGAAAACATAAAATGTTTCTTGTCTCGTCGTCACACTCAGTTGACATGTATCAAATGTTTCGCTATTTACATCTTACCCTACGTTAAACTGACGCTTCACGCTGGAACTCACGCTCTGCTTCTGTGACCAATAAACCCCGCCTACTTTGATTTGATTGGCCATCTCAATCATTTTGACACTGCCGATCGCTGTTAGACCGCTGAGGCAGAGCAACCTAAAAATGTAACTTTTAAACCTTTTTATCATCCTAACAACATACAGAGCGCTGCGTAATAGAGTGCAGCAGTGCAAGAATTTCAAATATTGGGGGAGGGGAGGACAATTTGGCCATTTATAATTATTCGGGGGGGGGACTTGTCCCTGAGATGATTAAAAAATGTCTTAATGTATCACTTTTGCTAAGGCCAGGAATACTTTCTTATATAAATATCAGCCATATTGCAGGCAAACCATTTAAATCTATATTCAATCAACCTTGTTGGCTCTGGTTTCTAATCACTGCCTACAAAATCCCAGCAGGGATACTCAGGTTCCATGTCAGAGCCTCCACCGGATGCACAGGCTATCTGAGGACATCTGAGATGCTCGGCCATCTGGGTTAAACATTGGTAGGAGTCACGCTTTGTCGCTGATGAAACGTGTTTTGTGGTGGCTCTGACGCCTTGTGCGAAAGGAGACTGGGAAAAGGACAGCTGTTGCTGGAGAAGCACAGAAGAACAGTTCCTGCATAAAGCACGAAACATCCAAGAGGTTTTCCATGAGGAATGTTTGCTTTCCTTTGTAAAATCAAATGGAATCCTTCAGATTTCAAACTGTAAGACTAAAGCACAGACGTCCAGCAAGCTTATACATCAATAACTTGTCTGAAAATAATTTCCTATTGTCATTTATGTCTTTTTTTCCCAGTCCTCGAGCAAAAGCGCGCACTAAAGCAAGTATAAAAGCAGATGTGCGTTGCAGGCCTGACCTTGGTTGCTATGGGTACTAGGGACAGACTTATATTCAACCGCCTGCCTGAGTTCCTGCTAATTGCCGTCGTCATAGCAACGAAGCACCTGATGTAATGGTAGGAAAGGGCAATAATCTTACAAGGGTCCATTTATTTATAGGGAGCGATTCCATCCTGTGCCTGTCAACTTGGAAACGGACTCAGATTAAGTGCTAACATAATCGAACAATAATGTTTATTAAAAAGAAAAAAAAAACCCACATACATTCGAGAGCACACATAGGGTAATAATTTTGTGCAATTTCCTGCAACAAACAGACACTATAAGAGCCTGTCATATGTTTCTGATTTTAACACTTAAATTCATCACAAAATACAGTGGTCTGAGACCACAAGTGAAAATGTTTCAACCATATTTATATTGTTTATGATCAGCATACCAATGATTTTCAAAAACATAACTTAGTATTTGGTTTGTTTTCTTTTTACTTTAATGTCAGCAAAGCTCAAGCTGCATGAACTCCACAAATTCAAAACCTGATGATCCATGTTATCCAGCACGATCACTGTCACTTTGTTTATTTCTTGGTTTAATTTAGATTTTGAATCCCAGGGTTGCATTTTAAATTACTCAGTCATGCATAGCTGAAAGTCGTGCATGTGCTAATAAGAACGAAAGCAGACATGGTGAGTGACATCTTCACACTTTAATTATTATCAAAAAGGTAAATAACATATTAACAGCACTGCAGCTGCAAAAAACAGCGTTGACCAAAATAATCCTGCATTCAACCTCTCTATTCAGAGCGGATGGTCAATGATAATAACAAACAAGACTTCAGGGTTCAAGGGGTTTCTTCCTCCTCACATCCTTCGTGCTTTGCGAGGGCGACAGCCATTGTGCGGCACCGGGGTGTTGTCGGTGATGGAAACAACCTCTAGTCCTCCCATGGTTAACCCTTTAATGGCAGACTACACACGGGGGAGCAAAATCAATGCAGGACAGGTCAGCTATGAGATACAGTTCACAGAAATACATTCTTTCTATGGAACAGATGCGACTTCAGTGACAAAATTATCCAATGAGTCCTACAGTACTCTTCAACTTTATGCATTCATGAAAGCTGCTGATTTAGTCAAAAATAAAGTTAGTGTAATATTTCTATTTGGGATGCATAATATATCTACATTGTATATCGATTTTTCAAAATGCACATTATAATGTTAATGCCTTAAAGGGTTAGTTCATCCAAAAATAAAAATTCTGTCATTAATTACTCACCCTCATGTCGTTGCACACCTGTAAGACCTTCCATAGACAGCAATATAATCAACACTTTCAAGGTCCAGAAAGGTACTAAAGACATTGTTAAAACAGTCGACGTGACTGCAGTGGTTCAACCTTAATGTTATAAAGTGACGAGAATACTTTTTGTGCGCAAAAACAAAACGAAAATAATGATTTTATTCAACAATCTCTTTTCTTCCTTGTCATTATCCTTACCAGGTGACGCAGTAAGCACAGTGAAGGCTTCCATGTTTACATCCGAATTCCGGCTCAGTATTGGCCAAAGCTGATCATGTGATCAGCACGACGCATGCGTGTGATGCTGACGCAGGAGCCGGCCAATAATGAGTCGGCTTTTGGATGTAGAACCTGGAAGCGGCAGACGTAAACAACGTATGAGAATGACACAGAAGAGAAGATATTGTTGAATAAAGTCGTTATTTTTGTTTTGTTTTTGCGCACAAAAAGTATTCTCATCACTTCATAACATTAAGGTTGAACCACTGCAGTCACGTCGACTGTTTTAACGATATCTTTAGTACCTTTCTGGACCTTGAAAGTGTTGATTATATTGCTGTCTATGGACGAGTCATATACCTCTCGGATTTCATCAAAAATACTTTAATTTGCGTTCAGAAGATGAACGAAGGTCTTACGGGTGTGGAATGACATGAGGGCGAGTAATTAATGTTAGAAATTTCATTTTTGGGTGAACTAACCCTTTAATTCACTTGTAGCATTTGAAGCTTTCAGGGTTTTAATTTGAATTTAATTAGACAGAATGCTCTAGAGTATTATCAGCTATTTACTGGCCACAACAAGAAAAAAAAAAAAAAAAGACTGGTACGAACTTCAACATTGGGGCATCCCCTGGTTCCTATCCATCTCCTGTTCAACTATCCCAATCTATTTTTGCTACAACAAGCATAAGTATTTACCTTGGCTTACCTTATTAGTAATTTGATTCAAATAAGTTACCACTGCAGTCGGTGGCTTTGCATTAAATTAATTTATGCCCAACCACCATCTGCTTAAAGGGTTAGTTCACTCAAAAATGAAAATTCTGTCATTAATTACTCACCCTCATGTCATTCCAAACTCATAAGACTTTCGTTCATCTTCGGAACACAAATGAAGATTTTTTTTATTAAATCTGAGAGATTTCTGTCCCTCCATTGACAGTCTACGGAACTGAGACTTTCAAGCCCCACAAAGGTAGTAAAGACATCATTAAAGTACTCCATGTGACTCCAGTGGTTTAACCTCAATTTAAAGAAGCAACGCAAGTGCTTTGTTAGCGCAAAACACATAATGTGTTGTGTTGAGCAGACGTTGTGACGTCAACGCGTGTTGGAGATTAATATTTTTAGGGCTAATATTTTTAGTCGACTAACTAACGAGAAGAGGCTTAGTTGACCAAAATTTTATTAGTCGCAGGAAAAAAAATCCACAGGAAGTGGTGAAGTCACACAGTCTGTGACGGACAGATCAGTAACAGCTGGTCTATGTGGTAATTACATCAGGCAGGACATCCAAACGCTCGCCTATCATTCATCCACCTCAAATATGGCTTATCATCTGAAACATGTAAGTAGTAGCAACTTTACATGGCCGCTCGCTTTAACGTTAACTTAGAAAAATGTGGGCTATTTAAGTGTTTGTGCGGAGTGTGAAAGCTGAATAGTAGCGCGCTTACTGCATGACAGTTAACATAGCTTTCGGCGCTGGTGCGATCACTTGCACTTAAAACACTCCGTCATTTTTGGTCATACAGATAAGAGTAATACATCTTTTGAATCTGTGAAGAGTCTACTTTTATTTGTGTGCGCTCACAATAACAACAAAACCTTGTGCTTTTGTAAAATAACGAAAGCAAACAGGGTGCACTTTCTGCCGTCTCTCTCTGTGAACTTGAGCGCGGCAAAAAAACAAACAAACAAACAAATATGGAAAACAAATATTCTCAGATTATGTAATCTGTATGAAACGTGCATATAGACGCACGCGTCCACTACTGTGGAGATGATGAGTCAGCATTGTCAACTTCATCACTGCAGCCGAAAATATAGAAAACACTTTATCAATGAATTAATAAAATGTTAAAATAATCTCCTGGCTGTTTTTCCCCTGATGCAGTCATAATCATTACTTCTACCGGTGCGCTGTGGCAAGCTTTATGCATGCACTTAACGCTGATTAGGCATTAAAGGCTCTTTATTATGATTTATATGGTTTATTAATAAATGTGCGATTAGTCGACTAATCACTTAAAATGAACAACTACTAGTTAACCAGAAACATTTTTAGTTGACTGTAGCCTTAAATATTTTGTAAATAAAGTGGTAAATTGTATTTTTTTGTGCAAACAAAACACTCGCGTTGATTCATAAAATTGAGGTTAAACCACTGAAGTCACATGGAGTCATATACCTCTTGGATTTCATCAAAAATATCTTAATTTGTGTTCAGAAGATGAACGAAGGTCTTACGGGTGTGAAATGACATGAGGGTGAGTAATTAATGACATTATTTTCATTTTTGGGTGAACTAATCCTTTAAATGCAACTTAGTCTGAAAGCTTCTGGCTGTGAATAAACCAAGAGTAATGCAAGTCCTAAAAACCCCCTGTTGCCTGCAGCTCTGGAGGGGCTCATTAGATTCTCACCCAGCCTTAATGTCCTCCCACCCGGCTCAAAGTAAGAGCATGCAGACCGCCGCTGAGCTCACAGAACTCATAGGTCAGTTTCAGATTATTGACTGAATAGTCAGCACGCATAACTGTTGCCTTTGCATATGGGCAAATGCAAATAATTATAATCACTGCTGCCATTCTACTGAAAGGATCGTGAAAAGAAACAGGATGAAACACAGGTGGTATAAAATCATACAGTCCACTACATTTTTATATTTTCTTAAAGAGGACCTATTATGCTTTTTTTTTTTTTTACACGTTTATCTTTCTTTAGTGTGTAATGTTGCTGTTTGAGAATGAAAAAGGTCTACAAAGTCCCTCCAGCAGGAGTTATTCTCTATATCAGTGTCACTGTTTCTCAACTCCCTGAAACGCCTCCATTATAGTCTTGAGTTTTCTTCCGGGAACGAACACGTCACAATATTCCTCATTTACATAATAATTCCCACCCAAGGCATAAGCTAAATAAATGTGTGTTGTTGCCATGTCCAAGAGACATTGTTTTTTTCCACTCCAGATCTAATGCATAGTTATGGTAAGGGGCGTGACATTTCCGAAACAGGCTAAAAATGGTTGACCAATAACAACACACTGCTCCAGCCGACCAATCAGAGCACATTGTGCTTTTCAGAAGGAGGGGCTTCATAGAGACAGGAGCTAAACAGAGCGTTACTGACAGACTGGGAAGAGAGAAGCTTCAACAGTGTCAAACATCTGTAAAATAATGTGTTTTTTGAACATGAAAACCTATTATAGTAGACTCCAAAAACAAAATCAAGACTTTGTAAAAGAGAATAATAGGTCCTCTTTAAGAAAATGTGACTGCCTGTGCTATGATGCTTTTCTGTGTCCCTGTGCAGTTGCAAGCGTGTTCACAATTCAAAAGAGTCCTCCACTAAGGTCTCTAGATACGACTCAGGGCCCTCAATAGATTTTTATGTCAATTTTTTATGGCCGCCAAGCAATAGTAAGTCTAAAAGGTAACAGCACACCTCTCCTCAACAAGCCATGTGATTTAAGGTGTCACTCATGTCTGTAGAACAAACAGTGTAGTAACAAGTCTATTTTCTTTTACTACATACATTTGTACCAAGTATTTTGTTTGTTTGCACCCCTGAACCTGTTTCTATCCATTTGCACATCTGTGCACCTCAAGCTGTGAACAGCACCTCTGAATGTCACTCCGTGCAGCAGCGTTTAACATCACTTACACTGTACCAGTCTTTTGTACTTTTTTGTTTATTCTTTTATTAGTGGTGTCATCCTCAGGGTTAAGCATCTGAACAAACAAACACCAACAAAATGGATCAAAAACAAATGAAACTTTGTTGAGTTTTGTTGAGAAGAGGAGTGCCATTACAATTTTCACTTTGCAGATGATTAACTGGGTGGAGAAAAAATCTCATACATATTGTTCAAAAGTTTGAGGTCATTTTTTTAAAAAGAAATTAATACTTTTATTCAGCTAGGATTCATTCAATTGATTCAAAGTGACAGTAAAGACACTTATAGTGTTAGAAAATATTTCTATTTCGAATACATGCTGTTCTTTTTTATTATCTTGGATGGTTTATGGTTTCCACAAAAAATATTAAGCAGCACAGCTGTTTTCAACAATAATAATGTTAGGAAAAGAGCAGAAAATCAACATATTAGAATGATTTCTGAAGGATCATGTGACACTGAAGACTGCTTTGAAATTCAGCTTTGATCACAGGAATAAATTACACATTAAAATATATTCAAATAGAAAACAGTTATTTTAAATTGTAATAACATTATACAATATTACTGTTTTACTGTATTTTTTAAAATCAAATAAATGCATAAGAGACTTCTCTCAAAAACGTTTAAAAATCATATCGCCCCAAACTTATGAATGATAGTGTATATTGAAGGAGGGACACAAGTCTTATCTAAGGACTTTGTCTTATCCAGTAAGCAAAATCCCAGAAAACTTCATAGCAGTGCACTAAAAACACTCAGAACACATTAGCAGTCGCAAAGCAATGCCCTGTCAATCACCCACAACATCGCAATACACAATATATAAAATATAAATGTAGATATCACTATCTTCTTTTTTTGTATCAATTATTAACTACACATTTGTTCTCAACAGCTGCCATTTTCTACATTTCTTGCTATTTTTCTCTACTGTGGACATGAATAAGTCGTGAATAACAATCTAGAGATTCTTGGACCCTTGAATTACAAATATTTTAACTATTATTTTGCATTCTTTTACCTTTCACGACTTTGACATTTTTTGGTATTTACTGCAAAATGTGCTGCCACTGAAGTTTTTTAGAGAATGTAGCGATAGTTCTTGTCTCAGCGGAGGTAAATTATGATGCAGAAAGATATACAGATTCAAGATGGCCTATTTGCACAGGTTTACTTAGTTTTCAAACATTTACAGGCAAATTGTCACAAGAAAGTCTTATTGCAATCAATTGCAACTGTCACAGTAACTAATATTACAGTAAGTACAGTAAGTTCTCAACTATGATCTAGTTTAATCCACAAGGAAATAATACTGATCCATTTTTTTTGTTGGAGCTTTTTGCTGTAAATCTTTATAGGCGTAAAGTAAGGCTTTAGTAAGCTACTTACCAAGCGGCCTGGACCGAGTCCTTTCACCAGCACACGGACGTAGTTGACCCCCTTCGCCCTCGCCTTCTGCTCAAGACAAACATACATACATTTAGATCATTTAGCATAATAAAAACTAATAAATCACTGAGGAAACACAAAACTGCAGGAGCCTAGAATCTGAGGTCTGTCCGCAACTACTAATTTAGATCATAATGCTTGTGTCCATACAGCAAATGAATGATCATCAGTGTGAAGTCATATACTGATTATACCGCCTGCTGTGATTCAGGGCTGTCATTAGACTCTTCATGGCACACGCTGATGAAATTACAAACAAGATTTGAAATGTTACTTTCAAATTTTCAAATTTCTCTTGACCAGCCGGTATAAACGTCACTGCAACAGGCAATAAATACACTGCTGATATTCTCGAACAAGAACCAATTTATAAAATGAGGATACATAAACACACATAAGACTTTCATATTTCATTTTGACTGGCCCTGTTTCATATATTACATTACATTTGCTGCATGACTTTAAAATAAATATGTTTGAAATAAACCAGACCAACACAATCTAAATAAGGGTGTGGTAAAACACTACAAAGAAGTGTGCTGCCATCAAGTGGACAACATCCAAATTACAGACCCGTATTGGGACAAAAAGATGCACAACACCAATTAAACGTTTTAATTAATCCTTCTGAATCAAATTTGATGGAAATGTCTGATATATCTCTACTAGACGGTTAAAATGAAACTGCCAGTTGCATAAACATAGCCATTGTGTTAAGGAGGAGTCTTAAGAACAAGTATGATCAACTAGCAGTTAGTTAGGGGTAATTATTTTATGTAACTGACTTATAAAAGTTATGAACAGTCTTAAAGAAAAAATATTTGATGACTAACTTGTAAGAATAGTTTTAGCAGTTTATGTGATCGGGCTACATATGGTTTATGCTTTGATAACTATACTAAACTTCACTTTTATTAAAATGTACAGCACTCAGGAAAAGTCTATCCTGCATCCATGTTCTATGATTTCATTCTTCATATTAAAGGGGACCTATAATGCCCCATTACAAGATGTAATATAAGTCTCTGGTGTCCCCAGAATGTGTCTGTGAGGTTTCAGCTCAAAATACCCCACAGATCAATTATTAAAGCTTGTCAAATTTGCCCCGATTTGGGTGTGAGCAAAAACACGCCGTTTTTGTGTGTTCCTTTAAATGCAAATGAGCTGCTGCTCCCGGCCCCCTTTCCAGAAGAGGACGGAGCTTTAACAGCTCACGCTTCGGTTGCTCAACAACAACAAAGCTGGAGAATCTCACGCAGCCAAAATGAGGATTGTCAGTAACGGTGTTCAGCCTTACATTGTTCAAACCGGAGTCGACACTGATGGAGAGACTCAGGAAGAAGTTACAACTTTTAGAATGAAACTGGACGTTTCTGAATGGTTAGTGGATAAATTTATGTAGTTGCTGTGGAGTTGATTCAACTCATTGACTAGCATGTGCCGTCATGTTAATCTTTTGTGCAAATCCAGTGTTGAATTGACCCTTGTTTATGAAGCAGTCTGGCGTAAAATGACGGCATGACAACAACACTCTACTACAACAACTCTTCCTCTTCTCTAAAGCAGCCCAACATGGCCTCACCCCCTTTGTTGCGTGTTCTCGGGGGTGGGGTTTATGTAAATTATTAGGTTTGTGATGTCACTAACCCGGGAGGAAGCTCGTTGTAGTCCCTACCAGCCGTTTGTTGTAGTCCTTAAACAGTGAATTATTTAAAAGAAAATATCTAAGTGAAATCATAATCAACCACCCCTTTAAATCTTTATAATTTTGTCCATCATACCGCAGCAGCTGAAATCCCAGCGGTCTGTGCTGCAATAGAAGTGGATTTCTTCACATTCTTGAAGCCCTCTGATCCACACGAGGTTCGTACCATGTACTGGCCAGCGCTATCTGTGACTTGGATATGTGTGCTAGAGCCAGAAATTAAGGAAAAAAGAGAGTCAGCAATATGTCATCAGTCTGCATATTCCTAGTGCTTTGGAGAGATGGAGGACAAATCACAGGTTGTGAGCACAGGTTGGGATGCATCAGTTATTTAAGTTAGGTAAACATGCAGAATTAAGTATAAATAATAATTATAATGCATTATATTATAATATAATGCATATATATATATATATATTATAATTATAATACTGTGAATACCGTAATTTCATTTCACATGTGCATCAACAACTGAACACTTCGAACAACACACTAGATGGATAAATGAACAAGCATAATTAAGAGCTGATATAAGTGTATGCTATAGCTGCATGCGCACAGCAACCATTTACATTGGTCAGTCATGACTATTTAATTTTTTGTCAGGCAACTTACTTATTATATGTGGCTTTTATGTGTGCGATCGGTAACTCTTCAAACTTCTTACTGTCCCATGTCAGGGAGCTTTCCTGACCCGGAAATGGAGGGAAGAGGCTAAATGGGGAAGAGAATATAAGCAATAAACAAACAGTGACAAACATTTTACCATAAAATCTAATACAGACGCATCTGTCTAATACACATCTATCTATCTATCTATCTATCTATCTATCTGTCTGTCTGTCTGTCTGTCTGTCTGGCTGGCCCTACAAGTTGGATTAAACTATCAAAATATGAGGCTAATAATTTATATTTCTTAAACATTATAAATATGAGGGAAGAACAAAACACTAAACTTGGTTAAGGTATTTATCTGACAAAATTATTTGGCAAAAAAAAGGCAAACTACAGTTACATGTTTTATTTTACTATGCAAAAAAATGCAAAGAAAAACTAAGCTCACAGGAAAAAGGATACATTAACTACAACATAATCAGTTATTAATATTTTTCGTAGGTTCTCTCTTGTGAGACAATTTGGCATACAATTTGGCATGTTTCATTGTGATATTTCAAATAAAACTATTGACCCCAAGCACAACAATGTAATATGCTTACAAAATCTTTAACAATATTTGAATATAGATTAATATGTTATTATTAATATGTTATTATTAATATGATTAATATGCTTAATATGTCTGTGCAAACCATGATACACTACCATTCATTCAAATGTTTGGTATAAGAAATCTCAGGGGTTCATTTATGTGATAATTTACTTCATAAGATCTGACAAAAAAGGTTTGTGAGCCCCAGGGTTAAAGCGAAATTTGAAAGCAGATGTTACTGTGAGTGTTTCTGTCATACTCTTTCAGTCGTTTGACTGGTGCTGAAGGGCTCTTGGTTTCCACTGCATCAGACTCTTGTAATCGGATGGCGCTGCATGACAACGGACGCTGAAGCCCCACATTTCCTCCACTGCAGGAGAAAACAACCAATTAGATCCCTTAATAACAAAATATGTCTAAAGTGTGCAGAGCTGGAATCCAGACAAAAGTTGACAACGTCATCAAAACTGTTTCAAAACATTTTTATTGTCGAAAATAGTATTAAAGAATGAGTATATGTGTCCAAGCTTGTTACTGATAGTGAATATGGACTTCAAAAAATATCACTTTATAATCATGTTAGATGTCAAAAAACAAACAAACAAAAAAACACAGTACTAGCATAGTACATGTCCAAGAAATGGTATAGGGAATACATATTCACTATTAACTACGACTTTTGCCTCAATAAACTCTTAATTTACTGCTTATTAATAGTTAGTAGTTGTTAAGTTTAGGTATTGGATAGGATTTAGGGATGTAGAATATGGTCATGCAGAATAAGGCATTAATATGTGCTTTATAAGTACTAATAAATAGCCAATATGCAAGCTAATAAGCAACTAGTTAAAAGTGAGAATTGTTCCCCATACTAAATTGTTACTAAATAAATAACAATTACTACGGTATCATATTCAAAAAATGGTATGACTTTAGTATATGTCCTTAATGATAACGCCATGATACCATAACCAAATCCAGGGTAATATCATGGCAACATTTGTTATGGCAGTGTATCCAACATTAAAAAAGTAACTTAAATATAGCAATATCATAGAGAATATTTGTCTATTACACAAATAAACAACACTTTATCAGATGTGCTGCTTTTACAACCACATAAACCACTTACATTAAACGCCCAGATGAATTTAAGCCTTCAAAAAGCTGCTGGCACGAACCTCGAATGAGGCTGTATAACCTATGATACATAATGTGTGTTTTAAATCATACAGTTTATTCACGAACACACACATGCATGACTTTAGGTTGCTTTGCGGACATTGAGGGTCGCGTAGTGTGTGTGTAATGGGACCGTCACAATTACGTTATTTTTCAGAGGGGTGTTTTACTTATATTTTCGACGCCAGCGTATCGATGGCGATTTTAAACGGAGTAAAGTATTTTGTATTATGTTCACTGTAAATATAACTGATAATTTAACAATAGTATTTTTATCTTCTCATTTGTAAATACCGCCAAACGTTTGTTCTCCAAAATCTCTTCACCCTATTTTCAAAAATGGTCACGTCCATTTCGCAAACGTCGCAAAGCACTGCGGGAACACGTGTGGTCAACATGGCGGCGCCCTTCACCAGAGTTTACCGACCATTATGGAGGATAATCACTACGACTACATCAAACGGAGGGGTGCGAAATGTTTCATACACTAGGCAACAGTGGTCTGCGCAGAATGTCAAAACTGCGGGTGCTGCTGAAGCTCCGTGGGCGCTGCATGGAGCTGTGTGTGTGCAGAGGCTGCCTGTGGTCTCTCAGGACAGGAGCCCCATAGAGGAGAAGTTCATGGAGCTTATGCAGCAGGTAAGAAAGAATCAGTATTGCACATGAAATTATTATTATTGTCATATTATTATTATTACTTTAAATACACCATGCTCATACCATAATGTTTTGGATGTGGTACAATGGTGACTGTTTTATGTATGTATGTATATTTTCTCTTCTTTTCCTAATTTTAGTATGCTATATTTTGAGGCTGAGTGTGTCTATATATTTTAGTACTTCCCCTAATAATGCTGCCCGTGCATTAATCTGCTTGCCACCAGTCACTTGCCAAACACATCTGGATTGTTTATTGTTTCAGATGGAGTTAGAGAGAAGTCTGCTTGCGGATCATGAGCTGAAGCTCCTGGATGATGCTGCACGGATGAGTCGGAAACAAGAAGAAGATTATGATTCAGATGAGGAGGAGGATTACAAAGACAAAGAAATCGTTACAGCCCAAGATCTGGAGGACATTTGGGAACAGAAACTGAAGGAATTTCAACCAGCTCTGAGGACACAAGGTGAGCAATCAGCAAACATCTATTTTTTTATGATTTCCTATGGAAGCTTGTTTCCGCCACTAAATAAAAAATAAAAAGGTGATTGCAACTTTTTATCTGACTTTTTTTCTCGCAATTATGAGTTTATACCTTGCAATTCTGACTTCTTTTCTCAGAATTGTGAGATATAAACAGAAAAAAAGACTGACTTTTTACTTTCTTTTTACTTTATAACGCACAATTCTGACTTTATAACTTGCAATTGCATTGTAAAATCAGAATTGTGCGATATAAACTCAGAATTCTGAGAAAAAAAGTCAATTGCGAGATATAAACTCGCAATTGCAAGGAAAAAAAGTCAGAATTGTGAGATAAAAAGTCACAATTACCTTTTTTGTCTTTTATTCAGTGGCAGAAACAAGCTTCCATAGTTTCCCCATAGAGTCAGTCAGCATGAAACAGAAGATGTGATGTCTATTCTTCCCTAATATGATGTATATCCGAGTGAAACGGCTTCTTGAGCAAGAAAAAATGTAGGAAGGAACTTTTGGAATTGTTTGGATGGTTGTGGTTTGCTATTCCTGTGATGTCATGTGAGTGACAGGTTGCCCCGCCCTCCCTAGTAAACATCATCAGAGAAAAGATGTTGCTGCAAGAGAGAGGGGAAGCTATTTTGATTTAAAGATTACGAGAGGAGAGCACATGGATTGTAAAATAAAATAATGATGTGCATGGTTAAATCATTTATAATAATTCCATTAAAAACCAAGAATCGTTAATTATGATTTCATGGTGACTTTAAATCGTTGCTTTGACATAATTCATTTCAGAGTAATTAAGTTGTTGAATCACAACTCATCTCTCAATGAATCACTCTACAGGTGTTGACCAGAAGGACGTGAGTTCTTCAGAGCGTTGTTTAGCAGACAGTCTCATCTTGCTGGTGAAGAAGGACATTGGCAATCAAAAGCTTTGGCTCCTGCCTCAGATACAGTGGCAGATGGGAGAGACGCTTCGACAGACGGCCGAACGTGCCCTTGCAAGTCTTCCAGGTAAGATTTCTATCATAATATCCATTTAGACAGCTTCTGGTAGGTCTGTTTTCACTGTGGAGTTGATGTCAGCTTTAACAGGAGCTGAAAATCAAACATTTTAATAGGCTGTCATGTAATGATTACAGTTTTTAACCTCTTAATTGCTGTTTAAAGAAAAGCTCAGTATGGTTTGTGCTTTTGAAAAGACTATGGGCCTTTTTACTCATTTCCAAAATCACATTAGGTTTAATGCACTAAAATTATAATATCAGGGAAATTCAGCCAGACAGTGATGATATAACACGACTGTAATTCATAAATTGAATATGCTGCACTCTGCAGGTTAAATTTAGGGCTGTTAGTGAATGATTATTTTGGTAATCGAGTAGTCAGTCGATTATCTTGATGATTAATTGGATTTGTTTGTGCTAATAACAATAGACAGAAGTAAAAAAAAAAAAAAGCCTTTGAATTGACTTAAAATACATATATAATAACAAAGAGGCAATAATATTTGATTCAAATAAAGTTTCAAAAGCAAGTAATCATATGGATTTATAGAACAACACTTAAAATACATAATATAAACAATCAACTTATGTACTTTATGTATTATAACAAATGCCTGTAGAGGGCGCCAACGGTCTGGTGATTGTTACACTTTACAGCAGATCAAACCCTTGTTTAATATCGGCGCCACTTCCGGTATTTTGCTGGTTATTCGACACTGGTAAATTGCAATAGAGTATTTTTTTTTTAAATTGAGTTCGCAAATTTAATCAAGGAATCTTGACAGCCCTAGTAAAGTTATTAACCTTCTGTTTAATTTGACTTCTGTAGGTGCTGATCTAAAAGCTACTTTCTTTGGTAATGCACCCTGTGGATTTTACAAATACAAATACCCAAAGGACATTCAGAAAGAGGGCAGTGTTGGAGCCAAAGTGTTCTTCTTCAAAGCTGTGCTGTCCAGCCATAAGCACTTACCCCTGGAGAAGAATTCATTTGCCTGGGTAAAAAAGGATGAACTCCAGGACTTCCTGAAGCCAGAGTACCTGAAACAAGTCAGACGCTTCATTATGGCTCTGTAATATGGGAATAAACGGACATAATGGAAAATGTTTTTTTTTTTTTCTTCAGATTTTTGGACTAAGATTCTATGAGTTTGGACCCTATTCAATCTGATGATGGCAACTAACAATATGAGCAATGTTCAGATTGTCCTATAGGGGTTATACAGTATGTCCCATACACTTGTATGTTGTCACCTGCCCTGTATCTGTATATTTATTTATCTTGCTTGGTAAATAGAAACCTCTGTGACAGTGTACTCAATATTAAAAAGGGTCCGGTTTATAGCATATGATCTCATTGTTTTATATATTTGCAAACTATGGCATGAAATCTTGTTTTCAGCAGGGTGAACATTAAATTGTGTGTGTTTCACTTTCATTTCTTTCAGTGCACATATTTTGTCTTTTAAAGTACTACCACTTGAGGGCAGTAGATGGACAAATAATAGTGGACACAGACCCTTTCCCCCTTTTCAAAAACACAAAGGATATCCAGTTATGCTTTTGGTCGGCATATATCTGTCTTGTCAGATTTAAATTCCTTGTACTTGGGGTTTCTCTTATGCACTTTTATGTCTTTCTCTTGCTCAGCTGTCAAATTGTCATTGACTTTTGTGCTGCGTTGGTGGAAATGGGGATTAGTAATACTATGAATTATTTAGGCACCTTGATTATGTAGGTCTCTAAAAATTGGCTGTAGACTGTCATTTCTGCCAGTGTTTAGGGATTTGGAGGAGAAATTACTTTCAGAATTCGTCATTAATAGTGCAGCTGTGGGCCGTGCAATGGGTGACTTTTTAAAAAGTACATACTTGAGAAAGAAACCAGTTTTATGTAAGACTAAGTAATATATGACTTCTTTAGAAAAGCCACAGTGTTCCTAAAACAGGCTTTCATTTCTCTATCTAAAATGATTTCTTATTTTTCTTTTTGGTGGGAATACGACCAACACATTTCTTGACAATTTTTTGTGAGATTAGGTCATGGTCCTTATACGGTGTACACTCCCTATAAAAGTACTTTTTGTGTTTTATTCTGCTTTCCTTTTATTTTTTTCCTCATTGAAACTATTTCATGTCAAAGTGAAAATTTACAGTTCGTAAACAATATTATGAACAATATTATGCAAATAATCATTTGCATAAGTATTCACCCCCTTCAAATCAGCGTTAATTAGATGACAGCAACTTCAGCCTTGAGTTTATGTAAATAGCTTTCACTGACCATTGCAGTGTTTCTCCATTCTTTTTCCAAAACTGCAAACTGTATGCTTCTTTCTGCAAAACTGCTCCTTTCAAGTCCATCCATAAATTCTCAATTGGATTGAGATTGATCTGGCCACTCCAGGATATTAATATTGCCTGTCTTAAAGGTGCTGTATGTAATTTATTGACTGTAGACCTACTAAAGCATGAAAATACCATAATGTGTTTGCAGATAGTTAGGAAGCATGCTAAGTTCACATACTCGTTTCTCTGACAAACAATGCTACAGCCAGTTGATCTACTTTGAAATGTGTGTTCCGTGTCGAATGTCTTTGTTTTGGTCTGTCCGCCCACTGCCATTATACCCAATAGTATTTTGACACCCGGGTTGCCAGTTGGCGGAAAACACAGCGTTTTGCAGCCATGGAAGCCAGCAAACAAACCGAGTCAGAGATCGCAAATTCTACCCGACATAAAAAGCCTCAGCATCCATCTAAAAATCTCTATGAACGGGAGCATATTAAAACGCGAATATATCAACTCATCAACTTACAGTCTGTAAGTCTTCTCGCCTTCCATTGTCAAATGCGCTCGCTCCTGTTAAGTGTGAGCATGTCCTCAATCTGGCAACCCGCATGAGCGTTGAGTCTAAGGAGGCGGCGGTGGGAGAAACAACTCTGTCCAATATTTTGAATTTGGTCTGCAGTACCCATTTCAACCGTTAGCTGTCAATATTACATACTCCACCTTTAAGCCATTCCTGTGTAGTTTTTTGTCATTGTTTTGTTGGAAAACAAATCTTCTCCCAAGTCACATGAGTCCTACAGGATTTACCTGTATTTTGTGACTTTCAAACCCTCACAAACCTTCAAGGGTTTTTCATCTTCAGTCCTGGGGACTGAAATGTCTCACTAATTAAAAGACCTGATTCAGCTCATCACCTTCTTCTAGTGTGTTGAATAGGGAGATATATAAAACATTCTGGGAAGTGGGTCCTGAGGACTGGAGTTGAGAAACACTGTTCTAGCCCTTGTGCTGTGCTGAAAATCCTTTACCTAAATTGGTGTTCCAGCCAGAGGTGTAAAGAGTACCTGAAAACCATACTTGAGTAAAAGTACAGATATCTTACAGTGAAAATTACTCAGTTACAAGTTACAAGTCACCAATTCCTATATGACTTGAGTAAAAGTCTTTTTAACAGTACTTTACTCATACTAAATACAGGCTCAAAGATGCACTAGTCCTCAACACCTAAGAGACAACTGATTTGTAAGATAAGAAATCATGTCTAAAAACAAAATAAAACAACAGCCTCAGTATTGCAATAAATCAAGGTTGAAACAACAGCCTCTTAAACACCTACAAACTCTCAAGTCTCAGTTAAGCTCAAGTTCTCAAAAAGGCCATAAGTAAACCAATATCCTTCAAAAAGGTCTTGTCAGTATAGCGGATAAATAAAATAATGTTAAGCAAAATTAAATAGTCAAAGTCTACTTGCACTGGATGTGCTGGTTTCAGCCTCATCAGTGGCTGCAGTCATGACCTCATCTCCTAAATCAAACACCTGCGATTCAGCAACTACCAGCTAATGCACTCGCATTCATGTAAAGTAGCATTGTTGACAAGTTTGGGTGAGTAAAGGCAAAACACACAAGATATAGTACCTTCAATGCCCTGTAGATGGCAATATCACTTCTTTAAAGCAAAAATAAACTGCTGCAGAAAAAGTTAAGTGCCATGCAAAATGTAATGTGTAATTGCATTACTCATCTCAAATGTATTGGAATGAAAAGTATATTTAAAAATGTAGTCAAGTAAAGAGTAAAAGTTGCCAATATCTTTGATACTCAGTACAACTACAAAGTAGCCAAAAAGATACTTAAGTACAGTAAATAATTACATTTACCCAACAACTTTACACCACTGGTTCCAGCCTTTAAAATTGCTTGTAAATCTCTGATTATGCTGTATTATCACCAAATATTGGATTCAATCTTTTTGTCAACTTGTTTTCTTTTCCCCATCATGAGTAGACACACCCCCTTCCTGCTGATTGGCTCACTCTCTCCTCCCCATCATGAGTGGACACGCCCCTACTGCTGATTGGCTCACTCTCTCTCCTCCCCCATCATGAATGGACACACCCCCTCCTGCTGATTATGCGCCTCAGTTTTTGAGTGAAAATAAAAGGTCAATCAAGCTTTTTCACCTCAAAGAAAAAAAAAAAAAAACCAGAGGTGCATAAGCTCAGATCAATGAGGCCTACGATCAATCATTTCCAAAAAGAAATACAAAACCTGTGCTAATTGAAAGAAAATGAGTTGACAAAAAGATTGAATCCAATATTTAGTAATAACAAAATGAGAGATTAATAGATGGTTTCATCGGACGCACGCACAAACAATGTGTTTGTTGAACGAGTCTGGTAGTAACTTTGTCGCATTTAAGTTAGGCCAAGTACAGGTTCTTTTCTTCTACTGGTAACCCAAAATAAAACTGGCTAGACATAGTTTTAACTTGCATTTTGCTTGTTATCAGAAATAATCACCTCTGGAGGGACTCTGTTGTTATTGATTCTTTGTGAAAGTCTACGAAAGTTAAGTTTGGGTCACAAAATGTTGTTGACGTTGAAACCATCTATAAACAATTTGCCGTATGCCACTAATTTTTGACTGGAAACACCAAAAAAGTACAAAAAAGGAAGTTGTTATACCCTGTGTAAGCAAAGTCAGTAGGTTTTAATCCAATGCAATAACATGAACTAGCTTTTTTTGGGGAAAAAAAGAAAATCCCCTTGACCAAAACTCAAGAAGCATCCCAACAGCATGATACTGCCTACAAAATGCTTCACAGAAGATGTGTAGTGTTCGGATAACATGCATTTTGTTTGGTGGCCAGAAAGCTTCAGACCACAGAACCATCTCTTCAGCCGGCTCTTGATGACCTTCCTCTTAACGCAGTCACATGGTTTTTGAGGACAGCCAGCTCTAGGTAGATTTACAGCAGTGCCGTGCTCTTTCCATTACTTAATTATTGATTTAACTGTACTCCAAGGGATATTCAATGACTTCTTGAAGTCTTATTGTAGCCATCCCCAGACTTGTGCCTTTCAATTACTTTTCTGCTGAATCGCTTGGAGTGTTTTTTGTCTTAATGATGTAACTTCTGCCACAATATTGACTCACAGAAGTTGGATCCTCCAGATAGAGTTGTTTTTATACAGTCAATTGAATCTCTTTGACTATACACAAGTGATTTAGCTATTCTTCTTCTATGTAAAGTGGGTGGTTTTATTTTATATTCAGTTTTATTTTAAATCCCTTTATAGAATCTTGTTCTGATGATGAGCGTCAAGAAAGCCAAAAGAAGTCCACTGTGATTCATTGCTGTAATGCAACAAAACATGAAAAAGTCTCCACTGTATCTCATGTCTACCATTAATTCAGATATTGGCATATTGTTCTAGTTTTATTAGTTCACGTATACAGTGCTTTCTACCACTACGCGTACTCAAGTGTCTAACCTAATAACGGTGAGAAAAAGAACATTATGCATGTTTGCTGTGAAGTCATTTCAGCCCAAATCCCATTTCAAATTAAATCGGTCACATTTAGCTCATAAACGCGCTTTACCTCAACAGTCTAATTTATAATTGAAGGTTAAAACAGGGGCTCAGAGGTCTTAAGAGACATCTAAATGGAGCCGGTAAAGCAATAAACGGGTGCAAGTATGAACCTTCCCTCCCTTTAAGGACCTGAAGCGCTGAGCTCAGCTGTATGAGATCAGGTGAGGTTATTGAGGGGATGTACCACAATTAGCTGATCAGCATGTTTTGTCCTGGCTCATGTCTCACACTTCTATCACTGTGCTTTGTCATGTCTGAGAGGATTAAACACTCATTGACGATATTAGAATTGATATGCACTTTTTTCCTCTCCTCGGTTTGTTTGTTGTTAGACACCAAGTCCCATTTCAAATTAAAGTGAATGACTGCCCCGTAAAAACAAAGCCTAGAATCAATCGACCATTTATAATGTGCAGGGAACAATGCAAAATCTATGGTTGTAAGGAATAAAGTCCCACAGGAGAAATTTAACCCTAGTTAACCTAACACTGTTTCCATTAGCTTTCTTTCTCTTTCTTTTTTTAATCCATGAAAGCCAATTTAATTGAACAGACAAAGAGTCTATTGGTCTAAAAGACTATGCTTATTATATACCATGAAACTCCTTTGTGGGAGACTCTTCTTAAGAGACACAGACAACTTGTTTCCAAAATTAAATTAGCTTTATATTGCCAAAACAAATTAGACGTGTAAACCTGACGTAAAACATTTTCCATGTTAAACTATTCCTGAATGTATACATCACAAAGAAGGAGAGATATATAGAGAACTATGTTTATTTTGAAAGAAATTAACACTTTTATTCAGTAAGGATATATTAAATTGATCCATCAATCACAATTTCCACTAAATATGATGCAGCACAACTGTTTTCAACATTTATAATAATTATAAATGTTTCCTGAGCAAATCAGTGTATTAGAATGATTTCTGAAGGATCATGTGACAAGACTGGAGTAATGATGCTGAAAATTCAGCTTTGATCACAGGAATAAATTACATTTTAAAATATATTAAAAAGGAACCAGTTATATAAAATTAGAAATAATATTTCACAATATTACTGTTTTTACTGTATTTTTGATCAAATAAATGCAGCCTTGGTGAGCATAAGAGACTTCTTTCAAAAACATAAAAAAACGAACGAACCCCAAACCATTGAAAGGTTTTGTATTACGTTAAACATGTCATTATTCATATCTTAATTCAATGTGTTAACTTTTATAGACTTAAAAATAGATTTTAAAATCATTTTTCCTGTCACATTTTCCGCAGATCCTCTAGCACCCCCTGTGGCCACTGGACCCCAATTTCAAATCCACGAACCTGCATATTTCCTTTCCTTTCCTTTTTCTTCCAGAAAATGTAAAAATCAATTAATTACACTAAAGTTTAGAACTAATTTCATAGGCAGAGGGTGAACCAACTCCAGGATAAGGCGGAGATGCGCTTTCCTTTTAAAAACACATTGCCGCACAACCTACTACACATCCCAGCATAAACACTCCCAATAAATTATTTATTAAAGCAATCACATTCACAAACCACTGTTAATTTTAACAGAAAACCAAGCCTTACTGTATGCGTGATTTGGCATGGCAGAAAGCACACAAAGAGCGCTCCCTTTATAATCACTAAAAAGCTGTCACTCATCTTAGTTCATTACGAAGTTCCTTTACAATCAATGAATCTCTTATTTACATAATATCTACACTTTGTTTGTTACAATGAGAGGATTTGTGAGGATTTCCACTCACCGCTCAAAACACCAGAGTTTTTGTTCATGCTAATTTAAACGCCTCTGATTGGCCATTGCGTTAAAAAAAATCAACAGGTATGCTTGTGATTGGCTACATTGCCCAATGCTGCAAAAACACATTGTAAATAGAAACCTTTGACGCTTCCCAGAGCTCAAATGCAGTTAGCACTAGATCGTTTGCCAAATCTGTTTCACCAATATGCTATTATTACAGAGAAAACTAATTCTAGACCTGCAGGAATTGGCAGATTTTCCCTCTAAAAGAAATCAGAAATAGCAGCAGCAGGCAGTGGTTTGAGTGAGAAATATCCACGCTAATCTCAACAAGTCCATGGCTAGGGGAAGGCTAAGCTTTGCCCAGCCTTAAGGCCTGTTCACAACAAGAACGATAACTATAAAGATAACTATATTTGTGTCCACACCAACGAACGATAATGGTCTGTTTATTCTAAGCTCACGCGCTTCGGTTTTAAAGTGAGTACAACATGTTTTTGCTGTTCTTGTTGCATTTACACTGTTTAACCAGCAGATGTCCTCAGCATGCTTTGTTCCGAGTGAATAGCTAGTGTAATCGATCTAATCTAACAGTGAATTTAGCTGACGAAGTCAATATAGTGGAAAAAAAACAAAGCCTAGACTTTTTCACTGCAACTTTGAAGGAAGCAAGACAATGTTGTCGAAACTAGCTCTGGATATCTGAGGTCATTTTATTTTACACCGTTTGCTAGCTTGGTATTTACATTTACATTTAGTCATTTAGCAGACGCTTTTCTCCAAAGCGACTTACAAATGAGAATAGTAGAAGCAATCAAATCAACATGAGTACAATAGTATGTAAGTGCTGTGTCAAATCACAGTTTAATCAGTAAAGTGCTCGTAGAAAGGATTTTTTTTTTTTTTTTAAATACACAAATAGATGGAAAAAATAGAAATCGAAGAAGAAAAGATAGATAAATAAAAAGTAAGTGCTACTATTACTGGGTCAAGTGTTGACAAAAAAGATATGTCTCTAGCAGTTTTTTAAAATGGCTAAGGACTCAGCTGCTCGGACAGAGCGTGGCAGGTCATTCCACCAGCCAGGAACAGACCCGGAGAAGGTCCGTGAGAGTGATTTTGTGCCCCTTTGGGATGGCACCACAAGGCACCGATCGCTTGCAGAACACAAGCTTCTGGAGGGCGCATAAGTCTGAAGTAATGAGTTCAGGTATAGTGGTGCAGAGCCAGTGGTTGTTCTGTAGGCAAACATCAGAGCCTTGAATTGGATGCGAGCAGCTATTGGCAGCCAATGCACACTGATGAAGAGAGGTGTGACATGTGCTCTCTTTGGTTTGTTAAAGACCAGTTTTGCTGCAGCATTCTGGATCAGTTGTAGAGGCTTGACAGTGCATGCTGGAAGGCCAGCCAAGAGAGCATTACAATAGTCCAGTCTGGATAGAACAAGAGCTTGGACAAGAATTTGTGTGGAATGCTCCAATAGGAAGGATCTAATCTTCCTAATGTTGTAGAAGGCAAATCTGCAGGACCAGGCTGTTGGAGCGATATGATCTGTGAAGCTTAAACAATCATCCATCACCACTCCAAGGTTCCTGGCTGTCCTGGAAGCAGTAATGGTTGACGACCCAAGTTGAATTGAAAGGTTATGATGAAGTGTTGGGTTGGCACCGACCACAAGCAGTTCCGTTTTTGCAAGTTGTTGAGTTGAAGGTGGTGGTCCTTCATCCAGGCAGAAATGGCTGTCAGGCAGGCTGCGATGCGACCAGCAACCTGTCGGATCATCTGGTTGGAATGAGAGGTAGAGTTGTGTGTCATCAGCATAACAGTCATAGAAAAAACATGTTCCTGAATGACAGATCCTAGTGATGACATGTAGATGGAGAAAAGAAGTGGTCCAAGCACTGAGCCCTGAGGTACCCCAGTAGCAAGATGATGCGACTTGGACACCTCACCTCTCCAAGATACCCTGAAGGACCTACCTGAGAGGTAAGACTTGAACCACTGGAGTAATTGGTATAATGATCTCATCGTTAATACTTCTCACCATTTATTCCGAGGGCATGACCGATTGTTTTCCATATATCCATTTTTTAAAGTATCCTTGAAAAGGGGAGTACGACTTGTCAAACAGTGGTGGCTTTTTCTGGACCTCAGTGATTAACTTCTCCGCAATGTCGTCTGCCATTTTAAATGCGCGAGCCCTTACATTACAATGGATTCTGATTGGCTGTCAGTGTTTTATCGTTCAACAGCAGGAAAAAATCGTTCTGAAAGTGATCCAAACGATATCATTTCTCGTTATCGTTATAGCTGTGGTGTGGACAGTGCTATTCTTTTATATTTAGATTGATTTTTAGAACTATATCTTTATCGTTATCTTTATAGTTATCATTCTCGGTGTGAACGGACCTTTACACACAATCCGCCTATGACTAATTTCAAGAACAGGCTCACACTACTATAGAGTACCTCAGTGATGACGTGTTTTTGTAGGCAAAACCCGGAAGCGAGTTAGCATTTTAGGACTTCCGGTTCCATCGCCCTAAAGTCTATGGGTTTTCTGAATGGGTTTTTGCTAAATCGCCTGAAATAAGATCTGTGGTTAACAAAGCCTCTAAATATTTTCACGTTTTGATCTATAACATAAAACACACCAGTTATAACCCACTTGTGGTTTTTTTAAACCTTTATTGTGTCTTAAAAACAGGGAACCCGTGCGCCGCTAACTTCCAGGTTGGCCTACAAAAACACGTCATCCCTGAGGTACTCTTTTTGCTGCTGGGATCTTCTGGCAAATAATGAATCAAATCAAAATTAAAAGTGTGGCTTGACATTCGTAGTGATATATAAGTAGGCTACATTTGAGGAAAATTTGACACTGGATAACATTCACGGAAAAACCCCCCCAACATAAAATGTGTCTTGAATATGGGTTCCTTGAGCACAAAGTAAAAGGTGCCATTACGTGTCATTACCAGTTATAGTCAGTGATTTGTTGCTTTTCCGTACCTGGCCTTAGGTCAGCTCTCAAACACTGTGCTGCGGATGCACTTTTGTGAGTGCGCTCCTTTGAAAAGTCATTACGTTGGTGAGAAAGCAAGATGGGTATGACCCGCTTGGCAAAAAAAGAGCTTCTGGAAATTACCCCATCCATCATAATTACACCTATTGGGCAGTGCTAAGGAAGACATGGGGGATCGAGCCCCTTCCCTGACCTGGTACAGATCTAGAGAATAGGAAGACTGAAATTGAACTGAAATCCCTCTGGGTGAAATAACGGGATTATAGAAATGTTTGAAGAAGTCCCTGTTAGGGCGAGAACCAGATTTTACAATGGCTTCTGGGACATTTCCTTTTGTCTGGATATTATCTATCTCTATAGCATCCATCCGATGCGAAGCCCTTGATTGTTCTTGATTCATCACCCATACCAACCATTTACGGCTTCATCGTCTCCCTCACAAGCTTTCTTCAGGACAATCTAGCCATAATGTGTTAATAACAGAAGCTATTTTGAGAGAGTGTTGGCAAATTTAAAATGTTTGCATCTGAAATAGTGTCAGTGATTTGCAGGAATTAGCTTCGTCAAAACACTGTGACAATAGATGCACATTTTTGAAAGCAGTTGCTCCACATCAGCCTGCCAAATGAAGCAATTACTGTTTGCACTTGTTTGTTATGTTTAAATTAAGCCATAGAAGCCAGGAGAAGACTAGGGTCATCAATCAATCAACAATTCACATTAACATTCAAAAACTGTGGTGGAACACAAAATGCATAATTAGTGAGAAACATGTGGCTACATCATGCATAACTTACCGTATTCAATCCCTCTGCCAAAAAAAAAAACGTACATAAAATGTTTATGCACACTTTATTCTGAAGCCAACACACATTAAGCTAGAATAGGACAGCATGTAACGTGAGAAAGCATTTTAGGCAAAGTGAATATTTAGTAATTAGACCCAACAGACCCAATAATACAGTTCACTTCATTTGAATTTAACATCTTGCTTTTTCTTACTTGGTAGTGCACTAGTCTGCAATTTCAGAAGAAGAAAAACACTGAAACAAATTACTGTCAGCTACATCATGAGCCACTTAAACTTCAGATTTGAGTTCGATCATAGTGGTTTGATTCATTATTTGAGCTCCATATTGTACAGTAGATTTACTTTTGATAGTTCTTTATTCAAGTGTTGCTCAGAAAGTTGATATAAATATAGCTTCCCTTACAAAAGTTTAGTTTATTCAAGTGTGCTATTAGTATGCTTCTTTTAAACTAAAAAATAAGTCATACTTCACTTATATTGACAGAAAAGTGTAAGTATATTTGGCCTATACTCAATCTTTTGATTGCAGTATAAAACTAACTAGACTAAACTAAACTAGTTTACTGAGACTAGTAAACTTCAAAGTATACTTTCATGAACTAAAAAATGTGCTACAAGTATTTGACTCATAGACTGTAAAAAAATAGATTTGACTACTAAACCATCATACCTATAGACCTTATGAGGCAGAGAAACAAGCGCGCCGCCATCTTTATAATATTGTCTTTGAACTTCCGTTGCGGTAGCTCTGTATATTTCTATGGCATCGCTGTCAAAGAATTTTGAGAACTAGCTGATGAAGTGGATTTACCTGTTGTAGAGTTAATGAAAGTTATCATGAGCATTGTAATGTTTAAAGCAGATTTAAAGAGGGAAGATTTTAAAACGAGCAGTTCATTCATAAATACGTAAGATCGCAGTGGAAAAACAAACCGGAAGACAAAAGACAACAAGCGCAGCGCTGAAAAGGGGCGGGGCTACATAAGGTCTATAAGTTCACTTTTAGTATAGTTGCAGTACAAACGAAAAACGTAGTTGTAAACTAGTTGTTTACTCAAAGTTTACTACTGTTAGACTTAAAAGTATACTTTTATACTAAAATGTGGGCCAATTTAGTCCCATGTAGTATTGAAACAGTACACTTACAAGTAGCTATACTACTAGTATTGATATTAGTATACTTACGACAAAGTATACTTAAAATATACTTGAACTTTACTTAAGTATACTTAATAAAATGAACTTAAAGTATACTTATTTTTGTAAGGCTTATTTGCTTTTTTTTTTAACATGGCAATATATGTTGAACAACACATGACTTAATGCCATGCACTGTGTTCATTTGTCTTGATTCATTATTTTGAACATACTCCAGTCAAAGGAACATAAACATTGCTTTAAGATGCTTTAAGATGCATTTCTCAGCTTCATGCTCTGACACCTGACGTTTTCCAAGGTGGTCTGTCCTATCAATCAAAATCAAGACCCAATGTTCCTGTAGCTCAAATAGCAGAGCATTGTGCTAGCAACAGCAAGATGGTGGGTTTGATTCCCAAGTAGTGCATTAACTCAAAATATATGTAACTTACACGCAGTGCAACTACCTTTGGATGAATGTAATCCCTTTGGATAAACTTCAACATAGCTCCATAAAAATGATACAAAATTGGAAAATAAAACTAATAGAATTGAGTAGAAATTCCATAGATGACTGTGACGAGTAAAAAAAGCTTAATCACTATCTCATACGCTCAATAACATGTAGCCAACTTTTCCTGAAAAAGCTAATATATGTACTCCTTCTAATTGAAGAAAAGAGTAAACATCTATTGGCCCTAATTTGCAATAAGGTAAAAAGCTATATTTAATTTAAACTAACTTCCTTATATCCTCCCACACACTCAGAGGACTTGCAAATAAGCATGTTTGTAAAGATGCAAACACATTTCCATAGTAAATGAGGCTAAATAGGAGAGATTGTTTTGCTATATTGTGTTGGTTCACCAAGATTAAAAAACGCGCAGAATCCATTGGATAAAGAAGTTGCCAAAAAAGAAATCTTCTCACCTTAGATGGATACTGAAGTATCACATCATGCCCATCATAATTCGACAGTCCGCATGGATTAATGAAAGTAAATGGCTTTCTGTTTAAACCCTCCTCATACGCTCTTTCGAATGTTAATGCGTTTTGATGGTCAGAATGATATTATGAACACTCAGTATAGACCATTAGACATCAAAGCACACAAGGTGTCTGACCTATGCAACATTCCCAGCTGTGGGAAATTATTTGTTATAATAATGCACTGAAACTAAATCACATCACGTGCAGCCTCTTTTGAAGGTGTGATTACCAGACTACTGCTGTTGGATTTGTTGTCATAGGTCAGTAAATATTGCCAAAGCAATTTCACAGGTTAATTGAAAGTTTACTGACATCGCCCTATCTATAATTTTATGTCCAGTTCTAGTTTTTAATCAGCCTAAAAATCTACAGTGATAACACTAATAACCGCTTTCCACTCCAATATCATCATCTCTCTCAGGATTATCAGAGTCCTTGAGAAATCCACTCTCACTAGAAGGAGATCGCATAATTAGATCTGTCTGTCTTAATGCATTCATGATATAGATGGCATGAAGTGTTAAACCCATGTGCACATAATCACCAACTGCGCTCCTTTCCGCCTTCTTAAATGGTTTATTTTCTTTTGTGGTCTTGTTTTCTGCCTTTCCCCATATGGCGGTATCGATTAGGTGGTGTTTGTCAGTCACTAGATTGCTATAGATTTGAATGATTGCTGTGTGGTTCTCTTAGCTAGCCGCTGCTCCATCATGTTGTCTGAAACCGCTGGGTCTTGTTTCTAGGTGACATGGAATCGATGCACTTCACACTAGAGCTTTCCAGAGCAGTCTGTATGTCATCAGTTAGTTTGGTTGGCGTGTGAAAGCGGTATATCAAACTAGAGCGTGGAATAGGAAGGCTGGAACTGGTGGGCTTGTATGAACACAGTCCATTCTAGGGCTTTTCACACTTGAAATAGTTAACCCTGGACCATTTTAAACCCCGGGTAAACGGAATTCTGGGTTATCTTGCTTTCTCGTTTCACACACTGCTCATAATTTACCCGGGGTCAACAATTAATCTTGGTATTCGTAAGCTGACGTTTCACACTGTACATTCCTAAACCCTGGGTTAAAGGTGCCCTAGAATTGACATTTTACAAGATGTAATATAAGTCTACGGTGTCCCCAGAATGTGTCTGTGAAGTTTCAGCTCAAAATACCCCATAGATTTTTTATTATACCATGTTTTAACTGCCTATTTTGGGGTGGCATTAAAAATGCTCTGATTTGGGGTGTGTACACCTTTAAATGCTAGTGCTCCCTGCCCCCAAGCTCGCGACTCCATTAAACATTGCATAAACAATACTGAAGTTTACAATATAACTCTCAAAATGGATCTTTACAAACTGTTTGTGATGCAGCATATCAGATGACATAAGTATTGCATGTTTTGTGGATGTTTGCTAACATTTGATTCTGAATGAGTTTGATAGTGCTGCACGGCTAACGTGGCTAAAGCTACACACAGTTGGAGAGACTTGATAAGAATGCAGATGCGTTTATGACTACAAGCTACAAGCGTTTTCGGGTTAAAAATGAAAATAATGACATGGCTCTGGTCTCCGTGAATACAGTAAGAAACAATGGTAACTTTAACCACATTTAACAGTACATTAGCAACATGCTAACAAAACATTTAGAAAGACAATTTACAAATATCACTAAATATATCATGATATCATGGATCATGAACAGTTATTATGGATCCATCTGCCATTTTCGCTATTGTCATTGCTTGCATGCTTCACAATACCTGCAGAACGTCTGATGATTTGGCTGTGCAGCTCCACGACGTAAATACTGCCTTGCCTTGAACATGGGCTGGTATATGCAAATGTTGTTGGCGTACATATTAATGACCCCGACTGTTGCGTCACAGTTGGTGTTATGTTGAGATTTGCCTGTTTTTCTGTAGTGTTTTTCACGCACAAGATTTACATATGAAAGAGGAAACAATGGTGTTTGAGGCTCATGGTATGTCATTTCCATGTACAGAACTCTTATTATTCAACTATGCCAAGGTAAATTCAATTTTCAATTCTAGGGCAGCTTTAAAGGGTTAGTTCACCCAAAAATGAAAATTCTTTAATTAATTACTCACCCTCATGGTGTTCCACACCCGTAAGACCTTCGTTCATCTTCAGAACACAAATTAAGATATTTTTGATGAAATCCGAGAGGTATACGACTTGTCCATAGACAGCAATATAATCAACACTTTCAAGGTCCAGAAAGGTACTAAAGACATTGTTAAAAAAGTCGACGTGACTGCAGTGGTTCAACCTTAATGTTATGAAGCGAAGAGAATACTGTTTGTGTGCAAAAACAAAACGAAAATAACGACTTTATTCAATAATCTCTTCTCTTCCCTTCTCTTTTTTATTTTTGGGTGAACTATACCTTCAACCAAGACTTTCACTTTACTGAGATAAAGTGCAAAAGATCCATTGGTAACAAACTGACGTCATATGGAGCCAGCATCAACAAACACAAACACCCCAGTGGTCTGGATGAGTGGCAGTTTGGCATTACCCTGTCTGTTTAAGATGACTGAGGTATACTCTACAGTCAGTGGAAATTATGCAAATGTTACATTCCCATAAGTTACACTTGTCATATCTGAATGTCACTGCTGATGTATACCTACTAAGGAATTTGAACATAATCGTGCTATGAATCGAGATGGTACATGTTTTATTGTTGTTTATTGAACTTTCATGGCTTATGGATTATTGAATACTTAAATCTCAATGTCTGGCATCCTAAATCCTGCAGTGATAGGCCTACATGATCTACTCTCACTTCAGCTGAGAGGCATTTTTTTAACATTCAGGCCAGTCTACAATATCCTTCAATCTGCTCCTTTAGTGAGCAGTCACTAGCGTCCTAGATAGTAATGTGGTTCACATTCATGTCACAAATAAACGATTTGTCTCAATTTTAACTCTAGTAATGTGTTGTGTATTGCTATTAATAAGTCAGGCTCTGTAAAAACGATACTGTCAGACTTACATAAATTACACAAATGTGAAGAACTCTGCATGACTAACAAACGAAGTTATGCTGCAGGCGGCTGTATACATGACTCTCATTTCATCTAGTAAAATAATGCACTAATGGCATTTACATCTGTTCATTTAGTACAGCTTTCATCCAGAGTGATTTGTAAACAAGTACTGCTACAATGCGCAGGATACATCCTGTGAACTACAGCTTTATTTGGGTACATTTCTTACACCACGTTGCGTGTGTAAAGATCTCTCTGCGGGGTGCGTGGCTGCAGATAACTGTATAAAACTGCGACCCCGGCAGGACTCGAACCTGCAATCTTCTGATCCGAAGTCAGACACCTTATCCATTAGGCCACGAGGTCTTCAGAGAAGCCAGAGAAAGTTGGAATGAGACTGCATCTGAAGCTGCCCAAAGGCAGCAGTAACAACAAAAAGTATCTAAATATTAAACAATCCTTTTTTTTCATTAGAACATTGATTTAATAAAAACACATTTATAATTATACCAAGTCCTCTATACACTTCAAATATTCTTATTGTTCTCTTGGTTCCAAAATGAGTCAGTGGCTCGAGAAGTGCTCTAAACCGATTCAGTCCCATTCGAATCATTCGTGCTCATTTCGACAGAACGATTCATTCACAACCGCTACTACTTTAGCATCGGCCTCGTGGCCTAATGGATAAGGCGTCTGACTTCGGATCAGAAGATTGCAGGTTCGAGTCCTGCCGGGGTCGCAGTTTTAAAGGGGTTGAACCATAGGCCAAGCACCCACCGGATCTCAATGCGAATTCCATTCAGGGCGGATTTAGACATGGGTAACGGCCCAGGGCGGCATCTTGCCAGGGGCAGCACGAGGCGCCCGCGCAAGGGGGAAAAAAAAACGAATGCGCGATCGGGTTTTTACCACTCATTTGCATGTATCGTCAATGATATGATGTCACCGTGTGGGTCAATTAACCTGGTCGGGAGGGACTCAGAGTGTGCGCCCGGATAAGAACTCTCACTCAAAAGTATACAAGAAGGATGAGGTGACGTCTGTAGGGAGAGCGGGAGGGGAGTGGGACAAGTTCTAAATCAACACTAAATTATGGTAAGACAAAAGGTCTAAGCCACCAAAGGCCGATTTAGGTAAATAAATCAAAAGGAAGAGAGGAAACATGCACAAGATAAAGGCATGTGTGCAGCTATTACTCATATAATAATAATATTAGGCCAATAATAAAATAGGCTAATATAGGGCCTATCACTTATGTTATGCTATGTTGCTTGCTATGCTATTACACATTGGGCAACAATATTCATTTTTCTGTCCAACTAGCTAACATAACCAAAGAGTAAAATGTGATTTTGTAACTTTTGTTAAACAAACGTAATATCGCTCACTTTAATATTTTTAATGTAAAGTTGTGCAGTTTTGGGGAATTTATGGTATTTTTTTTATTATTTATTTGCCTCAACTTGTAATAATTGAAATAATTTATACATTTATATAAAATAGCAAAAATTTATGTTAAATCCACTTTAAAAAAAGATCTACATTTCTCAATTTCATTCATGGTAATAGACATGAAAATGTGCCTTGGTTTAGTGGACGATTGCTGCCATCTACTGGAAAGCAAACACTTTTAAAATTAAAATAACATGAATTTTTAACTACAGTCACAAGATGGCTACAGAGAATTACTCAATGGTTCACGTTATAAAATCATTATTATAATAATAAAAAAAATGACTATATCAAAGTTTACCATGTTTTTTTTTTTTGGGGGGGGTGCAAATTGCTGGGTTTCAGGACAGTGATACGATAATAGTACGATACAGTCCACATTTTGCAAACGCTACGTACCACTCAGCAAAGCACAATGCGTTTTGTTTAGGAAAAGCCAGAGCCATAGAAAGCCGTGGCTCTGGGAAACGCGATCCACCGCTCAGGTTGTGCGTGCGCATGCGCAAAGCGCAGTGAGTTTTGTTTAGTGTGGGAAATGCCATCTCTGATGCCACGCACACAAAGAAACAAAGTTAGTACATCCTATTAGGTATTTCTACCATTCATTGTCAGTATCTACAATCCATATTTATCCTCATTTATTGTGGTTATCATGATGCGCTACTCATGATCGTAAAGTGTAAAAAAAGATGGACGACGCGACGCCGCTTCCATTGTAATGAACTGAATGTAAAATGTACGACGATGGGCGTTGACATGTTATGCAAAAACGTCGGTTTGGAGCCTGGGCATGCGCAGAAGGAATCGTCAGTGGAGCCCGGAGGCGGAGTCGCGGTATCAAACTTCCGCCCAGACGACTGCATCATCACTGATGTATTTTAAATAGGCTATATAAATTATACACAATTTTAAATTCTACCTATAAAATAATAGGCTATTCTGTTTCTAGAGCAATAATATTTTTGAAACAGCAAATTAACTCAATATAATATGCCACTAGAAACAACTCTAAAATGTCATAAACGATCCTGCCATTTTAAATAAAGTTTAACTAACGTTACAGGAGATCGATTGCTGTAGACAGTGCTCTATAATTAATTAGAGTAGGCTATCATTAGTTTTGTCCTGCTAATTATTATTTTATACCATAAAAATAATTAGTAACTGCCAGATAACGATCACCTGCTTTTTCCCATCATGGCTAACGTTAGGCGTGTTATCTTAACAATAACATTTATTAATTAGCTTATAAAGCCCACATTTAACGTTACCGAAAAAAAGTTCAGTGATCCGTCAGATCCTGTAGGTCGGTTAGTACAGTTTACTGCTGAACAACTCATTTTGTCAGTGTGAAATAACAGAATTAATAGTTAGTTATATATCTTTAATCTCCCCTCGAAGCTCTGACAATCCTCAGAGAAGCTGTCAATCACAACTGTCAATCATGACGACACGCCCCATTTCTATAGCTTCAAATTGCTAGCTAAAATCAAACTTGTCACAAAAACGAACAATTGAATATATGATAACAAATACCTTAAATGACCTTCAATTTTATTTTGAAGCGTAATTTATTTTTTTATTTTGACTCAAGTCCCGTTCGTTTGCATGGAGAGGGCGAGGTTTATGACCTGTACTGCATCCAGCCACCAGGGGGCGATCAAAGAGCCCGCAGCTTCACTTTTCAGGACGTATGAGGCACACCCGCTCATGATGCTTTAATTTTGGCATGAATGAGAATGTAACGCCCTTCATCATTACAGTTTAAACTACCTGCAAATTATCTTGCCTTGCTTGCTTGTTTAACTGTCTCAATCTCACGCACCAGTAATCCAGAAGAGTATTCAGCGTTTGGAGGTGTAGGGAGTATTTGTGATGGTCTAAAAGCCATATCTTAAAACGTTGCATATTTACATTTATTCTTGTGATACCACTACAGTTGCATTGATCCTGAGTTGACTGCTGTTTTTTGTAGAATGTTCTTGGTAATTTGTGGTTTAGCTATAGCACTTCTTCAGACTCTAAATGTACAATATACAAGTATTGTAAAATGCAGTTTGTGCTTTTTTATAGGAATAGAACAGTTTGTTGTTGAAGACATTGAGGACCATTTAGGGTTTATATGACGACATATACACTATTTAATATTTCTATATAGTATGTTGCACAAACATTATTAACATATCTTCACTTTGCTGTTGTTCAGAACAACATCTACTTTGGACTCTGGCTCTGCCATAAATCTAAACATCTACACAGCAACCATAAATATCCTTGTCTCCTCACCACTAATTGAAGTTGTGGCGACAAAACTTAGTTGTAATCAATTTAATGCCTCTCTTTAAAGTAGAAAACAGCAACTCAGCACTTTAGCGAACATTAGACTTACCAAAAACACATTAGAGAGGGGAAGATTAACTTACTACAAATATTTTTCACCTAACGTAACCTAATAAACTCACAGACTTACTGATGCAGTCGATAGCATGCAAAACACTCACATTAATGGTTTTGATCAGATTGAAAAATGCTGATAAAGGCTGTTTTGGTTACTGGAAACCATTTGTCTAAAGAATATAATTTGAGAGCTACTAGCATTAGTGTGAAAATGCGTCTCATAATTGTATTAAAAATGACGGCTTACAAATAAAGGCTTACGTTTTTGTGTACGACAAAGGATAGATTTATTTCCCTGCTACGTGTTTTTGTGGCATCTGCTGGTAAACTGGAGCCCAGCAAAGAGATGTTCTGAAAGCAACAACTCAGCACTACTTCTTTTCTTTTTCTTTTAAAGAATGCAGATTTTTTACATAAACAACTGTATAAAAAAAAAAAAAAAAAAAAAAAAATTGCTGCGCATTGTAGTTTGTTGTATTACTGTTATTTAGCTTCAATCGCCTATTTTTGTCCACTACAATAGTTTGAAAAAATTCAGTAGTCTTGGAAAAACTGTTATTACTGTGGGTGTTTTTTCTAAACATTCAGGGAAAATGCCTACAAGACAGTTTTGTACTTAATCTGTCACTGTTACTATTGCCCGGTTAGGGATTTGTGCTATGGACATAAGTGATACATAAATGGACATGGTGATTAATTGTGCAGCTTGTTGAGGAAAGGTGTGATATTGCTTTCAAGTATTCTGACTTATGATTTTCACCTGGCGCGAACAAGAAGACTTACAGTGAAGGAAGAGACAGACCTAGAGACCAGAATAGCATAGAGGTGTGATGGGATTAGTCAAAAAAAAATTTGTTATGTCTTAGTAAAACTGCATATATACACACACAGACACTGATCAGGCATAACATTATGACCACCTTCCTAATATTGTGTTGGTCCCCCTTTTGCTGCCAAAACAGCCGTGACCCATTAAGGCATAGACTCCACTAGACCCCTGAAGGTGTGCTGTGGTATCTGGCACCAAGATGTTAGCAGCAGATCCTTTAAGTCCTGTAAGTTGCGAGGTGGAGCCTCCATGGATCGGACTTGTTTGTTCAGCACATCCCACAGATGCTTGATTGGATTGAGATCTGGGGAATTTGGAGGCCAAGTCAACACCTCAAACTTGTTATTGTGCTCCTCAAACCATTCCTGAACCATTTTTGCTTTGTGGCAGGACGCATTATCCTGCTGAAAGAGGCCACAGACACCAGGGAATACCGTTACCATGAAAGGGTTTACGTGGTCTGCAACAATGCTTAGGTAGGTGGTATGTGTCAAAGTAACATCCACATGGATGGTAGGACCCAAGGTTTCCCAGCAGAACATTGCCTAAAGCATCACACTGCCTCCGCCAGCTTGCCTTCTTCCCATAGTGCATCCTGGTGCCATGTGTTCCCAGGGTAAGCGACGCACACGCGCCCGGCCATCCACGTGATGTAAAAGAAAACGTGATTCATCAGACCAGACCACCTTCTTCCATTGCTCCGTGGTCCAGTTCTGATACTCACGTGCCCACTGTTGGCGCTTTTGGCGGTGGACAGGGGTCAGCATGGGCACCCTGACTGGTCCAGCCTTCGCTCCCCATGTGCATCAATGAGTCTTGGCCGCCCATGACCCTGTCTCCGGTTCACCACTGTTCCTTCCTTGGACCACTTTTGATAGATACTGACCACTGCAGACCGGGAACATCCCACAAGAGCTGCAGTTTTGGAGATGCTCTGACCCAGCCGTCTAGCCATCACAATTTGGCCCTTGTCAAATTCGCTCAAATCCTTACGCTTGCCCATTTTTCCTGCTTCTAACACATCAACTTTGAGGACAAAATGTTCACTTGCTGCCTAATATATCCCACCCACTAACAGGTGCCGTGATGAAGAGATAATCAGTGTTATTCACTTCACCTGTCAGTGCTCATAATGTTATGCCTGATCGGCATGCATATTTATATATATATATATACAGGTGCTGGTCATATAATTAGAATATCATCAAAAAGTTGATTTATTTCACTAATTCCATTCAAAAAGTGAAACTTGTATATTATATTCATTCATTACACACAGACTGATATTTCAAATGTTTATTTCTTTTAATTTTGATGATTATAACTGAAACTAAGGAAAATCCCAAATTCAGTATCTCAGAAAATTAGAATATTACTTAAGACCAATACAAAGAAAGGATTTTTAGAAATCTTGGCCAACTGAAAAGTATGAACATGAAAAGTATGAGCATGTACAGCAATCAATACTTAGTTGGGGCTCCTTTTGCCTAAATTACTGCAGCAATGCAGCGTGGCATGGAGTCGGATCAGTCTGTGGCACTGCTCAGGTGTTATAAGAGCCCAGGTTGCTCTGATAGTGGCCTTCAGCTCTTCTGCATTGTTGGGTCTGGCATATCGCATCTTCCTCTTCACAATACCCCATAGATTTTCTATGGGGTTAAGGTCAGGCGAGTTTGCTGGCCAATTAAGAACAGGGATACCATGGTCCTTAAACCAGGTACTGGTAGCTTTGGCACTGTGTGCAGGTGCCAAGTCCTGTTGGAAAATGAAATCTGCATCTACATAAAGTTGGTCAGCAGCAAAAAGCATGAAGTGCTCTAAAACTTCCTGGTATACGGCTGCGTTGACCTTGGACCTCAGAAAACACAGTGGACCAACACCAGCAGATGACATGGCACCCCAAACCATCACTGACTGTGGAAACTTTACACTGGACCTCAAGCAACGTGGATTGTGTGCCTCTCCTCTCTTCCTCCAGACTCTGGGACCCTGATTTCCAAAGGAAATGCAAAATTTACTTTCATCAGAGAACATAACTTTGGACCACTCAGCAGCAGTCCAGTCCTTTTTGTCTTTAGCCCAGGCGAGACGCTTCTGACGCTGTCTGTTGTTCAAGAGTGGCTTGACACAAGGAATGCGACAGCTGAAACCCATGTCTTGCATACGTCTGTGCGTAGTGGTTCTTGAAGCACTGACTCCAGCTGCAGTCCACTCTTTGTGAATCTCCCCCACATTTTTGAATGGGTTTTTTTTCACAATCCTCTCCAGGGTGCGGTTATCCCTATTGCTTGTACACTTTTTTCTACCACATCTTTTCCTTCCCTTCGCCTCTCTAATAATGTGCTTGGACACAGAGCTCTGTGAACAGCCAGCCTCTTTTGCAATGACCTTTTGTGTCTTGCCCTCCTTGTGCAAGGTGTCAATGGTCGTCTTTTGGACAACTGTCAAGTCAGCAGTCTTCCCCATGATTGTGTAGCCTACAGAACTAGACTGAGAGACCATTTAAAGGCCTTTGCAGGTGTTTTGAGTTAATTAGCTGATTAGAGTGTGGCACCAGGTGTCTTCAATATTGAACCTTTTCACAATATTCTAATTTTCTGAGATACTGAATTTGGGATTTTCCTTAGTTTCAGTTATAATCATCAAAATTAAAAGAAATAAACATTTGAAATATCAGTCTGTGTGTAATGAATGAATATAATATACAAGTTTCACTTTTTGAATGGAATTAGTGAAATAAATCAACTTTTTGATGATATTCTAATTATATGACCAGCATCTGTATATATATATATATATATAGGCCTACATACAGGTCTACCCAGCTAACATGGTTCTGTCAAGGTTTTCTCAAAATTATGATCAAATGTTTTTCCAGTAAATTTAATAGAATTTATGTGGTCTTTAATAATTTTCTTAAAACATTGGCACAAAAATGTTATATATATACATCATTCTTTTCTGAAACTTTTTATTTGGAGATTTGTCTAACATCTAGATGTCAGACATCTAAAATTCTTTTTGACAATTTTCATTTAAAATTGTTGACCCCAAAATGCATTGCATCCTTATTTTTATAGTAAAAATTGGGCATTTTTAATGTGTAAGGCTTGCAGTAATAGCCGCAGTTATTTTAGCTGGACAAAAGCAGTCTGTTATGCTGCTTGATGTTGCAAACTGGTATTTGTTATCATATTATTTTAGTTATTTAAAATTTTAATTTTAATCATAAACACACTGGTTTGTAGCGCAAAAAAAGTCTTGCACATTTATGAGAAAAAGCTTACTTCTGTATTGAAAAATAAGGAGGATATTTCGCAACCTCTTTGTCTTTTGACTTTGCCATTAAGCGCCCAGAACACCCTAGCATCTTCATAAAATTAAATCTGTATCTGATAATGTCTATAATCATTAAGAATGTGTCATTCTGGAGTATTGAGCTGTAAATGTCTCAGCTTCTGAAAGTATTCGCTGTAGATTTGCAGTTTACCATCTATCTTCCTCAAGACTTTGGTATGAGCAAACAGTTTATACTGTCATCTTACTGTAGTGTCATCTATCATCTCATGTCTTAATGTTGCAGACCAGCACAACTCAACCTTCACTGTCTCTTACATAATGACATGGCCATGAATTTTCTTGCTGGAAAGGTTTTTGATAAATGAAAGCCCAGCGAAAGTACATTTTGTTTAAAAGTCTGTTTTTAATTCCCCCTCCCCTCCAAGATTCATTATTACTTCATCACGAGGCAGACACAGGACACTTTGTTGTTTCATAAATTCATTTTAAGGAGCATATTTAAGATCATAATAATGTCCTCATCTCTACTCTTTGTGGTTTAGTTAGCTAATAAAATGTCATATAAAATGAAAGCCCTTTGAACAACCATAATGACCTCACTAATAGGTACGCAGCGCTTTACAAGCATAATCCACGGAGCTAATTGTTGGTACTGCTAATAGCTTGCCGTAGCCTTTTAATTAAACACTAGATGAGCACAAAAATGGATCACTTTGCCTATCTATTGGTTCCTTCATCTTCAATAATTTACATTTAATCACGTCTTTCCTGCATGTGCACTGTAAATAATGGCAGCCTCGATGGATATGCACACAATCTTGAGACTAGGAGAGAATTAGAGTCAGATCTATATAATCATGTTTAATGCTTCGTGACCTCATATCTACGAAATGTCATTGTCTGGTGTATGATAAAAGTATAAAATCATACTTGGTTCTAAGTTCTGCTCCATAGTCTAGCATGAATAAATTGTGGGTTGTGTTTTTTTGTTGCATGTGTTTGCTGTCCATCATATCAGGATCAATTCATGAGAAGTTTTGTATTAACCTTTATTGAATCATTTGCCTTATTTCAAATGCAACCAACCTTTCTCAAGGCAGCTGTATGCCATCCTGCTGTCATTTTATGAAATAAACAGAGAATTACAGATTCTAGGCATTGCCTGTGGATCAAAGCTAATGAGTGAATTGAATAGAGAGAATTGGATTTTGTTGAGTCATAATTGTATCACAGCTCTGCAGTGATCTCAATGTCCTTAAAGGGGAGCTATTATGCAAAATTCACTTTTATAAGGTGTTTGAACACCGATGTGTGTGCGCAGAGAAAAACCAGCCTATAATGGTAAAAATCCACTCTTTTTTTTTATAATTCCCATAAATGAGAAGCAATCTCTTCAAACGAGCTGATTTAGATTCCCCCCCCCACGATAATGTGATCCCCCCTATGATGATGGCACATACAATTGGAATTACTGTAAACAAGAGTTTCCTAGTTAAAAATTGCACATGAACACCCTTTCTGTCATTTTTGGTGCGTGAGTTTGTCCTGTTTTGTTGTTGCCGGTATGCCGGGGCGTGAGTTGTTAAAGCTCCGCCCTCTTCTGGAAAGGGGCTCGGGAGCAACAGCTCATTTGCATTTAAAGGGACACACTCAAAAACAGCACGCTTTTGCGCACACCCAAAAAGTGGCAATTTTAACATGCTATATTAAATTATCTGTGGGGAATTTTGAGCTGAAACTTCACATACACACTTATAAATATTTAAAAATGTGTGATGAACATTAGCTAATAAACAGGTATATCCGGGTGCAGGTAACACGGAGAAAGAGTATACTGTTCATTTGCATATAATACTGAGATTATAACAATTCAATAATAGTTGAAAATCTGTAAAATTATTCTTTCAATAAAGTGCATTGCTAATGCAACATAATTATTTGTCACTAAATGTCATTGCGTCAGTGTCCATCCACAAAATCTTGCAATATAGAAGTTTACTTGATTTGTATTGAGGCTAAATGAATCATATTTGTTTACTGAACAGCAGATTTCTAGTTCCCAGCATGCTTTGCCTAGGAGTGTATGAGAGAATGAAATGAATTGGAAAATTAAAGTGTTGATGAAAAAAGGGGAGAAAAGTGATGTTGGCATTTAGAGCAGGCATTTTAAGGGTTAACTTTATCCTGAAGAATGGAAAAGATATCTAGATGCTGGTTCAAAATGTTCTGATTCTTTATTATTGTTCTTTATAGTTGTGTTAGAACGGCACGATTCTGGATGAATTGAGAATCACAATTTTTTTTGTTTCAAATAGAGATCGCTGAACAAACAACTAAAGAAAATAACATGTAATTTACTAGTGTTTCTGGCAAAATGTCAATTGCTGCAGTCTATATAAAATGTTTAATTAATCTGAATGAATTGTTTTAAAAAAAATTGTTTGAGTGAATGATTCAATGACTCACTCATAAATACTTCACTTGTTTCATTACTGAATGAATCAGCATTTTTGAAACAATCTCTTGAATGAATGATTAAATTACATATTTTTAAGTCACTTGTAATTGATACAATTGTTACTTGAAGCGCAAAGTTACTTTCAAAAGGTTTTGCTCAATTTTGATCGATTCCGTAGACATCAATGTTTATATCTGACCTATAAACTTTTATCGCAGTACTTCTGTGAAAACTTGAATAATTGTAACACAGAAATAACAATACTGTTCAAACAAAATTGCAAATATTGGTAGAAAAGACTGTTTGTGAAGCTGTTTCATATGATATCTGCTCTCTCTGGGTCAGCGGCAGCACCAACGCTGATTTGAATGTTCTGCATTGCGATCTTTTAACGATCTTGTGCAGCTCTTATAAATTGTGTTCTTTTGCACTTTAATCTGTTTGAATCATGTTTACATTATACACTTTTGTGTATTGTTTTAATGTTAAAGGTCCATTTTGTCATTTAAAAAAAGTTACTAAACTTGTTAAATCTCTAAGAGGACAGCACTGTTTATCATTATATACTGTATCTTTTCAACCTGTTTTTGTAGCGTAATATAATACTGTGATAAAAGCTTCAACAGTTATATGAAAATTTGATACCGTCACATGCCTGTTTTGCTGCACAAAGCATTTGAGTTGAGTTAACATGGCAGTTTTATGTTAAGAAAGTGCTTTTACTTGATGAACAGTGGGTTAATATTTTTTTGCATGCGTTAATTGGTTACTACCATGGTTACAGTCTCCCCCACACTGACATCTTGTATTAAATTCAATATAATTATATTACAATTTTAAAGGTATTACTATTGCACCAGTACACGTTTCATATAAATCAAAAGATGGCACACTCTAATAAAAGTTGCAAAATGGAGTTTTCGCAGCAATGCCATAGAAGAACCATTTTAGGTTCCCCAAAGAACTTTGCTGTGAACTTTTTTTTCTCAGTGTGAAGAACATTTTAAAAATCTAAAGAATCTTTTTACACTATAAAGAATCTTTTGTGTAATGGAAAGGTTCCATGGATGTTAGGGATGCAATAAAGAACCTTTATTTTTAGGATCGCATGTAGTATTATGAGAATATTACATTTGCCCTCGGTTTCCGCAGCTGGTCATTAGATATGTAGTTGAGTAAGGTGTACATGTGAATACAAAGATATGGTAATCTCCTCTTGGGCCGCATGGCACATAAGGTATTCAGTTTTTCTCCCTGCACAAAATGTGCTGCTTCTTTGACCGTACAGTGACAGAGGCTGATTTCTGTCTGCTCAGCACTTCAATAACATTTCCATTCAGTGCTTTGACACTTAAGAACTGCAGTTTGCCTTCAATCAGGCGTCTCCACCATGGATGTGACCTTAACCTGCATAAGGTAATGCTTTATTCTCGGCAAGCTCTGTCTGGTGATATGTGCTCTGCGTCAGACGTTACCTCTACATGTCTGTGTGAAACCAGAGATCAAGTGCATATGTAAATATATACCCTCTTAATGAAAGGCACCAGATAATCAGGGTTCATAACAAGTCAAATAGTCACGTTGTATTACACAGTTAATATTTGCTGTATTTCTCAGAGAGTGAATCAAATGTTAGAGATGACTCACTTCTAGAGACATCAAAAATGGACTGGAGTGGCTGCTTCCTCTCTTTTATGTCAATTGATTGTATCTTCACAGCAAATAGAGTGACAATATTTCCCTTTCATCGTCTTGGCCCGGGCGACAGGAAGTTGTTCAATACAAGGTTTTGCTGGGTGACGCATTTTCACAGTAACGCAGCAGAACTGAATGGTGTCCTTGGAGGTGTCTTGAAGACAGTTCGTGAGTGTCAGGGGGAAAGTCAGTAGTGCTCTGTGACTATACTTGTTGACTGTCAAGGCCTCTGATACACCTGTGAAATTAAACACAAGTCTCGGGCTCTGACTCATCCACATGTACAAGACACGGCATTCACTCATTTAATGAATGACCAAACGGGAGTTCGGAATACATTTGTCGTACAAAACGGCGAGTCCTTGATGATGATTTATTTTTTTAAAAACTATCTCTTTCAAAGCTGTAATGCTGTATTTTTGTTCCGGGGCATCATTAACTTAGTATTAATTTTTTAGAGGCTACCAGTGCCAGTCTTGGTTAATTTTGCATGTAAGGGGCCATTTACACAACATCGTTTTCAGCTAAAAACGTAAAACTTTTTATGCATTTTGGATGTTCAATTACATTTTGTTGGCCTGAAAATGCCAACTTTTGAAAACGGGATTCAAAGTGCAAGTTTTTGAAAACGATACCATGTTATCGTCTTCATGTAAACTACAAAAATGTGAATTTGTGAAAACGGTGATGTTCAGTCTATAGGCGAGTAGTGTTTCTTTACAAATTGACATAGCCAACTACTGGCCTGGCATTAATAATACAGCGTTTTCAGTCATTTTCGTGCGGATCGGGGTATGTTTAAACCACAATGATGTACTAAAAATGGAAGAGTTTTTCCTTTGTACTTTTCACGTACAGATAACACCATTGTCAAAACGATCCCTTCAAGTGGTAATGTTTTCAATTAATGTACAAGGTAACCTGGGTTCAAATCCTGGGGCCTGATTTATAAACATTGCGTACTCACATTTCAATGCCTTTTTTGTGCATACGCAATGTTTATACAGTACATCAGGCCCCAGGATTTGAACCCAGGTTACTATGTACATTAATTGAAAACAATACCACTTGACAAGCTTGTCTTAGGGTACGTTTACACCACAATGATGTACTAAAAATGGAAAAGTTTTTCCTTTGTATTTTTCCATGCACATATTGGGATTTATAAAAAATAAACTTAGCATAAATATGTGTGCACCTTACGGGAGCTGTAGACCGTACAGACGCCCTCTTTTAATGGAGAAAGAGAAGTAATGAAGTAAACAGAATGATTTTAAACTCTGTTTTCCATTTGAACATTTCCATTTTCACATTTATATTTAATTTGCCACTCTCATTTATAGAGTTAAGAAATCATTATCCAGAAGTTACAACATTTTTTATATTAATTTAAGTAGAAATATTTGTAGTGGATGCACTCCTTTTGAACACTTTGCCTATGGCATGCTGTGTTTTAATGTTTCAACTACAGCGAGGATTGCTTGCCGCATGATAATCCCACTTTAAATTTTAGGAGGATCTATTGACATAAATGTAATTTAATATACATAATTATGTTTTGAGTTGTGTATAAAAACCTTACATAATGAACCATTATGTTTTTATTACTTTAGAATGAGCCATTTCTATACATACATTGTGAGTCCCCTTATGTTAAGTCGCCATTTTGCACAGGATGTTTCTACAGTAGCCCTAAACGGACAAACTGCTCTACAGAGCGTGTTTGCTTGACTAGCTCTCTACTGTCTGCTCATCTTTGTCCTGTGTTGGCCACCATAGCTTCTCTATATTGCTAGTCTCATTGCTAGATGCAACTAAAATTTACACACTGCACCTTTAAATTGTGTTCTAAATAGCAGAACTAAATAGCAGGCAACGTAATGGCATAATGACAGCACTCGCTTGATTATCGAACAGTCCATTATATGTCTTGTGCCGTTAAACATGGTATAACGTGGATGGGACTATTCATATGGAAATTATATGCAGATGACGTTATAAGCTCCATATATGGTTATTTTCGGGGAGGTGACGAGTGGAGATGCATGTACGTACAATCCTCCACTGACTGGCTTTTATAAAGGGAATATTGCGCAGGTTCTGGCTTTTTACAAATCTGAAAACTTTTGTGTGTACGCACTTTTAGGATGAAATCTACAGAAAGTTTTATACATGAGGCACCTGACCTCTTTAAAAATAAAAAAATAAACCGAGCAAAAATGGGTGGGTGGTTGTTGGCAAAATTTTCATTTTAAAGCCAGTGATTAAATCAATTGGACTGTCTAAATGTAGACTTTTAAATATGAATGAGTGATTTCTGCCTACACTTGCCTGCAATAATTGTGAAACTTATCAAAGAAATTATCCAAGATATTATATATTGGGAGTTGCATTTAAAATCCACATGACTCTAAAAATAGCACCAGTTTTTATTTATTTTTTTAATCATAGTTCATCTTTGTTTCTCTCTTCAATGTTTGCGATTGGATAAAAAGCACAGTATTTTTGTATTTTCTGTAAAATGGAACAATGTAGAGTTAGTAACCAGCAAAGCCACATTATTGTGGCTGTAAATATGCTTTCAGTGATGAGGCAAATTGTTTGCAGCTCCAATGTTTGACAATGGCAAACATTTCAGATGCTCATTTATGCAGGACCACGAGTAAAAAAAAAAAAATTCTACCTGAATGAAAAAATGCATGTGAGCAATGAGAAATATTTGAAAGCTTGACTGCCAATCTTTATTTACTTATTTATTTAAAAGATGAGATACCTCACATGCGAACAAGACCGATCAATGTTATTGTGATTCTAGAGTATAGTTGACTGGATGTGGTTATAAACAGCTACCATGCACAACTGTGAAGCACAGTGATGAAAAATACCAACTTTAGTCTAATTCAAGTTGAAAAAAATTAATTAGCACATATTAGAATGAATAAGAGCATATTAGATTGATTTCTGAAGGATCATGTGACAGCGAAGACCGAATGATGCTGAAAATGTAGCTTGGATCACAGGAATAAATTACATTTTTAAATGTATTAAAATAGAAAACAATTATTTTCTTTGGCCAAAACAATGGTTTGAAATGTGGGTATGTTACCCTTTTTGCTGTTTAAATAGACCATATTATTTTACAAAGTCTTGATTTTGTTTTTTGGGTCTACTAGAACAGATTTTCAAGCTTGAATGTTCAAAAAACACATTATTTTTCACATATTTGACATTGTTGCAGCTCCTCTCTTCCCAGTCTGTCAGTAACGCTCTGTTTAGTTCCTGTCTCTATGAAGCCCCTCCTTCAGAAAAGTGCAATGTGCTCTGATTGGAACAGTGGAACAGTGTGTTGTGATTGGTTAACTGCTTCAAGTGTGTTTTGAAAATGTCACGCCCCTTACTCTAACCTCGAGTTTCAACCAAGCGGCAACCTCCCCCAGTTTCTCTTGAAGCCAATATGGAAGTGACTTAAACTGCAATTCACAGGCTCAGGGACAGGCTCCAAAAGAGAGCAGAATCTCATTGACCCCCATGTTAAAAGGACCAACTTTACAGCAGAAAAAAACATGTTTACAGCCTGGTACAAATTGTGGTTTTGGTCTATACAGCTAATTTTGCCATTCATGACAACTCTGAGGGGGGTGAATTTTTTTTATAACTCATCCGTTTAAATTATATTAAGCCTTAAAGTTCTGCATAATTAAGGGCGTGGTCACTTGAGTGACAGGTGGAGTGCTGTTGCTGTCTGTGAGCCGTCATGTTACCTCAGCTAATTCCAGTCGTTGAATTTGGCATCTCTGCTGTGTTTGTGCTTTTTTCTGGATTATTTTATACAATTATCAAATAATATGGCTTGCTGTACGGTTTTATGGTCGAGACAGATGCACACATGTGGAAGATAAACAGAACACATGTTGTTGGATCATCTTGGCATTGGCTAAAAGTTTTGTTCGTGAGATTTACAATGACAATGGCTAGAGAATATGCCTCTCAAGACACCACAAAATCCGACAGAACTGCTTGGATATTATAACTAAAACTGCTGCACTATTTTGAAAAATTACACTTTGGACGTGGGCTCATTTGTTTGTGAGAGTCTAATGTTCATATACAGTTTTACAACATAAACGCTGCTCAAATTGCATAATTTCTTGAAGAACAATGATGGAGAGCAGATCATTCAGAAGAAATGTGATGCAAACAATGGACAATATATCAATATTTCATGGATTTAACGCTTTTGTGGACAAAAAGTGCTGTTGTTTGTTTTTCAGTGGACGCTCATGGTCATTTTACCCAAGTGTGACAGATTGGATTCATCTCGCGATTGCCATTTCATTACAAAGGTATGAAGTCGCATTTTGATTTTGCGTGTTGTCATTTGCACACCCGACACGAATTACAATATTACTGTTGCTGGAGCATCTATATTGTAAAAAAGACACCGTAGATTGACAGCAAAGAACTTTCAAATGATATAACTTATCTTTATTAATACAAACCTGATTCCAAAAAAGTTGGGACCCTGTACAAATTGTGAATAAAAAAGGAATGCAATGATGTGGAAGTTGCCACTGTGTGGCATCCCCTCTTCTTTTTATAACAGTCTGCAAACGTCTGGGGACTGAGGAGACAAGTTGCTCAAGTTTAGGAATAGGAATTTTTCTCTGAGAAACTCCTTTCTGATATTGCTCCACTATTTTTCGCCGCAGCATTGGGGGAATTGGTGATCCTCTGCCCATCTTGACTTCTGAGAGACACTGCCACTCTGAGAGGCTCTTTTTATACCCAATCATGTTGCCAATTGACCTAATAAGTTGCAAATTGGTCCTTCAGCTGTTCCTTATATGTACATTTAACTTTTCCGGCCTCTTATTGCTACCTGTCCCAACTTTTTTGGAATGTGTAGCTCTAATGAAATCCAAAATGAGCCAATATTTGGCATGGCATTTCAAAATGTCTCACTTTCAACATTTGATATGTTATCTATATTCTATTGTGAATAAAATATAAGTTTATGAGATTTGTAAATTATTGCATTCCTTTTTTATTCACAATTTGTACAGTGTCCCAACTTTTTTGGAATCGGGTTTGTATTTTAGATAGTGTCTAAGATAGATAGATAGCTTCTTTAGCCTGCTAACATGATCATGTTGCGCTAGGTGGGCGTGGTTTTAGCAACCAGGCACCTCAGTTCCAACCACGTCCCACCTCTTTGCCCATTTTCAGTTATCTGACGCACGACGACTCACTGCCAAAATGGCAATGGACGCTTTTTCGCTTCAAAAATGCTCTTCAGAAATCTACGGGTGATGTCACAGACACTATGTCCATATTTTTTTTACAGTCTATGGTTTCGACATATTACTAACGCAACTCAACCAGGCCCCGCCCCTTTATTTTGCATATGTTTTGGGCGGGAATTACTTAAATGAGGAATATTGTGATAGTGTTCATTCCCAGAAGAAAACTGACAACAACTGAGGTGTTTCATGGAGTTCAGAAACCATATATCAAGAATAACTCCCTTTCATGCTCAGATATCAACATTACACACTAATAAGAAAGTTGAAAATGTAAAAAAGCGTAATAGGTCCTATTTAATGTTTTGTACTTCATAGTGATTTGTTTACACTTTGCTGAAGATCCAATAAAAAGACTATAAATTCTATTCATTATATCAGTTTCCCACTGTGACAACCCATATTGCGTGACAGTATGTTCTGCTGTTAAGGAGTCATTATGTTTAATGAACTGTAACTTTTTACCTGGGCAACATGGTGGAAATCGCTATTTGCACCCATACTCCCCATGTCAATTATTATACATACTAATGCGTAAACATGTTTTGCAACTTAATGTTCCAGCTAAGTTCACGGTAGGTAATGTGGTTATGTATAATTGAAATAAAAAGTCCTAGTGTACATAATGCATAATGCAGATATGGAAGACTGAGATCTTTTCCTCTCTGTCTTTACCTTTTCTAAAGTGCAACAGTTGAGAAAGGTGACAGAAAACATCATTCACACATGGTCTCCAAGCTAACACAGTTGCTCTCACCTTTATCACCTCGCTCATACACATCTCTCCTCTCACATATCTCTCCTCCTTCTTTTAATGCTGTTGATCAACCCTATCTTCACCCACACTAGTCGCTCTGCTGTTGTGTGACACACACAATAACTGAGACGACACTTTCATCCCACATTATTTCCTCTTGCTGACAAAAAACACCTGTACTTGATGTTCTTGAGGCAGTTTTTTTATTTCAAAATGTGTTCAGAACATGAGGACTACAATTATTCTGCTCTTTTTATATACTTTTCACACCATCTTCACTGGCAACAGCAACATTTTAGTTGTAATTTTAATAGGCATAATTTGAAAGATGAATATTACTTAAAGGAACTAGATTTTTATATTTTCTGAAGAAAGTATGACTGTTTGCTCGTGCAAAACTTGCTAACACAATGCCAATACCCAGTTGCATTGCACCTTAAGTTTTTCCCTTAAGTATGAGACTTAAAGGGATAGTTCACCCTAAAATGAAAATTAAGTCATAAATTACTCACCCTGTTGTTGTGCCCTTCTTTCCTTTATGGACCACAATAGTAGAATTTTTTAAAAATGTCCCACTTGCATTTGTCCATATAATGGCAGTGAATAGTGACCAGCATCAAGCTTTTTAAAAAAGACGCAGAAGTATCACAGAATGATCCCATGCGACACGTGTCGTATATTCCAAGTGTTCTGGGGGTTTATGATATGAAATTTAATGTATTTTTTAATGAAAATCCTGACCTTGGCCGGCGGTCTTCAGTGACTCTATTAGCGCCGCACTTCACTCCGTCTCACCCAGAAAAAGAAATAAAGATGAACAAAAATGCGACACAAAATAGAATCCATGTAACTTAATAGTAGTAGAATGGAAGTTTAAGTGTTACGACCAACAAAATCCCATAGACTTACAATGCCACTACTTCGCTTAGAAAAGTAACACCACACCTCTCCTGAACAAGCTGCACATTTTGAGGTATTTTAGGTTTGGAAAAACTCTAAAAAGCAAAATGGAGTCAACATATGTCATATGTGATAATAGCACAAATTAAGAAAATTTGCTTAATGACATGGCCACAAAACTTTAATTAGTGTTAACGGTGTGCATCTCTCTCAAGCTTTAAACTGCAGTTGGGTCGGTGAGCTGGAAGCCTTCCCTCTGGCTAACTGCCTAGATTGTCCATCTCAAATTCTGAGGCCCAAAGTTCAAATCCACCTTGGAGCTACAGCACGATCCACCCCATTAATTATTCTAAATTAATTATGGCATAATGATCACAAAATCGTGCTGGCTTATGACTGAAAACTGGGGTACCTTGTAGTTTTATTTCTCAGGGGAATCTTAAAGGAATACCATGCCATTTTTCTATCTGACAAATTCTCATTGCATTGCATTTTCAACATGCAAAATGCTCACATTTATAACTTAACTTATAGTTTATCAGCTGTTATAAGAGATGTTTGTGATGTCAGAGGGGTCCAAAAAGAACACAAGACCCCTTTTACTTTCTTTGTTATGACCAAAATTTCTTCCTATGTTTTATAGAAAAAAATGACATACTGGTTTGGAATGACAGGGTTCTAAACAAAGACATATAGAAAGCCAGTGCACTCGTATAATTATGAATGGGAGAAAGTGCAACGCGCAATATGGCGGAATAAGTCCCGCCTTCTAAATAAGAGCCAATCAGCGATTGGTAAAGTCATTGCATCACTGAAGCAGCTGTTAGAATCTACGGTTCCTATAGTAACAGTCAGACACGCGCTTCCTATAGAGACGCGCACTTAGGACTGTGCATGCGCATTAGCTTGATCCAGCCTGAAAAATGCAGTTTTTTTGTCATGATTCGAGCGTTTAGAAACAACATTTATGAGACAGTTGTTGTCAGATTTCATTGGTGATTTCAAATATGAAATTTAATCGAAAACTTGGCGGACAGCTTTGGAGATTTTGATGTTTACCCATTCAAAGTGATAGGAGCTGCACTTGCATGCCTGAGAGGCATTTCAAAGATGGCCGCTGAGTGAAATGACTTGTCTCAAAGGGGCTTTGGTTCTAATTGAAAGCAGTTTTCATTTTCGGTAATCCTTTAAATGTAATCTTTAGCAAGTGAATGTCCATTTTTCATACTGTACATTATATGTTCCAATGCCTTAATTCACTTTTTAAGCATTTAAAGTAAGAATCAATGATGCCACAACATTGATTTAAATTCCTGAAGAAATGGGATAACCTTTCACAGGTGAGAATGTGTTTGTTTGTGTTTTTATATGTATAATATTACAGGTTTTTATACTATGGTATCTTTTCAATGTTGTTTTAGCTAATGCCTTCATCTTGTTGTATTGTGTTAGTTTAGCAAAATCATCTGCTGAAGTCTATTGCAGATATAGATATTCATACATGCGTCTAAGGTTGCAGATGCTCAATCAGCTTGCTCTCGAATATTCACAGACTATTCTGACCGTTCAAATATGGTAGACGGCTTACGTAAAGTGGCCCATAGAAACAGCCACTAATGAGGAATCTATGGCTAGATATATATATATCTATGGTGTTCAGTTCCAGTGTGTTTAGTTCCTGTTTCATTGGTTGCCTTAGTTATTCATTGTTTCATTGTTTAATTGATTAGAGTCTTACCTGTTCCTTATTGCCACTGTGTATTTATATCCCGAGTTAGCCTCTGCTCTTTGTCTTGTGTTTACGTTACTAGCTGGTTTGTATCTTTGGTTGATTCCTGGTTTCACATCCATAACTGTTTGTGATTTTATTTGAAACCATCTGAAACGTTTAAGCATCTTAAAAAAAGGTTAACATTTCCTTTCATCTAAAGTATAGGCTACATAGTTTTCAAAGATTACACAAACTAATTCAGAAGAATAACACACTTTTTTGTGTGTGTGAATTATTATATCTGTCATATTTGTTCATATTTCACACATTTTTTGTGAGTTATTTGGTCGTCTCATCAACATAGCTATCATTAATTTCATATTCTGACATCTAGGTCATCCACTTGAAACAAAATCAAAATGCATCCCATTGCACTATGGTGTCTGTCACTAATAATGAACGTATATGGCTGAACTGAACTCATATGATGCAATTAAATGTCTGAATTGCTGATGATGTATGAAATGCCTGATTTTCTGATGATATATAATAATGTCTAATGTGCTGTTGTTGGACAGCTTTTGAAGCTTGGAGAGTTTTCCTACCTTTCAACTCACTTTTTCTAACTTGTCCTTGAACTGTATTTTCAGACAAGATCAAACAACCATCAGGATCCAGAATAAAGGTTCGTCTTGAGTGTCTTTGATGTGAGAAGAAATAATGAAACTAATGGCACCTTTCTTTGTGTAAGCATAGAATTAAAAAGAATATTCCTTACCTGCATAGCAAATGTACCAAAAAAAAAAAAAATGCCTCAGGATGTTTCAGTTCTGGTTTATTTATTTTGGGAGAAATGTAATTAATTCATAATCTTATATAAAAATGTATATTCATTTGTGATTTGTATTTAGCTTATGGATAATTTGGGGCAAAAATGTTTCCCAGAAGTTCCCTCTGGGATTTTCCAGTATATTTTTGTAAGGAAAGAAATATAGACATGAACAAATGATGTCATTTCTGAGTGAAACTGTATTCGCAACTGTTCATGTTCAATTAACTTCAGATTGTCTTAAATGACACATATCTGAAATCATTTGAAAACTGACACAGATGCTGTTTTCAAATGTCATTTGCCTCCTGCTGGGGATTCTACATATTGTGTTTCTCTCTCGACATCCTCACTGTGAGAAGGGCAACAAATTAAGTCTAACTTTTTTTTATTGTGACAAACCTTGTCGGTGACCTTTAGTTGACATGAATGTTGTCAAGTGCTGATCCACTGCAGTTCTTCTGTTGTTTGTGGTCCTGGGAAGTACGCACATCTTTCTATTTATTACCCTTGACTGACCCTCCTTTTAATTAGCAGTTTAGAGACGGACAGAATCTAATTGTTGGTTTAAGAAGATGGGAAAACTCACAAATTATGTATGTTATTCACAACACTGATGGAAAACAGCCAATGTCACTACTGTTCAAAAGTTTGGGGTTGGTAAGATTTTTGAAAGAAGTGTGCATTTATTTGATCAACAGTAAAAACAGTGATATTATGAAATATTATCACAATGTAAAATAAATGTTTTCTATTTGAATATATTTTAAAATATGATCAAAGCTGAATTTTCAACATCATTACTCCAGCCTTCAGTGTCACATGATCCTTTAGAAATTATTCTAAATATGCTGATTTGCTGCTTAAAGGGGACCTATTATGCCCCTTTTCACAAGATGTAATATAAGTCTCTGGTGTCCCCAGAATGTGTCTGTGAAGTTTCAGCTCAAAATACCCCACAGATCATTTTTTATAGCTTGTCAAATTTGCCCCTATTTGGGTGTATTTTTGTGTCCCTTTAAATGCAAATGAGCTGCTGCTCCCGGCCTGCTTTCCAAAAGAGTGTGGAGCTTTAACAGCTTGCGCTTCGGTTGCTCAAGTTGCTGGAGGCCAAGGGAAAGCACATGGAAAGTGGAGCTGCCGGTAGTCCAGTTGCTCTGTTAGGAGCAGGAGCAGCAGAGCCTTGAGGACCACATCCATGGATTTTTTCATCTGGCGAGACTCACAAACTATCCTGAAAGCTCCTTATGCACCTTCTTCTATGCAAGCCTGAATGAGCGCACAAAGGCTTGGTTGCCTGCTGTTGGTCCTTGGGGAACTTTTGGCGAGTACGTGGAGTGGGTGCTGGTAAACTGCGATTCGGAGGAAGTCACCAGCCCCGCTCCCAATCCAGAGACCAGCCTGCCATGACCATTTGGCAGAGCCTGCCATGATGAAGCTGCCAGCATATCATGAAGTAACTAAGCCGGCAACATTGCCCATCCCCAAAGGAGTACTCATGGTGTTCAAGGGCATGGAGTGGAGCCCCGCCTACACTCCCGCCACAGAGAGTTAGCCGTCGCTGCCCGTCTAGTCCCAGTTTTCCTGCGTCTCCACTGATCCTGTCCAGCTTCAAGCCTCCTGCGTCTCCTAGGATCCTTCCCAGCCTCCCTCTCCCTCCTCCTCTTCAAATTCCAGCCAGTTCCTCTGCCCAGTCGCCACTGTCTCCTGTCAGCCCCTTGGTTCCTCCTCCTCTACCGCCCCTCTGTGGCGTAGATCGCGCTTCACTACAGCCACCATATCTGTGACTGTGACACAACCTTTTTATGTGTTCAGCTAAAAGAATAAATAATTAAACAAATACTTTAAGGCAAGCATAACTAGTTCTACTGCTGCTGCAGTTTTACATGACCAAAAATATAATCTAGTTTTTTTTACATTAAAGAGGGCCTATTATGCTTTTTTAATTTAACTTTCTTCAGTGTGTAATGTTGCTGTTTGAGCATGAAAAAGGTCTGTAAGTTTTAAAGCACAAAGTCACTCCAGTGGGAGTTATTCTCTATATCAGTGCTTTGCTTACTGTTTCTGAACTTTCTGAAATGCCTCGATTGTAATCTTGAGTTTTCTTCCGGGAACGAACATGTCACAATAATCCTCATGTACCTAATTCTGCCTAAGGCATATGCTAATAAAGGGGCAGTGGCCTGGTTGAGTTGCATTCATAGTGTGTTAAAACTCAGGGTTATGGTAAGGGGCGTCAAACTTTTGAAACCACTTAAAGTGGTTGACCAATCACAACACACTGGTCCAGCCGACCAATCAGAGCACTGGTCCAGAAGGAGGGGCTTCAGGAACTAAACAGAGCATTACTAAGAGGGAGGTGCTGCAACAACGTAAAATATGTGAAAAATAAGGTGTTTTTTGTAACATTGCATTTGCATTGCCACTCACAATTCATCTTGTGCCAACTGTACTTCAGAGTCCCGGCTGGCAGAACAAAAGGGTTGTTATAATTTCTTTTAATAGACACTGGTACGGTGACCTGAAAATCTCTGTCGCTCTCTCTCTTCTCACTTCTGATGAATCCATTTTTAATTAAGGGTGACAGAGTAAAGGTCCCCTGATACTGTCTTTCCCTCATTCACTCACACTTTTGCTTTGTTGCTCTGTGCCGCCAACAGCAGTACGAGTAAAAATGTTGAGAGCAGCGACGGTTGTTTTATTAAACTGCTGCTACTCTGATGGGGGGCGTCAAGCCCCCTTCGGTATTGTCTCGCTTGACCATCTGATGTATTCTGAGGCTGTGAGACATTGATTCTACAGTGCGGTATTTCGCAGTATGACGGAGACTCGTCTCCCAGGGGCAACCTACTGGGAAAAAAGATTGTTTGATGAAGTTCCTTGTAGAGAACTTCATAATGGCATCTGTAATCCCTCAAAAGTTGTCTGACTCATGGGGATTTTGATTCTTTAGAACAACACCTCCCTCCAAACCAATCCAAGCTTTTGATGTAATACAAGTCAAAGTGCTACTCTAATAGATGTTTGATGAAAGTGGGTTTTGCTCCCATTAAATGATGTTTTTTTCAGAGAGCACATCTTGCCTAAAATAGGCAACTGTGTCGCACACTCTGTGTTTTTTTGGCACCTGTGAAAGAGAGAGAGATCAAGAAAAGCTGATCAAAGTTCTTAGGGCAAACTAAAGCTCACCTCAATCAGAACAACACATTCTGTGTGCAGTGATTGCTTCAACACCTCAGTGTCCACAATGATCTTGTAATAATAACTGTGGAGAACAACAAAGCCATTTTGTTTCCCATTAGCAAATCGCATATTTACCATGGGCTCCTTGACACTTTCCATGAATAGGGTACAAAATCTGGCTTCATATAAGGATGAAAGGAGGTGATAAGCATTCAGAATGTTTAGTTTGTCCATGCTCTTTATCTTTTATCTTTACTTAAATGGTTGATCATTTTTCTTTCAGTAACCTTGGTGACAGGCTTGAAAATTAGGCCTAAGTTTAAGATTTATGAATTTAATTGCTTATAAAATTTCCATCCATTTGGATTACACAGTTGTTACATAAACAAACTAATAAACTGATGCATATTAGTAATTCTTGCATAAAATAAACAGGTACAGTAAGAATGGAAAATTTTCAAAATGCATTTATTCAAATTGCTTAGAACCGCATAAATCTGTTCATTTTGAAAACATTACATTTATTCAGTTAAAAAGTATGAACATTGTTAAACAAGCATTATTCGGTTATATTCAGTTAAATTGGATTTATTTATGATAAATATATAAACCTGGCATTGTGTATTTAAACCAAACTGAGTTTATTAGTACTACAGAAATCCTACCGGTTTCATTAGGGCCTACATAACTGACAAATATGCATCACATTAAGTTTATTAGTTTATGTTAAAACTGTATAATCCAAATGGATAGACATTTTAGTTGCAATTTAAATAAATAAATCTTAAATTTAGGCTTAAATATCTTGAGTATATGTGTCACGGTGCAGTTCAGCAATGCATGATGAAGATGAAGGGGATTAATTCAAACAGACTTTATTAATCCAAAATTACTCAGAACATTGGAATACCAAAGCGATAACACAAACCAGACTTCACATTAACGAGAACCGACAAAGCAACAGAATGAAACACAGGGCTTAAATACATAGGGAATGTAATTAAAGAGAAACAGAACAGGTGCGTGGAATTAGGAACTATGGAAACTAATTAACAACCAGGGAACTAACTAGGAACAAACAGGAACAAAGCAAACAGAGTGAAAATGTAACCAAAATAGAACATAACGGAAAATATATACGTTACAATACAATACTTACAGTGGTACAAGTGTTACATGTATAGCTACATTTCATGTTAGATAAACTATTAACTAATTAACATAACATTATCTCTAGAAAAGTATATTTAAGTCATTTAAATAATTTGGGACATTAGCTGTTTCCATTACATATTTGCACAAAACTTTTGCTATATTTTCTAAATGTCGATAAAAAACTATTGCGAAATGACGGTGTTTATATTAACTGGTGTTATGCGACTAAAACTATTTTTTCATTCCAAAAATTATGTCAACAGAAGTTAGTAGGTTAGCAGGTTTGCGTTGGGCGTATTTTCAATTCGCAATTTCAGTTTGTGCAATTTGAAGGGTAATGGAAACGCAGCTATTGTTTTGTATCCTATTATTTGTGTAAAGCGCTAAATATATAGCCTATAAACAATATTTGCAACATGTTGTAGACTGCTTGTTGAATCAGCATTTGAGCAGACCAACCAACATAAGATCAATAAATGTCTCAATTATTAAAAGGTCAAGTCTTTGTGCTTTAAGTCGTGTAATTTTCCAAATCCTACATGTTGATAAAGAACATATTGCTGCCTTTTTACCTGAGGCTTAAAATCTGGTGCTATTACAGATGGAGATGGTCCAGAAGATTGATTAGATAACCTCTCAGTCCAGAAAGAATGGCAGTTTATAATGACAGGCAGTCCTCAAACAGGTGATTAGGAGGATAATGTGTAAGCCGTAAGACTGCCACATTAAATGCAGAGGCAATAATATATGGCAGCATTTATGTTCAGAGAAGGACAAAGGCTGTATATGTGTCTTGACAGGTAAATGGAAACTAAAAGGCAGGAGGAGAAATATCTTTCTTTGACGATGTTAAAAGCAATTAACATTCAGTTGTGGAAGATTTTAAAGCTTTGAGAATGTTGTGCTTTGAAATAGGCTACTTGAATAAGTTTCATTGAATACACTGCAGGTATATGTACACACACACTAAATGAAAATATTTTTAATAGAAAGTTGACCAAATGTAATAGTCATACTACACAGTGTAACACAATTCAGTTCAGATTTCTGTAGCACACACTCTAAAAACGCCTGTTGGATTGTTTTTTTCCATGGTTGGGTAGTTTTTGTGTAACCCAGCCATTGGGATAGAGGCTGGTCAATCTCACCGACAGTATAATAATACACCCCTCCCCACCGCCCTCCGATGCAACAACCCAGCGGTGGCTTATACTACAGCAACCCAGCTGTTGGGTTACACAGAGCGCGGGCTTTTTGCAGCCTTGTCAGGAAAGAGCAGATCTCAACGCCGCCGAATTGGTGCTTCATTTCAGTAAATAAAGGTTTGTACACATTTTATTTTGTCTATAAAATCTTTACAGTGCTGTAAATCATTTTATTTAATCGGTCGTCTCGGGATGATGGAAATGTCTTTTTCCTTGAATAAACTGAATTTTATTTGTTATAATACTGAAAATTATTAATTTGGATGGTAAAATATGTTCTCAGTACTCTGTACTGTTTGTTTATGTGCAGGTTATAAGGAGCCTGCCACGATATCTTTCGGTTATGAGAGACGCGGGGCAGCGGTCTGACGTTCGCAGCTCCACCGCTGAACAGCGTCCCATCAGCGGTTCAGATTTCGGCAATACACCGCTGCGTTTACGACAGGAATATATGTGGAAAATAGAAGAAAACTAATCGAAGCGGACAGGAGAGAGAACTTTGAAAACTGGCTGCAGCGAAATTTGGACATAGTGCTTTTAGTCTGTTCACTGGTGTGAGAACAAAATAAGCGAAATATGGTCAAATTTGTTTTCAAACGTAAATTACATTTAAATGTTATTAAAAACTTTAAAAAAGCAATTTAGTTTAATCTGCACTTTTTCACTCACACATTGTTTTAACTCTCCTTTGTGCATTCCTTGGTGTTCTTGCTTATTAATAAATGTTTATCTTTTGGTTATTACTGTTGCTGTGTTACTCGAGTAATTCTGTGTGTGATTTTTTAATTTTCAGCGTATTTTGGGTTATTTTAAGCCAGCAATATAGTCATTTTTAATCAATAGTTGAGTTTAATAAAAGCATGCTAGGTAAAAACAACCCAACACTGGGTTTGTCCAATTCTGACCCAGCTGGGTTGCCAAACAACCCAAATTGGGTTGTTTTTAACTCAGCATGTTTTAGTTTAGAGTGCATAATGTTAATTTTTTGAGGGTTTTCTTTGAACAGGACTCTCTGGTTCATTAGCATCACTAAAATATTTTCACAAATGAAGGCACACTGTTGGGTATGTTGTCATGAAACAACTGTATTTAAAACTTATTAAATATTCAAATTTGGACTGAATTCTGGGCTGAAATTTGCTGTCAGCTCTATGGTTCATTAAATAAGCAAAGAATTTAATGACAGTTAAATGTTGGTTATTATTGGCTACATTCACACCTCGAGCCAAAGTGGATAATTTATTGATTGATTGATTTATTAATTGATTGCGAAGTTGTTCACAGGACATGTTGCTCATATTGGAGAGACACACTGATCTAAACAGGGCAACACTTCTAAACCGTTTTATATAATGCAGCTCATTAGTATTTCATGATCCATACCGAGGACAAATCAAGCATGCAGTACTTGTAACTAATTCAGTGTGATCTTCACACTGTCATTCAAAAACAGTTCATCAGAGGTGTGATCTTTAAATAATTAGCCTGCACACACAATTCCCTCTAAAGTATATAAAAATACATAAAGACATGTACTATAAATGACATATTGTGGTGTTTTGTCAAAACCTGAATGTACATAAACTTGACATGCAACTAATTTTCTTTCTTTCGTTGTTGTGTTGTCTGTCTAAGCCGGTTTTGACATATCTATAAGTGGTGGGATGCTGTGCTGACAGGCTTTAAGGCTGAACTGAATGTGAGCCCTGCTCTTGTTTCAGCAGCCGATTTGACAGCTCCTCATAATTACCCTCGGGCATTCTGTCGCCCCAGGTATGGCTCTAAAAAACTAACGTACTTACACTACGCAGTCTCTTATTTATTCCTCATCAAAACTAATATTGTGCACCATGCAGCGTCTTAAAAACCTCTGCCATTCGCTGTCATCCCATGTTGATAAGATAATCATAATATTGCATTTACCACTATAAACCACAATAATTATTTTCATCATTTTAAATTCCAAATGTTCACGTCTCAGTTTAAATTGTTCACACTGTAACCTGCATGAAACATTTTTATACCTTTTGAATGATCAGGATTTGTGCATGAATGGTTCAAAATAATGTCAGCTGATTGTTATCAGGTCATAATAATAAAGGCATGTTCAGCAATATCTGTGCTCTTGTTTTGTAGTCTTTTAGTTTGTGTTTGTTTCAGTTCCTGTTTCCTGTGTTTTCCTCATTCAGTGGCTGCGTCTGAAAGCTTAGGCAGCTGACTTGTTGCCTCGTTGCCCTATCAGGCAATGACTTTATAGGCAGCGTTTGCGAACAACGCTAACTGATGGACAGATTTCTGAGGCCGCTTAATGGTTTAATGATTTACAACAAAATGGAGAGAGCTTTGGTGATAACTACATGAATATTTAATTACTGCAATAATCATTTCTTGCTAGAAATGATATCAAAAGTGGAAAACGTTGTGCATTTACTGACAAACTGACCACCAACCGCAACTTTCAGATGCCATCTTTATTATTCAGCTTAACAGTCACAGAATGGAAAGCAGAGGATTGTGGGATATCAAAGGCAGTGAAGGATATATCTATACTGCCTTCAAATATCGATCAGATGATGGTATTGTATTATTAGTCAGTTACTCTGTGTGTATTTAAGTCCTTGTGTTTTTAGTCTTTTTGTTTTGTAATTTATACACTAACCGTTCAGAAACATCCTTAAAGTTGTAACTTCTTCCTGAGTCTCTCCATCAGTGTCCGACTCCGGTTTGAACAATGTAAGGCTGACAATTTCTGACATTTTGGCTGCATGAGATTCTCCAGTTTTGTTGTTGTTGAGTATCTGAAGCACGAGCTGTTAAAGCTCCGCCCTCTTCTGGAAAGGGGGCCGGGAGCAGCAGCTCATTTGCATTTAAAGGGACACACAAAAAACGGCGTGTTTTTGCTCACACTCAAATAGGGGCAAATTTGACAAGCTTTAATAAATGATCTGTGGGGTATATTGAGCTGAAACTTCACAGACACATTCTGGGGACACCAGAGACTTATATTACATCTTGTGAAAAGGAACATAATAGGTCCCCTTGAAGATACAGAGTTCCTGTTTTCCTCATGAGGAAATGGACTTCTGCAGCTTGTCTTATATATAATAAAATAGGCTTTATATATGTACACTCAAAAAAAAAAACCAAAAAAAAAACCCCCATAAAAATAGGGCACAATGTACTGTATTATTTTAACAGGATTTTATTTTTTACAGGTGTTTTACCAGTATTTAGAATTTTACACTTCATTGGTTTGTGTTTTAGGGTTAACGGAAAAATTACTGGATAATGTCCAGGTAATAAGCTGCCAGTACTTTTTCCGTTATTTTACAGATTTATTTTTTACTGTGTGTGTGTGTGTGTATATATGGTCCTGTAAACCCTACGTTGTGGTTACCCATCAGTAATTTTTCACCTTGTGGGGACATTTTTTTATATTTTGGTAGATCTTAAGTCTGCATTAAACAATGTAAGACCAGAGATTTTACAGACCAGGTTAGTGAAATTAGTCTTGAGCTACAGTGTAAAAAAATGCTGTAAATAATAAAAAAGAAATCAGTAAAAATAGGGCACAATGTACTGTATTAATTTAACAGATTTTTTCTGTATTTATTTTTACCTGTATTTAGAATTTTGCACTTCATTGCTTTTTGTTTTAGGGTTAACGGAAATGTCAGTAAAATTACTGGATAATGTCTGGGTAATGAGCTGCCAGTACTTTTTCTGTTATTTTACGGATTTATTTTTTGCAGTGTACCACAAAAAAAATCTGTGCTACAAATAAACATAAAACACCTAAATTTAAAACAATTAAAACCAATTTACAGCCAAAACTAGTTGTTTTCGTCAAGCAAAGACAGAGGACGTACATTGTGAGATGAACTAAATTTAATATGCAAGGTTTTACACCTCCATCTTTGAATCCATTCACACACCTTCTAGTACTGACTGGTTCTGGTCTGAAAACCACAGACTAAAGCACATCATCTGATCAGCAGGACACTGGTTGTGGCCTGCTCTTCCCTATCCTTTTTTATGTTAAAATCCAGGAAGAGGACAGTCAAGACAATCAGTGACCCGCTCACCGTGATCATTACATCTTTTAAGCACTGCCTTCCAAGAAGTAATTCAGAGCAATCAATGCAAAAACAAGCAGGTTCAAAAATAGCCCTCACGAGCCCTTGAAATGTACTAAGACGTTATTGTTCTGGAAAATGGACTTCTGCAGCTTGTCTTATATATAATAAAATAGGCTTTATATATGTACACTCAAAAACAAAAAACAAAAAAAAAACCCCCATAAAAATAGGGCACAATGTACTGTATTATTTTAACAGGATTTTATTTTTTACAGGTGTTTTACCAGTATTTAGAATTTTACACTTCATTGGTTTGTGTTTTAGGGTTAACGGAAATGTCCGTAAAATTACTGGATAATGTCCAGGTAATAAGCTGCCAGTACTTTTTCCGTTATTTTACAGATTTATTTTTTTACTGATTTCTTTTTTATTATTTACAGCATTTTTTTACACTATAGCTCAAGACTAATTTCACTAACCTGGTCTGTAAAATCTCTGGTCTTACATTGTTTAATGCAGACTTAAGATCTACCAAATGCATCCAGATTCTGGAATTTCAAGATGTTGTAAGTTGAAATGCAAGACAATACCACACCATTCAATTATTGAGCTCTTCTTAGCTGTGAAAAGAAAGGTTTAGTGGATCAAGTACTCGAATACTCAGAGGGCAACCCAGAATCCATTTGCCAGAACTGTTTATTTGAAAATGTGCATGAAGGGTAGATTTTAAACTTGGATTTCACTGAAGTCATTACGCATTTAAAAAAAAAGCCTCTTTGGGGTTTAAAATGTATTAAAATGCGCATTTTCCTTATCGACGTGTTTGTCTTGCTTGCTCTGTGTTTGCAGATATTCTGAGCAAATGAGGAAAAACCAAACAATGTTACAATTAGCCCTGTTCTCCTCTAACCTCTGCTCATAGAAAACAATTAGCACTCATCTGGTAGGCTATACATGAACACGTTTCATAGGATGTGTTCCATGTAGGAGGTAGCCGAGATATCACTATAAGACAATAGTAACTAGAAGCTATTTATACCTGACCATTAAAGTGACTTTTATTGATGTAAATCAATAGTCACTTTGTTTCAGTCACATTTTAATAAAAACTGTTCATGGTAGCTACTACATGAAGCACATTTTTTTTTAGGTTAAAGGAGTATTCTGGGTTAAATAAAGTTCAACTCTATATGTGGCATGCTGTCAAAGACATGCACATGGTCTTAAAGGATTAGTTCACTTCAGAATTAAAATTTCCTGATATTTTACTCACCCCTATGTCATCCAAGATGTTTATATCTTTCTTTCTTCAATTGAAAATAAATTAAGGTTTTTGAGGAAAACATTCCAGGATTTTTCTCTATATAGTGGACTTCACTGGGGTTCAACAATTACAGTTTCAGTGCAGCTTTAAAGAGCTCTACACAATCCCAGATGAGAAATAAGGGTCTTATCTAGCGAAATGATTGGCCATTTTCTAAAAAAAAATAAAAATTATATACTTTTTAACCACAAATGCTCGTCTTGCACTGCTCTGTGATGCGCCACGCATTACGTAATCATGTTGGAAAGGTCACGCCTGATGTAACACGCCTTCAAAACCGTCGCTTTGTAAACACTTGCTCGGTACTTCCACCTTCGTCACGCGTGACCTTTCCAACGTGATTATGTAATGCGTGGCGCATCGCAGAGCATTGCAAGATGAGCATTTGTGGTTAAAAAGTATATAATTTTTATTTTTTTTAGAAAATGACCAATCGTTTCGCTAGATAAGACCCTTATTCCTCGTCTGAGATGGTGTAGAGCCCTTTGAAGCTGCACTGAAATTTGGACCTTCAACCCGTTGAACCCCAGTGAAGTCCGCTATATGGAGAAAAATCCTGGAATGTTTTCCTCAAAAACCTTAATTTCTTTTCGACTGAAGAAAGAAAGACATGAACATCTTGTATGACAAGTAAATATATATATATATATATATATATATATATATATATATATATAAACTATTTGTTTCTATATGTGTAAAACTTTTCGGTTACACTGTCCTTGTTACAGTATAAATATACATTTACGTACTGAGTAATATCAATTAACAACATGTACTTATAAGTTTGGGTTAAGAATAGAGTTTGGTTTAGGGTTAGTTGCTTGTAATTATGCCTAATTACAAGTACATATAACATATGTAACAAGGACACTGTAAAATAAAGTGTTACCAAATTTTTTTTAATGAGTGAAGTATTACCAAGGACTATAGAAAGGTGGTTCACTCCTATTAGCTATGAATGGGAGAAACTGCGACGCGCAATATGGCGGAATACATCCCGCCTTCTAAGTAAAGGAGCCAATCGCTGATTAGTAAAGTCATTACATCACTGCAGCTGCCGTTAGAAGCTCCGGTTCCCATAGAAACCCGAGACTCTCGCTTATGACTGCACATGCGCATTGGCTCGTCTAGCCTGAAAAATACGCTTTTTAAACGCTATTTGAGCATAATAAACTACATTTATGGGAAAGTTCGATTTAATTGTAAGTTCGCCAAGCAGTTTTTGAGATTTCAGGATTCCCCCATTCAAATAGATAGGACTTGGTCTTGGATGCCCGAAATAGCTGCCCGGAGGCGTTGCAAAAATGGCCGCTGAGTGAACAGACTTTCCCTGAAAGGGACTTTGGTAGGCTATTACTGAGTGAACTTTTAACAAATATTTTAATTTTTCTTTTTGTACAACGTATTAAACACAACATAATGACATTTATGAAAAACCCTTTTACTGAGATCTCAATGTTGAATGTATGTCAGAGTGGTTTTATGGGTTATATAAAATATGTTGATATTTAAATTTAAATTTGGAGGTGTTTGAAACCAAAATAGGCTACAAAATCCCCTCTAAAGAAAACATTTGTGTAACTGGACCTTGTGATAACGTCCTCGTGTGACAACTTGCCCCGGTCTTCTCTGCTTGACAAATCAGTGTACTGGGTAACGTTATGCTTACTAAAAAAAGTCAGCGACAGAAAAACAACGGCAACATAGGGGAATCAAAACCCATGACTAATGAAATAAATAGTTTTATATGAATGAATAAATCGTTTTATTTATTTTTTATTTGTTATTTTTTTTATTCCTGCGCAATAGTCTAACATAAAAGCCTTTGTTGGACGAGAATCTGATTCCTCCTCCTCCTCCTCCTCCTCTTGCAGGTGTCAGTCTTAATTCTGTCCAGTAGGTGGGACTTTATACTCGTCATCCGGAGCATCGCCGCTTTCAGCAGTACTTTCCTCCAGCTTGGCCACTGAGAGCATCTTTATGATGGACTGTGGAACGGAAAGTCGAGGCGAGTTGTGGCATTTGCTCTCGTTCTTTTGATAAGGCGATCAGATCACGAGCCCAGCCTCATATGATGTTCCTAGGCGCGCACACTCTTATGTAGCAAACGCATCTAGACATTTAACACTCATATCTTCATCAGCGATCTTCACCATCACCATCCTCATCAGCCCTGGAAGACGTCGAGTCGTTTCGGACCCAAAAGTCATGGATGTATGGTTCTGTTCAGCGGTTCCAGCGTTCACCTGGAGGCTTTTCCTTCTTTCAAGCATCTTCCAGGGTTATTGGAGCTCCATGCTCGATTGTCCACCAACATGCAGCTGTTCGCCCACTGAGATCTATTGCAATAAGTCCGACAGTGGAAATTTCTTCCCTTTACTTGCTCTACAAGATCCGGCGGGCAATGGCAGTAACAATAATGACATTGAAGAGCTCTTCAGGAACATCACGTCCATGTAAGTGGGTTTCTGTGCGTCCCTCTCCTACTGCGCAAAATGATATAAATATATATATCGCCGCGACTTCCTCATATAGGAGTCAAACTTGGCTTCCATATCAAATATGCATTATAATATCAACTTTTATTTTGTATTATGTTTATTTGAAAACTAATTCGATTATTTAAAGATTCACAATCTCCATTTTTTTTTCTTTAAAGGTTTTACGAGCGCATTTAAGAGCGTTTTAATATCAAACATTCAGGAATTCGATAATGCTATTGCTGTTTTGCTGGTGCCAATTTTATGTCGTGCTTCTGCATTCATTAATAATCATTGCATGTAAGAACCTGTTTGCTTTCTCACTGATTTAATCAATGCTGCCAAGTCTGTTTTTCGTATTATTGAATGAAACCTCTTTAGGAAACGCTTGGTTTGATTCGACTGTGTGATTAGCTGCCTTAGACATTGGAAATAGTAGCCTATTGTCCACTCTGAAATGGATTGTTTGTGGATACGTATTAATATTCAGGTCTAAACATAAATCCATTGTTGTGACATGCATATTGTAGAAGTGATTGCAGTGATAATATAACACTAGTAATGACTGGTTTGAAGTGAACAGCAGTGCACCAACAGGTTACAGAGATTTCTTTCATTCAGCACTCTGGATAGCTCCTACAATCTGCTGGATGATTAAATTTACAGCCTTGATGTGTTATAAAACTTCTATATTCATATAGAACATGAGAGAGATAGTTATCTGTTTCTCTTGCTGCCGGTCTATTTTGCCGTCTGTCTGTTTGTCCTTTTCATGGCTGGCTGTACTGTGATACATGACAGTGTTTTTTTTCAGTGAAGACATGATTTATTTAGTTGCTCGCTCAGAAAATGGAGGAGATCCTTCAAAGTTTCAGTTTTTGAATCAAAGTGTCTGTTCTTCAAGTGTGGAATTCTGTATAAGAGCAGGTGTGTCTTTCTCACTGAAGCTTTTTGAACCAAAGTGTTTTCATTTTATCATTGAGGTTAAATTTATGTATTTAGTATTTTTAATGCTTTTGAAAGAAGGCTGCATTTATTTGATCAAAAATACAGTAAAAACAGTAATATTGTGAAGTATTATTACCATTTAAAAGAACTATTTTTCTATGTCAATATATGTTAAAATGTAATTTATTCCTGTGATCAAAGCTGAATTTTCAGCATCATTACTCCAGTCTTCAGTGTCACATGATCCTTCAGAAATCATTCTAATATGATGATTTGATACTCAAGAAACATTTATTATTAGTATCAGTGTTGAAAACAGTTGTGTAACATTTTTTTTCAGGATTCTTTGATGAATAGAAAGTTGAAAAGAGCAGCATTTATTTGAAATATAATCTTTTGTAATATTATAAATGTCTTTACTGCCACTTTTGATCAATTTAACGCATCCTTGCTGAATAAAAGTATTAATTTCTTTAATTTCTTTCCCCAAAAAAAAATTGTTACGGACCCCAAACTTTTGAACAGTAGCGTATAATGTTACAAAAGATTCTATTTCAAATAAATGCTTTCTATTTATTAAAAAAATGATGCTGAAAATTCAGCTTTGATCACAGGAATAAATGACATTTTAACATATATTCACATTTTTACTGTATTTATGATCAAGACGAAGAGACAGAAGAGCAGAAGAGACTTCTTTCAAAAACATTAAAAAACCTTAATGTTTCGAAGATTTTGACCGGTACTGAATATAATAATCAACATATTTCTAATGCAATATTGCAATTATAGGAAGCATTCTCTCAAGTTTAAGTTACCCAATGTTATATATATATATATATATATATATATATATATGAAACATTTTAGTTTTATTTCAAAACAGGACACTTTTGTGTCTTTTGTGATGTTCTTGCAATAGCATTTGAAACTCATCATATGACTTTCAAGCACATCATCAAGTTTTTATGAGGCCTTTTTTTGCGTTAAGTAGGTCAGGACTGCCATTTGAGAATTAAGAAGAACGTCAGGGTTTGGCTCTTTAATGCAAAGAACCGTAGCTATAGAATGGCACTGACCTTGTCTCTCCCTCTACAGCCCATACGGTATTGGTAGAAGTTGTCCTTTAAAGCAAATTTGTGCTCAAATTTTGTTTGTCTCTCTTAATGGCTATAATAGGGATTTTTGTTGGAGAAGCTGATCGTAGATCAGTGTAAGCGGGCTACTCGGAGCCATCTGCGGGGGCCCCACTTTTACTGAGGAATATAAATGAAGCACCTTCTGAGGCAACAATCAAAAGACGCATTGATAACCTGTGGGAGCAAAGGAGGTTCAAAAAGGAAGTGCTTGAGATCTGGAAACGAGGCTCGGGTTGAGCTGTTCGAGCTTTTGAAGTTTGTTTCTAAGGTGATTGTATTTTAATTACCTTATGATGAATCATGGAGACAAATGGTAGTCGTGTTAGACATACTGTATAGAGAGAGAAACTGCAGAATTGTTGGTAGCCAGAAGCTGGATGACAGTTTTCTTCAATACTTCACAACAATCTATCAAATAACTTTGATAAAAGTCTTTACAAATTTTACAAATAAATTCATAGTGTATAAAATAATACTAATTAATAATAGTGATTAAATGTCAAATCGGGAATTATATATATATATATAATTTATTTTTTTATTTTTTGCATCATGTTCTGACAATTCTCATTATCGCAAAAATTTTGAATTCTTATTTCTGTAATGTGAATTTATATATCAATATGTATTTATCAATGCAATGTATTTATACAATATGGTAAAAACAATTACAAAGTAAACTACAGCAGTAACATTACAGTTATGAGAAGCTAATGAGAATTACTGCTGAGAATAATGATAATTACAACAACAAAAACCCTTCAAAAGTAAAACATCCAGACGCATTATGGTAATGATAATTTTGAGGGAAATGTGCTCAATTCTCATGAAAATAATGAAATAATGGCACTGCAAAAAATCTTAATGGTTTTAAAAACTGGCTTCATTTGCTTAATGCAAAATATAATTTAATATTAATATTACAGTGAAATGTGACTGCCCAAAATTTGCCTGTACCAATTTTTACTTGACCACTAGAAGGGTAACGGCTCCTTGTTTAAAAAGTGAAAATACATGTACAATCACATATTCCGTTAATACCAAATGAATGAAAATGAATAAGTTTGAGCTCCTTTCTCCTTCTTAGTCTAGTCTTACTAAATGGGTGATGGGAAAGAGTTTAGTAGAAGAGGAGAAAGCATTGGTGCTCTACAGAAACAGTGAGGATTTGTTTTTGAACAGAGCTTTCTGTTTAAAGTCTGCTTTTTCACTACAATCAGTAAATGTATCCCACAATGTAATGTAATAAAGCGTTGATTTACCCTGCTGCTTCTTTAATTGGAAATGTGCCCATGTCAAGCTCTGTCTGTGTGTTAATGGTGAGGTTTCTAGGTCAAAACGAGCACTATTCTTTATAATTAGAGAGCCTTCAGATAGCTAAAGTTCATCTGAGGGAGCTGCATTGTGTAACGCATAATTATGTTGTATGATATGGATATAGAGAAGCACAAAGAAACTAAATCTTGATCTTCTGTTCAAATTGAGCTAGGTTAAATTTTATTACTTAAGGCAAAACACTTAAGTCAAAACATATCACGATTTTACCCGCCATTAGTTTTGAAAATAGCAACATTTCTACTTTAGAGACGACCAATATGCTCTGAATATAAATGTTTCATTTAATTTTCTGTAAAGAAGTAGATTTTTTAAAGGGGTCATGAAAAGTTCTTTGAGGTCCAATTATAATGTTAGCAAGATTTTTACATCAAAAAACATTCTAATTTAGAAGTAATAGGCCAGTTTTTCCCCTGCTCATTGAAACACTCCATTTTGTTAGGCGTGCCGTATTCAAATCTTGGAAGTAAATGGCCACTGCTATAATTGGGCAGCAGTTTTGCATATTAAAATCAATTTCAACGTCCCCACTACATGTGTGGAATTGTTTTGAAAATGTAAGGATCACAAGGATGGCAATGCAAAGACTGTTTTTCCAGAATTTGGCACTTCTTGTAATCCTCAGAGGCGTCTCTATGGTTTTGTTGCTGGCGTAATTGCGTCTGTCTCGTATTTACTTCTACATGACATGCATGAATTGGGGGGCGGGGCTAAAGAGGCAATAGGTGTGTTCGACTTCATGCAGCGCTGCGCAGACCGATCGGCGTCTGAGTTGAAGCAGTGCATGCTGGTTAGAAATTTTGTCCGACTTGAGACAGCCTCGGCGCCATGTGATTTGAGAGCAGTCGACTGAGTCAGCCAGTGCAGTTTCTCAAGAGCGGCTGCTCGGGCTCTGATGATGACACAGCTGTTCCACGATTGGTCGAGTTCACCGCATGACAACCTCACACCTTCAGTTCTACTAATGCTCACAAATCTATATTTTTTATAACAGTAAAAGCTCTTTTCATGTAGTCGTGATGTTATATTGTGTCATGTTTATCAAAATAAAACTGATAAAAAACGTAGACCCCACTTCATGGTTAAATAGTATATGCTTATACCGATCAGGCATAACATTATGACCACCTTCCTAATATTGTGTTCATTCCACTTTTGCTGCCAAAACAGCCCTGACCCGTTGAGGCATGAACTCCACTAGACCCCCTGAAGGTGTGCTGTGGTATCTGGCACCAAGATGTTAGCAGCAGATCCTTTAAGTCCCGTAAGACTTGTTTGTTCAGCACATCCCACAGATGCTCGATTGGATTGAGATCTGGGGAATTTGGAGGCCAAGTCAACACCTCAAACTCGTTGTTGTGCTCCCCCAACCGTTCCTGAACCATTTTTGCTTTGTGGCAGGACGCATTATCCTGCTGAAAGAGACCACAGACACCAGGGAATACCGTTTCCATGAAAGGGTGTACATGGTCTGCAACAATGCTTAGGTAGGTGATATGTGTCAAAGTAACATCCACATGGATGGCAGGACCCAAGGTTTCCCAGCAGAACATTGCCCAAAGCATCACACTGCCTCCGCCGGCTTGCCTTCTTCCCATAGTGCATCCTGGTGCCATGTGTTCCCCAGGTAAGCGACGCACACGCACCCGGCCATCCACGTGATGTAAAAGAAAACGTGATTCATCAGACCAGGCCACCTTCTTCCATTGCTCCGTGGTTCAGTTCTGATGCTCACATGCCCACTGTTGCCGCTTTCGGTGGTGGACAGGGGTCAGCATGGGCACCCTGACTGGTCTGCAGCTATGCAGCCCCATACGCAACAAACTGCGATGCACTGTGTATTCTGACAGCTTTCTATCAGAACCAGCATTAACTTCTTAAGCAATTTGAACTACAGTAGCTCGTCTGTTGGATCGGACCACACGGGCCAGCCTTGCTTCATTGACCCTGTCTCCGGTTCACCACTGTTCCTTCCTTGGACCACTTTTGATAGATACTGACCACTGCAGACCGGGAACACCCCACAAGAGCTGCAGTTTTGGAGATGCTCTGACCCAGTCGTCTAGCCATCACAATTTGGGCCTTCTCAAACTCGCTCAAATCCTTACGCTTGCTCATTTTTCCTGCTTCTAACACATCAACTTTGAGGACAAAATGTTCACTTGCTGCCTAATATATCCCACCCACTAACAGGTGCCGTGATGAAGAGATCATCAGTGTTCACTTCACCTGTCAGTGCTCATAATGTTATGCCTGATCGATGTATACTTATATTGAACTTTATTCTTGTACAAACAGACGCTACGTAAAGTATTGAATTAAAATGTCTCTAAAACATCTGTGTATTTAACAAATATTGCATTTATTTCACTTCATCTGTGATAAAGTACGCAGAAAGTGTCCAACTTCACGTCTATGTTTTCAGCTCCTCCCCAACTGCACGCGGCGACTCTTGCAAATCGGTTACATCCAGTCGATGTCGAACACACCTAACGATGTAGAAGTAGGCGGTCTTTCATCACGTTATTATGTCATACTGAGACAAAATCCGAAATGAGTAGTTTTCTGAGCTTTTTTTCAATAAAGGTGTTTTTTCACTAACGGGGAAGATTTGAGTTCTGAAACTTACAGGATATTTTTATAGTACCGAGAGTGAAAAAGATGTGACATTTCAAATTAAATGAGCAAAATATCTTATTAAATAGATCACATCATGAAATAATCATCTCAGCTGTAGGAAGAAAAAGGGAAGCACACTTCTTCTCACTTTTGTGATTTTTACTCTTCGTGTCTGTTTCTCAGAAACAAAGCTACATAATCGCAGCAGCACCAGAATGACAGCAGCGCGATGCCACAACGCCACTCTTTTTGACACTCCACAGATTTCGTCTGCCACCTCAAGACTACTTTCAAGGCGGCATTATTCCACCATGAAATATTGAACACTTTGAATCCATGAACAAAATTCCTTTGATCCTCCTTTTCTAGGTCACATAAAATCCTACATGCCACAAATTCCTTACCAACACAACTATTTTTAGATCCAATTTAATTAATATTTTCTCTCTTTGAAAGCTTAATTTGTGCACACTATGCAAGTAATGATTGCGTTTTAAGCTAATAGGGTAAAGACCTAGTCTGCAAAGTTTTAGATGCGGTCCACAAGGCTGTGTATTACAGAAAGCATCATGGTCCTACCTGCTGCATAACATGCTTGAACAAATTTCAGCTGCAGTTCGGCAGAACCTCAGATGTATAGGTTCATATAATATCGTGAAATGGAATCTGTCAGACATTCACGCTTTTCCTTTTTTCCCTAGACTATGAGCCGAGTAGATATGGAGATTGAAATTGAAATACAGCAGAAAGATTTTAAATGGAAAATGTCCTGTCCTATTAAAAGTGTGTACAGTTCTTGTCATGTGTGAGATTCTCCAAGGGCTTGGAATATGTGAAAAAGAGATGTATGAAAGTGTCTCAGAATCTGATTTGACATATATTACATGAAAAGACTTCTGTCACTGTCACTGTGTTTGATTTTATATAAAATGATTTCGTTATAATCCAGCCTCAAGTACCGTTCTTAGATTCCTTATTTCAGTTATGCATCTGTATTCATATTGACAGGTTTTAAAACCTGCTCACTGCAAACTTTTAAGGCAGCATCCTAACTATAATGGAACATTGTAAGTAAATAATTTGAAATGCTATACAAAAAAGCAACTTTTACAAATAGCTCTCCTTACACAAAGTGCACAGGAGACTCACACATGGTTTAATGTATCACTGCGCTACTCTAATAAGCTTAAAAATAATGAATAACAAGCATAAAATAGTGCAGAATTATTGGGAAAAAACAGTCTAATTAAAAGGTAGAAAAAAAATCTTAGATTTTTTTAGAATTTTGTATATATATTCTAAAATATTCTAATGTAATTAAATTATATAAGCTATATATTTACATTTTAAATAATTTCTTTTACTCTTTTTATGTATATTACATTCAAATTGTAGTCGGTTACTGATTCCAAATTACATGACAAAATAAAGCAAGAAGCCCCAAGAAGCCGTGCCTAATAAACAAATAAATTCACTGTAAACCACGGCTTCATGGGGCTTATTGCTTTTATAAAATGGTTACCACACAATACAGCCAAAAAAAATGTATCAATGCAACTTTCATGAAGTAAAATCACTAAAAGCATTCCTTCCGCTGGAAAAACTGGTCCCTGACTGTGAACAGCAAAAGAAGTTACATTATTACGCCATTAGATGGCAGCAAAGACTGTTTTTTTGAGTGTGTCAGTCAGTAGCGAAGACTTTTACATTGAAAGGACTGAAACTTGTGAACACGGAACAAGACGCAACTGACAAATGCTTTGACTAGCGCTGTCAGTGTCAGGGCATGGGGAAACCCATTAAAGTCAATTGTAAGTGTAAAGTCAATTCTGAGAATTGTTTCTAAACACATTATAAATGTTTCAGATGTAATGCTGAAACACATTACAAAGACTGTGAACTATGTAGTACTGAATTGTGGAATTAAGGCTCTTTCACACAGTTACCACTGTGCTACGAAACCCATTTATTTCAATGGCACTGGCCCCGCCCCTCACTATAATAACTGGTGATGAAGCACTGGAGCCACCGAGCATGGCCCCGCCCCTAACACGATAATAACTACAGCGTATTAGCATCAGTGGCTCGCCCATGAGTTACTGTCATTACCCGGACATGTGAAAAGGGTCTATACTGCTTATTTTTTTTTCAAGATTTTGATAACTTCTTTCATTTACTTGGTGGTTTTTTTAATCATTCAAATTTGGCTGGGTGGTTAATAACACATTTTTCTGTGGTGTGACAAACTCAGAACATACTTTATATTGCTTTACATGGACGTTAACTGTTAAAAGACAAGATATAGCAGCGGACATTCAAACAGATTTTTTATTACAAACATAGGACTGCCCTGAGGGAAACCGCTATATCTAAATCCAGGTACACTCGCTCACTCGATGTCTCTCTCACAATACTCTACAATACAGTAAGCTTCAATTAACAATATCAAAGAGAACAAACATATGTTTACGTTGCTAAGAGTGGTTGCTAAGGGTGTTGTGTAGTGATACACAGAACCGTTGGGTGAAGCGGTCATAGCCGTGTTTTATCGTGAATAAAACACAGCTATTGACCAATCAGAATTAAGGATTGGAACTAACCGTTTTATAAATTGTAGTTAGTAATGTAATCCATTACATTACATTTCACATTTAAGGTAATATAATCTGACTACTTTTTGATTACTTTTAGATTACTTTCGACCTAAGTCATTTATCAGATTGATTTGAATAGGATAATCTTCTTGTACCATATTGAAATAAAAATACAAAGAGAAAGAAAATACATTTATTTACCTGCATGTCATGTGATCATTAACCAACATCAGAGAACCGTGAATGTAATTTTATTATTATTATTGACTTAATTTTATTATTGACCTAACTTATTAACTTAAAATCTCAGGGGGTATTTCAAGTAAATATATTAAAGATTCAAAAAATTTGGAGAATCTCTGCATTGCATATAAATATGAAATGACGTGAATTGTACATTTTAATATGTTTGAAAGATAAAATCTTTCCAAAGACAGCAATACATGGTTTAATGAGTGATAATTCAAATAATAATGTCAAGGAGCTGATTGTACAATGTTGCAATGTTGAGAGACTCACTACTATTTCTTTTTTTATCTTTTAAATTTTCTTGTAAATTTTCTTGTAAATTATTCATAACTCAGTGATTCTCACTACTAGTGAGAATCACTGAGTTATGAATAATTTACTGCCATAATCTGTTCAATCTGTAATCAATAAAAAAGTAACTGATTATGAGTATGTATTTCAAAACGTAATATAATCTAATTACAAGTAGTTAATTTTTGGAATCTGATTACGTAATCCAGATTACATGTGTGTGTGTGTATATAAGAAAACCTTTGAAATAAGTCATTCAGCTGTTGATTGCAGTAGCTTTGTATGTGTTTGCCAGCTCAAAAGGTTCAGTGTAAGCAGGAATAATAATAAAAAAAAAGACGAAAATCTTGCAGAAAGCTGCTTTTATGTGTCCCACAGCGACCACAATGGAAACGCAACACTTCCCAACCACTACTTCACAGTTGGGCTGCAAAATTTCTCACAATGAATATCCGTCCTTACTTTATTTGAATCAGAATATAGTTAGTTAACACTTGTTGTAAGCGTGGGGAACTAGAGGAAGTCAGTGTTCACTTGTGCGTGCACACACACTACGTTTGCTGTCCCAGCCGGAGGCTTGCAAATTATGATCAACAGCATGTATGTACTAGGACCCCAGATGGGATGTGTGCTTTAAACACTTTATTTTCACAGCCCAAAGTCTCCCAGATTTGCATGCTGTATGTCATTTTGGGCTTCCTGCCAGTAAAAGAGAACAGTGATCCAGTATTTTATTTAAAAGCTTCTCATACAACAATGGGCTGCTAGAATACTCATCAGGGGATATGCCATGTATTGCTCGACTCAAGACAAGACAAGCTCTACATGATATAGTACTAGAAGGCTTGTTGACAGATATACCTGATCCCAACGCCCTGTTGCTGAAGTTTTGTACCATGAAATCAACAGCAAGACAATGACAGCAGTTATTCCAGAATGTTTTTTGCTTTTGTTTTTTAATATTATTAACATGGTGGGTGGCCAGTGAAAATCTAATGACACCCAATAAAGAATGCAGCAGTATTAAAGCAATGCAGTATTTACATTTAATCTTTTAACAAATCATTAAAAACACTAAATTACTTTAAAATTATGGTTCAGACTTGTTTAACTATGCTTTTCCTACACTACATTAAACTAAGTCACTTTTTTTATTATTATTTTAGGGCTGCCACAAAAGAAAGTCATACAGGTTTGGAATGACATAAGGATGAGTAAATGATAACAGAAATTTCATTTTTAGGTGGATTTAATTTAAAGCCTTTTATTATATAAAAAAAGTACAGCATGCTCTCACGCTTGTACTCTATGTTAAATTATCTGGATATGTTTTTACAATTAAAGCTTTGTACTAGTGCCTAGATTTGTATGTTATGACTTCCAGGCTGTAGGGTCCCAAGGAAATTGTTTGGGTCCTCTGTTGAGGATTGGATCTGGTGAAACATGAAGCAATATTAGTAATGTAATTCAGTGCAATAAGGCAATCCTCATTATACATATTACTGCCCCCCCCCACCCCCCACCCAAACACACACACACACAGACACTTTTTAGTCACAGACTTAAAAACAATTACTTAACATGCTAGACAATACATGTCAACGAAACCTAGAAAATTAATTTACCCCTAAACAAAAACTCTGAGTTCAGTTTGTGACTGTAATCTTGTTACCCAGTGAGGGCATCACAGACAGCCTCATCTATCTGTTCAAAGACTGTGGAAACAGATTCTGCCTCTCTGTTTCTGTCTGCTTTCTGCTGTGCTCAATACCACTCTCTCCCGTGTCACACTCTGTGCTTCCCAATGACTTTCTGTCCTGTCAACTTCTTCCTCACATTGCCTTGCCAAGCCACAGCCTTCTTGCAAAACACTCACTGGCCACTTTAGGTACATCTTGCTAGTCCCAGGTTGGACCCCTTTTGCCTTCAGAACTGCCTTAAAGGGGACCTATTATGCCCCTTTTCACAAGATGTAATATAAATCTCTGGTGTCCCTAGAATGTGTCTGTGAAGTTTCAGCTCAAAATACCCCACATTTCATTTATTATAGCTTGTCAAATTTGCCCCTATTTGGGTGTGAGAAAAAAACACGCTGTTTTTGCGTGTGTCCCTTTAAATGCAAATGAGTTGCTGCCCCCGGCCCCCTTTCCAGAAGAGGGCGGAGCTTTAACAGCTCGTGCTTCGGATACTCAACAACAACAAAGCTGGAGAATCTCACGCAGCCAAAATGAGGATTGTCAGTAACGGTGTTCAGCCTTACATTGTTCAAACCGGAGTCGACACTGATGGAGAGACTCAGGAAGAACTTACAACTTTTAGAATGAAACTGGACGTTTCTGAACGGTTAGTGGATAAATTTATGTAGTTGCTGTGGAGTTGATTCAACTCATGGACTAGCGTGTGCCATCATGTTAATCTTTTGTGCAAATCCAGTGTTGAATTGACCCTCGTTTGTGAAGCAGTCCGTTGTAAAATGATTTGTGCAAATTTATAACACTTTACTGACTTTCTTCGGCACATTTCCTTCATAAATGAAATTCAACTATGGTGTCCTCAGTGGTCCAAATACCGTTAGTCTATGGAGACTCCTATGTTCATTGGTACAGCCAATAAAAGAACAATTGTAATGTTTTTTTGCACAGACATTGACATTGTTGTTCTCACACACTGTGGACACACATCTGTGTTCAAACACCTTATAAAAGTGAATTTTGTATAATAGGTCCTCTTGATTTCTTTGTGGCATAGATTCAACAAGGTGCTGGAAACATTCCTCTGAGATTTTGGTCCATATTGACATGATAGCTTCACAGAGTAGCTGCAGATTTGTCAGCTGCACATCCATGATGCGAATCTCGCGTTCCACCACATCCCAAAGGAGCTCTACTGGATTGAGATCTGGTGACTGAAAGCCATTTGAGTTTAGTGAACTCATTGTCATATTCAAGAAACCAGTTTGAGATGATTTGAGCTTTGTGACATGTACGTTATCCTGCTGGAAGTAGCCATCAGAAGATTGTACACTGTGGTCATAAAGGGATGGACATGGTCAGCAACGATACTCAGATAGGCTGTGGTGTTTAAATGATGCTCAACAGGTACTAAGGGGCCCAAAGTGTGCCAAGAAAATATCCTCCACACCATTACACCACCAGCAGCCTGAACCGTTGATACAAGGCAGGATGGATCCATGCTTTCATGCTGTTTATGCCAAAATCTGACTCTACCATCTGAATGTTGCAGAAGAAATCAGCACTTATCAGACCAGGCAACGTTTTTCCAATCTTCTGTTGTCCAGTTTTGGTGTCCCGTGTAAATTGTAGCCTCAGTTTGCTGTTCTTATCTGACAGGTCTGTCTTCTGCTGCTGTAGCTCATCTGCTTCAAGGTTGGACGTGTTGTGTGTTCAGAGATGCTCTTCTGCAGACCTCGGTTGTAACGAGTGCTTATTTGAGTTACTGTTGCCTTTCTATCAGCTGAACCAGTCTGGCCATTTTCCTCTGACCTCTGACCTAAACAAGGCATTTTCACCCACAGAACTGCCACTCACTAGATATTTTATCTTTTTCAGACCATTCTCTGTAAATCTTAGAGATGGTTGTGTGTGAAAATCCCAGTAGATCAGCAGTTTCTGAAATAGACAGACCAGCCCATCTGGCACCAACAACCATGCCATGTTCAAAGTCACTTAAATCACCTTTCTTCTCCATTGCGTACAAAAGATTTTATTTCAAATAATGCTGTGCTTTTGAACTTTCTATTCATTACTGAATCTTAAAAAATAATTCATGGTTTCCACAAAAAATATGAATCAGCACAATAATAATCAGAAATGTTTCTTGAGAAGAGAATCAGCATATTAGAATGATTTCTAAAGGAACATGTGACACTGAAGACTGGAGTAATGATGCTGAAAATTCAGCTCTGATCACAGGAATAAATTATATTTCGAAATATATTAAAATAGAAAACCGTTCTTTTAATTTGTGATTGTCACAGTCGGGTTGCAAATGAAGTTAAAACAGGATCTAATTGCAGCAGTTTTCAAAATGTATTTAACAAAACTCTGGATCAGAACACCATGTAAAATGCAACAATAACGGGCAACTGAACCAAACGCAGGCCTTAAATACACAGTGAACTAATTAAAAAAGAAACGAGACACAGCTGACATGACTAATCACACAATGAGTAACCTAAAAGACTAACTAGAAGTGGGAACAAAAGAAACAGGAACAGAAAAAAGTGCTAAACCAATTCAAATCTTAGATTATTATAAATATTATCTCCCTGACAGTGATAATATTTCACAATATTGTTGTTTTTACTGTATTTTGATCAAATAACTGCAGCCTTGAGAGACTTCTTTCAAAAACTTAAAAAACATATTACCATCCCCAAACTTTTGAATGGTAGTGTACTGTGTTTATGCTTTCAACAACATGCAAAAAACATAATAGCAAATGTAATATTTATAATGTGTAAACTGTCTTCTTTTTAACTCAGCAGCCGAACACACCATTGCTGTGTTTTCTTGATATATTCTCCCCTCCAGAGAGCAAAATTTGGCCTGCTTTCCCCTGAAATTGCCCATTGTTCTGTGTTAAGGAAGTCATCTCGTGCAGGTTTTCCAAACAAGTGCTCTCTGCAGCCTTTGGCATGGCAAGTGACATTGGCGTCCCAAAACCAGTAAGTTATTGGCGTCCGTACCATTATTGCTGTTCTGTCTAATGCTCTCTGCCTCATGGGACCTAATTATGCTCATTTTCATTTTGGCTAAAGCTCAGGAGTGGATGCGGGTAGAGATGTGCAGAATGTAGATACAGCACAGAAGGGGTTTTGTTGTGCCTATATTTAGACTGCCAGGTCTGGACATGGATCATGAAGCTGCGATGCATTGCACACAGTTAATCTGAGGCACATTGATACATGGCCTAAATGCACGCCTGCCTAGACACAGTTAGTTTGGGAAAGTTAAGTCTTACGCACATTAGCTTCGATAATATTCCAGCAGCACTTTGGATCAGAAATACTTAATGTGGAGGAGATCTCCTTTGTGAATGTGTAATTGCTCTGTTGCTGGTCAGAGATGTTTTGGAATGAACACGTTTGGAATAAGGAATAGTTCACCCCAAATTGAAGATGTTTTGCCTTTATGTCATTTTTTCCATGCAACACAAAAGAAGAAAGTATTTTTCCCCAATACAATAAAGCATTCAAAAAGGATGCAAAGGCATAAAGTATCATAAAAGTAGTCCATATAATGTTGTGTGAGGAGCAGATCAGAATTTAAGTCCAGTCATATGGGATTGAAATGACATAATGGTGAGTAAGGACAACATAATTGTCTTTTTGGGTGAACTAACAGTTAAATGATGGTGCTAACAATGTTATTTGTGTTTTCTTTTAAGAAGAGAGCTAATTTCTGTGTCTATTCTGTGTCTATATGTTCCATAAACACATTTTTCTAAGTGATAAAATGACAATATAGGAAGATGTCAAGAATGTTGAAAGGCATTGCTGATAGGTGTATTGAATAGGGGACATGACATTTGCACATTTTTAAAGGTCACCGCTAAATGGGGACAGTTTAATTGCCCTGTGTATGTACTAGAGGTGAAACATTATCGTGAATTTACCTCAATCGAACACCTTTTCCTAAGGAAGTCAGACAAATTGATCAGTGAGCTCAGTATTTCAATACTTTTAAGTCTAAAGTGAGCAAAGAAGTCAATACAGATTTCAGTCATTTCCAGTTCTCAAGCCTTTCTTACGATATCTGCCAGTGTCTTCAAAAAGTACATTTTGCCAAACCACAACCCAATCCTAAGTTGAAGTATTTATCTATAGTCTTGTCAAGGTATGAAATTGTTTTATAAATAAAAATATATAGCTGTCCAATGATATAAGCCTAATATGTGCAACAAAATTCCCAAATGTAAATGAGTCATTACAGAATTGAAAATATAGTACATAGTATAGGGAGTCGAATCAGTGAATCATTTTTGTGAAACTGTTCATTTACATGAACCATCCGAACGAACTGAATGAATTCACTAGAATGAATCAGACTTTTCAAAACTATGAGAGAACAGCACTTTTAGGATGAATCGATTCACTAAATGAATCAGGCTTTCTTACCCAGGCTCTGTCCCAAATGAAACCCTAAGACCTCACGATCTTCCTCACTTTTGTGACATAATGCTGCTTTGAAGCTCGCTTCAGTACAGGTTCGGCAAAAGTGTGCATCAAGGATACATATCGGCCGCAAAGGGGGGTTATCGCGAGCACCCGTTTGAAACTAAAATGACAAATGGGACACCCCACGGTCCTTAACAGACATGTGTACGTGGTGGACATTGAAGTCCACAAGACTGCAAATCCACACGAAGTGTGCCATTTAGGACAGGACATACATATGATTCAGAAGAACATTTAGGACACGCTAGAATGAATCGGACTATCCAACACTAGGGCCCTGTCCCAAATGGCACACTTCATGTGCACTTGCGGTCTTGTGGACTTAAAATGGCCGACGCGTGCCTGTTAATACTTAGGGTTAGGCCCGATCCCAAATGGCACCGTAAACTCCCACGGTCTTCCTCTGAGTCCGCACTTTTGTAACGTAATGTCGCTTTGACATGGCGCATCTTGGACAGTGTAGCCGTCGAGGAGAGTTGAAGTCAGGTCAGCTTTATGGTAATGAGCTATGACGCGGCAACCAATCGGAATGTAGAGGTCCTTCGCTTGAGTGGATTCCAGAGAACGCAGTCGTGTAAACTTTGGTTCCGACCAAACATTGGTTCCCAAGCAAAATGGAGCAGAGTTGGATAATTGCCTTGGCGGGTTTCCCAATAATATACGACATGTGCATAAATAAGAAAAATTAAGGTGTCTGACATTGTTTGCATGCTATGTCTGAAATTGCATAGCTGTATGCCTATACATTTACTATATAAATATATATTATTAGGCTACTATATAAATATATAGTATGCACTATATATTTAAGCCTAATCACATTTATCATTATTTTCTCCCGCTAAGCAATTTGTTCTCTGCATTCTGGAATCCTTTCAAGCGGAGGACTTCTACATTCCGATTGGTTGACCGTTACTTTGACGCTCCCGCTGTACAGCGTTGGCTGCAGGGCAGCCAGAGCGAATTTTGATGCTCTCGCCGGCGGCGGTGTGAACGCACCGTAACACACATGCAGTGGCCAAGTAAGTCCACAAGACTTAAAGATTCCATAAGGGAGTTTTTACACCGATGCCATTTTTGGTTCCCCACAGAACCTTACAGTGAATAGTTCCATCATTAGAACCATTATTTTCCATTAAAGAACAATTAAATAATATTTTAATAATCTAAAGAATCTTTTTCCACTATAAAGAATCCTGTGTGGAATGGAAAGGTTCAATGGATGTTAAAGGTTCTTTATGGAACCTGTATTAAAGATTATTATTTCTTTTATTCTTGTCATTGTTTACAATTCTTTTTCCCAGTTTGCCTTAGTAAGATGCCCAATTTAATTTGCTCAGTCCTAGTTTCTCTTCAGTTAGCTGCTTATTGATTTGTACATGCCCTCTGTTAATTAACCAATCACTGCAGATGTGATTGTGTATCTTTTGCTTGTGTCATTTAAATAAGATTTATCTTGATTGAAGTGTTTGTATTTCTGTTCTTGTCTAGAAACCACACATTATGTACTCTCTGCTCATCTGCTTTGCTCTAGCTGCTTCAATGGATTAATAAAGTGGTCAAATGGAATTGTACTACTAGACTCTGGTGTTCTTACAGACACCCCTGCTGGAATCAAGCCAGACATTTCCTCTTTAAGCCTGACCTCCCTTACAGAACTTACAGAACCATTGATGCCAATAAAGAACCTTTATTTTTAAGAGTGTACATTAGCATAGCAAGTGTCCAGAACACCCAGGCAACATGCTGACCAGTCAGGAACCTTATGCTGGGTACACACCACAAGATAATCAGGCTGATTTTGGGCCGATTTCTCCCCTTCCGATAATCCTAGGTAATGTCCCGATTATCTTGATGGCTCTACAGATTATCTCATTAGATTTTCCTGTGGTGTGAGGTGTGTTAAGAGTAACTGAATCTGCTCGGAAAAACGTTAGAGCCTCCCCAATTGCGAATTGTAAATATTCAACATGTTGAATATTTACGATCAGAAATCCTGATGTGTGGGGGGAACCCCGAGGACAAACGCGCACACGCTCTGGAGATTATCACGTGAAATGAAACAATATCCAATCAGAAAGCGAGCTGACAGAAGACAGAAGCATAACAAATGCAGTCATGGTGCAGCACAAAGTTAAATGGATTTGGACAGCAGAGATGGAGGATCAGCTTGTCGATTTGTGGCAACAGCACAAGTGTTTATACAACGTGTCCTGTAAAACATACCAAAATCATTCCAAACACTATCATTGCAATTTCTTCCTGCCTATCATCCGCCATGTTTATTCTGAATTCTCAAGAGATTTTGCGAGAATTCCCGTGTTCACAGTAGGGACTCTGGTTGTATGTGGTGTGCTGTCTTTGTCACATCACGGCATACCACACACTATGGAAGCAAAACGGTTTAATCTAGGATTTTTTGTCCTCATGTTTGTGTGGTCTCTTACATTTTTAAAATCTTATAAGATTTTAAAAATCTTTTAGTGTGTACCCAGCATTAGGAACCACATAGCAGTGGTCTGACAACCACCTATAAAACTTTAGCACTGGTACAGACAAACACCACTCATTTCGTCATAAAATATAAATACAACCGGTTGTCATTGAAGCTGTTCTTCATTTAGAAAAATATAACTCAGAAGTGCTGCCTCACATAATGCTACATATATTACCTCCATTTAAAATGCAAATCAGCATCCAGGCACCTACGAATGATTCATAGCTCGTTAGTGCTAAAGATGAGGCATGTTGTATTTATACATCAGAAATGTAAATCCTGGATTGAAACCTGAAATCAGCAACAGATGGAGTCCAGCTGTAATTTCATCAAGTAGATCCATTAGAAATAAGGCATGTTGCACACCTGTCTCGGAGTAATTACATTTATTCAGATGTTATGTGGGTGTAGGAACGGCAGTAAAGAATCAGTGAAGCGTAAAACAGTATGTTTACTGACTCAAGCAGTCATGCTGAAAAGTATTGTAGATGTGGTTTCTCTAATTGTTATTATAGTGTTTGAAATAATTTCATTGGTTGAATTCATGGTTGTACTCATAAATGGTCTTTATTCTTGGAATAGAAGGGCAAGATAATAGTAAGACTTTCGGTTTTCGGCTTTTCAGGGTTCTTTACTCAAAGCCTCTCTCTGAGATTAAAAAGAAAGGTGTCGATCAATGCCTGGAGAGCACACCTGAGACAGTCTGCTTTATTAAATGTTCTTCCATTAAGCTCTATGTACTTGTACTGTAGATCATTTAAACAAAGTCATTAATCATGCCCAGGCATGGGTGTTGGGAACAATGGAGAGACTAGAGAGGAGATTATGGAGAAAACCGCCATGAACTTGCGCACAGCCTGAGAGAGGCTTTTTATCACATGCTGAAATGAAACGGGCGCAGAGCCTTTGACTGATATTTGAATGATTCACATGGTTTAGGTTGTGCATCTGTATAAACACAGATGATCCATTGCATCTGGATCACAACAATGCCATCCAGACTCAGTTCTATATTTCATTGCATCCAGCATGAATTGATATTATTTCTGTCATGACAACTCTTTGAGAGATTGGCATGGTGAAGGTAATGTATTTGGCAATGTTTATGTATTTTGTCTTGGCGGAATAGATCTTCTACGCTGATGTAGAGCAAGTAGCGAGACTTGCTACTGCTAATACATTCACAGACATTGCTGTGAGCAAGTAAGACATGCTGCTGCTATATATATATACATATACATATATATATATATATATATATATATATATATATATATACACACACTGTTCAAAAAAATTTAAGGAACACTTTGAAAACACATCAGAACTCAATGGGGAAAAATATCATGCTGGATATCTATACTGATATGGACTGGGTAATGTGTTAGGAATGAAAGGATGCCACATTGTTTGATGGAAATGAAAATTTTCAACCTACAGAGGACTGAATTCAAAGACACCCCAAAAATCAAAGTGAAAAAATGATGCAGCAGGCTAGTTCATTTTGCTGAAATTTTATTGCAGCAACTCAAAATGGTACTCAGTAGTTTGTATGGCCCCCACATGCTTGTATGCATGCCTGACAACGTCGGGGCATTCTCATAATGAGACGATGGATGGTGTCCTGGGGTATTTCCTCCCAGATCTGGACCAGGGCATCACTGAGCTTCTGGACAATCTGTGGTGCAACTTGGCGGCGTCGGACGGGTTGAAACATAATGTCCCAGAGGTGTTCTATTGGATTTAGGTCAGGCGAGCGTGGGGGCCATTCAGTGGTATCAGTTCCTTTTCCTTCATTGTCCAGGAACTGCCTGCATACTCTCGCCACATGAGGCCAGGCATTGTCGTGCACCAGGAGGAACCCAGGACCCACTGCACCAGCATAGGGTCTGACAATGGGTCCAAAGATTTCATCCCAATACCTAATGGCAGTCAGGGTGCCATTGTCTAGCCTGTAGAGGTCTGTGCGTCCCTCCATGGATATACCTCCCCAGACCATCACTGACCCACCACCAAACCGGTCATGCTGAACAATGTTACAGGCAGCATAACGTTCTCCACGGCTTCTCCAGACCCTTTCACGTCTGTCACATGCTCAGGGTGAACCTGCTCTCATCTGAAAAGCACACGGACCTGCCAATTCTGGTGTTCAATGGCAAATGCCAATCGAGCCCTACGGTGCCGGGCAGTGAGCACAGGGCCCACTAGAGGACGTTGGGCCCTCAGGCCACCCTCATGAAGTCTGTTTCTGATTGTTTGGTCAGGGACATTCACACCAGTGGCCTGCTGGAGGTCATTTTGTAGGGCTTTGTTTTGGGGGTTGTCTCATTGTTGCCCATCTAGTGCACCTGTTGTTAATTTCATTAACACCAAAGCAGCTGAAACTGATTAACAACCCCCTCTGCTACTTAACTCACCAGCTCATATTCTTCAAAAAGCTTACGCTGAATGTCCTATGCCTTCCCCATTCAACTTACGGAACGAATGCGGCAGCAGTTCAGTTTTTCCGTAAGTTGAATAGGGAAGGCGTAGGAGATTCAGCGTGAGCATTTTGAAGAATACGGAATCGCGTTCTGGTGAAAGCACTTGTGATGCGATCATTTGTGCCTATAAAGCATATACATTTTGATTTTTTTTAGAAAATGACTGATCGTTTCGCTAGATAAGACCCTTATTCCTCGTCTGGTATCGTTTAAAGCCTTTTGAAGCTGCACTGAAACTGTAATTTTGACCTTCAACCGTTTGGAGACCACTGAAGTCCACTATAAGGAGAAAAATCCTGGAATGTTTTCATTAAAAACCTTAATTTCTTTTCGACTGAAGAAAGAAGGACATGGACATCTTGGATGACAAATGTAAAATTGGTCCTAAAGCAAAACCAGTGATTCTCAACTGGTTTTAGGCATCGTTCAGTGGTGGGCCATGAAGCCCATCCTCAGTCAAAGCTCTTTGGGGAAATTAGTGACCTGAAGACGCTGTGTAAACCCAACGGTCAGTAAAGTAGCAGGGCCTCTGCTGTATTACATTAACTGCAGTGCGACTCATTTGTAAAGTGTCACTCTCTCCACTGCTGTAAACAGAAACATTAAATCTACCTGATGTACTGTGCTGGACTGTGCTTGTGGCATTGTCAGGGTGTGTGTGGATCTAGAAGCGTGTATTCTTGTTTGCTTTTGTGTAGCTGTGCTCTGTCAGCGGCACATCGGTGATTTCTCCTGCTTAGAACATCTTTCACTTCTGTCAAGATTGTGTTTGTTTTAGCTGGCAGATAAGAAGCTTGCGGAATAGGAAATAAAGGCAGTGCTGCATTCCCTGGCAATTGCTGAATTTAAATGCAAGCATGTTTTCAAGCAGATTCTGACACTGATAATGGTGTTTCAGTGACATGGTAGGGGAGGGATAATTGTAACACCTTTTGATTTTTTTTTTCACTTGGATTTTAGGATTTATTCAGAAAAGGTTTATAGCCTGAACTTGATTGAATCCGATTGACACCAATACATTTTTTAACGCAAATAATTTTGCAGGTAAATGCGTATTTTAAACATTGTTTATTTATTCAAAATGTTCATGTCTATTTATGTTTTGACATCAATGACAGAAAAAAACAAACATGGTTTTCCTGCATTGCTGAGTGTTTATAATGTGTCCTTTTATGATCATTATCACTGTATGAAAACACATTCACTATTGCTAATACCTAGGGTTAGTTGTTTGAACAAACCCTAAGTATTAAAATTCAGCACACAACTCCTCCCGCACTATTTGTGCTACGGAAATGACTGATACCTCAAATCATGCGGCTTGTTAAGGAGAGGTGTTCTATTACTTTTCCCAGAAATCAGACAGCATTTTTTTCCCTGGTGGGCAATAAATGGGGGGAAAAAAACAGACTGTCATCGAAGGGGGAACTTTGTCTTTTCACTTGAATTTTGGGATTTATTCTGAAAATTTTTAGCATAAACTTTTAAAATTGTGCTTGAAACAATTTTACACATTTGTTTCAACTCAAATTTAGGTCAAATATGAACAAAAAAATTTTTAAACCAACAGTTGGGTTTGTCCATATTTTACCCAAATTTGGGTTAAAACAACCCAGCGTTTTTAAGAGTGTAGCTGTCATTACAGTTACAGTAAGTTTAGATGTCAATTAAACATACAGTATATATGAATTAAAGTAGTTTGTCAACAAGACCAGTAGCGGCCTTTGCTATGTTTCACCTGTGTCGGGCCTTGAAACAGAAAGGGCCTCGTCTTGCGCTCGAAAAAGAGCCCCGCCCCCGCCATCACGCTGCAGAGACGCCAGGGTCTCTGTGTGAGTTCTTATTTTTAATATTTATGAAGGATATAGCTAGTTAAGCAATATCATACAAGCAAGAGTGCTGTTTTCCTGAATATCAGCACATTTGCAAATGTCATATTGATTTTATGCAACAGTTCAATTAACAAGAAGTTAATATTAGGTGACTTACATTTTCATATTTAAAAGTATCATTTCATTATGGTTAAAGAGATAGAATGTGTAGATTATAAATAGACTATTACGAGTGAAATATGAGATAACATTGTTGAATAGAACAGAGATAATAAAGTAATTGCAGCTGCATTGAATTAAAAGCTTGTCTGTTTTTTTCATATAGGGGCCTCCAACTGTTTCTTTGAAATGGGCCTCTAAGGGTACATTTACATGACAATGATATGCTTAAAACGGATAAGTTTTCCTTTTCAGTTTTCCGCATACAGACGACACCATTGTCAAAATGATCCCTATTCACACGGATCCGCGGAAACAACTAAAAACACTGTATTCTGCTGTCCATCTGCATGTCCATGATGTCATTGTGTTCACAGTTTTGCGTTTTTGTTGTTTACACAGAGACCGTTTTCAAAAACTTGCACTTTGAAACCCGTTTTCAAAATTTGCTTTTTAAGGCACCCAAAACGCCGTTGTCATGTAAGTGAACGGCCAAAACGCATACAAAGTTTTACGTTTTTAGTTGAAAACGGTGTCGTGTAAACAGCCCCTAAATTGCAAAGGCCGCCTCTGAATAAGACCCCACACTTTTGAACTCTTTGTATAAATTATTTTGGGAAGAGAGGATTAAACTGTGCTTGCTCATACCTGATATGACTATAATGACTTATTGTGAGTTTTATTACTGACGTCACATTTATTTAGTGTTTCAGTGACTAAGTTGACTTGTGTCTCTGGTTGTTCTACATGGTATACATGATAATTATCTTTGTGTTTCCCATATGTTCTATGCATTTGACCTTACAGTCTAGGGTAAAACAAATTGTTTTGCTAATTATTTCACAGTGTGGTTTGCAAGTAATCACACCCTTAGGCAAACTGCGTAACCAACACACACGAATGCCTCTGAGAGGAATGTTTCACGAGCGCTCGCTGAACTATGATACATTTTTCAAAACTCCGGGGACCTTCCATTGGGTTCCTGCCCCAGCCATCAAGCGGAAAAACACATATCCTCTGGTTGAATAAATTGGTGGTAATGGTGCTGTTTTCAATATTTTCTCTCTTTCTTTTGTAGACACATAGAGAATTGGACTGGATTGCAGATTCTTAAGGATGTTGACATGGAACTGTACACAGGACTCCAGAGACTGTGAGTATTCAAAACAGATTCCATAGTGGTTATATGCGTTTTACACTAAAGTCTGGTGCACGCTGTACGATTTGGGTCATTTGAGATTTCTTTAATCATAGGGCAGAACATTGCTGACATTAGCTCAAGGGCTTGTGCGATATAATGTCAGTCTTGTTTGTCAATGAGGATGTCAAAATGTGAGAAGATTGATCGCAAAGTCAACACTGTCAATCATGACTAGTCTTGAGATGTATATCACACAGTCTGACATACAAGAAGACAGTTGATGTCACACAGTCTCCTTTGACTTTTACCCAAGAGACCTCACTGGGGTTACATCATAAATTAGGGCCCAAGCACCGATGGTGTGAGGACCCTGTTGTAATTGCTCAGTCAATTATTCTTCTTCTCCGAAATGAAATGCATTTCTGAGGGCCTAAACATGCTCGAAAACTCATGAAACTTTGCACAGGCGTCAGAAGTGGTGAAAATTTACATCTGATATGGGTTTCAGAATTAGGTGTGGCAAAATGGCTCGATAGCGCCACAATTAAGCACCCTTCGCGCTACAATTCACGTACAAGTATGAAATTCGGTAGACACATGTATCAGCTCAATACCTACAAAAAAGTCCCTGGGTCCAAAATCTGAAAACCCAACAGGAAGTGAGATATTTTGAATTTTCTCTGCAAAATTGTTGAAGTTTTTGCCATTTCCATACGTTAACAAACTCCTCCTAGAGTTTTAATCAGATAAACATCATATTTGGTCAGTCTAATCTGAAGGCCTTTGCGATGTTAAATTGTGAAGGTCTACAGTTTTCGTTAAAGGGTTTGTCCGTGGCGGCCTGACAAAATTCGATGTTTCGCCATGAAACAGGAAATTGTTGTAACTCAGGCATACAATGTCCAATCTGCTCCAAACTTCACGTTTGATAATAGTTCTGGCCTAAATACATCTACATGGCAATATTCAGTAATAGTCAAAGCGCCACCTGTTGGCAGCAGGAAGTGTGGCACGTCAAAATGACCCACTATTCACTATTCATGTTTTCCTAAGGCCCCGGGTGCGAGGGCCCTTTCATTGCTGCTTGCAGCTTTAATGTTGTATTATAATTTTGTAGATATTGTAAATGATGGTAAAAATCACAATTTATACATTTGGGGCCAGATTTACTAACAGCCATCGCAAACCCTCTTTTGGCGTTAAAAAACTACTGTCGGGATTTACTAAAAACACACAATGCAAAATTAGCACTGAAAAAGGCTTGGACTGACTTGTTTTTGTGGCTGAACTTATGGCATATGCATTTGTAGGAGTTTCCCTTTCAGACACAAAATTTATGGGAGGAGAGTATTTAAATGAATCACGCGAAGTGATTTACTAATGTTTGCGCTAGTCAATTTACTGGTATTTGCGCCGTTATTTAACGCCTAAAAAAAGCATGTCTTAACCAATTTTGTGTCATGGCTGCAGTTGTTGCTGCTAGGAGGAGACGCACAGAGAACAGAGAGCGCGTGGTAGAAGGGAGAAAATATTTTCCACTCGTATTAATTTCTTTGGAATGCCAGAGGAAGTTGCGCCTGTGTCGACCCACACCTGATGAGCATCAGCTCTGCTTATTTGCGACCTAATGCTAATTTGCACTGGTCTTGGTAGATTGCGTTGGTCATTATGTAAATGATTTGACTGCTGCTGCTGCTGTTGGTTATTGCTACTGCTGCTGCAGAGCAAGTACGGGACTTGCTACTGCCAATACATACACAACATGCGCAAGAAAGACATACTGCTGCTGTACAATATAGCGTACATTAATTACCCATACCAGATTTATACAGGTGGAGCTGGAGGAGGTGGAGGGTTTCTGAAAGCTCTGCACTGCTAAGGCAAATGCTAACCAAGTATCTGAAGGTTGAGCAGCGAGCTCATTGGCTACTGATACAGCAGGAACCAATCAGCAGAGAATGACCTATAGGGAATGGTGATTGCAAACAGACTGAGTTAAGGACCTATCAACCTGCGCCATCTAGAGTTTCATGACAGAACTTTGTATATCTACTTTTTCTATAAGATGAAAAGGTCTGGTGGGATGAAACTGACCAGACGATCTGCTGCGGATCCAGACCTCCCACAGTGTTTCATCACTCCCACTTCTGAGCTTCCTTTCACCTCTTCCAAGCACTCTCATCTTTCTCACCCCCATCCTCTCTTCATCGTAACCTCAAGACAGTTTTCTCCTCCACTCCTCTTGATCCTTCAGCAAGGAAGCCAAGTGGACTATTCCCAGCTTCCCATTTGCATTTTTCTCATTAACATTGCTCTCTCTTCTGCTGATGGTGGGCTCTCCTGGTCCCACCCACGTCTGGGAACAGCACTGACCTCCAGGCCTCTAAATTACCCTCTGAGGTTTCACTAAAGGTCATTCAGCTTTAAGCACAAACATCATAGATAGCATTGTTACATAAGCAAACACGTGAATGCAAGACCTGTCTGTGGAGGTTCGGTGTGAAATAGATGAGTTGAGTCATACAACATCTCAGCCCACCTGTGGGCGAGAGGATAGTTTGTGCACTGATATTATGTTGACTTAACAATGATGACTTGCTGTACAAACTATTCTCAAAAGTTCTGTCCTGATTTCTATCTATCTATCTATCTATCTATCTATCTATCTATCTATCTATCTATCTATCTATCTATCTATCTGATGTTATCATGTTATCATCCATCCATCCATCCATCAATCCATCCATTCATCCATCCTCATACTAATTTCTATCTATCTGATTTCATCCATCATCCCAATTTCTTTCTATCTATCTATCTATCTATCTATCTATCTGTCTGTCTGTCTATCTGTCTGTCTGATGTTATCATCTATCTATCTATCTATCTATCTATCTATCTATCTATCTGTCTATCTGTCTGTCTGATGTTATCATCTATCTATCTATCTATCTATCTATCTATCTGTCTGTCTGTCTGTCTGTCTGTCTATCTGATGTTATCATCCATTCATCTATCTATCTATCTATCTATCTATCTATCTATCTATCTATCTATCTATCTATCTCTCTGATGTTATCATCCATCTATCTATCTATCTATCTATCTATCTATCTATCTATCTATCTATCTATCTATCTATCTATCTATCTATCTGTCTATCTGTCTGTCTGATGTTATCATCTATCTATCTATCTATCTATCTATCTATCTATCTGTCTGTCTGTCTGTCTGTCTGTCTATCTGATGTTATCATCCATTCATCTATCTATCTATCTATCTATCTATCTATCTATCTATCTATCTATCTATCTATCTATCTATCTATCTATCTATCTATCTCTCTGATGTTATCATCCATCTATCTATCTATCTATCTATCTATCTATCTATCTATCTATCTATCTATCTATCTATCTATCTATCTATCAGATTTTATCCATCCATCCATCCATCCATCCATCCATTCATCATCTTAAAGGGGTAGTTAAAAAATGAAAATTCTGTCATTGTTTACTTGTTTCAAACCTGTTTGACCCTTTTTCTTCTGCAGAACACAAAACTGACCTTCAAAATATCTCTTTTGTGTTCCACATGCAGGTTTGAAATGACATGATGGTAAGTAAGTGATGACAGAATTTTATTTCCAGGTGAACTGTCCCTTTACTGATGTATAGTTCTTAAGGTGTTTAAGGTACATAAGGCCTAAACAACATTTGAAGTGGCAGGCTTTTTAAACATTTGTAAAAAATTCAGCCAAACTTTTCTAGTTCAAACATTGGTAGGGACCATTGACCTGCTCGTAGTTCACTAACACCAAATTTGCAGCAGTGCCGGAATGAAATATCTGCCTACACTTGTAATCCCACCCCCACAAGTTCACACATGTCACGTGAAGGACCATCATGAGGCTTTCGTAATAAGGCCCCTTGCATTTGTTTTTAAGCTTTTAAGAGCTGAATGGTTAAGAAGAAAAATGGTATAAACGTGGCCAACATCCTCCTTATTTCTTTCTTATAATAGGGACGGATAATTATATTCCTAGAAATAGTTTACTATAGAGCCATCATCATAATAAAACTAATTCTGTACTGATTACTGTTCACCGGATAAGGGTGTTGTGAGTGTAATCACTTTTTGCATTAAATTCCTGTAATGAAAAGGATGCAGTCATTACCAATTAATGCCACCGAGACTGTGCACAGAGTCTTTAGGATGCACAATTCATTCCAGCTGCCGCTGCGGCTCAGCGCTGTGAAATTGGGGACCCTGATGATACCATTATTCTAATGACACTCTCTGAAGAGATGGGAAAGATGGCAAACTGAGATTGCTTCTGCAGTTTATCATCATAAACGATGTATATCAAGCTGCAAGGCTCTAATGAACTGTTGGCTTTCTCAGGTTTGAATGATCGACTTGCAATGCCAGGTGCAAATGACCAACAACAGGGCCCTCAGTCAAAATTACCGGATGAACCGCGCTGTGTGGAGGCTGAAATAAATGTTGGTGGTCTTACCTTGGGAAATTCATTTGCACTCATCATTGCTGGATTGATGCTGGTCATTTGTGACACCTATAAGATGTTAGAGAGGAACTGTGCATTTTCATATAGTAGTCTCTCTCTCTTTTTTTTCAGGACAATAATGAACTGCAATTTACGGACAATCCAGCCACGTGCATTTGCACAGAACCCTCACCTCCGCTACATGTGAGTACAAAGTCTTCTATAAGTGTGTTTGTGTCACGAAGGACTCATTGTCATTCTCTGAATGAATCGTTTAAGTGAATGAATCATTCTTGTTTACTTCCATGCACTTGTAGACATTAACTATGTTTCCATCCACCTATTTTTATGCACAATTTGGGACATCGCATCAAAAACTGCTGGATGGAAATGTCAAGATGTGCATAAATTCTAAACATGTGCATAAAAAACGTATGCGCTCATTTGAGTCGGATAAATTTTCTATCCGATAAGAAAACATGCGCATAAACTACGATGGAAACACATTTACCGAATAAATTCCTCGATGCGCGTAAAAAAAAAAAAAATCATGTGACTGGGATTTTCTTTCACTTATGGAAAGAAAATATATTTCCCTATATATGAATGATCAATATATTACATTGAAAATATACAGAAAAATATATTGCGTAAATATATTACAATATATTGAATAATACATAAAGAATTGCCGCTTTTCATATATTGAAAAATATGTGATAATATATTTACTAATATATCATAATGTATGTAATTTTATATTCAGTAATATACTTCATAATATATAGATTTATATGTGATCAGATATGGTACTGCATGCATAATATATTGCAGATATATTTATTCATGCAGTATAAACACATATATAGTACAATATATTATGGAACACATTTCTTATATTTTATAATAATTTACATTTTAAATGTTCCGTATTTTCAAATTAGTTAACAAAAGCACACCTGCATGTACTAAAACTTCTACCAAAGAGACTATCACTGTGCTATAATGTGCACAGCCGTTACTTTTTAAATAAAGTTATTATAGTCTTAATGGTGTTCAGCCAATCATAAACCTAACCTCAGGCTCTACTCTTCAGCACAGTGGTAACCCCAATAACTCGCACATACCAGAAAACCTTTTAAATTCCAAAATAATACAACTTTAAACACTAACAGATCTCCCCCTATATCAATATTGAGCAAAACACAGGAAATAGCACTTAATTTTAACATTTACTCTCCTTTAACAGTCAGAAGCAAAGCATGCTGGGAACTAGAAGTCTGTTGATTGTAACTCATTCCATGAATGTGTGTATCTATGTGTGTACAATACATTCACATTTATATGGGAACATGTATGTGCAATATATGTACACAATAAAGGATAAGACTTTATGAATATATAGTGCTATTTTTGTCTTCATTTATAAATATTTTATATGTATCAATATATAGCCATACATGGTCAATGCATATATTGCAGTATATTGAAAAATATAAGCACTAGTTTCCCATATATGGAAATATATTATGTAATATATCTCATTATATTTTGCAGTATATTCCCATATATTTTTGTTCCGTAAGGGATAACTGTACTAACCAGTGGAAAAATCTTGTTGCAACGCTTCTGAAAGGCTGTTTTGGTCATTCAGAAGTCTGTCGTCAGTGTGGTTCAGTATAATTCCTTCCAGAACTGTCTTACATGACTGCGTTCCCAAACAGCAGCATTCACCTCTGAAAGCAAGATAACATGTTTATTGTGTTTTGTCTGCGCACTCTGAGATGCAAATAATTAATTATATACAAAAATTATTATACAGACATGGACAAAATTGTTGGTACCCTTGATAAATATGATCAAAGATGACTGTAAAAATAAATCTGCATTGTTTAACCTTTTGATCTTTAATTCATAAAATTAGCAAAAATCTAACCTTTCATTGAAGGAAAACAATTGAAAGTGGGTGGAAACTCACATTATGAAATAAAGGTTTTTTTCTCCAAAACACGTTGGCCACAATTATTGGCACCCCTAGAATTTTTTATGTAAAATATCTCTGAAGGATATTCCCATTCATACTGACATTTTTTTAGCACACCAGGGTGACTAGGAGCATGAAATTGTCCAGCCATGACTTCCTGTTCCACAGGAGTAAAAACATGAGGAAACACAAAGGCCAAATTCCCTTAATCATTCATCACAATGAGTAAAACCAAAGAATATAGTTCTGATGTGCAGCAAAAGATTGTTGAGCTTCACAAAATAGAAAGTGGCTGTAAGAAAATAGCTGAAGCATTGAAAATCCCCATTTCCACTATCAGGGCAATAATTAAGAAGTTCCAATCAACTAAAGATGTTACAAATCTGCCTGGAAGAGGACGTGTGTCTAAATCATCCTAATGCGTGGTGAGGAGGAGAGTTTGAGTGGACAAAGACTCTCCAAGAATCACAGCTGGAGAATTGCAGAGATTAGTTGAGTCTTGAGTCTCAGAAAGCCTAAAAAAAATTATCAAACAGCACCTACATCCCCACAAGTTGTTCGGGAGGTTTTCAAGAAAAATCCTCTGCTCTCATCCAAAAACAAACTCCGGCATATTCAGCTGTCAGACAAGACTGGAACTTCAAAACAGGACCGGCTTCTATGGTCAGATAAAAAATAAAAAAATAGCTTTTTGGCAGCAAACCCACCAGATGGGTTTGGTGCACACATGGATAAAAAGTACCCCATGCCCACGGTTAAATATACTGCTGGATCTTTAATGTTGTGAGCCGATTTTTCTGCTGGAGGTCCTGGACATCTTGTTCAGATACATGGTATCATGGATTCTATCAAATACCAACAGATAAAAAATCAAAACCTGACCGCTTCTGCTAGAAATCCAATAATGGGCTGTGGTTGGATCTTCCATCGGGACAATGATCCAAAACAAACATCAAAACCCACTTTCAATTCTTTTCCTTCAAATGAAAGGTTAGATTTTTGCTAATTTTATGAATTAAAGATCAAAAGGATAAACAATGCAGATTTATTTTTACAGTCATCTTTGATCATATTTAACAAGGGTACCAACAATTTTGTCCACGTCTGTATACAGTGGCTTCTCCTTCATTTCTTAGTGATATTTAGCACCAGTTTATCAGGAAGTGACAATTTTGTTCTCTTTGACTAACTAGATGGTAACGGTGCTTTATTCACAAATGTTTTATGCGATATTGCAATTTTGTGTATAAGTTAAATTTGCAACTTTGGATGGAAACATAGCTAATGTTGGGCAAGCTACATTTAGTGCATATTGTTTTGTAATAGTTTTGTTTAAGGATGCAACTGACTGAACGCAAACGATGCATTAGCTACATTAGAAACTGACTGAAAGATTCACTGAATGAATCAGCGAGTGAATCAAAAGATTTGCTCATTGGAATGAGATAAAAAAAAAAACTTCTAGTCTTCTAATGTTTTTGATCATTAAAGGTAGTTCAATCAGAAATGAACATGATTTGATCTTTTTTTATTTATTTATTTTTTAATATATATTTTACACAATGTTTTCCTGGAAATGGCACTCCTACAAGGTCCATTATTTTTTTAAATAAGCATGCACGAATGAATTGTTCAAAATCAGATCAGTAACCTGCATTTAGGGTGAATTTTTGTCAAATTTTCTGCTGATATTTTTTTTTTTTGCTTGTGAAATACAGGTGCCAGTTGGAGGGCATAACTGTTTGCAGACCATAGCTTTTACTTTTCATGTTAGCTAACATTGCTTTTAACCTTTGCACAACTAATGAATGGAGGTGCTTTTCTACCATAGGTAGGAGAAACTATCATGATATTCTCATTACTACATTATTTTACCTTACATGTCAGTAAGCAAAACCTCTAGCGTTGACCTTTGGTGTCTTTCATAGTCTCACAACCAGAGAAATGCATGGATTTCTAGAGTATGCGATAATGGTCTCAATTACAGGCAAGCGAACAGGCTAAGCACTTCATGAATGGGCTAAAAGATCCCGTGTTCATTTGAGGCACAAACAGAGCAGATGGACATGCTAATTGTGTGGTCATTAAAAATATGGTCGGGAACTTCAGTAACAAAGATGATGACTGCTTGTGTCTTATTTAATTGTGGCTCTCAGAGGATTAAAGTGGCCGCTTTTGAAGTTCTAATGGCTGATGGAATTAAATCACATTCAGTAATGGGCAGCGTTTTCAAAGACAAAACATTGATTAAGGCAATGTGGAGTAAGTTAAGTACAGTACAGCTACTGAGATGAATGGCAAAGCTCACAGATAGATTTCTCCCTGTCTCCAACAAGTTTATATTTAGAATTTTCCTCAAAGTCACCATGAAACCGAAATTTACAATTCTAATTTTTATGGTATATTGCTGTATTTATTATAAATGATCTATCTGTGATGAATATGTAAATGAACGTGTCCTCGTAATCTTTAATCAAAATAACTTCCCCTCCCACTTGCAGCGACATTTTTTCTCTGATGATGTGTTTACTGTCGCGAGGGCGGGGCAACCTGTCACTCACATGAGATCCACCAATAGCAAACCACAAAATCAAGTCCCGCCCTACATAACTGTAAAAGGCTAAAAATGCTACGATAAAAAACTGTTAACTGGTTAACAGAAAGTTTCCTCACTATATACAGTAAATTACTGTAATAGATCTAACCGTACATTTACACTACAAAAAATGCTTTTCTTATGTAGTATTTTTGTCTTGTTTTCAGTCTAAATATCAAAAAATTCTTAAATCCAGATGCTTTTACTAGATAAGTAAACATAAGATAGTTTTTCCTGTTTTCTGGGGGAAAAAAATCCAAATTAAGTGAGTTTTTGCTTAAAACAAGCAAAATTATCTGCCAACGGGGGAAGAAAAATAATCTTGTTTCTGTTTGAATTCTTGTTTCTTGTTTCTGTCCTAAACAGAAACAAGATCATTTTTCATACCCCATTGGCAAAAAAGAAAAGAAAAAATATCTTATGTCATTTTACTTATCTAGTAAAAGCATCTAAATTTGATGTATTTTGTTGAAATAACTAATTTTCTTCTTAGTTTTTCTTAGTTTTTTCTAATCAGTTATGTGCATTAGGGTTTTGTGTTACATCTAATGTTGTTAAATTAATGTTTATTGCATTTTTTTTTTATGTTTTGTGTGTTACCATGATGGTGTTTAGTGTTTGTCTAAAAGACACTGTGCATCTTTTATATATCAGTTTGTGGAAAAGCTGCCTGTGATGAGCTTTCATTCATCAAGTGACTCATCACCACCTGTTTTTGGTGGTTGTCAGTGCACAAAGGTACAAAACAGACATTAGTACTTGAATAGGTTGGTAAATTAACAGTTATATCAGTTAATGAAATACTGTTTTACAGTAAATTTCAGTTAAATCTGTTAAATCTACCATATTTTTTATGGAAAAATTTCTGGCAACCACAGCTGCCAGTTTTTTTTACTGTGAATTTTTTTACAGCTATAATATAAAATCTAATATAAAAATATATATTTTGCATTAAGCCTATAAATTAAGCCTATTTTACCATTACATTTTTTTCTTCTTTGTATTAAGAGATTATTTTCAAGCCAATTTAGCAATTGGCAGTCCTTCAATTTTTATTTTTATTTCGAGGTAAAATATGACCTGTACATGTTTTTGTGAGATTCACCCCAGAAACAAATCTACAATAACAATATATAAGAAGTTTATTTGAAATTTGGGTTTGACTGATAGCACGCTCCTTAATCTCAACCAAATTTCCATAACAATGAATTCCCCAGCTCCCAAAGAAAAACGCTTGTTAATTCCACACATTGACTTGAGTGAACATTTTGGTTTTTATGTGTCCTAAACGTCCTGTGTGCTAAATGACGGAGTGCAGTCTGGGTGGCCAGACATTGTGTCTCCACAGCCCACATATCAACAGGGGCCTAATAAATTTGAAGGACCCATTGTAGGGGAGGAGGAAAGGTCATATCCTCTAGGGAGGGCGGAAAGTCTCTCCCTCATTAAGTCTTTCTCCTCTACGTGATTCTCCTTTTCCAAAATGTCACTTTCTTCACCGAACCCCCTCCTCAGACATCTCATTCAATTATAGGGCCAAATAGTACGTGTTCATTTTAACATGACTCAGACCTGCACAAGAATATTTCTAACAAAATGGTCTTATGCATGAAATACAGCTAGACATTGTAATATTATAATATAATACAGTCTACATGCTTTTTTGTTTCTCATTTTCATATTTCATTATACTGTACTTACTGTCCAGTACATGTACGTCCTGATTTTGCCGAGTTAGTCGCGTTTCTGGGTCAACAAATTTTGTTGATTCTGGAGCAACATTCCTGTCCGAAAATTTAATCCTAACCATAACCTAACCCTATCCATAGGTTATCCCTAAAATCAGAGGGAAATGATAGGTGAATAACACTGATGTAGAAGCACCTGAGCCTAAACTTGACATAAACTGTAAACTTGTTCCTCAAATCTGATTGGTTGATTGAAATGTTGTTCCAGGATCAACAAAGATGTTGCACTTGGTGAAATCAGGTTCTGCCCAGGGGTCACACTGTCGTTTTTAACAAAGTAGTGAAGTATACGTCCAGATTTATCATACAATGGCATATCTGTATTTTTCCCATAAGGCATTGCAGGGAAAGGCATTGCTATTTTAGGTTGTTGTTATGTTGTTTTAGCATTTTTTAAATGTAAATGTCTGCAAATATGATAATTTAACATGATGCTAAAATATTATTTAAATGAGTGCTTGTTGATGCCTCATTTATGTGGAAATATGAACCGAATTTAGAAAACTCTATTCAGCGAAGCTCAAATGATTTATTCTCACTTTCAAGTTTCTTTCACTTTAGCTATGAAAACATGCATTTTTAAGTCTGGTTCTACTATGTTAGACACTAGCTGGTCACTGAACTAATTATCATGCATTGCACATGCTGTCATATAAAGCTCTCTGCAGCCAATAACGCAAACGGCAAGCAAGTAAAGTTAGAAAAAGGACAGCTAGATGCATTAGCTACTTTAGAAATATGATTATCCTTTATATGCTAAATATAACACATAATATAGAATATGAAAGACAAACAAAGAAGTGGTTTGGGTTGCCCGGACAGCAAAGAGAACTAAAAATACCCCAAGCTTAATCCCATTACCAGATTTTGATCCTGATGAATTTGTACAGGAGTCAAAAAAGCAGATTATACATTAGTAGGCATAAAAATAAATTACATTAACTGCCTGAGAAGGCTGCTGTGTCATTTTTATAATTTTATTCATGACACGTAAAGGCTATTTGTGAAAAGACTAATAGTAGCCTGGACAAAAGTAATGGTAATTTGAGCAATTTTATCAAATTATAATCTGGTTTACGGTGTTTATATGACTCTATATGTGACTAACAAAAAAACTGACCTTAAAATCAGTACTTTCCAGTTGTATTTTCAGTATAAATCCTGTGAGATTCCGCACTGATCCTAAAAGCTTTTGCCCAGTGAAGCCTGATTTCTTTTTGTGGTCACACTGATTTGTTGTTTCTTCTGGCAGATCCATCCAGACACTTATGTAGACTCACCAGAGAATGACATTACTGCTTTTTTTTTTTTTTGGCCCTAAATGTTTTAGTCAGACTAGTCAGACTCCATTTGGCAGATGCAGCATGTATTGTTCATCGAGACAACAGTGGCGGTAAAATGGTCTATTCTTATTGCATCTATTTACATGTTACAGTGTTTTTCTCAAATATGAGCTGCTGCATTGGCTACGTTCACACTGCAGGTTTTTTTGCCCACATGTGACTCATATCTGTTTTCCCCATGACAGTGTGAACAGTACAAACTACATGGAATCTGATCTTTTCAATTCCGATTTGTGCCACTTCCATATCTGGTTCTAAATCCGATACAGGTCAGATGTTTTGTAATGCGACCGCAGTGTGAACAGTCATATCGAAATTCATGCAATTTTTACGTCACGTTAGATCAACATTCGTCATGATTCTGCGCTCCTGGGAGTTAAAGATTTTACATACCCAATGTTATCAAGACACTTGTGAAAGATAGTCAGTAGAAGGACAGTGATGTGTCAGAACTCGACAGCTCTATAATACCAGCAAAACATGAGGGGTCGTATCATAAAAGTTTCAAAACTCTGCTCTCTTTTGTCACATCGTCTTTATTTTTCATATTGTCTGTGCATAATTTTGCTGGCTTCCGCGGCAGATCACACTATAAACAAATGCGTAATCGCTTACTTTAATGCCCTCCGTGTTTACTTCTGTATGTCAGCGCACTGTGTTTGTTGTCAAGTCCGCGATTTTCCCGCAGAATTGGGTTACTTTTTTACTGTTGCCGCAGGTTGTTTTGCAACTCAGTGGGTTGAAGTGACCGCACTAATGTGATATTTAACCCCCAGAATGCGATTTTTACCGGGATACCCCACGGAACGCGATTGGGCTAGTTTTGGACTAGTTTTGAGAAGCAATTGAGTGGATTTTGTGGTAAAAACCTGGCAACCTGGTTTGTATCGTTCTTTTGCGCATGCAGGTCAGTTCAGAACCATGATCTGTTCACACTTGAAATATGATATTGGCCACATTTAAAACAACAATGTGAACAGCTATACAAAAAAATCTGATCGGAATTGAGCATTAAGGCTCGCAGTGTGAACGAAGCCAAATACTGCAGCTGTGAATAATATGAAGGAGGGTCTTATTCTAAACTCCCAGAAGTCACATGCCGATCAGATCAGAACTGGCGATTTCAGCCGTTTTTGTGCAAAATGTGCATCAGACGAACAGACTAAGCTATCCACAGATTTGGATGTAGCTCAGAAGAAATATTTCAGAGGCTGTGAAAGCTTTTCAAACATCCCCATAAGATATGCAGAACTCATAGCATTTAGCCTATGTGGGGTTATAAGCTAATAGCTGTGGTTGGGCACAGAGTACGAATTCAGAGGGGGTTTGAATTAGATATCCTACTTGGATTAATTGCTGCTTTTGCTAAAGGGTGAATGTAACACCCTTTTGTTTTGTTACACGTTTGAATAGGCTTGGGAAGCACTTTGTCATTCTCTCTTTGTGGTTTTACCACATATACTTTATTGTTTTAAATCAATTTTTAATAAATTTTTCAAAGAATATATATATATATATATATATATATATATATAAATCCATTTACAATGTTAATGACCTTTTCAGCACAAATGACAAACCATAAGTTATAAAAAAAAAAAAAAGTACTGTAAATACTGTCAAATTTGTTTTTTTTTTACAAGCAAAATCTATGAATTATCATATAATTTACAGTAAAAAAAACAGTAAAAGGACATTCCCAGAAGTCCCTGCCTCACATATGATTACATTTTTAAAAATAAATTATTTTGTTTCTTCTTATTTTTATCAGTAATGTACATTAGTGTGTTTTGTGTGTTACATTTTCTGTTATTCAGTTAATGTTTATTGCATTATTTTAGTGTCATGCGTGTTGGTCATGAGGTAAGTAAGACATGTTCCTGGATCAACATATTTTGTTAATCCTAGAAAAACATTCCTGTCTGAAAATGTAGTCCTAAACGTATTCCTACTCCTAAACCTAACCCTACCCATAAGTTATCCCTAAAATCAGAGGAAAATGATAGGCAAGGCAAGGAAAGGCAATTTTATTCGTATAGCACATTTCATACACAATGGTAATTCAAAGTGCTTTACATAAAGAGAAAACAAATACACAAGAATAAAAATGGAATGCATAAGAAATAAAAATAACAGTAAAAACAGAGAATACCACAATCTGGATGGAAGAGTCAGGAAGTTTCAGGGAGTTTTTTTGTTGTCCGTCAGAGCGGATCTAAACGGATCTGTCCATCAGAGCGGATCTAAATGGTGAATAGGTGAATAACACTGATGTAGAAGCACCTAACCCTGGTTGTAAGCCTAAACTTGACATAAACTGTAAACTTGTTCCTCAAATCTGATTGGTTGATTGGAATGTTGTGCCAGGATCAACAAAGATGTTGATCCAGGAATATGTTGCACTTGGTGAAAAAGAAAGTTCAATAAAAGAAGGATTGTTGGAAATCAACACATGACTTTGCCCCATCAAAATTCTTTACTTTTACATTTACATCTTTGCCTTTAAAGGTGCAATATGCGATTTCTCAAAATCGTTGTTGAACACTGTTGATATTTGAAATCAACCCAAACAAACACACCCCTCCCTTCATTGCTCCGCCCCCAAAATTCACAAACACGCAATGCAAGATTTTCTCTGAAGTGAAGCAAAATAAAGCTTCATGAAAACTAAAAAGACGACAAAGAATGAACGTCAAGGAAGCACAAAAAATGAACATACAATACACAAGAGTATATACAAGCAAGAGTTGGTTGTTAGTTGCCAGAAGCACACACTGAAAACCAATGTTACTCATGTAAAAACAACGTAACCTCGCCATCCATTTTCAGGCCTTCCCGCTTAGGTCTCTCAAGCACTGGAAAGCTTTTCTAATATTAACGTGGGTCCTGAAGCTCATAACCTTTCTTTTTCCAGTGATATTCCACTGAGATTTTCTCGTTTGTAATGTCTCTCAGCCATCTCTCTTTCTACAGTCTTTCTTCAAATCTCCCTCTTGCCCATTCTCTCTCCTCCCCCATCATGAGTGGACACGCCCCCTACTGCTGATTGGCTCACTCTCTCCTCCCCCATCATGAGTGGACATGCCCCCTGCTGCTGATTGGCTCACTCTCTCTCCTCCCCCATCATGAGCGGACACGCCCCCTGCTGCTGATTGGCTCACTCTTTCCCCTCCCCCATCACGAGTGGACACATCCCCTACTGCTGATTGGCTCACTCTCTCTCATCCCCCATCATGAGTGGACACGCCCCCTACTGCTGATTGGCTCACTCTCTCCTCCCCCATCATGAGTGGACACGCCCCCTACTTCTGATTGGCTACAAGTTTGTTGTGGTGCTTGGTCTGATACACTTTCAACAGCGTTTTTCAAAAATCGCTTACTGCACCATTAATCTTTTGACTATCAAAAGATTAAAATCATTAAAATTATGTTTTTATTTTGTATTTAATAGGTAAAGTTCCTTTTTAAGGAAAAAAAGAAAATGTGTTGAGTTGTCTGACTTCCCATCGGGGTTTCATTCCATGAATAAATTATCCATTAAGAAAACTGGGATCTTGTGCATTTTACATGGGTTTTCTTCACAAAAATAAAGTAAATGTTCAACTGTGACTTTGTAGAATTTTTTAAAATTTGAATCATTAGATTTATATTTTATTGCTGATGGCCTTAATCTTGCTCGCTTGTCCTTCGATGCTGTTTGGCCAGTCTAGACGCCAGCAAAAACGTATTCTGCCATGTTTTGCACCTGTGTGAATTTAGTTGTCATGAATTTTTCTTTTCAGTTATACTGATGAATATTCCTTTTGTGCTCAAGGTGTGAATATGTCATCTGAATAGAATTTCCATTTTGCAGTTGGTATGAAAGAGCCTTAAAGAGTCAAGCTGTTTTTCAATTTGTCAAATAATTTCAAATTTTCCATCCTCTGACTGGGCTGACCAAATGTGTAGTTGATATTTAAAAGTGGGTGGTTATGTGTTAAGGTTTTTTTTTTTGGATCTGCTAAGTTCACAGCGAGCCTTGATAATAATAATAAATGCTATTTAGTAAACATTATATTATTTAATGAACATTAAATTATATATTATCACAAGAGCATACTTTGCTTTTACCAGGTTGTAGCTCTAACACCCAAATCTGTCAATAGAACCAAAGAAGATCTATAGTGAGCCACTATAATTGCAATATGGCAGATATATGACACACAAGTCAAAGTTATTGTTGTCTCTGCAGGCTTTAACTAATGTAATTTTTCCCTCAAGATTTCTGTCTTTTAAATAAGATTAGGGCGTATTGATCCACCCCAGCTCACATGCTTTGCTCAGTCAGCAGGTTGGATTTTGACAGACAGTTACGGGCTCTCGGCCTGACACTGTGTGTACATAGGTAAAGACAGCCTCTCCAAGCCACTGTCACTCATTCCAGTCCGGCGCTTTTTATCACAGCCGCGAGCTCAAGCTCATCACTGTCTGCTCAAACTCCAGGGGATTGTAGGGAGATGTCTTCCATTCACACCTTGTCCACTCACTGTTGGGGTCATCTTGTTTTAGCCTGCTTTCTCAACAACAGCTGATACAGCATAGGATGTGTTTCATCCCAGACGATGAAAAAAAAAGTTTGTTGGTGCACTGAACATTGTTCAGTCTCAGTCGGGTGGCCTGTTTAACATAATTGCAGAAGAATGTGAACAAAAACTGAATTCAAAGTGACATTTATTCAAGTTGTAGTTTTTGAGATGTTTCAGGCAGTGAGCTAAGTTGTTTACACGACTGGTTCAGTACAGCAAATTTGCACATATAATTACATTTTTATTTCCATTTTCATTTTTTTCCCACAGTAACTTTGAGTTTCTCTGCTTAACAGTCAGGCTTTGATTGAATTATTGGCTGCAGCTGCATTTGTCTTCAGTCTTTCTGAATCATTTCACTTTCTTGAACATTCAAGCTGAAACAAATTAAGAAATAAATGATAAAAGTCTAAGTCTAAAACTGAAATTTAAATATAAATGTGAAGCTGAAGCAATATGCTGAACCAGTATGATTTAAGATTTCAATTTTTCCCCCATAACAATATAGGCTACAGTAGGGCTGCACGATATATCGTTTTAGCATCGAAATCGCAATGTGCACAACCGCGATAGTCACATCAAAGGATGTGCGATGTCTAGTATAGGGATCGTTAATCTGTACGGACCAGACACCACGTTTCAAAGTTTGCAAAGTTTGATCATCATACAATGAAAGATTATCATTTGAAAGTTTTTAGCTCCTGTCAGTTTAAACGTTCGAGATTTTAAATCATTTGAGCACAAGAAGATGCGAAAGAGAGCTCAATTCTGAACGTGCGGCCGTTTAATGTGCGCACACACAGAGAGAGAGAGGCTGTGTCCAAAATCACCCCCTATACCCTCATTCACTATTCCTTACATTAGTCCTCTAGTCTAATATAGTTCATTTGAAGGAGTAAATGAAAACAAGTCAGTGAATTCGACGCTTTACATACTGTTTGATCATTTTTTGAAACTTAGCAAACTCTAGTAGTAAGATGAAAATATGTATCTTGAACTCTGTCATGGAAACTACCTTAATTAAACAATTTAATAGGAATTTATACGTACCTGTGTGATATTACGCTGTAGCCACATTGGACGAGAAGTTTGGAAAATTGATTTATTTGGCGTGCGACTCTCACAGTGCATTCTGGGTATTCTCTAGCCGTTGAGCGTACATTGGTTGTACACTCATTATTTTGCGGTGCATTGTGGGATTGAATGAGTGCACTCAACATCGTCCACTATGGTTTCAGACACCATTACAAATGGCTGTCCCCTCAAATAGTGCCCTATTTAAGTGTATAGGGGGTGATTTCAGACACAGCCAGAGAGAGAGAGCCGGGCCAGATACACGTGAACACCGAATGCCGTTCTCTTCCATGTCTATTTGTGCCTGAACGGACACATACATGCAAAAAAAAAAATTGTCAAAATGCACGTAGAAGGTCGACTATCCTCGTAAACACAATTAATTATGGCTTAGGTGAATGAAACCATTAAGAAAGAAAACCGGATGTGTAACTGTGTTTTGGATCCCGTGCATTCGTTCTTAAAGTGACAGCAGCCCCTGCTGCTTTCTGTGTCATGAATGTTAATCAAACAACAAAATACAAAGAGAAAAATCACTTCTGTAGTTTTAACACAGATTAATTGTGTTTAATTTATACAGTGAAGACTATGCAGTGTTATTTTACATTTGATTATTCAATTTCTGTACATGAATACTGTTTGACTTACCTGAAATATATAAAGCACTATTTATTTCATTTGTATCTTTGTTCTATTATATTTATCTGTGCTTGTAATTTGTTCATTATTTTCTATGCATATTCACTCAACTACAAAATCGCCCCAATCATCCTAGAATGATTAAATCTTTCCAAACAGAGCTATTCAAGTCAAACAAAATATCGCAATGTCAGTTTTTTCCAATATCGTGCAGCCCTAGGCTACAGTGTCAGTTTTTGGGATTGACAATCTTGAAATGTCCCGTTCACAGTGCAACTTACAGTAGCTTCTGGAATACTGTCTGTATGAACGTCCAACGGGTGTCAAACCCACATTCTTTTACCAGTAATAATAGCGACAGTGACCAAAGTAATATCAACGATGGCGACGTCCATAAAACTGAAAAGTCTTCATGACAAGAGTCCAATCGAGCGGCTAGTTCATCTGTCAAACTTCATTACCGACAGCAGATTTTATATCTGGGTGGAGAGTGGATCATTTGAGTCGCGTGTAGAACACAAAACTGACGGGAGCAGCTCCGGCGGACTGGATCTAAAACCTTCAGATGACACACAGCTCACATCTCCATCACTGTGAGTTACCGAAACCACACATGAAAACCCGCAACACACAGCAGACACGCGTTTGTGTAGCGCAGAGCGACTCTCTCGCACTATATGATGCAACAGACAACTAGTTGTCCAGTCCACACAGTTCAGGTTTTCCGAAAATGTGGTTGTCACTCCCGTAAATAACCGAACTGTGTGTGAATGTAACAATAGAGGACTGACAACATATTCTGCTGCCGTGTGAATGGCCGTAGTTAATTATGTAACTAATTGTAATTAAGAAAAATGATCTCTTTTTAAAGCAAAAATTATAAACAATGGTTTATGCTTAAAGCAAGAAAAACTGTTTGCCAATGAGGTAAATAAAACAGTTAATTCAAAATATAGTCTCTGAAAACAGGTCATAGTATCATTAACACAATTTTTTCTTCTCACATTTTGTTTCTTATATAAATTTCATGATAGTATACACAGCACCAGTGCAAATTACTGATTAGGCCTTTTAAAAAAAAGGCATTTTCTCTAGCAAAGAGCAAATAAACAGCAGTTAAACCCAACAAGGCCATTTTAAATTATTGTTTCACTTACATGCCTTTCTATAAACCTTCTCAGTAATTAACATGAGGGTGTTGGCGTGAAAATAACACAGTTCTGATGTATAGATACTTTTAAAAGAAGCTTTTCAGCAATTGACTATTGGGTGAATGTTATGTCACCTACATCATGTCACGTAATTTTACATCATTGTAACAATGTAAAATGTGTAATTGTATTTCACAATATTACTATTTATACTGTATTTTTGACCAAATTAATGCAGACTTGGTGAGCATAAGAGACTTCTTTCAAAAACATTTAAAATAAAATTTGAATGGTAGTGTATCTAACAGTTGAATCATTTCTACCATCACTCAGTCTATACTTTGATACAGCCAAACCCTATTTTGTACTTACTTTCAAATACACCAACCATAAGGTCAAAGCTTGTCAGGACAGATAGTAGAGGGTCCCGCGAATGACAGAGGTGTGAGGGGCACTAATGAATGCCGAACTGTCACTGTGCCCAGACCTGGCAGAATGCCGGCACCTCTCAGCAGCTCAAAGCTGTCATCCACGGAGCTGCCGTGCCCCGACACCTGGGCCCGCCACCTTCAGCTGCTCTGATGAGTTGAGAGACAGGGGCAGATGGCAATGTTGAACTGGCACAGGGTTACGGTGTTTGGAGCAAAGCTGCACGCCCCTGCAAAACTCAATCAGTGGGCTGCCTTGATCTGGTCGATCCGCTGGAGATTTGGTTTTCCTAACATAATTGGACCCTCTGTATCTTAGAGATCAACCAAAAGCTTGGAAACAGATGCTTAAAGAGATAGTTCACCCAAAAGGAAAGTTCTGTCATTAATTACTCACCCTCATGTCGTTCCAATTAATGAAATCTGAGAGCTTTCTGTCCCTCCATTGACAATCTACGCAACTACCACTTTGAGTTAGTAAAACGAATCCATATGAATTGAGCATTTTAGTCCAAATTTTCTTAAGAGACTCGATCACTTTATATGATAAACAGACTGAATTTAGGTTTTTGTTCACATATAAACATTAATCAGTCAACATAAACAGAAGCTCAACCGAGCTGCCTTGATGCATGACAACAAACCTCATTGGCTTTAGCGGAAGCTCAAACGTGCTGCGTAACACGAGAATGAACCTCATTGGTTCTTGCTGAAGCTCAAACGTGCTGCATAACACGAGAATGAACCTCATTGGTTCATGGAAAAGCTCAAACGTGCTGCGTAACACGAGAATGAACCTCATTGGTTCTTGCTGAAGCTCAAACGTGCTGCGTAACACCAGAATGAACCTCATTGGTTCTTGCTGAAGCTCAAACGTGCTGCGTAACACGAGAATGAACCTCATTAGTTCTTGCTAAAGCTCAAACGTGCTGCGTAACATGAGAATGAACCTCATTGGTTCATGGAGAAGCTCAAACGTGCTGCGTAACACGAGAATGAACCTCATTGGTTCTTGCTGAAGCTCAAACGTGCTGCGTAACACAAGAATGAACCTCATTGGTTCTTGCTGAAGCTCAAACGTGCTGCGTAACACCAGAATGAACCTCATTGGTTCTTGCTGAAGCTCAAACGTGCTGCGTAACACCAGAATGAACCTCATTAGTTCTTGCTGAAGCTCAAACGTGCTGCGTAACACCAGAATGAACCTCATTGGTTCTTGCTGAAGCTCAAACGTGCTGCGTAACACGAGAATGAACCTCATTGGTTCTTGCTGAAGCTCAAACGTGCTGCGTAACACCAGAATGAACCTCATTGGTTCTTGCTGAAGCTCAAACGTGCTGCGTAACACGAGAATGAACCTCATTAGTTCTTGCTAAAGCTCAAACGTGCTGCGTAACATGAGAATGAACCTCATTGGTTCATGGAGAAGCTCAAACGTGCTGCATAACACGAGAATGAACCTCATTGGTTCTTGCTGAAGCTCAAACGTGCTGCGTAACACCAGAATGAACCTCTGAACTTTTTTATTTTTTATATATTTTAAATGTTTATTGTTATGGTTAGTATTATTAATATGTGTACTTCAGTCTCTTTTCTAAAAGAAATAAAACTCTCTATGCATGCATGATTAAGTTAAGGCTTAATCGTGGTGCAATAACTGTAAGCATGGCTTCTTGTGGCTTTACTGCCTAAAAAACAAAAAACAAAAACCTAGCTGTCAGCTGTGGACAATAAAGGATGGATTGAATAGTGATGGGATATGAAATGAAATCACACTGCCCACAGAGTTTCCTGTTTTAGTTATTGGCATCATCTCTGCCAAGCTGACCAATATGGCAACCCCAAAAAAAAAAAAAAAAAAAAAAACCTCTGAGACTTGACAGTGCCAGTGTCCTACTGTCTGCAGGCCTAACCTGACAGGAGAGCTCTGGCCTGTTAGGCTTCCATGGGTTTAAATTAGATCAGTCAGATGAGCAGATACAAGCACAGCATGAGCATAATGTTGTGTATGAAACCTGCGCCTTAGGAATGCATATAGTACTGCATGATGCAAATAAATTTCCAGTCCTTAAGATGTAATTCAAACTATGGCATAGTATATATATATATATATATAAAGATCATTGCACAAAAACTTTGAGGGGCAAAGAGCCTATGTACACCCCAGTTATAATAGCTGCTAAACCCCTGGTCTTACTGCCCACCGCTAGTGCAAAAAAAGCAGAAATTTATATTATAGAAAAGTCGCACTTTTGCTAGTCGTGATGGCTGATGAGACTCTGAATGGATTCGTGACTGTAATAGAGGAGCTATAGAAGGAGACAGCAGAGAGGTAGTTTCACCTGCTGGGTGCACAGACCACCCGGAGGAATTGAAACACAGGCGAGGCTTCATTTGGTCTGGCTGCAGTAGCAGCAGATCTTTCATGTCCCAAGTGTTTTTGTTCCCTATCCCTCCTTTTTTCCCCCCACCTGAGCTTATATTTCCTCTCTTTTCAAGCCTCCCCTGCCAGGATTATGCCTGAAAGCATGATGTCCCATCTCATGAATCTATTTCCTCTACTCATTGTGCAATCACTGAAAACCAGCATCATCAAAGCCAGGCAATCAAAGGGGACTATAAGCTATTTGAGGGGCAGCACGTCTCATGCGATGCAACTTTCCCTGTTTTTTAGTTCCAAGACTTGCAATATGTTACATTTAAAGTGCCTCTCTTGTTGTCTCTTTTTTTCTGGTGCCACAGAGCGTGCAAACACTGATGAGATAAGTCCGTTATTTCGTGATAGTATACACAGCACCAGTGCAAATTACTGATTCAGCCTTTTAAAAGAGGCATTTTCTAAAGCAAAGAGCAACTGGACAGCAGTTAAACCCAACAAGGCATTAATGGAGCCATTTTAAACTATTATTGCACTTTCATGCCTTTCTATGGAACTTCTCAGTAATTAACATGAGTGTGTTGACATGAAAATAACACATTGTACAAGCTCCCGCTTGTGTCTGGGAAAATATTTCTATTTTGGTTCCCTTTCTTACTTATAAGGGTTGAAAACATTTATTCCTCTCAGTCGCTCAGTATTAGTGAGTTGTGGCCAGTGTTGGTTGTAATGCATAACTAAGTAATTATTTACTGTAATTTAATGTTAAAATGTATGTTTTTAACATAACCATCACTCTTTAAATACTTTGGTTAGTTCAAGAATAATGCATGCAATTTTATATTATTTATTTGAAGGAATTAAAAGAATTAAAAGAGCAGTTTCATGTCTATTGTTTAACCGGTCGAGGTTGATATGGGATTTAGAAAGTAATTAGTATTAAGTAATGCAGTACTTTTTAGAGAGAGTATTTAGTACAGTAATCTAATCACACTGTTAACGATAGCTATTTAATTACTTTTTAGAGTAACTTACCCAACACTGATTGCGGCCATGATGATATTTTTTTATTTTTTTCATAATTTCCTCATCATTTTAAACATCCATGCTGAAAAAGACAACTGTCTAACCAGCACTCATTGAAAATGACTTTTAAATTTAGCATTAACATTTCTTCATTACATGTAAAGAATGTAGGTTTTCCTTGTTGGTTTTTGGTCAGCCTGGTCTAGATGCAAAAACGGGGATTGTCTATGATGTCTGAAAAAACAGTCTGTTGGTCTTAGCTGGTCTGTTTTAATGGCATTAGAGCAGTTGATCTCAAGCTTTTTGACTTCAAGGCCCTCCCCCCTTCACAATTTCAACCTAATAAAATATTTTGGAGATTGGCATAACTAGAAAGTAGGGTCATGCTTTAGATTAGGGTCCAATTCTCACTATTAACTATGACTTTTGCCTCAATAAACTCCTAATTACTGCTTATTAATAGTTAGTAAGGTAGTTGTTACGTTTAGGTATTGGGTAAGATTAAGGGATGCAGAATAAGGTCATGCAGAATAAGGCATTAATATGTGCTTTATAAGTACTGATAAACAGCCAATATCCTAGTAATATGCATGCTAATAAGCAACTAGTTAATAGTGAAAATTGGACCCTAAATTAAAGTGTTACCGAAAGATATGCATTATAAAAATAACCAAATACTCAAAAATATCTTATTTTAAATAATTTAAAGTCATCTGGAGGCCCCCTTGGAAGTTTGTTGATGCCCCTTAGTTGAGAACCACTGTTTTAGAGGGATTTTGAACACTTTTTAGCTTGCCACTTTTCAGCAACAGTAAATCAGCTAAGATCAGCAAATCAGCTTAGTCTGGTTTAAGATGTTTTTAGTGCTTGTTGTCACTTAAATGTTTCATGTTTTGAAATTCTATGTCTGTGAAACTCCTTTGATTGCTGTCAAACTTTCCAAAGTTGTGTCTTGAGAGAAAAGAAGAAAATCTCAAAATGCTCTTCACCCCCATAATGTCATAGACAGTAAAGAGAATGCTTTACTAAACTATTACCGATCAGTGTACGCCGAAGATAGAAGTGGCTTCTACTTTTTTCTTCTGAAAGCCTAATGTTTTAGGAGTAGTAAGCTGTGTTTTAAATTTAAAGTAGGTATCTGCAGTTATGAATAATAGACAGCAGCATGACTCAGCCTCGTGCAGAGAGAGAGGGGCAGAGGAAACTGAACAGGGTGGGCGGCACACTGCATCTCCACAACACAGCTTTTAGAAGTTAGCTTTAGCCAAGCCAAAAACAGATATGGCAGAACTCCATCTCAGCCCTTGAACCAGAGCTGAGCAATTAAGCTCCCGGTTGGTATTATTTTTTTCCCCAAGCATGTCATTCCAGGGATTTTTTTTTTTTTTTTTTTTTTTTTGAACAAAAAACAGAAATATTCAGCCAGTCTTTAAATGTCCACAGCTTAACTCAGTTTATGACTCAATGTGTGCTTACATGGTCTGTAACCTTTTCACGATGGATTGATTGATTTGAGGGGGTTTGTACAGAGCTTTGTGAGGATGTCTTGCCTGCTAGGTGATATTAAGGTTACTTTTTGAGAAAAAGAGTGTCAAAAGAGTAAAAAATTGTGCATAAGATGTAGTTTACATTCAATATCACTTATTTTACCTACATTTACATTCCATCCCTCCTGGTTAAAATAATTTTATTGTAATCACAAAATCATTCATTCTGAAACACTGATTCGTCCAGAAATGAAACAAGTGAAGCATTTGTGAGTGAGTCATTGAATCATTCATTCAAATTGTTTTTTTAAAAATAATTAATTCAGATTAGTGAGCCATTTTTTAAATAGACTACATCAATTAAAGGGTTAGTTCACCAAAAAATGAAAATTCTGTCATTAATTACACCCGTAAGACTTGCATTCATCTTCTGAACACAAATGAAGATATTTTTGATGAAATCTGAGAGCTTTCTGTCCCTCCATAGACAGCTACGCAACTACCACTTTCAAGCCCCAGAAAGGTAGTAAAGACATCATTAAAGTAATCCATGTGACTCCAGTGGTTTAACCTCAATTTTATGAAGCGACGCACGTGCTTTGTTTGCACAAAAAAAAACAAACAACAACAACATAATTTACCACTTTATTTACAAAATATTAATCTCTAATGCATGTTCACGAGAGCACCATGACAAGTGTGTTGTTGATGCGAGAGCAGACCTTGTGTGAACGTGTGTTGGAGATTCATATTTTGTAAATAAAGTGGTAAATTATGTTTTTTTTGCACATTTTTAGTTTTAGTAATTTTAGTACTTAAACTTATTTTATTTCAGTTAGTTGCCAACAATTCTAGTTTTTGTTTAAGTATACGTTTTTCATCTAATATTTATATTTTATTTTTTAAGCTTCATTTCAATTAATGAAAACAATTTAATAGTTTTAGTGTTAGTTATCATTAAAGGCAAAGTGTGTAAGTTTCGCCTCTAGAGGTCGCTTATTCAAAACAATAACAAAGGCATAGCTTGATTATGGCGTGAATGAGCGTGGAATCATGGGAGTTGTTGTCTTCACATCCACGGCCGATGGAAAGCAATCCGGCGAGACGCATGCAGAAATCACGTTCATGGGTGAGCTAATGTATTAAAGTTTTATGAATGTTACTGTGGTATGAAGCAGTGGTACTGTGGTATGGGCCGAGAGCCTGGGACATTTTACCTTGCTGTATTTATTATACTCATGCCACAGTCAGCCACTGCCGCTCGTTTCAGATTGTTGTTTATGTCTATTTTACGATTAAAGTTACATTTAACGTCCTTCCCTGAACTTGAACTTTATCACAGTTATGTTTGATCACTTAAATTCACATTATTTTATTTCATTCTAATGAAATAGCTGCAAGTGCTGAATTACTACAGGTCACTTTATGGTAACACTTTAGTATGGGGAACACATATTCATTATTAACTAAGACTTTTGCCTCAATAAACTCTTAATTACTGCTTATTAATAGTTAGTAAGGTCGTTGTTAAGTTAAGGTATTGGGTATGATTAAGGGATGTAGAATATGGTCTTAATAAAGCATTAATATGTGCTGATAAACAGCCAATATCCTAGTAATATGCATGCTAATAAGCAACTAGACAAAAGCGAGAATTGTTATCCACTTTACATGACGAATTAAAATTGTGGGGTAAGACAGCACTGTTTTACTTGGTCAAAACAATCAAACTAAAATACAGTCAAGTGTGATAAAAGTTATGTTATAAGGTTACTCTGTGTGTTCGCTCGGTGGCTGGTATGAGACACTTCGTCCCCTTGGAATTATAAGGTTCTATCTGACATTTTGTCCAAATTGAGTTATTCACAACTTTATGTGATTTAAAAAAAAAAAAAATTATGTTGTGCACATTTTGGGACTTTTTATTCAGAAAACAAAAAGGTTCTATCTGCAAAGTTGAATGGAATGCAAAAAATATCAAGCTCAATATCTCAAAACTGCTCAGAATGCAGATAGAACCTTATATTCCACTGGGACGACTTGTTGCACATTGCAGTACGCTAGATCGATATTAGAATATCATTAATAAAAGCTGGATGACTTGTGTTGCTAAATGGCATGCAGTTCATTTTAAAATACATTTTATGTTGGAGAAAATGCTGTATTACTGTTACTACAAATAAAGCTTTTTCTGATTATGCTATGTTAGTCACTTGACAAAGTAGTGTTGTCTCTGAGGCATTGTACAAACATGTTACTCACAATAAATCAAGAAAACTAGAGATTCAAACAATAAGACTAATTGTGTTCACAATGATTAGTTTTCTGTCAATGAATGTATCCAAACAGTTGCTCACCTGTCAAATAAAACATATGTAAGCAATAAGGTACGAGAGGCTGTGCTGTATCGTGAATAAGTCACGGCTGAAGGGCGTTGTTAGCCTGCAACCCCTTCAGCCATGACTTATTCACGATACAGCACTAGCCTTGAGTTCCTTATTGCTTTTATAAAACGGTTACCACACAATACAAATATTAAAGCCAAAAAATATGTATCAATGCAACTTTCATGAAGTAAAACCACTAAACGCCTTCCTTCCGCTGGAAAAAATAGTCCCTGATTGTGAACAGCAACAGAAGTTACATTATTAGTGCTGTCAGTTACGGGAAAACCCCTTAACTGTTAAAAGGACAAGATAATACATCGGACATTTAAACAGATTTTTTATTATGAACATAGGACTGACCTGAAGGAAAATGCCAAATCTGAATACAGGTAATAAACTCACTCGCTCGATCTCTTTCTCACAACACTCTTCTACGTAATACAGTAAGCTTCAATGAACAATATCAATTGAGAACAAACTGTTTACGTTGCTAAGAGTTGTTGCTAAGGATACACAGAACCATTGGGTGAAGCGGTCATAGCCGTGTTTTATCGTGAATAAAACACAGCTATTGACCAATCAGAATCAAGGACAGGAACTAACCGTTTTAGAAAATAAATTAAAGCATCTTTGGTGTTTCCATGGTTTCTACAGAAGTAGAACTGGAAATTGAGGGTAACGCGGATATGACGTCATTGACAGGCGACGCAATGACACAGGCCGTTACACTGGTTAAACGGCCTTGGCTTTTTCTCTGCATTTAAACATTGTTGGAAACTTTTGGGATAATGCAAGTACACAATTAAGCAAAATAGATAACACCGTGATAGTGGTTTTTGGATGTTATAATGCAAAAACCTTACATATTGTGCCTTTAAAAACTCTGCTTAACACTATTTTTTTTAATAATAATTTATTTAACATGTTTGGATATACAACAATATTATGCTATATATTAACTATATTATATAATTTATAATATACATAATTTATTTAAACAAATTGTAGAAAAAAACCTATCAACTTTAGTTCTCAATCATGGCCTCAGTTTCCTGTTTTGAGCAGAGTAGTCCACCCACTCATGTGACAGTGTGTGGTTCCTGTTATTAGCGCTGAATCACTGGCCTGCCTCTCAATCCTTGATTAAAGAGCAGTATTGAAATCGTACCCTCACTGACCCAGACGTAAACAGTTGCTTCAGAACCGAGCAGCAGAAGATCTGTGAGTGCATTATGATGATTCATAAATGGCCTCTTTATATCACGAATTGTTGTGAGGTTACATACGGTCTTATTTTTCTCTGAATGTATTGTGGAAGCATATTCTTTTATGTATTTTCCACTGACAAAGAATAATGCTGTGCTCAGAGCTTTTAAAAGTCTGTAGTGTATTTTTCCTTTGTTGCAGTTGATTACCATTTTAATGTCACATGATATTTTCCTGATACTTCAAAGTACGTGATCATGGTATTATAGCGGTATTCTTTATTGTTAGATTTTACATTTGAACCATGAATTTGCATGTGCTGACATTCTGAGATCAATGCTTTTCCACGAAACGGAAAGAAAAATGTCTTTCGCATTAGGAGTGGAGAATTAGAAAATGCAAATGTTCTCACACTTATATAGGCATGATTATTTTGGTATCTCTCTCCTAGACTGCTACTTTTTTTTTTCAATTTTTCATAAATTCAGTGTGGCTCCTGCACAACTGGTGCCAAATTAATGTATTTCCTAATTCATTAACTACCATCCGCCCGTTTAATTTGCACTGACATTTTTCTTCACAGTGCTGAAAGATAACCTTTTAAAAGAGCAGCTCCTGAAATATGCAGGTGGCTTTGCACAAAACACCAAAACATTTAGATTTACACTGAAGGCATTTATCAGACTCATATCTGGTGTGACTTGCAAAAGTGTATTTTCATGATATGTCCCCTTTAAAATATGGCAAAGCTGAATTTTCAGCATCATTACTCCAGTCTTTAGTGTCACATGATCCTTCAAAAATCATTCTATTATGATGATTTGCTGCTCAAGAAACATTTCTTATTATCATTGACATTTTTGTGGAAACCGTTAAGCATTTTTTTCAGGATTTGACAAATGGAAAGTTATTAAACAGCATTTAATTTAAATAGATTTTTTTTGTAACAATGTTTGAATTTTTACTGTCACTTTTAGTCACTTTAATGCAAAAACACTTACTGACCCCAAACTTTTGAACAGCAGTTTGCTGTTTATTAGTAGTCTATTTCAAATACTGTAGCGACAATATTATGTAACCTTAAAATTAATTTTATTTTAATCAAATTCTGTGGCAGCAATGTAGCATAAGGAAATCCCAGAATGCATTGTGACAGAAATGTCAATTCTAAATATATTTAATTGAATACTAAAAAAAAAAAAGTGTACACTGGGGTACGTCACCCCGAGTAGTTGCGTTTTTTTTTTTAACTTGATCCAGGCATCAATAGAGGGTTCATAGCAGAGGAAATTCATATGAATATCTGGACTGTTTGAAGATCAGCTGGGCTGCAGCATTCTCCATGTGCTGCAGACATTTTATTGCTTATACTGGGCCGTCGGCCAACACTGAGTTGCAGTAATGAAGATGAGACCAGTCTAAGGCCTGTACTGTAGTAAATCTCCTGTCCAACAGACAGGAATAGAGATCTAGTGCTTTGAATTCACAGGTTTGTCATTATCTTAAAGGGGTCACATGATGAGCAATCACATTTTCCTTGTTCCTTTGAGATAAATGAGTATGAAAATGTACTGACTCAAATCTCAGAACTCAAAAACAACGCTCATCGAAATTAATCTGAAAATTGACTCTTTTGAACTTCACAACTTTCTGATGTCTGACAGATACGTCAACGCATGACTGTCCGCAATTATTTGTCAATGATGATTTGTTGTGCAGACATTTGCTTTGCCTGGTCATGGTAAGTTAAAGGCACAATATGTAATTTTTCGCCACTAGAGGTCGCTTATTCAAAACAAAGGCGTAGCTTGATGACGCCTTGATTTCGTGGAGTCATTGGTGGTATTGTCTTAACATCTACAGTTCGCGGAAAAGAATCCGATGGGACTCTGGCAGAAATCATGTTCATGGATGAGCAAATGTATTAAATATTTATTAACATTACTGTAGTATGAAGCAGGGTGTTGGAGCGGAATGAGGCTGCTGGAGCAGTTGCTAATGAGAGACGAGCGCGACACACGACACGTCTGGAGAGCTGTGGAGCTTTTATTATGCTGCAGACGATTGCCTGCTTCTTCTGGTCAAGGAGTGCTGTTTTATCATATTAGATACATTTGTGTGTTGAAAGTTGTTATAGTGCTACTCTGTGCGTTCGCTCGCCGGCTGCTATGAGGCACTTGTTGCACACTGCAGTGAGCTAGATCGATATTAGGCATGGTAAAACATGGTACTCGCAGTAAATCAAGAACAAAAGATTTAAACAATAACACTTACTGTGTTGAGCTATATAAAAATGATTCGTTTTCTGTCGATGAATGTATCCAAACAGTTGTTCATCTGTCTAATAAAAACACATAATATATTAAAGCATCTTTGGTGTTATCATGGTTTCTACAAAATAAAACTGGAAATAGAGGGTAATGAGGGTGTGATGTCATTGATAGGCGAAACACGGTCACGGTCCGTGTCCTATTTAAGATTGCTTATTTCTCTGGATTTAAACATTCTTGGAAACATTTGTACACAAGTAAACAAGTCAACAAAATATATAACATTGTTCTAGTGGTTTTTGGATATTTTAATCCAAAAATCTTACATATTGTTGCCTTTAAAAGGAGAAAGCAGTAGAGATTTTGTTATTCCTAAACAACGAAAAGTCTGCCAAACCTTGTGCTATTCCTAACTGTGTGTAGCAACTGTTGCTCTGCATATCCTTCTAAACAATCCCAATGTTAGAAACGAGCAGATGAAGTTTATTTTTAACAAAGTGCTTGATCATTTCAGTCTGATTTTATCCATTTATGCGGCATATTTTAGCTTGGATTGTTTGTGATTCTGTCACAATGTGCATGGCTTTGCAAATAAAACTATTTTGGATCCAAAAGCAAAAAGTAAAGTTTTTCTTAAAGGCACAGCAGCAAAAAACCCCAAAAACATATGGGTTATAGCCACAAAAAATAACTTGAATCTCAATTCAGACTCATGAGCAACTGACTTTTCTTGGACTTCAAATTAGAGATTTGTGAACAACGCAAGTCTGTAGATCTACAAAGTAGTACTGTTTTGATGATTCAATGATCCATTGTTACTATAGGTGCTTTCGCACCAAATAGTTCTAGGAACTCCGTTAGGAACTAGACACTAGGATAGTTCCCCCGAGAACTAATTTCTACTCTGGGCCATGTTCCTGGTTGCATTCACACCAGCAGTAGGAACTCTGAAGCTGCCGACAGCAGCGTCTTTAAGCGAGGCATTTATAAACATTAAAAACCGGTGGATGGAGGATGCCGTGATCGAAGCTGTGTTTGTTGTGTGTCGTGAGTTTGATGGAATGTAAACGCATAATTTAAAACTGAAAGAGCAAAAAGTGGGGCTAAGAGACAAAATCTCCTATGACAACTTTCAGTATTACATATCATCGAGGCGGAGAAAAGAACACAACCCTGCAGACAGCAGGTAAATGCCGTTATCGCTGTTTTCCATGTTCGTGAAGTAAATATGTTTACACGGCTTTTTAAAAATGCCGGGTGCCGGTGTTTGACATGCGTTTGACCAGTCAATGTACACTCATGTCACTGATAGTTCCTATAGTGCTGGTTTAGACCCTACTCTGAAGTAGCTGCTAATTTAGTTCCCCCCTAAAAGGAGTTCCTAGAACTAAAATCCTGCGGTGCGAACACAGAATAATCCAGGTACTTCAGCCAATAGTTCTAGGAACTACGAAAAGGTTCCTCTGGTGCAAAAGCCCCTTATGTCAGTAGGGTTTCAGTCTGCAACTAAGCATTTTGTGACCTTTTTTTCTGCCAGTGCAACTAACATTTGTTATAAGTCACACTTGTGGCACTACAAAGTAGCCCAACTCTTATAGATAATGCATTGCCATCTCTGTTGCATACGGTATGAGAAACATCAAATGGCAAACACTGTAAAAGCAGAACGAAACGGTGCTACTCATTTGAACCTCACGGCATGGACCATTTATCAGCTCGGCCCAATAGACAGCGCAGCACGAGCTCCAAGCAGGTGTGTTGTGTTTACTCGCAGACCGATCTCGATTACGTGACTGTTATTAAAGAGTGCTGTGAGAAGCGTTTGAATTCAATGCAGATTTCTGTTACGAAACCCATATGTCTGGGTGATTTAAACTAGTTTAAATCTCAATGACATTCTTAACAGCATTGACTTGGAAAACAGGAGAATTTTTCCAGTTGGAAGGCTCACCAAATCACCAACATTTATTATGGATTTACTGTAGTAACACCAACTGTACGCGCCTGCCTTAACAAGGAACAGTTGTGAGTAATGAATAACAATGGTGAATTTTAATTAGCAATTACAAAGTAGAATCAAGGGCTGTAGAGAGTCCTAACTCAGTTACACTGTCACAATGTTTACGTTTCTCCCCCCAAAGAATGAGGTTTTTCCATTTCTTTCAGATATTACTGTTGTTAATAAGCATCCCAACTCATTCTCAGTGCTTTACTGTATAAACATCTATTTCCATAAGACAAATTATGCAATATATTTACCTCAGAAAAGCGATTCAGTGACCATAAACTTGTTAGTCAGCTAGAAAAATAACTCTAAAGAGGAGCATTTTGCTAAATATATGCACCATTACATATTCATCATAATTTTTTACTGTTCTTCAATATTGTGTGTTTGAATAAATTTATCCACCATTTAAATGTTTATTTCAGAAAACAAATTGGAGTAGAAACATAATTTTATAACCACTGTCTGGAGCCCTTGATAGCGCCACAGAGAAACTAGCTTGTGTTAGGATACGAAAAAAAACATTTTAACACAAAAAAATGACACTTCACCTTTAAGTAACACCCACAAAGATGTGCAATTACATAGATTGACTTATGCAACACATTTTAATAAGACTCCATCAGAAGCTCTTGAGGCAGGAACTGAATGGTTGAATTACTATGAGTTTCAAATGAAAAACAGACTAATCCTCAAAGGCTTCAGAAAGAGTGTAAGTGTGTGTTTTTGAGTGTGGGTTGCGGGTGGTGACACTTTAAAGTGCACAGCAGCAACAAAACCCCTCCCCCTGCATCAAGCAGCATCAGAGAGCTTGTTGCTATGGTGACGGGCTTTAGCAGCCAGCAGTGCTTGTTATAAAACTCATAAGAGTTTCAATGACCCTGAGAATACGCGAGTCGTCTAGTCAAAATAGCTTATTGTAATGCATCCATCACTCCAGCCATCTAACACCTGTCTGTATCTCTAAAGAGTAGATCTCTGGAGAGGGAAAAAAATGCTATGTGGTTGCTAAGGTGTTGCTAGGTGGTTGCTTACTGGTCCAAGTCAAAAGAGGCCACCCACAATATGATATTCTGTTGTCTCTTTCAGTGTAATGTAAGGGAATTTTTCCTATTTATACAAGCTGCATAATTTCAGGTATCCATAGCACAGACACATTATCCTTCAGAAATCATTCTAACGTCGTGTCCTAAACAGACGCGATGCGATAAGTTTCCAGCGACAAGAAATTTGTCGCGATACGACTATGTGACAAATCAATCAAACATCACAGCCAATCAGAAGAGCGTGTGGGCGGAGTCTCTCTGGAAGTGCACAACATGCACTCACAACGAAATGGATAAGCACATAATCAAATTCATTACACCATTTTAACATTATAAAAAATATGTACTGAGTGACTGAAACAATCTTTGTCAGTTTGTTCACACTGAGTTCACAGTTTAAACATTCTTGTTTTCTTTCATTTTTTTTGAGATCTGTTGCTTTTAGTGTGTCTATAAAGGTCACTCAAAATGATATTCAAACTCACATTAGACGCTTTAAACATTAAATAAAGCACATAATCACTACCTGAGATTATCTTTGTCATAATTTGTATGTTGTTGTTCTAGCTGCGATGTCGCAGAAATAGAAACTGTTCCTAAAAAAAACGGAAAAGTTTTTTCTTTGTATAGATGACAATGCTGTCAAAATGATCCCCGTTCACACCGATCTGCTAAAACGACTAAAAACGCTGTATTATGCTGCTAGGTCAGTAGTTGTTGATGTCAATTTGTAAAGAAAGTCTACGCAGCTGCGCACATATGCATTCATTTACAGGGGACTCACGACAAAGGCCCGGTCCCAAATGGCACCCTAAACCCTGACGGTCTTCCTCTGAGTCTGCACTTTCATGACGTAATGCCGCTTTGACTGCCGGGTAAAGTCCTCTGTGTAGCTTGCAGACTTGCAGGCTCAGCTGAAGTGCGCATCGAGGGTGCATTGCAAAAGGGGCGCTCGTGAGCACCCTTCTGAAACCTAAAATGATAAATGTGACACCCTACGGTTTCATGGACTTAGCCATTGTAAGTCCACAAGACCGAAAGTGCATAGAAGTGTGCCATTTGGGATTCAGCCAATCGCACATGCCTATAGACTAAACACGTAATATGCATGTGCATGCCGTCACCGTTTTCACAGATCTGCGTTTTTGTTATTTACACGGAATGATAACGGTCTCATATTCAAAAACTTGCACTTTGAGACTGTTTACACGACACCGTTTTCAACTAAAAACAGAAAACTTTTTATGCTTTTTGGCCTTTCATTTACACAACAACGGCGTTTAGGTGGCCCGAAGACGCAAACTTTTGAAAACGGGTTTCAAAGTGCAAGTTTTTGAAAACGGTCTCCGTGTTAACAACAAAAACGCGAATTTGTGAAAACGATGACGTCATGCACATGCGCAATACACGTTCAGTCTATACTGTTTCATCGCCATCTAATGGCCTGCCAGCAGAATACAGCGTTTTTAGTCATTTTCATGGATTCGTATGAATGGAGATCGTTTTGACAATGGTGTCGTCTGTACGCGGAAAACTCAAAGGAAAAGCTTCTCCGTTTTAAGCATATCGTTGTCGTGTAAATGTACCCTTTGAAACCGGTTTTCAAAAGTTTGCATTTTCAGACCCCTAAAACGCAGTTGTTGTCTAAATGAATGGCCAAAACGCATAAAAAGTTTTCCATTTTCAGTTAAAAACAGTGTCGTGTGAACAGCCCCTAAATCTCTGATTAACATTGAAAAGATACCCTTTTATCGTGTTTCGGCGTCGCTTCACATCTGTTTAGGACATGTGTAATATATTGATTTATTTAATAATATCTGTGCTGAAAACAGTTGTGCTGCTTATAATTTTTGTGGAAACCATGTTTTTTATGAATAGAAAGTTCGAAAGAACAGCATGTATTTGACAGAAATCTTTTGTAACATTATAAATAAATATTTACTGTCACTTTTGATCAGTTAAATGCATCCTTGTTGAATTAAAGTATTTATTAAGCAATTTGTTAAAAAAGTGTCATTGGCCTCAAACTTTTGAGCTATAGTGTGCAGTCATTTTATTGAAAGTACAACCTTTGAATCATTGAGCCAGATACCAGATACTATATCATCTTTTTTCGAGTTTACCAATAACAAACTTATGTCTTCTCTTCTAGAGGAAAGATAAGGGCTATTAGTTCCTTCTGAGTGCTTCCTTCAATGTATTATTTCATATATTTGAGTCAGGCTGAAACAGACCTACCCAAGGTTTCAGGCCATGGACCATTTATAACCATATTTTCGACAGAATCTAAAAAAAAATGCATTAATAAAAATTATCGTATTACCAATTTTGGCCAAATATTGATGCTTGATATGATTTAAGTTGAATTACAGAACTTCAAATATCAGTTCTGTGACGTCTGCTCCATTTTTTCCCTCCATATCATGAATGTCCATCTTTCTTTATAACCAGTAGATTTATTTTAATACCCCCTACCGCATATCATGCCTTCAGCTTTGTTGGTTAAAAGCCATTTACAAGTCCCAGACCACCTCTTTGTATTGAATTTGTTGGCTTTTAAAACCTGCAGTCTTTCATTGCGTCTACTGAATTTGTAGACGGCGAACTGCTCAAGTTCTCTTTATTGATTTGGCTGAGCGGCCCCTGCAGCTGCTCCTTTTCTCTCAGCTCCTCTTGGCAGTGATGGAGGCTCTCTCTGATTTCCTGTTGCATAAAGTCCTTCTCTCTTATGTTAACTCTTTCGTTAATGTTGTGTTTGACAGAACGTGTTCACTGAATTAGTATCTGTGGAACACTTTCAATAAGTATTAAGGTTTGCGGGATTTTTATATATGAGATAGACTTTTAAAATGTACAGCATTTGTCAGTATTTGACAGTATTCTATTATACACTGAAAAAAATATATTTTTGCTGCTTGTTCATTTTACTTTATGTTTTTGAACGAAGTCTCTCATGCTCACCAAGGCAAAAATACAGTAAGACATTTTTTTTTTATTTTAAAATGTATTTGCATTTTCAGCATCATTACTCCAGTCTTCAGTGTCACATGATCCTTCAGAAATCATTCTAATATTCTGATTTGATACTCAAGAAATATTTCTTATTATCAAAGTTGAAAACAGTTGTGCTGCCTAATATTTTTGTGGAAACCATGATACATTTATTAAGGGTTCTTTGATGAATAGAAAGTTCAAAAGAACAGCATTTATTTGTAACATTGTAAATGTCTACTGTCGTGTTTGATCAATTTAATGCATCCTTGCTGAATAAAAAAAAAATAAAAAAATTCAAAACAAAAAGTCTTACTAACCCCAAACCTTTGAATGATAGTGTGTGTAAAATGAGTTTACTTAATCCATTTGTGTTGGAACTACATGAACCATTTTTGTTTCATTAACAATCCATTAGCGGTGGATTTTCCCTCATGCTTTGCATAAGGCTGAATCTGGAGAGTAAGTGTTGAAATTAAGTGTCATTTTATGTTTTTTGTTTTTGAGTAATGGAAAAGGCATGTGTTTAATATTCAGGTATGTTTGACATTTAAAAGTGTTCCTGTTATGTTATGTAATTCTTCTGGTTACTATTGTGCTGAAGAGTAGAGCTTGTGTTTAGGTGGCTAAATGTACATTTTACTTGTTGCATTTGAATGCAAACATGTGCTATGTGAGTTATAGAAACTCTATATAAAACATACATACAGTTGAAACACTAATTAAACACTAACAGATCTTTCTGTTTACTCAAAATAGACATAAAATAGGGTTAGTTCACTCAAAAATGAAAATTCTGTCATTAATTACTCACCGTCATGTCGTTCTACACCCGTAAGACCTTCGTTCATCTTCGGAACACAAATTAAGATATTTTTGATGAAATCTGAGAGATTTCTGTCCCTCCATAGACAGCTACACAGCTGACATTTTGATGCTTCAAATAGTTCATAAAGAGATTGTAAAACTAATCCATATGAATTGGGCGGTTTAGTCCAAATTTTCTGAAGAGACTCGATCACTTTATATGATGAACAGATTGAATTTAGGCTTTTATTCACATATAAACATTAATCAACTCACACATCTGTTATGATAAACAGAAGCTCAAGCATGCCTGGACTGTCAGTGGAGGGACAGAAATCACTCAGATTTCACTAAAAATATCTTCTTTGTGTTCTGGAGATTAACGCATGTCTGACGGGTTTGGAACGACATGACGGTGAGTAAATGATGACAGAATTTTCATTTTTGGGTGAACTATCCCTTTAAATATACTGGAATCTACTCAGTATAATTCAGTGAACATAACTAAACAACACTGAGTAAGTTTAACTTAAAATGTATGTCTAAAATAAACAGAGAGAAATTAAATTCCTATAGTCAATTGCCTTCAAAAATCTAAATCAAAAAGCCATTTTATTCTATTCTAAATAATTACATGCTCTGATTATGTAATGTCTCATCAAAAAAAAAAAAAAAAAAAAAAAAAAAAAAACAACTTTGAGGTTTGAGGTGTTTATAAATGTTCATTTGTCTTACCTGAACGTGCTAATTTATTATTTTATGGTCCATATGAAATGAAAATTGACACACTCTTAATCTTAATGTGCTTGATTCATCAGTCCTTAAAAAAAAAAAATGCTTTATTACAATGTACAATTTTGCTTCACCTTTATTTCAGCTGATGAATATCTGATTCATAAGTCATCTTTTTTTTTTTTTTTAATGAATAACCACTCAGACGTCACATTTTGGGAATATAATGGGTTGCAGATCATATTTCATGTTGATTTTATTGCTTCATGTGTTCACAGCTGAATCTTAAATCACTGTCCCTCTTTCTTTTTATCTTTTTTTCACAGAAACCTGTCCAGGAACCCTCTGTCGACACTCTCTTGGCAGCTTTTTCAGCACCTTCAGCTGGCCGAACTGTAAGTTTATCCTGCATTGGTTAAAGGGATAGTTCACCTAAAAATGAAAACCTCATTTTCTTGTTTGTCATGAATATTTGAGCAATCTACATGTACATGAAGTGATGAGTTTGTTTATTGATTGTGAGCGACAACATGGTGCTGTTGTGTTGTGTTTAAAATGACAAAACCATTCAATTCTGGAACCCTCTGTCGACACTCTCTTGGCAGCTTTTTCAGCACCTTCAGCTGGCCGAATTGTAAGTTCATCCTACATTGGTTAAAGGGATAGTTCACCTAAAAATGAAAATTGTGTCATAATTTACTCACCCTCAAGTTGTTCCAAACCTGTTTGAATTTCTTTCTTCTGCAAAAGTAACCAAACAGTTGATTGGCCCCATGATGGACCCCCAAAAAATACTATGGAAGTCAATGGGGTCCATCAACTGGTTTCCGACATTCTTCAAAATATCTTCTTTTGTGTTCAGCAGAAGAAAGAAACTCATACAGGTTTGAAACAACTTGAGGGTGAGTAAATGATGACACAATTTTCATTTTTACTTGAACTATCCCTTTAACAGTATTCCACCAAAGTGAGATTACTATATGAATTCAGTCGCCAAATCACACTATAAACACACCAAGCAACGATTCCTCAATCTATAATAAATCTCAAAACTCTCTCTGCACAGATTTTCTGTGATAAGCAGCACTCGCCTGCCAAATTGGACGCTGAAATCCAGGCTTGATGCTCAGTTGCATTGCTGTGTTCATTAGAAATGTTTTCAGCACATTACTGTCAGCTAATTTGTTTGTGCACCCCCTGCTCTCCCCCCTCAAATAGACTTGTGTCTCTGTCAAATCAAAACTTCTCCAGTGATGAAGCAGAAACACTCTTTACATGTCTGCGAACAATCGAGTTCCTCGTGCTGGTTAATTAAGACATGGCATTGAAATGTATTGGTCTTGTCTGCTGGGAGCCTGACCTCATTTTCTTGTTTGTCATGAATATTTGAGCAATCTACATGTACATGAAGTGATGAGTTTGTTTATTGATTGTGAGCGACAACATGGTGCTGTTGTGTTGTGTTTAAAATGACAAAACCATTCAATTCTTTTTAATTTGACAAGTCCCGTCCTCGTTCTTTGTTGTGGCTGAACACAACTTGCAGAGCCACTGACATATGTCCTGCTTAATTTTTTATTATGCACATTTTTGGCCTTTCATTTCAGAATGTGTTGAGGGATTTCGGGACTGTGTGCAGTGCTGTCTTTTCCTGTCCTGGCTGATGTGGATATTGTGGATGATTATATAAACAACGCATGTCATTTGTCCAAATCTGTCCTATAGGAAATTAGAAATTAATTGTTAACTGTTATGGTGAATTAAGCATATTTACCAGGTGGGGTGCTTTAGAGATCATTTCAGCACAGTTCCAAGATTAAATTCAGTACTAAAATAACAGTGTTCAACTGCACCTCTAAAACATGCCATTATGAGTCAATATTAAAAGATTAACCTGGCTCAAGTACTGTTTTGAGTAATTATTTGATTTTGGGCCAATTACAGGAATAATCTATGAAAGCTTGTTTTCCGCCATGGAATAATACTAATAAAAAAAAAGATTAAAAAAAAGGAAATTTCTTTTTTTCCCCCTTGGATTTCTGAGTTCATTCACCGATCAGGCATAACATTATGACCACCTTCCTAATATTGTGTTGGTCCCCCTTTTGCTGCCAAAACAGCCCTGACCCGTCAAAGCATGGACTCCACTAGACCCCTGAAGGTGTGCTGTGGTATCTGGCACCAAGATGTTTGCAGCAGATCCTTTAAGTCCTGTAAGATGCGAGGTGGAGCCTCCATGGATCGGACTTGTTTGTTCAGTACATCCCACAGATGCTCCATTGGATTGAGATCTGGGGAATTTGGAGGCCAAATCAACACCTCAAATTTGATGTTGTGCTCCTCAAACCATTCCTGAACCATTTTTGCTTTGTGGCAGGGCGAAGTAACCTTCTTCCATTGCTCCGTGGTCCAGTTCTGATGCTCAAGTGCCCACTGTTGGCGCTTTCGGCGGTGGACAGTGGTCAGCATGGGCACCCTGACTGGTCTGCGCTATGCAGCCCCATACGCAACAAACTGCGATGCACTGTGTATTCTGACACCTTTCTATCAGAACCAGCATTAACTTCTTGAGCAATTTGAGCTACAGTAGCTTGTCTGTTGGATCGGACCACACGGGCCAGGCTTCGCTCCCCACGTGCATCAATGAGTCCGCCCATGACCCTGTCGCCGGTTCACCACTGTTCCTTCCTTGGACCACTTTTGATAGATACTGACCACTGCAGACCGGGAACACCCGACAAGAGCTGCAGTTTTGGAGATGCTCTGACCCAGTCGTCTAGCCATCACAATTTGGCCAAGTTTAACACATCAACTTTGAAGACAAAAATGTTCACTTGCTGCCTAATATATCCCACCCACTAACAGGTGCCGTGATGAAGAGATAATCAGTGTTCACTTCACCTGTCAGTGGTCATAATGTTATGCCTGATCGGTGTATCTCACAAGTTTGACCTTTTTTCCCGCAATTTAGATGTAAAGAATTGCAATATAAAAAGTCTGAAGTGCATTCTGAGCAGTTTTGAGATATTGATCTTCAAAGTTTTTGCATTCCATCCTCCTTTATGGATAGACCCTCCTTCAAAGTCAGGGTTGCCAGATGAAAACTGTGATTTTATGCCTGACAACTGCAAGTTATAAACTCACAATTGTGAGGAAAAAAATCTGAATTGTGTGATAACTCACAATTTAAAAAAAGGTCAGAACTGTGAGAAGTCACAATGACCTTTTTTTTATTTTTTTTTTTTTATTCCGTGGCAGAAACAAGCTAATCTGTAAATGTCAGGAAAATTATAATATTCAGACCTGGAAAAGTTGTGGAAATGAATGAAATCTTAATGGAAATGGAAAAGAGTGAATGTAAATCTTTGTAGTTATTCCAGTCGGCTCTTTTGCTATTGTTCCCTTTCAGTCGGTCATGTTCAACGTTACGTCTCTGTTCCCTCCTTCCTAAAGAATCTTTAACTATTAATGATGAATGACTGTGAAGTGAGAACTCATTGGATAAATGTTGTGGGAAACCCTGCTAAAATGGCATCACTAGAAGCGTTTACATGGAGCATTGTATTCCGATTACAGTCGGTTTAAAAGTCCAAAACGAATGAAAATGCTCCATGTAAACACCTCAATCAGAATAAAAATGCCTAAACCGATTCAAATTTCCTTTTCTAATCCCTCCGACAGGACATGTAAACACTTGATCGGATTGAAAACTGAAACTGGAAAGTTTTGTGCATGTGCAATGACATAGAAAGAGTGTAATCATGTATGACGCACGGAACGAGCTGATGTTGTTGTTAAATATAATGTATGACTGTCGTGTCAATCTAAAATTCTCTGTGAAGTGCAAATGCGCACATCAACCTGATGTTTGGATTCATCAGTTGGAATGATTTCATTCTGATGTAAATGTCCATGTAAATGTAGCTACTGTTGTAGTATACATAATATCTTTACTGCCACAAGAAATTGTCAAGCATATCCAAAACAATGACTGTACCAGCAGACAAAATTAAACAGGACATATGCAAATGCTGCAATGTTAAAGGGTTAGTTGTAAGACAATAAATCCAGACATTTAAAGGGATAATTCACACAAAAATGATAATTCTGTCATCATTAACAGACCTTTATGTTGTTCCAAAAGAAATTCTAAAAAATGTCTTGGTTGTTGTTTTCCATACAATGGAAGTCAATGGGCTCCAATGTTGTTTAGACCTCAAAGTTCTTCAAAATATCTTCTTTTGTGTTCCGCAGCAGAAAGTCTACAGGTTTGGAACGACATGAGGGTGAGTAAACGATGACAGAATTTTCATTTTTGGGTGAACTATCCCTTTTAAAAGTCTGGAATTATTAAAACAGTATGCATGATGTGTCCATTTAAAATGACGTTTCAGAGTTCTCCTGTTATTCTGTATTATCTGAGAGTGACATTCACGACTGGCATAACGTGTCATCAAAATGATTTATCATATGGTTAAACTACACTTAAGATGAAAATGAAAACTGCATTGCAATAAATCCAACAAAGTCATTGTCTTCAAGGACACTTAGTAGACAAACATTTGCAGACTTACTTCATTAGCATAAGGTCTGAGTTTCTCCTCTATCTATCTATCTCCTTTTCGAAGGAAGTGACATCAAGATGGGCTTAAAGATTATAGCTCACTATTTTTTAGCCTTTAGTTTTGACAGTATGACTGTTGGGATGACATGACAGTTACTTTGATTGAAAAATATATTACAGAAAATATGTTTTTTACTTAGCTTAAAGGGTGTTTTTTTTCACTCACAAGAACCAACCATTCAGCAAAACATTCATTATTGCCAATTAGATTAAAAAAATACAATTTTTCCATAGATTTTCACAAATGTAGCAGTAGATAAACAGCAATATTTATCTAGTAAGTATATAAGTATATAGTTTTTGATAAATGTTGCTTTTTATCTACTACTACTACATTTGTGAAAATCTATGGAAAAATTTATTTTGTATTTTTTCCTTTTTTGAATCTAATTGGCAATATATACAATTGTGAGATTATAAATTTTAAGATTGTGAGAAAAAGTCAAAATTGTGAAACAGGTATGTAAACTCGCAATTATGAGTTTATACCTTGCAATTGTGTGATATAAAGTCGCAATTGAAAAAAAAAATCAGAATTGTGAGAAAAAAAATTCACTATTATTATTATTTTTTTTTTTTTTTATTCTTTGACGGAAATGAGTTTCCATAATAATCTGTAAATGTCAGGGAAATTATAATATTCAGGCCTGGAAAAGTCATGGAAATTAATGAAATCTTAATTTCTCAATTAAATGTAAATCTTTCTAGTTAATCCAGTCAGCTCTTTTGTTAGTTTTTAAGGAGTGAAATCTCCTGAATGCTTTTAAATGAAATGGATGCTGCATCTCTGCAATGAAAGAAAAGGCAAAGAAAAGAACAACTGGATAAATTGCATTTATTTCCACTGAATATACTTTGTTACCAAACAAATTTGAACTTCACTGAACAAATTGCATGTATTATGGAGATTAATGGTGTAGATTGGTATCAGTTTTGTTGCTGTGGTGCTGTAATAATGGTGTAATCTTCAAAGCTAGATGAGATTCACAGGCATTATTGATTTTCAGACCGAGTGAATCCATCCTAACAGTCATTGTAATATAATATCAGCCTGAGGGTTTGGAAGAAGAATGGAGAATTTAGACTTTATCCTTTAGTGGCTCTCAACCGGTGGGTCACAGGTCTGATCTGACGGGGTCACGGAGAGCAGGGGAAACCATGAAAATACTGAAATTCAGGAGACATTCTGAAAACAAATAATAAACCATATAATACATTTGAATGTTAATTTTTAAATATATATTTTTAAGCAGTTTTGGTAGTATGTTGGGTCTCATCTGAAAAAAAAATTGAAGCAAACCAGTTTAGAGCACTTCCATGTTTTGTTTTATTCTTCAAGTGAAATTGATCCCATTAGATTCAGAAGAGTTTCTTTGCATCTTACAGTTTTGTTTCTCAGTATCTTTCAGGTGCACACGCACAACTAAACCTCATCAGCATGCATAATCATGTTATGGGCTGTCAATCATTGTTGATGATAGTCAGGCCCCCCGTTGGCCGCCGCTGGTTTATTCCTGGCAGCGTAAATGATGCCTGAGTTTAAACTCAAAGCACGTGTAATTACTTAGAAAATGAAACACAACATTTTTGTTGTTGTTAGACTCAACTTCTTGAAAAAACAGTTTCACATTTCTCTCAGAATTAGATTCAAATCACTTTGGCACTTCTCCCTGTCGGCTCATTCCATGTCGTACAGATACATTTGTTCTTGTGGATGACCTGACTCCTGGAGGTTTGCAGAAAGGGATTTGCAAAATAATGAAGGGCTCTGGAAACATACAGTAGTGTATTTTCTAACCCGAGCGTACAGATTAATGGACTAAAGTTTCACGCTGGGATCAAAGCCTGTGGGTAATGCTATACAGTTCATCACTTTGTGAGTGCCTCATCTTTCTTTCCATTCAGCCACTGAGACTGTTTTTCAAGAAGTGAAATGTTGTATTGTTAGTAATCAATGTTTTGTCAGATATCACATGTACCTACAGTATATGTCAGCATAATATGCAGATCATCGAAAATTTAATTAGTTTTAGAAGAGAAATTCTGTTATATATTTTATAATATATTATATACGTAAATATGAATATATAATAAATAATATATAATAGAAGCATGTCCTATCAATGATTATATTTTCTATGCAAATCAAGTAATGGTGCACCTAGGACTGGAACTATATTTTTGCAGTCTTTGCAGAAAAGTTTGCAGTCTGTAAGATTTTTTTTTCTTTTAAGAAATGCTCACCAAGGCTGCTTTTATTTGCTCAAAAATACAGTAAAAAGAGTAATATTGTGAAATATTATTACAATCTAAAATAACTGTTTTCTATTCGAAGATATTTTAAAATGTCATTTATTCCTGTGGTCAAAGCTGAATTTTCAGCATCATTACTCCAGTCTTCAGTGTCACATGATCCTTCAGAAATCATTCTGATATGCTGATTTGATGCTCAAGAAACATTTATTATTATTATCTACGTTCAAAACAGTTGTGTTGCTTCATATTTTTGTGAATTCTTTGGTGAACAGAATATCCAAAAGAGTTAATTTATTTGAACTAGAATACTAAACAGTAAATTATGAGTGTATATGTACACACACACACACACACACACACACACACACACACACACACACACACACACACACACACACACACACATAAAAAATCCACATATATAAAAACACTATACTAAAAACAACAAATATCTGGAAGCTATCAAGACCTGCCTTCAAAAAATGTGTCTAAAAATGTATCTTTCTAGTATTTTGCGTAATACTACATTTACTGATCTCATGTTTTAGTAATTAAATCTACAATGTCACTGCTAGGAGTAGGAAGTATACGTTTTGTGCACTTGCCAGTTTTACAGCTTTGAAATGTAAATATCCATGCTTTTAATGCTGTTTATGTTATACATCATGTATGCGACATGTCAAAAGATGCAGCTGACAAAATGCTCATGTGTGCATTCAATGCATGTCATGCAATGGTAAACATTCAATTAGCAGATGCTTTTTTCAGAACAGGCTACAAAACAGTCCCTCTGGAGCAGCCTGTGGTTATGTGTCTTACTCAAGGGCATGATGGGGATTGCTTATGGATCTCCCCATGTGGGAAACCTACAACCTTTTAGTAATCAGCCTGGGTCACTATTTCACACCACACTGGAGATAGTGTCACAGAACTGCTGTTTTCAACCAGGGCAGGAAAATACTGACAAATTTTGTATGCCCAGCTCTGAGTTAACAGTGGTGTTTGGGGATTGTATAACTACAGTTAGCTGTGTGTTGTTGACGCAGGAGGCTGGAGGGAGTCGTCTTTGACTGCGGCTGTGAGATCCGATGGATTCAGCTCTGGCAGCTGCGAGGTGAAGCCGGCCTGCACACCCAGCAACTCTACTGCAAGAACGGCGCATACAAGATTCGCCTGAGATCAATGAGCATTGCCCAGTGTGGTAAGACATCTTTCTTCATAAATAATACAGCTGTAGGCCAAGCATGCACTACATCTTTTTATATAAGATTATATTACTTGTATGATGCAATGCTTATCTCACATTATGATGCAGTATTGGGGAGAATAGGGTAAGATCTGTCAGTTACAATGTCCTTGTAATGAAGGAAATTGTGCATATTTTTGTCATGCAAACATATTTAGGAAAAAACATCATATACTGATGAGAAAAGCATATTTTTTTCATCCAAAAAAGAAAAAAAAAAGTAAAGTAGAAGTTTAGTAAAGTAACTAAAGCTTTATTTATAGATGTTTATAGCACCTTTTAAAAAGATTCTTTACAGAAGAAATACATCTGTGCATTCACACACACAAAAGAAGAAAGAAAAACATACACATAACAGAAATAATATAATAATAATAAAAAATACAACAATAAAATAAATCAAGGAAAGGCCCTAGACTCAACGAACAAGTTACTATTGGATGTTCAGAGCGATCTTGCTTGAGTATTTTTATTAAACAAATTAGAAAGGTATTTTGGGGCAGTACCAGAAAGACATTTAAAAACTAATAAGAGGATCTTGAATTCAATTATGATACAGTCAGCCAGTGAAGGGATCTGAGTGTTTGGTAACCCAGCTTAAACGCTATTGCTATAATCAAGTCTAGATGTAACAAATGCATGAACAGCTTTCTCATTGTCAGAAGGGGAGAGAATATCACGTACTTTGAAAATGTTTCTAAGGTGATAATATGCTGTTTTATGATTCCTAAGCTGACCTGATTACTGGATTTTAGTGATAGAGACTCAAGATATGGAGCAATAGATGTTCTCTGTGCATCATTACCCATAACAATGACCTCTGTCTTATCTTTGTTTAGCTGTAGAAAGTTATGTGACATCCACAGTTTTATGCTCTCTGTGCAGTCCAGCAGGGGGAAAATTGTATTGGGGGCATCTAGTGCAAGTGAAAGATAGAGTTGCATGTCATCTGCATACTGGTGAAAGGAAATACTGTACTGATTAATTACGCCAGCTAAATGAAGGTTAAATAATAGAGGACCCAAAATTGAGCCTTGAGGAACACCACAAGATATGACATAACGCCTGGAGGTGTAGGTACCCTGAAATATAGTTAGGCATAATATTTACCTACTTTCCCGCTTAGAGGGGAAAAAAAAGGAATAGCTTTGTCTTTACCTTACTAATTGCCATGCTAGCTATAGTTTACTAACTGTTATGCTTTGGTATTAGCAAACAAAATGATCACACCATATACCATGTTAATTTGTTAATTATGGACTAGTGGTATAAAAAAAAAAATAAAAAAAAAAAAATCAATCTCTGTTGTATTTAGTATTTTGCCTTAAACTAGGATTACCATGGTAAATTCTTATAAGGGTGCAATCAAATAATAGACTTGCTCTGATCTAGACCTGCCAGATATCAGCGTTGCTCACAGTAACCTCACTGTGATGGAGGGCGATAATGTGACACTCAGCTGTAACGGCTCTGGCTCTCCGTTACCTGAGGTGGACTGGACTGTGAACGGCCTTCACTCCATCAACACGCACCAGGTGAGCTCCATTCATCCCACACTAAACAAATTGTTTAAACTTATTTTCAATCTAACCATAGTATAATGTTTCTCGTCTGCCCTCCAGTCGAATGTCTATTGGCCCAACATTCACTCCATCAACCTGACGCTGGTCAACGTGAGCAGAGATGACAATGGATTTGTTCTGACCTGCATCTCTGAGAATGTGGTTGGGATGACCAATGTGTCCCTTCAGCTGGCTGTGCTATGTACGTATATTTTACTTGTTACAGGTTTTCATGTCTCATTCTTAATGGTGTTGCTCACACTGAAATGATACATCAAATTATGCAGCTTGGTGAGAAAAGATACGCTGGTACTTTTAGTGATCAGGGGCTGGATTAGTTAAGAATATTTTGTATTCCTAAAAACATTTGGGAATGTTCTTTTTTCCCTAAAGATTGTTCTGAAGACAAAACTTAATAAGATTTTGAATTCTTAAAAAAAGAATATTCTTAAAATTCATTGTAAATAACTTTATTAATGTTAACCTCCATCTCAGACACAGGATGCGTTCACTCTAGCAGCACACACACGGCACATAAAAAAAATGCTATTCCGAGCCAGTCGCAACAAAAATAGTGTGCACACTTAATAGTAATTATCACAGCAGGCAGTGCAAAAAGACAACCTTTGAGGTGTTTTTCATTGAGTTGATGAGTGAGCCTTTGGAAAGAACTGCCATACGGTCAGAAAACAACATACACTTTCAAATTGGAGGGAGACAGCCTTCGCTCCAGCCTTTCTTGCAGGAAAGAAAGCACAGAGCTGATCAAGCATTTACGGGGGTGCCTTGATGGGAAGAACACCAATTAACGAACAGACTCTGCTTCAAGGCAAAAGCTCGCCTAGTAGAGGGGGCTCTGGCCTGAGTGATCGTTTCTACCATTGCTGGTGGTAGGCCACTTCAGTCTGGCGTGTCCTGTGCAATTGCGGTGCATTTATGCCCACAAAGTGCTGCCCCATCCTTGAGAAAGCAGGTCCTTCTTCAGGGGAATTTGCCAGGAAGGGGCTGTCATGAGGAGCATAAGGCCTGTAGATCCAGGTCCAGGTGGGCCAGTAGGGCGCAACCATCAAGACCTGCTCCTCGTCCTCCCTGACCTGTGCGAGCAATCTCACTGGGGGAAAGGCATATTTGCGTAGGCCCCAGGGCCAGCTGTGTGCCAGCACATCCATGCTGAGGGTCCCCTCGATCAGGCAGTAAAACAGCTGGCAATGGGAAGACTCTGGAGAGGCAAACAGGTCTACCTGCGCATCTCTAAACGTCTCCATATCAGCTGGAACACCTAGGGTGGAGTCTCCATTCTCCCCGGAACATGAGCTGTCATGAGAGTATGTTGGCTGCACGATTGAGCTTGCCCGGAATGTAAATGGCATGGAGCGACCTGAGCCGCTGCTGACTCCAGAGGAGGAGATGGCTGGTGAGTTGTGAGTTGCGACATGAACGTAGTCCACCCTGATGGTTGATGTACATCACCGTCGCTGTGTTGTTCGTCCAGACCAGCATGTGCTTGTCCCACACCAACAGTCAAAACCCGCGCAGGGCCAGCAGTACTGCTAGCAACTCGAGGCAGTTGATATGCCACTGCAGTCGAGGTCCTATCCAAGAGCCAAAGCTGCACTCCCGTTGCATACAGTGCCCCAGCCATATGCATCAATCCAAGCGGCGTGACCGCAGCTGCGGATGCCATATGCCCCAGGAACCTGAAATAGTTTCAGTGGAACTGCTGTTTTCCCCCTTAATAAATTCAGGTAGTTCAGCACCGACTGTGCGCACTCGATCGTGAGATCATGTTGACTGAGTCCAAACCGTAGGAATGGTCTGTGTCGAGGTAAATTAGAGACATGAAAGTATGCGTCCTTCAGGTCGATTGCTGCAAACCAATCTTTAGGGCGAACGCACGTGAGGATGTTCTTCTACGTTAGCATCTTGAATGGGAGCTTGTGAAGGTCCAGATTCAAGATTGGCCGTAACCCACTGCCTTTCTTGAGAACGATGAAGTACGGGCTGTAAAACCCTGATCTCAGCTGGAGGGACCGGCTCTATTGTGTCCTTTGCCAACAGGACCGCAATCTCTGCACGCAGGACAGGGGCATGCTTGTCTGCCAATGAGGTAAACTTATGGGGAAGCCAAGTGAACTAAATCGCATAGCCGAGTCTGATTGTCCGAATGAGCCAACGAGATGAGCTGGGAAGTGCTAGCCAGGCCCCCAGACACAGTGAAAGCAGCACCAGTGGAACAACAGACGCGCCAGCAGAGGGGCAGGGAGGTTCCTGTGAGGGAGTGGCTGGAGGAGGCATTGCATCCCTGAACCACAAACTCCTGCGCTGTGGTGAGAGAAGATGGGGAAGACAGCTAGGAAGCATAGTGTTTTGCCACCGCTTAGAGGGTTTAGCAGCAGCTGAGACGGGCTGTGTTGCCTTTGGGGGTATGCCCTCGGCGGTGGGCAGGTGGAAGGGATGTGGTCTGGTGGCAGCAGCATCCCACCGGGGCAGGATGTGTTTGATCGCCTCTGTCTGCCTCTGTACTGCCGAGAACTGCTGGGCAATGTCCTCTACAGTGTCGCCGAAGAGATGGGGGCAAGGGAGATGGGGGGCATTGAGAAAGCGAACTTTGTCAGCTTCCTTCATCTCAGCCAGGTTCAGTCAGAGATGGAGTTCCTGGACCACAAAGGTGGACATCATACATCGTCTGGCCAAGGGATCGCGTGGTGACTTTCATCTCCCTGAGTTCCTGAATTAACCCCGGCTCAGAACTACCCTTGTGCAGCTCTTTTAGTGCTTTGGCATGATGTACCTGCAGGAGGGCCATAGCATGCAAGGCGGAGGCAGCTTGTCCAGCGGCACTGTGAGCCTTGGCAGCAAGCAGGCTGAGAGGCTTTAGATGGGAGGCACGAGTGATTCCACCAGGTGGCAGCACTTTTGTGGGCATAAATTCACCACAATTTCATGTTCCACCTAAGGAATCTCTGCGTAACCTTTTGCTGCCCAACCATCAAGAGTAGTGAGAGCGGATCAAGCAGCGAAGCAGCTTCTGGCAGTAAAAGGTTCCTTCCGTGACTTTGTGACCTCCTTATGCACAATCGCATTTACGCCAGTCTGTCGACGTAAAGTCGAACATGATTGACTGATAGTGATATATTAGCGTCCACACAAGTGCACAGTATTATTCTGTTTATTCAAAGCACGCTGCAGTTCTGTCAACTGCCACTTGAAATGCTCGATCTCTTTATTCTGATTGGTCAATGTTTTTATCGTTCATTAGTTGGCAAACAAAAAAATGATTGGGAAAGTAATTCCAACAATATTGTTTCTCTGTGCCGCTATCATTATAGTTGTGGTGTGGACTCTGCTATTCTTTTATATTTACAATGATTCTTAGAACTATGACGTTATAGTTATTGTCCTTGGTATGAACGTGCCTTTATGAACTTTTTAGAATTGATCTTAAGAAATTACTTCTTTCTTAAGGCTTTTGTGAATCCAGCCCCAGACTTTCACCTGGAGGATGATAAAACTCCAGATTTATATTGATTATATTTTTACAGATTGATATCAGAAAATTATCCACCCTAAACTCAGCAACTGCTTAGCAACACACTAAAACCACTCAGAGCACTTTGGCAACCACGTAGCTTAAAAAGTCATTTTATTTGAACATTTTGAATACGGGCTGTGAATCCTTATTTAGAAATCACGTTAAAAATGCATTTACTGAAATCATTGCAAACTTTAATGCAGATAACACCATAATCCCTCTGAAAAAAAATAACTGTATGGACACATTTAAAATAGAACAAGGTTCTAAATGAACTGATACACCAATTAACAGCTATGAACCTGTAAGCCTTTGTGTTAATTTAATCAGAGAGTGTGCATGTATTTAGGGATCGCGTTAGGTTGTGATACGTAAAAATAGACCTCTTTCCCTGCACCGTGTTAAACTGGCTTGAACAGGTATAAGTTGAGAATCAGCTAGTGGAAAAACTGAATCTGCAACATCTCTGCAACTTTTCCGTGTTTTAATAAGAATGGAGGATTTTTCTCGCTGATGCCGTTAATGTTTTAGGACACAGATATGATCTGACACTCAGGCATCATTATGTTCATTAAACAGCACATGATTTTAAGACAGCGAGTAGATGAAACGCATTACATTTTATCACTCTGCTGACTAATGACTTTGATGTTAAATTGAAATGACAGCAGCAAGATATACAGGCTCTGAGTAGAAAAACTGTCAAGTTTGGTTTTGGTTTTGAACCAAGTACAGGGTCTTGTCTTTATTAAGAAAGAGTAAGAAATGATTGATGATGGCTTATAATCCATTTATATAGCAAATTTAAATATTATACTTAGATTTTTATCCTGTTAAAATTTGGTATCCCATCAAATATTCTAAAGTAATAATTATATATGTTTGATATAATTTCTATATTTTGCCATATTTCTTTTGACACACTCGTGTATGTATGATATTGGACAGCAAATTTTTATATTTTAAATGTAATATCCAATTGACTGGATATTGACTATAATGTCAGAACAGACAGATCTGATTTCATTACATGACAATATGGACAATCAGTCCTAAAGATCAGATTCGAGAAACATCACAGTTGGGTGCAGTGTCAAAAGAGCCAAAAGGTTTTGGCTCTGTTTCACGTAGGCGTATTCATAATGAAAGGTGCACCAGTTGGAATTTTGCATTCCGATCAAAAGCTCTGGAATATGAGATGCACATATGGGATGCACATCCCTCTCATTCTTTCTCTCTCCTGGTGGGATTGCAGCAGGACTCCCTAAATGACAGGCCTCATGCAGCAGTGAGAGCAGACAGGCCGAGAGCAAGGGTGCTGCTGCATGCTGATTCTAAAACACATGTCATCTGTTTAGGCGGGATGTGTGCCGAGCCGCTCTACAGGAGGGATCTATCTCTCGTCTAGTCTCATCAGTCAGCCAAGCACAAATCACTTCAGCGAGAGAAGGCAGCTGACAATAATGATGCCTTCTCATTTGAATGACAAACAAATGCGCAATGTCGGACAAGAAGTTTGCATGCGGTTTACCTTTGATTAGTGTACAATAATATACAGTCTGTGACAGCAAGATTACGAGCTGTCCCTCTGTCAATTCATGCTCTGTCCATTTTTTATTGGAGACCCAATTTATAAACGTGAAGTGAATATTTACATAACAGTGGGCCTGACAAGTTTCACTGGTTCTGCTTTTTATTCGACAGCAACTCCATTGTTAAGAAATCTGTGAATTTCACAGTTGCGTTTCACTAAAAAAGTGAGTCTGTTACAGAAAGTGGAAATTTTATGATTTACTCGCTCACGTCGTTGTCATTGTTGTCACTTTCATGTTTCCTCTATTATTTTCTTTTAGCTGTGACTGTGAAACATAAAATAAGATGTTAGGCAGAATGTCTGAGCTTCTGGTTTCAATACAAGGAAAGTGAATGGAGATTTATACACCCAAGCTATATATGAATGTGATTATTATCATCATCAATTATAGATTTCTTCTTATTATCAATATATAGTGCATATGTAGCATCCTACCTAATAAAAGGCCAAAAAAAAAAAAAAAGAGCAATTCCTGTAGCTGTTACATAAAGCCTCAGTCTTCTTATAAACCCTCCATTTTTCTTTCCTCAGTTCCGCCAGTAATCCTGAAGCTGGATGAACCAGAAAAGCGCCATCACACCTGCATTGAGTTCACCGTGAGGGGCTTTCCCCATCCCACACTGCGCTGGTTCCACAAGGACCGTGAGATCCTGCAGAGCGAATATATCCGCACGGAGATGGAGTACTACCAAGATTACTTGGAAGGCTGCTTGATTTTTCAAAACCCAACACATTACGACAATGGATACTACACCCTAATAGCCGCTAACTCTCTTGGGTCAGTTACCAAAACTGTCCACGGCTTTTTCCTCGATCCACCGTTCAGTGAGGATGACGGTACGTCTGAACAATGTAATTTATCATTTATAATGAGGTATGAATATTTATTCTGATACACCCTGATATGTGTACAGTATATATACACTTTGGAAACATTACAATTTTTTGTTTTTTAAAGTCTCTTATGCTCACCAAATCTACATGTATTTAATCAAACATACATTAAAACAGTGATATTGTGAAATATTATTACAATTTTATAATTTTTCATAATTTTTTTTTCTCTGAATTATTAACATCATTACTCCAGTCTTCAGTGTCACCTGATCCTTCAGAAATCATTCTAATATGCTGATTTGCTTTATCAGTTAAGTTTTTGCTGCTTAACATGTTTTGTGGAAACAATGATACCAATCAAACATTTGTGGTAAGATTAAAAAAGAGAGAGAAATTAATACTTTTATCCATCAAAGATGCATTAAATTGAACAAAAATTACAATAAAGACATTTATAATGTGACAAAAGATTTCTATTTAATAAATGCTTTAATAAATGTAATAAATACATGTAATAAATACAAATAAATGCTGTTCAATTCATTGAAGTTTCTATTTATCAACAAATCCTGAAAAAAGTATTACCATTTACACAAAATTATGAAGCAGCACAACTGTTTTCAATACTGATAATAATCAGAAATGCGTCTTGAGCATCAAATCATCATATTAGAATGATTTCTGAAGGATCATGTGACACTAAAGCCTAGAGTAATGATGCAGAAAATTCAGCTTTGATCACAGGAATAAATTACATTTAACAATATATTAAAATAGAAAACAGTTCTTTAAATTTGTAATAATATTTCACAATACAGTATATATGAATCATTTATATGTATTTACCACATTTTCTTTTATTCCTCCATTTTAATCTTCCATTTTTTTTTCTTTTGTCCTCTTGCTGTTCCTTTAGGACTAATTGATGACTACAGTAAGTGCCTCTCTTTTTGACATTAAAACATACAGACAGACAAAACATATTGGTCACATCTCATGTCTTTGTTCTGGCTTGTTCAAATCATAACAAATATTTTGTTTCAAATACACTACTATCTATGATCTTAAATACAGCATTGAAGGATTTGATAAGACAATATCATCTTTAATGTGTTATAGGTCCTCTCAAGTACAAACAAAGAAAAAGAAAAAAAAAACCCCACAGACCTTAGCAAACAAGAATGCATTACATAATTAAAGCTGCAAGCAGCAATGAAAGGGCCCTCGCACCCGGGCTCACCGCCACCCGCTGGCCTTAGAAAAACAGTGAGCTACATGTAAGCGAGTAAAAACAGGAGAAATATGGCAAAGTCGTTTCAAAGTGCCACACTTCCTGCTGCCAACAGGTGGCGCTTTGACTGTAACTGAATATTGCCATGTAGATGTCTTTAGGCCAGGACTATTATCAAACATGTGAAGTTTGGAGCAGATCAGACATTGTATGCCTGAGTTACAACAACTTCTTGTTTCTTGGCGTTAATCGCATACATTAGCACTTAGCCAAGTGTTGCATGATTTAACGTGTTTCTACTATGTTTGGTACTTCATGGCATATTGAAATGTGTTTCTGGGAGTGAATTACAGTGTAAAGCATGCCATTTCCTGTTGCCCGCAGGTGGCGCTATGACTAACTGAATATTGGCATATAGATGTCTTTAGGCCAGGACTCTGAAGTTTGGGGCACATCGGACATTGGCTGAATCCCAAATGGCACACTTCTATGCACTTTCGGTCTTGTGGACTTACAATGGCTGCCGTGTGTCCGTTAAGTCCATGAGACCGTAGGGTGTCCCATTTATCATTTTAGGTTTTAGAAGGGTTCTCGCGAGCGCCCCCCTTGTGGCTGCTATGCACCCTCGATGCGCACTTCAGCTGAGCACGCAAGTTTGCGAGCTACGCAGAGGACTTTACCCGGCAGTCAAAGCGGCATTACGTCATGAAAGTTCAGACTCAGACTTCAGGCCAGGACTCTAATAAATCATGTGAAGTTTGGGGCAGATCGGAAGTTGTATGCCTGAGTTACAACAACTTCCTGTTTCATGGCGAAAAATTAAACTTTGTCAGGCCGCCACGGACACACGGTTCAGTGAAAACTCAAGATCTTCACAATTTAACGTCTCAAAGGCCTTAAGATTAGACTGACCAAATATTATGTTGATCTGATTAAAGCTCTAGGAGGAGTTTGTTAAAGTACAACGTGTGGAAATGGCAAAAACTGCAAAAATTTTGCAGAGAAAACTCAAAATATCTCACTTCCTGTTGGGTTTTCAGATTTTAGACTCGGTGACTTTTTTGTAGGTATTGGGCTGTTACATGTGTCTACCGAATTTCATACCTGTACGTGAAATGTAGTGCGAAGGGTGCTTCATTGAAATTTTGTAGGTGGCGCTATCGAGCCATTTTGCTACACCTAATTCTGAAACCCATATCAGATGTAAATTTTCACCACTTCTGACGCCTGTGCAAAGTTTCATGAGTTTTCGAGCATGTTTAGGCCCTCAGAAATATGATTCATTTCGGAGAAGAATAATTGACCAAGCAATTACAATAGGGTCCTCACACCATCGGTGCTCAGGCCCTAATAACTGTGTACCATGCCATACTTGAAATCTTCCTTATTGTCTGTAAAAGAGGACAACCCTAATGGCTGTTTACAGAGATAAATAGAAGAATAGCCCTCATGAATTGCAGCATGTATTCGGCACGTATACAAGCTCTATGCATTAAGAGTTTGGGATGGTGTAATTGTTTTTGAGTCCAGTGGAGGACGACTCGTGCTTTGGGTGTATGATGCAGCAATACGTGAGCCCTGCTGCACCTCTGCCATTACGAATCAATTAAATGGCAATTCCTCTCTGACACTTGTGAACAAGACACACAGGTTCAGATAAAAGCCTCCCTTACCAAACAATGTGGCTTTCAGGCAGTGTCATAAATTCAGCCAAATGAAAATAGACATATCTAGTAAGGAACAGAAGGATTTTAATATATGGGGGAGCAGGGCTAGTTGTAATAGGGGGGAAATTGTCACAGGGCTGAATAGTTATTGGGCCCTATCATACACCCAGTGCAATGCGGCGCCAGGTGGGATGCAAGTGTTTTATGCTAGTTTTAGCCCAACGCAGTTATCATTTTCACGTCCTGCGCCACGTTGTTTAAACAGCAAATGCATTTGCGCCCATCTGTGCGCCCATGGGTGTGCTGGTCTGATAAGAGGTGTGTTTAGGTGCATTGTTGGCATGTTGCTATTTTGAGGGAACTGAAAACGACTGCGCCATTGACCAACTGAAACCTAGTCTAAAGTCAAAGGCGCAATATATATATATATATATATATATATATATTTTTTTTTTTGTTATTTAGAGTGCGTTCGTAATATGCCCCTATAGGCGGTGCACAACATGCATACACTCTGCTTTTTACACACACAAGGATGCGCAGCAGCACACAAACATGCCAAATATTAAAAATCATCTCTGGAGAAGCGTTGAGTCTTTCCGCTTGCAAATTCCGCCATGTAAATAGCGAATCCGCCACCTGGCTTTTAAAGGGAATGGGAGATGAGACTCTGATTGGTTAATTGCACATTATGCCCAAAACACACCCATTACTCATTAAGAGACTAGGGACAACCCTTTTAGACCATGCGCTGGGCGCGCCACCTATTTTTCCCGTCGTTAAACTAGCAAAAGTGGATTCGGACATGCCATAAGTGCACTTGAGCCATGCGCATTAGACCATGCGCTTAGATAGTTAAAATAGGGCCCATTAAATCAAAAGTCTAATTAAATTACTTTTATTTCTTTAAATTAGGATATTATGAAGTTGTGAATCACACTGGGATACATTAAGACAAGTGTACTTTTTATATATAGTATAAAGATTGTCTTATATTTATTGTTGGTTATTGGTTGACACAATGTATTAATTATAATATATATTGGGCAAAGCAATAGTTTGATTTTCAAACAACATTTCAAAAGTAAACTCTGAGAAATATTCAAAGTACTAAAAAGTGTGCCCCACTCTCCTCTAAATCACTGTTTTACTATTATTTACATCATTTTACTATTATTTGTTTACTATTATAGTATTTATTAATATTTTGAATTAGCTTTTATATTTTCATATTTATATTTTTTATATTTTCAGTTTAATTTTAGTTTAAGTTTTAGTGATTTTGTTATGCGCTGTTGTTTATATTAGTTTAATATTTCTATTTAGCTTTCTTTTTTTCTTCAGTTTTAGTTTTAGTCATTTTAGTAACACAACTTATTTTATTTTAGTTAGTTGCCGAGACAAAATTTCTAATTCCAGTAAAAATGTAATATTATCATTTTTTTCAGCTTTATTTCAATTAACAAAAACTATTTTAGTAGGTTTAGTTTTAGTTAACAATAACAATACTGCTCTGCATAAATGAACGCATTTTTTGGCCTCCTCAATTGTGCAACGTTATTTCTGTTTCCTGTAGGTCCAACGCCTGAAGATGAGGCGAAGAGACCTGATGAAGATTCATTCGGAGTAAGATGTTCTTTCTATCTGAAGTTCTCCTTTAATTTAAATTGTGCTTTCCAGCAGACGTAGCTGTATCATTGACTGCTTTATTGCTTTTTTCCCTGTAGATGTCGATTGCTGTTGGTCTGGCTGGCTTTGGATGCGTATTCCTCATTGTGATTTTCGTCCTCATCAACAAATATAGCCGACGTAACAAATTTGGGATAAAAGGTATGAATAGGTTATTCTGGTAGATTGTCTTCATGTTGAAATGCTCCTTGAAGGCAACATTTAAGTCCATATTTTGAGTTTTGATGGATATTTTTGGCTGGATGGGGTTTTATCCGGGAATTTATTGGATAAAAAAATTGTCTCTATAGTGGTCAGGTGCTTGGATGGGAGTAATTGAAAAGAAAGAGGGCTTTGTGAACACAGATGAAAAGGAAAGTCAGTTTAGAGCAAGTTATTACATTTTGGTAAAAGATTCTAAAGAAAAACATGTGTGTCTTAATGTGTCTTCAAGTAAAAAGGGTCCATTTTGATTTCATGTTGACTTTGAATGTTTTATTCCCAGTGGCAAAAAGCAAAAATAGGGGGAAAAAAAGAAAATAAAACTTAATTCTTTTCACCCTTTTCTCGAAGCAACACAATAGATTTCCTCAGTCTTTCAGTTGTCAATCATCTCGAGGGACTGGGTAACATAATAGTTGTCGGCTTTGGTTTTGGGCTATGTTTAGAGGCTGCTTTTAAACAGTGGTCTGGCACATCATGAGTCAGATAGGGTTTGGTTTGTGCTGTGTGGGTTTGTGTGAATAGAATTTGAGTTGAATGCATCCTCCAGTCTCAGACCTTGGGGAGGCAGTTGGCGGAAATGCCTGTGAGTCTTTGTTTGGTTAGCCTAACTTCCTCTGCTAATATTATAGTTCATATCACGGTGGTGCAAGTGTCTTCAGAAATATGGTTTTATTCAAACCTACGTTTGTATTAGAGGTGGGCAGCACCACACACACACACACACACACACACAAAAAAAACATGATGATGTGAGTAATTTTTGAGAATGGTAAAGATATATATAACATTATAGTTGTTTTTGCAGGAAATTCAATGGAAAAAAATGTGTAAAGCTGATTTTGCATTGATGCCAATAATATTATTCATATTAACCATATCATTCAAGTTATGAATCTTATCTCAAAGGGATGCCTGAGGTTCAACCAAAAATACAATTTCTGTCATCATTTACTCACCCTCATGTTGTTCCAAAACTATATGCAATTTTCTAGATAAATATAGGCCTGTTGCAATTATTGATTAATCTTCTAATCATGGTTATTCGATCTAATCGCAATTATTTGAGATAATCTCAATAAGTGTGCCTTAACCATTTTGTTGCCATCTAAATCACAATTCTTTTTCTGCAGTATCAATACCAGCTGCACATTTTCACTCTCTCTTCTCTCCGATGGCAAATTGACACACCTGCCTCCTGTCACTCACTCGCTCACCTCTGATCTATATTAGTGCCGCTCTCATAAAGCCGCCTCTCAAACAGCTCACAAGAACCAAACTGACTTCTTTTTCATGGCTTATAGTGCTTAAACGGTCAAATACATACAAAATTATGTCAAAATGCTCGTCTTGCCGAGTATTCAGGTAAATACAGTAAGTTTTGAAACATAATTAGAAAACACATGTTGTGTAACAGTATATTGGATCTGTGCATAAGCTCTTAAAGTGACAGCAGCCTAATAAACCTGCTGCTGTCTGTCATGTTAATCAAAGAACAAAAGACAAAGAGAAAATCACTCGCTGCTCTTGACCGAATAACTTTTGTAACTTTAATTGCAAGCATTAATCTTTTAATTCATTTTTACAATGAAAACTGCCATATAATTTATCTCATAATTTTTGTCATAATTTGGGTAATTTTGTTTTAATAGCTTACACTCAGAACAGGGAGGCTTTATTTGAATTGTTAAACTACATTTACCAAAAAAAAAAAAAAAAAAAAAAAGAGAGTAAACAGTAAGTAATTAGGGCCCCTTGATTTCCGTGATGCAGAAAACGTGGACGGAATCACAGAATCCAGTCATAAAAATTTAATTTACTGTGTTACGTCCAAGGACGTATGTTTTGTTTTGTTTTTTGTTTTTCCCTTTCTCTCTGTTTTTTCTCTCTCACTACTTCCATAAGCAGGAAGTGATGGCTGCCACCTGACTCCAATAATTGGTGTTCTGACTTGATTGGAGGAGGGGAGAAAGCTGTGGAGATTTAAGCAGCACCATTGCACAGAGCAGTGTGTGTGTGTGTGTGTGGAGGCTGCGTTGTGAGGCATCTTTTCCCAACCCAGAACTACTTATTTGTTATTTTGACTTATACCTTGTTGATTAATTTATTTGTTATTGTGTGACACTTTTGTTGTACTTGGTGCTACCAGAAAACCCTTTTGTTTTTGTAAGTTATTATCTCTTTTGTACATACTTTTGTTATTGTTTCTTTCTTTACTAAGTTTATATTAAATATTTGGGGAAGGGTTAGTAGAGAGGTGGGTGCCATTTTCTTTATATCTTGTTTTCTCTTGTTTAAGCTAGTTAGGGAGTTAGTTTATTATTGTATTTTCTTTTCTTTTCTTTTGTAGGTTAGTTAGTTTCTTTCTAACAGTTAGAGGGTTTATGTTTGTTATTTTGGCCTTGCCCCCTCTTGAAGCCTTGAAACCCTCCCACATTAGTAAATAAAAGAACTTGTTTTTGATATTGAGTTGTTTTTGGTCTTTGTTACAGTTCTGGGGTTGGGAATTGCACCTTTGCTGCCTCCACACATCTCACCATTCTTTTTTTATTCTGTTACCTGTTCCTTACCCTAGACTAGCTGGGGACGTAACAACTGTATAACGCAGAATGTCACGGAATTTGTCAAAATTTTGATGAAGAAATAAAAAGCTGGTCAGTACACTGAAATCAAGTGAATTCCTGTTGGTCTGTGAATATTAAACTGCAAAAAGACTATTTAAATATGAATCCTACATATTCTGAAAAAAACAAAAACAAAACATTTCATAGAAATGATTTTTTTAAAATTAATACATTTTGTTGTTTTTATGAATTCAATTAATTAGACATGCTTTTTGATTATTAAAATTTAATTAAACCATTAAAAAGGAATCCGGACAATTTAAAACAGAAAACAGAAAATAGAATTTGGTAAAAATAAAACGGAATTTGAGAGAGAGAAGAAAAAAAAAGTATTTCATAGGGCCCTAAAATGTTTATTTTTGTTAAACTGTTATAAAATTGTATAAAATTCATGATTTCAATGAATTAGACATGCTTTTTCATTACTAACATTTATTTTAACCATTAAAATGCAGTCAAAAAAAATTTAAATGGAAAAAAAAAAATGGAATTCAAAAAAATTAATATGTAAAACACGGAATTTGGGAAAAAATAAAACGGATTTCATAGGGCCCTAAGTATAAAATATGAGCAAATAAACAAAATGCAAACGATAGCACAAATAAATACAATAGAATAAAGAGACAAATGAAATAAACATGCCTTTAAGTTTTTTAGGTGGGTCTAACAGTAGTATTCGAGTAAGAAATACTACGGAAAAAACACTGGATAGTTTTCCCCGTGGTATCGAAAATTATATTGAATATCCATACTTTTCAAGGTATCGTATCAGTTGGAAATTCCAGTATCAACACTAATATCCATCTATACCATCGCAGTTATATACCCGAGATTTGCATCTTCTCCCAGGATCGCCCTCACTTCACTCTGCCTTTGAATAATGACTGTGTGTCCGTGGCAATATGTCAAAGAGAAAACAGATGACAGAAAATTATTTTATGTTTTCCAACCCCACTGCAGTCCTCATATCCATCTTTGCTTTTTAAAGCCAACAAAAACACGTTGGTCTCTGCATAACCCTCTTGACCCAAGACTCCCTGCTCTTTTCTCATATGTGTGTCAAACATGAAACACTCTCTCTTTTTTTGTGACAGTCCTGTGAGAGAAAGAGAATATGAGCTCCGTTCAATCTGAGAGGAACGGCTCATAATGTCTCACTCTCATTGATTGGCAAGGTTGAAGAGGCATTAAAGGATTGACACTCAAAGCGTGACGTCAATACAAGCCCTTTTCAGAATGCTGGCCTTCCCACAATACACCACTTGTACTGTTCTTCTCTTCAAATCAGCTGGAGGTCTTAGGCAGCCATTACCTCAGATTGAGCTGTATTGGATTTTTGCCTCACTCAATCATTCTGGAGCCTTTTTTTGCAGTTGGAGTTTGATCACAGACTATTTTGGGGCTGGCAGTAAAATCAGATTTTGTGTGTGTGTGTGTGTGTGTTTTCCTCGCTTTCTGTGTTTGGACCTTTAGATCGCTATTAAATCATCAAATCATAAATGGATGTTGTGCTGCACAACAACCGATTGATTGCGTTTGCCTTTCAGGGCACTTCTGCAATTGGTAAAGCTTCATAATCTGGCTCACTTTGGTGTTTAGTTGTAATTGCAAGTTTGTAGAGTGGTAAAATTCGAGAGCGGCATAACAGTATTTGCGTATTCTTAATTTAAGACCATTTTCATTATATCCCTGTAACCTTCTTGAGAATATTTTATTCTCTCTAGTGCATTTACATTAGTTTGTCATGCTAAATGGACTATTCAGACAGTATTTTGTAAGGTGATGTGTGTGGAAGAAAAATTACACTTATGCATTTGGATGGCAGTGGTTTTATGGGGAGAAGAGAGTTATTTTAGGGAACTTGTAAGTTTGTTTCCCTAACATGACCATATTCCAACATTATGGCAAGAAAGCAAAGCGTTAATGCATAGCCTGATTGTTGCTGCCATTATAATGATCAATTTGAACAGTTTACGTGATTAGATTTTGGCCCTAGTGCACTTAGCAGTGCGCAAAAAGAAGCTCAATGTTGTCCAATTTCTCCTTTTTCTTTAAGATGTTAATTAAAAACCTTGGTGTTTGTCGAACCACGGGGGTACAACCACAGACTGTGACCTATAAATGATTTAAAGTCCCCCTGTAGTCAATCATTTTCTCTTAAAACTCATCTTTGATCACCAAAATGACATATTTAAATGTTTTTTCCTTAAAATAGCTTAAATGTAACTCTACACCCTTGCCTCATTTAGTATACGTGGTTCTATGAATATGCAAATTAGCCCCGCCTCCACTCACTCGCACGAGCTCAGAGATCCACTCATTGACAATCACACGTTGACTTGATTGGTTTCAAGGTAGTTTGTAATGTCAGAAACACCAGTGATTTTAAACTGCGTTTTTTGGTTCAACCAAAAAATCCTCAGCAATTGTGTTGACTTATGAATTTGCACATGGTTTGTCTTAAAGCATATTAAAAACACCACATATACATATAAACAACATTAAAATCTTGATTTTCACCACAGGCAGACTTTAAATGTGAAAGGGGTGTCTTGATCATATCCTGTCTCATGTTTTTTATGTAAATGTGCATACATTTGGAAATGAAGCTTTTGGTCTTTGCTTCAACAATTTCCTTATTCTGTGGAGGGAAACTTCTGTTAATCAGTTCCTGTCCTCTATCCATATGCCAACAAGAAAACAAATAATTGATTTGCATTACCAAGAAGAAAGTACGCAGGAAATGTTGTTTTCAAGCATTTCTTCTTACAACATTTCCGCTGGGCATATTTAAGATGTTTTATCGAATTGAGTTCCATATAATGCATTCATTTCCTGTCAGGACAGGATGTTTTAAGAGAGCTTCAGGCTTGTGTCTTATCTCATGGTCATTGTTTTATCTGAATTATAATCAGACATTTTTCAGCCACAGATCTGTAATATAATTAGCTTGCTTTATCCCTCCATGATGTAGATGTGACATTACAGATACATCGGATCTCGTTCACTAACTGCATACACGCATATGTGTGTGTACAACCTGTGTGACGATATTATTCAGAAATATTCATCCATAAATTTGAATTTAAAAAAAAAAAAAAAAAAAAAAAAAAATGACAAAAGAAGAGTGAAAGAACTTTTGCTTTTACATGTCCTCTTTAAACGACTAATTTGCGTCTCTGTACAGACTTCAGTGGATGGATAATTTTTAATGGCATCCCGGATCGTGTCGAAGGATTATATGTTTGTTCGGAGCATTTGACAACAGATTGTTTTGTAAACGAGGCACAGTGTAATGGAGAGTTTGCAAAGAAACTTTTGTTGGAAGATGAAGCAACCAACTATATTGGATCTGTATTGGATTGGAGCAACATTGCAAACTGCAACAATTTTATAATGCTTTACCTGTCAGTGAAGATTTTATATGGATGTTTTCAAAGCACTTACATGCAATAGCAAGGGGGCATTGATACTTTTTCTTATGCAATGACGTTAGCCAATTACAACAGTGGCCGCATACTGACAAGCCTTAAGGGACACGCCCACATAAATCAGAGCTTTTCAGACAGAGGGACAGTATATTATCATTAATGTATATTTTTGTGAATATAAAAATATAAAGTTTTTGTGCAAAAAGTCTTTAGCATTATAAATTTATAATGGATACTCAAGGAACATATTACAGTATTAAAAAAAATCCATGTCATGAGCCTTTTAGTTTCTGCATAAAAATGCTGCATTGCTGCATGTGCTGTAATGCTAGAGCGCATTTTTATAGAGCGTAAGGATTCATGTGCAGAAAGTGCTTATATGTAGATGTTTTGGACAGGTATTATGATAATTACTAACTGCAGGTATGTGCTACTGCATTTAGAATAATCCGGATTCATCAGGATATGATGTTGCGCTCTAGGGCTTCAGTTTTTAATAAATAATACATCACAAATAACAAATAATAATACATTTAAAAGTTAAAATATACTTTGCTTCACTTTCCTCCAACACTGCAAGCCAAGAAGCTTTGATGTTTGTTTTCACTTTATTGAGTCAAGAGGACAGTGATGTTTCTATCCCACATTGGTTAAACATATTCTCACTATGTGAATTTGCTGGTCAGAGTTTAACAAACCTGAACGCTGGCATGCAGCAAAAGACAAAACGTCTGCGTATGTTTGAATGGAAGTGAATGAAGTGCGCACTTGTTGTGAATCCGAGCAAACTTTTTGAGTGAGAATATTTTCTCTGGACTGATTAAAAGTTGTATTGGTATGATGTTTTAAAACATATTTTTGAAAGAGGTCTCAGTAACACATTACAGTAAGGTCCCAGTAGTTAATGCTAAGTAATGCATTACCTAACATTAACTTGTGCATTAATGAGCAATATATTTGTTACAGTATTTTTCATCTTTGTTACCATTAATACATACAAATACAACTCATTTTTAGTTCATGTCCATTAAATAATTTTAACAGATACAACTTTTGATTTTATTAAATATATTAATAAATGTTAATTTACATTTAACTAAGATTAATACATCTGTTAGAAGTATTTGTCATTTTAAGTTCATGTTAACAAACACATAGTTAATTGATGTTAACAAATGTAACCTTATTGTAAAGTGTAAACAAAGTTTATTATGCTCACCAAGAATTTATTATTGGATTTGATAAATAATAAAGTTCAGTAATAATTGAGAAATATACTTAGTTTAAAATAACTTTTCTATTTTAATATATGTTAAAATGTAATTTATTCCTGTGATCAAAGCTGAATTTTCATCATCATTACTCCGGTCTTCAGTGTCACATGATCCTTCAGAAATCATTCTAATATGATGATTTGCTGCTCAAGAAACATTTCTGATTATTATCAATGTTGAAAACAGTTGTGCTGCTTAATATTTTTGTGGAAACGGTGATGCATATTGTTTCAGGTGTAACGGTTCCACTGAGGTTGAGTAATTTTTCTGAGCCTAAAAGTTTATTTCATGATTCAAAAAGTGTTTAAACGAAGCAATAACTTGAAAATAAACATAAACTCATATGACATCATACTGCTCAGGCCCCGCCCATGACTGCTGACGGACTCTGCCGTATTAGCATAAACCCCACCCTGAGCAAGTTGTACACAGGCCGGATCAGCTGTAGCGACAAGAATGTCTCGTAAGCAACTCAGGTGTTTTGACAGTTTCTGATATTTTCAGTGCGTAAGATTGTCCTGTTTTGTTGTTGCATGAGCCCTTGAAACTCCGCCCTCTTCTTCAAAGGGGGCCGGTAGCAGCAGCTCATTTGCATTTAAAGGGACACACAAAAATGCCTGTGGGGTATTTTGAGCTAAAATTTCTTATACACACTCTGGGGACATCAGAGACTTATTTTACATATTGTAAAAAGGGGCATAATAGGTCCCCTTTAAAGGATTAGTTCACTTTCAAATAAAAATTACCCCAAGATTTACTCACCCTTAAGCTTTAGGACTTTATTCTTTCTGATGAACACAATTGGAGAAATATTAATAAATATCCTGACGGATCCAAGCTTTATAATGGCAGTGAGCGGGATCAAGGAGTATGAGCTGAAGAGAGTGCCTCCATCCACATCCATCCATCATAAACATACTCCACATAGCTCCGGGGGGTTAATAAAGGCCTTCTGAAGCAAAGCGATGCCTTTGTGTCCATATTCAAGTCACGAAGAAAGTGTAAACTGGCGTTGCGTCAGTTAAGTTTTTTCCGTAAGTTGAATAGGGAGGGCATAGGATGTAGTGTAAGCTTTTTGAACTGCCAGAGTTTTACACTTTCTTCGTATGTTGAATATGGAAGGCGGTCTGGTGGAAGCTAGATATTTTACTTCATAATTTGTTAAATATGGATTTTTTTTTTTTTTTTTTTACACAAACACATAGCTTTGCTTCAGAAGGCCTTTATTAAACCCCCAGAGCCATGTGGAGTATGTTTATAGTGGATGGATGCACTTTCTTTAATTCATACTCGTTGTTCCCATTCACTGCCATTATAAAGCTCGGATGCGTCAGGATATTTATTAACACAACTCCCAATTGTGTTCATCAGAAAGAATAAAGTCATATGCACCTAGGATGGCTTGAGGGTGAGTAAAGCTTGGGGTCATTTTCATTTGAAAGTGATCTAATCCTTTAATGTCACCATAGCCTCTTTCACACAGAGCGTTGATCCCAGAAAATTGCCATAGAATTGCTTCTGTGTGAACGCAAACACTTCCCAGGATTGATCCCGGGATAGGGACCTAGTAACATTGCTGGGATCAGTCCCAGAACGCGCCCTGTGTTAACAAAAGGCAGGACAAATGCCATAAGGGGTGTGTCATAGTGATGACGCTGAAGCTAAGATTGTTCGCCAGCTTAGTGGAACGGTACGTGATGCCTTAGTTTATGATCGAATCAGGAAACATTGCACAAGCGTGGTTTCTCGAGAGAACATTACACGTCACATCCCGATGTCACGTGTCTTTATGGGATGTGTGTGAACGCACGCACAGATTTCAGAAAATCACTGGCAGTGTGAATGAACCAAAATCAAATGATCCCGGGATCCATTTTCAGTGTATTTTCCAGAATCTCTGTGTGAAAGGGGCTCATCAGACATCTGAAATAGCATGAGATATGCTTTTTGCCCAATATTGGGGAGGAAGACTGAGTTATGATGACACATGATCTTAGCATCACTAACTGCATGTGACAGGGTTTATTTTAGCTTCACCGCGAAAACCCTCCCCTTTGCTTCCCCTCCACGCTCTTTGCCCTGATAGCTCACCTGCCTATTAAGATCTTATCATCGCCGTCACAAGGGCTTAAACCTTCCTCGGCTACATTACCGCAGTAAGCCAAGGGCTGTTTAGCACACATCATCAAACCCAAAGATTTCACGCCTGACTGACTCACCTTGCCCCAGCGAATGAAGCAGTCAATGGAGCCACACACAGAACAACAGCTCACGTGAAGACACCCGCGAACATGTCTGAAACAACCCTGACATGCAGTTTCTTTGACAGACGGTTACGCACAAAGACACTTTGAAGCTGTCGCTGATACGGAACAATAACCATTTTCTAATGTCAAAATCACAGCAAGGAACAGCTGCCCTTTTTTTTTTTACCCATCCTCGAAAGTGAAACAGGGTCATTCAGCACCATTTTTCAATTTTGAAAAGCACTTCACTCCATTATGATTGAGGTTTAAAAGGATACTTTCCCCACTGAATTAATACACTGCTTTTTCAACCATATTCCTGCCCCTACCAGCGACCAAACGCGTATCTGTAATCACATCATTTTGGTAATAAAAATGAGCTTATACCCCTCTTGAGATGGAAAACTCTCTCTTCCAAAAAATCCTTGCTCATCTCGTATTTTATCATTGTTTCAGGTTCATTTGTTGCTTAAGTGCTCCCTAGCTCATACACAGTGCCAATATGAACCCATTATGTCTGACTGTAGCAGTATTTAGTATTGTAAGTGGTGTTTGCTAAGGCATTTGAACAAACCTGAAACCCAAACTATTAAACTTTGGCACATTACTGATCCTGCAACATTTGCACTACAGACATGAATGATACTTCAAATTTTTAGTGAAGAAAGATGTGTTATTCCTTTTTTTAAGTAATCAGACTTGCATTATTTGCTTAGCGGACTATAAAACAGGTGAAAAAACCCATTGACTTACATTGAAGGAGGGATTTGAGCCATATCTAGAGAACAGCTTTTGAAATTGGATAGTAGGCAACCACCGAAAACATCCTATAGGCATTATGGATGTGAGCTGAGCTCTGCATAGATGCTCACTTTTTCTTTCCAGAAAATTATCATTTCAGGTGTGTGCAAAATTCAGAATGGAACAATTGTCTCCTTTTCAGAAGATGACATTTGAATTGGCCACAATACACAGGAAGTTGAACTAGAATTTGAATTGGAATAACAGGAGAAAGAATTTACTAAATTGCAATTCAAAGAAATTCAACACAGGTAATGCATTATGGGAAATGAAGTGCTCTTCCACAAATCCATCCATCCATCCATCCATCTCTACAGTATATATCCATCTATCAGTCTATCCAACTGTTTGTCTGTCTTTTCATCCATCAATCCATCCCGCCATCCATTCATATCTATATATCAGTCCATCCATCCATCCATCCATCTCTATATATATCATCTATCAGTCTATCCAACTGTTTGTCTATCCATTTATCTATCCATCCATCATCTCTATATATCCATCTATCAGTCTACCCAGCTGTCCATCCACCCGTCATCCATCCATCCGTCCATCCATCCATCCATCCATCCATCCATCCATCCAACTGTCTGTCTGTCTATCCATCCATCTCTATATATCCATCTATCAGTCTATCCAACTGTCTGTCTGTCTATCCATCCATCTCTATATATCCATCCATCAGTCTACCCTACTGTCCATCCATCCATCCATCCATCCATCCACTATCCATCCATCAGTCTATCCAACTGCCTGTCCATCCATCATCAATCCATCCATCCATTCATCTCTATAGTATATATCCATCCATCAGTCTGTCCAACTGTCTGTCCATCCATCCATCCATCTCTACAGTATATATCCATCTATCAGTCTATCCAACTGTTTGTCTGTCTTTTCATCCATCAATCCATCCATCCCTCCATTCATTCATATCTATATAAGTCCATCCATCCATCCATCCATCCATCTCTATATATCATCTATCAGTCTATCAAACTGTCTTTCTATCCATCTATCCATCCATCTCTATATATATTCATCTATCAGTCTACCCACCTGTCCATCCATCCATATCCGTCTGTCTGTTCGTCCATCTATCCATCTCTATATATCCATCTATCAGTCTATCCAACTGTCTGTTTGTCCATCCATCCATCCATTCATATATATCCATCAGTTTACCCAACTGTCCATCTATCTGTCCGTCCATCCATCCGTCCATCTGCCATCCATCCATCCGTCCGTCCATCTGTCCCTCCATCCATGCTTTTTAAACTTTTAAAAACTTTCCAACAGAATTGATGGACTTTATTTGGTTAAAAATTTCTGTCAGTTCATTTTCAATTCAAAATTAATTTGAATTAATTTTAATTCTGTTTCCTTTGAAATTTGAATTACAATTATGTGTCCTGTTTGTTTCCTCAATTCAAATTAAATTCAAATTCAGGAGTTTAAATGGCATTCTCAGTTCAGTCCTGAATTACGTATAACCTTGGTAAATATATATATATATATATATATATATATATATTTGCAATGGTCTGTGTTTGTAGTTACCTGTGGGTAGGCTATGCTTCTCTGTGATTGAGCTGCTGTAAAAAAGAACCTCTTTTTCCAACATAAGTACTACATAGTAAAAACACTTAGCCTCTCAATGCTATTCACCAGACAGATACTGCCCATCTGAACTCTATTATAGGGAATAGGGGACATTGATAAACGCCCGTTCTCACCCTCTTAAGGCTGTATGAAATGGAGATGAAGGTGTGTGTCATGCAGAGATGAGGGGTCATTATCGGTCCCCTAAAGGCAGTGCACTAAATCAATTTCACGCCAGTGAAATGGCTCAGTCCCTCTTGCTTTAACACCATTAAACATGATAGAAGCTGACACATTCTGGACGTGCTTTGATAATTATTGGGGTGAGAACATGTAGATTATACAAAAAACAGTTTGTGTGCAGGTAATTATGGACTTGGTGAGATGATATTGTTGTAGAACATTCAGTCCAAGGTCAGAATTCTCATTACATGTTTAGATTATTTTGGGGTTGTGCTTCTGGATCATTCTAGGTGAGGAGAAATATTCAGCTGTAACTTGGACCAGAAGAGATACTTTGGATTAGACTAGAGCAAATGCTTCAGAATGAGATCAGTTATTGTGCATGTCACTTTAAAGCATTCATATTATAGCTTGCTCTGCCACTTGAGGCAACTTTCCCTTCATCACAATTACCTAGCTATATTTGATACAGTAAGAGGTTATTGATTATAAGGTGCAGTGCAATCCAAAGTGTGCTGCAAAATTATATGCATTATAAATCAGAAAAGACACTAAAATAGTCTCTGAATAAATTGTGGAAAAGTGTTGCAAAATTTCCACATTGGTCGATCAGACAAAGTGGACTTCCAATTGGTGGTTGTGTGCTCTTAAATATTTAAAAGGATTAATTAATAAGTGTTTCAGCTCAGGTAAATTTTAAAATCTTTCAGAAATCATTCTAATGTGGTAATTTGGTGCTCAAGAAACATTTCTTAATATTATCAATGTTAAAAACAGTTGTTAAATATATATATATATATATATATATATATATATATATATATATATACATACATACATATATGCATTTATGTCCTGATTATCCACACTCTATATACTATTCTTCCAAAGACTCTCTGTCTGACCTGTGCAATACGTTTTTGAAAACATGGGGGCATTTTGTGCATTAACTTTAGCGGAACTGTCATCTATAATAGGCAATTTCTGTGATCGTCATGGTGTGTTGTCACGGTTGTCACAGGAGAGGGGGACGTGATAGTGAAAAGTGCTGTTGGGATGGAGAAATCATTTCTTTTCCACACCGAATCAAGTCTGTGTTTCCCCCTCACCAGTTATCTGCATCCACTGATAGGTCACTTAATTTAATAGAGGCTCCACAATGCTTATAATGTCAGTGGTCTGAACACAACTGTCGCAGTGCAGAATCACAGAGTCTGTGTTATTTTACACATCTTAAGCCTTATTGTTTTAATATGTTAAATATGAAGGATGATTTGCATTTCTTGAAGGAATCAGATTTCAGTATTCAAACAGATGACAGAAACAAGACCAACTGTAATTCAAAATGCAGATATGATATAAAAAAGATATAGATGTTATATTTAAATACTAAACATTCTATCAATGTATGTCACTGGGAGATTTTTGAACTTTATTCTTTACTTTCTTAAAAAGTATACGGTTTGTAGTAATAAGACACCCGAGTATATGTATATACAGTGCCCTCCACTAATATCGGCACCCTTGGTAAATATGAGCAAAGGTGGCTGTGAAAATAAATCTGCATTGTTTATCCTTTTCAACTTTCATTCAAAAAATTCACAAAATTCTAACCTATCATCAAAGTAAAACAATTGAAAATGGGGGGAAAAGCTCATTATGAAATAAATGTTTTTCTCTAGTTCACGGCCACAATTATTGGCACCCAATTACTGCAACGTCCTTTTGCCAAGATAACAGCTCTGAGTGTTCTTCTATAATGCCTGATGAGTTTGGAGAACACCTGACAAGAGATCAGAGACCATTCCTTCATACAGAATCTCTTCAGATCCTTCATATTCCCAGCTCCATGTTGGTGCTTTTTCTCTTCAGTTCACCCCACTCATTTTCTTTAGGGTTCAGGTCAGGGGACTGGGATGGCCATGGCAGAAGCTTCATTTTGTGCTCAGTGACACATTTTTGTGTTGGTTTTGATGTTTGTTTTGGATCATTGTCCTGATGGAAGATCCAACCACGGCCCATTATTGGATTTCTAGCAGAAGTGGTCAGGTTTTGATTTTTTATCTGTTGGTATTTGATAGAATCCATGATGCCATGTATCTGAACAAGATGTCCAGGACCTCCAGCAGAAAAATAGGCTCACAACATTAAAGATCCAGCAGTATATTTAACCGTGGGCATGAGGTACTTTTTATCCATGTGTGCACCAAACCCATCTGGTGGGTTTGCTGCCAAAAAGCTCTTTTTTTAGTTTCATCTGACCATAGAAGCCGGTCCCATTTGAAGTTCCAGTCTTGTCTGACAGCTAAATATGCCGGAGTTTGTTTTTGGATGAGAGCAGAGGATTTTTCTTGAAACCCTCCCGAACAACTTGTAGGGATGTAGGTGCTGTTTGATAATTTTTGTTAGGCTTTCTGAGACTCAAGACTCAACTAATCTCTGCAATTCTCCAGTTGTGATCCTTGGAGAGTACTTCTTAATTATTGCCCTGATAGTGGAAATGGGGATTTTCAATGCGTAAATTTTTTTCTTATAGCCATTTTGTATTTTGTGAAGCTCAACAATCTTTTGCTGCACATCAGAACTATATTCTTTGGTTTTACTCATTGTGACGGATGATTAAGGAAATTTGGCCTTTGTGTTTACACATATTTGTACTCCTGTGGAACAGGAAGTCATGGCTGGACAATTTCATGCTCCTAGTCACCCTGGTGTGCTAAAAAAAAAATGTCAGTATGAATGGGAATATACTTCAGAGATATTTTACTCATAAGAATTTCTAGGGGTGCCAATAATTGTGGCCAACATGTATTGGAGAAAAACATTTATTTTATAATGTGAGTTTCCACCCACTTTCAATTGTTTTACTTTGATGAAAGGTTAGAATTTTGTGAATTTTTTGAATGAAAGATCAAAAGGATAAACAATGCAGATTTATTTTCACAGCCACCTTTGCTCATATTTACCAAGGGTGCCAATATTAGTGGAGGGCACTGTATATATATATATGTATATATACATACATGTTTGAATGGAGCCTGTATCTTATGTGGTTCAGGCTGACTTAACAGAAGTTTAGAACAAAGGAATATGAATACAGTGTTTCATTTCAAGCAGTGTAATTATATAATACAATGTCACTTTAATGTCAATTTTTGCATAAATAACTTTTTGTCTGGACTTTTTTGCACTGAAATATTACTTGTTAGCAAAAAATAAATAAATAAATAAATAAATAAATAAATTTAAAATTAACATGTTTTATGTTGTGAGAATGCCATGGGAGGTCATGCATTATTATTGTTCTCTGTATTTTTCAGGCACAAAACATATAATTAGCAGTTATCAAACATCATTTTGTAAGCATGCAGACTTGGTTTGGCTGGAAATGAAACTGTCAACATGTTCAGAATCACTGTAGTGTGTACGATGATAAAGTTGTAGCCTCATTCTCAAGTGTCGGCACTGATTTGGAAGTGGTCTATCACTGACAAACACAGATATTTCAGCTTGAGTGATCAAAGGAAAAATGAATTCACTCTTCCATAATGCTGAAGTGCATTACCATTCTTTTTTATTTAAAATAAATAAATAAATAAATAAATATAAATAAATAAATTAACACTTTTACTTAGCTGTCACAGTTGTTTGGTTGAATTCAACACGATGGAGTCAGGAATTCACTCAAATAGTCTTTAAAGGTGCAGTAAGCGATTTCTGAGAAATGCTGTTGAAAGTGGATTAGACTGAGCACCAAAACACACTTGTAGCCAATCAGCAGTAAGGGCGTATACACTCATGAAGGGGGAGGTGCCTGTGCTGCATAGCATGTTCATGAATTTGGGGGTGGAGCTATCAAGATAGAGGTGTGATCCTTTTGGGTAGGGGTGTGTTTGTTTTGGTGATTTCCAATATCAACAGCGTTTCTCAGGGTGTGTTCACACTTGTAGTTCGGTTCGTTTGGCCAGCTGGGAACTCATGAAGAGCTTATAAAACGTGTAAAGGAGTCAAAACAGCGGCGGGAGTCCCTCTGTCACACACACAAACGATCTGCTGCGTGGAGACGCGCGTCTGATGCCTGTGATGGGCAAACTCATGACTATGACAAAAACCGATATGCGTGAGGATTCTGTCCTTTTTAAAGTCTCATCTTCCTGTTTTTGGTTCGTTTACATGTCTTTGGTCCGTGTTGCGTTCATATATTATTCAAACCGCACCAGAGTTAGTTTGGAAACTTTGGAAACTGCTTGTTTGGCGCGCACCAGGGTTCAGATGGCAGCATTCACACGTTAAAATGAACCGCACTAACAGAGCACCAGGGTTTGTTTAAATTGAACCAAACATGACAAGTGTGAACACACCCTCAGAAATCGCTTACTGCACCTTTAATGCAGGAACAAAATTACGCAGAATAAACACGTTAACCGCACTTATGCAATACCATATGCAAGGAACAGAACAAAACAGAGTACTTATACACTGAGTTAACAAGGGAAATATAATCAGTAACCAAGAAAATTAACTAGAAAACAATCAAGGCTAAACTGAACTGAAGCACAAGAAACAAACACATAGGAACGAAAAGACATTGCAAACTAAACTAAACTAAACAAAACATAATCCCAACATTAGCATAGATGCATTAAATTAATTAAAAGTGACAATAAAGACATTTTTAATATCATTGATTCAGCTTTGATCACAGGAATAAATTATATTTTTAAATATATTCAAATAGAAAATAGTAATTTTAAAATGTAATAATTCATGTTATTACTGTTTTTGATCAAATAAATGCAGCCTTGGTGAGCAGAAGAGACTTCTTTTAAAAACATTAAAAAATAATTTAACTTTTGAATGATAGTGTACATGTATTGTATTTAGAAATGGCTTTTGTACCTCAAGACCAAACAATGAGAGAATACAATTTTTGTACTTTACACTGAAACGAATTTCTTGTGAATTTCACAAGTGAATTGAATTGAACATGGAATTTTGAAGAAGAAACACTGAAATAGTATTTTCTTGTAAAACACTCCAATAACCAACTTCAAAAAGTCGTTTTTTACAGTGTAGAGATCTAAAGAAAATTGTCTTGATAAAGACAAAAATAAGAAAAAAAATGCATGGCATCTAAGAGGTTCCATAATACATGTCCTGCATTAATTAATGACTGCAGAATTAGTCAGCACCCAAAAGGCCAAGGTTTAGATGAGTGTTCGTTTCTAAAAGACTTCTGTTCTTATGTCACAGCTTTTCTAACTTAATCTGTCTTAGTGCTGCTTTTCTGCTCCAGTGGGAACAAATGCAGCCAATTTTTACTCATTGAGCATGATAATTAGCAACAATTGTAAAAGTAATTTCACAGATTAGGCAACCTCAACAGAGCAAAGCTTGCCTATTAGCTTAAAGCCAGGTGCACACTGTATGATTCTTGCCACGATTTTCTCTTCTGAGACTAAATTTGCAGGTCACATAGTGTGGCATGCTCACCAACGGCTGATTAATTGCCTTTGTGCTGAGTCTTGTACAATCTGAGAAGCAAGAAACGTAAAGGACAGTAAAAAAAAATCCCACAGTGCATCCAGTTTAAACTTGAAAAATGAGGTGCATGGTGACTCTTCTTGAAATAGGAGTTCATTGAATTAAGGCCATCTGACCAACGGGTCACCGTCATGAGGACGTGTTGTGTTTAATTAAAGAAAGTAAATTATATTGGAACTCTATCAGTAAGACTCTATCATTAATTCCAATTCTAAATGTATTGCTTTCATAGTAGATAAAAGGCTGGTTTGAGCCCTAGAAGATCAGAGCCATGAAGTATCACCATTGTGCCTTTGAGTAAAGCACTTAACCCCAGTTGCACCAAGGCAATTGTCGATGTAGTAAACGTACTGTAGGTTGCTCTGGATAAAAGCATCTGCTTAAAGAAAATAAATGTGTCATTTTTTTGGTCACCAGGGTTAAATTGCTGTCCTGCCAGACAGGATAATTTGCACAATTTATGGCGTATTGTGATAATATTGCATTTGTGGGATCCTTGGCAACTCCCAAATCTAATGTTTTCTTTTCAGCATATTTAGGATCTGCTGAAGGCATGAGAAGAGTCACGTATCTCAGACGTTAGTCAAAGACAGAGTCATTTTTCCAGTTGATCTGCTAGGAGAACACTTGTAGCCTTTCACTGTACATCTCAAAAACACCGTCTGCCATGTTCTGAGCACCAGCGTCATCCCTCAGAGAACGCGTCATGTTCACTGTAGATGAGTGGGCGAATGCAAATCAGTCTTATTTCCAGCGCTCTAGTGTTTGTTAAACAGCACAGAAATCACTGTGCTCTCAGAATCACACACCACGAAAATAGTCTATAATCGTTTTAATCCCAGATGTGGGAGGAAGTTGCTTTTTTTAAAGATCACAATTTGCTTTTAAAAAATGTCAGCACACACTGTGTGTCTGAGAACGTAAAGCTCTTATCTTCCTCTTATTTTGATCAAACAACGGGAATATTCGTAGTGTCAGATTTTTTTTCCTTTTGCCCTTAGCCTTTGACAACATGAATAACAAGAGCGAACAGTTAAAAGGACCAGGAACGTGCAGAGAGTTCCTCAGACGCAGGGGCTTAAATGTAAAAAAAACGGGGGGGCATATGGACTTAATTTAACCAACTATGATAGTTTCATAAAATGGTAAATCAATATGCAGTACATAAATAAGAGTAAATTGAACACTACTTATCATTAATACGACTTTAGTGCTGCATGGTTTTACTGAGAGCTTTATAGTCAATTCACATCTTTTTTTAAATGACACAATTCAATTGTAAAATGAGACTGACCGCAGATCCAGATCACTCCAGAAATGCAAATTCTTCCATCTATTCGGACTGTAAAAAACAACACTCATATTTTTTTTCTTTTAGCTTCATCTTTGTTAAACAAACAAACAAACAAACAAACAAAACTGGAAAGAGATGCTGGCTATAAGAGCTGGTTCTAGACTTCTAGGGGCCCTAGCAAAACTTTGTCAGGGGCCCCATTCAGCGCGTTCATAAAAATCCAACATAGTCTAACGGCAATTCGTAACTATTTTGCATTTTGCTGAATTGGTGGCTAATTTGTGTGAATTCATTTGTACATTTTCATATGATCTGTTTAAACCCCAGTGATAGGTTGGTTTAGGGACGGGGTTAAGGGTGGTCCTTCATAATGAGATTCATTTAAAAATCATACATTTTTGTACAAACCAAATTGTACGAAATCATACGAAATCGCCACCTTGTAAAATAGGTATGTTTTCCCATGAGATCCGGTTGAAAAACCCAAAAATAACCCTTTTCAGAGCAGTTTCACTGTCAACAAACAGTGAGTTACAACTTTCAGTAATACAATAAAAAATTAAATGACAAAAACAATAGCACAAATACAACAGAAAAAAAAGAAATGAATGAAATAAAACAATTTAGCCTACTAATTTCTGTAAGACCAAAGAAATTAAATAATTAAAAGATTAAAAGGGATTTAAGGGAATAAAGAAGAAACAATAACGGTAAAAAGTTCTAGGTCTAATTATAGCCTATAGTAGTCTATTTAAACTCTTTGCAAATAATATATTTAAATAATTTAATATGCACACATTCACTCTTGTTTGTATGTCTAATATGTAAAAATGTAAAAAAAACATCCCTTGTCTCATCACATTCAGTTATGAATGACATAATTTAAATTATAGCATATTTTCAATTCAAAATGGAGAAATTCCATAAAAAAGTTGAGCAGTTTGCATCACTGTATGTTACTGTGGGTCGTTAAACACATCCATCGTAAAACGGTTGTCGAATATTAAATGTTTATCTACTTATATCTTTCCACACATGCACTCTTTCACTGTAAAGCGTCGCGTTGGAATTCACACTTGTCTTCAGTGAATTGTAAGCCCCAGCTTCTTTGATCTGATTGGTCATCATTTTGACATTGACGAGTGCTGTTAGACCGCTGAGGCAAACCAGCCTAAAAATGTACATTTTTAAACTGCCTGCCATCCTAACAACACACAGTGGTGGGTAATGGAGAGCAGCATTAAGAAGGGGACAATTTGGCCATTACTGGGGGGGATTTGTCCCCCTCAATGCCTATGGTGGTTATGGCCCTGCTTCACTGTATTAATTAAATATACATTGATTCTTATTAAAGTTACTAAACTGTTATTCAGTGAAGAACAGTGAATGATTCTCTCATTTTCTTTTGTTGTTTGATTAACATTAAATGACAGAAACAGCAGCGGGTTTATTAGGCTGCTGTCATTTTAAGACTGAAATGTACACATTGCACAGATCTAATATACTGACAAGCATTCGATTACTTTCCTAACTGTTTATGTTCACTTAACTGACTGCGTCTAAATAAAAACTCACAGAGACTGACATTTTGTTCATTTAAGCGCGCAGCCGAAGCCCAAAGTAGCCTATACTTGTCTGTGTTTCTCCTTGTAGCCTTATTTTTACAGTGGGCAGAATAATTACAACAACAACAAAAGAGTGAATCGTGGTTAGCAAGCAAGCGGTGTCAGAATGCCCATCTGTCAGTCAAGACCGAAGCAACACGCAAACCCGTAGCGACTCGTTATGGCTACAACATTATGGCAGATATGTAAAAATAAAGAGGAATTTTGAGCGATTCATTACTGTTATATTATGTATTACTGGATCCTATTTGGTCTTCAGTCTTAGTGACAATCTACAGTAATTACCCCCTCTGGGACATGAGGTTTCTGGAAATCACTTAAAGAAAAAGCATGAATTATGTTGCATCCTCAAGAACTTGATGAATCAGACCAGTGTTGGTTAGTGTTTCCAGAACGGCAGGAACTTTAAGTGGCACAAAAAGCTGCCCACTTATGTCAATCACAGGCATTAGCAGAGCGTCTTTCTGAGAACTAATACCGCAATCACAGATGGACACATCCTAAGCAAGAGATACAGATATTTCTCTTGATTCGTGCATAACAAAATGACTTCAAAAACGTTCCTATCGTTCAGCAGCACACTGATTGCTGGAGGATATTCTGCCTCATGTAAGAAAGAAACTGAACGGGTTATGGACAGAATTTATTGAAATTCTAACAAGAGCTGTTTGCTTTCTCTCAAACAGTGATAAGCCTCAGGCAGCATTCAGTGCTCCAAAGCCCCCTCATCGAGTATTTATATGACATCTGAAAGAGCAGGAATTAAGAAAACACAGTGTGAATGTTTGATAAGTGTAGGAATGATTTAAATGCATCAGATGCTGTCTCTTTGAATAAAGCATAACATTGAAGTTTGTCATTAGTGCTGTTTAGAATAGTGCTGCTTCTCATAAAACTTATCCTTAAAAAGGTCATATTGGGAACAAAAATTCTTGATGCTTTTAAACTAAACAGTTTGATGTACCAATTAAAAAGTAAACCCGGCTATGCAAGAAACCTTGACTAAGATTTTTACCGGTCAAAAATTGGAAGTTTGGAAACCTTACTATTTTATTTTTAACTATTTTATTACATTTTTAACATTGATAATAAATCAGTATATCGGAATGATTTCTGAAGGATCATGTGACACTGAAGACTGGAGTAATGATGCTGAAAATTCAGCTTTGCATCACAGAAATAAATTATATTTTAAAGTATATTAAAATAGAAAACCATTATTTTAAATTGTAAAATTATTTCACAATATTACTGCTTTTTTCTGTATTTTTGATCAAATAAATGCAGGCTTGATGAGCAAAAACATTAAAAATAGTAATGTTCCCAAGCTTTTGACCGGTACTGTATGTATGTATGTGTATGTATATATATATATATATATATATATATATATACACACACACACACACACACACACACTGAACAAAATTATAAATGTAAAAATTATAAATGTACACTCTTCTATGTACACAAAAGGCCTATTTTTTTCCGGTTTGCTGATGTTAACGTTGTGGATCGAGTGGCCCATGGTGGCGGTGGGGTTATGGTATGGGCAGGCGTATGTTATGGACAACGAACACAGGTGCATTTTATTGATGGCATTTTGAATGCACAGAGATACCGTGACGAGATCCTGAGGCCCATTGTTGTGCCATTCATCCACGACCATCACCTCATGTTGCAGCATGATAACGCACGGCCCCGTGTTGCAAGGATCTGTACACAATTCCTGGAAGCTGAAAACATCCCAGTTCTTGCATGGCCAAAATACTCACCGGACATGTCACCCATTGAGCATGTTTGGGATGCTCTGGATCGGCGTATACGACAGTGTGTTCCAGTTCCTGCCAATATCCAGCAACTTCGCACAGCCATTGAAGAGGAGTGGACCAACATTCCACAGGCCACAATCAACAACCTGATCAAGTCTATGCGAAGGAGATGTGTTGCACTGCGTGAGGCAAATGGTGGTCACACCAGATGCTGACTGGTTTTCGGACCCCCCCAGTACAGTAAAACTGCACATTTTAGAGTGGCCTTTCATTGTGGCCAGCCTAAGGCACACCTGTGCAATAATCATGCTGTCTAATCAGCATGTTGATATGCCACACCTGTGAGGTGGATGGATTATCTCGGCAAAGGAGAAGTGCTCACTAACACAGATTTAGACAGATTTGTGAACAATATTTGAGAGAAATAGGCCTTTTGTGTACATAGAAAAAGTCTTAGATCTTTGAGTTCAGCTCATGAAAAATGGGGGCAAAAACAAAAGTGTTGCGTTTATAATTTTGTTCAGTGTATTTATATAGTATATAGATAGATAGATATTGATTTGATTACTGTAATAAGATTAAAAACTTTGATTAAATTTCTAAATTAAAATTTTTAAATTGAAGTCAGCATAAATTACAGTACAATTTTCTTAAAATAAGTACTTTTTCATTATGGTACAGAGAATAAGGGGGTGGGTGCTTTATTGAAATGTATTTTTATTTATTTAGTTATTTCTCTGTTCTGTCTTTTGATTTGTGGTGAATTTCTGAGTGTTTGGTATCATGAATTATAAAAACAAAATGCTTTAATATATTAATTTCTCCAATAATGTAATGTCTGCAACTACTAGTCAAAACTCCAGTAATTCACTGTAAATAGCTACATGAATCTAAATTAAATATTTCTCATATTTGCCTTTGATGAGCAAAGAGTGTTGAATCCCCCTATCTAGACACCGTAACAAGGTCACAGACACATGAAAACAAAAATGCTTTTATTTTTAATTAATTATTAAATTAAGCGTTTTGCACTCTCTCTCTCTCTCTCTCTCTCTGTATATATGTGTGTGTGTGTGTGTGTGTGTGTGTGTGTGTGTGTGTGTGTGTGTTTGTGTGTTTTCTTAGGCTTTAATAAACCTCTTGGACTACCCGTGGAATTCTATCTAGCATTTAAAACTGGAGAGCTAAAAAGAAATGCTGATTTGATACATGTTACATAACCGTATGCGGCAAGACTTGAGGAGAATCAGACAATAATTACATTCTTGCCTCCAGCACTGTGTCTGATTGAGCCCATTATGCTAACCCAGATTTTAGGTGACAGTGGCTCACCTCTGTGATTATCTGTACTGCATATTTAAGATTAGCTGTTGTGTACCTCAGCTCTCTGTTTGCCACGGTATTTGCAGATGTATTTCCTAGACTCTTAGGGTTGTGATTGAACCCACGCTGGTGCTTTGGTCTGGGGAGCTTCAGGAGATTATAATTGTCTGTGGTTATTGATGAGATTTCCTTCCCTTCAGGCCTAACAGACACAGTGAAGAACCAAACTTGGCACCCTGCATTCATTTGTCTGTAAATTCATTAGGATTCAAGACATACAAACTATCTATAAACATGCATTATCACACTGGGATATAATCAAGTTTTTTTTTTTCCACATTAATCCACCAAAATGAATTTATGAGGAACAAAATCCCTATTCTGGGTCTGTTTTTTTTTTTTTTTGTAATAAGTTCAGTTTTACAGAGAAATTTGCACATCACTATTTGTCACCAATATGCAAGGAGAAATCAGTTAAAGAATCCCATTGTCATTATATATATATATATATATATATATATATATATATATATATATAAAGAAAATAGAGAAGCAAAATACAGATATTTTATATATATTTTTTATATTTAATCATTTCACACACCATAGGAAAGTACTCCAAAATGTTAATTTTGGGTAATGTATTTGCTTCAAACCTTGGTATAATCAGTTGTTGGCTCTGTTGACTACATTATTGACTGGTGGTTGTGTTCTTGACTAATTGAAGAACCTGATTGAGATTGGCTAAAATAAAACAGGCTCTATTTTATTGCTAGTGAAAGGTCTATGTTCTATCATCCGTCAGATTCTCATAGAGGTTTACATTGATTACCATAATAGCCAACAATAAACCACACACTCAAGTTAATGCATCCCATAAACTGAGATTGATTGATATTATTATTACAAAATGGATAGTTCCGGTCCTTGATTCTGATTGGTTTAGCCTTGTTCAAAGCCATTGTAAATTACTATACAAACATATACCTGTGACCTCATTAAAATAAATATTCTTATGGACTTACCATTTTACAAAAGCAATAAGCCCTGTGAAGCCGTGGTTTACAGTGCTTTCAATTTGATAAAAATAGTATGTGAAACAATGCATGTCGAATGAATATTTCAAACAGTAGTATGCCATGTGGTGTTGCCACATGACCATGTTCAGTTCAACAAGTGGCATCCAAATTATATTTCAGTAATAAAAACAGCTATTTTGGATTCAAGAAGGTCATGTGTAAAATTGTTGGATATGGTCACTGTGTTTTGTCTTTGTAGGAAAGATAGTTGTTAAGTTTAGGTATTGGGTTGGATTAAGGGATGTAGAATATGGTCATGCAGAATAAGGCATTAATATGTGCTTTATAAGTACTAATAATCAGCCAATATCCTAGTAATATGCATGCTAATAAACAACTAGTTAATAGTGAGAATTGGACCCTAAACTAAAGTGTTACCGATTTAGCCTATTAACGGCTGTAACTAAAGACAAAATAAGCTTATATGATGCATATGGTTTAACATTCTAGTTTAATAAAATATACAATCGTAAACAAAATAAATGATCGGCCCAATGGAGGAGTCATACATTTTCCATAGCCTTCTTCAGGAAGGATCATCAATAACAACATGTCCTCCAACCATGTCCTCCAACATGTCCTCCAACCATTTCATGACGACAGACGCAACACAACACTGTCATTATTTTTACGCCAGCTAGAGGGCGCATGACTTTAAAACATAAATATAGGTTGCAATAAGGTGCTTTGGAGGAGGACAATCTCATCAATAACGGTGGTCTAACCATTTTATAAAAGCAATAACCCCAGTGAAGCCGTGGTTTACAGTGAATTTAGCGCTTTTAATTTGATAAAAATAGTATTTAAAACGATGCATGTCGTATGAATGTTTCAAACAGTAGTATGCTGTGTTGTTGCCACATGACCATGCTTAACTTAACTTAAATTTCAGTAATAAAAACTGCCATTTTAGATTCAAGGTCATGTTAACAATTGTTGGACATGGTCACTGTGTTTTGTCTTTGTAGGACAGTGTAGTAGTATGTTATCGCAACATACACTCTTAGAAGAAAAGGTTTTATATAGAACTTCCTTTTAGTGGTTCCAATCGTGATCATTACAATGTCATTTTAATTCATTAACTTTGACTTTTATAAAACTTTACCAATTAAATGGCTCATAAATATACTTTATCACTAGAAGAAATTGAAATAACCCATTAAACATGACAGTATTAGGCAATCAATTAAGACATTTCTCCTTGTATAGAACCTTTTTGGCATAAAGCGTTCTTTAAAATGGAGTCAAGAACCCTAGGGTTCTATATAGAACCCCACTGAACCTATTTTTTCTAAGAGTGTCAGTGTAGTAAATGTCGCGTCACTAAGTCAGTGGTAAATTTGCTATCTAGAATTATACAGAATTATAACAGATATCTATAAAACCTTAAATAGTCTGCTTTATCAGATCATTTGCAAAATTTAGAATCAATATGTTGCAGACATTTAGTCTACAGTACATGCAGCCAGTTCATACAGTACAGTACGAACTACAGCGCTAGCACTGAACAGTCCAAATCTATTTTCGCTGCATTTGCTTGCCGCTGTGTGTTTTGTATATGGCTCGTTGAACAGAGTTCTCTTTGCACTGTTGGATCAGTGAAGTCATGGGGCCGCAACATAGCCTGATCGATAGCAGTCTTACTGTCAGTATCTGAATGATCACATGTTTTTGTGTGCTCCCTGCGACTCTGTAATAAAAGGTAAATATTTAATGGCACCTGCTCAATCGTGGCCCACCACCCACTGCCCAGGATGATGCAACATTATCAATTTTTATCCCACCTCCCTCTGTTTAAATGGTTGGAGTCTGGCTGATGAAAGTGGCTCTTTATTTTTTCATTGCAGTTCACTTCAGGAGATTGTGTGCTAGTGTAGGCCAGGAATCAAGCTGAGCCAATGCTTGTACGGTGCTTGCTTAGCTTTTCTGATGTACATGGAGCCTTAGTTTTTTCTTGTCAAGTTAGTCATGTCTACTATGATTCTGGTTTTTAGGCTCTTCAATATAGTTGCATAATGATAATGTTCTTGACCATTAAGTTAAGAACATTCTGCAACTATATCTTTTGTTTACCTTTGTTTACATATTGTTTGAGAACTGATGTGGTTGTACTATACAAAGACAAACATAATTTTTCATGATTCTTTTTTGTTTTGCATGACTTCATTCCATTCATTTATAAGCCCTCTTTATGACAATTAATCACATTTCTCCCAAAAGTCATTAATATAAAAAAGTTAATGTAGTATTCATGGTAGTATTTGTTGTTTTTGTATTTCATGCTATGTAATGACAATTACCATTGAGAATAAATTGAAAAAATGAGAATATGTTGAAATATGCTAAATTGTCATGAAAACAATGTCACAAAAATAGTAATTGATATTAAAATGTGCTTAATTTTCTTAATGCAATAAATAAAGTACACTTATTTACACTTATTTACAATTCTCACTATTAACTAACTATTAACTATGACTTTTGCCTCAATAAACTCCTAATTACTGCTTATTAATAGTTAGTAAGGTAGTTTGTTAAGTTTAGGTATCGAGTAAGATTAAGGGATGAAGTCATGAATATGTGCTTTATAAGTACTAGCCAATATCCTAGTAATATGCATGCTAATAAACAACTAGTTAATAATGAGAATTGGACCCTAAACTAAAGTGTTACCGATTTAGCCCATTAACGCCAGTAGCTAAAGACAGAATAAGCTCATATGAATCATATGGTTTAACATTCTAGTTTAATAAAATATGCTCCTGCTTGTCTCCCAAAGCTATTTATACAATCGTAAACAAAATAAATGATCGGCCCAATGGAGGAGTCATACATTTTCCATAGCCTACTTCATGAAGGACCATCAATAACGGTGGTATGTATCCCTCAGAGTGAGATTTGACGGGAAACACCAAGAGTTACAGTGAAATGTTTAAAATTGAACTCTCAGATTTACTTTGCGCCAAGAAGCAGCATTTCTCACTAGGACCCTAAATGTCAAACATAAAGATGTGTGGTTCTGTTTATGGGGTGTGTTTACTTTAACCTACGTGTTGTCACCACGAGCTAGTGTAAAGACTTCACTAGTTCAGAGAAACGCGACGAGAAGATTGCAGAACTTCACCAATCTGACATCAATGTATATTTATATTTAAGACATTTAGTAGATATTCTTATCCAGATTGCACTTAAAGGCACAATATGTAATTTTTCGCCACTAGAGGTCGTTTATTCAAAACAAAGGTGTAACTTGATGACGCCTTGATTTCGCAGAATCATGGGAAGTGTTGTCTTCACGTCTACAGCCGGTGGAAAAGAATCCGACGGGACTCGAGCAGAAATCATGTTCATGGATGAGATTATTAACATTACTGTAGTATGAAGCAGAGCAGGACCGAGTGCTGTGGGAGCTGAACAAGGCCGCTGGAGCGATTGCTAATGAGAGACGATCGCGACACATGGATGGAGAGCTGCAGAACTTTTATTATGCCGCAGTCACTGCTTCCGTTTCTTCCGGTCAAGCGTATGTGGGGTAAAGCAGCTCTGTTTATCATATTAGATACATTTGTGTGTTGAAAGTTGTTATAATGCTACTCTGCATTCGCTCGGCGGCTACTATGAGACACTTGTTGCACACTGCAGTAAGCTAGATCGATATTAGGCATGGTAAAACATGGTACTCGCAGTAAATCAAGAAAACGAGATTTAAACAATAAGACGTACTGTGTTGAGCTGTATAACAATGATTAGTTTTCTGTCGATTAATGTATCCAAACAGTTGCTCACCTTTCTAATAAAACACATAATATATTAAAGCGTCTTGGTTTCTACAAAATAAAACCGAAAATTGAGGGTAACGTGGGTATGATGTCATTGGTAGGCGACGCACGGACACGGTCCGTGTCCTGGTTAAAATAGCTTATTTCTCTGGATTTAAACATTCTTGGAAACATTTGGGATAATGTAAGTACACAAGTCAAAATGTATAACATTGTTCTAGTGGTTTTTGGGTATTTTAATCTAAAATCTTACATATTTTGCCTTTAAGAAACTGTTGTGGTCAAATTTGGAAAGTTGTCTTTAAAAACAAATAAGTAAGGCTTAAACCTTATGCCTTATAATGTTTTAGCCTTAGTAAAACCCCAATACAAATAAACAAGCCATGTTACTTGTGCATGTCACTTTCAGTCTGGAGATTGTGTCTTGCCTGTGGCTCTGCTGTTATGGCACGACTTCACACACCTTGCACCTTGGGTTGTATTTGTGGGGGTTACACCTAGCAAGTCTGGGCGATGCTCCATAACCCTGACACAGTCAAGGTGAGAAAAGAAAAAAAAGAAGAAGAAAAAACAGGTCTCTTCACCTGCTACTGACACAAGAGTTGGTGAGATTTATTGATTTACTGAAAAACTATTATTTCAGATGTTAGCCTGTTGAAATTCATGAACTCCGTTCCACATACATAGTCATTTTAACCTGTTAGCCTGCATCTCTATTTGCATTTTACTCAGCTGCAGTAATCTCTGTGGATGCTTTTGTCCATATAAGGGATTTCCTAAAGGAACGTCATAAGATTTATGACTTTATGAATCTCACTTGTGGACTTTCTGCGTGAGGGCGACTCCGGCTTCCAGTATGAATGAAGCACACATTACATGAGAGTGATTAGTGCTCCATAATGCTCACATTGCCTGATTTTGGGTAAAAATGGAACAAATATTACTCCTCTATCTAGAAATTTGAAGCAAACATTTGAGAATCCATCAATATTTCTCCAAATGTGCATGCTTTTGAATTTAAAACCCTGAGGGACATTTTTCCATTGGCTTTGGGCTATTACTGAAAACAAGCTCTGTGTCCAAAAAAGTTCATTTATTTATTCATTTTCAGATATTAACCAAAAGCCATTTAAAAAAAAAAAAAAAAAAAACCTTTTAAACTTCGGCACTATGGAACCGGAAGTTATTTCTGGGTTTTCCCTATCTTTCCTGTAGATAGGGAAGCTCATTAGGTTTTGCTATTGAGATTTTCATTAGATTATCAGTATTCCAGGTTTTCTGACAAATAGGATTCATTTTCACATTAAGTATTACCTGACAAGTGCTCAGCTTGGAATGAATTTGGGGAAATAATGCTCATTGGGTGGGTTTACAGATATTTGTCTTTGTGTTTGAACTACCACATACAGGTTTTAAACATTTGAGACCAATGTGCAGTAGGCTACTTTAGTCCCTTTGTGTTGATGATTTGCTCGGTTGCCCATGTTCAAACTGGTCCCCTGAGTGTGTTTGTGAACAAACAACTGATTTTAGAAGTTGTGTTTTGAGGTAGGCTTCTTGAAAATTGTATGTTTACCGACAGTTTCCTAATTCTTCAATTCAGCTCAATGGTCTTCTCTCCCAGGTGGCAATTTTCAGATATTAAACCACTGTCAATTTCACAATGAATAAATAAGTAAACTCAATGACATTTTTTAGATGACTATGTAGTCTTGTGAAGTCACTCGAAAGGTTTTGTTTTGTGAAATGAGCCTAAGGTTGTTTAGTCATCCTGTTTAGCTGATGTTTAAAGTATAATGTCTTTTTTAGTTCTATACAAAGACTTAAATGATTCAAAGTCATGTTGAGGTAGAATACTTTTGTTTTTCTCTCCAATGCTTCTCTATAACATTCACACTGCTTGTACATTCATCATTACTTTGTGCTTGTTCTCCAGGTCCAGTGGCAGTCATCAGTGGGGAGGAGGACTCTGCAAGCCCTCTTCATCATGTCAACCATGGTATCGTCACACCGTGCTCTCTCGATGCGGGGCCCGACGCTGTCGTGATCGGCATGAGTCGCATTCCTGTCATCGAGAACCCGCAGTACTTTCGACACGGACACAACTGCAACAAGCCAACCACCTGTGAGTACACGTCTCACTATTTGATGATGCGATTCATTTCAATGTGATTGGTTCTAAAAATACAATTCAAAGTCGATGTGAAATCAAATTTGTGGAAGCTTGTTTCCGCCACTGAATAAAAAAAGATAATTGTGACTTTTTTTCTCGCAATTGCGAGTTTACATCTCATGATTCTGACTTTTTTTCTCAGAACTGCGTGATATAAACTCGCAAATACAAGTTATAAAGTCAGAATTGTGATATAAACTTGCAATTCTGTGAAAAAAGACAAAATTGAGAAGTTTATCTCTCGCAATTCTGAATTTATAACTCGCAATTGTGAGTTTTTATTTAATAGTTATGAGAAAAGAAGTCAGAATTGCGGGTTTATATCCCGCAAATCTGACTTTATAACTCACAATTGTGAGTTTATATCACGCAATTCTGAGAAAAAGAGTCAAAATTGCGAGATGTAAATTCGTAATTGAGAGGAAAACAAAGAATTGTGAGATAAGAAGTAGAAATTACTTTTTTATTTTTTATTCAGTGGCGGAAACAAGCTTCCATACAAATTTGACCATGTTTACAATACCATTATTTTTTTTATTTTTTTTTTAAAAAGAGAAATTAATATTTTTATTCCATAAGGATGCATTAATTTGATCAAAAAGTGGCAGTAAAGGAATTTATAATGTTACAAAAGGTTTTTATTTCAAATAGATGCTGTTCTTTTGAACTTTCTATTTATCAAAGAATCATGGGGGGGGAAAAAAACAAAAAACTTTATTACGGTTTCCTCAAAAATATTATGCAGCACAACTGCTTTCTTGATAATAAGAAGAAATGTTTCTTGAGCATCAAATCAGCATATTAGAATGATTTCTGAAGGTTTTTATTGTATTTTGGATTAAATAAATGCAGCCTTGCTGAGCATAAGAGACTTCTTTCAAAAAAATGATCATACTGACCCCAAACTTTTGAATAGTAGTGTATACTCTAATATCAAATTCCTGAAGGATAAAATAAAGGTCTCACCCCAGCCAACGGTTGGATTTGTCCATATTTAACCCAAATTTGCGTTGAAACAATCCAGCAATTTTAGAGTGTACTTTTGGCCTTTTAAATAGCCTGCAGTATATCCTCATTATATAGCACAGTATATGAGTCACTGTGAAGATATTTGAATAAGCACAATAGTGTTAAAAATAGATGACTTTTGGATACCCTGAGCTTGCACTTATTTCAGAGAGCATGAGAACAAATGCCAACACCATTGTTTGTATAAATGGCCATGAATGAATACGCAGAGCTCCTGCTAAGATTTATGAGATCATTTATATGTTTATTTGCTATTTTTGGGGCCTGTTGTGACTGATGAGTTCCACATTGACTATTACTTTTCTGGAGCAAATGGTGTCTTAGTTTAGACCTTTAATGTAATTAATTGGAACAAATATACTTGTCACTTTACATAAGTGATTTTGTTAGCCAAATTTAGAGGTTAAAAGGGGCCTTGACTGATTTATGGCACATAGTATCGGATATATGGGGACACAGACTTGCACACATCAACACACACAGTCTATTTATATTCCAGGCACAAAACAGTGGTCTATTCACAGGGTGCACTGACGGCTATGAAAAGGAATCCAAAAGGCAGAGGACAATCACATTTTGCCCTCATGAATAAATTAACTCTTTATGCATAATGGATGGCATAAAATCTTTATGGCTGTAGATACATAACCATCATGGCCGTGCCCATATCTGACGAGTGTGTGATATTTAAATGACAGTTAGCTGCTTAAGAGAGGGTATATTTTTACTTCTCAGGCTTTGAGCTACTAGAAAGCACTTAATGCGTTGGCTGTAGTAAGCTGAATCATTTATATAAAGATACACCTTATAAAAATGGTCCAAGGTTCAGCTCATGATTTTTTTATAGAGAATATAAACCAGTAGAGCGATGTGTTATCAGACCAGTTTCACCCAGTTAATACTGAGTTTACATTTGTAGACATGACTAATCCAAATCCATAAAGGATATGCAATAAAGCAAGAATCTAGTGGTTCGTGAGAAATAATATGTATAGCATAAATAAGATAAAGACTATTTTAGAGGTGTTAAGACTGTTCCATTGTGATATTTATCAATGTCATTATATCTATAAATATCTAATATAATTATATTTTTTATTCAATATTTTTAAATATTTAAATATATTATTTATGTTTTATTTTCACACAGTAATATTTTATACTGCATGTTTCAATTCTTAATAAAAATATTTGTATTGTATTATTTTACTGTTATATGTAACCCTGGACCACAGAACCAGTCATAAGGGTCAATTTTTTAAAATTGAGATTTATTCAGTTGATGTATGGTTTGTTAGAATAGGACAATATCTGGCTGAGATATAATTATTTGAAAATCTGGAATCTGAAGGTGCAAAAAAATCAAAATATTGAGAAAATCGCCTATAAAGTTGTCCTTAGCAATGCATATTACTCACAAAAATAAATGTTTGATATATTTACAGTAAGAAATTTACAAAATATCTTCATGGAACATGATCTTTACTTAATATCCTAATTATTTTTGGCATAAAAAAAAAAAAAAAAAAATCGATCATTTTGACCCATACAATGTATTGTTGGCTATTGCTACAAATATACCCATGTGACTTATGACTGGTTTTGTGGTCCAGGGTCACATATAGTAATAATAAAATAATAATGGAAATACACAAAAGTAAAATGTCTGGGCATTATGGTAATTTGTGGGGAAACATTTATTTAATCATCATTAATGTCTCAATGCAATGAAAAAAAAAATCTTAAAACAGGCTTAATTCTTTATGCTGTATAATTTTTGTGTGAAATGTGACTTGGATGTGCTTTTGTGAAATTCCCCCTTAGAGTTTCATTCATACAACAATTTTGATAATTAAAAATTGTACTTGCATGATTATGGTTTTATTTGTAGACTTCTGCAGTAGGATTGTTTGAAAGGAAGCTGTTGCACGGTTTCAAGTAAGCAAGTCCCTTGAGCCATGACATGCTGACTTTTCAGGAATCCATAATATGACTGACTCACACAAGCTATTTTGCAATTACAATTGAGTTCTGCTGCATTTATTTCCCTTTTCAACCCAACATGAGTTCATTCCTGAACTACTTAGCATCTCAGTTGGTGGTTAGCACAGAGTTTTGCTTTACCTATATGCAAGATCCAAGAATAATCTCTAGCATCTCATTTGCACATTGGAGACCAAGTGTTAACTTTTCTGTCTGTTTGAACATTCGTTCACCTTGCCATGTAGATCACAAAGCATAGAATTATGTTATCATAACACATTTATTTCAAAAGAGCAAGGAAAATGATCAGTTTTTAAGGGGCGGCTCGTCAGTAAACAGCCACTGTTATGATTGGTTAATGTCATTGCATAGGAAACAGTATCGATGCCCACTCTCTATTGCATGTGAGTGTTTTAAAAACATTTTCCATATAAAAAAAAAAAAAGTAATTTACAGACAAAGTATTATTGAAATCATTTACTTGCTGTTTGTGATGCAGATGCTGTCAGAATACAGTCAGTTGCTTCATCTTTCAACAGAAGTTTCTTTGCAAACTCTCCATTACACAGTGCCTCTTTTACAAAACAAAATGCTCTGAACAAACGTACAATCCTCTGATGTGATCTGGGACGCCATTAAAATGAACGATCCATTTGTTTCCGATGCTGGGATCCTTCTGAAGTCTGTACAGAGACACAAATGAGATGTTTAAACTGGACTTGTCAAAGCGAACATTCTTTCACTCTTCCATTTGTCCTGTTGTCGACAGACTCAAGTGCATGGAGTACATCAGACACTGAACACATCTGTATACTGTATCCAGTGTAGACAGCATCAGTGATTATAATGGCTTTTATTTGCTTTTGACTCAACGCTCACATCCAGTGTATGCAAATGTCAGCTGTTAAGCGCCTGAATGCGGAGCCTATGTTGTGATGATGTACGATTATTCGTCCGTATTTCTCTAGTTGCCCGTGTGACGTCACAGATCTGGTATTATCAAAACGAGCCGTTTTTGGAGCTTGATTAAATGGGGGGGTCTAATGCTATTTCATGCATTCTGACTTATTTACACTGTTAAAGAGTTGGATTGTTTTGCTAAACATGGCCAAAGTTTCAAAAAACGAGTTAGATGTATGATGGAGTATTTCTGTGCCAAATATACTCCTTCAGAGTTCGTACAATTTTCGGAAAGTTTTTTTCAAGTATGGCCCTGTATTACTAATAAAGGACGGAATTCCTTGTATGAGCACTTCTCCCGGAAGAGCGCGCACACACATTAACCAGAGCGAGAGAGCAAGAGCCGCCCATCAACGCGCTTCGTTCAGCTTTACGGAAGTCGTCGGCAGCACTGCACAGGACTTGCTCGAGACAGATTTGTCACTTTGTTTTTAGACCACGAAATCAACAATGTCACCTAAGAAGTGTGTTTTTGGTTGTGAGGGAAAGATAACCTTGCTTCCCAAAAAACTTAGTGTTAAGTTGAGCTGAGAGTTTTGTGCTCACGCATTACATTGATGCGCTCTCGATATTTGTCATTAAAACAACCATAGAAACTGCCTTAAATTAACTATCAAAATAAGGATAAAGTCGTGTCTGAAAGTTGCAATCAATTTTTTATTGGTTAAAATGAATGGAGAATATCTCGTGTTTTTCCGTGGCTGCTCGAGCCCTCAGGATCGGAGCTTATGGTTTCATAAACAAGCAAAAGCAAAAGCTGTGCGTGCTTGTGACTCTTTAGCTTCGCCCGCGGCACACCTCCAGGCGCTCGGCTGACTCGGAAAGACTCGGTACAGCGTATCTGTCTTTTATAAATCTGATAAAACTAAAGACTCTTCGGAGATATGAAGGATGCTATACTACTCTATAGGTACTCAAGATTAACATGAGACTGGCCGAAACTGTGTGTTATGTACCCTTTAAATAAATGCTTATAATGAGGAGGACATTTTAAGCTATGAAACTTGCAGGGTGTTTTAATGGTACAAAGACCTCTTTTATGTATAAAGATAAAGGCAAATTTGAATTCTTATGTCATGATTTGTATGTCAAATGTATGATTTATTAATCATGAAATATTTTCTGCTGGGATTTCTGGCATAAGTCATGGGAAATACAGCAGCTGGATCACGCATTATTCAGGTAGCAGTATACTTAAAGGAAGTGAGTGCACTAGCATTTACATTGAGCTCCTTTGATCACAAAGGCTATAAATACAAGATCCTGACAGTGCATTGCAAATATATATCATTTTGAGCAGTGCCAGTTTTGGCACATTTATTGGATTGCCACATTATATCCCTCGATTAAAACAAAACAGCATAAATGATCAATTTTGAAAAACACATTAGCCTAAATAGCTATAACTTAATATGTTGGAAGTTTAAGTTTAAGTCACATATGAATTTGTAGCGAGAGCCAAACTGCAATTATATATGCAAGAGTGAAAAGAGTGTCCATTTTAAATAACCTGTCTCAAAGATACAGTTGAGAAAAGCAATTGTTTTATCGTACTCCTGCAATATCCGCTGATTTCTCCCGCTTCATCAGATTAGCGGCGATGGCTGCTGATATTTGTATCCAGCAGTGACCGTGTTTTGTGTCCTGTTCACATTGAACTGCTCGGGACATCTGAAGAAGATATGTCCATGCCGATGTCTCCTGTGTACACCTTCATTGTTCTGGACACAATTACTTCGATTGCATTGTTTCAAGGTAACATTTGATGACAAGCTGAATTTATCAGGCTAAAGAGTGAGAGGACAAAGGCATCCGCTCTGAAAAAGGGCATTGTAAATGAATGCAGGCCAGGTTTAATGGAGCTCTGACTTTGCACACCTTCACAAAGATTCTGATTCAACTGATCTATTTTTATTGCTCATAATTGGGCTTCCATCTCATCCAACCTCATCTGAAGTTCAATGAAGGGAGACACCGACACAAACCAGGTGCTTGATAACAACTGATCAGCTATATTTGTGAATAGATATTTTTGTGGTAAAAATCATTTTCTGAAAAAGACAAGCGCCATGATTACTTTAGGACCTTTTTTTTTTTTAAATTCTAGTTGAAAGTTACATTAACTCTTTCCCCGCCAGCGGTTTTTTTAAAAAGTTGCCAGCCACCACCGGCATTTTTTTTTTAAATGTACACTAAAATTTAATGGTCCCCAGAATATTGTGTTGTATGAATATCTGAACATGCAATATATCAAAAGAAAAAAACAGAGCTGCTTTTCTTTTTTTTTTTATCAGCACTTGAATGTGGGCAAGTTTCATAAAAAAACATTTTGAGCAAAAAATTTAGAAAAAAAAACAAAAAACAAAAAAAAGATTACAACGTGCATAAGCAATGCTTTTATCGCTTGTTTCTGCTCTTTATTTCCCCTTTTTTTGATCCGGAGATTCTGTACTCTTTCAGGAAAACAGGGAAAGCAAGAAAATTCCATCAATGGCATTTTATTTTTTTATTTATGCATTCTTTTTCTAGTTGAAAATTACAATAATTACATTTGTGAATTTCTTTGAATTTCAGTTTATTACAATTTTACATCCTTAAAATGTTCTGCATCTTGTTTTTCCTCAATTCAAATTCAGGACTTTAATTAGAATTCATTCTAATTGGTCCTGGTTAACCTCCGCGTACTGGCCAAATTATGAAGAAAACAGTTTCTTTTAGAATAACCTGTTTTTACAGCTAATTTTGCAATTTCAATTAATGGTCTGCATGGACTAGAGAATTACTAAATCATTAATGTTAGCGTTTGTCTGCACATACTCTCATATTTTTAAATGAACATTTTCACAAAACTTTTGATGGCCCCCAGAATATTTTGTTGTATGAATATCTGAACATATCAAAAGAAAGAACAGAACCTCTGCATTAAAAAAAATATCTACAGTAGCTTCATGCATTCTTTTTTTTTTTATCAACACTTGAATGTGGGCAAGTTATATTAAAAAAAAAAAAAAAAAAAGCAACACAAAAATGTGTTGAAACAAAAAGCTTTTTTGTCAAAGACTACGTCCGGATCAGATTCGGTGCAATGATCAAAACATAGATGGAATAGATCGAGTCCATCAACACCCCTAAAGCTTCACAGTCCTGTACCTCTTCATGGGTTTGACATTTCATTCAGTAACGTTAGGCAGTTTTGATTTATAAGCCGTTTAATGATTGCATTACATTACCCCACTGCTTTCACAAACAAGGCTTAAGCTAGTCCCAGACTAAAATGTATGTTTGAGCTGTTTTAACTGAAAGGAACTTGCACTGACATATCTTAAAATATGTCAGTGCCATTGTTTTGTCTCCAGATGCAGACCAGTAATGTTTTTTCTAAGGCACGTTAATAAAAGCTACTTAAGTGTCCTAATTGAACTAAGGCCTAATCCTGGTTTAGGCCACATTCACACAGCAGCAGAATACGGTTGTCAGTCCTGTATTTGGGTCCTTAATACGGTTACGTTCACATGCAGTGCGGTTATTTATGGGAGTGACAACCGCATTCTATAACCGAACTCACACCTGTAAATTTTCAGGACTCACAACCGCATTCTCAGAAATTCCGCGCTGTGTGAACGGAACCTGCACTGGACAACTAGTTGTCCGTCATGTCATACAGTGCGAGAGAGCCGCTCTTCTAAGGTGTTTTGTAACTTACAGCAACAGAGATATGAGCTGTGCGTCATCTTAAGGTGTTAGATCCAGTCACTGTTTCTCACCGGAGCGGCTCCCGTCAGTTTTGTGTTTCTTTTCCAAACTCAAATGCCGTATCATGCACGAGACGTCGCAGAGGACGTGACGCGAGTGCAATGGTTAAAGACTCCGGATAGCGTGTTTACATGCTGCTGTTGGTTAATGAAGTTTGAATGGGTAAACTTGCGGTTCAGTTGGTCTCTTGTCATGTCAAAAGTGATGAGACTTTTTTACCATTCACCATTTTTAATATTACGTTGGTCACTGTCGTTATAGTTACTAGTAAGAGAATACGGGCTTGACTCTCGCTGCATGTTCATACAGTTGCTGTGTGAATGGGACATTTTGAGACTCACACCTGTAAGTAAATACGGTTGTCAATCCCAAAAACTGACAGTGTGAACGTGGCCTTAGTCTAAGCCCTGTCTGTGAAACCAGGCCTACATGTGCTTAAGCAATGATTCAGTCGTTTGTTTCTGCTTCTTCGCCTGTGTTTTGATCTAGAGATTCAGTACTCTTTCAGAAGATTCCCCCCAGGTCCGTTCACGACCGCTTTCATCATAAATGATGGGAATTCCATCAATGACGAGGAAAGAGTCAATTGACAAAGCTTGATGAACAGCACTATTTCTAATCAGAGTTTTACTGCTGCAAACACACCTGCCTGTGTCTTTCCTAATTTCTGCCTTCAGGGGTTGATACATGTTCAGTCAGGATGAGGAATAAATGAATGACAGTGAGTCTCGGGATATTGCTTTTTCAATTCAGAGGCTTTCCAGAACAGGAATCGGGGTAAATAGGCTGTGGGGGGAGCAGGGCTTGCCGGTTGGGTGGGAAGCTGAAGGTTAAGTTAACCCATCCCAAACTCCTACGGCAGGTGCACATGTAATTGTTCGCTCAGAGGACGGGACAAACCCAGCGGACCACTTAATGAAAGAACGAGTGAATATAAATGAGGTTTTTGGGGACAGGAAAGTGCTCCAGACTTGACCTGATTCTGCTTCAGTCTGCTAGATCCCTGCTGCTCGAGGCTCTGAGCTTTAATGATGACAGTAGCACCTGATACAGGATGTCTATCAGTGGCTCAAGTGTCAGTGCGATTTTGTTGCCCTTAAAGTCGCCATGAACCGGAAGTTGAACCGAAACTTTAGTTTTGTGATGTATTTCCAAGTGAAACAGAGGGGAGTGGTTAAGGATATTCAACCCAAGCCACCAAACCTGATGTCATCAGAGAAGGAACAATATTCCAGAGCGGAAGCAAATTTTCAGATTTTGATTAAAGTTTACCACGTCAAACAAATTATTTTCTGTGAACTTGCACGGATTAATTGTTCACCACAAGACTAGTAATGTGTGCTAACAAAGTAAATAGGGTCAATTTTGATTGAATGACGACTTTAACGCAAGGTGTTAAGGAGCAATAACTATAAAGATAACTATAACAATAACTATATTTGCGTCCACACCAACAAACGATAACGATCTGTTTATTCTAAACTCACACGCTGCTGTTTCAAAGTGTGTACAACATGTTTTAGCTGTTCTTGTTGCATTTACACGGCTTTAACCAGCAGATGTCACCGGCATGCTATGTTTCGAGTGAATAGCTAGTGTAATCGATCTAATCTAACAGTGAATTTAGCTGTCGAAGTCAATATAGTGGAAACAAAGCCTAGTCTTTTTCACTGCAACTTCAAAGGAAGTAAGACAATGTTGTCGAAACTAGCACTGGATACCTGAGGTAATTTTGTGTTACACTGTTTGCTAGCCTGGTATAATGATCTGATCGGTAATACTTCTCACCATTTATTCCGAGGGTATGTCCGACTGTTTTCCATATATCCATTTTCTTTAAAGTATCCTTGAAAATTGACTTGTCGAACAGTGGTGGATTTTTCTGGACCTCTGCGTTTAACTTCTCCGCAATGTCGTCTGCCATTTTAAACACGCGAGCCATTGAATTAGAATGGATTCTGATTGGCTGTCAGTGTTTTATCGTTCAACAGCTGAAAAAAATTGTTCTGAAAGTGATCCCAATGATATTGTTCCTCTATATCGTTATCGTTATAGCCATGGACAGTGCTATTCTTTTATAATAAGAAAGATTTTTAGAACTATACCGTTATATTTATAGTTATCGTTCTTGGTGTAAACGGGCCTTTACACTGAATATAATCTTCCTTGTCAAGCTGTTTCAATAAATTAAATATTTTAATAAACACTGTCTTACAAAAGTATTAATTATTCTTCTTTGAAATGATTGTAATTATAAAACCACATTTGAATGCAATGCAACACTTAGTAATGCAACAATAACGTAAAATTATGTCAAACACTGATGTACTTGTTGATCATATGCTGTGATGCATCATTCTCTTTAAATGTTCAACAATAAATGTGCGCAAAGTATTATAATGTATTATTGTGCTTTACAAACAATTAGACTATATTAACTCTGGTTACAGCTATATAAAAGAACATTACAACGTGCATTAAAATGTGCTTTTATAATGCATTACACACACACACATATACAAACAAACAATTACCAATCCTTTTCTACAAGGATCTACGTATGTTTACCCAGAACATGCTGATTTCTAAAAACAGGATAAGTACAGGTCTACTTATGCTCTTTTATTGCAAACCACGCTGCTTTGACTCAGAATGGCAGCTGATCTAATGACACAAACGTAATATTAATTCACAATATCTCTTGTATGTGGCTTCTCCATAGCAACCACTATAAGTACACACAGTAGAAAAAATCTTGTTATTTTTGTTGGCTCTTACAAGAGTGATCTGAAAGCACTATAATAGGCAATTCAGTATGATTACATGTTTACATCATGTGTGTGAATAATAGTCTATGGTTTCTGTTGTGTAATTCCTTCAGAAACCTAGATCTACATAACTCCTCAATGATATTATTATTGAAGTGTTAGGTGTAGGCCACTGAGTAGATGTGTTTATTTGAATTTAAAGAATTAGATAATCATATTTGTTGCCTTTGGTGTCTTTTTTCATGCCTTTTGTGGTCGAGCATTTTTGCTTTTAAGCTACTTTAAATTCACCCAAATAATTGGAAATGACAATGAGCATTGATGGCAAAGCATTACAAGTCCCAGGTGAGTTCGTAACAGATGGCAAAAAGAGACCTTTTCCAATTGACTCTCATTTGCATCACACTCATTTTGTTTTGAAAAAGAACTCAGAGGAGACAAAAAACATGCAGAAAATATCCAGCTGTGACTGTGAGCAGCAATTCTAGAACACCATCTGAACGGGAACTGACCTTTTACACAATGCGAACAACTCACAATTGAAGCCTTTATTTACACTTGTACACGTACGCGTAAACACAACACGCACAACGGGCGCATACAGATAACCTGTCACTCATGTTTCATTTGGCTCTGTTTTCCGCACTCATTTTTGCCAACTGTTCCTAAGGGACATTGTCTCGCATGATGATATTATTTGGATAATTGTGTGCCTGGACCTTTCTCATCCATTGTTTGATCATATAGATGTTAATGATAATCACTGACAGTGCTTCTTGTTTTTTGTTCATTTAAAAAAAAAAAAATCATCATTCCCAACCCATGTGCTGTTTTCTGCATAAATGTGAATAAAGCCTAAATTCTATTTGTTCATCATATAAAGCGATCCAGTGGACTAAGCTACTCAAATCATATGGACTAGTCTTACGATCTCTGAAGACAAAAGCACTAAAACTAAACATTGAAATTAAAACTAAAAATATTAAAAATAAAAGCTAATTTAAAATAATATTGTACTGTTATTTATTAATAGTAAAATATCACTATTTCTTTAAGGCAGTATCATTTCACAATCCATGTTCATTTTGCTGCACCACTGTGAACTGATGACCCTGACATACGAAACTTTAATAACCATTATGGTTTTCTCTCTCTTTCTGTGTTTCTCTTTCAGATGTGCAGCATATTCAACGGAGGGACATTGTTCTGAAGAGGGAGCTTGGCGAGGGAGCTTTTGGGAAGGTGTTTCTGGCTGAATGTTACAACCTCAGCCCCACCAAAGATAAGATGCTGGTGGCTGTGAAGGTGAGGCATGATTTTGCAGTTAAAAGCACCTTCTTTGACCTTTGCTTTGCTCTGACTTCTTTCTGAATAGATGCACTCCTTCTGTGCACTATAATCCATTACCAGGAATGTGCAGTAAAAGTAAATGCACCTTCCTGGTCTTATTGCACAAAATTCATCTGAAAAAAGTATTCGAAATCTTTGATCAAAAAGAAAAACTTTGAAACAGCTTTACTTTCAACTAGATTTTGTCACACCCACTTTTGACAATCCAGTCAGTTCTCAATGGATAAAATCAAGCACCAGAAGATAAAATCTTTTTCTTGTTTAATCCAAAATAATTGTGAATGCTGTTTTTTTTTCTGGTTCTTAATTGGTGGGTTGAAAGTCTAGCAACCTAAAGAAGAAATGGGTTAAAGGTAAAAGGTTAAAGGTTAAAAAAAAAAAAAAAAAAAAACAACCTTATATGCAAAAACAAAATGCAACTAACCATATATTTGTGCATAGCCAGGATCAATGTTTAGGAAATTACTTTGCATACTTACAAGCTTTTAAATGATCATAACTGCTAATAAAAAACCTGTTGTACACAATCTCTTAAATGATTCTGTCATCTGATTGATCATTTATGCTTTTTTACCATGTAAAGGGCCTTTTAGTATAATTCTAAAAACGTCCCTCTTCATGTGTCTTTTTGCTGTGAGAATAACTTATAATAATATATTTTTAGTAATATTTCAAGATGTACACTTACACAAAACTACAGAGCTATGATCATAAAACAAAGCATTTAAATATGATTTTAATAAACCATTGTTGGGAGATATAGAGTGTCAGCTGATATTTATCTGCCTTTTATATAAGTAGTCTGCTATACTGTTATAAACATCTCATTGATTTGCATTACAATTGTATATTCGTCTTACTTTTTGGCCATATAAATATCCCCCCAAAATGTTCTACTATTATTTCATATTTCAGGCTATACAGGGTAACATTAGAACACAGGTTCACTTGCAACAAGGATAAACATGGTTTGTGTCGAGCACAATGCAAAATGAACCAGTTAATGAACTTCAATGCTAAGGACGTTTTGTTTACTTTTGTATGATAAACAATTTTTGTTTTGTATTAGTTCTCCACTTGATGTCCAATGTCAAATTTCGGTCCTTTTGCAAAACCATTTGAGAATTGGCTTAGAACGACTTCTTAATAATATCATTTAGCCACTGGAAAGCACTCTCCACATCTGAACTTCTTTTTTTAATTCGATGTACTGCCTCACCAGAGCCCATTGAAGCTATTACATCATAAAGATAACTGAAGATACTGTGAAAATGCTCCAGTATCATGAGGATATCTTATGAAGCCAGGGCTGTCAGGCCAGTTCCCCCGGCAGAACGCTGCAACAGAAAGACAGCGCGGGAGGACTGTGTCGAGCGCATGGCGCTAACACATCCCCTGACAGAATGAGTGCTTCACCATCTGTGTCATATACACCATTCACTGTCAATGCCTCCCTCTGCTTGTGTCAGAGAGATCAGGGGAATTCTGTAATTAAAATCAAATTGCATCATGTGCTGTTATCATTTAATCGGTAGGAGCAGGACTCACAATAAAAAGGCTAGTAGCACTTTGGAGGGCCTAGGAAATGGATGTTTTTGTCATGCTATAAATACACTGGTAAGGATACTCATCCTACAGAATTACCTGTGATTGTAAAAGTGTTATCGCATTTTTTCAAGTTCATGTTAAAAATGTTCTGTCAAAGCACATATGCTTTGGGGTAAGCTGTGTCAGGAAATACAATTACGAATACAATTACGAATACTATTGAAAATAATTGTTACACTACATTCAAATATACTGAAGACTATTTGAATGTAGTGCGCCAGACTGGATTATGAAAATGCAAATAATGTCCTGCAAAATAAGACATTAGATTGTGATTTATTTTTCTGTTTATATTCATATTTTATTTGAAATGTTAATTGTGCATTCCTCAATGAACTTAGCCCTTAAGGCTGTGACACACCAAGCTGAGGTCAAAGAACTAGCAGTGACAAATCCGCCTGAGTTGTCGCCTCATGTTGGCTGCATTTGGGCCAAAAAGCTGTGTTTAGCATGTGCGTTCTGCACCTGCGTGTAAGGAAATAACTGTCTATATCAGCAGGTATCGATGGTTTATATTCGTCATTCAAAAAGGTAAACCAAAACTAGGGCTACTGATATACAAAATGTTAACAAAGCAGCGCTTGCTTACCATTTTGATACCGACAGTAACCGATACAGTACAGTGCTTGTGACAAAGAAACAGCGACAACAGAGCAAACAGAGAGCAGAAAGGATATATCAGAGAAGGATGTCTATGAAGTAAATATAATGTTAAACAGATTAAATATTTATGCTTATATAGCTGCTGTGCGCGAGCTGATAAACGAAACGCGGAGTGGATTGAGTGTGCGGCGGCACAGATGCGTGAGCTTGTCGAGCAAATATCTCTTTTTCACAGACGTTGCTGGAAAGTTTGTAGTTCGGTCGGATATGGCAATAGAAAAGAAAGTAAAACAAAGAGCATGTTACTAATGTTAACTGACGGTAAAGAAAGAGAGAGCGCGCACTAGAGACCTGCGCGGGACTGATTTTTTCAGCTCCTGCAGGATTCTGTCCCGCTCCCACAAAAATATGTTATTTTGTCGCGCTCCCACCCGCAAAATTCTGCATAAAAGTAGCCTATATATGGATATGCATGGTTTGGTATGGCAGAATGCGCGCAAAGAGTGCTCCCTTTATGATGACTAAAAAGTTGACATCTCAGTTCATCGTAATCTCACAAAGCTCTGTTATGACACAATGAATATATGAACAATGAATCTTTCATAATGTCTACACTTCGTGTGTTATAATAATAAGATTCATGAGCGTTCAAATTTCAGCACTGCATAAAAAGTCAGGCGTTTTGAGCGGTGAGAGGATTCTAACATAAACACCTCTGATTGGCCATTGCATCTCAGAAATCAACAGATACAGTATGCCTATGATTGGCTACATTGCTCAACACTGCAAACACGTGTTATTGCGACTGTAAATCATTTTTAATTTTAAAAATGATTCATTTTATTCTCCCGCAACCCGCACACATGAGCGTCTTACCGCCCGTGCCCGCACGTGCCCATCAAATTTTGTCCCGCACCGCACTCTGTTGCGTTGGGTCCCGCGGGAATGCAGGTCTCCAGCACGCACTTCTGTTGCATACTCTTGATTTTCAAATAACACGTTCATCATTTGAATTAAAACTAAACTGTATGTGCAAGTAAAAAAATGAACTGTTACATGATTAATGTACAACGAGTGGTTCCCTACATTATTACAGTAAGGCAGTACAGTAATCACATGACGTTTTCAAGAAGTTTTCTGTGCGCAAACATCCGAAGTGCGCACCCAGGAAGCTGCGTCTCAAACAGCGCGCAAATAGCCTTATTTAATCATGTCTTCTTGCACTTGAACAGACAAATTCCCACCAAATTGTGTCATAATGCCCGTATAGGGTGAAATATAGTCAGTTATGTCTTAAGTGAGCGTAAACCATTGAAAAAGAAAACGCCTGTGTAACAGTATTTTGGATACGTGCAGCTCTTAAAGTGACAGCAGCCAAATAAACCTGCTGCTGTCTTTGTCCTCAATGTTTATCTAACAACAAAATCACTCACTGCTCTTGACTGGTTGAGCCCTGCTGGAGCAGCTCTAAATATTCACTGTACTATTAAATTAAAGATAAAATATGACTGAGCTGACCTGTGGAACACACCTCAAAAACAAGCCTGACAGACGCTCACTGACGGCTCAACAAACGACTGTCAGCTTGATGTGTCATGGCCCTTAAACATGACACTGTTATGCCAAATTGTGTCACTGAACCACATTTGTTTTGAAAAGTCATGCTATGGCCTTTTGTTGTACATTTTCGTCTCATTTCAGTTGATGGCAGACATCCTGAAATGCAATTAGGCATATTAGTCTAACCTCATTTCTCCTTGGCTAGAGGACAACTTAAGTAAAAACGTGGCATCCAACTCTCCCTCGATGCATTTGTTCTCGTCTTTTCATCTCCTAGAGTAAACATCCTTTCTATTTCTCAGACTCTCAAAGATCCGACCATCACTGCCAGAAAAGACTTTCAGCGGGAGGCTGAGCTTCTCACCAACCTCCAGCACGATCACATTGTGACGTTCTACGGCGTGTGTGTGGACGGCGACCCTCTCATCATGGTGTTTGAATACATGAAGCATGGAGACCTCAATAAGTTTCTGAGGTAGTTATTTTTTATATTATACAAAGAACACTGCATGCTAAAGAACCAAGCTTTGTCTCGAAACTCAGATTAGCTACCTACCTGGTTAGCTTTTATTGGGAATTATACACCCTAGGCTCATTATATTTTTGCAAAACTCCAAAAACACACCTACACATACAATTCACTGTGGTTTCCAGCTCAAATGAACACTAAAGGTAGCAAAACGCTAACAACTTTTATTCTTTTTCACACAAATTATGATGATTATCGATTATTTTTGCACGGTTCCTTGCACAATACTATGTTATGATCTTAAAATGCTTTTACCATAGCTCATGTTTTGTAAACTAATACATTTTGACATTTGCATCACATAACTAGCTTCATATGTGTGTGTTTTCTGAAGTAGTAAACATGCTCAGTAGCTCACCTGGTACAGCAGTGCACTTGCGATGCTGAGAGCAACAAATTCTGTGAAGCACAAGTCACAATAAAAGGGCTCAAAGACTTGTAGGCACAAGCTAAAATGGCATGGTTGCTTCAGCAAATACGTTTTATCTTATATTTGTTTTTGTTAACATGATCGCACAATAGAGCATTTAGCGCCACTCACCGAACATTTCATTTCTGAACTGCTGCGGTATGTACAACAGCCAACGTAATAAAAGGTGGCCAGATTCACGTTCATCTGTTTGAGATAAAACTGAACATTTTTAGTGTAACTCACTGGACATTTCAGTTTGAAAGTGTTGCAAAACATGCAAGAGTGACATAATATGATTTTTGTAGAAATGGCGCTACAGGCACCCATTTCCAATGACCATGGTTGGAATTATAGGTTGCCTCCCTAAGCAAAGGCTATCTGAAATTGTAGATAGTAGAATTATTCGAACTCCCAAGATACCTAATTTTGGCCAAAATTTGTTGGAATATAATATGTGTCTAATTTCATCATGTGCTGCAACAAGCACTGAAAATTTCCATTTAATATGGTGGATGGAGCCAAGCCAGTGGCTTACTTTTTTATTAAAATAACAACTTTGTCTCATATTTCTCTTAAAATCTTAAAAAAAAGGCATATATAGAGAATGAATAATTTGACTGTTTCAAATATGAGGCACATAAGGTTGATAAAAAACAATAAGTTTAATTTCAGTTATAATGTGGTTTATGTAGACAGCTTCCCGTGTAGGCATTAGAGATTGAAACAGCTCACTAGGTTTTGAAACACAAAATTCTTAGGATTCAAAATGGCAGTTTAGGACTGAACTTCATTGTATGCACATCGCAAGGTGGATTGAGTCCATGTGAATTGTAATTTGCAGGGGAGAACTGTGAAAATATAAAGGCAGAGTTCTGGAGTGAGATGATTGTCTTGTGGGAGCAAAAAGAAGGGTGATGATAATAAATTATTCTTTTGTGTAGTGAGAATTATTTCTTACACTTATGCAGATGGCCGGACTTGCATTTCAAGAAAAAAAAATGATGAAATTCTTTTTTGAAAAGCTGCAATGATACAATTCTGGTTGATTTTCATGGACAGCAAAAAGATTTTAGCAGCAGACTCCAGTGAGGCGTCATGCAGATGATATGCATGTTGAATTAAAAAGATTTAGCGCGAACTTCACGTAAGGCATACTAGAAAAGTCAGTGTACAGAATCTGGGGAACATTGCACAACAGTGTACTGCCTAGTTTTTCAGCAGCCTTGGTTCGGAAAGTTTTTCTTCCTCCATAATTCTTCTGGAACAAGTTTCAAGTCATGATGTAACCAACAAATCCCAACTTGTGATTCAGCTTAGAGTTGGTTGTTTGGTTCATGACTCACAAGCTTTGATTAGAATAAAAAAAAGTTACACTTTATTTCGATGTTCTACTTTAGACATTCTACTAACTATAAGTAACTTTGCAACTATACTGTATGTCAACTAACTCTCATTAGAGTATTCAAGGGTTAGTTCACCCAAAAATGAAAATTCTGTCATTAATTACTCACCCTCATGTCGTTCCAAACCTGCAAGACTTTCGTTCATCTTCGGGACACAAATGAAGATCTTTTTGATTAAATCTGAGAGATTTCTGTTCCTCCATAAACAGCTACGTGACTACCAATTTGATGCTTCAAAAAGTTCATAAAGAGATCGTAAAACTAATCCATATGAATTGAGTGGTTTAGTCAAAATTTTCTGAAGAGAACTGTTTACTTTTTATAATGAACAGATTTCATTTAATCTTTCATTCACGTATAAACAATCAGCGAACATAAACCAAATCTGCTTCACGCACGAGAACAAACCTCTTGGTGAAGCTCAAATGTGCTGCATAAATCACGAGATTCTCATTCATTCTCGCATGCGTCAAGCAAACATGCTTTAGCTTCCATTTATGAATGTTTAAATGTGAATAAAAGCCAAAATTAAATCTGTTCATCATATAAAGCGATCAAGTCTCTTCAGAAAATTTGGTATAAACCACTCAATTCATATGGATTAGTTTTACGATCTCTTTATGAACTTTTTGAAGCGTCAAAGCGTCAGTTGTGTAGCTGTCTATGGAGGGACAGAAAGCTCTCAGATTTCATCAAAAATATCTTCATTTGTGTTCCGAAGATTAACGAAAGTCTTACGGGTGTGGAACGACATGAGGGTGACTAATTAATGACAGAATTTTCATTTTTGGGTGAACTAACCCTTTAATAGACTGTCTGTTTAATATCTTCTAACACTTTATTCTGATGCTCCCCAACAGACATTCTACTATGTACATGTCAACCTATTCTCCTAACCCGAATCCTAGCACCTAACCCTAACCCAAAGTAACCCAAAGTTACTTATAGTTAGTAGAATATCTAAAGTGGACCATTGAAATAAAGTGTAACATCAAAAAAAGTATTTGAAATGGTAAAACCTATGTACAAAGTAAAGACTATGTTTTTCCCAAAAATATCAAGCAGCACAACTCTTTTCAACATTGATAATTATAAAAAATGTGTTTTTTTGTTTGTTTGTTTTTTCTTTTAAGCATAGAATGATTTCTGAAGGATCATGTGACATTGAAGACTGGGGATTATGGGTATTGTAGTTCTTCACTGGGAATTTGGCAATTGAATTAATATTTCCCAAAATGATGTTGACTCTGACTTAAGTGGCTTCTACAGAATCACCTCTTTAGACACATCAAATCTTTTTGAATGTTGTTAAAAATCAAGTTCTTTATTGAGAAAATTAATGGGATTCTTTTTTTTTATTCCGGAACCAGACTGTTGCATTCTAAAGCAGAGTTGCCGCTTGGATTGTTAGCTCCCTGATTGTTAGCTCTTCACCATACAGTTGAAGAGCGTGCTGCTGAAGAGGCACTGACCAGAAGAGATGCACAAATTACAGTCGAGCTCTTTTGAACAGCCACCTTATGCAAATGCTGCTGCAATCAGACAAAAATCGTTTTCCCTGAGTGAAGAGAAAATCGAAAAAGTTAACTGAATAGGTGATTTTATTTCACCACACAGTTGAAGTCAAAGCACATCTTTCTTTGCCTTGACTTACTCACTTCAAATCAGACAGCTTTACAGGATTAAAGGATTAGAGGGGGAATTATTTTATGGAGCAATAAGGCGGTGCGTTTGAACATTTCGACCCTGTGCCCTTTTGCATTGATCCATAATCAATTTTCCCTGCTCGGATCCTAAACACAAGTAATTGCAAAAACCTGGACGTAGCTCAGCAGTGAAGGACAATTACTGCCAAGACTAACAAGTGTAACCAACATGACTTTCTCCCCACATTCAGAGCCCATGGTCCAGATGCCATGATCCTTGTGGACGGCCAACCGATACAGTCGAACGGGGAACTTGGTCTCTCGCAGATGCTTCATATCGCTACACAGATAGCGGCAGGCATGGTCTACCTGTCTTCTCAGCATTTTGTGCACCGTGACCTGGCCACCCGCAACTGCCTTGTGGGTATTGGCCTGCTTGTGAAAATTGGAGACTTCGGGATGTCCAGAGACATATACAGCTCTGATTACTATCGAGTGAGTATCACAACAGTTTAATTAAAGTTGTAATGTTTGCTATCAGAAACTTTTTATAGCATCATTGCAGGTACATTTCTGGACTGGATCTAAAGTATAGGAATGTTCTGGGTTCAGAATGTTCTCTATATTGCCAGTATTTGTGGCTTAAAGGGACAGTTCACCCAAAAACTAAAATTCTGTCATCATTTACACGCACTCAAGTTAAGTTGTTCCAAACCTGTATGAATTCCTTTCTTCTGCTGAACACAAAAGAAGATATTTTGAAGAATGTTTGTAACCAAAAAGTTGAATTGACTTCCACAGTATTTTATTTTTCCATACTGTGGAAGTCAATGAGGTCCATCAACTGTTTGGTTACCCATATTCTTCAAAATATCTTCTTTTGTGTTCAGCAGAAGAAGAAAAAAAAATTATAGCGGTTTGGAAAAATGAGGGGAAGTAAATGATGACAGAATTTTCATTTTTGTGTGAACTATCCCTTTAATGCAAAGCATAAATTACAGTCACAGTAAGGCACTTTCAGTTTAAGTAAAATCCATGTACTTAAAACACTTATTAAAGGGATAGTTCACCCAAAAATGAATATCCCATGATTTACTTTAAGTCATCTTAGGTGTATATGACTATATTCTCTTTCAGACAAACACAATCAGAGTTATATTAAAAAAATATCCTTGCTCTTCCAAGCTTTATAATGGGAGTGAATGGCGCTCCTGATTTTGAAGCACTCTTGAAGTTACTCTTTTGGCATAAATCCTTTTTATGTAGGCTGTTATTTTAGTTTATAAAGATTTAAATATGGATATTTTTCTCACAAAAACCCATTGCTTCACTTCAGAACCCCCTGGAGCCGTATGGATTACTTTTATGATGGATGGATGTGCTTTTTGGACTTAAAAAATCTCAAGCCCCATTCACTCCCATTATAAAGCTTGGAAGAGCCAGGATATTTTATAATGTAACTCGGATTGTGTTTGGCTGAAAGAAGAAAGTCATAAACACCTAATGGCTTGAGGGTGAGAAAATCATGGGGTTATTTTCATTTTTGGGTGAACTATCCCTTTAAAGGGACAGACACAAAAATGAAAATGGAAAATTCCATCATTTGCTTACCCTAAAGTCATTTACAAACCTGCATGACTTCCTTGACTATTTGTCTCAGTGTCACAAAATAACATTAGACCCCATTAACTTTCATTGTATGGACAAAAATAGCAGAAGCATTCTTGCTTTAAATATTGTAGCATAACTTTGAAAAGAAAAGTTTAGCAAGCCATATTTTTTTGCTTTTTTTCCATTGATGGATTAGTTTAAATTATTTTCTGTAGTAGTCAACATTATGACAAAATGCTGTTTTTAGAGATTAAACTGGACGGAACATTTGAAGTCTTTGGCAAAATTATGTTCCATTTACAATCCCATCAATAAATAGCACAAATGAAGGAAGATAATTTTTGGAATAACAATAGCTATCTATCAGATCTAGTTAAATGCAAGGACAACAAAATCTTTCTCAGAGAGATTGGATTGTGGAGAAAGTCTTTGCATTCAAGCCGGTTGTAAGCTGAAGGTCTCGTAGAGGCCAGAAACATCTTTATTAGCCACACATACACGCACTTGCGCACAGTCTGCAATATTGACAAAGCAGAGAGATTACGAAATTATTACTGCATTGGACACGTTCACTGTGTCAAGTGATTATAAATAGCGGATCCTGCCAAGCACGTAATCCACACATGGCGAGTCATATTGACGTTTGTTGTCCTCGAGCGTCTGGCCACAGGAATGGAGCATGACTGGAAGAGAGATTGAGGTACTTTCATCAGTGACCAATTCAACCGCCTTCGTCAAGATGTTATAAGTGGCACATCGACGTCCTGTCACCTAATGGCTTGTCGAGTATCTTTTTGCATGAGATGTTTTTGATAACTCTGTTTAGAGCCGCTGATGGTTGTAAACAGATTTGGGGAAAATGACAGCACAGGCTCGATACTTTGAATAAGCTGCAGATGTTGTCTTGGGTTTTCTTCACCACAAATAGCTGATTACACACTATAGGGAAAAGTGAAATGTACAGGTCACCCTGTCACTTGTTTCTTTTTCTTTTTTTTAACACCCTATAAATCAGTGTTTCTCAACCACTGTGCCGCGGCACACTAGTGTGCTGTGACAGGTTGTCAGGTGTGCCGTGGAAAATGATCAAATTCCAAAAAGATAAGTAAAAATAAATGCTACAAACAAGATATCATCACACTGTCGGGCCAAAACCTTGTATCTCTATATTTCGTCATTGTTCTAAAAAATTCATGCTATTGGTCATCCTTTACATCTATCTGTATGTGGGTTTTACAAATATTTAAAGTGCCCCTATTATGGATTTTTGAAAATGATCTTTCATGTAGTGTGTAACATAGCTCTAAGTGATTGAAAACATCCTGCAAAATTTTAAATCTGAAAGTGCACCGTATATAAAGTTATTGTCTCTCAAAAGTAAGAGTCGACTCTGAGTCAATTAAACGAGTCGACTCACAACGAAACATTAGCATATTGCCTGCCCACTTATTGCGCGCGCAGACGCCAGGGAAAATTAATTTTTTCAACAATACCACAGCAGTACAATCTTTTGTTGTGTTCCCGTCATTTTACTGACGACTGCTTCTCAGACCTCTGGGAGTTTAACGTAGGATTCACAAAACGCTTGGTCTTAAAATATGGATCAATGCCCAGTTTATTTGGACCAGCTTGCTCCTCTGAATCTCAACCTGTAAGTATGATTAATAATTGATGTTTATATTTTCTAGTGATCGTTCAAGATTCGTAGTTTTGTATGTTTTTGTATGTCCTCTGCTAACCAGCTAACTCACATTTCTGTAGTTCTGCTGTTCAGATATGGGTCCGATATTGTCTAAAAATGTGTCGATTAATGCAGCTTGTCTTATTACTTGGAGTAATGATCAAGGATGGAGCATGACTTTTGTTTATAGAGTGTAATGCATTATCAGCTATTCACGTTTGTGCTCGGCTAACATGGGAGTTTACAACATAGCTGTGGGCCCGGTTCACTTACATGACTGTAAAACAAACGTTTTTTTTCCTCTGCGTTTTTATTATTACAGTAGAGTGGAGCTCTATCTGTATTGTAATAGGATGTTAAGATGCTAGTCTGTGCTAACTAGTTGAAGTATTCTCTCTATAAACAGTAAACACCCATTGTAATGTCAAACAATGATATAGCCATTTTTTACTTTGTTAACAGTTATGATGAAAAAGTCTGTGTACACATCTGGCCTAAATGTTTATCTTATGTTAGAGGTTTTCAGCTTCGCTTGGCATTCTGATACAGTTCCCACAGGTGCACCTACATAAAGTATAACAGTGACGCTGCTATCACGTCTTATAAATAAATAACTAAGGTGACACTTACCATAGAGAAACGTCCTACTCCAGTGGTGATTGCGAATCAGTTTCTGGTTGATCAACTACTTCAGACGTTTCATCATCAGACTTGGGCTCGTATTGATACGGTAAAATCGATGCTATCTTTTCTGTCCATACATTGTATACAGTGTCTTGTGAACTGATAGCTGTCATTTAGTTATGGCAATGGCCACACTGTGCGTACAGTAGGCCAATCACAAAGGATTGGGCCATCTGACCAATCAGAGCAGTGTAGGCCCATGGAAAGGAGGGGTTTAGAGAGACTGATTGAACATTGAACTGCTTCTAACGAATCGTTTATGAACTGAGTTGAAATTAAATGTATATTATGAGAAAACTAAAGTGTTAGGAGACTCCCAAAACAATATTAGGAACCTTAAAAAGGCGTAATAGGGGCACTTTAACCAATAAAAAGCATTTAAAAGAGGTTGTGACTAAACCTTGTAACTCCAATGGCTTCTCAAACTGTCTGATAAACTGAATGTGCCATGCACAGTTTGGAGTCGAAGATCTCTGCTTGTTTAAGGGTAAATAAAGAACTGATGTTTGCGTAAGTACGACGCTTCTTTACTCAAGAAAAACTATGTCCATAATGGCTAACGTTTTTTGTATCTGAAGAGCGGAGAATAGTCTTAGTCTTTGCCGTCTAGTTGAAGCATACTGTTTTAAATATCCTGTGCATAGCGCTTCATCTTTTGTATCATGAGATTTCAACAAATCTGTCATTCGCTGGTCAAAAACCTTGTAATTTGAGCTTGATTTTCATAAAATGTTAATATTATAATGACACGTGCAAGTGTCTGACCATAGCTATATAAAGCCAGTAAGCCACAATACCAACTTCGTCGACAGTGTTTAATAAAATACGAGGTTTCCACCCGATTCGACGATATGTAAATGTAATTTATCATCACCAACAACATCATGACTTAAGCTCAAGTTTCACATTAAATGTAAGTACTGCTTTAAATAAAAAAATATCTAGTTTTAATATGCCATTTGAAGCAATGCATGCTTGTGCAATTTTGTTATATTTTTGTATAGTGGTGTGTCGTGGGATTTTTTACTTCTCAAAACTGTGCCGTGGCAAAAAAAGATTGGGAAACACTGCTATAAATAAACCACTAATGTCAATGTCGTCAGATACAGTAGCCAGTGTTTTTTTTTCTGAACTCTAAGGTTGTATTTACACTGCAAGTCTTAATGCAGAGATCTGATCTTTTGACCATATCCGATTTTTTTGTCCCGACTGTTTACATTCTAGACACGACACGTATCCGATATCTATGTCAACATTAATCCCCGCCCAAAGCTATTGTGTTGGTGATCGCTTCACTTTTTATGACATGGTTGACCCTTGGGTTTTGAATGGCCGTGCTATTAAAATTATTTACATAATTAATGTCAGGTGGTACCACAAGTTAAAAGCTGTCATGGATGTTTGCAGTGCAAAATCTGACCGAACAGATAAAGACCAGCAGATCTACAGTTTGTTAGACCTACAATTTTAAAATAAAATAGTGTAGTAAGATTATATTTGAATGAATTCTAATGAATTAACAAGAGAGAGAGAGAGAGAGAGAGAGAGAGAGATTGTATGAATTACCTGTGTACAGTAAAGCTGTGAGTTTTAATTACAAAAACAGCAAAGTTATCACCTCATTACTGAGAAATATAATGTAGCTTTCAGTAGCAACAATGTTTTATTTATAAAATTCACGGGGCAGAGGTTGAAACAGTTTCTATACTCCTGAATGTTTCTGTTTGTACGCAGTTTCTATATATATATATATATATATATATATTCCACCGCAATAAAAAAAGCTGTGAATTTTAGTGTGAGCACATACAAGCACATTTGCTTCATAATACAACATTAAAAAGCCATCTTTGTGGGCAAACGTGTCAACCTTGCCTTGTGGTGGCTTGGGATTCCAAGGGGAATTGGATATACATGTTTAGACGCAAGTCAGATATCAAGATAATAGATATGGATCTGTTTTAAAACCACATTTAGAAGTGGCTCAGAACGGATGCAAAAAAATCGAATTTTTGTGTTTACACGTGTGTAACAAATCCGTGTCAGATGTGAGTAAAAAGTTGGATTTAGCAGTAGGCAGTATAAATGTCTGTTTCTACATGAAATTCAGCCAAGTGTTTTAAATGGTAGGAGAAATCTGTTATCGGTCATGGATGCATGAATCTGCTTCCCCTGTTACTAAGTATAAAATTCTAAATGCCCAGAGAGTAGCTCTAGTGGGGCTGTAATCCATTCTCCACCATGCTGCTTTGCTCTTCATACCCATAATCCAATCTAGCCCTCTACCACTGAGCCACAGACTAGCCGGTAATCCAGTTTACAAACTACCAAAATAAAGAAAAAAAACATGTTGCCTTCTTCCTGAAACCCACACCATACTGAAAGAATGGAAATATGGTCAATCAGCAGAGAGATTCTTCTTTTTTCCCCCTTTCAGTGGTTTATTTCCTCTTGAGTTTATCAATTTTCACCATGCCAGGCTTAATTGCTCCCGTCTCAACCACAAAGCCCAAGGTGATACAGTGGATTGCGGTTTGAATGATTGCTTAACCAATTTTAGTTGCTCGTCTTAATGAGGGATTTGAAAGTAATTTACATTATTTAAAGGCCAGGACGTTTGTGCGTCTCCTGTAAGTCTGTTTTAAGATCACTGTTACTCAGCTAGTATAAATTAGCCATTAACAATTAACACATATATATCCAGTAACTCTAATACATAATATATTTATGTGAGTGTGTGTGTGTGTGTGTGTGTGTGTGTGTGTGTGTGTGTGTGTGTGTGTGTGCGTTTATATGAAAAAAAGTTACTTACAATTCGCATTTTAATTCTATTTATGGAGCATCCTGTTTGCTACCTCAGTTCAAATTTGAATCTAAAAGTCAACCTCAATTCAACTCTGAATGGCGAACAACTGTGTAAGACACTGACTTTTTAGAGAACTTTGTACATAAAACTTGCTGATTACAAGGGTTGAGAGGACATATTGATGCTTTTAATTAGCTACGCTTTCAGATGTACAGTATATTTTAGTAAACAGTCATCTGAAACATTTTGACTTTGTTTCATACAAAACAAAATCTAATATCACAAATGTGATGCTTTCACAGCAGGATACTGCAATGAATTGATATGAGAAGGATCTGCAATCTGTATAATACAGTTTTTTATTTCACTACATCACTAGAATTTTCTTAAAAGAGAACAAGTCAGAGCTTAAATGGGAAATAGTGCAATGATTACTGCGATAAGGCACTCCATTGGATTTCTGTAACAGAACATTCTTTATACAGTATATGTTTTTAATACAGTATGTATAGCCCATCTGTCATCTTTTTGTTCATGGACACAACCAGATACAGTACAAAAGTGTGATTTCACAAGTCATTGCTTTATGAAATGTGTCGGTACACAATTCATAACGTGATGCTATTATGTCTTGTTGCAAAATAACTCCATTTGAAGACCCCTTTGGGTTGATTATGATTACCTTCTTGAGTTACCAGGTTGAGATGTTACCGCATTAGGAACTTCCTGTTCACCCCATCATTTCGCATCCTCTCCTGACTAGCACTTGCAATAAGAGCAGCAAAAATACAAATAATCAGACTCATTTACAGAGCACAGGCTGCAAGGATTCCGTTAAGATATTGACCATATGCAGTAGACAGTAGTCACAGGAACCTATACTTGGCTAATTTCTAATGTGGAGGTAGACATTCATTAGTCTGCTCTCTGCCAGCCGGAAGTAAGATCAATGTGACGGCACACAACAGAGGGAATAGTAATTACAAAGAGAATTCCACGCTGAGCTGGAAGGGCTCCAGCAATACCCAGCAGTCCCGTGGACATTTCATGCCGGCACAACATGATGAATGAAGTGGAATTGATGTGAATAAGAAATAGATTTGAGAATAAGCCATTTTAATCGAAGCTGAGTGCACACACAATTAATGCATTATTGTTTAGTCAATTTGGCTACTATTACTAGTGGAGGACTTTATGTATTGTTTTTAAGTCTTGTTCTGTTAAATAAGAGTCCCACATGTGCTGTGAAGAAGAACTTTCTGTCTGTTGCTTTCATTAAGGGCCTCTCAGATGGTCTGCCACCTATGGCTGCAGTAAAAGTAAGCGATTTTGCTTACTGCACCTTTTGAACATTGTGATCAACACTCAAACAAAGAAGTTTGTGAATATTTGCTAGATGCTTGTTTTGTGTGTGTGCTAAAAAAAAATATTGTGTTTGTACATAGTCTTGGCTGTGTAAATAGAAGAAAAGAGAAAGTGGATCTGACTGATTTACAGAGCACCAAAACACTCTTGTAGCCAATCAGCAGTAGGGGGCGTGTCCACTCATGATTGGGGAGGATAGAGAGTGAGCCAATCAGCAGTAGGGGGCATGTCCACTCATGATGGCGGAGGAGAGTGATCCAATCAGCAGTAGGGGGCGTGTCCACTCATGATGGGGGAGGAGAGAGAGTGAGCCAATCAGCAGTAGGGGGTGTGTCCACTCATTATGGGGGAGAAGAGAAAGTGAGCCAATCAGCAGTAGGAGGTGTGTCCACTCATGAGGGTGGAGAGTGAGCCAATTAGCAGTAGGGGGCGTGTCCACTCATGATGGCGGAGGAGAGAGAGTGAGCCAATCAGCAGTAAAGGGCATGTCCACTCATGATGGCGGAGGAGAGTGAGCCAATCAGCAGTAGGAGGTGTGTCCACTCATGAGGGCGGAGAGTGAGCCAATCAGCAGTAGGGGGCGTGTCCACTCATGATGGCGGAGGAGAGAGAGTGAGCCAATCAGCAGTAGGGGGCGTGTCCAATCATTATGGGGGAGGAGAGTGAGCCAATCAGAAGAAGGGGGCGTGTCTACTCACAATGGGTGAGGAGAGAGAGTGAGCAAGAGGGAGATTTGTAGAAAGAGAGATGGCTGAGAACACAGCTTTTATGTTGTGATGAATTGCAGCTTCAAAATTCAACTTTTGATAGAAAATGTATGCGATGCTGTTTTGTTTTTGTTCAAATTGGCCTCTAAAACCGTTAAAGCCCATGATCTCCCAGAGCACACTGATTATGCAATTCACAGCAAGTGTACTTATCTATCAGGGTCTGCAAAAGCAGAACATAATACATCAATCTGAACCTTAAAATATACAATTTATATTTTACTATGATCAATGCATTTTATTGTGACATGTTGCATATGTATCTTGTTTTAGTTAATCAAAAGAGCTTTTCTTAACCAGTTAGAGCTAAACTAGTAGACTAAGCTGTTAGCTTGATTACATAGAAAGGGAAATGTCATCCATACCACGCAAGATGTTTGTGAGCAATGCTTGATGTGTAATCTGTCTTCTAGGTGGGAGGTCACACCATGCTGCCCATTCGCTGGATGCCTCCGGAGAGCATCATGTACAGGAAGTTCTCCACAGAGAGTGATGTATGGAGCTTTGGAGTCATTATGTGGGAGATCTTCACCTATGGGAAACAGCCATGGTTTCAGTTATCTAATAATGAGGTAAATGTTCACAAAGAGAAAAGGAGCAGAACTTCAGTGTGAATATGACATTTTTAGAATGTGAGTGTGATCTCTACAGGAGGGGTGTCAAGCTGTCAGAGATCAGGTTAGCATCTTACATCTTGCCACACAAAAAGTTCTGTTTAAAAACCTTGTGAGCCATCTACATAGACAGTATTAAGTAGGGATGGAACGATTCACTCAACTCACAATGCAATACGATTCACGATACTGGTTTCACAATACAATTCTCTCACGATTTTTTTTTAAACCCCATAAATCATAAGCAGTGTCTCAGAATAAGCTGTTTGCAGTTTCTATGCAATGTGACGTCACACTGCACAGGCCCCGCCCATGACTGCTGACGGAGTACTGCCCTATTAGCATAGGCCCCGCCCTGAGTGAGCTGTACACAGTCCACCATGTTTATCTCCTCGCCAGAGCGTTTAACAGCAGCATTCAAGTAAGAAATGTATTCTTATTAAAGCTACTAAAGATATTCAATCAAGAGCAATGAGTGATTTTATAATCATTTACACAATGTCATAATTTGTTTTCATGACAAATTTATTTAAACATATTAAATAATTAAAACATTACTAACAGGTAAAGTAAATATAATGAATATATAAGCTAATATAGTGCATATATTTCCCCTCTAGAGTTAATTTCTCTAGTGAACTAACATGCTGGACACTAAATGACTTGCCTGAGGTAAATGTAATGCTATATGAGATACTATTCTCACGCTTTTTCCTGTTGTGGCGGTTAGCAAACAGCGTCACATTACTGCGCACGCCCCTTCTGGATTGGAGTGTGAATCGAATGTGACTGACTGTATTCGTCATCTACTGTATGCACCGAACAGTGACATCCGTACCGTGATGGTCCAGGACGAATACATTTACCGTTACACCCCTAGTGACTAGCAAACAAAAACAATCTCTAGCGTTAATTTTGATCATGGCTTTTCTTAAAAAGAAACGAAGATGTGTGTGTGTGTGTGTGTGTGTGTGTGTGTGTGTGTGTGTGGAGCAAGTGGTGGTTTGTTGTTGTCTCTCTAATTGTCTGCACTCCTATTGGCTTAACACTAACCCCATTGTTGGGGGTAACACATTACAAGTAACTTGAGTTACATAAGATTACGCATTACTTTTTTTCAATTTACAACAAAATATCTAAGTTACTTTTTCAAATAAAGTAACGCAAGTTACTTTTTCACATTTATTGACCGACAACTTTCCTGTCCTCATGTTGAGAGAAATAAACTTTCCAAGGTGTTGTGTGCGCTGTGTGAACATGATGGTTATTGTAGTTCTAGACTAAATTTGAACATGCATTTACTCATCTCACTTGCACGAAAACATTCAGTATTCCTCAAAATGAATAAAAACAGTGAAATGCAATCAGAATTTAATTTTATGCAAACCTGTAATAATTACCTATATTAAATTACACAAATATACTTTATGCATTTAATCTCACTTTATTAACCAGTGTCTTTGCTGCTGACCTTCAGTGTTCTAATTCAACCATACTAATGAGTAAAAATTACTTTAGATTAGATTTAGAAATAAGAGTGTTGAACTTCCTCCTCCTGTATCCTATTCTTCTTCAATCCAGAATGGCAGCACAGCTGAAAGGTTTGTTTGAGCTGCGCCCTCTACTGTACAGGCATAAATATGCATTTCCTTTAGCCTGAGGCTTATTCATTTCACTTTTGGTGTGAAAGGACCTTAACATTTGCCAAAAATAGAACTTTTTTTGTTGTTATTAAAAAACAAACAAGCAAGCCCAGCCCAGGTGAGAAAAAGTAAAGCAAAAGTAATGTAACACATTACCGCAACAACGCATTACCGCAACACATTACATCACTTAACATCAAAGACATTCAGAAAGTCCTTTACGCTCTGGGAAAAGCCACGCCTGTCCACTTGGACATCCTCGGCTGAGACTGGTGCAACGTCTCTCACCAGAATCCAACACAATCCAAAAAGTAATGTAACACATTACTTTTCATAAAAAGTAACTAAGTAACGCAATTAGTTGCTTTTTTAGGGAGTAACGCAATATTGTAATGCATTACTTTTAAAAGTAACTTTCCCCAACACTTACTAACTATCAGGAGTTTACTGTGAGTGAATTATGGGAATGGTACAAACAGAGAGTTTGTCTCAAATCTCACATTTGTTTTATCCAATTTTGCTGTATCGGGCTGGTCGGGATGCTCAAACAACAAGTCATAGTGTGCAACATTACTTATTTGACTCTGCATATGAAAAAGCATAAACAAATTGCACACAACATCTCTAAATCAATTCCACACATTTGCTCATTTCTGTCTCTCTCTTTTTTGCAGGTCATTGAATGCATTACCCAAGGTCGTGTTCTAGACAGGCCTCGCCTGTGTCCTAAGGAGGTGTACGACCTCATGTTAGGCTGCTGGCAAAGAGAGCCGCAACAACGACTGAACATCAAAGACATTCAGAAAGTCCTTTACGCTCTGGGAAAAGCCACGCCTGTCTACTTGGACATCCTCGGCTGAGACTGGTGCAACGTCTCTCACCAGAATCCAACACAATCCAGGAATAACCAAACAAGCCCTTTTCCCGCGTCGGCGCTCCACTGTAAAAACACCAACACGTCGGAGATGGACTTTAAGTGCCTGCAACACTTTTTTCGATACACTGGGTATACTTAAAAAAAAGTTAAAAATATTTAAAAACAAACTTTTACATTTTGTTTACTGGTACAGTATATAGTGTACAGAATTATTCTACAAAGACAAAAAATGTTTCCTAAGAAGTGGCGGTGAAAGCAGAATGTTGCCTTCGATGTGGCGGCACTGTGTTTGAGAAATGATTTTCAGTGTTTCATTTTATAAGCATATATACACATATATGAATATATTTTTATTTATTTTGTTTCATTTTGAAGGTGAAGTATGGGTGCCTGTCATGTTTAGTGCTGTTGATATATTATCTTTTCAAGACGGCTGCTCTTTGGTTCTGCTCTGCTTTAACAGCTGGGATGTCGTGAGGAAAGCCTTATTACGTTTTGATTATTTTCCCACTGCTGCGGTCAGCATCTTTCTCTTTTATTTTTTTGTTCCTGCAACTTTGATTTGATGATCTATAGCTCTTAAGCGGGCAACTTGGAACCTTTAGAATACTAAAGCGTTGATATATTTTCATCATACGTGATTGTATATACTGTACATTTATATTCTTGTCAACCTGTTAACTTATTTTTATGTGTTTTGATTTTTTTTTTTTTGACACAAGGGTTATTTTGTGACTTACTCTTTAGAAAGGGTCAGCCAGGAGAGAACATAAATATCACACAGTATCTTAAAATGAGCACTTGACGGCTCATTATTAATACAGGGTCTCTAATACTGTTCGAGGGAAAACACATCACGGTCTGTAACCATGCTACCGTATATTTCTGATCACCAAACTGAATGTGGTAAAACTAGAACTAAACTGCAGGTTCGCTGTCACTGAGATCCTAAAATGACACATGTTTGAATTAATGTTTCGCCATCGCATCTAAAGTTAACGATTTCATGTTGTTGTATGTAGCTAAACAGTTCTATGTTATTCCAGGGGCTGTTTCTCTGAGATGTTTGTCGATACGACACCAAATCTTTTTGACATCAGGATTTCGGTGTCAACGGATTCTCTCGCCTCTTTGCAGTACCACAGATATTTGCAAACAACATATTAAAATGTATGTTTAGAATAAGTATTAAATAAATATCAGAACCTTGTCAAATTAAATCCTTTCTGTTCGTTGTGTTTAGGCCGTCCTTTGTTTGTTCAAAGATTTGTGGCATAACCTAGTTTTGTCTGTAGTGCCTTTGTCATTGTCACGCCTGGATATGCCCTTTATTCTGCTCTTGAAGCAAAGTAGAGAGGAATCGAACTGGTTGTGGCCACCATAAGCATGAGGAAATGTGTTTGAATAACAGTCTTTGGTTGGTCCACACAACTTATGCAGTGCCTTGCTGACTAGCAGTTATCTGGGGAAAAAGCCTGTGGGTCCTAACATATTTTAATGTGGCCATTTCTTTAAAAGATTTTATTAAAATAATTCCTTGTAATAAAACAGACATTTTAAAATACGCACAGTAGAATGAGCAAATCATATGTATTCAGCAGTGCGTTTAGTTTATTCATGTTGAAATTGAGGCCATTTATTTAATTTAAATGATTAAACCATTAGATGTAAAATATGCTTGTATGCCTGCAATGGAAAAATTGTATGCTATATTATATTATATATATATATATATATTGCAAGTTATGCAATTACCATATTTATATATGTCAACACTTGATATATTTTTGATCAAATTTAACATGGACATCTAAAAACATGCCCAGGTTATATTTCACTCAAAAATGACAAGAAAGAAATAATAAATTATATTTTGCTTCAAAAATTAAGCTTGGCTTTAGGTCCAGTAGGATATTTGAAATAGCATTGTAATATTTCATGACAATTAAGCACATGCAACCTCCAATTCTCATTAATATAATGTGAAACATACACACCACCGATCAGGCATAACATTATGAGCACTGACAGGTGAAGAGAATAACACTGATTATCTCTTCATCACGGCACCTGTTAGTGGGTGGGATATATTAGGCAGCAAGTGAACATTTTGTCCTCAAAGTTGATGTGGAAAAATGGACAAGCGTAAGAATTTGAGTGAGTTTCACAATGGCGAAATTGTGATGGCTAGACGACTGGGTCAGAGCATCGCCAAAACTGCAGCTCTTGTGGGGTGTTCCCGGTCTGCAGTGGTCAGTATCTATCAAAAGTGCTCCAAGGAAGGAACAGTGGTGAACCGGAGACAGGGTCATGAATGCACGTGGGGAGCGAAGGCTGGTCCGTGTGGTCCGATCCAACAGACGAGCTATATAAGCTCAAATTGCTCAAGAAGTTAATGCTGGTTCTGATAGAAAGGTGTCAGAATACACAGTGCATCGCAGTTTGTTGCGTATGGGGCTGCATAGCCGCAGACCAGTCAGGGTGCCCATGCTGACCCCTGTCTACCGCCGAAAGAGCCAACAGTGGGCACGTGAGCATCAGAACTGGACCACGGAGCAATGGAAGAAGGTGGCCTGGTCTGATCAATCATTTCTGATAAATTCACGTGGATGGCCAGGAGCGTGTGCGTTGCTTACCTGGGGAACACATGGCACCAGGATGCACTATGGGAAGAAGGCACGCTGGCGGAGTCAGTGTGATGCTTTGGGCAATGTTCTGCTGGGAAACCTTGGGCCCTGCCATCCATGTGGATGTTACTTTGACACGTACCACCTACCTAAGCATTGTTACAGACCATGTACACCCTTTCATGGAAACGGTATTCCCTGGTGTCTGTGGCCTCTTTCAGCAGGATAATGCGCCCTGCCACAAAGCAGAAATGGTTAAGGAATGGTTTGAGGAGCACAACAACGAATTTGAGGTGTTGATCCCCCAGATCAGGTGCCAGATACCACAGCACACCTTCAGGGGTCTAGAGGAGTCCATGCCTCGATGGGTCAGGGCTGTTTTGGCAGCAAAAGGGGGACCAACACAATATTAGGAAGGTGGTCATAATAGTAATGCATTTATACATTATGATAGTATGTTACATTGATTTTAATATATTCTGATTTAATGGGAATCACTGAGAATTACAAAAGAAATGAGAATTTATTTTGTTATGAAAATGTCACAATGCAAATTTATTAATATTGGGTTAATTTTCAGCATCTTAAGGCTTTACATAAAATGTTTTGCATAAAGAAAATATTTACTTATTTGGGGGTGAAATAAAACATGGACATCTTATACATGGACAATATAGATAAGGAGCATGACAAAGTGCAAATTATAAGATGAAGAACAGACTTGTCGTTCACTGAAGGGCTTAGTCTGCAAATATGGCATCCTGGTTCTGAAATAATTTAAGCATCACAGTTTCCAATGGATAACTAGAGGTTACTCTGGACAATGTATAATTTCTCCATCGCAAATGATGACCGTATGGCTTTAAAAGTGATAGCATTTGATACTCTACCCCTAACTGGAACTCTGTATGTATGAGCTAAGGGTTAGTTCACCCAAAAATGAAAATTATCCCATAATTTACTCACCCTCAAGCCATCCTAGCTGTATATGACTATCTTCTTTCAGACAAAAACAATCGGAGATATATTCAAAAATATCCTTAGTCCTCCAATGTTTATAATGGTTGTGAATGGGAACCCAAATAAAAAAAATAAAATAAAAAAAAATACATCCATCCATAAAAAAAAAATAAATAAAAAATTAATCCATACGACTCCAGTGGGTTAATAAAGGCCTTTTGAAGCTAAGGAATGCATTTTTGTAAGAAAAATATCCATATTTAAAACTTTATAAAAATAACGATCTTCCGGCGGACGACCGTACACAGAATGCGCAAGTTGACATGCGCCAAATGAGTAACTCGTGACACAATGTATGATGTAGGATGTAGGAGTATTGTAAGCTTAGACGCCTCTCACGGTTCAAACAAATAGGGCTGGGCAACAAACTCAAGCTTCTCTTCTCTTCTCTTCTCTTCAAAATCCTCCGACATTTCTCTTTTTCTCGTTTTAGACTTCTAATTCTTGGCCGGTGTTTTGTTTTGCTCCGCGTTCGTCATTGCGTGGGGTCAAATGTTGCTCTTCCACCCAAATCAACGTGCACAGTATGCATACGGTCGTCTGCCAGAAGCTAGTTATTTGAATTTATAAAGTTTTAAATAGGGATATTTTTCTTAGAAAAATGCATCCCTTTGCTTCAAAAGGCCTTTTATTTAACCCTCTGGAGTCATATGAATTCTTTTTTTTTTTTTTTTTTTTAATGGATGTATGTATTTTTTTTCCTTTTAAAATTTGGGTTCCCATTCACAACCATTATAAACCTTGGAGGACTAAGGATATTTTCAAATATATCTCAGATTGTGTTCATCTGAAAGAAGATGTGATTGCTTCAGGCAGATGAAGATGTTCCCTGTCAATGGTGTTATCGTAAAGAAAGGGGATTTTCAGGGAACATTGTGAAACCCAGCTGTTTCAGTGTCACTATTGAGTCTCTGAAAGGGTCGTGAAACCCGTGAGATGTGAACATACTGTATGTACAGACTGCACATCATTGAAAACACTAAAGGTACTTGTTAAGTTTATTTATAAGTGGAAATTAGTTATCTTTGCATTTTTTTTAGAGCAATTTCTGTCTTCCGATTTGAAAAGCAAAGTCGGAGCAACATCACGGCTTCTGACGTCAATGCTTAATACCAGCAAGATCCGGAGTTGTGATTGGCTGCCGGGGCTCCAGTCGGGGCTGGACGAACGAGCTACCGTCAACCGTTTCTGAGCGCTTCTCTGCATTTATTCATGACAAAGAGCTCAATAATTCAAATTACTAATGAGAATGAACTCTTTTAATCCAAGCACTGCGCTGTATTAGGCATGAGATAGCATTACAGCAGAGAATTCAAATGACGCGCGGTGTCCATTCACTTCTTGCCTGTTGTCCTTCAGGCACATATAAGTGTATGTTTCCTCAGTAACACAAAAGTGCTGTTTGCTTTTTTCCCCGCGAAACATTTAGAGCTGCAGTTTGACTACAAACACATGGGAAATATCACTGTAATATTTAATATGTAAGAACACGGAGCGATCATGAGAGTGGTTTAACAACATTTCGTCACGTGGAACATAGATTATATATGGACTGAAGTAAGCAGACATATTTCATATAATCTATTGCTCATTAACCAGCACCGTGTATGCGCACATTTCATCACGTCTTCAAATGTTCAGATATGCAATTGGACACTGATTCAGCCTTACATCTGATAATCGCAATGGCATGATGAATTATTCTGAAAGACAGAAGACCATGTAGACCGAAAATTCAAAGAACAATGGACAAAAAAGTAACTATGCCTTTATTGCTTCTGTGTTAAATTGACGTGTGCCGTCCGTTCAGAGACTATAGTGCTCGTATACGTGATGAAAATATTAGACCTTTTAAATGTTCTTCCGTGTTTGTCCCTCGTTTGTTGTCATAGGATTATATTTTTAAAACACATCAAGTTGCCCTCAACTTTTTTCCTCCTCTCATATGTTAATATTCATTATTCTGTATAATGAGTGTGTTGCAGGTCTTTGTTATATTGGTTGTTGTCTACCCTCTTCCCCCCCTCTACAATCCCACTTTTCAACAGCTTTACACGCACATTTCTTGAGACTTTTTCCAGCTCTGAGACCAGGCTAAAGCAGGGGGGGTTTCATGACACTTTAAGGGTGCACAGACTGAGCACTAAACCTACAGGGGTTGGACAATGAAACTGAAACACTGGCCAATATAAGGGGCTTTCACACGGAACCTTTTCATAGTTCCTATTGGCTGAAGTACCCGGATTTTTCCGTGTTCGCACCGTAGGAACTAGGAACAATTTTAGTTCTAAGAACTAATTTTGGGGGAACTAAATTAGCTCCTACTTCAGAGTAGGATCTAAACCAGCACTATAGGAACTATCAGTGACATGAGTGTACGTTGATTGGTCAAACGCATATTAAACACCGGCACTCTGTGTTTTTAAAAAGCCGTGTAAACATATTTACTTCACGAACATGGAAAACAGCGATAACGGCATTTACCTGCTGTCTGCAGGGTTGTGTTCTTTTCTCCGCCTCGATGATATGTAATACTGAAAGTTATCATAGGAGATTTTGTCTCTTAGCCCCAATTTTTGCTCTTAGAACTATTCGGTGCGAAAGCCCCTATAGAGTTGGAGCTTTCAGGCCTATATATGCGCAGCCTTGTGGCCAATCTTCACTGATTTTACATTCTATCAGTAAGAGCAGAATGTGAAGGTTGAATTAGCAGAGCAATAACACAGCTGTACATAAAATATTGCAATCCACAGAACATAATGGAAGACATATCAGAGTTGAAAAGAGGACAAATTGTTGGTGCACGTCTCGCTGGCTCATCTGTGAGCAGGAGAGCAAGTCTTTGTGGTGTATCGAAGGTTATGTTATCCAGGGTAATATCAGCCTACCACCACGTAAGATGAACCACATCCAACAGGAGTAACTGTTGACGCAAGACAAAGCTGTCTGAAAGAGATGTCCAGGCACTAACCCGGATTGTATCCAAAAAACATAAAACCACAGCTGCCCAAATCACTGCAGAATTAAATGCGCACCTCGACTCTCCTGTTTCCACCAAAGCTGTTCATCAGGAGCTCCACAGAGTCAATATTCATGGTCGGGCTGCTATAGCCAAACCTTTGGTCACTCATGCCAATGCCAAATGTTGGTTTCATTGGTGCCAATAGTGCAAATCTTGGGCTGTGGACAATGTGAAACATGTATTGTTCTCTGATGAGTCCACCATCACTGTCTTTCCCACATCTGTGGGAGTTACGGTGTGGAGAAGCCCAAAAGATGCTCAACACCCCAACTGTTGCTGCCCAGAGTGAAGAACAGGGTGGATCAGTGATGGTTTGGGCTGGAATATCATGGTATTCCCCACTGTACTTGATGGGCTGCCAAGTGCAAAGGTCTACCAAACTATTCCGGAGGACCATGTGCGCCTAAAGGTTCAATCATTGTTCCTTGAAAGGGGTGCCGTTTATCAGCATGATAATACACCAATACACACAGCAAGACTTGTGACAGAATGGTTTTATGAACATGGAAGTGAAGTTGAACATCTCACCATGGCCTGCACAGTCACCAGATCTGAATATTATTAAGCCACTTTGGGGTGTTTTGGAGGAGCAAGTCAGAAAACGTTTTCCTTCACCAGCATCATATAGTGACCTGAACACTATTCTGGAAGAGGAATGGCTTAGAATCCCTCCGGCGACTGTGAAGGACCTATATCTGTCATTCCCAAGACAAACTGATGCTGTATTGGCCACAAAAGGAGGTCCTACACCATACTAATAAATTATTGTGGTCTGAAACCACAAAATGTGGACTGTAATACATTTTAGAGTTATTATTTTACTGTGTTAGATTAGTATTCATGAAATAATGACAAGTATGAAGCCAGTATTAAGGCACGAATTGGAGGCAGATCTTTTGACTTTCCAGTAAGCAATTTCTATACAGTCAAACTCATGTTTTCACCAGAAATTAAAAGATATCATAGTCAAAAACATTCTGTGACAAAGGAAAAGATTATCAAGAACGATATCTGACAAACCTAACAAAATGCTTCTCTATCCAAAATTTCTAAACTGTTTAGAAACATTATAGATGTAGTTTTAATTCTTTAAATGTTCAATACTGATACTAAATATTGAGTGATACTGAAAACTAATAGTCTGCACTTCAACCTCACAATCATTACACCATTTCATAGGCACAGTGTTAAAAGTTTTAGAGCACAATGTTTGGCAGAAGTAACCAGCCGATGCACATTACGACCATATTAAATGCTTAGTTTGGCAGGTGAAAATTACTCCCAAGAGAACGGCCCTATTTAGAAACAGTATATCTAGATAAGTGATGACAGAATATTATGAATTATTGTGCACTGTTGCACCATAATCAAGTGTAAAATTTTTTCAGTGTAACTCTCTTTCCGATTTTTGGTAAATAAAAAAGGGGGGTGGGGAAGATCTCGGAATTTTCTTCGAAATCAAACCAAGCAAAGCCAGTGACTGATCCAAATATGGAAAACGGGAACAAAGGGAGAGTCACATTGAGGAACTGTACGTATTCGCGGTGCTCATGTCACCCTAGAGCAATATCCAATTCCGACGACAGGTGTTGACACCTAGATTAACCTTGGTTTGCAGAGAGCCAGGCTGCCGAGAGCTTATTAGAATGCACTGGGGATGGGAGCTCCACTCCAGGGCTGTAACCCTCAGGGGCTTTGCCTGCTGTGTGTGTCTGACAGCTCGACTACATGTCTGAGTGTGAGTGTGTACCATCTAAAAGAGGACGTGTGGACGGTGAAAACATCGCATTACTGCACACACAGCCGTGCACCGTGCAGTGTTTGTCAACCCTGTTTTCCTTTCATGTGCACGCTTTTGCTCAAACTTAAATTTGATTTAAAATAAGAAAAAAAGGTTTTAAATTCAAACTCTCTCTAATTTATTTATAAACTTCTGGTGGGGGTAGCATCACCCCTCACCTGGACTGTGAAAATAGATTTTATTGATGAAATAGAATAGAATACACTGTAAAAAATTGCTGTAAAAAAACAAACAAACAAACAAAAAACAGCCAAATTCTGACAGTAACATACTGTTTTCCATTAAAGCAGTAATGTGCTGTAGAAAACAATGCATTCTGGGCAATATTTTTCACGTCAAGCAACTACTGTTAATTTACAGCCCATTTTCAACAGTAATCTACTGTATTTATGTATTACAGTTTTGTACTGTAGTACGCAATGCATTGTGGGCTGGTGCATTTTTGAAGTAATAGCACAATGGCGCTAAACAGGTGTTTCACAGGAATTTGAGTACGAGCTTCCTATCCGTGTTTGTGGCGCTCATGACAGGAATATATGTAAGCAATAAGGTACGAGATTATTGCTTTTATAAACCGATTACCACACAATACAAATATTAAAGCCAAAAATATGTATCAATGCAACTTTCATGAAGTGAACTTTCACTAAAAGCCTTCCTTCCGCCGGAAAAAATAGTCCCTGACCGTGAACAGCAACAGAAGTTACATTATTATGCCATTAGATGGCGGTAAAGCCTGTCTTTACGAGTGTGTCAGTCAGTAGCAAAGACTTTTACATTGAAAAGACTGAATTGTTGTGAACACGGAACAAGACGCAACTGACAAAAGCTTTGACTTGCGCTGTCAGTCATGGGAAAACCCCTTAACTGTTAAAAGGACAGGATAATACATCGGACATTTAAACAGATTTTTTATTATGAACATAGGACTGACCTGAAGGAAAATGCTAAATCTGAATGCAGGTAATAAACTCACTCGATCTTTTTCTCACAACACTCTTCTACATAATAGACCCTTTTCACAGACTGTGATAACGCATTTCAACGGTCATCAATATCGTAAATCCTGCAAAGTTTTTTATATTTTCATTTTTAAAAAAACGTATGTACATTTATAACATTATACTTAGTATTATATTACCGTTGCAAACATAGTTAACACTGCTGTGAGGGTGTTTCTAATACAGCGGCTGTGGAAGTGATGGTAAAAATGACATCTTTCTCTTTTCTGACTGCCATTATCAATCGCTCTTTTTTTTTTTTTTCCTCCTTTGAAAGTTGTAAAAACACTATTGTGGAGTTTTTCTTTAACTATTTGAGCAAATGGAAACACAAAAAAATACATTTAATGTACTCTTTTATTCACTGCTATAGAATTTTACCCAACTATGACAACTTCCGCTTCTGAGAAACCCGGGAATGTGAAAAGGGTCTATATAGTAAGCTTCAATGAACAATATCAATTGAGAACAAACAGTTTACATTGCTAAGAGTGGTTGCTAAAGGTGTTGTGTAGTGATACACAGAACCATTGGGTGAAGCGGTCATAGCCGTGTTTTATCGTGAATAGAACACAGCTATTGACCAATCAAGGACAGGAACCAACCGTTTTATAAGTGGAAAATATAACTAATCGAAGTGGAGAGGAGAGGGAACTTTGAAAATGACTGCAGTGAGGAGCGCATTCTTTTAAAACTGGACTGTGACTGTGGTGAGCAGAAAGAACTGAAACTGAAAGCGGCGCCTGAAACGAACCTGTGTTCGCGACGCTTAACTGAGTTAACGCTTAACGGAAACTGACTGCAGCGAGGAGTGCATGCTTTTTAAAAGCACATCATTTTTCTCTCACATCCAAATCACTCAAACATCCAAATCACTTCAGTGTTTATTTAGGCTTTCAGACTGTGTATTTCTTTGTGGCACTCAGCCTGATGGTTTTGGCTGTAGAGCTCGTTGGCGGGAGAAAAAAAACAGTTATTTCAACTATATGAAATAACTGGTCAAATTGTTCTTAAACATTATTGATTATCAAACTTTTAAAACGTTTCGTTTAACTGTATAAGCTATATAACAGAGTTTGAGTTTGTATTCATTTCTACACTTTTTCTTACAAATGTTCACATTGCTTTTTTTATATTTTTGTCCATATTGGGTGTTCTTGCTTATAAACAAACGTTAACCTTTTTATTAGTCTATTATTGTTGATTGTCTTTTTACTTTAGTAACTTCCTATGTGAATTTAATTTCCAACCTTTTGGGGTTCCCTTTTTGACTAGAGCTGTGTTGCTAAAATGACTCAAATTGGGTTGTTTTTACATTTGCAGCGCTTCTAGGTTTTACATCAGAACATATCGTTCAGACGTAAACACGGAAGCTCTGCAACGTAAATAGTGTAGCAGAATGATTTTTTTTAAATAAAGTTGTTATTTTTATTGTGTTTTTGCGCAAAAAAAAAGCATTCTCATCGCTTCATAATATTAAGGTTGAACCACTGCAGAAACGTGGACTATTTTAACAATGTTTTTACTACTTTTCTGGACCTTGAATGTGGTTGCTTTCAATGGAGGATAAAAAAAAACCTCTTGGATTTCATCAAAATATCTTAATTTGTGATTTCCAAAGATGAATGAAGGTCTTACGGGAGTGGAACAATATGAGGTTAAGTAATTAATGACAGAAATGTCATTTTTGGGTGAACTAACTCTTTAATACCATAGAATTACAGTATATAGCTGGCGACTCTGCTGCCAGTATTTTACTATAAAATAAAAAACACTGTATTTAATTTTTAAGGTAATAAGCTGTAAAGCAATTTCACAGTATTCATAGCATAGAATTACAGTAGATTGCTGGCGACTCTGCTACCAGTACTTTACTGTTATTTTACACAGAAATTTTTTACAGTGTACATTTTTTTTTTTTTATAATCACAATTGCCAAGTGCATAGGCTTTCTAGAATTGATATTAGGCTACTATAGCAACATTTTAGGTAAGGACAGTCTGTTTCATAAAGTCACATTTATATTTGGTGGTGGTATCATGGTAACATCTGTATTCTTAATTTTTCTTTTTGTTTTATGTAGTAATATTATTCAATGCTCTGCCATCTGTATACATAATCTCAGCCTCCGACCACTGGCTGAACGTCTGATGCATATACAACCCGAATTCTGGAAAAGTTGGGACGTTTTTTAAATTTGAATAAAATGAAAACTAAAAGACTTTCAAATCACATGAGCCAAGATTGTATTCACAATCAAACATAGATAACATAACAAATGTTTAAACAGAGAAATTTTACACTTTTATCCACTAAATGAGCTCATTTCAAATTTGATGCCTGCTACAGGTCTCAAAAAAGTTGGCACAGGGGCAACAAATGGCTGAAAAAGCAAGAAATTTTGAAAAGATTCAGTTGGGAGAACATCTAGCAACTAATTAAGTTAATTGATTTTAGGTCTGTAACATGATTAGATAAAAAAGGGATGTCTTAGAGAGGCAGAGTCTCTCAGAAGTAAAGATGGGCAGAAGCTCTCCAATCTGTGAAAGAGTGCGTAAAAAGACTGTGGAATACTTTAAAAACAATGTTCCTCAACATCAAACTGCAAAGGCTTTGCAAATCTCATCATCTACAGTGCATAACATCATCAAAAGATTCAGAGAAACTGGAGAAAGGGACAAGGCCGAAGACCTTTATTGGATGCCCGTGGTCTTTGGGCCCTCAGACGACACTGCATCACTCATCGGCATGACTGTGTTAATGACATTACTAAATGGGCCCAGGAATACTTACAGAAACCACTGTCGGTAAACACAATCCGTCGTGCCATCTGCAGATGCCAACTAAAGCTCTATCATGCAAAAAGGAAGCCATATGTGAACATGGTCCAGAAGCGCCGTCGTGTCCTGTGGGCCAAGGCTCATTTAAAATTGACTGTTTCAAAGTGGAAAAGTGTTCTATGGTCAGACGAGTCCAAATTTGACATTCTTGTTGGAAATCACAGACGCCGTGTCCTCCGGGCTAAAGAGCAGGGAGATCTTCCAGCGTGTTATCAGTGTTCAGTTCAAAAGCCAGCATCTCTGATGGTATGGGGGTGCATAAGTGCATATGGTATGGGCAGCTTGCATGTTTTGGAAGGCACTATGAATGCTGAAAGGTATATAAAGGTTTTCAGACGCCATCTATTTCAGGGAAGGCCTTGTGTGTTTCAGCAGGACAATGCAAAACCACATACTGCAGCTATTACAACAGCATGGCTTCGTCGTAGAAGAGTCCGGGTGCTGAATTGGCCTGCCTGCAGTCCAGATCTTTCACCTATAGAGAACATTTGGCGACCAAAATTCCAACACCAAAACTCCAGAAACTCATAACCTCGATGCCCAGACGTCTTCAAACTGTTTTGAAAAGGAGAGGAGATGCTACAACATGGTAAACATGCCCCCGTCCCAACTATTTTGAGACCTGTAGCAGGCATCAAATTTGAAATGAGCTCATTTTGTGCATAAAATTGTAAAATTTCTCAGTTTAAACATTCGTTATGTTATCTATGTTCTATTGTGAATAAAATATTTGAAAGTCTTTTAGTTTTCATTTTATTCAAATTTAAAAAAAAAGTCCCAACATTTCTAGAAATTTGGGTTGTAAGTCTGATGATTCCGATACATTTAATAAATAAATAAAAAATAGAGGGAAAAAATATAAAGAGATTGATTTCAGCAGTCAGAAAAAAAAGAATGATGTCAAATTTGGCGTCTGTGAAAATGTCCATTGGAAAACACTCAATTTACCAACAACGAATTGTACCACCAATAGCTTTGTGTTTGCACACAATGTTTGCAATCACACAATTCACTAAATTTGCACAACGCAGTTCCTGATGTTGCTAGTCAGTTCGGAGTCACTCGGCTCTTTAAAATGCAGATATACGATCAGTTCTCGTGCTCTCCTCTGTCATTTTGATCTTTTGATGAATTCCTGCTGCTATGATCAATAGAAAAGTAAATATTACATTTCATTTACTGCCTGCTTTCCGTGGGCAACAATATGATGCTAATTGCACAAGACAAATAGCGCTGAGCTCTGAGAATGGGACACAATCTGTAATGAGCCTAATTTACATAAGATTTGTGTTTGTGCTGAAAAGAATGACAATGACTTAATTTAAATACTATTTCAGTGCATTTAGCACCATTTAGCATGTCACAGCCGTGAATGTGATTTGCTACTTGCGGTTGATAGCTGGTGACCAGCAAGGGGTCAATGTTTTCCCAGGTGTTTTGGCCCCTGCTGGTAGATGTTGAGCATTTTTCTCCATTTCACATTGGCCATGTTTTCCAACAAAATAAACTTTTTTGCAAGCATCAAAAATATTCTATTATTGTATAGTAGATGTCTGTCCAGTGATCAGTTGTTTTTGGAGGGTTCTTAAAAGAGTGAAATAGACTTATATTCCCCTGTCTGCTGCCTTTGACATCGCATCTCAGGACAGCCACTAGCAAAGGGTTTTGGACTGTGGTGTTGTTCTGGTATCAGCCAATCAGGGTTGTAATTTTCCTACATACATTTTCCTACAAATAATATATGAAAATTTGGCCCGTTTGGAAACAGTTTTTTCTGCATCCTAGCCCTGAACAAATGATGTATCACAGCTTAATTCAGATTGGAAATACAATGATTAGTTGTCAGGCAGATGCATGGTGCCCTTTACATCTGAACTCCACAAACAATTTATACTGACTGCGGATTACTTAATTGGCCTTTTGATCAGAGCGGAAAGCAAACATTCCAGTCATTTCATCTAAAAGTTCTTCATGGCTATCACGAACTACTTTCTATCAATTACGCACCAGGGATGAATTATGCGCTTAAAAGCTGCACTTTCTTTATTCCATGATATAATGCTTTTATGTTTGCTTTTGCTTTTTGAGTTGAAAATAATATACAGTATTATGCTGTATCTAATTGACAGATCAAATTATTTCATAAGCTACAAAAACATGTAATTTTCATATTTCAAAAGACTGAACATTATGTAACCACGACTTAAAACTAAGTTTTTGCCACACCTGCCAATGGCCAGTGACTTAAGGTGTTAGTTCACCCAAAAATGAAAATGATGTCATTAATTACTCACCCCCGGGTCGTTCCACATCCACAAGACCTTCGTTCATCTTCGGAACACAAATTAAGATCTTTTGATAAGTCTGAGAGGTTTCTGTCCCTTCATAGAAACCCAATGCAACTACCACTTTCAAGGTCCAGGAAGGTAGGAATGACATCATTAAAGTACTCCATGTGACTCCAGTGGTTTAACCTCAATTTTATGAAGTGACGCAAGTGCTTTGTTTGCGCAAAAAAACATAATTTACCACTTTACTTACAAAAATATTGACCTGCAACGCACATTCACGAGATCTTCACGGCACATGCGTTTTGTGTTCACGTGAGAGCTGACATTGTTGCGTGAACATGCTTTGGATAATATTAATTTGTAAATAAAGTGGTAAATTAAGTTTTTTTTTTTTTTTCTTTTGCACTCACTTCGCTTTGTAAAATTGAGTTTAAGCCACTGGAGTCACATGGAGTAGTGAATGACGTCTTTCCTACCTTTCTGGAACTTGGAGTGGTAGTTGCGTTGGATCTCTGTAGAGGGACAGAAACCTCTCAGACTTCATCAAAAAGATCTTAATTTGTGTTCTGAGATGAACGAAGGTCTTACGGGTGTGGAACGACATGAGGGTGAGTAATTAATGACAGAATTTTCATTTTCGGGTGAACTAACCCTTTAAGAAAATTTACTGGCCATAAGTATTTTTTACTGGCCATGAAACTACTTTTGCAAAAACAGGTAGTTATGACAGCAAAATTTTAGGTACCAGTGAAAATTCACATTTCTCTACTCCATTTCAGGTAGGTCTAACAGTAAGTTTTCAGGTACAGAAATTTAATAAATTAATCAAATGTTAAATAATCACTGCATAGTCTTCACTGTATAAATTAAACAGATTAATCCTCATTAAAGTTAAAAAAAGTTATTCAGACAAGAGCAGTGAGTGAGTTTCTCTTTGTCTTTTGTTGTTTGATTTACATTAAAAACAAAGAGAGAAGCAGGTTTATTAAGCTGCCGTCACTTTAAGTCCTGCACAGATCCAATATCGGCTACTGATACTGTACACGTGCATTTTCTTTCTCAACTATTTACGTTCACTTAAGACATAACCGACTATGTTTACTAGCATACTTTGTGTGAATTTATTTTTTTCAAGTGCAAGTCGTGAAAAAGAGAGCTCAATTCAGTTCTCACGCACTTTGGATGTTTGCACACAGAAAACTTCCCACACAGCATGTGAGCAATGAATTAAGTTCCCTTTCACGTCTTCTTGCACTTGAATATTTAAATTGCCGAGGCTAAACTTTCGTGACGGGCAGCACTGGCCCGTCAACTGTCCCGAGTCTCATTCACGTTTGTTTACGTTCATGTTCTCACAACATTGCATTGTTAGAATTCATAAAAATGTTACCGACCAACTGGTAATTGACACTTTCATATACTCGCCAACACAGATTTTTACTCTCATTCGGTGCTTGGCGAGTGTTATTTTAAGCGCTGTATGAAACCATTAAAAGCATTATAATAAAATATATAAATAGTTCATGTACATGCAGACATGAGTTCATGTAAATTAATCATATTTTAATGAAATTTCAAATGGTTTGAATATACATTAACTATTTATTTAATAAGAATATGAGCAATAACAATGGTGCCTTAGCACACACAACTAATAATGTTTGTTAAATATATTATGAAGAGTCTGAAATATCCTCAGCTGTTTTTGCTCCTAAGTAGGATTTCTCACATACTGTTCGGCATGAGTAATAACTTAACTTTGAAAAACTGAACCTTATCTTGAAACAGAACACATCTTGTCTGTGTCTTTAAACTGTCATTTAAAGATAAAAATACCTGTATCACAGCTTTATTACATCCTCACAGTAACTGCTGCGCTCTTTAAATTTACATATACTTATCTGAACGGTATTTACATTTAAAGCATTAAGCTGATGCTCTTATTCAGAGCAGCTTACATAAAGTGCTTTATATATAGCGTGAAAGCGAGCTCTCGTCCCCAGCGTATTGCAATAGGCTTCTGTCAGGTATCAGTAACCTGTTCAGTCTGCAGTGCAAATCACAATGCTGGATTCCTATGCATGCCCATTATCTATACACATACATTCAAACCTGACTAACTGCATCTAATTACAACATCCTCTTCAAACGGCCAAATCTGTGCTTTATATAATCCCTGAATGCAGTCTCTCACAGGGATGCATAGCAGATTAATCAATGTGCCCGTCACATCCACTGCCTGCACGGATCTATGTTTCTTAATATAATTAGCTGGGCTTGACTTTATGTTGCCTGTCAATCGCAGGACACCGTGTGAAGGTCAAGTTCTCCTACAGAGGTGGAAGCAGACAGACAAGCATGTAAACAACTGCAGTATATGCCTCCAAAACATTTTCACATTTATTATGCATGTTTTAAAATTCTGATGTAAGATAAATTGGTTCTTGCCTTCTTCCCTTTTTAGACTTAGATTCTTGTTTGAGGCGATGTTTTTTTTTTTTTTAAAGGATTAGTTTACTTCAGAATTAAAATTTCCTGATAATTTACTCGCCTCCATGTCATCCAAGATGTTTATGTCTTTCTTTCTTCAGTCGAAAAGGAATTAAGGTTTTTGAGGAAAACATTCCAGGATTTTTCTCCATATAGTGGACTTCATTGGGGTTCAACTTATTGAAGGTCCAAATGTCAGTTTCAGCGCAGCTTCAAAGAGCTCTACACGATCCCAGACGAGGAATAAGGGTCTTATCTAGCGAAGCGATTGGTCATTTTCTAAAAAAAAATAAATAAAATAATTTATATACTTTTTAACAACAAATGCTCATCTTGCACTAGCTCCGCGATGCGGCACGCATTACGTAATCACGTTGGAAAGGTCACGCGTGACGTAGGCAGAAGCGAAAAACTCATTCTCATTTTCTCCTCTAACTTCAAAATGGTTTGACATCATTGTTTTACCTTATTTTTTGTAAAGGGAGTTTGACTTAGTCTTTGCATGTTCGCTTTAGACACTGGATCGGTACTTCCACCTCTGTCACGCGTGACCTTTACAATGTGATTACGTAATGCGTGGTGCAAGTGCAAGATGAGCATTTGTTGTTAAAAAGTATATATATATATATATATATATATATATATATATATATATATATTTTTTTTTTTTTTTTTTTTTTTTTTTTTTTAAATGACAGATCGTTTCTCTAGATAAGACCCTTATTCCTCGTCTGGGATCATGTAGAGCTCTGTGAAGCTGCACTGAAACTGACATTTGGACCTTCAACCCGTTGAACCCCAGAGAAGTCCACTATATGAAGAAAAATCCTGGAATGCTTTCCTCAAAAACCTTAATTTCTTTTTGACTGAAGAAAGAAAGACAAACATCTTGGATGACATGGGGGCGATTAAAATAATCAGGAAATTGTAATTCTAAAGTGAACTAATCCTTTAACATTTGAAATGATGAAATATGGACATCAATCTGATTGTGAACAGCATATTTTCTCAAACTGAACCGTAATTTAAATACGATAAAATGACCACAAAATTCTATACTCTTATAATGAAGGAGGGATTCAAGCCATACCAAGAGACTCAGTCACAGAGACTATGGTCTCTTTTGAATAGCAACCACCTGAACTAATTAAAGGGTTAGTTCACCCAAAAATGAAAATTCTGTCATCATTTACTCACCCTCAAGTTTTTCCAACCTATATGAATTTCTTTCTTCTGCTGAACACAAAAGAAGATATTTTGAAGAATATGGGCAACCAAACAGTTGATAAGCCCCATTGACTTCCATAGTATAGAAAAGAAAAAAGAAAAAAATACTATGGAAGTCAATGGGACCCATCAACTGTTTGGTTACTGACATTCTTCAAAATATCTTTTGTGTTCATCTTCGGAACACAAATAAAGATCTTTTTAATGATATTTGAGCTTTCTGTCCCTCCATTGACAGTCTACGCAACTACCACTTTCAATATCCAGAAAGGTAGTAAAGACATCATCTTGCCTCTTTGCATCCCTGATCAATTTCAAGTTCATTACTGTACATTATACTATGGGGCTGTTGAATGCTTGAATCTGATTGGTTGATTATTTTCAGGGAAACGCACGACTAAAGTAGTTCCAGGCAGGTCTTGATCCCATTACAGTTCCATATCACTTCGCCAAATGTTTTCAGTTATTTCAAAAGGTCCTTACAGCCGACAACAGAAAAAGAAACAAAACCCACAATCACACCAAGCAAATAAATATAGTAAAAAATAGAAAAATGACAAATTATTTCCATATTTTTTACAACAATATTACGTTTTATGTATGAAACGCACATACTCTTTCCCCCGCTGAGCTCCTTCTTACACTCAAACACAAACACACACACATACAGTACGGACACATACGTGTACAGAAACGTGTGGTCAGCGCTGCTATGATGATTTTATCAGCAAAATACTTTAACAACTTAAAAGCTACATGACATTTATCACTAGCGAGATAATAACGGCGCTGTTTTTGGAGCAGATAAACTTACAGTTTCGCTATTAGTAGAGAAGCTGCTGCCGAACACTGTTCAGAGATGCACAGACTCAATTCACATACACTTAATCTCACTCTCTCTCTCTCTCATAACTGCATTAATAACTGCATTATTCTGCTATCAATGGCTCAAGCCTGCTTTACTAGATCTAAAATAACGTTTTGGAATTAGCAACGGAGGCTTGGGATTAGATGCGTAAGAAATTAGTCCTACACAAAAGAGCGTTTTAAGGACAAAAACCTGACAGATGTTTTGAAATACATAATCTGAACAATGTTTTGAGGTGTGGTAACCGTACTATAAGTGGAATAATTGACTCCAGGCCAATGCACAACCACCTCAGGTGAACATTACTGTCATACATCATAATGGTGACAATCTAACGTGATGCTAAATATACACAGTATATTACATACTAACTCTGCCCGCACATTTCAAATACTCAATTTAATAAGATTGCTGTACAAAGTCAGCAGTTTCTTGCACGCCCACTTCTGCGCTGGTGTGAATGACAACACGGCTTTCAATGCACCAAAGTCCTTTTAAGCATTTCCTTGGATTTCTGTCAAAAGCACTGTATCTTTGACAAACAGAACAGGGCGACGTGCCACAAAGGTTGTTTGGATAACAGAGCAACATCCGATTCCCATAGATCTTCTCTGTAGCTCACTCTCGGAGCTGTCAGAGGCGGTGAGACGAGCAGAAGAGACGGTTCAGCTGGCAGAGGCCTCTCACCTTGAAACTCGAAGGGTCAATGTGCAGCGCTGTCATTAGATGACATTAAAGGCATTCTTTCATACACACATGCAGTTCTCTCTCGTAAGTCACTTTCATTGTAACTACTGTGGGAAGATGTGCATCCTTTGATGGGGTTAAAATAAGGACTTGGAGCTAAAGCACTTTTCATGTTCTTTCTCAGAGGAAAAACCTGAATAAATGATACCGGCACAAAGACATTCATACTAATAAAAATGCGCTTTTCTATTTTCATCAGAGCATGAATAGTAATACGGAGAGCTGCAAATGCATGGTGGCAGTGGCGGTGAGCTAACTTAGCCTCTTAGTACAGAAGTGTGGGGTAACTAAAGGTAATCGCAGAATGGAGAAGAGAAAAAAAAAAGTCTAGAAACTTTGATCGTGCATTGATTATGCATTGCATCACCTTGATAATGCATTGTTCAAGCATTGCGTCATTTTGATTGCGTAATGTTGATATCAAACAGTCATATAACCTGTCGGAGCCGTGACCTAATAATTAGCATGCAAAATTGTATTTATTGCCACACAAGCCAGGCCAGTAGAATTCATTTCCATGACTTTCACATGATGTCATCATAAAGCAGTGCTATGAGTTTATTATAGGGACAATCAAAGGGGATCAGAGTTTGGCTTATTACAATGGTCTTGCTGGAATATGCCATACACTATCTGGGGGCAAATTTTTCAATTCAGTTGTAAGCAGCATCCTGTATAAATGATAAGCGTTTCATTATATCAAATGTTTTGCTAAGGCCTAATTTTCTGGAGGGCTCTTAAAAGCGAACTATTCTTCCCAGTCTGCTAGTTGGGTAACACTTTATTTGGATGGCCTACTGACTATAAGTCACCTTTTTCACCTTTATTTAATGTAGATTGTGTCAAAGCAGCTTTACATTGATAACTGGTACATTATTTGGCTGCACAGCAGCTCTTAAAGAATAGTGTCAATGCAGGCAGATCAAAGCACTGTTGAATATAAATGTCAAGTCAAATGTCAAGTGAAATGTCAAATGACTTTGCAACTACGTCAACTTATTCTACTAACCCTAACACTGAACCCTAACCTAACAGTCTAATACTTTAATAAGAGTTAGTTGCAAAGTTACTAGTTGTAGTTGCAAAGTTACTTAGTAGAATGTCCAGATTTTGATATTCATTTAAAAAAAAAAAAAAAAAAAAAAAAAATTCTAAACCAAGGGTGTCCAATCCTGCTCCTGGAGGGCCATTATCCTGCATAATTTAGCTCCAACCCTAATTAAACACACCTGCACCAGCTAATCAAGGTCTAGAAACTTCCAGGCAGGTGTGTTGAGGCAAGTCAGAGCTAAACTCTGCAGGACAGTGGCCCTCCATGAACACTTTGCCTAGATTTTATGTCTTTCTTGGTTAAATTTCACATACTGTAAAATCTCTTAAACTCATAAACATAACAAAAGAATTTGATCTTATCTTTCTTACTGGTTGAGGTTTCCTTTGTTTACCTGTTTATATAGCCTTTTTTATCCTTTCCTTTTCCTTTAAAGTTATTTGTATTTAAAACAATGACATTTCTTCATTGCAATAAAAAATATAATAATAACAACAATGGTTCCTAAGATACATCCTTTTGGCCCAACTCTAAAGGCAACATAACATACAGAATGTGTCGCACCAAGCTCAGTGAAAAAAAAAAAACAAGATAGTAGAAGAGGCGTGAGAAATTTAAATTATTTCTAAATATACAACAGCACTGGGACTTTATTTGTATCACTCCACTTGTGTTTGCGCGTTACAGACTGTATGCATGTGCAATAGTGATGGTGATTACAGTCACTTTTTCTACATGTTACAGTTAAATTGTTACTCTTGTAATGAATCACTGAATCATTCACTGAACTGATTTGTTCAAACACCGGTTCATGGCGGAAGCGAAACACTACTGTGTTTGGAGCACAACGGTTTCTGTGGCTTTGTTTGGTAATTTTTCATTGATAAAAATAGATGAAGTAACTGCGTAGACTGTGTCTAAAAGGTAATTTAAATTAATATTATCTTCAGGTTTATAAAATTGTCATATTAGGGGCTATATGTAAGAATTTTAATGCATGAATCGCTTTTTGTATTGCCAATATGTGAACAGAATAGGTGTCTTTTTGTTTTCAACTTTTAACTTTTTTTTTCTTTTTCCTTTTTTTTTTTTTTTTTGACAGAGACAATAGAGAGGGACAATTTTCAGGCTCGTCTAGCCTGAAAAATAAGCTTTTTAAACACTATTTGAGCATAATAAACTACATTTATGGGACAGTTCATGTCAGATTTTGTTGCTGATTTGAAATATGTTATTTAATTGCAAGTTCGCCAAGCAGTTTTTGAGATTTCAGGATTCTCCCATTCAAATAGATAGGACTACTAATTCTACATAGTCCCTTTAAAGCAATATGACACTTGAAATCCTGCATTCCCTCTCCCAGTAATTTCCTATCCCTCTCTATTGTCTCTGTCAAAAAAAAGGAAAAAGAAAAAAAAAGTTAAAAGTTGAAAACAAAAAGACACCTATTCTGTATAATCTCTTACCATGACCAGTTTGGTGTTTCAGTAGCTGAACCTCCTTATGCAAAACACTTTTTAGTGCAAACTCATTTAAATGATGACATAACACTGCATTATCCCAGACATTAATGTGGTATTGTGATGTGTTGGCTATCAGTATTCAGAAGAGCACCCCTGACTGACTCTCTTAATTAGACCTGTGGCTGAATCCTAGTGCTTCCTTTGCACAGTCAGTATCAGTCATCTGATACCGCCCAATCGGTCACCCCAGCCACCTTACACTGTAACTAATCGAATAAATGTCTTTAATGTCAAACAGGTACTCAACTAATTGACCTGTGGTGGATTCATCAGTGATTACATTTTTCCCACTAATTTCACACCAAGATGAGCACAAGATTAATGAAAGTGTATTTTTTGGCTTAATCCAATTTGCAGATTGGTCTCGCTCCTGTGTGTCAGAGGCCACAGAGCAACAATATTTATGTTCTAGAAGAAAAAGGACAGCATAAATTAAGACCATTTTTAGATGGGAAATGTGAGTATTTCAGATGAAATCTTAAAGGTGAAGTATAGTTTCTGCTACACTAGTGGCACCCAGCAGAATTAAAAAAATAAGCATATTTTGCAAACGCACCTTTCACGTGTTGATCCTCCCCACCTCAAACGTCACAATTAAGCTCTTAAAGATGCTTGTGAAGGAATGTCTCAACAGGTAAAAGTAGGCTACTTTCAATAAAATGTCTAACATAATAGGAATACTTTTAGCTGTGTTGCTGTGTGTCATGAGTAAGCAACTACTCACGTTCTGTCTAGAGCGACCGTGATTGTCTCGCATATAATAAACCCATCCAATGTATCTGCACCGGGCGTTTTTTTTTTTTTGCACAACTATTTGAGGCTGTCCTACACTAAACACATCAAAGTAAACAACATAAACTGTAACATTTGTCTTTCTGAATGGGTGCGTGATGTTGTTGTATTGAAGTGTCCATTGTAGTGCTTTGTATCGCAATTCCCCATTTGCTTTGGCATGTTCATGAGCTATTTAATCTTTAAGCTCTAAATGCAATGAATTTCGGCTTGTACTTCTGGAACCAAAGCTAAATGACCTTCGTAAATGACCTGTAAGACCTTTGTTCATCTTGAACACAAGATAAGATATTTTTGATGAAATCTGAGAGGGTTTTTTTTAACGTCCCATTGAAAGCAACGAAATTACCACATTCAAGGTCTAGAAAAGTAGTAAAGACATCGTTAAAATAGTCCATGTGACTGCAGTGGTTCAACCTTAATGTTATCAAGCGACGAGAATACTTTTTGTGCGCAAAAACAAAACAAAAGAAACGACTTTATTCAACAATTTCTTCTCTTCCCTGTCATTCTCCTACGCAGTTTACATTGAAGACACACTGCAGAGCTTCCGTGTTCTACGTCAGAACGTCAGAACGGCGACTCGGTATTGGCCGGCTCCGCATCAGCATCACACGCATGTGTCGTTGGACAATACTGAGCCGGCATTCGGACATAAACACGGAAGCTCTGCATTGCGTCAACTGCGTAGGAGACTGACAGGGTAGAGAAGAAATTGTTGAATAAAGTTATTATTTTTGTTTTGTTTTTGCGCACAAAAAGTATTCTCATCTCTTCATAACATTAGCGCTGAACCACTGTATTCACACAGACTATTTTAACGATGTCTTTACTACTTCTCTGGACCTTGAATGTGGTAATTTCATTGCTTTCTATGGGAGATAAAAAACCTCTCGGATTTCATGAAAAATATCTTAATTTGTGTTCTGAAGATGAACGAAGGTCTTGCGGTTTTGGAACGACATGAGGGTTAGTAATTAATGACAGAAATTTCGGTTTTGGGTGAACTAACCCTTTAATCTGTTGACTGTAATCATTCATGTCACATTCAGAATGTGCGAGACAAAAAGTCTGAAAACAGAACTTCACGATACATCACCCCCTTTCACGTATTTGACTGCACTGATATCAGGAAAGCCACCCCTAAAGTTCTTATTGTGGCAAAATAAAAGTTTGTCTTGGTAATATTTAATCAAAGTCAATGTATTTGTTTAAACTCACCCATCAACTAAACCACCCTCAGTGGAAACTCATCATCCTCACCACAATGTTCCTGTAAAAAGACCTTATCACTCTCTCTCTCTCTAACATTTTTTACAGATGTGCATTTTATCATGTGCATGTCCCTAAGTTGAAAAAGCTAACATTTTCATCATGTGGAATGTTTTTGTCCCTGCAAAGTTGCATATTGCTTTAAGGTTAGAGTTAGAATTGCGATCGATCAAACTTCGACATGCTGATGCATAAATAAATTTCTAGAGAACTAGAGAAAGATTTTTTCCAAGCACAAATAACTTTTGATAAATGCATTTGATCTTAAAATACTCCATGGTTGGATGAGAAAGTTCTGAACTGAACTAAGAGTTCTGAAGGACTTTACAGCAGTAAAAAGTGCTTTTTCTAAGACGTTTGTCACTCAAGTAACCAATCAATCAGCTAATCAATCAATCAGACTGTCTAACCATCTTAGGGGCCGTTTACATGACACCATTTTCAACTCAAAATGGTAAACTTTTATGCATTTTAGCTGTTCATTCACATGACAATGGCGTTTTGGAGGCCTGAAAATGCAAACTTTTGAAAACGAGTTTCAAAGTGCAAGTTTTTGAAAACTATACCGTTATCGTCTCCGTGTAAACTACAAAAACACAAATTTGTGATAACGGTGACGTCACACACGTGTGTTATGTGTTTAGTCTATACCCGCTTAGTGTTTTCTTTACAAAGTGACATCGCCAACTACTGGCCTGGCATGAATAATACAGCGTTTTTAGTCATTTTCGCAGATCTGTGTGAAAGGGGATCGTTTTGACAACTTCATCAGTTGTATGCAAAAAATGAAAAGGAAAAACTTTTCCATTTTTAGTACATCGTCATGTAAACGTACCCTTAATAACACTGAATAATATTTTCAATAAGATTGAAATCAGAGACATCTCTGAGTGACAACGTGTAAACATAGAGGTACCCAAAGAGCACCTTGCACCGGTAACCATTAATGGTTCTTCAGCCTCTATGTCTTCAATAAGTTATACTAAAGTGGTTGTGTAGCTCAGAATACACGGGCATCTCTCTCATCTGGGTTAAATATATAATTCAAAGCAGACACACCACAGAGTACATAGTGGGGAGAAAAAAGTTTTGTGAACTTCATTTCTGTTTTTCAAAAATGCTGTTTAAAAAAAAAAAAAAAAAACAGCAAAAAAAAAAAACTAGGACAAATCCTGTGGTGTGGTTGCGTAACGGTATGAAGGTATCAGCAAATATCTTTCATCAAAAGCTGGGTGGGCATTTCTGCATGCTCTCAAACTATACAATTTGATGAACACCTCATAAAGAAAAGGATTATCAAGGGTTGATGTTAATCCATTATTATGATGGTTTGTCTTATGGGAGTTAATCTAGCAGTACACGCAAGATGCAACTTCCTCCTCGGGCCAAAAAATCGCTACGCTGAAAGCGGCTCAATATATAAAGGTCAGACTGAAGATCAAGACTTTCAACATTCTAGTTGCCAGAGCACATCTCTAATTAATAACTGCATAATCACATTGACAAATGAATGTAAATTCAAATCAATTTACAGTGCATTAATTGCAGGTACAGTGTCATGGGGTTAAGTGACTGGCTGAAGGGCGTAATATTCTTGTGATTTTAGAGTGTAAATATGATCTCATTTTCTGCACTTATTAACCTTGACCTGCACTAAATAATGCAACCCAGGTCCTTAAACATTATTAACCTATGATTCCAAGTGTAATTTACAGCAAAAGTGGGGCTAGAGCAACAAAAACAACAACAAAAACCTGGCATGGAAAATCTAATAGATTCTAACATTTTAAAAGATCAGACCTTATCTTGTCTCTCTCCAACTTGTATTCATATAAGAAGCTTTACTTTATCATTATATTTTACAAATTATATTTAGGCTAATACATATCACATTATATTTAAAAAAAAAAAAAAAAAAAAAAAAAAAGTTTATACATTAATCAGTCATTAAATTATTGTTCCTGCTTGAAAACATCAGCACTCGTGTTGCTTTTCATGGTCATACATATGAGTTTCGAAGTCATAATTATAACATGATGTGATTCACATGATTTTCTTTGTAATAAAATAGACTTACTGTAATTTCATAATAAAGTTACTTTGATTTGCTAGTAGATGACGACAAGAGATTTTTTTTATGAGTGAGTCACTGAATCATTCAGGCGAACGATTTGTTCAAAAACACTGATTTAATCAGGAAATAGAATTAAAGTGAGTCATTGAATCATTCGATTCGTTCAAAAACACTGGGCCTGTCCAAATAGCTACACTTGCGGTTTTTGCACTTCACCACTTGTCTACTTGCGTGACGTATGTGTAAGTGGGCGTGAAGACTTCAAGTGTGTGTAGAACTTTTGATAACCCAATGAGGCACACTTATACTGTTGCAAAATGCATGTTTATATAGAGCTTTATTTAAACATTTAGTTTTTTTAATACTTTGTTCTTTAAAATAAAATTCAGTAGTCCCTATGTAACAGAAGACACAATTTCGCAATTGTGGTGCTTCTAATTAAGTGATAAAAGCAGTTGCTAATGTTGTACAAAATACACATACTCATCTTTGCACCAATAAAATGTGCAACACCTTGTGTTTTACTACCAAATTATATTAATTTAACTTACACTGGAATGTTTTTCTTGACATCTCACAATTTCAGGGCATGTGATTTCCTGAACATGATGCATGATGGGATACGCTTAGCCTTCGAACACCACTCTGAAGATAGTGTGGGTTTAGTGTGCGTTAAGGGCACTAAGCTTTGGCGTTTTTAAGACATGGGACAGTCTTGCGCACTAATTTCCTGTTGCGTGCACATGCTCTCAAGTGGACAAGACTTGCAAGTGTTGGGACAGGCCCATTGTTTTTGAATGAATCATGTCTTTGAATAAATTTTTTTGCACAAATCGTGATTTTAAATCACTGATTCATTCAAGGAACAGAACAAACAAGAGTCTTTATGAGTGAATCATTCACTCAAACGATTAGTTCAAAATCACTGATTCATTCAGGAACAAAAGTGACTGACTCGTTCTTTAGTTATATGAGATGACAGCAGTCAGTAAGACTAGTAATCTTTAAAGGGATAGTCCACCCAAAAATGAAAATTATCCCATGATTTACTCACCCTCAAGCCATCCTAGTTGTATATGACTTTCTTCTTTCAGTCAAACACAATCAGAGTTATATTAAAAATATTCTGTCTATTCCAAGCTTTATAATGGGAGTGAATGGTAACCAAGATTTTGAAGCCCAAAAAAGTGCATCCATCCATCATAAAATCCATACGGCTCCAGGGGGTTAATAAAGGCCTTCTGAAGCGAAGTGATGGGTTTTGTAAGAAAAAATATCCATATTTATAACTTTATAAACTAGAATCTCTGGTTTCTGTTCGTGAGTCAAGTTCATCGGAAGAATGAACTTTGACCTGACACGTGACACATGACGTATTGATGAATGTGGAAGCGCAGAGGATAGACCAAAACAAAACACCAGTCATGAATTAGTAGTCTAAACAAGATTTTTTAAAGAGAAATGTCTGGATGATATGGATTATTTTTATAATGGATGGATGCGCTTTTTTAGGCTTCAAAATCTCGGTTACTATTCACTCCCATTATAAATCTTAGAAGAGCCAGAATATTTTTTAATATAACTTTAATTGTGTTTGACTGAAAGAAGATAGTCATATACACCTAGGATGGCTTGAGGGTAAGTAAATCATGGGATAATTTTCATTTTTGGATGAACTATCCCTTTAAGTCTTCCCCTTTCGCTAAAGAGCTAGCACAGAAATATCACACCAAGTCACTAATGTCAAACCATTTGTTCTTGAATGTTTTGTAACACAACACAACACGATATCCCAGTTCAGATATGTGGAATGCTTCTCACACAAACTATTATGTGGCATCAGAAGACTTACAATAACACAGCAGTTGTATGGACTCGATCTGAACTGTCCTTCCATGAGGACTCTTCAAAAAATTTAATGTTGTGCCTAATGGTAGAAGTAAAGTTATACTCACATGAAAGACACTAAATAGATTTCATTTTTTGCCTAAACTATCCTCCATACTCAAGACTCCATACCCTCAAACAGACTGTGTTTTCACACTACACTGAATCTGCTAAATAAGTCCCAGTGTGTCTTGTTAGCTGTGCAGCACACCTGGAGACATTACCACAGTGATGAGGGGTTAGCGTAGCACTGCAGAGCCTCACAGTGTGGTGACCTCATTGCAATGTTTATTATAAAACATCACGTTTTTCACAACCGCTAATACTATGTGGTCTTTTTATGCCATGATTTGAATGCAATATTTGTTTTTTTATTATTAGGCTATATATTATTTTTGTTATTGCTTTTTTTATTATGCATTTAGAGATTTTTATGCAAGAGTGTGCTCTACTTTAATTACACAAAAGTAGTCCTAACATGGTACTTTTATAAGTTTTAGTAGAAAACCACTTTTTTAAAAGTGCACATTTCTACTCAGAAAGGGACTAAAGTAAATTGTGGCATGAGGTCAACTGTTCCTTGGTGGTAAAATCCAAAAAAGTCCAATAAAGTTTGAGTGTGAAAAGCAGGTTTGGAGTGCTATCGTCTTGATGTAGATGATAAATGCTTGATGAGGTGTTGTCAATGAAGTGGAACAATTCCGTATGCATTTTGAACTCAACCCTTTGGCAAAATCACCTTTCTGACTGGAACAACTTTTTCATTATATATGTCTGTTATGTAAGTTTTTTTTTTTTTTTTGCAATACCTTTCCCCCTCAGGCCATGGAGATGACAGGGCCTTCTGACTGGCCGTAGGCAGTGCTAGAACAAATGACTCTCTGTGGCAGGCCATGAGCTCTTGAGGTCTATGCAAGCTGCAGTACATGTAGTTGCACCAGAATCCTCAGCTCTGACTCAACTGCCATTCTGATCAATAAAGCAATGCCACAGGGTTAGCTAGACACCTGTTTATGAAACTCTATCACAACAATACCTACCACATGAGGAATCCCATTCAGTTTCTTCAGGCAACTCATTCTTACTTTTGTCCAGATATTTGGTTGAGCTTGTTACTTGATGCTGTAACTAATATATATATATATATATATATATATATATATATATAAATAAAACTATATATATATATATATATATATATATATATATATATATATATATAACTATATATATAGTGTGTGTGTGTGTGTGTGTATATTATATATATATATATACACACACACACCAATCAGGCATAACATTATGACCATTATGATATACAGTTGCAACAAAAAGTATGTGAACCACTTGCAGAATCTGTGAAAATGTTAATAATTTTAACAAAATAAGGGAGATAATACAAAATGCATGTTATTTTTTTAGTACTGTCCTGAGTAAGATATTTTACATAAAAGATGTTTACATATAATCCACAAGACAAAAAAAAATAGCTGAATTTATTAAAATAACCCCATTCATAAGTATGTGAACCACCGATTCTTAATACTGTGTGTGGTTACCTGGATGATCTACGACTGTTTTTTTGTTTTGTGATGGTTGTTCATGAGTCTCTTGTTTGTTCTGAGCAGTTAAACTGAGCTCTGTTCTTCAGAAAAATCCTCCAGGTCCTGCAGATTATTCAGTCCAGCATTTTTTGCATATTTTAACCCTTTACAGCAGTGACTGAATGATTTTGAGATCCATCTTTTCACACTGAGGACAACTGAGGGACTCAAACACAACTATTAAAAAAGGTTCAAACATTCACTGATGCTCCAGAAGGAAACATGATGCATTAATAGATGGGGGGGTGAAAACATTTGGAATTTGAAGATCAAGGTAAATTGTATTTAATTTGTCTTCCGGGAAACATGCAAGTATCTTCTGTTGCTTCCGAAGGGCAGTACTAAATGAAAAAAAATTATATTCAAGCGAAATAAGAAAAATTTGGACCTCTTCATCCTGTTCAAAAGTTTTCACGCGTGGGCTCAAAATTAAAAGGTGATTGACGCAACATAACGCCGGCAGGGGTCACTCATAATTCATTACATAAATAATAAACAGTTGATTTTGCTGAAATACATAATACATGGAACTATATTGATTGTTTATGTTGCTAAGGATGGTTGTTAGGGGTGTTGCAGTTACACACAGAACCTGAAGCGGACATAGCCGTGCAAGAAAATGATGTAATGGTGGTTATATTGAACCCAGGAGTACTACACAAAAATTGATGTGGTGGTTATCCGGCGATGTGTTTGCACTGCAGTGACTGCTAGTCTAAGTGCAGACTTCAGCAATGAAGTTTTCAGCTGGCTGACCCCCGTGAGACAGTGTGTGGCACACATTATTGATTACACACCTTCTGATTGTGACTCGAATCACTTTACACCCGATTGTGGAATACTATGATTTATCACACCACATCAAACAATATCAGGTCAGAAAGGGACAGAGAGAGGGAGAAATGGAGCAAGAGACACAGAGTAAGCGACAATAAGGCCTTATGGCTGCTTAAGAGAGATGGATGGTACCCTGATCACCCTGACTGAAGTGGGTGAGAGAGAGAGAGAGAGAGAGAGAGAGAGAGAGAGAGAGAGAGAGAGAGAGAGAGAGAGAGAGAGAGTGAATGAAGGAAGGAAGGAAGGAAAGAAAGAGCTTTTGGACAGGATAATTTGGAAATCTGGAATCTTCACACAGCCCAATCTAATATATATATATATGTGTGTGTATAATTGAAGGAAATCATATCTGATGCTGCTATAGGTGCTCGTTCTGTTATTTTATTTTTACATCGGAAGGAATGCCAGCAGTACTTGCACCACCAACTATTATTTTACACAGAAAGTTGATCAACATCTACAACAAAGGTTCACCAGACAGCAAAATGAAACTTCCAATAGGTTTTAGTAACGATATTCAACAAAGGTCAAAATAAGTTATGGGATGCATTATGAAAGGATAATATACTGCAACCACAGACGTTACTATGCAGGAAGGATTAGATTGTCAGAGGAGTTTGTGGGGAAAGAAAAAAAATTGCTTCATTTCACTGAGGTTCTGTTTTTCATTCAAATGGGAGCAAAATCACAAAGTAAGTCTGTGAAAGACAAATTGACCTGATGTCCTCATGGAGAACTAGTCCTGTCTGTAGAAGTGGTCAGTAAGTACAAAGCTGTAGAAATGAATGTGTATAACTTAGATCAGATGATTTGGTTTCGGACAAATTTGATGAAAAAAATGTTTGAGTTCATACTGAGTTAGTGGCTTTTTTTAATGATTTGTATGAATGGTTCATTTAAATTAAGCAGTTAAAGTCCCCCTGTTGTCAACAATTTTATTCCTTAAAACTCATCTTTGATCACCAAAATGACATGCTTAAATGTTTTTTTCCTGTGAAAAAAATTTCTTCATGCTTTAAAATATCTTGAACGTAACTCTTGCCTCATTTAGTATACACAGATCAATGAATATGCAAATTAGCCCCGCCTCCACTCGCTTATGCAGCTCAGAGATCCACTCGCTCAACTTACTGAGGTAATCACTGCACAATGTATCGCTTTTTACAACATCGGACACAACGGTAATTAAAATGATTAGCCTTTTGCTTGACTATGTTATCAAACAGCTAATAATGTGTTGCTAATGTTACACAAACCATGTTCCCGTTCAACGAGTCAGACAGCTGTCTTCTAACAATCAGTATCCTTACAAATGCTTTGAACAATTCTGAACGTCAGTGGAGAAAGGCATATAATTCATCATAACATCGTAATACATCATACACCCGCCATATTGCTAAATCTACACAATTTTTCATATCAACAGAAAAATATACCGGGATAACCTGGCTTCTCTCGAGACTCCCCGGCTAGTTTGCAGTTAATGATATGCTAAAGCCCGCCGGCACGTTGACGTGACTCGTTACAAGGTAGTTTGTGACGTCAGAAACACCAGTGATTTCAAACAGAGGGTTTGAAACTGTCTTTTTTTCACTGCAGTTTTAAGGAGAAAATATTCAGCAATGGTGTTGACTGATGAATTTGCATATGGTTTGTCTTAAAGCATATTAAAAACACCACATTGACATATAAACAACATTAAAAACATGATTTTCACCACAGAGGGACTTTAAAACGAGTCCCTGCACAGCATTTTTCTTCCTTTTTTTCGTGTGAAATAGTAGGTTAAACACTTCTGTTCATCACTATGTTGTGTCTCAATTATAGAAATTAGAGGGTATTTTTCTAGCTTAGCTTACTTGTATTCAGATTAAATTTATTTATGTTCTGATTTTGAATCTGGATGCTGTTACTCTAATTGATTTTTAGAGTAGTTTGAATGTACATAAAACCCCAAAACATATTTTTTGAGATGTGAACAGATATGTACAGTCTGCACATCACTGAAAACCCTAAAAGCACTCATAAATTTAACCAAGAAGTGGAAATTGGTTATTTCCGGGTTGAAAAAGTCGAAGTAACGTCACAGAATCTGACATAGAAGTATGCATCGGGAGTGTGAGATTGGCTGCTGGGCACGAATCTATGTCACCCGGTTCTGAGCGCTTCTCTGCATTTATTCATGAGAATGAACTCTTTTAACCCAATCACTGCGCTGCATTACACATGAGATCGCGTTAAAGCGGAGAATTCAAACAATATGTAACAATGTGGAGCGTGAATGAGAGCGGTTTCAGCGCGGAACGCCGCAATGAGTTTAACGCAACACGGATCAAAGATCATCCAATACTGACTGGAGTAAGCATGTTTCAAGTTTTATTTAGACATGAACCAACCGTGTATGCGCATATATTTAATCACGTCTTCTTTCAAATGAAATATATGTGCAAATAAAGACACTGATACAGCTACACATCTGATCACGAACGTGATGACATGAGGAATTATTCAGATACACAGAAGACGATGTAGACCGAAAATTCAAAGAATAGTGGACAAAAAAAGTAACTATTCCTTTATTCTTTCTGTGATAAACTGGTGTGTGTTGTTTGTTTGCTGCAGAGACAGTAGTGCTTGTAAATGTAATGCAGAGACTGTAGTGCTCATAGATGTAATGAAAATATTATTAGACCTTTTCCCACCCTCTACTCTCACACTTTTCAACTGCTTTACATGCCAATTTCTTGAGACTTTTTCAACTCAGAGGTGTGAACGACCAGGCTAAAACATGGGGGGTTTCATGACACTTTAATTACTGTAGGCCACACAGACTAGAAATTGTTAACCAATGGACAAATTACTATTTGGAAATTGCTACTGTTGTAGGCATTTTAACCTTTCTGTTTTTCCAATAGTTAACACAATAATTTAAGTGGTACTTTACCGCAATAATAAATCAAATATATAAAAAAAGCCTTAACATTTACCTTTAACCTCCACACTCCAGTCAAAATACCTCCTTGAAAATGTCAGCATTGTTTCAGGATGGCTGTTCCTCCACAATCATCACATTCAGGTCTGGCTGTATTCTGGTAAAAAAAAAAAAAAAAGAAAAAAAAAAAGTTCACAATCCAATCAATTCCCAATGGATAAAAAAATCATTAATTTCTCACTGATTCTCCTATTTCACTTGAAAACATGTCACATTATTCAAGTTAAATGGGTTGTGAAAGGTCAAGGTGACTTGAAAATCAGTGGCTAAGAAAACTGGCATAACATTTAAGAGAGGAAATTACATTTTATGACTTGTTTACTCAAGTATTAACTTATGTCATGCTGGTTCAGAGTGCTGCCATACAGCGCCATGTGCATTTTGTAACACTCTAGTAAAGTCAAATTTATTTATATAGCGCTTTTCACGGTGCACATTGTTTACATACAACAATACAATCAATCACGATTTGCTAGTACATATATATTACCCTATGCATATATGCTGTATGTATGTGGATAAAGTTGGAGATATTTATATTGCCAACTTACTTATACTCAGGGCCGGATTTACCTCATATTGTGACACAAGCCCAAAGCCCTCAAATGGAGTTACAAGGTTTTTGACCAATTTCCAACCCGATCTCACGGCAATTCCTACTTATTTTACGAGGGGGCTAATTCGTACGAATTCATACGTTTTTTGCTAAATCGTACATATTTTACGAGTTGACAAATTTGTATGAATTAATACAAATGACCTACTCCAAACCCCGCCCCTAAACCTACCCGTCACTGGGGTTTAGACAAATCGTACAAATTAGCCACCTCATAAAATATGTACGAATTGGTCGTGAGATAGCGTTGGAATTTCAGAGAATGTCGAACATACCCTGGATCACAAAACCAGTCATAAGTCGCAAGGGTATATTTGTAGCAATAGCCAACAATACATTGTTTGGGTCAAAATTATCTATTTTTCTTTTATGCCAAAAAACATTAAGATATTAAGTAAAGATCATGTTCCATGAAGATATTTTGTAAATTTCCTACCGTAAATTTATCAAAAATGTATTTTTTGTGAGTAGATATGCATTGCTAAGGACTTCATTTGGACCAATTTAAAGGCGATTTTCTCAATATTTAGATTTTTTTGCACCCTCAGATTCCAGATTTTCAAATAGTTGTATCTCGGCCAAATATTGTCCTATACCAACAAACTGTAAATCAATGTATCATATTTATACATCATATACAGATGATGTATAAATCTCAATTTCAAAAAATTGACCCTTATGACTGGTTTTGTGGTCCACGGTCACATACGTTTTTGTCCATCATAGTACAGCTACATCTGCGACAGTAAGTGCATCGCATTACGTTTTTATCAACATATAGACCTTATGTAGCCCCGCCCCTTTTCAGCGCTGCGCTCGTTGTCTTTTGACTTCCGGCTTGTATTTCCACAGCGATCTTATGTATTTATGAAAGAACTGCTCATCTTCAAATCTTCCCGGTCTATTGACATTCGTTAAGACATCTGCTTTAAACATAACAATGCTCATGATAACTTTCATTAACTCTACAACAGGTAAATCCACTTCACCAGCTAATTATTCTTCAGCAGCGATGCCATAGAAATATACAGAGCTACCGCAAAAACGGAAGTTCAAAGACAATATTCTAAAGATGGCGGCGCGCTTGTTTCTCTGCTAAATAAGGTCTTATAGGTAATAAAGTTTATTGTAGCTCCATGTGGGCGGTCAATTATTTTTTTTTTTAATATACAGGGCTACCGCAAAAACGTAAGTTCAAAGTCAAAATTCTAAAGATGGCTGCACACACGTTTCTCTGGCGCATAAGGTCTATAAAAGATGAAGAGCTATGATAGCATTGGCTTTGACTCGATGATAAATGCTAAACTAAGACACTTCTCCACTCCTCAAATACATAAAACATTAGCCTTTATATAAAGTGTTTCTTGAGTAAAGAAAACAATGTACTTATTCAAAGAAACAGTTCTTCATTTACCCTTGCATTGCAAAAAAAAGAAGCAGAGACGAGATCCAAACTGTGTGCGGCACTTCATTCAAGTTTGAGATGGGTGGAGTTATGAGGTTTGACTGACAGTTTGAGGATCCAATGGAGATACGAGGTTCAGTCACAGCTCTTTTTAACTAATTTTTTCATTGGTTAAATATTTGCAAAACCCACAGCCAGATGTAAAGATGATTTGTGAAAAAAATGTTTCTGCACGATATTTACATTTTTTTTAAATTTAGATAGTAATTGTCTTACAGTGTTTTACTATTAGAGTGAAATAATAATAATAAAAATAGCCTAATAATAAATTATTTCTCCACATTTACGGGTTTCTCAGAAGCGGAAGTCGTTATAGTTGGGTAAAATTCCATAGCGGTGAATTAGAGAATACATTAAATATATATATTTTTTGTGTTCCCATTTGCTCAAATAGCAAAAAAAAAAAAAAAAAAAAAAAAACACAACAACAGTGGTTTCACAACTTTCAAAAACAGGGGAAAGAATAGAGATTGATAATGGCAGTCAGACGAAAGATGTCAATTTTACCGTCACTCCCATTGCCCTAACTGTCCCATAACCCTCACAGCAGCCTTAACTAGTTTGTTGTAATTTGATGCAAAGTTAATATAATACTAAGTATTGTGGTATTAATGTAGCCTACACACATTTAAAAAAAAAAAAAAAAAAAAGTAAATATTAAAAACTTTGCAAGATTTACGATGCTGATGACTGTTAAAATGTGTCATCACAGGTCTGTGAAAAGGGTCTATTGCTATTCAGTCTTGATAAACACTAACAAGACAATGAGAATTGTTGAGAAGACAATTGTTTTGTTTAGAAATATGATATTACATTAGAGTTTATTATACATAACCCTGATGCTCTGTCAGCTGTCCTGTACTTTTGCACGTTTGTAGACAAGGAAAGCAAAACATGCAATAAATGGGGGTTGTGGGTGAGCGTGGTTGCTCAAAGCGCTGTCAGCTACTCATCTGTATGACTTCATGCTACACAGTCTGCCACCTCTTTGGCAAGATCCATCAAAATAAAGCGCCGGCACCTCTTTTGACATCTAGAAATGAAGGTAATGTTCTGTCTGTTCCTCCCTTGGAAGCACATGGCATGGTATTATGGGTGATTTGTCATTGTTGGCAGGTGTTTTATGCAGCACTCAGTGGACTCGTGGAGCACCATGTTCTCTGACACACGCCAGGCAGCGCGGCAACGCTCAAGTTGTTCTTCGTCTCTTGTTCTGTGCCAAAGCATTTCAGGCCCCGTTTGACGGAATTCTCTCAGTGCAGTGGCCCCAGAAAATGGTGCTTGGAGAGATGGGACTGGGGCGGAGCTGTGTCTGCGGTAGCTTGATCCTTTACGCTTCTCTTGTCTCTTTTGGAGTGAAGAATTCATTTAAATCTTACAAGTGATTCTTGATCTGTTGACAAACTAGGGCAGTGGAAGGATTTCTGTTTCTTCAAAGTTGCAACATTAAAATATAATTCAAAAGACATTTAGAAACCAAACATGTTAAAGATGCAATAGGTGATTCTCTACAGAAACATTTTTTGTTACACTGGTTGAAAGTCTCCATCCTAATAGCAATCACTATTTTAAACGGTCTAAATGTATTTTTATTAATCTATATTGTCTGTGGAAGGTGTAGGACCATAAAATGTTCATCCAATCATTAAATTCGGTCCGGATGAAATAATATGATGTCCTGCCTGTCAGTGTATGTTTTTACATTCCCTCATGCACCGTTTGCGCAGACATCATACGTCATCAGCGCGTTTCATTCTATGCAGAGTTTATGTAGACAGACGTCAGTCACGGAGCACCACAAACAAACAGCAGCCACCTTTTACAGTTCCTAACTTCCTACCGAATCAAAATAATAACAGCAGTAATAATAATAATAATAATAATGATGATAAGTAATAATATGAGTTCATGTCCTCAGACTCGGAATTATGCGTTTCCATGTCAACAGTATCAACACTGAAATGAATCTGCAGCAGTCAGGTACAAGCTCTTAAGTTGTTTACATTCATTATCATAGTAATGTTTTGTGCTTTGCGACATGAGGTAGTTTAACGCCATCTCTTTTGAAGTATTGCCGAGAGCAGCTGTGTGTGTGTGTGTGTGTGTGTGTGTGTGTGTGTGTGTGTGTGTTCAGTGTTTTAGAGGAGGCGTGGCTTTGGAGAGCGCTGTGAAGGGAGGGTGGGATGTTATGATTTGAAAGCTAACTCGTTATTGCTTATGGAAGCATATGTGTAGCAATTTTCAATTTGAAATGTAATATGCAAAATGGCAATGCATTTCTGTATTTAAATTGACATTTTCCAAACAATATGTGCAATGTTTGGAGCAAAATGATAATTAAAATTCAATAATATAATTTACATTTGCTATTTCCTACACTAGTTTTAACATATAATTTAAACATATATTTTAACACATTATAAGTTGTGAAATTAAAATGAAAATGTATTACAAAAATTATTATATATGTTTAACATGTTCAAGCAAAAATTGTAGCAAAATTACTAATTAAATGTTATTTTTCTTAATTGCATTTGCACTCACAGTTAAGACACTTGCAATTGCATGTTCATTAAAGGGGTGGTTTAATGCCACTTTTACAAGATGTAAAATAAATCCCTGATGTCCCCAGAGTGTGTATGTGAAGGTTTAGCTCAAAATATCCTACAGATCATTTTTTTATAGCATGTTAAATTTGTCACTTTTTGAGGGTGAGCAAAAACGCTCCGTTTGTGTGTGTGTTTGTTGTAATCCTTAAACAGAGAATTCTTTAAAATAAAACATCTCCCTTTGCATTGAACTTTCAGCACTATACCTTTGCAGATACTGTTTATGCTCAAGCAGCAACATTACACACTAACTAAAGTGAAAAAAGTGAAATCGCAATGAACCACCCCTTTAAATGTCCCATGATGAATGTAGCAAATATCAGTGTGGATTTGAAAATGCATTCCAAGCTGATCACGTCCCCGCCCTGTCAATCATTGCGTCAAGGCGGGGCCAGGTGTTGGAAACATGGCGGCAACTGAGCTATAAAGAGCGAGGCATTTACAAGCAGATAAAGTAGAGCAAGAACAGAGAAATGTCACTGTTCCTGAAGATTATGCACGTCCATCAGTGATAGAACCAATACGTTATTAGACGCATAGATATTTATGGTTAGAACGCCTCGCAGAGAACGCGCCTGGCGCTCGTGTAGCGTGTAAAAACAGACGTGTCAAGTGAGCGGTTACTTACTCATAGAAATAATCTTAGACAAACTGTCAGTATGGTTGTATGTTTTTCTCTTTATATTGTTCTGATTATTGTTTATGCATCATTTATAGGCCTGTTAATAATAACATAACATATAGCCCATACAACATATGGTAAGGAAAATGTAAATTTAAATACAGAAATGTTTGCATATTACATTTCAAATCGATATGCTTTCATAATTGCTAGCCTCTTCGAAAATGTCCTATTGCACCTTTAATTATTGTTTCATATCCTTTAGCATACTTCAAGATAATATTAATTTGAGTTCTGTGCAATAACAAATTCACATTTGCATTGTGTTTGATGTCCAATGTCAAATCTGTGTCCTGAAGCAAAACCAGAAGACAACATCACTGTGCATAATTTAAATACATTATGCATATTATATTTATTCAAATTGAGTGTCAATATTAATTTGAAATCCAACTGAAGGGCAAGCAAAATGACAGACATATTGTTTGTCTTGACTTATTTTTTTTTAATAATTCGAAAGGTCACCAAACGTATTCGCAATTTTCTCTTTGATATGCATTTGAATAATCTTTTTGTGGACTTAACAAGAAAAATATTTAATTATTTGGAGCCTTTCTACTTAATGAGGTTTCAGAAATTTTGACCCAAACTTTGACCCAAAGCCCCAGAGCTTCCAATTACGAAGTGTTCGCTTCTGGTGTACATTGTTGAAAATGATGCGTGATGTGACTAATGAGCTATTTGTACAGAGTTTGTCATTAAAGAAAATGTATAAATGAATAAAAAGCCTCACTGCTGAATAATATGAATGAGATAACCATTCACTGCCAACCAATCACTGTCGATTTCAATATTTGAATATGGTAATCTGTTCTATTTTGGCAAAATGCACTTCTGAATACAGTTTAAAGCCATGAGAGGCTAAAACACACTAAGCTGCAACACAGTTTAATGAAATGGAAATTGTATTCGTATTTCATTGTGTTGAACTACGTGAGGAGCAGAATACATTTCGTGACCTCTTTAAAGGTAGAATTTTAGATCCATCTCTGACCTTTGATGTCTTATTAGTAACGCCTCAGATTCTCTCTCTGATTCACACAATGACATCTTACAGCTGTTCAAAGCAGAGAGAAATTATAATGCAGTGAATATATTTAAAAACACAGAGACCATGTGGAATACAACAGGAGAGTATCTGATATGGGAAAAACCTTCAAATCTGTTTATAATGTTTCTTACGAGAGACTCTACCTTTGTATTGAGCAAAAAGAAAAGCCTACAAACAGTGACCTAATTCCTCATCTTTATTCTGTCTAATTTGTGAAATACACATGACACCCAAAGCTTATGCAGATTTCCTGATGGTATTGTGATCTATTTTGACATTTGTTGTGTAAACATCACCGGACTGTGGACTTGTGGGTATCTGCATGCATACATATTACATAATAGATGATGCATCATCACACATTCACCCACAAAAATGTAATCAGACACCATGAGACAACGGAAAACATGAAACGGCAACATAATGTGATGTATTCATGAGTGAAACAAAATATTCACTGAGGGGAAAAAAATGGAGGGACTATTCCACTGGGAACTGATTGTGAAAAGGGGCTATTTCATACCTGAATCCTGTCTTGGGAAAGGATTAAAAAGGAATCAGTTCATATTTGTTTTAGCCTCTACCAGCTGGGAACAAAGATGGTTGATCAGGGGGTTGGAGAATAAAGGTCAGGTTCACCCTTGAGAGCGCCTCATCATATACTAACGATAATGCTTAACCTGCATTAAATTACTGTGCTAAATACTGGCACTTTAAAGGTTGTGTTACCTACCACAATAGCTTAAAGTAATGCCTAAATAGCTTTTATTTTCGCCACCCATACTGCCTGTAAGATGTCTGCCAATAAGGGAAGAGCAAATTATTTTGATTGCCAACACAAATTTGGCAATCAACACAATTTGTTTTTGAAATAAAGTGCACTGGGATGAATCAGGGAGCAGGAATAGCTATGAAGATGGTAAATAGGGTCAATTTAGGCTTTAAATCTGATGTAAATGAATGGTGCTAGCTGTATCCAAGCAAGTCTAGTGGGCCCACCAAAGTAGGAGGAGTTCTTCCTGTTAGGGTTGGAAATAGCTTGAAAATAGTTTGGTTATTAAATGCACTGCAATTTCCTCTGGTTTCTATTCTCTCAAAATTCTCAAATATAGCCTTTTATCCCTTACCTGGATAAAACCTACAGGTTTTCTTTAAAACCTGCAAGCTGTGCAGTGATATTTGACAGAAGTGTATTAGTGAGGGGAAGTAAACATGTGGAATGGGTATTTTCTATTTACTTGGATCCAATTCACATTTTCTTCACATTCACTGAGGAAGTTTTTGTATTTGTGTGTGTGTGTGTTTTTTGTTTGTTTTTTAGTTGAAATAGTTTCTTCTATTTTAGCTTAATATGCATATCCCAGAATTGTCTCAGTCAATGACGTAAGTTTGGGACGGGACTCTCTGTTTGTTTCTACCAGATTGGAGGAGTCTTCAGGGAACCTGTTTGACAATTACGTTTGGTGACGCAGAAATGACAATAAATATTATATTTGATTACATTCATATTACATTATTTTATGTTACACTAAATACTATACACTAAATATAATATTTTATACAATTTTCTTTACATATACTTAAGAGAATAATGACCTTCAGACGGTCATTATAGACCTTAATCAGGATAGAGCCATTTTGAAAGGGTTCACTCATAACTGAAAATTCTGTCATCATTTACTCACCCACAAAGTTTACCACTTTATTTACAAAATATTAATCTCCAACACACATTCAGCAATATTAAAGCATTATTATTACTAAAGGAAGTGAAGTCATTTTCACTACAGTTGAAAACTGAGACAAAAGATGCCCATTTGCATTAGTATGAAATGAGCAATGCAATTTTTTCCTAAACCAGTTAAGCACAAATCGGGGAAAATGGGCAAGATCCACAGAGTAAGAGAAGAAATGTAGTCTTACGCATTTGGATGTCAGATTTGGAATGCAAAAAAAATCACGTACTGAGTAGGCACTACATTTCAATATGATAGTTAAAAAAGTATGTTCTATATAGTATGAATGAAATTTGGACGTACTACATCTGCCATGTTGTCATTATCATGTGACCTACCAGAGTCAGTTACGTCGCTTCACCACCATTCATAAATCTTCTCCCGTGGCTTCATGGGATAGTAAAGTGTCCATCGAATGCACACTTCAGAATCTCGCTTGATGTAGTAGGTCATCTGGGGACTTTTCGCCTACTGTTTTTCAAATACAGTGAATTTGGACATACTACTCTGTTGTCATATGCTGCATCCCAATTCGCATACTATCCGTCCTAAATAGCATTTGAAATTAGAATTAGTGTGTCCCAAACTGTAGTATGTTGAAATGAGTATTCCAAAGATACCCGGATGGTCTACTTTTTCCGGTTAGAATCTGAAGTGCAGATCCGTGCACAATCTTAAGGGATAATATTGCCCACAGCCCATTGCACATTGGACGAGGATTTGATTACAACTACAAACACGAATAAAAAGTGTTAAAAAACTACAATCATGACGTATGTGTGAGACCGACGGTTAAGCAGAGCGGTTAAGATAAAGGGGTTTGAGTGATTAATAATCAGTATCTAACCTGACAAAAAAACATTTATTAAATGTTATCCACATTATATTTCATCTGCAACAGCATTGTGAACTTTTATAACGATGCGTTCGGTCATTAACTTTTAAATGCATCATTATGAAAACTTGAGGAGAGTTCTTCACGTGAAAGACCCATGACTGGCAGATCAACGTGCGACTACATTTCTCTCCGAAACGGTAGGAAATTAAATTGAATTGAATGTGGAGGATTTTAACTGTGACAAGATGATTGACAGGGCAGTTTAAACGGTGACAAGTTGCATGTAACTAAGCGACAGAGCATCCGTTAAAGACGCAATTATGACGAAGTAGTTTGTCCCAAAGCTTGCATACTCTTCTGCTACACACTCAAAAGTATGTACTTTTTCTTCACAAAAAACAGTACATACTTTTAGGGCATAGTATAAGTAGGCGAACTGGGACGCATCAATACTGTTTTTCACATTCTAGCAGGGAAGTATTCGATTTCGGACGCAGCAATGGTCTACATTTTCACAGAAAACCGTCGTTGCAAGATGCAAGTCATTAAACGGACAGACTGAACTGATGAAAATTGCGACGATTATACTATTAAAACATGAATTGTATGTAAACAATAGAACTATATTCGCATATGCAGTTCATAGGGGGCATAATGTGTTAGCCCTACAGTTACAGCATAAAATAATATTTAAACCTATGATATTTTACATATAGATAACATTTAAACCTGTTTTTTGAGCATTTTTATCTCACAATTCTTTTTTTCTCATAATTGCAAGTTTATATCAAAATTCTGTGGGGGAAAAAAAAATCATAATTTTGAGATATAAACTTGAAATTACCTTTTTTATTCTTTTATTCCATGGCTTCCATAGACTGCTACAGCAGAAGTGTCATTTTCTGCCACCATGTATAGGCTCCACCCACAAAACACATCATCAATGATCACCCAAATGGTCTATTTGTTTCAGCATTGTGTAGACAACCAGGACTGTGTTTGACATGACCAATAAGAATCGCATGGACGAGCAGGTAGTCGATTCAAGTCGATTCACTTGGATGAGTCGATTCAAGTCACTTTGGATAAAAGCATATGATGAATAAATGAAAAAGAAAAAAAAAATGCTGCAATTGACCAATCAGCATCGGGTATTCCAGAGAGCTGTGTAATAAGTTATAGCCAAATCTTAAGGCGTATGCTTATTTTAATTTCAACAGATAACATGTCTCATATTCAAATAAGGAATGCCAAAAACATCTCTTGATGCTCCAGGAGTACCGCATGCATCATACTGAATAATTGAACAATGTGGCTGTTAAAAATGAAATATTTATGCATTATCTGCGGAATAAGCGAGGGCTGGATATTGTGATTGAGTTCACCGTGGAACAGAGAGTTGTTTACGCATTGTAACACTGCTGAAATATTGCCTGACTTTGATGGTGGTTTAAAAAGGCACTCAAACTGAAATGACCTTGAGTATTTGAACACCGATTGTTGAGCACTGTAGGCATGCAGTCTGATGAAGGGGGAAAAAACAAGTGGGTATGATCAGCTGAACTTCACACAATATGAGTCACATGGTCATAGATTTCGTTTAGTAACTCATTGAAATGAATCTGTGATGTGATGAGCTCATGTAACCGCCTCCACTTTGCATGAACACATTTGCCTCTTTCTGTATGTGCTCAATTATGACTGTCATAAACGTACAAAACTGTCAGTCCCAATTCTTGTGTGAAATAGTTTCCTCAAGTGCCAGTCATTTTTCTAATATACTGACAAATATTGTGCTTTGAACTGTAATATGACAAACACTTCACATCTCATATTGCTGCTGCGTAAATATCAAGGCTAAAAGAACATAAATTCAAACTCAGCTAACAAAAAAATGTTCTAAAAACGTTTTACTAACATTCCCATTAAGTTATGAAAATGTTATTTCTGAATGTTCTCTGAATGTTAAAAACATCTAGAATTTTAAATGTTTTAAAAAAAAAAAAAGTTATACGAACGTTAAGGGAACATTCCAATTTTATCATTTTGCAAACATTATAGGAGCGCTACTTTTAAATGTTCTCTGAACGTTCTGGAACAATAACATTTAAAAAAGTGTTCGTCCAACTAAAATGTTTCAGGTTCGATAAAAGTTTCCATAAACAATGTATAAATAATGTTTTGAGAACATTAACTACCATTAAAGACAGGCACTCTATTAACATTGTAAGAATGTTTGTTCATGACTTTGAGAGAACCTTGCCAGAGCGTTAGCTAAAGTTCTGTTAGAACATTCCCTGTTAGCTGAGTAAAATCCCATTTAAAAAGCATACATGCAGACTATGGGCCCTATCATACACCCGGCGCAATGCGACGCCAGGCGCAACATGTGTTTTTTGCTAGTTTCAGCCCGACGCAGTTATCATTTTCACGTCCAGTGCCCACATTATTTAAATGGCAAATGCACTGGCAGCCATCTGTTTGCCCATGGGTGTGCTGGTCTGAAAACGAGGGGCCCTATTTTAACAATCTAAGTACATGGTCTGAAGCGCATGGTGCAGGTGCATCTCTGAATCCACTTTTGCTAGTTTAACGATGGAAAAAATGGTCGGTGTGCCAGGCACATGCTCCAAAAGGGTTGTACCTAGTCATGGTTGTGTTTTGGACGTAATGTGCAATAAACCAATCAGAGTCCTATCTCCCATTCCCTTTAAAAGCCAGATGCGCTCGCACCATGGCAGATTCGCTATTTATTGCAGTTATTTTTGTTACTTAAAGATGACATTTTCCGGTGAAAATTCTTATTTTGGTCATACTTCCAAGACGTAAAATCTGTAATTCTGAAGTACAGTATCCACACCAGTGCGGTGACTGACAGCAAACATTAGATTCATCCGTGCTGAGGAGCTGAACCGATGCACAACCCACGGAAAGATGATAATTCAGCAAATAACTGCAATTGCAGGTTTCAAACAGAGACGGCGACAAAGAGGCAAAACTGCAGCTTTAAACTGACTCGTCATGTTGAGGGTGTCTATATTCCACCGTGTAAATAGCACATCTGCCATGGCGCGAGTGCAACTGGCTTTTAAAGGAAATGGGAGATGACACAAAGCACACCCATGACTCATTAAGAGACTAGGTACATCCCTTTTGGATGTTTCTGGCCGACCATTTTTTCCGTCATTAAACTAGCAAAAGTGGATTCGGACACACCCTAAGTGCACCTGCGCCACGTGCTTCAGACCATGCGCTTAGATCGTTAAAATAGGGCCCTATATATTTAATTAATTAAATCACAGTCTTCTGGCCATAATGCTATTATTTTGCATTTTATTTTGATAAAATGTGCGGCCCTATACTGGTCAAAAAATCCTGAAGGATTGCTAATAGAATTCCTACATGAATTTTGGAACCAATTCTAAAGGAATCTAACAGGATCAAATAAGGATCTTCTACGAATCCACAAAGAATCAAATAAAATCCTACTGTATAAACTGAGGCTCCTATTTTTTCAGTTTTGAATTATTGCAGAGCTATGTTTTTGCCTTGACACTAAATGTGAAACAAATGGGTTCAACCTCCCCAAGAGGATTGGAAATATGCAGCCATGAGGTGTCAACTGAAGTCAATTGAATTTGGTTGTACGGAAGCCAAAGACGGAATGATTCCATAAAGATGCATTGATAGAATAGTCCATGACAGTACAAAAGATCTAGCACAGACGCACACTGGACACCCTTAGTTCCATACGTAAGATGTCATGTTATTTTACAGTCCCCAGGGTTTTCATATTATGTGAAGTTAGTTACAGATCAAACAGACTATCGTTTATATTCTTTTGATTTTCTGTGCTGATTTTGGGCAATTCATTTAAACATGATAAAATGTGTCAAATGAAGCTGAGAACATTACATTCTTATTGGTACTGTAGCTGAAAGTATTAAATTCACTAAAATATTAAATCAAAGAATATGCAGGCAGATATGTTAAGAACTTTGTGAATAATTAAACAAGTTACGTGCAGATGTTACTTAATGTAAGCATTGCATGCATCTTATGTATTTGAATAAAAAAAAAAACAGAAATTAAAATAAGCTTTTAAAAAATAAAAACTTTAAGAAAAGTTATATATTATATTTGTATATATTAGTTGAATTACATAAAATGCATATATTAAAAAAAGGAAAATGTACCAAAATGCACATTTTTGTGAGGTGTTATTTCCTCCATCAGAGCGTGATGTATCAAATATGTTTCACAACAAAAAACACATATGCAAACTTTTATAACATTTACTTTTTTATATTTTGTCTAAAAGGTTCAGTAAACTGAAACTCCATTTTAAAAAATTAGATTTTTTTAAATCATATTATTTATATTGTATATTTACAGGGTTAATCCTCATCTCAGATTATAGTCCACCTCTTCTTTTTTGCTTGTTTTGTTCTTTTCAAGATTTACTCCACACTATTCTGCAAGCCGTCACTCAGCCACATGCCAGCAATTGTGACCCATCTTACTCAGGTTAAACTGTCTGCCCGGAGCTCTGGCGTCTTTAAGCCTGGCTGGCGCTCATGGCACCTCGCTGCAGGTAGAGCTTGAGGGGCAGTGCCAGGGCGTGGAGGCATGATGAATAACAGATGTTTCCTGATTGGCTGTGCCATTTGTCATACACCTGCCTCGCCTCAGCCGCACAGAGCTCCACAATATGTCACTGTCGCCGGGCGGATGCCCCCAATGCATCACCCCATCTCAGCAACGCTCAGCTCTCCAGATCCTTCTGCTTTTATAGAGTCATTTTTCTCCTTCCAGCACTAAATAAAAGAATACTGGACAGCTCATGTTTTTCTTTCTTTTTTCCTCAGTATGTTCTTAGCTCAGGGGTAAGGTCAAATGGACACAGTTGGTTGTTGTTGTGTTTTTTTTAATTTTTTTTTTTTTTTTTATGTAACTTGAGACTACATTAGCAAAGCTGTCGCATGTTAAAACAGTGAGAAAGCCTTTAACGGCAATCTATTATTCTTTTTTACGAAATCTTGGTTTTGTTTTGGGGGTCTACTAGAATAGGTCTTCAAAAAACACATTATTTTTCACGTATTCTCTATTGTTGCCGCTCCTCTCTTCCCAGTCTGTCAGTAACGCTCCGTTTAGCTCCTGTCTCTATGAAGCCCCTCCTTCTGAAAAGCACAATGTGCTCTGATTGGTCGGCTGGACCAGTGTGTTGTCATTGGTCAACCGCTTCGCCGTGTTTGGGAAATGTCCCGCCCCTTACCATAACCATGTGTTTCAACACTCTACTAACTAACTCAACCAGGCCCCGCCCCTTTATTTTGCGTATGTCTTGGGCGGGGAATTATTTTAATGAGGAATAGTGTAACGTGTTCGTTCCCAGAAGAAAACTCAAGACTACAATGGAGGCGTTTCAGGGAGTTCAGAAACAGTCGCACTGATATAGAGAATAACTCCTGCTGGAGGGACTTTGTAACTTTGCAGACCTTTTTCATGCTCAAACAGCAACATTACATACTAAAAAAAACACTGCTGTGTTTATTTGATATTTGATGTGTTTGACTTTCCAATAAAAAAAAAAAAATGGATTATATAATTTCGATCTCAGTGATTAGTGGTGTTATTAATGGTGCAATATTATCATTTATTATATTATTATATACTTTACTATAAGGTTCACCCTTAACATTATTCAAGGAATTAGTCCCATTTACATTTTAATAAAGGAGAGCATCAGCAGGACCTGACCAACATGTTCCTAAATCAACATCTTTGTTGATCCAGGAACGACATTCCAATCAACCAATCAGATTGGAGGGATGAGTTTACAGTTTATGTCAAGTTTAGGCTTACAACAAGGGTTAGGTGCTTTTCCCTCTGATTTTATAGGGATAAGTTATGGGTAGGTTAGGTTTAGATGTAGGGATAGGATTAGGACAAAATTTTCAAACAAATGTTGTTCCAGGGTCAATAAAATATGTTGATCCAGCAACCAAGCTAACATGAACAATGTATTGTTGTGTTTCCTACATTCCAAAGACTGTGTTGGTTTCATGATTGAGCTGCTTAATCTAAACAAGAATATAACTTGTTTTAATGGCCAATGTGAAAACAAACCAGGCAAATAAATTATCAATAAAAGAAACAAACATGAACAACAATGTAAAAAACCTGAGAGAGCTTTTTCAAGGCAAGACTGAGATCAGAGGAAACTAAAATAAATCATAAAGGGAAAGCCTGTAGAAGGCTTTGGTTTTTTGAAGCTGTGATCTTTTGATCTTCTTGTATTACTTCTGCTTTTACAATCTATGGATGAAACACTGATCTGTGGCTGATGAATATGCTGATTGTCTGGTGTTGAATCTTCATGCTTTCCTCTAAAACAGCTAGCGACTTGGCTGACATTGTGATGTAGAGCCCATTTTAATGGGAACATCTTATGTATTTGTATGGTGAGCTGCTGCTTAGCTGTTCATATTCAACCTCGGCCTTAACAGAGGAAAAGTCCTTGTTTAGTTCTATGTGAATTTACTCATTTACACTTCTGACCTCCCTGAACAAAGGTGTTCAGAACATTATTTTTACATTTTCTCATGATTAATATCTATGATTTCTCCACCGCATTATAATCTCTCTTTCAGCCATGAATAATTGAAGAGAATGTGTTTTCTCTTTCCATGTCTTATTCTTTTCCCTTATATACAGGCATTATTCATGCTTGAATCTTTAATGCTGTGATACTTGAATGGAGTGGTGCTTTTGTCTCTATCTGATCAGCTTACATCAAACAATAGGCTGCAGGATTACGCGCTTCGCATTTCTTAGACGGCTCGGATGAATATTATTAGCACTCAATTGCAGACATTCGTGATGATAGCAAAATTAATGTACTTGAACAGCTTTTACCCAGGATTTGTTTGAAGCATTTTTGGCTAACAGACTTTTATTTGATTACAGTTATTTCAGGGAAATGATCAGACATAGCGATCAGACTCACAATTTTCACCTGGCAACTGGTAAAATCCCATAAACTTACTTTCAAGGAATGTCATGAAGCATATTAGGGACAGAATATTGTATAGAGACTTGGACTATTTTGAACTGAGCCAGGCAGGAGTCATAAACCTGTAGAAAGCTATCCATTAATGTTAACATTGTCATTCAGAAGACAAGAAAAATATTAACCAAAGTCCATTTCATGTCTTTACAAGCTCTAATCCATTTTTTATTGGCTATTAAGTGTTTTTTTTTTTTTAAGAACCAGAAGGTGCAGTTACAACATCTACCAGCAGGGGCTAACTAGTCATCACTAACCCTTAACCCTAAAGACCAAAGTTTATATTTTTTTTATACATTTTTTATCTTTGTCTAGTGTCTGCGCTATTTTTCTCCAGAAGTTACGACCGATAAAATGTCTGTATTCTTTCAAACTAAAGTTGCGGTCTCTTTACACCCTCACACAAGCGCTTGTCAGTGTGGGCCTCTGTTGTTGTTGCAGTCTTTGGTACTGTGAAAACCGAGCCAGTGTTGCCACCTTGTGGAACAACTGATTAGTGCAAAACAAATTCAATACGGTTACAAAAATTGGGCAGCATGCATACTATTCTGGTGACAAAATCTGCGTCACATGCACTGTACATGGACCCTCACGTACACGACTACACGTAAAAACCGAAGTATACTTTGGGCCACCTAGTGGACTCTTCGGTCGCAACATTCACCTTGCGCATGCGCTGTAGTACGTGCACTGTTTACGCAGTCACAAAAATTGGGCTGCATCGTCCCAATGACAAAAATTATGTCACTCGGACAGTTCGCTGACAGTCGTGGAACATTGACGGCCGAAGTGTACTTTGGACTTTAGGATACTGCCTTCACACCAGCACGCCAAATAACCGATTATAAAATTGTTGCAATGTTTAATTTAACTCCCAATTTTGAGGGAGATCATGGTTCCCGGCTGCTTGGTGTCAAAAATCTGATTGTTATTTAGAAACTAGAAAGCAGTATTGCAGTCTTCATAAACATTCAAATGATTTTATACTGTTCAAACACAAGAAGACTTAATTTGGTCCCTGTGCACTGTTTTCTCTTAAAATAAACTTAATGTTAATTAAAGAACAAAATAAATAAACAAAAAAAGCTCAAATCTTACATCAAATCTGCTATTGACTGAATAACTTCTTTATCTTTAATAAGGATGAGTATATTTAATTTAGACATTACAGGTGCTGGTCATATAATTAGAATATCATCAAAAAGTTGATTTATTTCACTAATTCCATTCAAAAAGTGAAACTTGTATATTATATTCATTCATTACACACAGACTGATATATTTCAAATGTTTATTTCTTTTAATTTTGATGATTATATCTGACAACTAAGGAAAATCCCAAATTCAGTATCTCAGAAAATTAGAATATTGTGAAAAGGTTCAATACTGAAGACACCTGGTGCCACACTTTAATCAGCTAATTAACTCAAAACACCTGCAAAGGCCTTTAAATGGTCTCTCAGTCTAGTTCTGTAGGCTACACAATCATGGGGAAGACTGCTGACTTGACAGTTGTCCAAAAGACGACGAAGTATACAAGCAATAGGGATTACTGACTGTTTACTTGTCTTTATTTAACATTATTTATTAAAATACTACTTATTTATGTGGTGAGGCCAGTAAAAAATTTTGGCAGGGCAAGTAACCAGTAAACTCTTTAGCGTTGAGCCCTGTGTGTTTCTATATAGAGTCCCTTTTAAGACCTATTCCTTTTGTTAATCTGTTAGGAGGGGAAATAAAATAATGTTAAAACTCCGGCCCACCAGGAATATCACTTGGCACACCTTACATCTCAAAGCTGGAGCTGGGCCGGCTACACGTGCTATCGGAATTATCGTAAATATGAGTTTCCTAGTTAAAAATTGGACATGAACGCCCTCGCAAGTCGTATTTACCACAAAACCTATTGCATTCTTTAACATACAACATATATTAAAGCATACATGATTTTTTTGCATGAGCATTTTAAAAGGAGCTTGTGCTCGACTCGAGCTGGGTTTTTCTGCAGTAATGGTTCTTGTGGTGGAGAGGGATTTATTTTACTCTCTTCTCACCTACACTCCGTTTAATATCTGATTGGACACAGTGATATATAAGACCATGATTGTTAAGTGCTGTATGTGGGTTTGAGATAACGGCATCCACAGGGGGGTGAACTGCTCAACAGCACTCATTCAGGCCAGCACATGAAGAGGAAAGCACATTAAACATGTCTCATTAAGATCTCTGCTGCGATTTAGTGCCACTTTATGAGCTCACCTGTTCAGTGTTTTCAGTTTTCAGTTCACTTGCCCCTAGATACAGAAAAAAAAAAAAAAAAAATTCAGGGAATTACTTATAACACCTTCATTTAAAAACAGTTTAGTTAAATGATGGGGAAAGTGACTGGGACACTGGAATAGTATAATTTAAGGATAATATTTGTGTTGCAAGATGCCGATTTAATTTTGCTTAAATGTAGATGTAAATGCAATGAAGATAACATAAACCAATACTTCATGTTCATTATTCAGTGCTTGAAAAATCATGCTAATTCAAGAACTGATGGATAAGAGTGCCTCTTATGACCCATGTTTTTCATCTCCTCTAACAGTTCAAAGGCTGCAATAAAGAATGCATTTCCATAATTTCCAACAACATTGTGATAATAATAATAATAAATTGTTTAATTTTTATACAGTTGTTTGTAATTAGATGGAAAATACTAATACTGAGTCGGCGTTCCGACGTACAACCTGGAAGCGCTGGACGTAAACAGCATAGCATTAAGGCAGGGGACAGAAGATATTGTTGAATAAAGTCATTATTTTTGTTTTTGCACACAAAAAGTATTCTCGTCGCTTCATAACATTAAGGTTGAACCACTGTAGTCACGCTGACTATTTTAACTATGTTTTTACTACTTTTCTGGACCGTGAATGATGGCAATTACGTTTCTTTCTGTAATTTTTGGGTGAACTAACCCTTAAAGTACGTTTAGTAGTAACATAACGTCAAAACTAGGCTACGTTGTAACTTGCGCACAGCTGGTGCAACCGGCCCCAGGTGGTGAACTTGCAAGCTCTGCCCCCCGAGGAGGCAGACCCAGCCTTTGCATTGCTGTGTCCTGTTCGTGGCCTGCGCGTTTACGTGGACCGCATGCAGAGCTTCAGAAGCTCAGAGCAGCTCTTTGTCTGTTTTGGAGAACAGCAGAAGGGAAGGATCTCTCCAAGCAGAGGTTGGCCCACTGGATAGTGGATGCCATTGCCTTGGCGTACCAGTCCCAAGGCAAGCCTCTACAAGGAGTGTTGATTCCTCCTGGGCGTTGGTGCACGACACCTCTCTTGCAGACATCTGCAGAGCTGCGGGCTGGGCAACACCTAACGCCTTTGCGAGATTCTACAATCTCCAGGTTGAGCCAGTTTCTTTCCTTGTGTTGGGTACAAACAGGTAATGTGCAGGAAGACTGGCTTGGTGTCTCACTTGCAGTGCCATTCCCCTCCAAGGAGAGGGTCCGAGCACCTTCTATGCTCTTCAGGTAAGTTTCCCAGCTGGCGAACCCTGGATCGAGTTCCTTCAAGCATCCGCCGGCAGTCCGACGCGGTGCAGTACTTGAGATGCACGCCTGGTTGGTCATCCCTTGTACTGGGCTAGATGTCCCATATGCTGTGATTCCTCTTGGTAATGCCATATGTGTACTTTCCTCGGTAAGGTTTCCCTGTCGGTAAACCTGTGTCTTTCCCTGGGCAGTTGCTCCGTCCCTTCTAGGTAGGACCTACCGCAGAGTTCTTTTCCATATGTAGTTCTTTCCCTATGGGTCAGTCCATATGTGTATCTCCACGTTTCCTCTCTACATAGGATGTGGTCTTTATAGTATCCGATTTCTTTTGGATTAGGGATGCTTCACCAGCGTTAACAACACTGGTCATGTCACATGGCTAAAAAGAAAAGTGAAAAATGGGAAGAGCCGAAGCACTCTTCCCATAAAGTAACATTTCTAAGGAACAGTAGCTACGACCGTCTCCAGGGGAAGCCCTGTCCCTTCCACCCTGTTGGTTGGAAAACTATCACTGAGGGCTTACGTGGGGGGCTGGGTAAGTTATGACTTAAAGAGAGCAGTTGCCAAAAGGGCACGTTCAGCTTGCCAGCATCTGCATCTCCAACACTCGTAACACAGTTCAGTGGTTGTGGCGCTTTCCATGGGTCCTCATTTGTCGGTCATCGACATAACGTGGAATGTGACTGACAGATAGGGAACATCTCGGTTACTCCATCATTCCCTGATGGAGGGAACGGAGACGTTATGTCCCTCCTGCCACAACCCTGAACCACACTGCTGAATGGCCGGGACCATGTCTCGGCTCCTCAGCAAAACCTGAATGAGTGAATGTGAGCCGCCATCTTGTGAACCCGTATGTACGGGGGAGTGGCTCGGCATGCAAATTCCACTCACCAATTCCATTGGCCATTTTTGTAAAACTCAGAGTGATTGGGGCTCCCAACGGAGACCCCATTTGTCAGTCACTGAGATAACATCTCCATTCCCTCCATCAGGGAACAAGGGATACAACAGTAACAGAGTTATTTATGTACATAAATAAATAAATAAATTCATTGTTGTAAAGAAGATGCTAAAAATTACATCTACTCTGAAGACTTGCATAGTGACTTAACTGACCGTGTGAAAACCCATATTAATAAATGCAATTTAATTGTGTATCTTTATACTGCAATGATATGAAATGCATATTTGGCCAAATGTAATAACATACAATAATAAAAAAAATCTGCAAGCCCTTAGGAAACAAAAAGGTAAACACAATATCTCGTCGCCTCTGAGGAGAGCTGAGAAACTTGGAATGAGATTAAAGATTAATCTTCTCAGTTCCTGCTGAAGTTGCTTTGGCAGTAACTCAGAGGTAACGGCACTAAATTTTGAGCTTGTTCTATGTACAGAAGATCCAGAGGAACTCATTTGTAGTCGCTATATATACTGTTGTATATGGCATCTGGAGAACTAAAGATCAACCCCGTGCTACATTTTAAAACCTATTAGATGAAATCGTGACTAATAAAATTGTTTGACAATAAAATAGACTGAATTCATATAAGAAAGTTCAATTTGCTTTGTATACTATAAACGAAACTGTGACCTAAGCTGTTTGCAAAGGTTAGAAAATCATAACAGGAGATGTACATGATGTAGAAGCCTAAAAGTGCAGAAGTGTTATAATTGATATACTATTATAGCTTTTGTTAATATTTTAAATTAATTTTATTTTTAATACTTTGGTCTGATTGGTACAATGAAAACAATCTCTGACCAATCAGAGCAGAGTAGACCAATCACAACAGACTGGGCCATCTGACCAATCAGAGCAGAGGCGGCTCTCAGAAAGGAGGGGTTTAGAGAGACTGAATCCTTGATCAAACCATTTCAGACACTGTGAGAAAAGAGGAGATGCTGCAATGTATATTATGAGAAAATTAAAGTAACCTTGACCTTGGATGCTTGGAAACTTATTTTGAAGACTCCAAAACTAAATTAGGAACCTTTAAAGGGGCACTTTAAAATATGAAACTCCATCATAGAAATATGAATTATGACTTTTTAAAAGCAATGATAGTTTAAATGAACATACAAACAAACCATTTCAATATTTAATGTGAATATGATTTTAATTAAACCCATCTTATTTGTCTCGCCTTTAACAAACACATGCACGCATGTGAAAGAAAACAAGTCTACCCATCAGTGGCCGCTGTTTGCCAGCTCAGGCTTTAGATCCTGTGCCGATTGTGCTCAATGGCCAGAAAGAAGCGAGAGATGAAAGACTCAAACAAGGAGAGGCAGTCAAATATTTATGAAAGCACACATTCCTCTCACAGACAGGAGAGAGAGCGAGTGCGAGGTGCCGTCAAGGTGTTTGATCGATGTAATGGAGTCCGTTTAAGAAGCAGTGGGTGCGTGGCCGATTCCCTGGAGCAGAGAGAGAGTGAGTTTGATATGATAATGCACCTCGTGCCAGTTCTGTGCGCCATATGCCCGTCCTTTCATTGGGGAGATCGGTGCAGATGGTTGGGCTCGCTGCTAATAAGGGGAATAAAGCAGGATGGGAAAAGGGGCGAAGGGATCCCTGATGCAACACTAATGACAAGCCCAATGACAACACCTTCAGTCTAGAACAGCAGGGTCAACTTGTCCTGCCTTCTTCCAAAAAAAAATAAATAAATCTCAGAAATCTGTCTTGTTGATTACAGGCTGAATTCCTCCTTGATTCTTGAATGAATAGTGAACGCACTGCACTCGAAACCATTTGTGTTGTTTGTAGAGGGAATGACTGGAAGGGCAAAAAGTGTCAGTCATTTGTGGTACTGTGCTTTGTTATACGTGTTTAGCATTTTTCTATGGAATTTATGTACAATACAAATGATAATAAAGGTTTATATATGTGTGTGTATTTAAAAGTTTATTGAAATGAGTGGGTCATTACCTGATCAATGATACGTCCTCGGAAGAGTCAATTTCTCGTTCTCAAATTCTCAAATCTTTACTTGTTAACCAAGCCAACGTGAGTGTGCAACTGCAGTGCCAAGAGCAAACTGCCCAATGTGAGTATATTAAAGATACACTGTAAAAATTAATGTAATTTTTACTGTAAAAAAAAAATAATACAGAAAAAAAACCTGATAATTGGTTAACAGCAAGTTCCTTTACGGGAAAAAAATCTATAGATCTAACTTTATATTTAATGTACAATAAATATAAGTTTAATTATGGTTAAATGTACCATTTTTGGAAGTAAAAAAAGAACATTTTAAAGCCTAAACTGATATTCCCAGAATTTCCAGTGTGACAGCTTACATTTGATGGTTTTTAATTTTAGTAATTATGTTTCTTCTTAGTTTTTTGTTATGAGTTAAGTACATTAGCATTTAATATTACATCTTATAATGTTAATTTAAAGACTTAAAGTGGTCATGACATGGATTTTTCTTTATTATTATATGAGTTTTTTGCAAACTTTCCGACGATGGGATCCTTCGGTCTGTACAGAGACTCAAATCAGCTGTAAAGTGAACGTTCTTTCACTTTTCCATTTGTCCTGTTGTCGACAGACTCAAGCACGTGGAGAAACTGAATGCACATCTGTATACTGTATCCAGTGTAGACAGCATCAGTGATTATAATGGCTTCTATTTGCTTTTGATGTGACGCTCGCATCCAGTGTATGCAAATGTCAGCCGTTAAGTGCCTGAATGCCAGTGGCCGGAGGCTATGGTGTGACGACGTATAACTGTTCAACGATGTCTTGCTCTGTAGGTAGGCATATGCAAATATATTTGCCCGTGTGACATCACAGGTCACCCAATATCAAAACAAGCCATTTTTGGAGCTTGATTAAAGAAATGCTTTGTTTATGAGGAGGACATTTTAAGCTATGCAACTTGAGCTCTTATATGTAAAAAGAAAATCAAGGCAAATTTGATTTCTCATGTCTTGACCCCTTTAATGTTTATTGCATTATTTTTATTGCATTATGTATGTTACCATGATGAAGGAAGGTTTACACGCCACATCACTACTTCAATTTGAAACTGACCAGCGACTGCATCAATAAACATGATTTCTGTTCCTTTCTTTATCAGATAAAGTGATTCAGTATACAATTTCTTTTTAAGCAGTGAGGTCAGAGGACAGGACAATACTGATGGACAGTTTAAAACCTTAGGGTGTCTTTCCCTTTCATCACTGTCTCTGCTGATATTTCCATGCTTGTTTTCTCACTGTCAGTGACCATCTGCTGTGCCAAAGTGTAAGCAGTGTTAAATGATGGCAGTGTGGCAGAGCTGTGGGGAACCTTAGGTAAAGATCCTTTCTCTCGAACTGGCATTCAGTATATGTCAACAACTCAATGTGCTACCTTTAATACCTGGAAGAGATTTTTCATGCAAAGATCTATGGGAAAATTATTACTACTGGTCCTCAAATATAATATTTGTATATATATATATATATATATATATATATATATATATATATATATATATATAAATAAAAGTGTGCTCACATAAAGTCGCCTCTCAGTACTAAATTGACTTCTTTTTCACTGCCTATTGCTCTTAAACTGTCAAATACACACAAAATAATGCCAAAATGCCGGTCTTCACGTAAACAAAGTCAGTTATGTTTTAAGTGAACGTAAACACGTGTAACAGTTAAAATGGATCCGTGCGTCAGGTCTTAAAGTGACAGCAGCCTAATAAACCTGCTGGCAAATTATGAGATAATATTAAAATGATCTATATCGCAGTTTTTCCCCATGGTATCGATGTTAAAATTGTGGCCAGTGAAAATGCTGAGTGGCTTTGGAAAACTACACAGTGACTGGTGAGCAAAAAAGTTATATATAAAAGTTATAAAAGTATATATAAGTATATAATTATATATAAAGTATGAAGTATATATATATATATATATATATATATATATATATATATATATATACACACACACACACACATATATCTATATATATATATATATATATATATATATATATATATAGATAGATAGATAGATAGATATAGATATATATAGATATAGATATGTGTGTGTGTGTGTGTATGTATATGTATATATATTATATATATATATTATATATATAGAAGATACAAATATTATATACACTCCCTATGAAACGGTGGTAATTGCTAGGCATGCAACACTATTGCTCATGGCTCAAGTATTGAACTTTGGCTCATAACTCATGTTCATTCTAGTCTTGAATGATGCCTCAAATCAATGAGCTTACAGAGGAGAGGTGTGCTATTACTTTTCTATCTGACTTCTGATTTTCGCCTAGAGGCTGATAAAACAGGCAAAACAATCCCATACACTGATGGCAGGTTCAGACTCCGAACCCCTTGAGGTCCCAGCCATATCTAGGCATAACAAAAACAGTAGATATAGACAAACAGATATAGCATCTCTTGTGTTTCAGAGTTTATAAAATTCTCCTCTGTCATGTAGCAATACATGCAGATAATGTGCTTTAAGGAATCACAATGCCTCAAGAGCTCACTAGTGGACATATTAGATCATGTTTATTTTACCCCCACCCCACGCAACTCTAGTGTATGACATTGGAGTTAGAGTTTTGACATTTAACCGCATTTAATACTTGTAGCTACCTAAAGCAGACACAGTTATAGTGAAAATGGCAGATGGATGCATAATAACTGTTCATGATACATGATATCATGATATATTTAGTGATATGTGAATTGTCTTTCTAAATGTTTCGTTAGCATGTTGCTAATGTACTGTTAAATGTGGTTAAAGTTACCATTGTTTCTTACTGTATTCACGGAGACCAGAGCCATGTTGTTATTTTCATTTTTAACCCGAAAACGCTTGTAGTCTGTATAATTCATAAACGCATCTGCATTCTTATCGAGTCTCTCCAACTGTGTGTAGCTTTAGCCACGTTAGCCGTGCAGCACTATCAAACTCATTCAGAATCAAATGTTAGCAAACATCCACAAAATACATGCCATACTGAACAGTTTGTAAAGATCCATTTTAAGAGTTATATTGTGAACTTCAGTATTCACAATATATTCAGTATTTATGCAATGTTTATTGGAGTCGTGAGCTTGGGGGCGGGGAGCACGAGCATTTAAAGGTATACACACCCCAAATCAGAGCATTTTTAATGCCACCCCAAAATAGGCAGCTAAAACATGGTGTAATAAAAAATCTATGGGGTATTTTGAGCTGAAACTTCACAGACACATTCTGGGGACACCTTAGACTTATATTAATTCTTGTAAAATGTCAATACTAGGGCACCTTTAAACACATCTCAATGACGCAGCGTACATACGAGTCAACGAGAAGGAGGTAAGTTAGCAAGGGAAAGGTATAAAAGAATGGATTTATACGCAGCCAAGAAAATTCAACACTCTTACTTCAGCAATAAAAACAAAAATTGGAACATGTGACAATGTGATGTTTATCTTAAAGGGTTAGTTCACCCAAAAATGAAAATCCTGTCATTACTCACCCTCATGTCGTAAACAACATATGAGAATGACACTGAAGAGAAGATATTGTTGAAAAAAGTCGTTATTGTTTTGTTTTTGCGCCCAAAAAGTATTCTCGTCACTTCATAACATTAAGGTTGAACCACTGCAGTCACATCGAGGTCATATACCTCTCGGATTTCATCAAAAATATCTTAATTTGTGTTCTGAAGATGAACGAAGGTCTTACAGGTTTGGAATGACAAGAGGGTGAATAATTAATGACAGAAATTTCATTTTTGGATGAACTGACCCTTTAAGTAATTTTTGCTTGGTATGGTTGAACTGCAGCAAAGACATTGGCTATTAAAGTGAGATTAAAGGCCGTTCAAACCAAGAACGATAACTAAAGATAATGATAAAGATATAGTTCTAAAACTCATTCTTAATATAAAAGAATAGCACTGTCCACACCAAAGCTATACTGATAACGATATAGAAGAAACAATATTGTTGGGATCACTTTCAGAACGATATTTTCCAGCTGCTGGACGATAAAACACTGACAATCGCTGAGTTCCAGAAAAAGACACCACTGTTTGACTTCCCTTTTCAAGGATACTTTAAAGAAAACTGATATATGGAAAACAATCGGTCATACCCTCGGATTAAATGGTGAGAAGTATTAACGATGAGATCATTATGCCAGGCTAGCAAACAGTGTAAAATAAAATCACCTCAGATATCCAGCACTAGTTTCGACAACATTGTCTTGCTTCCTTTGAAGTTGCAGTGAAAAAGACTAGGCTTTGTTTCCACTATATTGACTTCGTCAGCTAAATTCACTGTTAGATTAGATCGATTACACTAGCTATTCACTCAAAACATAGCATGCTGAGGACATCTGCTGGTTAAAGCCATGTCAATGCAACAAGAACAGAAAAAACACGTACTCACTTTCAAACCGCAGCGTGTGAGCTTAGACTAAACAAACCGTTATTGTTCATTGGTGTGGACGCAAATATAGTTATCTTTATAGTTATTGTTCTTGGTGTGAACAGGCCTTAAGTATTTTTGTATTATCTAACATATTTAATTATTTCAGGTTTGCGTAATATTCTGAGCATTTCATTTTCATTCATTTTGAGGAATACTAAATCTGTTTTTGTGTAAATGCTCTATTCTAGTAAATGCTTTAGTCTAGAACTGCAATAACCATCATGTTCACACAACGCACACAACGTCTCTGCACTCGATCAATAAATGGGAAAACAAAGTAGGCTAACTTGCATAACTCAGATATTTCGTTGTAAATTTAAAAGTAATGCACTACTTTACTAGTTACTTGAAAAAAGTAATTGATTACGTAACTCAAGTTACTTGTAATGCGTTACCCCCAGTACTGCCCTTCACCTAAACAAAGGCTAAGTGCTGACCATATAAATTCACAATTTTTATTTCATTTTAAGTCTAAAGTGCATGGTGCAGGGCAGTAATATTCTTAATCAGGGCAGAATCAGTTTGTTCATGCAATGTTGTTTTTAAGCTCTCCACAAACACTCGGTTTGGAAAAGCAGCCAACAGCAACTGGCACCGCAGGGTTCTAATGCACACAAGCCAGATATCAAATGTATGAGCTGAAAACCTTGGTGTAATGCTTCCAGCTACAGATTATACAATGAAACAGCATTTTTAGTTTCTGAATAGAGCAAAAACCAACCAGCATCCCTGTGGTGCAGAATGTTATATGTGTAGAAGCACTACACCTCTATTGTGTGCAATCTGAAGAAAAGTGAAAAGACTGGCTTGATGAAAGATAATTTTAACAATTTTAATACTCGTTGTGAATTCTCTCCTTTTAAATCCGCTGTTTGTGTGACGTTTTAAGTTATGACTTACGTAAGTAACGTAGTGCAGTGTTTCCTGCGTGTACGAGCTTAGCGTAACTGCCTATTCACTATCACTCCAGCAGAGCAGTCAGACTGCATGCTCTGACTAAAGTGCAAAGTTTATGTGCAAGAGAAAGTTGATGACAAGTAAGTTTTAATTCAATGTATAATGATGTTAATGCAGACTGTTACACTGTATTGCAGTAGCATTAGCTTACAGTGTTCATTATGTCCTTTATGCTTCGCGATCTTTCTGATTAATTTGATCCTTTTTAACGAGCGGATTTGTCCCGCTAGCATCGCGGCTAGTATTGTTAATGTTTACTAAACTTATTCGCTTAAAGTGTAACATTTCTCAGTAAGATAATATCATTTTGTGGTTGCCATTATTACTGCCTGTATTAATAATACAGTCTCATTTCCCTATATAATTCATATTTGGTGGGTTTTGTAATCTTTATTACACTACGCAGTTTAATATTGCTGACTCATGCTGATATATTTCTTGGTCATATTTATATATCAGTTCATTATGTAAGGTTGTTTATCCTTGAGTTTGTAATCTGTTAAGTTGGTGATTATATTTAGAAAATGAGTATTTATTTCTGTTATTTATTTCAGAAATAAATCAAGTACACTACTATGTGTATATGGTCACCCTTGTGCAATAAACGACTAAATTCTATCTGGTGACTCCAACTCCTTGACCAGAGTTCTACAGCGGTCAATAACATATACATCAGCTTTCAGTGGGGCAATCCCCAACACTCATACTATAATAACTAGTTTCTGGCAGGCGGCCTACGCAAATCGACTTACGCCAAAAGAATGATCTCTGACCTGATGCATGACGCATGAACGCGGAAGCGCAGAGGATAGAGCCAGGGTCGGAGCCAGACATTGTAAACATTCGGGGCTTAGCCCAAATCTATTTTGTCCAATGACAATTTAATTTTCCGTTAACAGCCTTACTGTCATGAAAGGAACTTTGTAGTAGTATGCTGGAGTAAAGTTCATAAAATGTACATTATTTCCCACAGGAATTTGCAAAACTTTGTTGGGTGTACCTCCTGTAGGGGGGTCCAGATGTCCCCCGGGAAGAAAATTTTGTACATTTTAAGGTCAAATGCATCAATCTGGTGTACTTTGAGAGCTCAAAACTGAGAGCTTAAGCCCATGTACAGTGTGCAAATTGAACAAAGAAACAGCATTGACTTGTACCTGGACATTAAAGAGGGCTCAAACATCTTTTTAGTTGTGATATAGAGTCTCAGTCTACATTACATTGACACTGGTGTTTTAGGATGCCAAACAATTATTAGGCCTACAATAATATTATATGATTTAGGCCTTTATAATTATTCATATGACAGTAATATCCATATATTGTAACAAATGCATTGTAAAATAAATGAAAATTTTGTAAGTAGTTACTTTACAATACAATACTTTAGTACTAATTTCTTCACTTGCAAGAGATAAACCCTTGCGCTTTTATTTTGATCACCAGCTGATCGTGTGAACAAATGTGCGCACTTCTCTTTAAAACACGCAGCACAAACAGACTGTATATACACTTAATCGCTGTCTTTTGCTGTTTTATAAAGGCACAAAGCCATATCACGGTTTCGACTTTAGTTCGTTGGCAAAATACAACGTTAGAGACCATTTAGGCTAAGTATGTTTGGTTCATTATGAAAGGGTAATTAATGGGAAACACTGAATGAATGTTTAGCTGACAAATGTGCTAAAGTTGTCATATCAGTTGTTATATCATAACAAAAACCCTTCAACCGAACCGAACGAGAGTCTTGAGGCCTGCCGCTGCTCTGAGTGAGTGACAGGAGGCGTGGCTGTGTACAACTGCGGTATGCGTGAACTCGCTGTCGGAGAGAAGAGAGAGAAGGCACTGCAGGTATCGGTGTATACTGCAGAAAAGCGATATTGAACTGTTTAACATATTTTAATAGAGGGATTAGAAAAATTATATTTTGACAGCACTGTTAAGAAACCTCAAACCTGAAAGATTTGTGGCTTTTGGAAAAACACCCCTAGCTCCACCCCTGGATAGAGCAAAACAAAACACCGGTCATGAATTAGAAGTCTAAAACGAGAACTTTTAAAGAGAAATGTCAGAGGATTTCGATATAAAAGAAGAGGAGCTTGAGTTTGTTGCCCATCCTATTTGTTTGAACCGCGAGAGGCGTCTAAGCTTACGCTACATGCGTCGGGTCAGAGGTCACTCTTCGGCCGGAATTAGACTTGCGTATGACTGTCTGCCAGAAGCTAGTTATTTTAGATTATAACATTTTAAAAATGGATATTTTTCATATAAAAACCCATCGCTTCGCTTCATGACGCCTTTATTAACCCCCTGGAGCCGCATGGATTACTTTTATAATGGATGAATGAGCTTTTTTGGGCTTTAAAATCGTGGTTACCATTCACTACCATTATAAAGCTTGGAAGAGCCAGGATATTTTTTAATATAACTCAGACTGTGTTCGTCTGAAAGAAGGTAGTCATATACACCTAGCATGGCTTGAGGGTGAGTAAATCATGGGATAATTTTCATTTTTGGGTGAACTATCCCTATAATTCGCTTTATGTAATTCCTATACTTAAGAGGTTTTCAGATGCTGAGTCTGTTTATAATTCAAAATGCACAGTCTTGAGATTTTGTTATGAAATGCAGTGGAAGAGATATTCAAACATTTATGCCTGTACAGATGTGAAATAATTGCTCATATACTTCATATGTGGTTTGTAGTTGTAAAACGGCTAGACCGTACATGAAAGCGTTTTCATTTTGTACATGAACATTATTTTTGACAATATTTATGAACCTCTGCTGGGTGTGTTGAACGAAACTCTATTGGGTCATTAGCTCTATATCATTAGGGAGCTTCTGGGAAAAATCACGTTTGCTTCTCAATAGCTAGTGTATTATCGCATATACAGCACATATGTGCTTTAAATATGTAAACAACAATCCATAAGTTACTATAAGCATTGGTTTCTTGATGATATATTGTATGTCTCATTAATTGCATTCATTAACTTGAAATTGTCACACTAGCTGTGATTCAAATGCTTCAAAGAGCAGCTGAAGTCAAGAGCACCTCATGGCATTAGAAAAGCGCAAAAATATGACAGATGTCAGAGAAGTTGCCTGGGCAACAGGGATTTTTGTTCCATGATTGATTCACTGCAGTCACTAGCTAGACATTACAAATGAGTCAGAGAAATGAGTCCCCAGGAATTATTAATGCTGACAAATCTATTGACTGCGGCTCAGCTGAGAAGAATATAGATGAGGAACTGTAAAAACAGCACATCCGTGTGAAAGGCTCTGCTCCGTTTACATGGTTGAAGTGACCATGGTGCATTTTATTCCTTCAAGTCCACATATAAATAATGTTTGACAAGATTTTCTGCAACAAAAAATGTTTGTGTTTGGTTTGACCTATTATTATATGCACCAAACCAGAAAATTTGACAGCGTTTGCATCTGATGTGAAACTGTACATGTACGATTAAGTACTCTTTAATTATTTTTTTAATTACATTTAATTGTATTTTTATCTCACCCAAGGTAAAAGATCAGATTCAGACAGTGTTATTTTAATATTAATTATATACTATTATAGTATTTATTAATATATTAAATTAGCATTTTATTATTTAAATATTTTATATTTTCAGTTTTTGTTTTTATTTCAAGTTTAGAAATTTGTGCTTTTGTCGTTTTATTTTATATATTCCTATTTATCTTTTAGTTTTATTTCACTTTTAATTTTAGTAATTTTAGTACTTTATTTGAATTAAATGTAAGTTTTTATTTATATATTTATTTATATTTTATTGTATTCAAGCCTTATTTCAATTAACAAAAACATTGTTTTAATAGTTTTAATTTTATCTAACAATAACTACACTGATTCCAGACACTTGCAGCGCTTGGATCGGGATGCATCATGGGATGCCGTTATCTTTTGCTTCTGGTAACCTCTGGTTATCTAATACCCAAGAATTGATTCTTAATACATGAACAAATATCAGAGCCGAGGCAGTGTTTTGATATACAGTCAGAGCAGTGTTGGGATAAATGCTTAACATTGATCAAACGAGGAATATTCTGCTGCTCACACTGCACTCCAGTCAAAGCAAAATTGAGCTTTTCTTACAGGGGATAATTTCACCAAGCGACGCAAGGCAATTCCGCTCCAAACAAATATCGACATACAATACATCTTCTTAGCTCCATAATAGAAATAACCTGAATTCACTGATTTAATGGGAAGAAAAGTGAAGGCTTTCTGTTGCCAGTGGGAAGCAGAGAAATTGAGTTTGGTAGTAATGAGCGAGTTAGTAAATGAGTCATTTCACTGGCGGTGGAGGAAATGATTTCATAGAGCTAAAAAGTGGATTGACTGAAATAGTATCAGAACCCACTCAATACAACACGCTGCAGTTCTATTGAGAGTTTCACTCTACACTGTTTAAATAGCTTATAAAGTAATTGCTTAACTAAACCCATTTAATTATAATATTTGTCAAAGGTTTTGACAGGGTTTGTGTTTCTCTGGGAAATAGACATCAACTTTTGATTAGAAACTGCACATGGTCTTGAGACAATAGTGCTGCTCTAGCAGTATTATTTTCAATTAGGGTTATAAAAACAAAATAAAAATCATCAATGATCAGCTAAGGTAGAAAAGATCCAGTTAATAGGACTATACAATAATAATAATAATAATAATAATACTTCAAATATTATTTTTTATTTTATTATTACTTGCTTTATACAAATTAAATCAAAGAAATATTACTATTGCAACATTATTGTACAGTAATGATAAAAATGTTTAATAATTTACTGTTAAGTTGTGCTGTCAACTCGATTAATCGTGATTAATTGCATCTATACACACACATTATATATTTACAAACTTATGTTAGATGCAATTAATCACAATTAATCAATTTGACAGCACTAGTTTTAAGCATTTAGCAGGTAATAATATTTCAAAATATTATTTTATTTTATTATTTTTTTAAATAATAAAAATGAAATCAATAAATATATTACAATTGCAATAATAATACTGTACTGTAAAAACTTTTAATCATTTGCGTTTATGCATGTCGCAGGAAGTGTACTAATAGTAAAAGCGTAAACAGTATGCAAACAGAGTAGCATGTCCGAATTCATAGTATTTGAAAAACAGGAGAAAAGTACCCGGATGACTTACTACTTCCAGTGAGATTCTGAAGTGCGCATATGATGGACACTTTACTATCCCATGAGGCCACAGGAGAGGATTTATGAATGGAGTTGAAGGGACGGAACTGACGCTGGTAGGTCATGTGACAGTAACAACGTGGCGGATGTCGTACGTTCGAATACTACAGACCTTATTTACCAGAGAAACAAGCGCGCCGCCATCTTTAGAATATTGTCTTTGAACTTCCTTTTTTGCGGTAGCTCTGTATATTTCTATGGCATCGCTGTTGAAGAATAATTCGCTGGTGAAGTGGATTCACCTGTTGTAGAGTTAATGAAAGTTATCATGAGCATTGTTATGTTTAAAGCAGATGTCTTAACGAATGTCAGTAGACCGGGAAGATTTTAAAATGAGCAGTTCTTTCATAAATGCATAAGATCGCTGTGGAAATACAAACCGGAAGTCAAAAGACAACGAAAAGGGGCGGGGCTACATAAGGTCTATATAGAACATACTTTTTCAACGGTCGTGAAGTAAATTTAAATTAAAATGTAGTACCTACTCAGTATGCAATTTCGGATGCAGCTTAGCTCAACAGTCACGGAATGGAAAGCACAGGATTGTGGGATATTAAAGGCAGTTAAGGATACATCTGACTATGCTGCCTTCAAAAATCGATCTAATGAAGGTATCTCAGGAGACCGGAAGTGAAGCTAACTTTGGATTCGGACGTGCCTTGATGCCTTCATACCTTGAAATGCGTCCTCCGAATGGAGCATATTTACTCTTTCAGATGCAGCCATGGAGTAGTGCTGCCTTCACGTGCTATCAGAAATGTCCTACTTCAAATTTCTTCGTGTTCAAGTGCTTTGTTGTCAGTTAGAACCGGAATCACAGAGAACACCAGGTTATTCTTGCCTATTCATTGGGAAAATCATATTAAAGTCAAAATAATATTTAGTGTCCCATTCATTGGCAACCATATAAACATTCACCATGCTATATAGATTGCCAGCTTGCTGCCAATAGTGGAATGTCGGTCAAATACAGGCTATCATATTATTATATTCATATTTATATGCACTACTTTAATGACAAGACAAGGCAATGTAGCTGTTGTGGAAAAAAAAAAATAGTAAAGAAAAGCAGTCATAGCATCAATCGTTCTCCCCTCCGCCATGTTTAAAGTTAAACTTGAGAACTTGGGTATCAAAATAACATGCAATGCCTCAGAATATACACCGATCAGGCATAACATTATGACCACCTTCCTAATATTGTGTTGGTCCCCCTTTTGCTGCCAAAACAGCCCTGACCCGTCGTGGCATGGACTCCACTAGACCCCTGAAGGTGTGCTGTGGTATCTGGCACCAAGATGTTAGCAGCAGATCCTTTAAGTCCTGTAAGTTGCAAGGTGGAGCCTCCATGGATCAGACTTGTTTGTTCAGCACATCCCACAGATGCTCGATTGGATTGAGATCTGGGGAATTTGGAGGCCAAGTCAACACCTCAAACTCGTTGTGCTCCTCAAACCATTCCTGAACCATTTTTGCTTTGTGGCAGGGTGCATCATCCTGCTGAAAGAGGCCACAGCCACCAGGGAATACCGTTTCCATGAAAGGGTGTACATGGTCTGTAACAATGCTTAGGTAGGTGGTACGTGTCAAAGTAACATCCACATGGATGGCGGGACCCAAGGTTTCCCAGCAGAACATTGCCCAAAGCATCACACTGCCTCCGCCGGGCTGCCTTCTTCCCATAGTGCATCCTGGTGCCATGTGTTCCCCAGGTAAGCGATGCACACGCACCCGGCCATCCACGTGATGTAAAAGAAAACGTGATTCATTAGACCAGGCCACCTTGGCCGCCCTTGACCCTGTCTCCGGTTCACCACTGTTCCTTCCATGGACCACTTTCAATAGATACTGACCACTGCAGACCGGGAACACCCCACAAGAGCTGCAGTTTTGGAGATGCTCTGACCCAGTCGTCTAGCCATCACAATTTGGCCCTTGTCAAACTCGCTCAAATCCTTACGCTTGCCCATTTTTCCTGCTTCTAACACATCAACTTTGAGGACAAAATGTTCACTTGCTGCCTAATATATCCCACCCACTAACAGGTGCCGTGATGAAGAGATCATCAGTGTTATTCACTTCACCTGTCAGTGGTCATAATGTTATGCCTGATCGGTGTATATTCATATAATTAAACCGCAGCCTCAGCCATAGTCCCATTCTTCTGTTTTAAAGAAAACTGTACTCTCTTTTAGCACCACTCAGTGGACATTTCACTCTAGCAATTGCAAGGAAATGTGCTAAAAATCATTCGGAACAGGTAGCAACCACACAGCAACACCTTGGCAACCACCTAGCACTGGAAGAAAGGCATCTTCACAAGTCTCAAATTGAAAAAAAAAGCACACAATCTGAATCATCACATTTATCCTGTAGGCTAAAATAAGCAATGTACATTGCTGTTGAACTCTTCGAGTGTGATCCTGCACTCAGGCTTGAAGAGTGGAGTTTGGAGAGGTGTTTGTCTTTGACTTTTAATGACAGTGATTAAGCACAAAAGTCGAGGATATGAGCATGACTGGAATTCTGAGAAACACTTAGACCCTTTACCACCCACCGCGATGAACTCAATTAAGTCTGAACTAACCCGTTTCTGTTTATGCAAATAGGACCTGGAAAGTTTTAATAAATGCAGGTTCATGCGAGCTCCACTGCCCCAAGGACACTTGTTCCAAAGGCCACACTCGAGTGAAAAGTTAGAGAGCGACACGGCTTGAAGAGAAGGCTCAGGTTTTGCTCCCCAGAGGACAGTTATGGATCTGCAATTCATTCAAGTAGACCCCACTGTCTCATATTAAGACAAATGATTTATGCTCATTATAGACTAGATTGTATTATAATACACTGAACGAAATGACAAATCTGTTTATAGTGTTACAAATGAAATTCACACTCTGTAGAAACCAGGGCATGTCTATGATATTAAATGGGAACGTTTTGATGTAAATAAATAAGTTATGTTATGGAAAAATAATACATTCCTGTCCTCAAAGCTGAAGTGTGTAATTTTTTCCCACGCTTGTTAAAATGTTTTTTCATACCCTACATTAATATGAAGTCAACTACTGGCAAGTAGGATGATTCCCCTGAAAAATGTAAAGACTGCAAAGCACTACAGGACTACATAAGACTAATGACAGACTTGAAAGTGTTTCGCATGTTCGCTTGATGCTGGTATGTACTGTAAAAGCTCCATGAATACAATAGCATGTAATTATCTTTAAAAAGAAAAAAACATTGAGTGACATCAGAATGCTTTTAGGCCAGTGCTGCTTTTATCAATTTATGATATTTATCAGTGTATTGATATTGATCAATATTGTTTCTCGACATCCCATTTAAAGTTTTTGTAAATGTCAAAGCAAAAAGCCTTTCACATCCTGAAATGCGGTTATAGATCTGCATTATTTTATGTGTTACTGGTACAGTGCTTTCATGATGACTGATAAACTATTAGGAGAAATGATCACCATGAGTGATGTAACATTCAAACAAGTTCACTTCTGAGAGCATATTCTCTCTCCACTATTGAGAATGCTACCAATTTTATATTATATATATATATATATATATATAACTTTTTTTTTTCCCATACAAGTTATATTATCAATATAACTGTTTCTTTAACTATGGACAATTTTGGCCTTTTTGCATTTTAGAAAAGAAAAAAAAAGTATCACTTTCACCACATGTTTATGTTTAATAGCATTCTAAACTGTCTTACTAAGGCAATAGCTAGCCATTTTATAGGTCCTACTGTTCAAAAGCTCAGGGTCAGTAAGATTTTGACTGAAATTAATATTTTAATTCAGCAAGGATGCATTAAATTAAATGAAAAGTTTTTTTGCACTTTCTATTCATTAAAAATCTGGAAGAAAAAAAAGTATCATGGTTTCAACTGTTTTCAACATTAGTATTAATAATAAATGTTTCCTGAGTATCAAATCAGCATATCAGAATGATTTCTGAAGGATCATGTGACTGAAGACTGCAGTAATGATGCTGAAAATTCAACTTTGCATCACAGGAATAAATTACATTTTTAAATATATATTAACTCTTTTTTTAATTTTAAATTGTAATAAAATTACACATTTTTATTGTATTTCTGATCAAATAAATGCAGCCTTGGTGAGAGACGTCTTTCAAAAAATATTTAAAAAAAATCTTACTGACCCCAAGCTTGCGAACAGTGTACACATAATTAAATAATAATTTAATACTTTTTGCATAATTCACTAAATTACCTTTTTTTTTTCCACCCCTCACACGTCATATTCAAGAACAATAGCAACTCAACTTGAATTACATTTGCAAAGTAATGACCTCTTTGAGCACTTTCAGTTACTCTTTAGATCTAAATGTATAGCTCTTGTTAAAATTACAAACAATCTTCTCCATGCAGCTGACTCTGGCCTTCTGTCTATCTTTATTCTTCTAGATATTAGTGCTGCGTTTGACACCATTAGTCATTCACTATTATTAGATAGATTTGCTTGTATTGGGGTAGCTGATAATACACTTCTTTGGTTTTCATCCTATTTAAGTGATAGAAAACAGTTTGTACAGATTAAGAATGCTCAATCACAGCCTCTCTCAGTTACGGTGTTCCACAGAGGTCAGTGTTGGGTCCGCTTTTATTTATTATTTATATTTAACTTCTTGGTCATATTTTTCATTTTTCAGCTTAATACTAACAAAACAGAAGTTCTTCTTGTTGGGTCAAGGTCTACTTTATCTAAATCTCAATCTTTTACACTGCTTATTGTTAACTGCTCAGTTAGTATTTCCACTCAAGTGAAAAGTCTTGGTGTCATATTTGACGGTTTGCTTTCTATTGCCTCTTATATTAATAATAATTCACAAATTGCATTTTTTTCATTTACGTAATATAGCTAGACTCCGTTCATCACTTTCTCAACATAGCACTGAAATCCTTATTCATACTTTGGTAACATTCCAGATTGATTATTGCAGTTCTCTTTATTTGGTGTTCCCGAAAATCCAAGGTAACCAAGTACACAAACTTTTGATTGATTATTGATGGTCAAACTGGTGAGAGTGGTGGAAATGAGGCCTCAACTGAGGGACGGTCATAAACATGTATATAAATTGTTTTATAAAACTATTACAAGGATGTGAGGTTTATGTGAATTCATTTCAGACAGTCCTTATACAGTAACTTGGGTTATATCTCGCATTTGCAAGGTATAAACTTGTATTTGAGTTTACATCTTGCAAATTTGTTTTTTTTGGCCATGGAATAAAATAAAACCGCGACTTTTTATCTCACAGTTCTTACGTCTCGCAATTGCAAGTTTACATCTCAAACTTCAGAACTGCAATCTTACAGTCAGAATTGTAAGACTGAAAGTTGCAATTAACTTTTTAACTTAATATGTAATATTAAGTAATATGGTTTGCAAACACTTTTCTTGTTGACTTGAGCTCCATACCTCGTGAACAAGTGTATTCTTAATAATAAAGAAGCAGTGGTACCATTGTATACCAGCCTATTTTTCACATTTTCGAAGAAGCCAGAATCCAGCAGCCTCACACAGAATTGAAGCAATCTAGCAGAAAATCACACATGACTGAGCCAGTTGTAAAAATACAGAAAATGCCCATTGCCTTTAACCTAACTCTTAGCGGGTTGTAGCAAACATCTCTGACTAAAAATCACTCATTCAATAAATCTTGATGACATTCAGTGATCCCTGCATGCATGCACTCGCTCTCCTCCTGCAATATAGCCTACTTGGACTGTTTGTTACCTTAGCAACAGGTTTCACAGCATTGCAACCAACAGTTGGCAACCCGCATCACTGCCATGGAGCTAATGGCTGTATGGGAACACACACAGGACAGGCTGCGGAAGAGAATTTACACACAGTCTGATAATGGACTCTGTCATCAATGCCTTAATGATGTGAATGTGCATGCACATTATATAAAAGCATTATATATATAAAAAAAAATCTATTTTGCCCTATATATATTATATAAAATCTGTTTTGTCCTCCATATATTTCAAATGTATATGTATTTTCTTTCCACTGAATATATATTTTGAAATATATTTCAGTATATGAATGTTGAAACTAAAAATATTTTTAATTTCAAAAATATATTTCATTGAGCTTCACTGTGTACAATATATTTAACATATATTTAAAACATATTTTAGATATTTTTTTATATTATCTCATAATTTGGCAGCAGGTATATTTAAGACCTGACGCACGGATCCATTATACTGTTACACATGCGTTTTCTTTCTCAACTGTTTACGGTCACTTAAAACATAACTGACTGTGAATATTCGCCAAGACTGCCATTTTGATATTATTTTGTGTGTATTTGACAGTTTAAGCGCAACAAGTAGCGAAAAACAACTCAATTTAGTTCTGAGAGGCGGCTTTATGTGGCGCACTTTAGGTGGGAGAACAAAACCTGCAGGAATTAGTAAAATTACGCGCAATCCCACACCGAAATTCAAGCCCGGTAACAACGAGTTTGTGGAGAGATATGAGAGAGAGAAAAAGCAGCTGGTATTGTGTATCTATTCTGCGGAAAATGAGTATTGGAAGCCTTTCAGATACTTCAAAATCGATATTTTTGACAACACTACATTGCACTTATTTTATTATTTAAGATGCCTTTTTATAAGACGTGTATATATATATATATATATGTGTGTGTGTGTGTGTGTGTGTATATATATATATATATATATATATATATATATATATATAGGGGTAAAGTTTGTGGCAGGTGCTTTTGAAACAGTGCTTCTTGAAACTTAAAATCACTTAATGTTACATCTCTTTTGTTTTATATCAGGTGTGCTTGGACAGATCAAGTTGAACACACACCTCTAACATGAAACAAGGACTACAAATTAATAAAACAAGTTTTTAAATCTCCTTCATTCGAAACAGTGAATCGTTTTACAAAGCAAATGGTTCAATTGATTTAAGAGCTTTTCTCCATCACTAGCTAAAGCTAACCACTGCTAAGTATTTTCTAACGTAAGGATGCTTGATTGATATCTTTTGAAATATTGATATCAGAATGACTGAAATTTTCATCAAACAGTATACAACTGATCTGGATTGAAACAAACCAGCTATCACCACAACTCAACAAATCCACTGATAATACTCACTGATGTTTATACTGTTGTTTTCCCTCCAAAATAATGTCGCTTCCTGGATGACGATGTCATTATGCTTGTTTGTTCGAGATGCATCGGCGCATATAACATCAAAGCCCCGCGAGAGAGTTTGGAGAGCACACGACTCCTTATGCTTTTGAATCGCTCTCGCGGTACTTTGATGTCATATGGGGATCGGTCTGCACAGCGCCGATGCATCTCGAACAATTATGAAACTGTTGAAGTGTGCCCTATATCCAAACAATTTTGCTCTGATTGGCTCTCATATATCTGATTCTGCGAATGTTACACACTCTTTTAGCTTTAAAGACATCTTTTTTATATATTTTTTATTAAAATAACAAAAATAAACCACTGGAGTAGGCTATATTGGCATATTTTCATTCGTAGGCAAAATGTTTTAAATGGTATTAATAAGCTTGTTCGGCTTGTCATTAATTACTCACCCTCATGCCGTTCCACACCCATAAGACCTTCATTAATCTTCGGAACGCAAATTAAGACCGCTGTCAAATCAGCGGTTCGGAGCGCCAAAGTCACGTGATTTCAGCAGTTTGGCGGTTTGACACGCGATCCGAATCATGATTCGACACAAAAGATTCATAACGCTCCGAAGCTTCATGAAGCAGTGTTTTGAAATCGGCCATCACTATATAAGTCTTTATTTTGTTTTTTCGGCACACCAAAAATATACTTGTCGCTTTATAATATTAATATTGAACCACTGTACTCACATGAACTTATTTAAATATGTTTTTAGTACATTAATGGATCTTGAAAGAGGAAATGTCATTGCTGGCTATGCAGGCCTCACTGAGCCATCGGATTTCAACAAAAATATCTTAATTTGTGTTCCGAAGATGAACGAAGGTCTTACGGGTGTGGAACGACATGAGGGTGAGTAATTAATAACATTATTTTCATTTTTGGGTGAACTAACCCTTTAAACTGAATTAAGACTCACTTCTAAAACAATTTTGTTTTTTAAAGAACAAAACCACATAATATTTCTTAAATATTCTGAAGAACTACTAAAAACAAATCCCAGTAGGTTTCCTTGTTTATCTGTATGTTTTTGTAAGAATACGTTTCTTGTTTCCTTGATATGTTATTTTAGTAGTTCTTGTTAAAGTTATGTTTATTGTATAACTCTCCAATTTTTTTCTCTTTTCTACACGTCTTTCATCATTTGTAATTTGGTATTTTCTTGTAAATGTTCTTGAAATTGTTTTAAGTTATGTTATTTATTATTATTTTTTAAAAAAAGATATAGAACAGAATATAGAAACAGAACCCAGGAACATGACAAAAATGGCAATTTCTGCTCACATCCAAATTTATCCATTAATTGTGAAGCAAATTACTTCTTAAAAAAGTGAGTTTTTTCTTTCACTATATTTAAGGCATAAGATGACGATGATGATGGGGACATGAAAATACTGGCGAGTAGAAATGACCCACCTCATATATAATCTCTGGCCATCAATGACAGGTTAGTGGTGTCACTGGAACTTGATTTTTCATGAATCACCAAACTGCATGAAATAGATGAAAGGCTCTGTTTATATGCGAGTCTTTATACAGTGGCAATTTCTTAAATGCTTTAATCTTTTTAAAAGAAAAAGGTGACCTTGATCTGTTTGTTCAGTCACTTGTGAATTTGAATGAAACATAAAATAACCTCCAATACAATGAACAGATCAAAAACGAGAAAATTTGCAATAGCTTTTAATGTGAGGAAAATATTGCGTCTTCTGCTTCAACACAAGGGGATCAATGATAAATAAAGCATTACGTCTCAAACACATCTTACAAAATTAATCACAAATTAAACATTTTCAGAATTTTACATTTCAACATGTTACAATATTTACATATTAATTCTTCCTTTTTATTTTGCAAGAAAACATGTACCTCAATGTACAAATGAAAGATAAACAAAAAAAATGAAACTATACTCCTGAGAAAATGCAGGGTTATATTTTAGTGCACGCCATCATTTCTTTAAGGCTAAGCAACTTCAATTTACGTTTATGCATGAGACATTTCAACAATATACTGCCTGAATTGAGTTTTCCCTGTCGCTTTGTTCCTGAGGACAAAAGTGTGACTGACAGTTCTGTAAGGCCAAAGGCACCGTTCTTAAATTACAAATCAATAATTCCCTTTGTGCGTGTGACGAAATAATAATTCCTGCACTGCGTCACTGTGTCTCCTCTGACATCAAGTTATGTAAATCCACAGAGGAGCTTTCCATTATAAAATGCTTCTCTGCTGCACCCTCATGGTGGAGTTAAGTCAGTGCAGGTGAAAACTGCAACGCAAACCTGCACAAGTAGGACTTTAAGAGCATGTACTGCTTAAAAAAACAGAATTAAAATAAAAATAACAAATGTTCTTGGACCAATAACTCCTAACAAAATCAGGCCAACAGAATCTCTAGCTGAACAAAAGCCTGTATGCTTGTAGGGTGAATATTCATGTATGATGAAATAAGTGGACACTTTGTGTGCAAAACCGGGGTGTTGAATGTATTATTTTTGACATTTAGATATGATATGGTTCATTCGATCCATAAGGGTGAACGTATAGGCTAAGTTCACTATCCTGTGTGGATGTTTATCTCCATTACCTGTCCAGCAGGTAGCTTTAAATATCCTCCAGGAGTCTACGATTCATACAGTATTTACAGCTCATCTGTCCTGCTAAAGTCATGAAGTATTAAACACAGATGGATCAGAGAATCTCAAACTAGCATCAAATGCCTTGGTATGTTATACAACGGCCCCCAAAAACTGTCCTTAGGGCATTATCTTTGGAATGCTAATGAAAAATTGATTGTCATCTTCGGGGTAACATGTGAAGGGTGTTAAAGTGCTCGGTGGCATTTCAAAGACGGGACATTCCTTCGGGAACCTAAAATAGAAGACATGGGGAAAATGGAAAACCACCTCTCTGCCCTAATCTGTTTAAATGTTAAAACTGAGATTAAATTTTAAATTGTCATTCTTGTGTGCAATAAGCTGAAATGATTTCTCGTCCTAAAATGTTGGCCAAAAGGGGGGGCTATAATTGATTACAATTTTTGCGTTTTCCGAACCTTTTGGTGGAACAACTGATTTGTAAATGAGTGCCGACAACTGAGACACAGAAATACAGAAATCTGTATGTTTTAAAATGTTATGGATAGATGGGATTTGTCTGATTAACAAACATTTGAAAGTGCAAATCTTAAGATTGATGTGTAGTTCTCTGGGTGAATCTCACAAACATGTCCACGTCATATTTATCCCCAAAATAAATTAATAATAATAAAAATAATAGTAATTTAAAAAGTGTATATTATATATAAATATATATATATATATATATATATATATATATATATATATAAATTATAAATTAAAGTTTTAAAAAAAATTAAAGCTTTAAAAAATAAAAAAATTATATATACACGCTAAAAAATAACAAAAAAAAATGAAAAAATGTACACAGTAAAATACAGTTTTCCACTGAAACAGTAATGTACCATAAAACAATGCATTGTGGGTAATATTTGTCACTTTAAGAAAAGAGGCCTATAGGCGACTTTCTTGAAAACGACAAATATTACCCAGAATGCATTATAATATACAGAATGCATTGTAATATACAAAAGTAATAAACTGTAAAAACAATGCATTCTGGGTAATATTTATCCTTTTCGAGAAAGTAACCTATAGGATAATTTCTTGAAAACGATAAATAATATTACCTAGAATGCATTGATTTTACGGTATGTTACTTTTTCGATGGAAACATTTTTAGTGTATATATATATATATATAGATATATGTATGTATGTATGTATGTATGTGTGTGTGTGTGTGTGTATATATATATATATATATATATACACACACATATAAAAAAATAATTCTTACTGTAATACAGCAAGTTTTTAACTTTATAACAGCAAAAATACATTTTATATAAAATATTATATAAAAGGAACATTTACCATGCTATATAAATACAACTTAAATAATATATTATTACTGTTTCTACATTACAGTAATTTAGGGGTAAATGTCCTAAATTGTTATTAAAATAATGTCATAATACAAAAAAAAAAAAAATAATAAAACAATACTAAAATATAATATTTTATTTTGGGATATAATATGACTTGGATATGTTTTGTGTGATTTATCATATTTTAGAAAGATTGCCGAATCATAACTGTGATATGAGGGCACTTTGGGAAACTTCCTACAAGATTTGATAGAAAGTCCATGAGAGGGAATGATGTGGACAGAAGGGATGATGGGTAAATCAGCAGAAGAAGATCTCTCCATCCATAGGAGGCTCCGCCAGGGGCAACAGATGTGATGCTGTAGACAAAACACAGCAGGATTTGAGAAGATGATTCATCTAGACTGAACCACAATAGATACAGTCATCATTCTCAGTGTAACGGACATTGATGCATTCACTTCTTCAGTATGTGCAAAGATCTTCCTCCTTTTACAATTTAAATGGAAATATGTGACGTTCTGCGTCAGAGAACGGACACAGAGATTGTGATTTGCAGGCTAACTGAATTAATTCTTTCTCATTATCTCTATTGAATTAGTGCCTGTGAGTTCACTGTGTTCACCTGCATCCTGAGGAGGCTGGTTTTTGCTCTTCTTCTTCTTTTTGTCCTTTTTCTCCTTAGATGTAGCCAGCTGAAGCAGTCGTGTGGGCATCTGGTTTTGACCCTCTATGCTCTGAGTTTTGCCGCCCAAGGAGAAGAGGCTGCGGCCCTTCTGTTTGGAGTCAATCCTGGACAAAGAGTTCTTCCTGGGGCTGGACGATAACTCGCCCTCCCAGATCTCTCGCTCTATGGAGCTGCTGCTCTGGAGCTTCAGGGAGTCCTCTGATGTGCTGGACGGGGTGCGCTGAAGACGAGCCTGTAGAAATAAATGATAGGTTATGAGTTAAAACTCAAATCAGAACGGGATCAGGAAATGACATGAGCTCAATCACAAGCATCACAGGTCAACGTGTCAAAGTATGCATGCTATTTTCTAGATGGTCTGGAGAGGAACGAACTCAACAGCAAGCTCCGAACCGACTCACTGGCTTTACGTGACTTCTGTTAGTCAGAGCGCAGAAGTCTTTGAAGTCTGACAAGTCATGTTTACAAAAAAAAAAAGGTATGTTAAGGTGCAAAAAGAACTTGTAATTATTCATAATAATATTTAAATTTATAATTTGAACAACAGACTCATCAATATTACAATATATATATTAAGGAGGGACCTAAATTAATCAAAAGTGAGAGTAAGGGTGCTTTCACACCTGCCTCATTTAGTTCGGATGAATCGTACTAGAGTTTGTTGTCCCCCGTGGAGCAGTTCGTTTGGGCAGGTGTGAAAGCAGTAATCGCACTCGGGTGTGCACCAAAAGCCAACCAAACAAGCGTACCAAGACCTCTTGGTACGCTTTCAAATGAACTCTGGAGCGCTTTGCTTAAGATGTGAAAGCAATCTGACCCAACAGACCAACGAACAAAATGATATTATAATTCATAATGGGAAATGTGTTATGTAAAAGGCAGTAGTGTCTGATTCTGTGAGTGAGCGCATTAGTTACCGTAGCTGAAAAAAAATGTTGTGTAATTGTGCTTCTCCATGCAAGAACGCTGTCCAGACGAAGCCTTGATTCCAGCTCTGCCTGCATTATAACATTCACATATGGTCTCGACACATTTAGCCTACTAGACAGCGCTGGGTGATCCAGAGAGAGCGTGTTTGAATTTGCCGCAGTATTAATATAAAAGCAGAACATAATTTAACAGCGGGAATGACGGCCAGTTTGTATTTGCGTGTCTCCACAGTTACAAATAAAGCCACAATAAGCTCATGGAGCTAATTTGTCAATCATTTTGATGAATGACGCTGAGAAAACTCTGACCAATAAGACTCGCATAAACACATTTTGGTACGCTTTGAAATGTTGCCATGTGAAAGCGAACCGAACCAAGAAGAAAATGTAACGTAACAAATTTAGTCCCTGTTTCGGAACAAAACAAATGAATATTTATATATTATATATATATATATATATATATATATATATATATATATATATATATATATATATATATATACATACACACACACACCTAACATTTGTTTTTAGTGTTTTGAAAGATTCAATTGTTTTTTAATCTTTAAAAAAACTAAATGTTAAAGTAGGAGAATGAGCATGCACAATTATATTTTCAATATCAGCATATACTGTACATAACGCAACTGATATGAGCTATAATAACTGGTCAATAATAACTGATATTCTGCTTACCTAATTTGTAGTATTTTCTTGGTTATATTTTTATCTCACAAATAAAAAAAAAAATTAAAAACAAAAAAAAAGACAAGTGAACAAGACGTTAGGATGATAGTCAAAAGATTAAAATTAGACCTTTCTTAAAGGGTTAGTTCACCCAAAAATGAAAATTCTGTCATTAATTACTCACCCTCGTGTCATTCCACACCCGCAAGACCTTCATTCATCTTCAGAAGTCTTTAGTCTTTAGTACCTTTAGATGTCTTTAGTATCTTTCTGGACCTTGAAAGTGTTGATTATATGGACGAGTCATATACCTCTCGGATTCATCAAAAATATATTAATTTGTGTTCTGAAGATGAATGAAGGTCTTACGGGTGTGGAACGACATAAGGGTGAATAATTAATGACAAATTTAATTTTTGGGTGAACTAACCCTGTAATTCATCCAACTTTATTTAGTCATGCACACGGTCAAATTTCTGGAATTTCTCAAATGACCATGTCACAAACAGTTCCTCAAAACTAATATTTTTGGTTGCTCTCAAACCAAAAGCCAGAAAAAAAAAAAGAATTTTCAATAAAATTCTGCAGAAAAAAAATATGATGGCCTATGAATCTTTATCTGGAGTGAATTCATATTCGAAATAGTTAATGAGTCATGTGCAGATGAAAAAGGGTGCAAAATGTGCAGTTCAAGCCTCACCTCCACCTCCCGGAGGTGCTCCACTCTCTCCAGCTCCTTCTGCATCTGCTCCCTCTCCCTCTCCAGCCTCCTCTGAGCATCCCTCAGTCTCTCTAGATCCTTCTGATAATCCTCCTTCCTTCCCAGCAGCTCCTGCTGCGCATCCTCCAACTCCTTGTTCCTCCTCCGCATCTCCTCCTCCCTCACGTTCAGCAGCACCTCCCGGTCCATCAGCTCCCGTTCCTTCACATCCCACTCCTTTTCCTTGCGTCGCTTCTCTTCGGCGTGGGCTGCCTGCTGACGCTGTAGAGCGGCGGCTTCCTGTCGGTGCCGCTCCAAGCTGCGCTGTTTCTCCTGCTCCACCAGCGAGGGGGGACGAGAGGAGCGGGACGGGGTGCGCTCGCTCAGGGCCTGACGCTGGTCCTCGATAAAAGTGTCCTGCTGCAGCACCACAGCCTGTAAACAAGATTCACACAGAAACCATTTAAAACAAGACATTATATATAAACACACTGTGGCTAGTAATAGTAAACAAGGAAAAAATATATAACAAGTATACAAATCTAATTTAAATTGTTATATTTGAATATTTTCAAATTATACATTCAGATTTACACACACATATATATGCGGCTGTCAAGCGATTCAAATATTTAATCTAATTAATTAAACGATGTGGCGATCAATTAATCTAATTAATCACACATCAGATTTGGCTGAAAACATAATTTAAAAAAGCATGAAATGGACATTACAAGAAGTAGTTTTAGAAAAAAAATTTTTTTTTGATTTGATTCAACAGAGAATTTATTACACAAACTTTTAGGCTTCAGCGGCCATGAGGGTGAGTAAATGACAGAATTTTCATTTTTGGGTGAACTATACCTTTTTTTTTTTTTTTTTATTAATATGTAAATATACATTTTTTTTTTTTTAAAGAAATACTCTAAATAAAAAACTAAAACTGCCAGTAGGTGGCAGTAAATGTCTAAATTTGTGAGTCATTGAGTCATTCATTCATTCAGTTCGTTCAAACAGCTGATTCATTCAGGAATTAAGTAAATGGCTCTCTTTATGAATGGGCTATTGAATCATTGGTTCACCTGATTGATTCGTTCAAACGGCTAATTCATTCGGGAATAAAGTAAATGGCTCTCTTTAGCTGAATCTCATTTCGGAGGTTGCGTCCTCCGGAGGTCACATTTGAAGGCTGCATACGTCATCAAGGATGTCTTATTTAAAGGGGACCTATTATGTCCCTTTCACAAGATGTAATATAAATCTCTGGTGTCCCCAGATTGTGTCTGAAGTTTCAGCTCAAAATACCCCACAGATCATTTATTAAAGCTTGTCAAATTTCCCCCTATTTGGGTGTGAGCAAAAACACACCATTTTTGTGTGTGTCCCTTTAAATGCAAATGAGCTGCTGCTCCCGGCCTTTTTTCCAAAAGAGGGCAGAGCTTTAACAGCTCGCACAACAACAACAAAGCTGGAGAATCTCACGCAGCCAAAATGAAGATTGTCAGTAACGGTGTTCAGCCTTACATTGTTCAAACCGGAGTCGAACACTGATGGAGAGACTAAAAGGGTTAGTTCACCCAAAAATCAAAATAAAGTCATTAATTACTCACCCTCATGTCGTTCTACACCCGTAAGACCTTTGTTCATCTTCGGAACACAAATTAAGATATTTTTGATGAAATCCGATGGCTCAGCGAGGCCTCTATTGAGAGTAAAGCCATTCAAACTCTCAAGGTCCATAAAGGTACTAAAAACATATTTGAAACAGTTCATGTGAGTTCAGTGGTTCTATCTTAATATTATAAAGCGACGAGAATACTTTTTGTGCGGCAAAAAAACAAAATAAAGACTTCAACAATATCTAGTGATATTCAGAGCTTTACGAATCGAATCAGTGAATCGGAGCGGAATCGGAGTTTAGCCGTTTGATAGGAGATCCGAATCACTAATTCAAAACAAAAGATTCATAAAGATCAGAAGCTTCATGAAGCAGTGTTTTGAAATCGGCCCATATAGATATTGCTGAAAAGTCGTTATTTTGTTTTTTTGGCGCACAAAAAATATTCTTGTCACTTTATAATATTAAGATAGAACCACTGAACTCACATGAACTGTTTCAAATATGTTTTTAGTACCTTTATGGACCTTGAGAGTTTGAATGGCTTTGCTCTGAATAGAGGCCTCACTGAGCCATCGGATTTCATCAAAAGTATCTTAATTTGTGTTCCGAAGATGAACGAAGGTCTTCAGCCTACAAATGCGAACTCCGGAGGACGCAGCCTTCGAAATGAGACGAAGCTTTTATGAATGGACCACTGAATCATTGGTTCACACGACTTATTCGTTCAAAACGTGCATTCATTTCGAAATGAAAACTGTTGCTCAGAGATGCACAACAGTTCTGCTCTGGCTTTACAGATAATATTTGTGCAGACAATATTGTGTCTAAAATATAACACAATATTAACCCTTTTTTATTAAACTGTTGTATAAAATCAGTATCACATCTGCACTCGTGCTATTCGGGACAAAACAGCACGTGTGTGATATTGCACTAATTACTCATGTGATATTGCGTAACTATAATCATGATATAAATATGAGATAAAAACTCATACAGGGGCATTTTTGCCCTGATATCTTAAATTTTAGGAGCATCTAACTGCATTCTATAGGCTCCAAACACCAGTCATACTGTTTTTGAAATACACACCTGAAGTGAGGTCAAGAGCTCATGGAGGTGAGTGACACTAGTCAGGACCTGCTGTCAGGAAACACAAATCATCAGGAAAGACTGTCATTTGTCAAGTCTCACAACAGCAAGAAAAAAGACACCAAAATGTATAAACATCACAAAAATACATACAACTGATTAAATCTAAAAGTTATTCAAGAATGTCATAGGAAACAGTTGTTATCATCTCTGCATGTTATCCAGATCCACTGATTCTTTGCCAGGTCAACGAGCTAAAAACAACATCCACAACCCCAAGAAGCTCTGAAGGATAACACCCTCGACTCTAAAAGAAGCATGCTCTTCGGTCTTACCTCGCTGTTTCTCTTCAGCAGGAGCAGCAGGTTGGCGTTTCCTCCCTGTAGAGCAGACAAGCAGAGACTGCAGCTTTACTGAGCCCAGCTGAGAGTTTAATCAGCCCAGCACCTACCAGAGCGCAGGCCTGAGCCCAGCTCACCGCTGCTCATTACGCACATTAAAGAGTCAGGCGATGCTGGGCGCTCCTAATGGACGCTTATTCATTTTCCACCCTTCACTGAGCTCCCACTGCACTAATGACTGCCATTAGCTACAAAACCTGACAGGATAGAATCACAGCGCATGTGTGTGTAGTAAAGACTAAATGACACTAGGGGGCAGTATGGGTAATATGGTTCAGTTTATATAGTCAGATAGAATGCATACCCTTTCATTATGATTACTATTTTTGGGAAACAGTCAAACTTTTTTTTTCAGTCAAACTGGAGAACATCAAAATGACCATAACTAAATAATATTCATGAGTAACAATGTGTGACACTGACACCTTGGTTTACAAGTATGTGAGGATATGAGGATTCATTCATTTTAAGATGTTTATCATATGTTTACAGCACAGACATAATTTCCTGTTTTAAACTTAAACATAAATTCAGATGCTGACTGGGTAACATAGTGTTAGCTTGAACCAAGGCTATTTTCCTATTGGCTGGAGCAGACTTCCTACCTTCTTTAGGACACTGTCAGATTCTGTCCTCCGAAGATCTTCAGCTTCCTCTTTGTCGCCATCTACAGCCACACAAACACAATGAGCGTGAGCAGGATCCAATCAGCAATCAATCATGCTTTTATATATATATATATATATATATATATATATATATAAGATTTGTAACATTTTCTTGGAGACACATTACAATAAGGTTTAATTTGTTAACATTAGCTGAACTAACAATTAGCAAAACTTCTACAGCATTTATTAATCTTAGTTCAATTATTCTCAACATTTACTGATGTATTTTTAAGATAAAAGTTGTATCATTAATTAATGCACTCTGAACTAACACGAACATGAACATTTTCACTAACATTAACAGGTAATAAATGCTGCAAAAATATATTGCTAACTGTTATTGTAAGTTAAAGAGGACCTATTATGCTTTTTTACATGTTCATCTTTCTTTAGTGTGTAATGTTTCTGTTTGAGCATGAAAAAGGTCTGCAAAGTTACAAAGTCCCTCCAGCAGGAGTTATTCTCTCTATCAGTGTCACTGTTTCTCAACTCCCTGAAATGTCTCCATTGTAGTCTTGAGTTTTCTTCTGGGAACGAACGTCACGATATTCCTCATTTAAATAATTCCTGCCCAAGGCAAATGCAAATAAAGGGGCGGGGCTTGGTTGAGTTGCTTAGTAGTGTGTTAAAACTCGCAGTTATGGTAAGGAGCGGGACATTTCCCAAACACGCTGGAAGCACTTGACCAATCACAACACACTGGTCCAGCTGACCAATCAGAGCACATTGTGCTTTTCAGAAGGAGGGGCTTCATAGAGACAGGAGCTAAACAGAGCGTTACTGACAGACTGAGAAGAGAGGAGCTGCAACAATGGAGAATATGTGAAAAATAATGTTCAAGCACGACATTAAAGCATGAAAAACATTCAAGTAGAGCCCAAAAACAAAATCAAACTTTGAAATAGGGCTGCACGATAATGGTTAAACTGATAATCACGATTATTTTGCTCAAAATTATAATCACGATTATTCTATCAAAAAGGGTAATGTAGTAATGGCCATTTTGTACGTTCTTTACCAACCTACACTTCACTCAAAAGGCCGGTAGGTGGCACACCGACTTCATTTAACCAACTATGATAACTTCGTTAGATGGTAAATCAATACAAAACACATGGTTTTGGTGAGCGCTTTGTAATCTGTATTCACATTAGATTTTTAAAGCAACACAATTAATTTGCAAATGAGACAAACCACAGATTCAGATTGCCCTGTAAATTCGTAAAGCAAAGAATGATGCTCTTTGACATAAAAAAAAAAAAAATGTCCCAGTGGCGATATCATTTTCAACTGATTAACATTATGAAAACTGGTAAAACCTTTAGGAACTTCAAAAGATAAAAGAGCGAAACTCCTAATATTATTTCCAATAATTCCAAACTATGTTCATTTTCCCGATTTAATTGTCACATAGGTTGCAAAAGTGCATTCTGCAAACAGTAAGGTGGAGATCCGTGTTGCATTTGTTGAAATTCATCGCTGAAGGTTTGATCATGGCAGATTTAGTCACACAAATAGTGGCTTGTGAAGAAACAAAGACTGGCTGTATGACACTTTCATTGAAGGAGAATTTCGCTGTGGAGATCACTAAACTCCAGCGCACGTTTGTTTTCAGATCATCAGCGTTGCAGATTGCATAGATTAAGTAAAACACTGGGAAGACAGTATATCTTTTTAAGGGAAAAGCTCTATTTGGGGGATTTAAGCTGTTTGCATCTGGCAACCACAAGCATATCCCAAAGAAAAAACACGTTTTCAGGATAAATAACGAGCGGGCCAATATCGTGACGATTATTTGTAATCAATCGAGAGAAGCAGATATCGTTATCGCGATTAAAATACGATTAATCGTGCAGCCCTACTTTGAAAAAGGGCATACTAGGTCCTCATTAATAAATGCTGTAAAAATATATTGCTCATTGTCAGTTTATGTTAGTTAAAGCATTAAAGGGTTAGTTCACCCAAACATGAAAATTATTCCATAATTTACTCACCCTCAAGCCATCGTAGGTGTATATGACTTTCTTCTTTTAGACGAACACAATCAGAGTTATATTAAAAAAATATCCTGGCTCTTCCAAACTTCATAAGTTCTTCTGAAGTGAAGCGATGGGTTTTTGTAAGAAAAATACCCATATTTAAAATTTTATCAACTATAATAACTAGCTTCCTGCAAACAGCCATACGCGAGTCTAGTTCCGGCCAAAGGGTGACCTATTGACCTACTGACAAATGCAAAAGCGCAGAGGATAGAGCAAAGCAAAATGTCCTACATCATACATCACGTAAGAAGTTACTCTTTTGGCACAAGGTGACTTGTGCAGTATGCGTACAGTCGGCTGCCAGAAGCTAGTTATTATAGTTTTAAATATGGATATTTTTCTTACAAAAACCCATCGCTTCGCTTCAGAAGGCCTTTATTAACTCCATGGAGCTGTATGGATTACTTTTATGATGGATGGATGCACTGTTTTGGGCTTCAAAATCAGACCCCCCCATTCACTCCAATTATAAAGCTTGGAAGAGCCAGGATATATATTTAATATATCTCCGACTGTGTTCGTCTGAAAGAAGATAGTCATATAAACCTAGGATGGCTTGAGGGTGAGTAAATCATGGGATAATTTTCATTTTTGGGTGAACTATCCCTTTAACTAATGTTAACAAATGAGACCTTACTGTAAAGTGTTACTGTTTTCTTAAATAGGTACATGTTTGTTTGCATGTAGTTATACAAACAATTATTAATTTGACAAAAAAAATGACATTTCCTGGCGAGTACATTAAATGTCTCACGTTTGCAGATGTTCATCTGGTGGCTGTCAAAGCCTCCGAAGGTCTCGGCTCTGCGCGGCAGACACACGGGTCCCATGTTCCCCTGAGCGCAGGCCACCTGCTGCCCGACCGCCCCTCCCAGAGTGCTGTTTACCAGCGCCTGCAACATCTCCACTGCCACATAAACACACACATGTACGTCACTAACCGCATTACATTAAGTGAGTTACTAGTCCTGGAAGAACATTAGAGCTGGAAATGAGATGCTGCCACAGCTGCCACCAAACACAAATAACTCATAAATAACACATCCGTTTTAAGACGACAGGCGGAGAACAGCTGAAGACGCTGGTGGCGTTTCTTACCCTCTCTGAGAGCGTCTATCATGATGGGTTCCCCCTTGGGTACGTCCTCACTGTTGGCCCTGAAGAGCATTTTGACTGGCGAAGCGGTGTCGTCGGATGAACCGCACATTTCACGGAAAAGCTTCATCTTCTCCAGCAGGAGTGAGACGATCTGTTCATCTTTCCTCTGGAGCATGTCTAAAAAGATAGGGGAGTTGTCATTTGCAGATTTATCATAATTAGCGAGCTGGATTTTTTTTTTTTTTTAAATAAAACTAAAACCCTCTTTTCTTCACCATTATTTGTGGTTCTGTGCTGCTATCGTATGAAATGAACACCACGTCAAAAGAAATTAGAGTGCAGATTTAATTAACTTAAAGTCTGAATTGAATGTAATGAGAAAACTGAAATAAGACAAAGATAATAAAACTGATAACTATTGTGCATGTTCCTCGCTGACAAACATACTGTAAAAAAGCGATTCATAAGCACATGACTCGTCTGAATCAGTTCATTTTAACAAAATGGTAAAAAATGACTCAAATCAGTCTCGAACTATTGATTTTTTTTGTCTTTAATGCTTGTACTATCATAAAAAAAAACATTAAGTTATTAAAAAGATATTGTTTTTGATTAGTAGTCCCACCCTAAACTCTTTTGTGATACCTAAAAAAAGTTTTCACAGATATAAAATGACATATTAAAATATTTATTTATTAAAAAAAATAAATGGATTACATAGAATTAGATATTTAATCATTTAAATAATAGAAAAAAATGGAGGGGTGGATGGTTGGTGTTTTCACTACAGAGTGACAGTGTTTTCTTTAATATATTAAAATATAATTAATCTATTTAATAATAATGTTAATATTATATTAATAATATTATTAATATTTTATACAAATGTAAAAAATATATGTGTGTGCACAAACATGTAAAACATTTATTTGAGAAAAAATATATATAAATAAATATACATATATACACACATATACACACATATATATATATATATATATATATATATATATATATATACACACGCACACACTACTACTATTTTGGTGAGAAAAAAATACAAAAAAATAGACAAAGAGGCACTGTAAGCTAACAGAGAGAAAAATGCTCACCTCTCATTTCTTTAGTTTTGGTTTCAAGTAGCTTCTTGTCTTCCTCCGTTTCACTCGGGATCCCCTCATCATCGTCCTTTTCTCTGTGAACCCACAAGAGGCTGTCAAATACTCTTTCATTCCCTCTGTACCTTTATGAATATACATTTCCTCCAAAAAACACCAACCATCCACCACTCCATTTTTTCAATTACATACTTAATTTTATATGATACATTTTTTATTTTTTAATATATTTTAATGTATCAATGGAGAGGGATGGATCAGAATATCAGGTACTCACATTGAGTGCATGGCGTCCTGAATGAGCTGCATCCAGGTGTTGCGTTCCTCTCGGGAACTGGCATGAACCTCCACCATTTCGGGATTTGCGATGCCGGCCGTGATGAGGAAGAGGCCGCGTTCCTCGTGGGCCACCTCACGCACAATCAGCTTCTGCAGGGAGATAACGGTGGCTCGCTGGTCCTGTTGATGAGAAAATGAAGTGTGAGACACAGAATGAGGAGGGCGGAGTGAAGGGGAACGAACACACAGAGAGAGAAAGAGAGATGGAAAGTGGGAAAGAAAGGAGGAGAGAAAAACAGAGGAAAAAAAAAATCAGTAATCAGCTTTTCCTGTTATATTCCCATTCTCGATTTTCCCCCATATGGCCACATTTTACAATCAACACGCTATTTCTTCAGAAATCAGGTCAAATGAAACATGTTTCCTTTGCCAAATGCAAAGCATACAGTAGGTACTAATCTGAAATAACAGTGGATGATTCTTATGTTCTGACTGTATCAAAAAAAAAAAAAAAAAATCAAATCACTCACCAGAGATGCAAAAACATATTTTTGATCTTTTTCTTGGAGGAACACAAAGACATCAGAAAGAAGAACTGCATGGACATCTAGGGATAAAAAATAAAGAAATTAATTAATTTCCAAAATATGTCTATTTTTATATTTAGAACCACAAATAATAATGCAATACTTTTTATGTAGACATGTGAAATATGTTTGTGTGAACCTTATTGTGTATTTTAATCTTACGCCTTAGTGATAAAATAAAATAAAAATAAAATAGTTTACATGGTTGATGAATAAAATAATAATATAATTCAATATTAACTTTGTGTTGCTTTTAATTATTTTTTTCCTAAAGATTATTACAATTTCTTTTTATTTATAAAAAAATTATTGAACTGATTTATTCACACTTCAAAATTCAAAATATCTGTCATTACAGTCACACATCATTACCAACACACATACAACACTCTCTCAAAAATCCACGTTTAGGCCGAACAAACCCATGCACTGCAAAAAATGCTGTTCTTATTTAGAGTTTTTGTCTTGTTTTTAGTCAAAATATCCTAAAGTTCTTAAATCAAGAAGCATTTTCTTGACAAGTAAAAATTATTTTCTTGTTTTCAGGAAAAATAAGTCAAAATTAAGTGAGTTTTCCTTAAAACAAGCAAAATAATCTGCCAATGGGGTAAGCAAAATAATCTTAATCCAAACTGAAAACAAGATTATATACCTTATTTTTGGTTTGAAATAAGATTATTTTGCTTACCCCATTGGCAGATTATTTTGCTTGTTTTAGGGAAAAACTCACTTAATTTTGACTTATTTTTCCTGAAAACAAGAAAATAATTTTTACTTGTCAAGAAAATGCTTAAGATATTTTGACTAGAAACAAGACAAAAACTCTAAATAAGAACAGCATTTTTTGCAGTGTGATCAGATTTCAGCACATGGGATCCTTAACACACATAAAATAGTTTGAAGATGTTTCATTTTTTGAAACAGAAGACCATTATATAAGTGTTTTAAGAGTTGAACAGTTTTGTTGAACACATAAGGGGCTGTATTCACAAAACATCTTTAAGGCTAACTTGCCGATTTAGGAGAAACTCTTAAAAATAATGGGTGTGTTAGTCCTAAATTTAGGATTCCAAAATTTTTGCTCTAAGAGAATTTCACAAAGTATTTTAGCGCTAAAACTAGCTCCTAACTCTGTGAAAAGTAGTCAAGAGGACTCCTAAGTCACTAAGACCAAATCACAAACAATCCTAAAATGGTTGTTGCCGGCAATCCGCCTCAGCAGTCCGCCCAAAGACACTGTATGCATTGAAGCAATAGGCGATAAAGCTTTGGGTACTGAACCTTTTCTTCATGAATGCAAGAAATATTTTGATTTATAGATTTTAATCTGCGATGACATAACATAAAGGTTCATTTATGTACAGGAAAAATTTATTGAATGATGAAGAATAAAAGATTGCAGTCAAGTTATCCTATAATATCCTATCGTCTGCACCTTGTGGGCATCTCGCATGACCTGAGTTTGAGTTCCGGCTCATGGACCTGTCCCGAACCCTTCCCCCCCTTTCTCTCTCCCACTTCACTTCCTGTCTACTCACTGTCCTATCATAATAAAAAGGCAAAAATGGCAAAAACATATCCTGGGAATAGGAACCAGCCGAGAGAGTGCAGACCCCGTTTTAGTTTGAAAAAGCCAGGGTTGCGTTTCAGAGTAAACGGACCAAAACGATGGCATGGCTGCCCACGTTCGCTCTGCGTATCCTTGACGACCGTGTAAACAATAACATGGAGACTGAACTGCAATCTTTGCTGGTTTTATTGTCATTTTTAGCAGCCATTGTGCAGGTAAACTCTGCATTTTTTAATACTGCGCAAGAGGCAACTGTTTACACTTGTAAACGCATGCCCATTGTGCATGAACAGTCATGTGACATGCGTTTTTGGTCGTGTACTGTAGACGGAGATCGTTTCTGAAACGCTGTGGAACGCCAGTGTAGACGAGGATCGTTTTCATTTTAAAACGTCATTTTAAAACAAAAACGCACTAGTGTAAATGGGGCCTTAGCTTAAGACTTCTCTCTGTTCCTTAGTAAAAGTTTGTCTCAGCAGCATTGTGAATAGGTTTTAAGATAAAACTCTTAGCTAAGAACTTTTACTGCTATTTAGGAGAACTCTTAGTGGTAAGATAAAATGTTTTGTGAATACGGCCCCTGGTCTACAATGAGTTGTGTGGAAACAATATTAAAGAGTTTTACCCTTCAGTCGCCCGGCAGCATTTTTCAGCTGCAGAGGACCGTCATGGAGAAGCTTCCGACAGCGCAGCAGGTCCTCTCGGGCAAACATCTGGCCGCTCTTCATGCGACTGATGGACTTGCTGTCCATACGGCCATAGATCTCTTTCAACTTTTTCTTCTTCTCATGTTCATTTACTTTACTGTCCACTGAAGTAATGATGTCTTTCACCATCTGAAGCGCCTGCGTCAAGTCCTCAAAATCCTCCTCGTTCTCTGCACAAACACACATACACACACACACAGATTTATAATATGATATTGAATTGTAATAAATTCCTATAAACAATGAACAAGTCCATTTAGTTTAATTATAGTATTAGACTGGCAGGATAAAATCCTCTTGAGAGCTATAAGCTCCTTCTCAAATTGCCCCTGAAAGGATATTTGTTATACTTGATGCTCTAATTCATTTTAAAATCTCTTTGTTGGGAACGTGACCAAAAAGCCTTTCAGGCTCGCTGTGCAACAGTTGGAAGTGATTTGCGGTAAATGTGGAATGTTTACACGTCGCGGCTCATGTGTGCGGCAGAGGGCCCGTCTCTAAGATCCGTGTTTACTGAGAGTGAAATATTGGGGTGTTATTTAAACACTGACAGGTTTGGAGAACTGAGGTTTTGACTTTGCTTTTGGCTCAAGTCCAATTTTATAGTGTCTGTTTCATTTTTGTCTTGTTTTGTCATCTCATCATAGCTGTGTATTTGTAAATGACACTAAGCACAGCAAAATCAGAGTAGTTCAAAACCTTCGAAAGTGGGCTGTGATGTCTCAATCTATGATATACAGCACCTGCAAAAGAAGCATTTTCTTTTTTTCTTTAAAAAAAATAAATTACATTACCATTCAGAAGTTTGGGGCCAGTAATATTTTGTAATGTTTTTTTATGCTTTTATTATAAGGCTGCGTTTATCTGACAAAAAAAAAAACAGCAAAAACAGTAGTATTGTGAAATATTATTACAATATGTAAAATAATGTAATTTATTCCTGTGATCAAAGCTGAATTTTCAGCATCATTACTCCAGTCTTCAGTGTCACATGATCCTTCAGAAATCATTCTAATATGCTGATTTACTCAAGAAACATTTGTGATTATTATTAACAATGTTGAAAACAGTTGTGCTGCTTCATATTTTTGTGGAAATACTGGAGGATTCATTGATGAAATACTGTTACTTTTAAATCAATTTAAAGAGATAGTTCACCCAAAAATGAAAATTATCCCATGATTTACTCACCCTCAAGCCATCCTAGGTGTATATGACTTTCTTCTTTCAGTCAAACACAATCAGAGTTATATTAAAAAAAATATTCTTCAAAGCTTTATTATGGGAGTCAATAGTAACCGAGGTTTTGAAGTCTAAAAAAACACATCCATTCATCATAAAAGTAATCCATACGGCTCCAGCGGTTCAACAAAGGCCTTCTGAAGCGAAGCGATGCGCTTTTGTAAGAAAAATATCCATATTTATAACTTTATAGACTATAATCACTAGCTTCCAGTAATGTCCGCCCGCGCTCACGAAAGAGTCAAGATCTGGCGTATGACGAAGGATGTAGGAATAAACAAACTCAAGGAAGCAACAAACTCAAGCTCCTCCAACATTTCTCTTTAAAAATTCTCATTTTAGACTTATAATTCGTGACCGGTGTTTTGTTTTGCTCTAATCCCTGTGCTTGCGCATTCATCAGTACGTCATGTGTTGGGTCAAAGTTCACTCTCCCGCCGGAATCGACTCGTGTACTTAAGTCAGTTATTATAGTTTGTAAAGTTACAAATATGGATATTTTTCTTACAAAAACGCATTGCTTCACTTCAGAAGGCCTTTATTAACCCCTGGAGTCATATGGATTATATTTATGATGGATGGATGGATTTTTTTGGGCTTAAAAATATCGGTTACCATTCACTACCATTATAAAGCTTGGAAGAGCCAGAATATATTTTAATACAACTTTGATTGTGTTTGACTGAAAGAAGATAGTCATATACACCTAGGATGGCTTGAGGGTGTGTAAATTATGGGATAATTTTCATTTTTGGGTGAACTATCCCTTTAATGCATCCTTGCTCCTTTTTTTATTTATTTATTTAGTCTATTTATTGGGCAATTATTGGGAATGAGAGGGGTGGATTAGAGCTCCCTAAATCGCAGCTCATGACTGAAAGCAGTCAGAGTAAATCTCACCTTTGGTGTGCTGCAGGATTCTCTGTAAAAGCACCGGGTACTTTGTTATTCGCTGAGTCACCAGCAAAATGCACTCTGGGATGCCCAGCCTCCGGACAACACTGCTGCTCATTTTTTTCTGGAAACAAGACCACATTGAGGGCCGTTAGATACCTTCATGCACTTAGTGGGAAGAATGTTTAAAATAATGAATTGAAGCACTTACCCTGATGAATGCCTGGAAGCGTTTGTCTCTGGCATGCAGCTCCTTATAGAAGTTCACTGCTTCACTGTGTCGACTGCAAAATTTGCCATAGATTCTCTTCATACTTTCTGCATTGGAGTCTGAGAACTGAAGCACATCATGTGATAAATTATTACAGGAGCTAGGTTATGATCAGTGAATCTGCTGATAATTGATGCTGACGTATGCACATAACATGCAGGTGAAATATTTTTTTACTAAGTGTTTTATTTTGATTGTTTTTATTTTGAAATGATTTTTATTATTATTATTATGATTTGATTCTTTTTTTGGTTTTTACCAATTCACAAACCATGTTTACACGACAACAATGTACTAAAAATGGAAAAGTTTTTCTTTTGCATACAGATGACAACGTTGTCAAAATGATCCCTGTTCACATGGATCCGTGAAAACGACTAAAAACGTTGCATTTTGCTGTCAGGCCAGTATTTGGCGATGTCACTTTGTAAAAAACACTACGCACCTGTGCACAAACGCATTTCTTCTACATATGTAATAGGGCTGCCCTCGACCAGTAGTCGTTCATTTAAGCGATTAGTCGACTAATCGCATGTGTATATTAATAAGCCATATAAATCATAATAGTGAGCCTCACTTGAAATAGTATCACCTATATATATAATACATAGCCTAATCAGTGATCACACATAAAGCTTGCAGCCACGCACTGGCAAACCTAACGATTATGAATGTGGAATGAAAAGCAGAAGGAGACTGTCTAAATATTTTAATAATTTTTTTAACTAGTGTTTTGTGTGTTTTCGGCTGCAGAGATGAAGTAGAGATCTCCGCAGTAGAGGACGTGCCTATATGCAATTTTCATGCGGATTATATAATCTGAGAATATTTGTTTTAGATTTGAATCAGTTAATTTAAAAGTAGACATTTCAAGCTTTCCATAGATATATTTCTCATGTCTGTGAGGCAATATGCTGAGTTTCACTTTGTTTTTGTGATGCACTCAAGTTCACTTGAGACCGAGATAGCAGAAAGCGCATCCTGTTTGTTTTCATTATTTTACAAAAGCACAATGTTTTGTTGTTACTGTGAGTTTACAGAAATAAAAGCAAACAATTTACAGTTTCGAATGATAGATTATTCTTATCTGTATGACCAAAAATGATGGCGTATTTTAAGTTAAATGCAAGTGATCGCACCGGCGCCTCCATGTCATGCAGTAGGCACGCTCTCCACACAAACTCTTGAATATGCGCCAAATAATAGCGCACATTTACCTAGGCTAACACTAGAGCGAGCGGACTCGTAAAGTTGCTACTACTTACATGTTTCAAGTGATAAGCCATATTTGAGTTTGATGAATGATGGGCAAATGTTTGGATTTCCTGCCGTTAACGATCTGTCCATCACAGACTGCATGATTTCGCCACTTCCTGTGGAGTTTTTTTTCTGCGACTACCTGACTAATACCAATTTTGGTCGACTAAGCCTCTTCTCGACGACTAACGGTTTGTCGACTATTAGGGGGCAGCCCTAAAATGTAAATAATGCGTCTCCGCTGGTTGTAGTAGTGATGCAGTAAATCTACACTTTGTTGGAGAAGCATTAATAAACTCAGTATCTTGAGCAGCACAAACACAGCCATCGTTGTTTGGGTTGTCAAGTACTCGCGCATATCTACGCATAAAACGTTTTCAGTTTTTAGTTGAAAATGGCGTTATGTAAACGGCCGCTGAGAAACCCTCAAATTTTATCTTTAAGTAGAATCAAACATCCTCACCTGGTTGACCAGCACATCTCCTATTCTGTTGATTATGAAGCCGTTTGTTCCTTCCAGCCTGGCTTCCTTCTTCCTCTCCAGCAGTGCACTGAAAAAGAACGTGTGGAGTTCCAGGAGCTCGTCCAGCATGGGGAACATCTTCTCCGCCATCTGGACTTCCAGCTGGAGATCTGTCAGCAGGCCCTTACTGTACACATCAGACATGATCCGTAACGTCCGCAGGTGATGCATCTCCGTCTGGATCAGCTCTGGATTGATAAAGGAAAATGATGTTTAGATTCAGACATCTGGAAAAGCAGCAGTTAGCATTCTTACTGGTTTTGGGCCAGTGAATGGAGATGCAGACTGTTTGAACAACAAGAGATTCTCGTGCTGAAGTTGCCAATTACTTCAAACTATTCTCTTTAATTGTAAATTAACATCTAAATGAATTTAAGTAAGTTAATTGTCACTTTTTACCTACTGTTAATCAAAGGAACCAAGAGTAACTGCTTCAAGTGAAGGTCAACACTGCTGCTAAATGACTTTTTTGCATGTGATTTTAGTATTGTTGAGATACTATTATAGCTTTTTAAATATTATTGTATTTTCAGTTTTCATTTTAGTTCAAGTTTTAGTAATTTTGTTGTGTTTTGTCATTTTTAACTTCCCCGCAAGCGTCTATTTAAAAAGGTGCCAGCCACTGCCAGCATTTTTGATCATTTTCACAAAAATGTAATGGCCCCCAGAATATTTTGTTGTATGAACATCTGAACATGCAATATATCAAAAGAAAGAACAGAGCCTCTGCTTTAATTCTAACTTCATGCATTCTTTTTATTTTATTTATTTATTTTTAATCAACACCTGAATGTGGGTAAGTTTCATAAAAAAAAAAAAAAACATTTTGAACAAAAAGCTGAGAAAAATCGTGTTTTTTTCCCAAAAACTACAACGTGCATAAGCAAAACATTTTTATCACTTGTTTCTGCTCCTTTTTTGCCTGTGTTTTGATACAGAGATTCTGAAATATTTCAGAAGTTGTGTAATTGCGCCCCCTACCATATATCAGTGAAAAGGTAATATATTTTATTAATTTCTATTTCGTCTTTAATTTTAGTATTAGTATAGTACATCAAGTTAAACTAAATGAAAATGTTTTGCCAGCTAGCAAACAATGTTTTTTTTTAAATATTTTATTTCAGTTAATTTTTATTTTATTTCAATGAACAAAAATGTTTTTTTGTTGTTGTTGTTGTTTTTTTCTTTGCTTTTTATGGTTTTAGCTTTAGTTAACAATAATAACACTGTTTAGTAGATTCAGACACATTTTGCAATCACTTATTCAGTGTTTGTAAATAAAAGCTCAGAACAGCAAATGCTTTTGACCATAAAGAAAATAAAAAAATGTATTCAATTCTACCATAGTCTTACCATAGATGACGTCTTGCCTCTTAATGATGTCCTTCTTGAGCTGCTTCAGACACTTCTTATCTACAGTAATGCTCCAGGAGTCGGCCTCCAGTTCTTTAACATCTGCTTCAAACTCCCCCATCAGCCGGCTGTCAATCATCTCAGTTCCTATAGCCACCAACGAAATGTTTATTCATACATATATTACTAGACTTCCTGTGCAAATAAAAAAAAACAACTTTAAACTTAAAAATAAAACCTTTAAACTAAAGCCATTTTATTAATAGTGAAAGTGAAGAATGAGTAGAAAGGGGAAGAAAAAGGAACTAAACACAAGCCAGATTCAAAACTATTTCTCACAGATGAGCACCACATACATGCAGAAACCATGAAGCCACAGCTCTGACAAGTAATTACTTGTTTTCAAGAGCATAAGGACTGATGCTTTTCATGCTGAAGAGGGAACATGCTGGACATTGCCATTCTTCTGAAAGATTTTAGGTTGGACTCACTTTGAAGCTTTTAAAAGGACAGGAAATTGCATCTGGTGTAATACAGGAAGAAATATGTCTGCTCACCTTCATCTAGAGACTCAGTGGACGCTGTGACCTTGTTGGGTTTGTGGAGGGAGTCTGTGGATTGCGACAGATACCGCATACCTCTCAGAGGCATATCGTCAAACCTGCAGGAAGTGATGAGGATGTGTGATTATGACAGAGGGTCAAGTGAGGTCAAGTGTCCTACAGACAGATTCGCTGGCTTTAGGTATCAGTAGCTAAAGAGTTGACAGTTAAGTTGTATGTTGAGAATGGTGTACTACCATACTATCAGTGCTGGGTAGTAATTGATTATATGTAATCTGCATTACACAATCAGATTCAAAAAAGAACTTGTAATTAGATTATATTACATTTTATTATACTAATAATCAGACTACAGTTACTTTCTTTATAGATTACATGATTACATATTATTGACACAATGGCAGCAAATTATTCTTAATTTACTGATTCTCCCTAATTCTTGTTATCTTTTTCATTTGTAAAAAGTCTTTACTTATATATGTTTGGAAAATCTTCTAGAATTGTCAAATTTAACACCACATTTGCATGACGCGGTTCTCTGATTATTTTGATTGTTTTTATATATATTTATTTATTTATTTTATTTTAATTTGACATATTTATGCTTTTCATCAACATACAAACCCCAGTTTGGGAAACCCCAATGTAAAGTAATGTAATTCATGTAGTTGATGACAAAGAATGGAACATATGGAGCTAGAAATATGACAAAACGATTTTAATTTGAATTATGTAAATTTGAATTATAGACAAGTGTCATTTAACAGAAATGAATATTAAGTTCCATTTTATATAGTTTTGAATTTTTTAAACTTGAATCCTGGACATTTGATATTTATCAAAATTGAAAATTATGGCAATTTTCTACATATGTATTTTCAAACAGTGTATTTTTTGTTCTGAATTATTTATTTAGATATGTGTTACATAGCAGGCGCGATTTAATTGTCGAACGCTGCATTTTGGACTTTTCCGAGAACCTCTACTCTTCCCTGTGGAACCTGTAAGTTGGACCTCTGATCTACTTTCAGTACAATCTGAATTTCTGCATTTTGAATTTTAGGATATTGAATTTGGTGTTTCGAATTTGTTCTTCTTGAAAACTTGAAAGTGTATTTAAGAAGTAGATAGAAGAATTCAGAAAAAAAAATAGGTTTGAAAATACATATGTACAAAATAATGCAATTTTCCAATTTTGTTAAATATCAAATGACCAGGATTCAAGTTTCAAAAATTCAAATAATTCAAAGCTATATAAAATGGCACTTAATATTCAATTCTATTAAATGACACTTGTCTATAATTTAAATGTACACAATTCAAACAGTTTTGTCATATTTCTAGCTCCATAGGAACACAAGTTCTTTTTATTTGTATTTTTATATCAATATTATGCAAATCAATGTTATAAATGAATTAGGTCAAAAGTAACCTAAAAGTAATCTGATTATATTACATTACTTTGTTCATCATGTAATTTGTTATCTGTAACAATTTGTAAGTAATCAATCAAGCACTTCATACTATTCCTACTAAGAATGGCGTATGCATGCTGTGCACAGTATGAAAATTGTCTATGTTTATATGCACCTTATTATATTAATACTTATTATACTTGCCCAAATGTGAAGAATGTTAGGGAAACTGTGCTAGATACTGTATCCCACAATGCAATAAGCTTGACTTGACCTTTTTATTAGGATTAAAATGTTCAAAGGAACATCAACTATGATTTTAATGTCTATTTTGTGACTCATTATTTGATTGGATGCTTCACCTTGGATTTAAAAATGCTATTTATGAATATAAAGCTAAGATGTTATTTGGACACCTCTTGTTGATTGTAAATGTGCAACATAATGAGTTAATGTAGAATGCTACTTTTAATTTCTCATTGCATATGTTATAGTTTCACATGCATCTTTTTTTAAATAGAAGTCAGTCTATAGTAAATAAGTACTTTTTTAATATTTCTATTTAGCTTTAATTTATTTTTATTTCAGTTAGTAATTTTAGTACTTTATCTTAAACTTATTTTATGTTTATTTCAGCTTTATTTTAATTAACAATTTTTTTTTTTATTGTTTTAGTTATCAGTAGCAACACTGATACGGTGTAGTATGCAGTAGGCAGTATAGTTGTATTCCATTCTGAACATAATTAGGATCTATATTTTCAGAGAATACTTGTTGGTGTGTGTGTTTAGGCACTAACATTGTAATATTGTTGATGGACATGCTTTTCGAGAGGTTGCTGCTGTGGAAGGGCATAATACTGGTGGGTCGTCTGGAAGGAATAATCACGGAATGTTCCTCTGGAGAAAAGATAGCAGACCAAGGACGATCCCGCAGTGTGGACGCTACGCACAAAATCACACATATGTGCACATCAGTTGACATAAAAAATAAGAGAATGAAATAAGAGATATAACCAACAAACCACAAACTAACTCACATTTTGTTCGTAGCGTGACGACAGGCATATTGGTGGACTCTGGTATTGCAAACTGTTGTTTATGTAACAGAAAAGTTGGAAGAGATATTTATTTTTAACACCACAATGCAGACACTTTTCTTGATGTGTAACTGACAGAATATGGCAGATTTTAGAATGAAAACAACGCAAACCTTCATTCTGCTTTTGGGACAAAAGGGGAGGTTTTCTCTACAGCTCTTGTGAACTCTCACACTGCAATCTGGAAAAAAAAAAAAAAAAACATATCACATAAAAAGAATTGCAAATTACTCATTTGTAATTCACTTCTTTGATAAAGATGCTCTATTGTGAATGCTGTAAGTGTACAGATTTCTTGTTAAAATATATTCTCTTAGCCCAGTTTATTGTTCATTGACTGCTATCAGTATGCCATTTATGGGTTTATCTCTCCCAAAAGTGTAAACATTGAGCCTCCCAGGCATCAACAAAACATTGAGAGCGGTCCGCTCAGATCCGTCAAAAGGTGTGTTCCACTTGAAGCGGCGCTGCGCAGATTGATCGATCAGTGTATGGCATCAAAGTACCATGAGAGGGATTAGAGAGCAGACGGCCCATATTCTCTTTCCAGCTCAACCTATAGCGTGAGTTTGAGGCGTGGCTACTGTAGCAGGTGGAGCCAGAGGTTGTTTGACCATGGCTGATGTGTTACATGGGGAAAAGACATTCAGCTTCGGGTACAGAAGTGTAAGCAAAAATATACTGCATTTAGAGCGTCAAAGATTAAACAGGTCATGAACATGTCAAAGTGAACAGTGCATTTAGATGCTATACGCTACAGCGGACGCTTCAATACCATACAGCACAATCATACACTCGTTCAGAAAGACAAATGTACCAGTTTATAATGTATACTTCGATTGTGGTGCATTATGTAAAAAATGCGCAGATACGTTGGATGGGTCACGCTCATGTTCGCTCTAGACAGAGTGCTGGCCTACTTAACAACTTACTCAAGACACAAAATGGTTTAGCTCCTGTGTATTTAAACGATCTTCTATCGCCCTACAATCCATCACACTCTTTAAGGTCACAAAACTCGGGACTTTTGTAGTACCTAGGATATCCAAGTCCACTAAAAGAGGGAGAGCGTTTGCACATTTGGCTCTTAAACTCTAAAATATCCTTCCTGATGCTGTTCGGGGCTCAGAGACACTATCCCAGTTTAAATCTACACTAAAGACACTTCTCTTTAGCCAAGCATTCACATAATACATCTCATAACCTTGTACTCTAGTTATATCAGATCAAATGCACATGATTATTTATAGACCAATCAGCAATAGGGGGCATGTCCACTCATGATGGGGGAGGAGAGAGAGTGAGCCAATCAGCAGTAGGGGGCGTGTCCACACATGATGGGGGAGGAGAGTGAGCCAATCATCAGTAGGGGGTGTGTCCACTCATAATGAAGGAGTTTTCAATCTTTCAATTCTTGACAAAGATGCTATATTGTGGATGCTGTAAGCGTACATCATTATATATCAGTTTGTTACCAAAGCATAAAAAGCACCTCTATGACCAAACATAAGGATTTAATCATGTACTTGTAATGGAAGCCATTGTTTTTGCTATTCTGGCTCATGGTCAAAGTGGTAAAGACAGTTGGGCTTAGGGTTAGGAATTCCTTCCAGTCAGGAAACTCCACCAAGCACACAAATTAAATCCCAAGAACATGCCAAACAAGCTCTAGAAATACTGATGTTTCGTAAAGAGCAGACTCTAAATATATAGAACAGTAGTGTTTCTTATTACTTTTTAATTATTTATTTATGGTTTTATTATTATTTTTATATAGATTTATATTATATATTTCTGTTACTCCCAATGGGCTGGGGAATGAGGCTATGGAAGGATGGACAGATAAATAGACTCAATGGGAAGTTTAAAGTTTATTTACAGTAAATATGAATATGAGACTAAAATATAAAAAAACAACACAACAAAAAACTTCTCTCTGAATGAATAAGATTTTCTCTCCAGCAACTCCATGAGGAAGTGAATGATGTTACCAGAACTGCTTCCTATTTTTGCACAAAGACTCTTTTGAAATAAATGACACAACAGTTCAGACTGATTGTCATTTTTAAATCACCCTTCAATTTTAAAAGTGTTTTTCTTTTCTTTCGCCATACTTATTAAAGCACTGTTATGCTTTTTTAAATACCACCTTTCATTCAGTGTGTAATATAGTTGTTTGAGAATGTAAAAGGTCTACAAAGTTTTAAAGATCAAAGTGCATGACAAATACAGTCAAACCAAAAATTATTCAGACATTTTTGATATTCTTGATACATTTTTACTAGTGGGTACAGGACACTATAGTTAATTTATGTAAGTGAGGATAGCAAAATAAAGTAAACTGTGACATATTATACCCAAAAATTCTTCATACAGTGGGCTACCAGTAAAACTGATAAAAATCTGGGACCAAAAATTATTCAGACACTTTGACCTGACCATGTTTTTCTAATATAATTAAGATTAATTTTTTCTGACAAAGTTTAACTCTGAGATCTTGTCATATTTTATTACCATTTTTTTTTAACTATAGTGAATAAACTGTATTAATGAATGAAATGTTCAAGGTGTCTGAATAAATTTTGGTTTGACTGTAGTTATTGTCTCCTAAAAGAAAAATCAGATTCTGAATTGCTGAAACAAGTCATCAGCAATTTCAGTCTTACTTCCTGTTACATAGCTACCCATGTAACAGTGTAACAAATTTGGCTTCATTGGAAGCCCGCGAACAACGTCTACTTTGACCCGCCATCAAACACTATAGTTGTAGCCCAGACTGGAAGAGTTTGGTTCGTATTTTTGACATGTCAAGAAGACGCTGTTTTCAGTGTTGCGAATACACGATGAGGAATGAGGAATTGATACAGTAAACTGACGCCATTATTACTGTTCGTGTCACTGTGTATCAAGTGCTGAGAGATCTGGAGCTGAAATTCAGATATGGTAATGGACGTTACATACTCTGTAAGCGGTCAACCAATCACAACAGACTGGGCCATCTGACCAATCAGAGCACGGTAGACCAATGAGACACTAAGTGAATTATGAACAGCGTTTTTGACCTTGGATGCATGTAAACCTATTGTAGGAGACCTCCAAGACAATATTAGGAACCATTAAAATAGCAAAAAGGGACTTAAAGAAACAAAAATCATTTCTATTATATATTTTTCCTGCACATACTAGAGGTTGTTCATGTGAAATCTAGCATTGGGGTGTAACTAAATCAAATGGATGTTAAGTAACTGAAACCTAATATGATGAACTGATTCTTACTTGTGCAGTTGACAGCATCTTTAGTGTTGAGGGTTTTGCTGCACTGCTGGCACAAAGCCGGATGCAGCAAATTCGACGTGCTGAACAGGTGTCCATTCACTGATTTCTTGTCTCTCTCTTTTGCCTCTCTGTCTTTTTCACGGTTCTTTTCCTTGTCTTTTTCCTGTGCCAGAAAAGGAATGAGAAATATTACAATAGGTGACAGCTGTTAACACTTGCAGAGCACTGTAATGACCCGTTGTAGATACTTCAGTTTAAACACATTAAATTAAATTGCTTATCATTTTCTTTAATGGTATTTCTGCAAAGTTATTTAGTGCACCACCCTGTCTTCAAACTCCTTACGTGACACAAAACAAGGTGCGGGAATTACGGGACATGGGACAAAATTTGTATGGATGAGCGCCACCGGATCCTGAGCTAATGAGTATGCTATTTAAAAGAGGATCTTAGTGCGCAGCCCTATTGTAAAAAATGTCACTTCAAACGGGAGGACATTTTCACTGTGATTCAGACTGTTGTGCACAAACATCCTCTCAATTGTTGTCAAGTTCTCCTGTAACAAAGTTCAGCTTCCTACTTGTAATTATAGGCCTCAAGTTAAGCAACTGTTTAGAAACAGCAACCATTTTTGCTAAAGTAACAATAATTATCAGGCTTATTCTAAACATGAAATATTCATTTATGTATAGTTGAAGCACCATAAATCAAATACTGTACTGAAAGAAGACAATCGATATGACAACAAAACACTGAGCAAGTCACTGGAAACCATTGTTAAGCAACTAAGGAGTTAACCATTTCAGAAGCTGAACATCAAGAAGTGAGAAGAGAAAAAGAAGCACAAGATAAACCACTACAAAAAGTGAACAGACCCCAGGGGCAAATCATCACTTTCCTCAAGCGAGGCAGTGACTGAGATTTGGCCTACCTCTTCTCTCTTCAAGCTCTTCCTCTGATAGCGGCCCTGCACCTCGCAAAACTTTCTATATAGCATTACTGTAGGAGGCAGAGCCTTTGCAAGACTCTCAACTGAGACAAAACGTTCAGCATCACCTCAGATTCAGGAGGAAGTGATCAAACTCGAGATGGGAGGTGCTGTGACTCTTACTTCCTCTTTTTACTGCACTGTCGTTGCTGGTCTCAGAACAGCAAAGTGCTGATGAAATCTGAACATTTTGGTGTAAAAATGCCCTTATGAAAACTTTTATAGCAAATCAGTAGAGCTGCAAGCCTTTCAGACTATGAATTTAGCGTTTAAAGTATACTTAACAAAGTTCCCAGTGTGTGGTAGCTGGATTCATTTTAATGTTTAGTTTTTACACTGTGAAACATGAGAAAATACATGTGAAACTATAAAATCCATAAAATCTTGAGTGACTTTCAGGAAGTTTAGAGTATTAATACAAGGCTACTCAGGGACATGCACAGACATTTTGGGGGGCAGGGGCTCAAGTGGAAAAAAGGGCACTTCTCATAATTATTTATTTAAAAAAATAATAAACAAAACGTTAAATATATTAACACAACATTGACTTCCTTACCAATTTATTTTAATTCCCCTCACACTCATGCAATTGTTTCATACTCCACAGATTTCTACAAAATAACAGTTCACACAGAGACCATAGTCTTCTTTAGTATTCACTAGGTTTATCACAACAACAAAGGAAACTATGCCACAGTGTGCTTGATTTCTACACTATTATTTTCAAGTAGCTATATATTAAGAATAATAACTGCATAAGAAGAGGGACAAAGTTTCACTAATAATTTGTTTATTTTGCACAAATCAATGAATCGTTTTAATTCTTTTGGTGTTATTGGAATACTTCTTTCATGTTGTGGACAATTTTAAGATTTTGGTCTATTTTTGTTTCCATGTCTTTTACTCTAATGGAAAGAAAACTTCCAAAATTCACATTTAGATGGTGTTTGTTTTAAGCCTACTATCCTCCGTCTGTTTGCATCTGTAGATTTCTTCTAAATTAACCAAAACAAGCTAATCTGCATATTTAAACACATCAAGAGTTTTTTTTTTTCCCCTGAAATGTTGCAAGTACATAATATGTATTATAACAAATGCCTGCAGAGGGCGCCAAAAGCCTGGTGATTGTTGTTGTTACACAGCACGATCAAATCCTTGTTTTTGGCCAACCAGCATAATTAAAAATACAACATTAGTTAAATAATAATAATAATATTTGGCCACTTTATTATAGAAATGCTACAGCCACTATAATTTCTTCAACAAGAATATGTGGACATCAAAACATGCACAATCAGAGCGAGGGTTTAAACTTTTATTGATGTAACGTATTCTCCTGTGTAAGTGTAGATTTAGGAATGATAGCATTATGCAATGCTATATTATGATTTTTAAATGGTTTTAATAAATCGTGCATGCTTAGAAAACTGTCTAATAATGCGGTTCATGCATTCGCGTCCATGGAATGCTCCACTTCCGGTATTGACAGCCCTACAGGTATCTTTACCATGGTTCAAAACACAATGCACATAGCACATTAAAATAACTGAAATTATAATATGACAAACTGCATTAGTATCAAATCAGGCAGATGCGTTGCTGGTGGTCAAATTATTAACGCGGCGTTAAACATAAATAAACACACCCTTAAATAGCTAAAAATTTCACATGTTTGTGAACATAGGCTACCTGAAAGAGATGCATGGGATTCTAGGGCTTTTTTCTTTTTTGCGTCTCATCGGCAGACAGCTGTTGTCTTTTCCCGAGCATAGTTGTCACAAGTTATCAATGACGTGTCACGGAGAGAGGGCATCTGAACTCGAACTGATATATAGTATTTTTTTTTTATTCAGTAAATATATTTGTTTGACAGGGAAGCTGCGCACAAACAGGAATATATATTAATTTATTTATAAAAAAAAAAAAAAAAAAAAAAAGCACCCTAGAAAAAGGGCAGGTGCTCAAGCCCCCTTTTATATCCATGTGTGCACGTGCCTGAGGCTACTTCAGAAATAATGTATTTACAGAAACCCTAAAACCCTATATTCACAAAAAATATATATTAAAAATATATTGCTTTAAAAAAATAACATCAAACCAAGTGGCATCTGCAAAGAAATGTCAGTATTTAGTTGCTAAATTTCTAAAACTATTTATTTTCAGGTTTTCTATAAGTTTTTCAGTGTGCACATTAGGTCTCTGCAGACATGTTCAGAGTTCACTTTGCATATGGCCATTGCCGGAAGCTAGTATTTTTCTTACAAACACCCATCGCTTTGCTTCAGAAGGCCTTTATTAACCCCCTGGATTACTCTTATGATGGATGGATGCACTTTTTTGGGCTTCAAAATCGTGAGCCCCATTCACTCCCATTATAAAGCTTGAAAGAGCCAGGATATTTTTTTAATATATCTCCGATTGTGTCTGGCAGAAAGAAGATAGTCATATAAACCTAGGATGGCTTGTGGGTGAGTAAATCATGGGATAATTTTCATTTTTGGGTGAACTAACCCTTTAAGTGCGACTCGAGTCCAAGTTGAAGACTTGAGTTTCCATCTCTAGGTCTCTGCAGTTTGGAAATAAAGTACTGGTCCTGTAAATGGGTGAAATGCTGAGCTAACTGTAAAGAATGGAGCATTATCGTGCCTCTTCTTATTGTCCTATTTTCTCTAGTGCTTTTCCAACCCCTCACACAATCTACTTCTCCATTCATTTCAGTACAAGGGTAAATTCCTGTCTTGCATTTGACTGACACAGTGATAGAGTCATCAGTATAAATAAATCCGATGATCTAATCTACAAATACACTCTTGGGAGAAAGGAAATTACTTGATGAAAATGACTTGACTGCAAACGATGACTTACTCTCGCTTTTTTGTACATTTTGTTCTTCAGGTAGCTGAAAGTCCGGCCAACTTTGGTGGTATTTTTTTCAAAATCTCCTCTTAAAGGTCCAGGTTCCTCCTCTGTGATGCTAGATACAAAGACATGCATTATAGAAGTGTTTCCAGAAATGTCCAAATGAATTGAGCTAAAAATATTCATGGGTGTCTTACCTGTATCCCATGGAACTGGAGTTACTGGTGAATGACGTCATGCCTACAAGTACAATGATGGAGTCAAATTGGCATCAATAACAACAACAAACAGCCTCCACCGGCAGAGCCTGATTTACATACACATGCAAAATTGTCCGTCTGCACACAGAGTACGTGATTTGTCTAGGATTTCAACTAGATTAAAATCACTCATTATGCCATGAACATGCTATGTGCAAGACCATTTTAATCAATAATCAACAGTATATTCCTATCATTAAATCATGTTTAGTTATTACTGTGAGAAATTTCCCTGTATAATGTCAAAGAACAAAGAAGTACCAAAAAAAAAAAAAAGCCATAAATATGAAAAAAATATAGACTTTCCAACTTTTTTTTTTATAAAGTACAGACTTTCACGTGCACACAAGAAACTTTTTGCGTGCTCACACGTTACAACTTCCATTTTATATATATATACCATCTATAGCATTTCCTTTGTGCGTCACTGCCATTTTACTCTGAAGAAAACAAGAGTATGGATGCACATGAATTAATAAAGATCTATTTGCTGTAAATTTGGCATTCATTAGGGCAGTATACCTCTAATATCACAGCCTTATATCTGCTTTAAAGCATTCTCTGTGATGGCCGAGAAACTGGCCGTCACAGAGGATGCGTTAAAGCGTACATAAGACCGCTCATAGAGGTATACGGCCCTAAAGAAGGCCAAATTTAGAGCAAATACAGCATTATTAATTCACGTGCATCCATACTCTCATTTTCTTCATAGTAAAATGGCAGTGACGCACAAAGGAATAGGATATAGTATGTACATAAACCGGAAATTTAGGGCACTATGAAATCAGTTTTATTTTTTCCCAAATTCCATTTATTTTTTTCCAAATTCCGTTTTTTTCCGTTTTAATTTTTCTTTAATTTTTTTTTGACTCCATTTTAATGGTTAAAATTAATTTTAGTAATCAAAAAGCATGTCTAATTAATTGAAATCATGAAACTTATACAATTTAACAACAGTTTATTAAAAGTTTAACAAAAATTACATTGTTCAGGGCCCTATGAAATATGTTTTATTTTTTTCCAAGTTCCGTTTTATTTTTTAAGTTGTATGGATTCCTTTCTAATGGTTTAATAAAATTTTAATAATCAAAAAGCATGTCTATTTGATTAAATTCATAAAAACTATTTTTTTTTTTTTAATTATTTCTATGAATTCTTTTTATTTTATTTTATTGTTTTTTTGTTCTGAAATTCTGTGTTGTGTATTTTAATGTTTCTGGCAATCTAATGAAGGCATAAAACATTAATTTAATTTATCTTTTAATCATATGAAATTAAACTTTTTTGTCAAAGTGCTGCACAACAATTTGTTGATTATTCCTTAATTCCTTAAAAATAAAGTTTTAATAATAATTTATTATTATTATTATTATTAGTGTTAGTATTATTATTACTTTGAGAAGTAGCTAAATTCTACTGTACAACAGTAATATATTTCTGTCACTATTTCTTCAAGTTAAACCGAACTTTTATTTTGACAGGTAGCCATGAAGACCTTTGAGTTTTAAAATTGGCAAATTCCGTGACATTCTGCGTTATACAGTAAATATCGTTTTTATGACTGGATTCCGTGATTCCGTCCGTGTTTTCTGCATCACGGAAATCAAGCGGCCATAGAAATTGTGTGAGCACGCAAAACAATTCCTGTGTGCATTTGCTTTCGAAAAATGTTCGAAAAAGTGTGATTTTTTTGCCCCCCTTGAAAAGACATGATCTATATCAGTAGTTCCCAAACTTTTTAAAGTGCTGTACCCCCTGTCTTCCACTTAGACTGCAGTCAACCCTTTTTCATTAAAGGACAATATATATGCCACCTAAATTGATTTTCCAGTGCATTTTTTTTTTTACCTTTATCAATAACTTTATAAAATAAATAATGTTTTAATTAATGTTCAGTAGAGAAATATGCAATGATGGTAAAAATGAAGTGCTAAAACCGCCAGCTGTGCTTCTCCTGTGGTTTTCGTTGGAACTATTATTTTGTTGCAAAATAGATTAAATACTGACAGTGTTGTTTAAAATGCACATTTTGTTTGTTGACCTGTTGTATAATAATCAATGCTACGTTTGCAATCATATGGATATTCGGGAACAATTGCATTCTTGCTCTCTATCAACATTAAATACAAGAACTCACACAAGGTATGGTTTTGTATCGAAGAAACTTTGAGTCTTAAATCGATCTCAATCCACTGTGTCTATATTTGTTTTTCATGTGAGTAAGTGCTAAAACCTTTACAAAGGTGTCAAGGATGGCAGTACTCTGCATGCAATATGTCATATGCTCGCTGCTTGTGTGTCAGTTTTCACCACAAAAGATTTGCAGCATTTTGGCAGTTAGAAATACATGCTCGGTTTTAATGTTATTTTAAGGTAGGTAGAATTAAATGAACAGCAAGACTCAGCATTTTGTTTGTGTACCCCCTTCTGTCACCTCGCGTATCCCAGTGTGGGAACCACTGATCTAGATAGAACAGCTATTGTTACAAAGTACATATACACAATGTTCCCTAATTTTATACTGTCAGAAAAGAAATTGCAATAATTCAGGGCTCTACAGTAAAGATCCAGAATATGGATTGATCTATATTAGGGTCAGGTTTCAAAGGTGGCTAGCATATTTAAGATCATCTCTACATCTACTGTGAATCACAGGACATCATCTAGGGACACGACGCTAAAGGATACTATGCTGAAGATGCCATTATCCAGCTCCTACTGCAACTTACTTATGATGTCCTCCTCATCACTAGATGAAGAGGTGACATTAAACACAGTTTTAGATTTGGGGAGGATCGGTGAGAGGTTGAAGGTAAAAGAGATCCGCCTCTTTCGCCGAGTTCGTCCTATCGCTAGGCGGTCGCATTGGGGATGGAAAAGTCAGAGCAAGTACTTATTAAAGCAGATGATTTAGGGGGCATGAGAAATGGGTGGAGGACAACTAACACAAACCAGACGAAGAAAACAAATTACGTTATACTAGTACAACCTGCACCACCTCTGAAAACAAGGAATTAATTAGAAATATCTAGTATTTTGAGAGAAGAGTTGGAAATCAAGCAGCTTTACTTACCATCTATGTCCCGTTGGCTGATGGAGAGCATAGAGACTGATTTCATGAGGGGGAGAGTCACAGATGGACCGCTGTGTCTGAACTGATGATACTTCCTCGATTTCTGCAATCACAAACTTAGATGCTTAGTGTTAAAGGTAAGTTCACAGAAAGATATTGCACAGCAATGTTCCCTCTGAGATGGGCACTTCTTATACCCCGGTCGGTGAATTCAGTTTACAGGTTTCATAGAAATATTATATTATATAAGCCTAATAAATAATTTATCTCATGAGAAATAAATAGAGATTTAATTTTCATGGATTAATGCTATCTATTGTCAATAATTGACCATACAGACATTATGGTTGTCCCAAACCATCTCATCAAACCATCTGGTATAAAGAATATTTTTGCTCAGGTGGCCAAATTTTCCACCTAACAGAGAAAAGCTTTGCCTGGAGAGAAAAAAAAAATAGAGGGAACATTGTTGCACAGTCTTAAACATCTTTTTCTACCGAAAGTTATTTCAGGAAAAACACAACATGATGTAAGCACAATCAGTTGCTTATAAAAATAGCAACTTTTTTTCCAATAAATATATAAAGAAATATATAAATAACAGTACTGTCAATCGATTAAAACTTTTTTAAACTAATTAATCACACATTTTCCATGTAATTAATCGTGATTAATCGTGATTATTGGATTAAAAACTCATACGTTTTTAATATTTTCATATTGTAATAATTTCACAGTTGCAACCTAAATACAGTATATTTTAAATATTTGTTTAATAGCATCTTTTTATGAATGAAGGCCAGTATACTGCTACTGATGTCTCTATGAAACTGATTTTTTTAAACATTAATGATAGACATTCAATATTCAACATTATAACTGAAAGCTATCAATTACAACATTTATTAGGCTTTAAAAAAACTATTAATTTAAGTGAACTTAAAACAATCTTCACATAAACCCACTATAATAAATGTCATATTTACCTGTGGCCTTCACCTGTCTAACAGGTAGAGGAAATATACAGAAATTGAATAAAGTTATCAAACATGTAACTGCAGTCTTCACTGCATAAATGATAAATTAAATATAGATTAATCCTTATTAAAGCTACACTTTTCTGTTATCTTTGTTCTTTGAATAACATTAATGACAGACATCACAAAAAATGGTTTATTAGGCTGCTGTTAGGGCTGCACGATAATGGTTAAACTGATAATCACGATTATTTTGCTCAAAATTATAATCACGATTATTCTATCAAAAAGGGTAATGTAGTAATGGCCATTTTGTACGTTCTTTACCAACGTACACTTCACTCAAAAGGCCGGTAGGTGGCACACCGACTTCATTTAACCAACTATGATAACTTCGTTAGATGGTAAATCAATACAAAACACATTGTTTTGGTGAGCGCTTTGTAATCTGTATTCACATTAGATTTTTAAAGCAACACAATTCATTTGCAAATGAGACAAACCACAGATTCAGATTGCCCTGTAAATTCGTAAAGCAAAGAATGATGCTCTTTGACATAAAAAAAATCCCTAACTAGGGACATCCTAAAATGTTTAACGTGAAAAAAATGCTTAACGTGGCTTAATGTTCTAAGACAGTGATATTAACAGACCAAACTCAGTAAACATCATACTATGTACAGAAAAGCAGTTGAGCCCAGAATATGAACGCAATTCGTTTAATTACACGTTAAGTGTTTTCCTCCCATAGAAAACGTTATTAAGAAAAAGCTTAACGTCACTATAGCCTACTAAGTGATATTAAAAGATCAAATTCTGCTCAAACCAATTTTTCTGTATAGTATGCTTTTTTTTAGTATAGTGTTTACTAAGTTTGGTCTTTTAAATGTTTAATGTCTTAGTACATTAAGCCAAGTTAAGCGTTTTCTTTATGGAAGGAAAATGCTTAACGTGTAGGCCTAATTAAACGTGTTTCGTTCATATTCTGGGCTCATCTGCTTTTCTGTACATAGTATGCTTCATTAGTATGGTGTTTACTAAGTTTGGTTTGTTAATAACACTGTCTTAGTAAATTAAGCCACGTTAAGCTTTTTAACGTTAAGCGTTTTAAAAAGTCCCAGTGGCGATATCATTTTCAACTGATTAACATTATGAAAACTGGTAAAACCTTTAGGAACTTCAAAACATAAAACGGTGAAACTCCTAATATTATTTCCAGTAATTCAAAATTATGTTCATTTTCCCAATTGAATTGTCACATAGGTTGCAAAAGTGCATTCTGCAAACAGTAAGGTGGAGATCCGTGTTGCATTTGTTGAAATTCATCGCTGAAGGTTTGATCATTAAGAGATTTAGTCACACAAACAGTACAAGTGGCTTGTGAAGAAACAAAGACTGGCTGTATGACACTTTCATTGAAGGAGAATTTCGCTGTGGAGATCACTAAACTCCAGCGCACGTTTGTTTTCTGATCATCAGCGCTTTTTCCGCATTTAGAGGGAGCACGTGCACAGAGTTGCAGATTGCATAGATTAAGTAAAACACTGGGAAGAAAGTATATCCTTTTTAAAGGGAAAAACTCTATTTGGGGGATTTAAGCTCTTTGCATCTGGCAACCACAAGCATGACTGCTAGTGGAGGCTTGTTGTCAATGCAAGATAACGCAAATCCCAAAGAAAAAACACGTTTTCAGGATAAATAACGAGCGGGCCAATACGTGATGGTTATTTGTAATCAATCGAAAGAAAATACGATTTATTGTGCAGCCCTAGCTGCTGTCACTTTAAGACCTGCTGTGACGCGGATCTGACGCTCATCTCATTTTCTTACAACTCTTTAAGTTCATTTAACACGTTATTTACTGTAGCTCATTTAAGACTGCTCTTATGAGGATACTTGACAAAATGGGCAAAGAAAGAAAAAGAAAAGATAGAAAGAAAGAAAGAAAGAAAGAAAGAAAGAAAGAAAGAAAGTAAGTGGGTGGCTGCTTTATTTGAAGTGACGCATGAAAGTAAAGCTGTGAAGTTCACAGTTGTCTGTGTTGTTGATCATTATGACTAATATAAACTTCTCTCAAGCTCTTTCAGGTAAAACAGCACATTATGGAAGCACAACACTTGCTCAGGTCGTTTCATGTTGGCTTCAGGTAACCTGTTCAAAAGGTTACTCTATTTTAACCAAAATGTCATGATTTGGGGAAGGTAACACTTATCTCACCTGACCACCCAGACTGCTGCAGTCTCCCAAATCAGACTCAGGACCTTCTTCTGTGAGAGACATCAGTGATCCCCTCTCTTCACTTTCCTGCCTCTGCACTCCTCGCTGATCCGTGGATGGACCTCCGGACTGCGGTATCCAACGTTTGCCATCCTCAATTCCTGCTGCCAGACCCTCCAGACTATAACTGCAAAAGAACACATTGCAAACAGCTCAGTTATGCCAAGAAAAAAGAGACAAAAAATAACAAAATAAATAGAAAACAAATAAATATCTGTCCCGCACAACTTTTTAGAAATTATGGCGTCTGTCTACATAGTTTCCTTTCCACCCAAAAAGGCGTCCCCATGTGTCTGTGTGTGGTGTTCTACTGACCTAGCAGATGCAAAATATGCAAAGTGGATGTTCATATTACACTAAACCCAACACAGAAGCATCGAAAAATGACTTATTTATTATACAATAATATAACAATTGAAATTACATTATGATGTATTTCATTGCAACTACTTAAGTACTAAAACTAAATAATACTAAAAAAAGAACTTTAGACAATAAAAAAGTACTAAAAGTGCAGTATTAAAATGTAGTTGGATGGTTTTGGGACTATGCAAAGCTGTTTTTACAGTCTAGTATATGAAAACAGAATGGCTGCTGTTAGTCTGAGACACCAGGTCTGATCTTAGAAGCGACACCATAGACATACAGTAAAGCTCAAAGCAGCACAATGAAAAGCACAACCTAAGGTTAAATTAGAAATGCTAAATATATATGTAAAGAGTGCATTTGACATTCAAACCTCAAGAAAAATAAAAGTGTACTAGCCTAACAGAAATAAAGAATCAAAACTGTGCTGTACATATCGCACTATATAAGAAATAAATGAGGGTCTTGTTTTAAAGGTGACTAGAATGTTTCCAGACCTCCTATATCTGAATTATATAGAGATCACAATTGTATTAAACCTCAAATCAACTTTAATGTAAAAAAGTGAATATGTCGATTATTTCTAAATGACAACATGACAGTTACTTAATTGGTGTAACCTAGTGTAGTTATGTCAAATTAGTCATATTTAGTAATATTTTACATTTTGGTGCAACAGTATGAAATATATTTGTAACAAACTTCCTCTTACCTGACATTCGGGCCAGATACGAGAACAACAATATTAGTCATCGTGCAACCAACAAAAAAAGCCACAACAAAAACTACACAGCAAAACACAGCTCCCCGTACGTATCTCAGCAGCAACACTTCTAACTTTTAAAAGCCATCATTTATCCAAGCTGTAGCACAAAATAAGACCTAAATAAACGCCTCACTCTCAGACAAACAGGTAATGCAAATGATGATGCAAAAGCTCTTTGTGCTAGTCAAAGGGGATGGCTCTTCGGTTGGACTTACAGGAAGCTTGCACACAACATGGTCACACACACTCTCTGTACCTGATGAGCTCTCTAATTTCTTCCAGCTCTCGACAGGGCTCACTGGGGCACCAGCTCAGACTGGGCAAAATATAGGGGGCGCCAGTGGGCACAAATCAGTTAGAGGGGTAGTAGGGTAGAAAAATGAGCACTTAATCAGTAAACAGTTTGTTTGGGTTGATTATTGTGCTCCACTCTTAGAAGAAAAGGTTCTATAAAGAAGGGGTTTCAGTTTATGGATTTAGTTTTAATTACTTAATTTTGTTTTAATCCACTTTTTATTTTGATTCAATTTTATGAATTAAAACAGCAAGTAAACTTACTTTATCACTAGAAAAAAACTGAAATAACCCATAAAACATGAACATATTATGCAATAATTTAAGACTTTGTTGGCATAAAGTGTTCTTTAACCCTCTGGTATTGTTCATTTGGGAGTCACACTTTTAGTCAAAAGTGACCGTACACCTGAAAATTTAACTTTTTTTTATTTTCAGTAAAATCAATGTAATTATTTTTTTTAATTAAAGCTGTATTTCATGTTAAAATAGAGACATAGAGTCCTATCATCATACACCCTGCGCAATGCGGCATCAGGCGCAATGCAAGTGTTTTTTGCTAGTTTCAACCTGACGCAGTTATCATTTTCACATTCAGCACCCACATTATTTAAATAGCGAATGCATTTGCACCCATCTGTTCGCCCATGGGCGTGCTGGTCTGAAAACGAGGTGTGTTCAGGCGCATTGTTGACACGTTTCTATTTTGAGGCAACTGAAATAGACTGCGCCATTGACTTTAGACCAGGTTTCAGTTGGTCAATGGCGCAGTCTATTTCAGTTGCCTCAAAATAGCAATGCGCCAACAATGCGCCTGAATATTTTTTTTGTTATTTAAAGAGCTCCTTAGTAATATGCGCCTATATGCGGGTACACAACGCCCGTACACTCTGCTTATTATTCACACAGGGACATGCCTAATATTAAAAATAAAAGGATTACAATGTAAAAGATTATTATTGTGTGCATAAGGATAAAAAAATGGTGGAATCCGGCTTGTCCCGTAGATGGTCTGCTCACGTGCTTTAACCTCACGAAAGAGCAGATCTGTTTTCCCACTAGAGAAGCGTTTCTTTTTTCCACTTGCAAATTCTGTCATGTAAACAGCGAATCCGGCATGGTGCGAGCGCAACTGGCTTTTAAAGGGAATGGGAGATGAGACTCTGATTGGTTTATTGCACATCATGCCCAAAACACAACCATTACTCATTAAGAGAATAGGGTCAGCCCTTTTAGACCATGTGCCGGGCGCGCCGACCATTTTTCCCGTCCTTAAACTAGCAAATTCAGATACGCCCTAAGCACAATTGCGCTGTGCGCTTTAGACCATGTGCTTAGATCGTTAAAATAGGGCCCAATGCCTTTAAAATCCAATTTTTGAAGGCTAATTAGTGCCATCTGGTGAGAGTAAAAAAGAAAAACATCTGTAAAGCCATGGTGTAACTACTAGATTCCTACAGTATATAAAGAGGCGTGTAAATTCTGTAGTAGTTTTTAGCATAACTTACTTTTATTAGGTTGTGGATTTGTATATATACTGTATTTAGGCATTCTCAAAGACTACTTTTTGTCAAGGTTTAGATATTTTTAGTTTGAAATGTTGATTTGAAATGTCAGTTTTTGCATACATTTTACTATAGTCAAACTTAAATATAACATCAAAATTCAATAAAATTTCTATGATTTGAAGAAATGTGTCTACTTGTTTATTTTGCACTTTTGTTATTTTAGTGTCACCCCTTCACTGCTGTGTGCTTTTGTCTACATCATGGCTGATTAATACCCACCAATTTTAATGGCGAGCAACACAAGTGTGACTATTTAGATTTTTTGAATCCACAATTTATTTTTTTTTTTTAATTTTTTTTTGTAGTCACATAGCGACTGTCATTAAAGTACCTGAGTTTCGTACAATTCCGATGTAGCAGCAATTTTTTTTCCGGTCTAAAATGGCCAAACAATACCAGAGGGTTAAAGTTTAGTTAAGAACCCTGAGTTCTATATAGAACCCCACTGAACCTTTTGTTCTAAGAGAAGATATTAGAATGCAACAGTAGGGTTCCAGAAGTAAACATGATATTCATTTTCTCCACATAAAAAAAAAAAAAAAAACTTGGCAAAAACTTATTTGTTTTATACATATTAATTTATGTTAAAATGCCAAATGCCAGTACTATAATTTGCTAGCATGAATAGGAATCACTGTTGCACTCAGATCTCAAAACACTTGAAGGATATAAAAGAAAACAAGATACCTTCTTCGGTAAAACACAGGTCTTTCCTCTCCTGTACCTCGTACAGAACTGGAAATGGAAAGATGAGGTATGAGATGACATGGAAATATGAGAGATTTTTACTACTATGACTGACTTCAAATATCTGTATAATAAGAACATTTGAAGGATAAAAATGGAACTAGTAAAGTATGGAATTACTTCTAGAAAAAGAGTGAATGCAAATAAGTAACAAAGGGAAGAGGGAGGTGAGAATGACTGAAGGAGCATGCAAAGGCTTGAGGGTGTCACATGATCAAGAAGTGTGAGCGATGTCATGTTTAAGGTGTTAATGCATTAGCATTCAGTGTGAGTGGGATCGTATTCAGTGTTTCAAAACCTAAAAACCAAAATACATTTTGGGCAAATTGGTGTCTGTGGTGAGATATAAATGTTCTTTATATTCCTTTACTATATTGTGGTTCCACTTAGAAATTAATGAATACTTTTATTCAGCAAGGACACATTAAACTGATCAAAAGTGACAGTAAAGACATGTATAAAGTTATATAATTTTTCTTGAGCAGCGTATTAGAATGATTTCTGAAGGATTATGTGACACTGAAGACTGGAGTAATGATGATAAAAATTCAGCTTTGCATCACAGGAATAAATTACAAATCTTTTAAAAAAAATTGTAATAATATTTCACAATATTACTGAATTTTACTGTATTTATGACCAAATAAATGCAGCCTTGGTGAGCAGAAGAGACTTATTTCTCTTGAAATGTAGTCTGTCTGTCAGCAAATTTTCTGAGAAAAATATCTATAATACAATATCTATAAATAACATATTTCATTAGAAAAACGACCATAAGATTTCTTGCACTGCAATATCATGACAATTAAATTAATTTAAAGCCATACAAATACAACCATGAGGTTTAATATAATTTTTTATATTACCAAGCACCAAGAAGCACTTATTCACAAAAATATATTAATGATCCTAAGAACAAGCTTCACTTCAGTGTAATCAACATCTTCTCACGTACCTGCGCTGGTTCATTTCTTCTTCCCCTCCCTGGTTCTTCCCAGGACCCCAGCTGTGCCTGCGGAACGGAGAGGGCGATCGCACTTTGGACCGGAAGAGAGAGGCGGAGAGCGGCACCTCGGTTAACCTGTCTTTGGCCTCCTCTTCTGCCTCCCCTCCTTGCCGCACCTCCTCAGAACTCTCGGCCGAGGAGCTGGGATGCCCGACGCTGGCTGTGTCGTCTGTGGAGGAGCATGAGACAGACACCTCGCTTGTGCTGTCACCTCCCCCTACTGCTTCTTGCCCCTGAGCAATAAACGCCAATCAGACAGAAATTAACAAACAGTCTTTTTGTTCAGACAGATGAAAAATTACTACATATAAAGACTGGCTACATCCTGTCAATGATAAATGGAAATTGTGCAAAAGAAAAATGGTTCAACTAAAAGAACTCAAGCATTAATGCTGCCAAAAATGCTATTAAGGGTATTTGAAGTGATTTATTTTTTAAAAAATTGTTTCACAGCATGATGGGGGGGGGGGGATCCTAAAAGTTTTTATCTTCTGTTTTTGTAGATTTAGTGTTAGAAAAGTAGCATTGTGTTGATTTTCTTTAAACATTCTATATCGGCCATTCTTATTTTAGGGTGTGTTGACACACAACAAGTGTGAACGCACCCTTAGTATTATTTATAGACTACGTTTTTTATGAATTTGGCATTGAACAGATTTGCAAAAATAAGCAGGTTTCCCCCCAAACAATTCCCCCCTTTGTCATTAGTCGGTCAAACAGATAGTCCCGCCCCCAAGCTCACACCATTGGTTGAGCCGGTCAGGATGCTCAAATTTATTTGGGGAAAACAAACCACCATTGACTAATTAGAAGAAGGTATTTAAACATCAAAAAATATAACACTTCACCTTTTTGATTACATTTTAAATTACATAGAAAATGTAATACTTAAAGGTGCAATATGTAAAATTTTCTGTCCGTTAGAGGTCGCTAGAGGCCTATTCAAAACAAAGGCGTAGCTTGATGACGCCAAGTTTGAGCGCGGAATCTTGGGACATGCGGTCTTCACCTCAATGGCCGGTGGAAAAGAATTGGGATAGGACTCTGGAAGAAATCATGTTCATGGATGCAATTATTAACGTTACTGTAGTATGAAGCAGAGCAGGACCGAGTGTTGTGGGAGCTAAATGAGCAGCTATGCTATGCTAATTATTCTCCATTTGCTTTTCCGTTTTACCTCGGGACGCCCGAGCAACACTTTTGAAGAGACGGCGCCAACTCCTGCGAGGACTTCAGAAGATGCAACATCTGGATCAACACGCACATTCGCAAATTTCTATATATCCTAATTATTGTTAATATGCAATTAATTTTTCCAGGAGCTCTTTGCTTCTACCTTCAATTAAATTGCTAACAGTGATTGTAAATTAATTGCCTAAATTATTACATTATTAGCTAACTGCTTTCTCCAAATTGTAATGTTGACATGCATTCTCTGTAAAGCTGCTTTGAAACGATATGTATTGTGAAAAGAGCAATACAAATAAATGTGAATTGAATTGAATTGAAAATGAGGCCACTGGAGCGATTGCGCAACACACGCCTCACAAGCAGCGGAACTTTTATTATGCCACAGTCGCCAGCGCCGCTTCCGCTTTTCCGGTCATGAGTATGAGGTAACACAGCTCTGTTTATCATATTAGATACATTTGAGAGTGTTGAAAATGATGTTATAACGTTACTCTGTGCATTCGCTCGGCGGCTGCTGAGAGACACTTGTTTGAGACACACTGCAATAAAATAGATCGATTTTAGAATATCATATTAAATGCTGGATGGCTTGTGTTGATAAATGGCATGCAATTAATTTTAAAACGTATTGTATGATGGAGAAAATTCTGTATCACTGTTACTAAAAATAAAGCTGCATCTGATTATGCTATGTTAGCTACTTCACAAAATAGTGTTTTTCTCTGAGGCATGGTAAAGCATGGTACTCACAAAAAAAAAAGAAAAATCAAGAAAATTAGATTTAAACAGTAAGACTAAACATGTTGAGCTATATAACAACAATTAGTTTTCGGTCTATAAATATATCAAAACAGTTGTTCCTATGTCTATTAAAACATGTTAATATTAAAGCGTCTTTGGGGTTTCCATGGTTTCTACAAAATAAAACCAAGGGTAAGGTGGATATCACTTCACTCACTTCACCTCACTTCAATTCACTCTCTCACCCACCCACTACACTACTGCACACTCAACACTCAACTCTCACTCGCTCAACTCATTCAACTCACTCAACACTCACTCACTTCACCTCACTTCAATTCACTCTCTCACCCACCTCACTCACTCAACTAACGGTTATTTTGATAATCGATTAGTTAGACGATAATTTCTTCGAATAATCAATTAAACGGATAAAAAGCCAAATTTTAAAAAGCCCAGACTGTCAGCTGCTGTAATTTGATGCAACTGGCAGAAGTTTTCCTTGCAAGATGGGCAGACGTGACTATTCGATAATGACATTCGTTGTTGATGATTTTCATTATCGATTATCATCGATTAGTTGTTGCAGCCCTACTCACTTCACTCACCCACTCACCCACCTCACCTCACTTCACTCACTCACCTCACTCATTCACTCACCTCACCTTACTTCACTCACCCATTCACTCACTCACCTCACTTACTCACCTCACTCATTCACTCACTCACCTCACTTCACTCACTCACCTCACTCATTCACTCACTTCACCTCACCTCACCTCACTTCACTCACTCACTCACCTCACCATTCACTCACTCACCTCACTTCTCACCTCACTCATTCACTCACTCACCTCACTTCACTCACTCACCTCACTCACCTCACTTCACTCACTTCACCTCACCTTACCTCACCTCACTTCACTCACTCACCTCACCTCACCCATTCACTCACTCACCTCACTCATTCACTCACTCACCTCACTTCACTCACTCACCTCACCTCACTTCACTCACCCACTCCACTTCACTCACTAACCTCACCTCACCTCACCTCACTTCACTCACTCCACTCACTCACTCACCTCACCTCTTCACCTCACCTCACTTCACTCACCCACTCACTTCATTCACTCACCCACCTCACTTCACTTACTTCACTCACTCACCTCACCTCACCTCACCTCACCTCACTTCACTCACCTCACCTCACTTCACTCACTTCATTCACTCACCCACTCACTCACCTCACTCACTTCACTCACTCACCTCATTTCACTCACTTCATTCACTTACCCACTCACTCACTAACCTCACTCACTTCACTCACTCACCTCATTTCACTCACTTCATTCACTCACCCACTCACTCACTAACCTCACTCACTTCACTCACTCACCTCACTTCACTCATTTCATTCACTCACCCACTCACCCACCTCACTTCTCACAAACCTCACCTCACTTTACTCACCCACCTCACTCACTTCACTCACTCACTTCATTCACTCACTAACCTCACCTCACTTCACTCACTCACCTCACTTCACTCACTCACCTCACTTCACTCACTTCATTCATTCACTAACCTCACCTCACTTCACTCACTCACCCACTCACTCACTTCACTCACTCACTCCTTATTTTTATTCACACAAGCATTTTGTGACACACACACAAACAGTAACCTATGATCTCCTACACCTAAACTTAAAGCAGTCATGAAGTTCCTTGGTATGAGGTTTTGATGAGTCTATTGTGCCAAGCACTGGTGGCGTGAGAGACAAGGTGAAGAGGATTTGAGCTTTTGACACACATTGAGGTTTTTGTTGGTGCTCTGGGTGGGGGATGAAAGCCCTCTATTCATGGGCCCCTGAAATAGCTTCTATTGAGCATGTGTGCAAGGAAGCAGAGGGGGTGGTTTATAAGGTTGTGTGTATGAGGTTTAAAAGGGTTCTAGAGAACTTATAACCACGTGAGCTTGTGGAAAAAAAACCTCTGGTGCTTTTTAACATTTAGGTGTCCTAAAAATCAGAAGAAAAAAAACAGAACTGTAGTCACATGATCACATAAAATGGCCAATTCTGAGATTAAAGGATATGTATCATTCATAGTATCATAACTCTGAATTTCTTCTCAGCACTATCTAGTTATTAGTGGTGTTTGAGAAAGCAGGTGTTTTAAAACTGGGCTCCACATGTGGGTACATGGGGGTCCATGGAAAAAAAACACTGAATTTTACATTACCACTATTTCATTCTGCCTTCAAAAGACTGGTCAAAAACCATGACATTAATCACAATTATTTTATCCTATTGACAGCTATTGTTTTATATCTAATCTAACAGTACTCTAACATTTGAAAATCCCTGTGCTAAGACATCACTTTTACTATTCTTTTTTTTTACTATTTTACTATTGTGCTCTGTTCTTTGTTTTTCTAAGTGAGGAGACTAACAATTTTGCCAGCTGGATGATAACATTGGAATTTTGTAAAATTAAATAAATACAAAATAAATATAAAATAAATAAATACAAATACAAAATAAATAAATAAATACATAAATACAAAAAAATAATAATAATTACATAAATAAATAAAATAAATAAATATGTCAATACAAATTAAATAAATAAATACAAAAAATACACAAATAATAAATACAAAATAAATACAAAATAAATAAATACAAAAAAATAAATACAAAATAAATAAATACATAAAAACAAAACTAACTAAATAAAAAATAAATAAATAAATACATACACACATACATACATACATACGAGACAGCCAAGCCATATCTAGGGACCAAAAAAATCAAACACTTGGCCAAAGCAACCATTTAGAACAACCACATAATGTCCTATGTGGCAAACAACACACATATTTTCTTCAGAAAAATCTTTTTTTTTTCTTTCTCTCACCTTTCTGAAGACGTTGTCCTCTCCAGTGTCAGGACTGAGAAATCCATCCGTATCGCTGCCTGAGTCTCGAAATGTGACCGTTTCTGAATTGCAAGTGTGAAACTCTGGATACTGTGAACTCTCTGCAACAAACATAAACACACATTTACACAATGACAGACAAATTTAAAGTTACTTTAAAAAGCTGTGTGCTAAAAATAAAAAAAAGCTAGTTTATCCAGTTAAAGTCTATGATAAAAGCCTCCAAATAAGTTCTCTTACTCAAGCCCAATATCCTCTTAAACAAAACATGCGACTTCTCCTTCAGAACAGATCTTTGTACAACAGCACATGTATTCACGACAGCAAAGTCTGAAGCTTAAAGTTTGAAGCATCTGTCAGTACCATACCATCGCGTGGGTAACAAAACCATATCACGTGTGAGATGAAACCATCATGACAAACCTCAACAGATTCCATCACCTAGAAAAAATTACCGCCTGTTTCCTTCGCTCTCTCTCGCTTTCACTTTATTCTACTTTTTTTTTAAGAGCAACACATTCTCTATGAACTGGATCTGGGATCAACACTAGTAGATCTGTCACAAGAGTGTGAGCTTTGTCAGCTGTCTAACTGCACACAGGTGGCTCCATGTCTTGGGAAGTGAAGGAGGGGTTTCGCTAGGACCACTACAGCTGCCCGTTCTCATTGTGTGTGTGTGTGCTGTTAATGAACGAATGCTGTAGTAAAAGCAAACGTCATTTCAAACAACTGAAAACATAAACACAGGCCACGACAGGCCTCTGAGAAGAACGTCAGCGTTTAGTATCTATAAATAATCACAGTTAAGTTTCAATGACAAAAGTGTTGTTGGAATATTTTTGACATGATCATTTGAAGGTGATGCATGTCATTTTTTAGATGTAAAAAAAAAAAAAAAAAAAAAAACGTACTCCTGTCCCAGTACCTGGAAATTGGTACTGTCTCAGAGCGTGTTTGCTTCTTTAACATTGTAAAATAAAATAAAATAAAATAAAATAATAAAAAAATTAAATTAAATTAAATTAAAATTTAGAAGCAGTAAATAACGTGCCTCTGTGGTGCTTTTACCATTGAAATGAAATGAAAATATTTTTAGCATGTTAATAAAATAAAATGTAAAAATAATAATAATAATAATAATAATTAAAAATAATTTAACCCTTATGTTGTATCCAGGTCATTTTGACCTGGAGAGGATTTTCTTTTTCCTGAAAATGTTAGATAATATCGCATTGGAATAAAACTTACTGACTTTGCTTACACAGGGTGTAACTACTTCCCAAAATTTTTGGGATAATTTTTGTACTTTTTTGGGACTTTTTACACTTTTACACTTGCGGTGTTCCCGGACAAAAAGGATCGGCCTACAAAAAATAGCTTATAAATCTCTCATTATGCTACAATATCACCAAATATTGGATTCAATCTTTTTGTCAACTTGTTTTCTTTCAATTAGGACAGGTTTTGTTTTTATTTTTGGAGGTTTTGGTCATAGGCGGTTTTGATCTGAGCTTAAGCACCTCAGTTTTTGAGTGACAAAAGCATTATTTGTGGATAATTTTGTGAACATTCAATAAAATATGAAAAAAATGCACTGTTTATCACACTAGTGTGTTTTAATGTTTAACCAGGTTTGTTTTGAAATGCTTTTATCTTGTGCAAAAGGGAAAAAAAGTCACACAGGCCTCATTGATTTCAGCTCATATTGGTCGAAATGACCACTCATTGAAAATGAATGAGGGAGATCGAAAATAAGAGAAACATTTAGTGTTCAAGAGCATGTTCATCATCTTCATGTTCATATATGTGCGTTTGCAAAGATAAAGGCCTTGGACATGTGAATGGCCTACCGCGCACACAACTCACACATTCATGTACACAAACAAACTATTTTGAGTACTGCAGGCTTTCTTTTTCACAGAGATGAACTTTATCCTCAGATCAATGAGGCTCAGATCATTGGCTATGTTCACATGCACCAATCTTCGTCAGTCCGAATGAATTGAAACCGATTGCAGATCTGTTTACATGTACTCTAAACATTGTAATCTGATTCAAATATCCATTTATATGTGTTTTATATACATTCCGATTAAAACTTTTGCGCACGCGCTCTGCGTGTAACGTCATATCAATCACACTTGTGGAGACTACCATGGACGTGTCACCAACAGAGCTCATCCTTATTTTTGCCCTGTTGGCATACACATTGATAAATCTTTAAAACTAAAGACGGGAACGTGAACTTGCGCACTGCGTAATGCGTGTTAACATTGCACTGCGCATGTGCCCCAGAGACTTCTGAATACGATTGAGAAAGTAGTCGGATTCGAGCATTTACATGGTCATTTATTGCTGTTGGATCGGATTAGAAAAGGAATAAATCACCCCTTCCAATCCGATCGAATTTATTTTGTGTTTACATGAACGTTTTTCAATCCGATTACAAATGGATTATTTGGGTGCATGTAAACGTAGCCAGTGAGGCCTACGATCAATCATTTTCAAAAAGAAACACAAAACATATCCTAATTGAAAGAATTCAGAGTCACAAGCTTAATTTTGTCCCATTTTGTACAAAATAAAAGCATTTCAAAATAAACTTCCTGGTTAAACATTAGAGCACACTAGTTTGATAAACAGATGATGAGATGCACGATATATCGGCCACCATATCGGTATCAGCCGATATGTGTTCATTTTTAATGTTATCATTATCGGCCCGATAAAATTTTGCCGATATATTAAAGCCGATAAATAATGGATTATTTCCGTCAGCTGAGACACTTCAGATGCATACTTTCCGCCATGATGGTTTTAATTGCTTGAAATATAATTGAAATCACTTCAAAAAAGGAAAATACAGTTAAGTACAATGTACAGCGCAAATCTGTCATATAGGCTACATAATATTATAATGAGAACATTATAATTGTGTGCTTGGGACATGGCTTTTAATGGTGAGACTTTTGTTTTTGTAATCAGGCTCTCAAAAATTATATAAAAACTTTGATTTAGATTTATCGGTATATATATTGGCTTTTTAATATAAAGAATTATCGGTATCAGCCAAACTTAACTTTCATATCGGTGCATCCCTAATAAACAGTGCTTTTTTTAAAAAATTATCCACAAATAATGTTTTTTCAAAAACTGAGGTGCATAAGCTCAGATCAATGAGGCCTACGATCAATCAGTTGCAAAAAGAAATACAAAACATGTCCTAATTGGAAGAAAACAAGTTGAAAAAAAGATTGAATCCAATAACAAGTGATTTACAAGGCCGTTTTTTGTTTTGTTTTTTTGACCGGGAACACCAAACACTGAAATTTTATGTTCAGTATGGCTTTCAAAGCATTGTACTGTGATGAAACCACAACCACGCAAGGCTGTTAAATGCTGAAAAAAGGTTTCATGTGATCAATAAGTCTCAACCTGCTTCCTGCATTTATAACAATACAGCAGTGATTCCAACTAAGTTGTGTTCATGACAATCCAGTCAGGAGAGTATAACTGGAAAAAAAGAGCTATAGGCCACTTATATTCACAACAGGACAAACAAAACACTCTCACTTTTCATTAAACAGTAGATCTCTCTTTTCACCACTGCATCATATGTTTGTGGTTTGAATGCATTTTGTTTTTAATATCAACCGCTGCTTGTGTATTGAAGGACGAGCAGTCGACAGAGTACTTACAAGTAAAGATAAAGTCATCTATACAAGCACATGCCATTACTATCTTCTGTTTCATACTTCATTTGGGACCTAACAGAGTTCAATCTGTGTAGACACACTCCAATGTTTACAAGCAAAGTTCCTGCCTTCCTGAGAAGCTAGCCAACATTAAAGGTACAAAAGTCAAAACAGCCTGTTCAACTCTAAGGGTCAGGGAGAGGGTGGAAATCTTTTTGCTTCAAGGAACTATGACTAACATTACAGCCTTACTGTATCCTGCCTACATAGACAGCATCCCGACAGTCATGGAACCTCATAAGTGAGCACACATGCCACATAAAATAACACTCATCACATGAAGTGCATGAGCCATGTGACTCACAAATGATTCAAATAGAAAATGACCTTAACATTTTGCTAAGCTTACTTCATAAGCATAAAAAAGCATTAAGATCATAAAATTAGACTGTTTTAAGTCAAAAAGTCAAAACATTTTAGTATAATATATACTTTTGAGCAGCAGATCAACATATTAGAATGATTTCTGAAGGATCATGTGACACTGAAGACTGGAATAATGATGCTGAAAATTCAGCTTTGCATCACAGGAAATAAGTTGTATTTTAAAATATATTCACATAGAGAACAGTTCTTTTAAATTCTAAAAATATTTCATAATATTACTGTTTTTACTGTATTTTTGAACAGTCTTGGTGAGCATAAAGACCTCTTTCAAAAACATAAAAGAAAATATGAATTATTCCAAACTTTTAAATGGTAGTGTATATTTATAGTTGATATTTCTCTGTTGCCTTATTTACCTACAGGATTAAATTACAAATGAAAATATGATCTTCTGAGTAGTTTGTATAATATATCCATAAAAAGCCACAAGCTAAAATTAGACCCTAACTACGTAAATAACAGTTTTTCTTTTCACCATCGACAATGATAGCAGGGATGTGTGATCTTACCTGTGGACAGGCTGTGTCTCTTCTGGGAAACACTGGAACACAGCGCGTCTTTGTCTCTGTGGATCTGGAGACAGAAAGAGGAAGATATGGTTTTATGCATGTGACTGTCTAACTGGAAAGAGTTGCTTGACATACTAAAAAAAAACAAATAAATAAACATCAGATGCATGTCTTCCCCCCCAACCCCACCCCCCAATTTCTTTCTAATTGCTGAAAAGGTCAGTGAAAGTTGCTAATAAATGCATAGGCAACATGGTAACAGAGGCAGCAGCTTCGCTCACATATGCTCAGAGACTGCAACATATATGAAGTCTGAGCTCAGTCTGTGGTTTGTGGACCCCATAACAGCTGCATCTCGCTCATCATAGACCACACACCACCTCACACCAGCCCTGAGGGACAACAGAGGCTTCAGCAATCAGGATCCAATGCTGAGATGGTCCCCACAAGCCAGACATCCAAACAAACTATACCTCTGGTTGGACTCAATCCAATTACATCGAAGAAACAAAGGCTGCAGTGGTAAAACGCAGCATATAAAGCAGATTCAGCTCAAATAAGATAAGCTATGATTGAGTGTGCTGTAAAATAAAGCAATAAGCAAAGAGAAGTTGTGCGCTACAGTGAATTACCTGCCTTAATCCATAGTTAAGTTTAATAAAATAAATACAAAAAAACTAAATTAATAAATAAAAATAGTCTTGAAAGTATCAGTATAAATGTGTTGAAAACTACATTGTTGTTTGGCCTTAATTTCCAGCAAATGCATGTTTATGAGCTAAAAGATGAAAAGAGAAAACTGTGGGAGAAAACTTAATGCTAATGAACCATATTAAACGTAACATTGTTCATTAGCATGTAGGCTAACTATAGGCTAAAAAAACTGGTATAATTATATGAAATTCACAGGTGTGCACTCTTGAAAAGCTTTGATTGTGGCTCATTTTTAATAATAGCCGATAGCCGAAGCATACTTGTGGCAACACATTGGACAAATTGTACTTTATGTTATTGTTGCACAGCAGCCGTACGACAAATAGTCTAGAATTATGCTAAAAACAAAAACTTTTTTCACGTTTTTGACCATTCATTTACACGACACCATTTTCAATTAAAAACACAAACTTTTGAAAATTGTTTTGACAACGTTGTCATCTGTACGTGAAAAAAGCAAAGGAAAAACTTTTCTGTTTTCAGTGCATCTTTGTTGTGTAAACGTACCCTAAGCCAGAATCATTTATTATTATAGCAGTAAATACAACTATTTATTAAACACTACCGATCAAAAATTATTTTGTTTTTTGTTTAAGAAATGAATACTTTTATTCAGCAAGGAAAAATTCAAAAGATGTTACAAAATATTTTTATTTCAATTAAATGCTGTTCTTTTGAACTTTCTATTCATCAAAGCATGAAAAAAAATTTATCAGTTTCCACAAAAATATTAAGCAGCACAACTGTTTTCAACATTGAAAAATGTTGAAAATAACTAATTACATTTTAATATGTATCAAAATAGAAAAGCATTACTTTAAATATTTCTGTATTTTTGATCAAATAAATGCAGCCCTTGTGAGTATAAGATACTTCTTTTAAAAACATTTAAAAATCACACCCAAACTTTTGAACGGTAGTGTATAGTGGTTCAACGGATCACAAAACTCACGGCTCGGATCATATCACGGTTATTAAGTCATGGATCGGATCATTTTTCGGATCAGCACAAAAAAAATAAAAATAAATTGGGGGGTGGGGGGTAACGTTGCATTTATTACTTAGCCCACTTTAACTACTCCGATACCACAGCAGAAACTACTAGCCTAACTAATACATTATTAAAGGCACGTGAACAGACTGTAAAAAGAACAAATACTGTACACCAATTACAAGAATAGATAAATACAACATAAAGTTACAAATAAAGTATAATCGGTCTAATTGTAGTATTAATTTTCATGTACAGAAATGTAATAATGACACTGTTCACTGAATACATTTAATATAGATTAATCTTTGTTAAAGCTGTGTTATGTTGTTTGATTTACATGACAGACAACAGCAGGTATTTATAGGTTGCTGTCACTTTAAGAGTAAGACCCCATGCACGCTCACATCCAATAGATACACATCCGAATTCTCACCTCGTTCACTTAAGACATAACCAAATGTGTTTACGAGAATACTTGCTGAGGGGTATTTTGACTGACATAATGCGTGTATGTGTCCATCCAAGTGCATTGAGGACGCAAAAGAGAAATCAATTTGGAGTTCGCGAACTATCTGAAACGCGCATCTCTCTCTCTCTGTGTGTGCGCGCGAGCCTTGTACTTCTGTGCGCACCGATAATAGCATGGCGCGCGATAGATAGCCTACCGAATTAAATCCTCTTTTGCCTCTTCTAGCGCTGGTTTTATATCTATTTAATGTGTAAACTAGCAAGGCAAAACACGTGCAAATGATAACCTTTTACTCTATTGAGGTGAAACTTGCAATTGATCCGGGAATCACATGCGTGCCGAACCGTGGGGCTTGGTCCGAACGGATCACGGATCAACAACGATCCGTTTAACCACTAGTAGTGTATATAAACATAATTGTCTTTTATCACACTGCTTATGTTAACATAAAAAAGAACTATAGAAGGAAGTGCGTTTTGCCATTCTTCATTTGTTTTAAGCAAACTAAGTCACATATAGCTTGGAATTAAAAAGCAAAGTCTTGGGCCCTGTTTCCACCTGGTATTAAGATGCATTTTGGTCGATCGGATCTCAAGTGGATGATGCTAAATACAGGTGTAAAACGTTTTGAGCTTGTCCATTTTCAACCACTTCCAGAGGTAGTCTAAATCGCATTCGACCGGATTGCTTTCGTAGTGTAGACGCTCTCGTGGTCGAATGCGTTCAAACCAAGTGTGCAGCACAAGTCCTGAAAAGTGAAGCCAAAGCATCTCGATCGCCCCGAGGTGGCTGAATGCAGTATAGGTTATAAACCCCGCCCTCTCTATGTAATCTAATGGGATGTGAGACAAACTAAATCAAATTACACTTCAAATACATTTTTTTCAAAGATGCTTTCTGACATTTTATGTAGTTTTTATCAAGTTCAAGTGTTTGTTTTTGTAAATAAGTTTGGTTTTAGTTAGTTATACGATGCTATCAAAACGGGACTGTGGCGTTATGATTAACAGCTGAGACTGACAGTTTCTCTGAGTGAAGTAGTCACTGAAGCATCAACGGATTTTTCTCGGAACGGGATGAAGCTTTAACTTCTACATTTCCATAACTGTTTATTTCACACCGACATAATGAGTTGTTCTGCAATAAAATGTACTAACTGATTCTGCGGGAGTGTGGGCGGAGCCTTGAAACCGCGGCTCCACTTCGTGCTCACTACTGCGCAGACTCAGGTTTCAAGATGTCAGCGACATGTTTGGACATTGGTGGCTTCACTTATCAACAATGGAAGAGAGTGAAGGTGCGTTGTCCATCTTTTTTTACAGTCTATGGTTCGAACAGCCACTAAAGACCGTCTACTGATGCGTAAACATTATGGGAAGCGCGCTAGCCAGACGGGATTTAAACTTTGTTGGGTGAAGACTCAAGTTTGGTTTGAGGAGAAAAAATGTACCAAGCACAATGTTCTCTCACCATTTCTGATTTCTAACACACACTCACAGCGTTGGTCTATCTTGCTGCTGTAAGAGCAGAAACGCTCTCCGTATTTTTTCAGGGTTTTTTTGTCCATCGTCTCCAGTGCTTTCATGTGTAAATTGCTTCAGCTTATTTTGTCCATTAGATTGAAAGATCTGAAAAAGCCCATACATTTGCCCTCCCATAGACCCGCCCCTCGAAGAAATCAGGACAGAAGAGAGTAAAGGTGGACACAAGAGACGGATTAAAACACCAGGTGTAAACGGGAATTTGTCTCCCTCGTTCACTTGTGATCTGATCGACTAAAACGCATCTTAATACCAGGTGTAAACAGGGCCAGTATTTGCATTTCTTGTGTATCTAGTATAATGTATTTCCTTTTTCAAAGTCCAGTTTCAGTCTGTATTATACTAAAGAGTCCCAAACACTGTCATGCCTGCTTGCCTACTATATGTCAGCTTTTGATCTGAAGCACTGAAAGGGTGAATACATGCATACAGTCTATTGGAAATGTTTACAGAGATCTCATGTTACGGCCAGTACTGGTACTGAACTGCAACCTGTACAAATCTCCCACAATAGAAAGCCTGTATTAAAAGCGACCTGCACCGCTGATGGTTATTCACTCGGCTGGAAAGCACAGTGAAAAGCTCTTTCGCCTTTGTTACAATCCAGCGACAGGGTCACACAGGTGATCAGACGGGGGAAAAAGATGGCCAACAAAGGATACCAAGAGGGAGGGAATACAGGAGAAAAACGTGAAGAAAAAGGACGAACGAGATAAATCGCTTCTGATTTGACCCAGGAGCAGCTCACGTTTCCATCTTGGCCTGGGACTAATTATGTTCACACCCTTCGAGCCTGTCAAAAACCAAGTGGCCATGCACAGTTTTAAAGCAATTAACAATGCACAACACTCCATTGATGAGCACGTCCATGCCAGGCCTCTGACTGTCGACTGTGTGCCTCTGGGAAGGCAGGAAGTGTGGAGAACACTGCTGTCTGTTGTCCCGAGCACAAACCCTGCCTACAGACAGGCCAGAGAGCACAATCACACGCTCTTTTTGAGTTATTTGTAGTATAGTGTGATGATATCTCACATCCACTGCTGCCGAAAAAGAAATACTGTGATCGTAAAAAGATTATAAATGAAAAGAGCTGTATTGTTGACTCACAGATGACAATTATAGCGGTTGAACTATAAATGAGATGAGAAATTGAGGGTTTGTGTAATTATAAAGTGTACGAGATGCTTTCATTGGATGAATTGATCCTTTCAAGATTTTAGATTGTAGATTTGCTCACGCTAAAATCATATGCATTCATCCAGGGGTAAAAAGACAGCCTGTAAAGAAATTAAATGTGGACTGCGAGATGATATGCGAAAACAAAATTATAATAAATTATGCACAATTACAGCCCTTTATCATACACTACCATTCAAAAGTTTGGGGCTGGTAAGATTTTTAATGTTTTTGAAAAAAGTCTCTTATATGCTCACCAAGGTTACAATTATTTGATAAAAATTCTGAAAAAAAAAAAAAAAACAGCAATATTGTGAAATATTATTACAATTTAAGGTAAATGTTTTCTATTCTAATATGTTTTAAAATATAATTTATTCATGTGATGCGAAGCTGAATTTTCAGCATCATTACTTCAGTCTTCAGTGTCACATGATCCTTCAGAAATCATTCTAATATGATGATTTGATGCTCAAGAAACACTTTGTATTATTATAAATATTGAAAACAGTTGCGCCGCTTAATATTTTAGTAAAAACCAAGATATATATTTTTTCTGGAGTCTTTGATAAATAGAAGGTTTAAAAGAATGGCATTTATTTGAAATAGAAATCCTGTCACTGAATTTAATAATTAAATTTTTGCTGAATAAAAGTTGTTGTTTTTTTTAACGGACCCTAAACTTTTGACCTTTTAAAAGCTTAGGGCTAGATTTACTAAATAGGGCAAATTAGCATGAGAGCGCAATTTTCTAAAAAAATTTTTTTTTTTTACAAACTCCCTCACAGATGGGAGTGGAAATTTCAGCGTTTGATCTACTGACGATGTGCAAATTAAAGAACACAGACGCAGCCAGATCACTTCCATAATGACAAATGCAATCTACCAAGAGCAGCGCAAATAAGCATCTGGTTTACGGCATGTTTTTTTTGGCAGTAAATAATGGCGCAAATACCAGTAAATTGACGAGCACAAACCTTAGTAAATCGTGTTGCGTGATTCATTTAAATACTCTCCTCCCATAAATTTTGTTTCTGAAAGGGAAACTCCTACAAATGCATATGCAATAAGGTCAGCCACAAAAATAACCCTGTTCATGCCTTTTCAGCACTAATTTTTCACTGCTTGTCTTTCCTGACAGTAGTTTTTTAACGCTAAAAGAAGCTTTGCGCTGGTGCAAGCTGTTAGTAAATCTGGCCCTTAAAGTGGTAAAACCTTTTTGACATAATAGATGTATACTGATTCAATGGTAAAGTTTGAAATGAGCAGCAAACTACAAACAGCTAAACTGATTTGAGTCGGTAAAAAAAATACTTAGTTTTGAGTGAAAAATGGCATATGTAACATATAATACTTAATTGGAGATAAATATAAAATCCAATGCAATCAGAGCTATATGTACACAAAAGAACAACATTCAAATATATAAGATAAAGAGGGACTTCATTAAACCTGCGATAATATAGTTTACACCCTTAAAAATAATGTTCTTTATTAGCATTGATGGTTCCATGAAGAAACTTTAACATCCACTGAACCTTTCAATTCCACAAAGGGTTGTTTATAGTGAGGAAAAAAAAAAAACACAAAAAAAAAAAAAAAAAAAAAAAAAAAAAAAACACGTATTTTAGATTTTTAAAATGTTCTTTACACAAAGCCATCCTAGGTGTATATGACTTTCTTCTTTCTGATGAACACAACCTGAGATATATTAATAAATATCCTGACACATCAGAGCTTTATAATGGCAGTGAGCCGGATAAACGAGTATGAAGAAAGCGATGCGTTTGTGTAAAAAAAAATATCCATATTTAACAAGATATGAAGTTAAATATATCTAGCTTCCGCCAGACCACCTTTCATATTCAAGTTACGAAAAAAACAGAACTGGCGTCGCGCAAGTTACGTTTTTTCCGTAAGTTGAATATGGAAGGTGTAGGACGTAGCGTAAGCTTTTTCAACTGCGAGAGTTTTACACTTTCTTCGTACGTTGAATATGGAAGGCGATCTGGCGGAAGCTAGATATTTTACTTCATAACTTGTTAAATATGGATTTTTTTTTTTTTTTACACAAATGCATCACTTCCCTTCAGAAGGCCTTTATTAACACTTCAGAGCCGTGTGGAGTATGTTTATGATAGATGGATATGGGTGACACTTTCTTCAGTTCATACTCGTGACCCCTGTTCACTGCCATTATAAAGCTCGGATGCGTCAGGATATTTATTAATATTTCTCCAATTGTGTTCATCAGAAAGAAGAAAGTCATATACACCCAGGATGGCTTGTGGGTGAGTAAAGCTTGGGCTAATTTTCATTTGAAAGCGAACTAATCCTAATACTCAGTTCAAAATGCACCTTCTGAAAAATGCACATGAAATAATAAATAATGGCAAAAGGCAAACTTTCAGAGCTATGGTGCAGCGTTTAACAAACATGCTCCTGACACATTGAGCTGTGGTGCTCATGCAGGCAATGCAGGTTTGAGGCATTTCCTGTCTTTCTCCAATCTGATCCAAAGGAGAAAAATCACATGGTAACATCAAATAGAAAACTGCATTCCTATATTATATGATGCTCTAAAATCACTGCACATATCTCTGCAGTTTCAAACCTCCATAACATGTGCCCAGCCCCTGAAGTCTACTCAGAGCCAAACATGGCCCAGTGTCCCTTTCCAGAATCTGGCACCACTGCTGTTCTCACTGCATATTTGCGGCGCTAGGGGAGAAACCAAAAAGGCAGTGCCAGCAGACATTCAGAAGTGTACCCAATAAAAACACATCTGGTTTGAAATTGCACAGACTGTGCGCTGGCTCTCGATGCATGCAGAGGGAACAAAAGCTGTGATACAAAAGCAACTGCTTTGGGAATAAATTTACGGCACGATAAGAACACGTTAATCAGTTAGTGGGACATTTTTTGAATCTAATTTCTGTGCCTGACGTTGCTATGTTCCTACAGGACCATTTTTTTGTTCCCGAGATCTCTGTCTTAAATCTGTGCAAAGCTTCAAAATCTCCAGTTTGCACTGATTGTAAAGACGGTGATTTTTAGTTGCAGTACAGCGCTATGAAGTCACTTGGCCAGCGGCCCGTTTCCATCATTCTCTCCAGGCTAAGAGCCAAAGGAAACCGTTAGGATTTGAGCAGCGGCTCCCAGACTGTCACCAAACTGAGACGCCCCTTCGACTCACGCAGTTCTTGACCTCCACATGTATGCGCAAACACACACACACACACTCATGCTCAAACTCCATTTACAGTCAAAACATTGTATCTGAGCTTTCCCAGAGGAGTTGCTCCAATCCAACAGCCATCCAGTCTTTAGGAGTCATTAAGAATGGAAGGCTCTTAAATCCATCTAGAGAAATGTACTGAATCAAATGTGCTAGACTGAAGTCATTAGGGCTTTTCACACCGCGTTTTACCCCAGGTTATTGTCATTATAAACACCGCTTTTAACTCCGGGTAAAGGAACGTTTCACACTTGTAATTTAGGGGTTAGCACTGCTTTTTACCCAGGGTTATGAAACCCTGCTCCAAACCCGCATTGTGGTGCCAAACTTGAACAGTGTGAAACGATACGGTTTTAGATTGTTACAGCTAGCAACAGACAACCAATCGCGTACTCATATTTGTGTGCTTTGGACAGTCACAGAAACACTGCGCATTGTATATAATCAGTAAATTCAGCGGTTGAGAGGAAAAATGTAAAATGCTGACAGAAACCGCAACAATTTGAGTGAACATGAGACCCTTATAGTCCAAAACGTCCATTCAGTATAAACTCGATAGTACAGTCGTCAATACGAGGATGCGCAATGCTAGAGCTTTTATGTAAACAGGTTGCGTACTGCGTTCATCCAATCAATGACATTGACACCGCACATAAGCAAATAAGAATATTAACCCAGGGTTTAGGTATGTACATTGTGAAACGTCAGTTTACGAATACCCAGGATTAATTTTTAACCCCGGGTAAATTATGAGCAGTGTGAAACGTGAAGCAAGATAACCCAGGATTCCATTTACACAGAGTTTAGAATGACCCAGGGTTAACTATAGCCACCGAAATTACTGGAACAACTAGTTCCAGGAACTTTTTTCCCCCAGACCTGTTGCTGTCTGAGTTTCCGTCGTGGTCTCAAGTACTGTGAAGATTAGGCAAATTAGTCCAGTGACGCAGGACTGCGCGTGACTTTCCAGTTCCCACTGGATTTCGTCCTCCATATATAAGCTTAAAGTCCCCCTGTAGTCAATAATTTTATCCCTTAAAACTCAACAAAACAAAAATTACATATTTAAACATTTTTTCCTGTGAAAAAAAAAAATCTTAATGCCTTAAAATAGCTTGAATGTAACTCTACACCCTTGCCTCATTTAATATACACGGATCTATGAATATGATAATTAGCCCCGCCTCCACTCACTCGCACGACCTCAGAGATCCACTCGGTCAACTTACTGAGGTAAACACTGCACAATGGTATCGCTCTTTACAACATCGGACACATAACAGTAATTAATATGATTAGCGTTTTGCTTGACTACGTTATCAAACAGCTAATAATGTGTTGCTAATGCTACACAAACCTTGTTCCCGTTCGCCACGTCAGAGTCAGACAGCTGCCTTCTAACAATCAGTATCCTTAGAAACGCTTTGAACAACTCAGAACGCCAGCGGAGAAAGGCATATAGTTCATCATAACATCATAATATACATCAGACACCTGCCATATTGCTAAATCTACACGATTTTCATATCAACAGAAAAATATACTGGGATAACCTTCTTTTGAGACTCCCTTGCGCGGTCAGTTAATGATATGCTAAAGCCCGCCGGCACGTTGACGTGATTGGTTACAAGGTAGTTTGGGATATCAGAAACACCAGCGATTTCAAACCAGTTTTAAAGAGAAAATATTCAGCAATGGTGTTGACTTATGAATTTGCACATAGTTTGTCTTAAAGCATGTTAAAAAAACCACATAGACATATAAACAATATTAAAAACTTGATTTTCACCACAGCGGGACTTTAATGAATCCTGAACCTCGCCGTCGGTCCGTCTATCGTGTTTTTTATACTCCATTGTTGATTCCAATAGCAAACAACTCTTACTGCACGCACCACAACAGACTTTTAAAAATGATGGTTGAAATAAATTTCTGCATGAACTCAACTAATCAGCATCCACCCCCAAAAGTTCCTGAACTTTGAAAAAGTACTACCTCGTGAGCAGGGACTTTTTGAGGGGGAAATTTTTACCCCAAACTTCATTTAGACCCTAGTCCCTGCGGTCGCAACACACCAAGTGACACCCCAAAGTCCCTAGTTCCTGGGGAAAGTTCCTGCGGTGGAAACTGCAAAAAATACAGTACCATTTAAAAGTTTGGGGTCAGTAAGATTTTATTTTTTTTTTTAAAGAAATTAATACTTGGGTGGATGCATTAAATTGATCAAAAGTGACAAAAAACTTTACCATTTTTACAGAATTCTACTGTATGTTTTGAACTTTCTATTCATCAAAAAAAAAAATCCTGAAAAAAAACATATCATGGTTTCCACAAAAACATTAAGCAGCATGATTTCTGAAGGATCATGTGACGCTAAAGACTGGAGTAATTATGCTGAAAATTCACTTCAGGGTTTGTGATCACAGGAAAAAATTACATTTTAAAACATATTCACATAGAAAACAGTTATTTTAAATGGTAATAATATTTCATAATATTACAGTTTTCACTGCATTTATGATCAAATAAATGCAGCATTGGTAGACTTCTTTCAAAAACATTAAAAATCTTACAGACTCCAAACTCTTGAATGGTAGTATATGAAGTATTCCTGAGTTAAAAACACATTCAATGAGAAAAATGTGTGGAGTGTGACTAAATTTATCAATCAGTAATTAACCTGAATTTGGAAAGTGGTCTCTTTGGAAAAAGGCTGAAAAATATGAGAGATTAATCACCTGAAAAGGAAAGTCATTGAGTCATTTTTACACAGACATGAACTGCACTTCTTTGAAATAATGTGCAATGATGAATCACTTACAATAAAACTATGAATTCTGTTTATATTGACTCAAGTGTATTGAATCAACTGTACTGAATCAAATGAGGCATGAATTGCCATGTGTTACATTTGAGAAAAACAAAGGCTTTAAGGCGATAACATTGAACACATATACTTCGACAGTTTATTGAGAGCTTATGATTTGAGGTTGGAAAGCAGTGACATCTGTGCTAATGGCTTTAAAGACAAATCAAGCGGCACGTCTTCATTACGCGATCGAACTGTCAGATCAGTGCTTCAGGGTATTTGTCTGTTGAACCACATTAAACAGCTGAAAACAAGCCGCACCTTGTGCACACACGCATACACACACTCTCAGACTGTATGCCATAATGTGTGAATGCCAGATGTCTCAACCCAACAAAAGAACTATGAATCAACAAATAAGACATGACACCGTTTGGGCGCTCAGAAAGAACAGCTGAGTGCAGAGATTCCTGAACGGGACGCCAAAGAACATGTCTATCACATTTTGCAAGAACAGACGCTTCCTATGAGCAGAAACTTGTGCTTAGATTGGAAAAACACTGCAAGTTATTAATACTCTTTGGCTCCTATGAAAAACATACACCACTTATAATCAGTGCATGCAGTACACAGGAAAGATCATAAACGAGATTCAGTTCTGAGATTATCTCAACCTGAACTCAAACATTTCTCACCACAATCTTCCAAGATCAATGCATCTAATGAGCAATGGTGTCCACATTCATTTGATAACACTGTATTCTTGCAACAAATCTCTAATTTTACATAAGACTTTAAGGAGAAACTATAAGAAAAAGTTCAGACTTGAGTGAAGCATAACTGAGAACACATTTAAGTTGAGCTACTATGTCTGCAGATGACATTGTCTTTATAAATTTACATTTATAAACATTTACATTGTTTTTATAAAGCTATATATATATATATATTATATATATATATATAAACATATATACAAACATTTTAATAGCATTGTATATATAACTTATTTCTTGATATTAACAAAATACAAAATGTGCAACTACTATATACTCAACTAAAAATAGTTATGTTAAGCATTGTACTGTTTGTTAATGATTTATAAAAAGTTAGCGTAAAAGACCTCAAGTTTAATACCTACAATTCATTTTATATAAAGTCACAATGTAACAGCACTGAATGTCAACCTTTCAGATCCCCTTACCTTGATTAAAACTACATCCACAGTTCTCTCTCCTTTGGCACACAAACTATACCTCCGCTTGTATCGTTCGTACATCTTTCCAACAAACGCAAGAGAAACTGTGACACTGAACAAAGCTTATTTCCCACATGAGGTCCTGACAGGCTCAATCTCCATGGCTAAAGCGTTTGGAAAAATGAGACGCTCCTAATCTTTCACATCTGTGTGAAGGGCCGGCCCCTTTCCCTCGCTCATCCCCCACTCTCTCTCTCTCTCTCTCTCTCTCTCTCTCTCACACACACACACACACAGTCGCATATGCGAACAGTCTCTTTTCCTCTTTCGTTGCGCCTGCACCATCCTAACCCTATGGGCTCTTTCTCACACATCTGCACATGGGTCATTCCGGATATATCGGATGAAATATTATAATTCACAATTTATAGTTTGTTTCACAATCAAGTGACAATAAATTTAAACTCATTTCCTTGAGGAGCAGATGTAATTGTTATCATGCTGCACATACTAATATAAAAATGTATTAATTTATTAAGAAATGTCCATATGTTTACACATTTTTTCTTTCTGTAATTAAAATGTTTTCATGAGATTATTTAAACTATATATATATATATATATATATATATATATATATATATACACACAATTACAAAAACAACATAACTACTAAACCTTTTTTAGTTATTTTTATTCTAAACTGTTTTAATACATTTTATATCCATTTTTATTTTCTACTTTTATTTATTTTTAAGCATGCTATTTTTAATTCCTGTGCATCTGCTGTAATTATGATTTTTTTTAAATTCCTTTTTTATGTAAAGCACTTTGAAATTCCATTGTGTATGAAATGTGCTATATAAATAAACTTGCCTAAAATTATAATAAAAACTGAAAACATGAACTAATTCAAAATACTGTTAAATACTTCGTAGCACTGTTTATAGATACTGTGCTCAATATCAGTTTCCCCTGCTCTTAGGTTTGTCATTTCCCAAAACTAACAAAAGCCAGTTCCTTGATGACATCATCCTCCAGGAAGTGACATAATTTGTCTGAGAAACAACAGCGCTGGTATCAGCAAGTATTAAAAATGGATTTGCGGAATTATGGTTGAAAAAGTTGACAAGTAAGCAAACTTTAGCTCTTTATTTTTTTTATCCTGTTCATTGTCTTGCCATTGTGTAAATAATCAAGTTATAATAATCAAGTATCTTAGCTTGGCCAGAGCATACTTTATATATTCCTCCTTATTAGCATTTTTGCATTTCAAAAAATACTGCAGAACAAAAATCACAGTCACTTTTCTTTCTCTGTCACAGTTCTCCTTTCTTCTCTGAATCAGATGAGTTCAGTCCCTGCAGGAAAGCCTGTCCGGCGGGACACACTGATAACAGCCCTGATGCCTTTCTGATTGACACCACCATTGAAACGTTGTCAAAGCTTCTCAGTGTTTAGTGTGCCATGTATATACACAATCACAAACACACCCTCTGCCCAGAGGAAACGAGGCAGAGCAACACCTACGAGTGATTTCTTCCATCTGCTCATGATCTCCAGAGCTGAAATAAGCAGAAACCATGGCTTCGTGTGTTGCCAGGATGGGGCTGGTTATAATTTGCAGGAAAAGGCCTTCAGCACTTGTGGTTCACATTAAAGGGTAACCCCAGCCCCCGTTCCCCCAAACAGTTGTAAAGAAACCTGTGGATGAACAGCTGGCCCAGAGGTCATGACATAAAACTGTCAACATCCAACAGGAGAACGGACAATCAACACAAACAAGACCAAACCAAAGCACAGCCTTACTTTATGCCCAAACTACATTTTGTCACATGCTTTTTTGAAAACCTACACTATATTTTTTAACCATTTGTTGTAAGCATTCAAAAATAGCATTCAAAAGTTTGGTGTCATTAAGATTTTTTGTTAAAGAAATTATTACTTTTATTCAGCAAAGGCACATTAAACTGATCAAAAGTGACAGTAAATGGTCATTGACAAATAAAGCTTCAAAAAAGGTGTTTTTAATGAGTCATGAATGTGTTTAAACAAGTTTCAGTCATTAAATAACATTTTTTCAAAGCGTTTAAAATCATTTTTTGCGTGTTTTTGTGTCAGGTCGTACAACCAAATAGTTGTATAGTTGAACCACCTGACATGGAAAGTGTATCAAACTACCCAAACTTGAAATAAGCAGTTTTACCAGTATTTCAAAGAGATCTACAAACCTTTTCACTCTGACACAAGGATCAGTTGGGTTATCATGTTTACTGTTATTATCTTTTCAATTCATAATAAAAGAGACATGTTTGCAGTTGTGTCACCCTGACATTTGAGAACATACAAATTGCTGGACAAAAGTTTTTTTAATTATCTCAACTGCTTTAAAACTACTAATATTTATAAAATGTGTTTATATGAAAGGTTTCAAACCTAAAATTATGGCATATAGTATTTAGCTTTTAATTTTTAATTAAAAGTCTGTTCATTTGTTCGGACACCACCTGATATTTTGGGATAACAAACCATAAAATAATACGTATTATTTAAATGTACTAAAAATGAATTCAGACTAAATAGGTTTTATAGAATAAAGTGATATATGTCATGAATTTAACAAATTATTTTAAAAGGAAATAATGCACTTGGGCACAAAAATATGCATGTACCCAAATACATATACAATGTCACAAAAGATTTCTATTTCAAATAAAAACTGTTCTTTTGAACTTTCTGTTCATTAAAGAATCCTGAAATAAAAATATATCACAGTTTCCACAAAAATATTAAGCAGCAACAGTTTTCAACATTGATAGTAATCAGAAATGTTTCTTAAATCATCATATTAGAATGATTTCTGAAGGATCATGTGACACTGAAGACTGGATTAATGATGCTGAAAATTCAGCTTTACCATCACAGGAATAAATTGCATTTTTATACTTTAAAAAAATATATAATTTAATATGATTTATAAGCTGTTTTCCTCATGGGGACCAAAACATGTCCCCACAAGATCAAAAAAATCTGTTATTACTATCCTTGTGAAGAGATTTTGTCCCCATAGAGAATAACTGAATCTCTCTCTCTCTCTCTCTCTCCTCTCCTCTCTCTTCTAGTCCTCTGATTTGAACTCTCACAAAATAAACAAATCCACATTGCTCCTTGGACTTCACGCCTCAATGCTATCACATCTAGTGTTTCTGTGACCACAGACACAAAAGCAACTCTTTTACCTTGAATAACAGGAGCACACTCATGTTGTGTGTGCAGCACTTTAGAGTAAACCAACAAAAATGAAGCCAAAATCTGGCTTTTATGCTTATGAAAGAAGGCTGCATTTATTTGATCAAAAATACAGTAAAAATAGCAATATTGTAAAATAATATTACAATTTAACATAACTGTTTTCTATGTGAATAGATTTTAAAATGTAATTTATTCCTGTGATCAAAGCTGAATTTTCAGCATCATTTCTCCAGTCTTCAGTGTCACATGATCCTTCAGAAATCATTCTGATATGATGATTTGCTGCTCAAGAAACATTTCTGTTTATTATTATGTTGAAAACAATTGTGCTGCTTCATATTTTTGCTTGAAACTGTGATATATTTTTTCAGGTTTTTTTTTTGTCAAAATAAACAGCATTTATTTCAAATACATTTTTTTCAACAATGTAAAAGTTTGTCTGTCACTTTGGATCAATTTAGTCCATCTTTGCTATATCAAAGTATTAATTTCTTTAAAAAAGTCATCTTACTCACCCCAAAGATTTGAACGCTGCTGTATTTCTGTTTTTTAATCTAGCATTGGCTATATACATACCAAGATATTACTGCTGGATATTCAGATGTTTATAATAATTCTCAGATCTTTACGTAACAAGTAAGGCTAAAGATGAAAGGGGGGACCACATCTGTTATCGGTTATACATGGGCCCGACACCATGGGACTCGACCAAAATGCTGCTGAGTAACAGGACTTTACGTTTTGTTTTTCATGGAAATATCGCCCCCATTTGGAGCTCGGTGCTTAAAATAATTGACTTCAAAGCAACAGTAAATACTGAGCCCATGCTAAAGGGCTTATAACAAAAAGGCATGAGCCTATTTTGGTTCGACTTGTCTTGTTGGGTTTGCCAAAAATCATTAAAAAAACTTTATAAATAAACATGATTCTGCATAACAACAGTCAAAAACATCCATCAACACAAAGCAAAGTATTGGCAGTATAAATAAAAAAATGATTGACAGCCCTAGTATTTTTGCAACCCAACTATCATGGGATGTCATTTAGTCATACACACATTCACAACATATTTCATAAGTGAAGTGCAGTAAACTAAATATATAATCTAAAAACACTCTATTTTTAGTACTAACCAGTGGTGCATCTTTTTTATCCATGATATCAGGCCACATTGTCTTCTGAAAGTCCATCTGATCCTCCAAATGTGCATCTGACTCTGTGAGAGAACATTTAGCATTCACAAGAACTATAATCAGTCTTATATTAATTAACAAAAAAGTAGCAGAACAAACAGTACAATTTTCCTTCATGAAAATAAATAAAGAAAAAACTTTCATTGATAACGAAACAACCAAGTGTTAGTTCCCTCAAGAATGGAATATATGAGTCACTTTTTATTAAGTGAACATTTCCTGCACCGCAAACGCATCAACCAAACAGGGATATTTCTGGAAATTATAAGTCTGGCTATTTCAGTTACGTAACTCCGCAAAGATAACCATATCCTTCAAAAACATGGGTGTACCGATGTACTTTTTCGGTGACTGTGAGAACAGAGAAAAAAGGTCAGGAAATGGATGCTGACCTCGTCTTGTAACTTCACTTTCCTGGACATCCCATAATGACATCACCTGTTGCTAAGCTACATTTTGTTATGTACATATATCATGATAAATACGCCCTGTTCTCTCAGACTGATGGAGGCGCACAGACTACTTACAATTATTCTGTTGGATCTGAAAGATATAATTATTTAATTCTGGTTTATTATGGAAGGCGGGTGCTTTCAGAGAGACTTGGAAAACCTGTTACGCAATCACACTGCAATATTCGATCAGTGATCAAATTAAACTTGGATCTTGGCAATGGATTTTAGTACATTTCTACTTGATTCAGAAAATGCCATGTTTTGGACCAGCAATACTGCTGAAGCAACTATAATATATATATATATAGTTGCTTCAACAGTGTAACTTACAGTATGGAAAATACGGTGTTATATGCATTTGATGTGGTATATATATGGTTGCTTGTATACACGTCATCATATATATGCCCATGACATATGTTTTATCCATAATGTAAGTCACATATTTCTTATATTCCAAAGTAATTATATAATGCAATTATGCCAAGCACGTAAAACATGTGCAAAGCGCAGAGATGTATGAGAGCTGAAGTTTATTTGTATAGAGCATTTCCCACACGCAAGTAGTTTATAGTGTTTATAATGTTCGTAAAAGATTATTTTCCAGAAAATATGGTATATCATAAATATATCGTTCAACTCACCTTTCAGTAGGTCTTCTTCACACACTGGTTGTCCAACCTCATGCACTGCAGATTCAGCGTCTTGAGACAAAAGATTGAATCTTTCCCGGGCTTGTTCAGGACATACAGAAGAATCTATAATGTCATCCTTATCAAGTGCCTTTGAGACGTGTAAGGTACCATCTACATGGTCACTGTAGACCAAAACACTCATCAGATCTTCTGCATTGACTGCCAGACTTTCCTCAGAGATTCCAGACTTATTTGACTCTACTAGTACAGGTGTGTCTTGATCTCCAGATTTATTAGTATTTACAAAAACTTTGTCTGAATTTCCTTCAGAAGACTCTATTTCTGATGTACCCTGCATGACCTCATTGTTTGAGGTCATATCCTGCCTGGGATCCTGATCATCTGGGAGATTCACTTTCTCCATATCAGCAGGAATCACTGACTCAAGAACTTCCTCCAGTGTTGCCTGAGTTTCACAAATGGGCTTGTTCTCCTGGTTCTCTTGGACGTTCTCCATCCCCTCACAGCCAGAACCTAAAAGAACCTCAAGATCTTCCGGTTCTAAGGTGTCCTCACTAGTTCCTGTAGGAGATCCAGGTTCTGGTTCAGGCTCAGTTTGTAAGATATAAGAAGAACTTAACAGTCTCTGTCCGTCTACCTCACTTCCTACTTCCACTGCATCTTCAATAGAAGTAATTGGATTTTCTACAGGCGGCAGCTCTTGATTTATTTCATGCAGGCATGAAACACTCTCATGTTCAGCAGCTGAAGTCGTTGAGAGTTCCTCCTCCTGTTGGTCGCTATCTGTTTCCACGTATGGCATTTCTAGAGTCTCCTGAAACTCTTCATTGGCATCTTCTTGATCAGAGGTTCTTGAAGAATCAAGATTGTCTTGATTACCTTCCACATTACACCTGATATTCTCACAAACACCTCCCTCAGATCCCTCCAGCTTATGGCTTCCTGGGTCACCAGTTTCATCACAAACGTCTCGGCAAACATGCATTTCATTTTCATGTTTCGAGCAATCTCCATCTGGATTTCCTTCCAGTGGTTCCTTGCTTTCTTCTCGCATCTCTTCTGGTTCTATGAGATCTCCGCATCCATCCTCTTCCTCATCATCAGTCTCAGCACCCTGAGAACAAGATTCAACATCTGAGCTTTCCGGCGTGTCCAAAGACTGAGTAATTCCCATATCTCCTGACTCAGCGGTGGGGCTACGCTCAGATAGCTCTTTCTCCTCCAATGCTTTCTCCTCTACAGAGTTGTGTCCTTTTTCCTGGCTTTCACAGACTAAGTCGTCCGCTTTATCAGCTTCCTCTTTCTGTTGTCCGCAGGAAGAGGTTCTGTAGGCTATGCTCTCAGAATTGCTCTGCAAACCATCACTACTATCGCCAATGTCCCCGGTACTAACTACACCAGCAGCTGAGCTCTCCACTTGTGCTGTGCAATCGGTATCACTGTTTTCACAAGCACACGCCCGCTTATCTTCACTACTGCCATTGTGTAGGAGAGCCGTGGCAGTTTCACAGCTGAGCGAGGGTCCTCCGTCACCCTCCCTGATTTGCGAGGGATCCAGGCGGTCGTTACATTCTCCTTTGTTTTCTTCTGTGCTAAACCCTCGTTCTCTGGTATCAAGGGAGTCGTGCGGTGCCTCTTCACAACAGCAAACTCTGGTCTCCAGGCCGTGATCACATTCTTGGGCAATGTGTGGAGAGTCTGAGCTCTGCTGAAACACAACTCCTCCCTGAACATGAACAGAGAACAACAGCTTTAGAGTTTTCTCTCCCTCAAGCAATTCTCTAACTCTACAGTTATGTCACTGCAATGAATAGCAGATCTACAGTTGTATGGTGGAGGTTGAAATCTGAGGGATATTTCTTGGCAAACAAGTTCTCTTCTGTTGACTACATAATAGTATGTATTCATTTAGGAGACATTTCCAAAATCCAACAAATGACGAAGACAACACAGCGATTCATCCTAAAGAGGCAGTAACATGAGAAGTACAATGTTTAAAGTTGTTCAGAGAAGTAAAGGCTAATTTATTTAAATAGTGAAAAACAATCATATACACACACACACATTTATATATATATATATATATATATATATATATATATATATATATATATATTATATATAAACAACTTAATAAAACATTTTGTATAAATCTTAATGGAACAAGGGAATTACCATTTAGTTTATGTGATTTGTACTCATAAATATTGTATTCATAAATACTCATAAAAATTGCATTCATATTTTCATTTTTTTTTTAAGTTTATGAATATGAATCACATAATCTAAATGGTAAATTTATACATGTTTTATTAATCTCTAGTTTTTTTTATTTCATAATTAAATTTCTTAATTCATAATATGAATAATATTTAAGGATATATATATATATATATATATATATATATATATTTATTATATATATATACACACACACACATACAGGGGCTAATTTCCACTGGGGACAGGGGGGACATGTCAGCATCCATTTAATAATTTTAATAAATATAATCATTTACACTCTATGACATTATTGCATCCTATTAAAGGGTTAGTTCACCCAAAAATAAAAATTCAGTCATTTATTACTCACCCTCATGTTGTTCTACACCTGTAAGGCCTTCATTAATCTTCAGAACACAAATTAAGATATTTTTGATTAAATCCGATGGCTCAGTGAGGCCTGCATAGACAGAAATGGTACTTCCTCTCTCAAGATCCATAAAGGTACTAAAAACATATTTAAATCAGTTCATGCGAGTACAGTGGTTCTACCTTAATATTAAAAAGCGATGAGAATATTTTTTGTGCGCCAAAAAAAACAAAATAACAACTTTTTAACAAATCTAATGATGGACGATTTCAAAACACTGCTTCATGAAGCTTTGGAGCTTTATGAATCGAATCAGTGGTTCGGAGCGTCAAATTTTCAGCAGTTTGGTGGTTTGACATACGATCCGAATCACTAATTCGACTCAAAAGATTCATAACGCTCCGGAGCAGTGTTTTAAAATCGGCCATCACTAGATATTGTTAAAAAGTCGTTATTTTGTTTTTTTGGTGCACAAAAAATATTCTCGTCGCTTTATAATATTAAGGTTGAACCACTGTACTCACATGAACTGATTTAAATATGTTTTAAGTACATTAATGGATCTTGAGAGAGGAAGTACCATTGCTGTCTATGCAGGCCTCACTGAACCATCGGATTTAATCAAAAATATTTTAATTTGTGTTCCAAAGATGAACGAAGGTCTTATGGGTGTGGAACGACATGAGGGTGAGTAATTAATGACATTATTTTCATTTTTGGGTGAACTAACCCTTTAATGTACAAAAATACCGAGGTGCAAATAATATCTGCCAATATAAATATTAATATATATCTGCCAGTATAGATAGCATTTTTACTCTTATTGCAAAGAACTGATACTTTTACATGGTGTAAATAGAATCTATCGCTATTTTCACCTTGTGTAAATAGCATATCGCTAAGAAAATGCTGCTATTGTCACTAAGTGTAAATAGAATATATTGCTATTTGCACTTAGTTTAAATAGCATCTATCGCTAAGAAAATATAATATTCACTTAGTGCAAATAGCCGCTGCCAAACATAAATGGTGAACATTTTTGACGATCGGCCCCTATTAAACAATAAAGAAAGTAAGACATCTTTTTCATACATAGTTTAGTAGCCTACTATTCTTTTTGGCAGAATTTATCATTATAATCAACTTAATTATTTCCTGGATTTTGTATCACCATAGTCCCTAAATGTATGTAAATGCAGGAAATGGGATTCAAATCAAAAACATTTTCCCCCATTTTGTGTCCCCCCCTCCACTTCTCAAACCAAAGTTACACCCTTGCACACATATATATATATATACACATATAAATAAATAAATATATGTGTGTGTATATACACACACACAGACATACTATATATATATATATATATATATATATATGAATTTCAACATATATATATACACACACATATTATGTTAACACAAACTTTTATGTTAGATGTGATTAATCGCGATCAATCACTATAAATAATTGTGTTTAGCGTGTAATGGAAAAACATTTTTCATCAGAATTTTTAGACTATATGCATGTCACAAATTGGCAGCATTACATTTTAATGGGTTAGGTGCAATAAAACCATTGAATACTACCTAAATTTTGCATTTATTGATATGAATGTGTATTATGTGTATAATGCGTATTATTACTGTTTATTATTTTTTCTCTAAAAATACAACAATGTTGAAAAGAATTTAACTTTGTCCTGCACTTTCAATCATCTTAAGCTGTGACAATTCCAATTAAATCTTGTGATATCTTTTTGATACCACATTTTTAACCACATGGTTCAAACTGAAGTAATGTTTCCGTTACATTCGCATTATTCTGTCTTTATTAAAACATCATCCTCATTATTCTTCACATTTACACATATTGTCCTCATCATGCTGAATAATTCTAGAGATGCTCATCACACTCAAAAACTGAATCCAGAACCAAAAGTACAGATGGAGAGAAAGAGAGAGAGAAACAGACTGAGTGAAACATGAAAAGACTGACTTGACTCACCTTCCCCTGACAATGGCAGAGGATCAGCCTGCACAGCTCCAGGATGTCGGCCTGCAGGCTGGGTGATGCACCGCCCGGCTCGGCGCCCACAGAGAGGGTGTAGGTGTTCAGAGAGGGGTGGTGCTGTACCACATGACTGCCCGAGGAGGAGATCTGTCTGAACGTCTCAACGCCAGCGTCTGTATCCAAATCCTCCCTAAATCAAAACAAGCCCTCGGATGAACAGGATATGCCCAGGCGGTTTCATTTCAACTTCAAACAAAATAACACTGCTGTTATCAAGACACTCAATATAATTAAATGTTCTTATGCATGTACTGCTTTGATTTATTTGTTCAAGAGGCAGTTGAGAATGAACCAAATACACAAGTTATTATGCAGCCGAATGCATATTTTCTACTCTTTGGCCAACTCGAGTATGTTAATAATAAGAGGTAATGGTTAAAATCTGGGCCTGGAGCATTGACTAATGCTGGGTGGAGTGATTTTTGTCAACGAGCTCACAGGAAAGCAACTGTCACTGCTCTCTGAAGCAGCACGCTTCAGATGAAAGAACAATACGCAATTAGATAGCTTTAAAGTCTCAGCAATGAGATTAAAAGGAGAGATAATGGAGACTTCCTGCTTCTCAGATGTTTCTTGTGTGGAAAAAAGCCTCTCAACTAGATTTCAAGGTGATTTTAGATGTCTCGTATTATATTCAGTGTTTACCAAAATACTAATCTCTGCAAACAAAAGTCAGAGATTGTTATAAATTGATTTTTTTTTTTTTTACTGAATTCTTCCAAATACAAATTATCTGAGCTTTAATAGCCACATTAAATGCCTTTCTGATGTGATATGTGATGGGAAAACGGAGAAGAGTGAGCTTGGCAAAAGGCGAATTCGAACCCAAGTCGATTGCGTTAAACGTCAGGTCTGTGAGCCTTACTCGCTACTATTACACCACTAGAAATGCTGATTTCGGCGCATCGTTTTTTAAACTTGAGTGGCTCAACCAGACATTGGTGGACGGTGCTAGTATAAATAGCATTTGCCAACAAAGGAACCCTTTTTGCACTTAGTGTAAATAGACACTCTGTAATTTTATTGGCATTTATATACTATTATAGATTTTATATTTCCCGTTTAGCTTGTTTTAGTAATTTTGTTGTGTTTTTTTCATTTTTATTGCTGTTATAGTTATTTTAGTACTTTAAATTAAACTAAATGAGAAATGTTGCCTTGGCAGCTAGCTAAAATATGTTTAAGGTTTTTATATTGTCAAATGACAACATTTTTATGGTTTTACTTTTAGTGCTAATAACCCTGTAACTTAAAAAAAAAAAAAAAAAATCAATAAAATATAAAGTACAAACAAAATGCAAACACGATTTGTGAAGCTATTAACAGCGCACCCAACAAGTGAATCCTTCAATAAGCCTCGAGTTACTGATGATGACATTGTTGTTGATTTTTATAATGAATATCATTGTGGTATAAAATAGTCAGTGAGTTTTAAAACTGTAAACAAATAATATCTCAGCTTAAAAGTGAACTAAAGTCCATCAGTAATAGTTGTATTCTAAGTTCACTTAGAACTTAGAATACAACTTCTAACTTCTATGTATTCTAAGTTCACTTAGAATACAAAAACTTGTGTTTTTAAGTATTTAACTTACAGTGTGAGGACAATTATTCAACAGTAGATTGGTGCCCATCGAGTTCACTCCTGTCACTCATCATTTCAGCACAGATTTAGCCTGTTATTCACATGAAAACAACATAAGTGTAAGTGCGTTACTCACCGGCTGAAGAGCTCCAACAGCTCTGTGTGTCCTCGGCTCTCAGCGATGACCGCCGGTGTGGCTCCCTGTTTGTTACACAGGTTGAGGGCCTCTCGGGCCCCTGGCTGCTCGAGGAGAAAACTGGCCACTTTGAGGAGCCCACGACGAGCTGCAAAGTGTAGAAGTGTCTCTTGAGGTTCCAGTCCTGAAAGACAGAAACAAGAGTGTTCAGAGAGAAAAAAAAAATGGATGAACACAAACCAGACCAGTGTTTGCCTTTTCAATAAGCATCAAAAGCATATCGATAATAATCAATAACTTTATTTGAAGTGTTTTGACACACACACACACACATTTTACTTAGCAATGCAAATAGGGACATTCCATAGACTAAAATTGTTTTCATATACAGCTAGTTAAAGGTGCAATATGTAATATTTTCTGTCCGCTAGAGGTCTATTCAAAACAAAGGCGTAGCTTGATGATGGCAAGTTTAAGCACGGAATCTTGGGACATGTGGTCTTCACCTCAACGGATGGTAGAAACAATCGGGATACGACTCAGGAAGAAAACATATTCATAGATGCGATTATTAACGTTATTGTAGTATGAAGCAAAGCAGGACCGAGTGTTGTGGGAGCTGAACGAGGCCGCTGGAGCGATTGCGCAACACATGCCTCGCGAGCAGCGGAACTTTTATTATGCCACAGTCGCCGGCGCCGCTTCCGCTTTTCTGTCCTGAGTATGAGGGAACACAGCTCTGTTTATCATATTAGACATATTTGAGAGTGTTGAAAATTATGTTATAATGTTACTATGTGCGTTCGCTCGGCGGCTGCTGTGAGACACTTGTTGCACACTGCAGTAAGATAGATCAATTTTAGAATATCATATTAAATGCTGGATGGCTTATGTTGATAAATGGCATGCAAATAATTTTAAAACGTATTGTATGATGGAGAGAATTCTGTATTACTCTTACTAAAAATAAAGCTGCATCTGATTATGCTATGTTAGCTACTTCACAAAATAGTGTTTTTCTCTGAGGCATGGTAAAGCGTGGTACTTGCAAAAAAATCAAGAAAATTAGATTTAAACAATAAGACTAAACGTGTTGAGCTACATAACAACAATTAGTTTTCTGTCTATAAACGTAACCAAACAGTTGTTCCCTTGTCTATTAAAACATGATATTTTAAAGCGTCTTTGGTGTTTCCATGGTTTTTACAAAATAAAACCGGAAACCAAGGGTAACGCTGGTATGACGCAATTGATAGGCGACTCCTCACACGTCCCGGAGCCTTGGTTAAAATTGCAATTTTCTCACGATTTACAAATAGTTAGAAACATTTGGGATATTGTAAGTACTCAAGTGAACAAAATATATAACACTGGCCTAGTGGTTTTTGGATATTTTACTGAAAAAATCTTACATATTGCACCTTTAAGAATACTATAACCTAGTGTTATCACGATACAGGAATTTCTAACTACGTATTGATACCTTGAAAAATATCAATATTCAATACCATTTTCAAAATCATAGGGAAGACTGCAATATAGAAATGTAAGTATTATCTCATAATGTTTTTTGATAATTTAGGTAATTTTGTTGCAATATCTTACACACAAATGAACAAACGATAACACAAATACAATAAAATAGAGACAAATCACCACCTTGGAATTATAAGGTTCTATCTGCATTCTGAGCGGTTTTGAGATATTGAACTTCAAAGATTTTGCATTCCATATAGCAAAAATGATATGGGGAACAAGTCTCTTTCATACATGAAAATTGACAGAGACCCTAAATGTATTCTAAATGTACAATATCAAAATCCTCTCAAATTTGTAAATGGGGATTTTTGGAACGGGTCAAATATAGATAGAAACTTCTACCTGGCAAAATATGAATTGAAGCAATATTTTTCAAGAAACACAAACAGTTTACTTATAATTTGTTTCAAAACATAAAATTAGTGTAGACATGTACGATAAAGTTAATGTTTTCTATGACATTTATTTCATATTTTACGATGAATAATTATTTTCTGGTTCAAGTTAAGCATAAAAGGCAGTGTTAAATATTTTGTCCAGTGCAGATGTTCATTTTAAGTAGGAATATGGTGGGTAATTAAACACATTATTGCAGGAACCATTAGTTTAAGTTTCTTTTGGTCGAGGCAGAAAGCAGCTACTGTAATACCGGGACTTAAGTGGGACAGTTAAAATGGCTTTCTCTCTAGAGATCAGTATTGATTGAAAAGTTAGCCAGGAAGTTAAAAGGTTTCAAGTTTGAAATAGTTTTAAGTTTTAGTTTAGTAGTTTTAAAAGCTAGCTAGCTATTTTCACGCAGAATAAAAACCCACCAGACAAGTTTAAGACAAGGACTTAGCACTGTGATTCAACAGAGAAAAACCAGGCCAAAACAATGACAGTTAATTAAATATTTAAAAAGATCTGGCAGCTGTAATTAACGTCAAACTGTAACTGACCTGTCAACCATCATGTGACCGCTGTGAACTCAAAGGAACCGTTCTGATTACTTGGAACCTGATCTGGAATGTCATTTAGGGAATGTCATTTAGGGACGCTCTGCAGATATGTGCTCTAGAATATCATCCAGTACATTCTCTTCTACACTCCTGGGCAAACAAAATGGGCTGAGCCCAAAATGGCTAAACACTAAGCCTTTAATTGTCTTAACCACAAATTATTGGTCAGGAAATTAGCTAAATTTAAGCAAATGCACTACTTCAAAAGCCATTGATGTCTCAGAAAAACATCAAAGACAGAATGAAGTTTTTAGCAGAATGTGGGAAGTGCGTGGAGTGAATCACAATGACACACATTGAGTTGCATGGTGATGCTCCAGAGCGGTGTCTTCGAAAATCTGCGGAGAAATATAATAACAAATGCATCTCTAGCACAGTGAAGCATGGAGGAAGAGCTGTCATCTTTGCTGCTGGTATTGGTGAGCTATTTCACTGTGAAAAGACATTTAACGTTTTGGATTACAGGAGAATATTGCAGAATGGCTTGCTTCCCATAAATGAAAAGTTGTTATCAAAAAAGGAATGACCAGATGTTGTTTTTCAACAAGACAATGCTCCTGCCTGAACTGCAAAGACAACCAAGAAGTGGCTTGAGAACAAGTCCATCAGGCTCATGTTTTGGCCTGATTTGAACCCTATAGTGATTATTTGGTCTCACATTAAACTCATACATTTTTCAATTACTATGAACTGTTGTAAGCCATTATCATTGAGTGGAACAACACTGACTTTTCTTCCTGTAAAGAAGTGGTCGGAGAGTTGGAGAACGCTATTCCGTGATAAGTTACTTTATCTACAGTATTTGTGCAATTCTTGTTAATTTCCTCACCAGTGATTTGTAATTTAAATGGTTAAGACCATTAAAAGACCAACAAATATTTTGCCATTTTGGGCTTGGCCCTTCTTTTTTACCCAGGAGCGTAAACTTGTAATGAAGCCCAAAAATAAATGAGAAAATGGAGACAAAACAGTCATAGACCAAAAATACTGTAACTGTGACTTGGAAAAAAAAAAAAAACATTACTGGTGGGCATCTTGAGACAAACAATATTTTAAGATACGTCATTGCAAGTTGCAGTTAAAACAGCTCAAAAATGCATTTTAGTCTAGAACTAGACTTAAGCCTTGTCTGTGAAACTGGGGGTTTGTGAAAATGTAGCAGTTTATATTTTTATAGTATAATACATAATATATAAGTTTATATTAAATGTGGCAGTAAATTGTATTTTGTAGAATGTGTAAAATCAAATATAAGCCTGATGAACTACACTAATGCTAATGCTTAGTCGCCCCCTACAGGATCAACCTGAGATAATCCTCCTGTTTGATAATGTATGATAATCTCCTATTGGATGATGTACAGAGATGTAAAAGCAAAGGGCTGTTTTCATTTTACAAGAACTTATAGAAAGACCTAAACACTGACTTTTCTTTGAGTTAAAGGCACAATATTTTATATATTTTGTTGACTTGTGTACTTACATTATCCCAGATGTTTCTAAGAATGTTTACAATAAGCAATTTTAACCAGGACACGGACCATGTCCGTGCATCGCCTATCAATGGCATCATACCCGCGTTACCCTCGATTTCCGGTTTTATGTTTTATTTTGTAGAAACCATGGAAACACCAAAGACGCTTTAATATATTTGGTGTTTTATTAGACAGGTGAGCAACTGTTTTGATACATTTATAGACAGAAAACTAATCATGTTATATAGCTCAACACGTTTAGTCTCATTGTTTGAATCTCGTTTTCTTGATTTACAGCGAGTACCGTGTTTTACCATGGCTAATATCGACCTAGATTACTGCAGTGTGAAACTGCAGCCACAGAGGAAACGCACAGTAACAATAATGTTATAACATCATTTTCAACACACAAATGTATCTAATATGATAAACAGCGCTGCTTTACCTCACATACGGTTGACCAGAAGAAGCGGAAGCAGCAACTGCGGCATAATAAAAGTTGTGCTGCTCTCGAGCCGTGTGTTGCGCTCGTCTCTCATTAGCAATCGCTCCAGCGGCCTCGTTCCGCTCCCACAGCACTCGCCCCGCTCTGCTTCAAACTACAGTAACGTTAATAATCTCATCCATGAACATGATTTCTGCCCGAGTGCCATCGGATTCTTTTCCACCGGCTGTGAGGTAAAGACATCCACGTTCAATCTCTGTGTCATCAAGCTACGCCTTTGTTTTGAAAAGATGACCTCTAGTGGCGAAAATCTACATAGTGTGCCTTTAAGGTACAAAATATTATGCTGATTTAAGCTCTTGTGATAAATAGTTACAACAAATGAAACCAAAAACTAGAACAAATTAATGACTACTCAACTTACTATTTACTTTGAGTCTTTGCTCATGGTGTATCAGACAATAATACCTCATGCCTTGAACCTACAACCTTTTGATTACAAGCCCAGATCTAGCAACTATCCTCCATTAAGATGCACTCACGTGTGTTATTCCCCAGCAGGCTCCAGCCAGGCGGCAGCGTGAGATGTCTGAGGGCCAGGGACAGACTCTGGTCCAGCTTTTCGCACTCCTGCAGGGGGATCTGATGCTCATCCAGTAGTAGAGCCTCTTCCAATATGTCCGTCTGCCCCACCGCACTCACCAGGAATTGGGCCATGTCGAAGGCCAGGTCCTGCATGAAGCGCAGGTGCTCGGTGGCCAGAGTATGAACGTAACCGTCCGGTCCCGCCGAGCACAGGGTGACCAGCACTGACTCACAGCAGTTATGAGCTGCACAGAGAGGGAAAGATCACATCATGACAGCGGTTAAAAACGTTCAAGACAATAACTGATCTTGATGACTAATAATGTGAAATGTCAAAGGGAAATGGAGGGGGGGAAAGCACAGCAAAAATTATGTCATTATCAGACATTTGAGTCATTTAGTTGACCTATACTAAAATAAAATAAAAAATAATTAAAATGAAATAAAATAAATAATTTAAATAATTTAAATAAAATAATTAAATTAAAATAAATTAATAAAATAAAATAAAATAAAATAAAAAAGATTATTAGGTTGGGTACAGCTGTCAGTACAGGCATCCAACTCATGTCTGGTATCATTGTAAAGTTACTGTCAACATTTTGTTTGCACAATTTACTGTTAAATACAGTAATTTGTCCCACTAGTAAATGCAATATCTCATTCCTGGCAGTTATAAAAACAACAAAACATTACTGCAGTGGCAGCTCATACTAAGAGAATAATTACTGTGGCTGAACCCTGTGGTACATATAAAAATGACAGCCAGGTCTCACCACACAAAGTGGCACATGGTCAACCTCCTGGGAAAAGGGACAAACCCATATTTATATGCAACAACATTTCCGAGAATTCTAAACATCCTCCTAGTGGTCTTGACTTCTGTTATGTGTATACCAGTCTCTGAAGAGTAACTAAAATAACATTCACACTCACATAATATAATGCTTAGAATATATAAAGCTCTAAAAAAAATTACTGCTGATTGTAATGCACATGACTTTGTAATATCTCAACTACATGAAAAAACTGTGAATAGGACAAATAGTATATGGTGTAACATCTATTTCCGGCACAAATATTTCAGCAATGTCCTATTTACACACTTTACAGAAGAGTAATGCAAGAACAGGATACCAAACCTAAAGACAAAATAAAGCAGTATTAAAGGGTTAGTTCACCCAAAAATGAAAATTGTGTCATTTATTACTCACCCTCATGTCGTTCTACACCCGTAAGACCTTCGTTCATCTTCAGAACACAAATTAAGATATTTTTAGTGAGGCCTGCATTGCCAGCAAGATAATTAACACTTTCAATGCCCAGAAAGCTACTAAAGACGTATTTAAAACAGTTCATGTGACTACAGTGGTTCAACCTTAATGTTATGAAGCGGCGAGAATACGTTTTGTGCACCAAAAAAACAAAATAACGACTTTATGACAATATCTAGTGATGGACAATTTCAAATCACTGCTTCATAAAGCTTTACGAATCTTTTGTTTCGAATCAGGGATTCGGAGTGCCAAAGTCACGTGATTTCAGTAAACGAGGCTTCGTCATGTGATAAGTGTTTCGAAATTTCAATGGTTCACCACTGGGGGGCGTGACTTTGGCAGTTTGATACATGCTCCAAACCACTGATTCGAAACAAAAGATTCGTAAAGCTTCGAAGCTTCATAAAGCAGTGTTTTGAAATCACCCATCACTAGATATTGTCATAAAGTCGTTATTTTGGTTTTTTTGGCGCACAAAAAGTATTCTCGTCGCTTCATAACATTAAGGTTGAACCACTGTAGTCACATGAACTGTTTTAAATATGTTTTTAGTACCTTTCTGGGCGTTTGAATGTCTAAGTTAGCTTGCTCTTAATGCAGGCCTCACTGAGCCATCGGATTTCATCAAAAATATCTTAATTTGTGTTCTGAAGATGAACGAAGGTCTTACGGTTGTGGAACGACATGAGGGTGAGTAATAAATGACAGAATTTTCATTTTTGGGTGAACTAACCCTTTAATATTTAACATCCATAATGTTACATATTTCAGATTGAAATGAAGAAATTAATAAAGAAATAATGTAGAGCAGGACACCCAATTTTATCCAGCAGGATAAAATGTGATTACATGCTGTAGTGTTACTGGTTAATGTAATTTTTCCCTCACCTTCAGAAAAAGTAAATCAATAAAGTGCCCCTATTATGCTTTTTTGGATATTACCTTTCATGTAGTGTGTAAAATAGCTGTTTGTGAATATAAAGGGTCTGAATCAAAGTGCACCGTAAATGGAGTTATTGTCTCCCAAATGAAAGAAGGGATTCTGAACTGCCTGAAATGAGTCGTCAGTAATTCCAGTCTTACTTCCTGTTACAAACCTACATAACAATGTAACACATTTGCCTATGGTCTTCATTGGCTGCCTGTGAACAACATCTGCTTTGACCCACCCTCAAATGCTGTAGTTGTAGTTTGTGTTGTCAACATGTCGAGAAGACGCTGTTTTCTGCGCTTCCAAAGGATAAGGAATCGGCCTCGAATTGATATGGAATAACCGGTGCTACTGTTACGGTTCTTATCACCGTGTATACAAGCGCTGAGGAAGAGCTGAAATTCAGATATGGTAAATCACAACAGACTTGGGCATCTGACCAATCAGAACAGAGAAGACCAATCAAAACAGACTGGGACATCTGACCAATCAGAGCAGAGCAGGCTCTCAGAAAGGAGGGGTTTAGAGAGACCGGATCCTTGATCGAACCATTTTAAACACTGTGAGAAAAGAGCTGATGCTGCAACGTATTTTATGAGGAAAATTAAAGTGTTTTTGGATGCATGTAAACCTATTGTAGCAGACTCCAAAACAAAATTAGGAACCTTTAAAATAGCACAATAGGGACACTTTAAATTTTGTCAAGTAAAATGAAAGAAAAGTTTTTGTTTTGTTTTTTTGTTTTTTTTACTCGGAATATTGTCCACTGAGTTCATATTTAAAAGTCACACATAAGCACTCAAACTGGATTCACAAGTGCCTACTGTCTCTCCCTGTAATCTCCCTGATCAGCGGATCATCCCTTTCACTGACTGCTGAGGCATTACTCCTGACACTGAACATAATGACTGAAACACAGGAGTAAGCATTGCTGCTCTCAACTCCATTCATTCAAGCTGAGTGAGCATCTCCGTAACGAGAGGGTTTGCTTCAGTCACCAAACAGCCCGAAAAGACAATAAAAACACATGAGTTAAAAACAGCGTCCTATAATGAGATATGCCTAAATTTATGCTACAAATACACAGCGGATCAAGTTTCTCCGCTGAAGTCTCTCTATGGGGCTGAACTACACCTTGTTCAGTTTGGCTCAATCCCTTAATAGGATCCGATCAACAAGCAAACATGTTTTGTTGACAGGACCAAGTGCAGCCAAAAGCTGTCCACATCGAGAGCTTACATTAGGACTAATTCATTTAATATGATCTTTAATAGGAAACTACAGCTTAAAAACCAGATTATCTATATGTACATGAGCAAAGTGAGCAATGTTTCTCTGCCAAAAGCGATTTCTTAAAAAGAGGACAGAGGGCAGCATGTTCACAAAATCCATTTTCCCCCCTACTGAGTAAACAAAAAAAGTCCCAAAATACACAGTCAGAAGAACATGGACAGCTAAACATTCGTCACTCAAACTCACAGTCACACCCAGAACAAACACATTCCTCAACTTTAATATTTGGCAATAAGTTAATGTGAAACTTCATTTCTGTAATCAATCCGAAATTCGGTGAGTGTCATTTTTCAATGCTAAAATACTTTATCTTGTCCCAGTTTATTCATTTTTATCATTTGTAGCCTGATTTTCTTGTAAAGTGTTCTTAAAACTTTGACCTTGCAGGTATGGCCTGATATTGGATATTAAAATGTTTCCCCCTATTTTATTATTTCAATATGTAGTTCATCATCTAGCACTCAATAAAAGAATAGTGACACATTATGGTTTTTAGGGCTGTTTACATGATACCCTTTTCAAATAAAAACTTTTTATGCGTTTTAGCTGTTCATTCACACAACAGTATTTCGGGGGCCTGAAAATGCAAACTTTTGAAAACTGGTTTCAATACGCAAATATTTGAAAACTATACAGTTATCATCTCCGTTTATAATCTATAAAAACGTGAATTTGTGAAAATGGTGATGTCGTGCGCATACATATTACGTGTTCAGTCTATAAGCGCGTAGCGTTTCTTTACAAAGTGACATCGCCAACTACTGCCGTGGCAGCAGAATACAGTGTTTTTAGTCGTTAGATCTGTGTGAATGGGGATCGGTTTGTTAACGTTGTCATCTGTACATGAGAAAAACGCAAAGCCGTTTTTTTATTACATCGTTGTCATGTAAACGACTTAAAGGGATAGTTCACCCAAAAATGAAAATTACCCTATGATTTACTCACCCTCAAACCATTCTAGGTGTATATGACAATCTTCTTTCTGATGAACACAATTGGAGTTATATTAAATAATGGCCTGGCTCTTCCGAGCTTCATAATGGTGGGGCTTGAGATTTTGAAGCCCAAAAAAGGACATCTATTCATCATAAAAGTAATCCATACGGCTCCAGGGGGTTAATAAAGACCTTCTGAAGTGAAGTGATGCATTTGTGTAAGAAAAATATCCATATTTATAACTTTATAAACTAAAATAACTGGCTTCCAGCGGACGGCTGTACGCATGTCGACATACGCCACAAGAGTAACCCTCTTCTCTTATATCAAAATCCTCTGACATTTCTCTTTAAAAATTCTCATTTTAGACTTCTAATTCATGACCGGTGTTTTGTTTTGCTCTATCCTCTGCGCTTCTGCGGTCATCATTACGTCATGCGTCGGGTCTTTCGCCGGAAATCGATGCATATAGTCGTTGTCGGAAGCTAGTTATTTTAATTTTTAAAGGGTTAGTTCACCCAAAAATGAAAATTCTGTCATTAATTACTCACCCTCATGTTGTTCCACACCCGTAAGACCTTCATTCATCTTCAGAACACAAATTAAGATATTTTTCATAAAATCCGATGGCTCAGTGAGGCCTGCATTGCCAGCAAGACAGTTAACACTTTCAATGCCCAGAAACGTACTAAACATGTATTTAAAACAGTTCATGTGACTACAGTGGTTCAACTCTTAATGTTATGAAGCGACGAGAATACTTTTTGTGCACCAAAAAAACTAAATAACGACTTTAAATCAACAATATCTAGTGATGGGCGATTTCAAAACACTGCTTCATGAAGCTTCGAAGCTTTATGAATCTTTTGTTTCGAATCAGTGGTTCGGAGCGTGTATCAAACTGCCGAAGTCACGCCTCCCAGTGGTGAAACATTGAAATTTCAAAACACTTATGACTTAACGAAGCCTCGTTTACTGAAATCACATGACTTTGGCAGTTTGATGAACGCTCCGAACCACTGATTCGAAACAAAAGATTCGTAAAGCTTCGAAGCTTCATCAAGCAGTGTTTTGAAATCGCCCATCACTAGATATTGTTGAATAAAGTCCTTATTTTGTATTTTTTGCCGCACAAAAAGTATTCACGTCGCTTCATAACATTAAGGTTGACCCACTGTAGTCACATGAACTGTTTTAAATATGTCTTTAGTAGCTTTCTGGGCAATGCAGGCCTCACTGAGCCATCGGATTTTATCAAAAATATCTTAATTTGTGTTCTGAAGATGAACGAAGGTCTGACTGGTGTGGAATGACATGAGGGTGAGTAATAAATGACAGAATTTTCATTTTTGGGTGAACTAACCCTTTAAAGTTATAAATATGGATATTTTTCTTACACAATCGCATCGCTTCGTTTCAGAAGACCTTTATTACCCCGGAGCCGTGTGGATATCTTTTATGATGGATGGATGCACTTTTTCGGGCTTCAAATCTCTATTTACAATACCGACCATTTATTGGAGATCGGCTATAAGATAAAAATAATTAACATCTTATCTTTGTATGTTAACTTATCTTAGTAGTGCTAGTTACTACTAGAGTACCAAATCACAACTTTATAATAAACTTTATTCTAAGGAAGGGATTCCCAAACTTATCTGTCAGCCAATCCCTTTTGACCTAAAATATTTACTTGGAGTATGTCTTCTTAATTTAACATTACAAAATGTTAGAATGTTCATGGTTCTCTGATGTCGGTTAATGTCACTTAACATGTAAGTAAACAATTAAATATGACATCTTTTTTAGTAAGTGTTTTATATTAATGAATTTATTTTCACATTTTTACGATTTAATTAATTAGCTTTTCGTCAACTCGCAAACCCCTGCAGTTCTCTTGTCGGGAAAACCTCTTTTAAGAGACAAAAATGTTCTTTCAAACAGAAAGAATGATGCAGTTGGGATGCAGTTGACTATGATATCACAGATCTAAGGGCCCAATAATACGCTCACCTGGACACACAGCCTGAAGGGTGCCATGGTTGAGCTTCAGTGTGCTGGTTAGATGTCTCTGAGAGGAGCCGGTGAACAATAGGAAGAACTGAACCTCCCCCTGTTCTCCTTCACGGAGTGCCTCATCGCTAAGCTGAACTGTTAGCACACACTTGCCCTGCCACAGAAAAACAGAGAGGTTTGAAATACAAGATTATGTGCTTATGAATATTAACTGACTATACATATATGTGCAAAAAACATAATGCCAAACTGATTCAAGCCTTCACATGTTAGAAGACATTTGAATGAACCTGTTAATAATGTGCATTTCAGCCAACTTGATCATAAAAAAAAAAAAAAAAATGTACATGATTTATTAAAAGTGTACTATCTTTGCTTTTAAATGGAAGCTCTCATAAATCGTTAACCCAAGAACTCAAAACGTCAAACGCAATGAGAAATAACTGAAGTTGTGGTTGCGACAGGAAATCACACACATGTTGGTCTGCACAGATTAACACAGATAGCCGTTTGAATTTAACAGCACACGCCCTGAGGGTCTAGGTGAGATGCGTATCTCCTCCTATCACACTGTCACAGACTAATACACTGAAAAAATTGCATCTTAAAATTCAAACAACATGCACAGCAGCCAATGGAACCACCACAGCAAAGGCCCTGATAAATTTAAACTGGGATTTTATCACTTTTCCAATTAGAATCTAAATGTATTTCCTATATAAACAGGACAATTGTACATGAAAATATCACATGGAACAATGAAAATGTGAAGCATGTTTCTATTCACCAAGTATAATGACCAAAAGTGACAGTAAAGACATTCAGTATTCTTTTGAACTTTCTATTAGTCAGAGTCCTGACAAAATACATGAGTTTTTACAAAAATCATTAAGCACAACATTATTAATAATAATAAATTTTTGAGAAAAAAGTCAAGTTGCAACACTGGATGTTACCGTCGGTCGTTTAACATTTCTATTGCAAAACAGTTAACATGTATTAAATGTTTCGCTATTTACGTACATCTTACCTCACTCTCTTTCAACATTAAACTGACGCTTCAGTAAACCCTGCCTACTTTGATTTGATTGGCCATCTCAATCTTTTTTACACTGACGATCGCTGTTAGACCGCTGAGGCAGACCAAACTAAAATTGTAACTTTTAAACCTTTTTGTCATCCTAACAACATGCAGAGCGCTGCGTAATCGAGTACAGCAGAGCAGTGCAAGACTTTCAAATATTGGGGGGGACAATTTGGCCATTTCTAATTATTAGGGGGGATTTGTCTCCCTCAATGTCTATGGTGGTTACGGCCCTGCTTTAAAGATTGCAGAAGCCAATATGCCAATCTTAAAGGAACATGCCACTATTTTTGAAAATAGGCTCATTTTCCAACTCCCCTAGAGTTAAACAGTTGAGTTTCACCGTTTTTGAATCCATTCAGCTGATCTCCGGGTCTGGCGGTACCACTTTTAGCATAGCTTAGCATAGTTCATTGAATCTAATTAGACCGTTAGCATCTCGCTCAAAAATGACCAAAGAGTTTCGATATTTTTCCTATTTAAAACTTGACTCTTCTGTAGTTACATCATGTACTAAGACCGACGGAAAATTAAAAGTTGCGATTTTCTAGGCCGATATGGCTAGGAACTATACTCTCATTCCGGCGTAATGATCAAGGAAGTTTGCTGCCGTACCATGGGTGCAGCAGGCACAATGATATTACAGAGCGCCTGAAAAAAAGCTCATCTTCAGTGTATTCCATTTCAAATAGATACGATTCAGGATCTGCACCAAAGTAAATATCTTCTGAATTGTCTCTCACAAATGTCTCCATGGTTGCAAGGCACGCTCCCTGTGCAAGCAGGTGGTCACGTTGGTTATGTTGACGGAAGTTAGCCTATTTTCAGGTGCTGCATAATATCATTGCGCCTGCCCTGCTGCACCCATGGTACGGCAGCAAAGTTCCTTAATCATTACGCCGGAATGAGAGTATAGTTCCTAGCCATATCGGCCTATAAAATCGCAACTTTTCATTTTCCGTCAGTCTTAGTACACGATGCAACTACAGAAGAGTCAAGTTTTAAATAGGAAAAATATTGAAACTCTTTGGTCATTTTTGAATGAGATGCTAACGGTCTAATCAGATTCAATGAACTATGCTAAGCTATGCTAAAAGTGCTACCGCCAGACCGAGAGATCGGCTGAATGGATTCGAAAACGGTAAAACTCAACTGTTTAACTCTAGGGGAGTTGGAAAATGAGTCTATTTTCAAAAATAGTGGCGTGTTCCTTTAAGAATCTATAAAAAACTTTAAGAACTTTCTCTCCAAAACATATAAGAACATGAATCTCCAAAGAACCACAATACAATCGACTCAAGAAACCGATGAAGTGATTATGCTGAACCATTAAAGAACATTGGTTTCATGGTAAAGATCTTGCTCATCATGCGTTAAAGCGAAAGAAAGTATATATTCGAGTTTCGATGGAGCCCGTACTATGGTATGATTGACAATCAGATAGAACTGGAGAAATCTGAGCTGCATACTGACTCCTGAAATTATTTCAGGAGAGGAAAGATGTCTATGGGAATAAAGGCACAATAAGGGGTGTCACACATACTTCTGTATTCAAAACCGGCCTAATCCATCCTCTATCACTATCACCATTGTGTCCATTTATCTCAGTCTTTTGGATAATCTAATATCGTTTCAGCAGTTAATTACAGACATTAACACAAAGATAAGTGTCTTTGAACCCTGATCAGATTTCACAGCACAGGAGGGAAAACCCCTTCTCTTTGTTGACTGTACTCCGTATGTGAGATGGGCTTCTTGTGATAGTAACACAATATCCGTCATACATCCTTCCCGCTGCTCTACTCATTTTCTGTTCTTGTAAGGTGCTGACAGTCATATTCCCTGGGAAGTATTCAAACTGGGATCACCAGTCTTCCGAATGAGAATTTTATTGACTTTTCAAGATCTGTGTTGAAGACGGCTAAAAGGACAGCAGACTTTGAGGGAACTGGCGAAGCTGGACTGTTTTTTTCTGATTATATTTCACAATAATGGCTATGTTTACATGTGCACTAATAATGTGATTTTTTTTCTAATATTTAGAGTAAGGACTTAATTGCAGCAAGATGTCTACATGACACAAGCACTCCAGTTTCAATGCAATTTTCATTATTCTGATTATTATCTAAGTTTTGTGGTTATTTTTACTGCCATTATTCACATACCTAAATGCAAGGCACAAATGATGCGCTCAAATACAGTAGATGTGTTGCTGGTCAAGCTCTTCCAGTGCACAAGGATTTGTTTGCCGGTTATTTTGTATCCAGCCTCAGACTTTTTTTTTGGTAATGCACCTAAAAATGTTTCCATTTATGTGTTTTCGACTATCAATATAGTACTTAGAGTTGCAGTTAAAAGATCGCAATCTTGATTAAAACACCCACACGATCTCACTCCTAAATGACAACGATTCGCCTGTGTAACAAAGTTAAAGGCTCAGGGAAGGAGGAGGTAGGAACCGGCGAACTTTCAACGTAATTTTAATTATCAAATAAACAAACAACAAAACTAAAGTAAAATGGCAGTCCCTCACGGACGACTGCCACATATAAACATAATAAAACACAACATAAAGTCCAGGCCTGGTACTCTCGTCCTTCACTATCGTCACTCCTCCTTTTATACTTCCGGAGCTCCTCTGTGGGACTCAGGACCGGTGTGGCGCGCAGGCGACGTTCATTAGCACTCGCACCACCAGCCTCACTCCATTCCCGCGGCTCTCGGCCCCACCCTGCCTGCTACAGCTTTCAGAAACTGTCTTTTCAACCAGACAGTATCATTATTTCTGTTCTACAAATATTCAAATTATCACAGAAGTACTGGGGTAAACGTTTATAGTTCAGATATAAACACTGATGTCTACAGTAGCAATCAGAATAGAGCAAATCCTTTTGAAAGCAACTTGGCGTTTCAAATAACGATTGTATCAAGTACATCCTTACGCCACTAGGTGGTGACAAGTGAATTAAAATGTAGTTCGTTGAATCATTCATTCAAGAAATTTAACCAAAAATGCTGATTCGTTCAGTAATGAAACAAGTGAAGCAGTTATAAGTGAGTCATTGAATCATTCATTCAAGAAATTCATTCAAAAACGCTGATTCGTTCAGTAATGAAACAAGTGAAGCAGTTATAAGTGAGTCATTGAATCATTCATTGAAGAAATTCATTCAAAAATGCTGATCTGTTCAGTAATGAAACAAGCGAAGTACACTGTAAAAAATCAAAAGTTGAGAAAACTTAAAAGTTTAAGGCAACAAACTTCAGCAGATTTGAGTTCTCAACTTGTTGTATTCAGTTTATACAACAAAAAGTTGAGAAAACTAAAAATCTCCTACAAAAACAAATTGAGAAAACTCAAATCTGCTGAAGTTTGTTGCCTTAAACTTTTAAGTTTTCTCAACTTTTGATTTTTTTACAGTGTAGTTATGAGTGAGTCATTAAATCATTCATTCAAATTTTTAAAAAATAATTCAATCAAATTAATTAAACATTTTAAATAAACTGCAGCAATTAACACTTTGTCAGAATCTCTAGCAAATTACATGTTCATGTAGTGGGAGAATCGTGATCTCTATTTGAAACAAAAAAATCATGATTCTCAATTTATCCAAAATCAATTTATCAGATATTTTGTTGTAAATTTAAAAGTAATGTGTTACTTGTTACTTGAAAAAAGCAATCTGATTACGCAACAATGTATCAAAATGTATCAAAATGAAGTGAGTTTTTGGTTAAAACAAGAAAAAAAAAAAAAAAAAAAAAAAAAAAAAAACTGTGAATAGGGTCATAAAATAAATTTAATTCAAAGGAAAAACAAGATTATTTCTGTTTTTCTTACCCCATTTTTTCGTTTTAAGCTTAAACTTCTCAATTTTTATTCTTTTTTTCCAAAAACAAGACTTAATATCTAATTTTGCTTCTCAGGTAAATGTATCTCGATTTAAGAATTTTTAGATATTTGTACTAAAAACAAGATAAAATATAGAGGAAGAACATTTTTTGCAGCGTATTAAGAAGCAAAATAATGTAAGATATATCTTGTTGAAATAAAGTTTAATTTTCTTGCTGCATTTGATAGATTTTGTCTTCTTGCAAGCATAAATCTAACAAAATTTACTTAGGTTTATCTTAAAAATGAACAAATTGTCAATACGGTAAGAAGATTATTTCAAGAACACAACTAAATAGCTTTGTTATCTTACAGAATTTTGCCTCTTAAACTAAATGCATTTTGGTTTAAGTTTCTTTAGATATTTTTACTGGAAGAAAAGACAATAATTTTGACAGCGATAATTTGGAATTCTTTTAAAATTGTAAAAATGACTGAATCAATGAAAGCCTAAATTCAATCTGTTCATCATATAAAGCGATCGAGTCTCTTCAGAAAATTTGGACTAAACCGCTCGATTCATCTCTTTATGAACTTTTTGGAGAGTCAAAGTTTCAGTTTCATAGCTGTCAATGGAGAGTACAGAATTCTCCCAAATTTCATCAAAAAGATCTTCATTTGTGTTTTGAAGTTGAACGAAAGTCTTACGGGTTTGAAACGACATGAAAAGATTTTCATTTTTGAGTGAACTATCCCTTTAAGGACTTAAATACAGGACTGACAACCATATTCTGCTGCTGTGTGAACGTGGCTTATGTAAACATGTGCTAGACCAGGGGTGGGCAAACTCGGTCCTGGAGGGCCACTGTCCCTGCGGAGTTTTGCTCCAACCCTAATCAAACACACCTGAACCAGCTAATCAAGTTCTTCAGGATTACACGCATGTGAGTTTTATCAGGGTTGCAGCTAAACTCTGCAGGACTGTGGCCCTCCAGGACCGAGTTTGCCCACCCCTGTGCTAGACAGACACGTTTGACCACTGCGCTTATGTCTCGCTCAATCGTGGCATTAAACTGCTCTGCATCTCATGTTTTTGGGTTTAAAATCTCTACAACTATCTCTATAGAGCTTGTGTTATTTTTCATTACACTGCCCCACGTCTCACATTTTTCATTTTAAAAATGCGAGACACAGGCTAGTCTAATGAAAAACAATGCAAGCTCTAGAGAGACATTCTGCATTTTTAAACGAATGGCCTCTAAATCCCAAGGTATTCTTTGTTTTTTATGAGCACGCTAGGGTGCGCCGTGTGCAAGATGTAAATTGTCATCAGCATAGTATGCACACATTGTACGCACACAGCCCTTATTTGTTTCACAGTCGAAAAAGAAATAGACGGAACAACAAACAACTGGACAAGGTAGCAACAATAGATACATGCAAACAAGTACATTTTTTCAGTTATAAATTCTAGAGAGAAACAGCACAGACACTAGACATTATTTAAACTTTCTTGTGATATGATAATGCTGAAATTGCAGTGAGCTAACATTACTTTGAAATTCACATGAACACTTGTGCTTCTGTCTATCTGTGTGTGAGTGGAACAAAATTGCATCTCTATCTGTGATTTGACTGAGCACATAAAGAGGAATGAAAAATAAGCAAGATACTTACATATAATGGAGCTTGACGAGGACTAAGTTTCATGACTCTGGACACTGAAAAGATATTAAAAAAAAAAAAAACAGTGTGAGGTCAAAGCAAATTACCAGTAGATTATCAGATCAACCAGAATATTGATTCTTCTTTCGGCCCAATAATAAAAGAAGGTTTATGACTAGATAGGTTTGAGCATGAAAATACCCTCTGCAAATGTGGAACGAATTCAAATTAGCACTTCTGCTGACAGTACAGCAGCAGCTGTTTGTTAAATGGCACTTGAGGCTGAAAAAATATTCATGAGTGTGAGTCACACCTTCAGTCTCAATGACATGTTAAAATACACTGCTAATTCTCTGGCCTGTAATTAGCAGAAAAGTGATGCGTTTAAATGTTTACAGGAACACCAAGTTCATGGGTGAATCTCACGACACGTCAAGATTATGATGAAAATCAAAAGAAGGAAGTTACATTCAGAGCATTTTGAACTACAAAAAGTCAAGATGTGTTTCTGTAATCATTAGTTTGTATGTAAATGTTCATTTTCATTAACAGAATGTCTCAATAAATTAGAATGAATCTTTATGGTCCTGAAAATTGGCTTAATTTTTTTAAGTTTTTGTTTTGTTTTTTGGGGTGAAACATGGACATATTTTCTTGCAGCTTACCCTCATTGACCAAACAAACCCACAATCTGACATGCAATCCATTGGCCATCCATTCTTTTAATGCATTTTCAGTGCACACTAGTAAATAAAAGCAGCGCTGTTAGATTTAAGGAGGATCAGGTGAAAGGATAAACAGATGACTCTAATAATACCCATCCTAATCCTCTTCTCCTGTGCTCAGTTTGCTCTGCCTTCTCTCTTCATACAACCAAAAGTAATAGTGAAGTCAATGCACACACACTTTTTACCTTTAACATCTGATTCTGCAAATGCCAATCACTTTGTTTTTCTTGTTTTCAAGAAGAAAATATACATTTACTTGAGAAGTCTTGTTTTTAGAAAATACATCATGAATTAAGTTTAATTTTCTTACTGCATTGACAGTCTTGTTGTAAGCATAAATCTAAAAGCATGAACAAATTATTTGCCAATACGGTAAGAAGTTTAAAGGTAGGGTAGGCAATTTCGAAGCGCTAGCAATAGCAAGCTAGCTTTGAGAGCATAAGATCCCACTCTCCCTTCAGAGAGTCTCCAAAACACATGAACGCACACAGCCAGAGCAGAGTCTGCGAAGCGTCATGAGAGACGGTTAAATTACCTCATGTCTCAAAGCACATAACATTGCAATAATAATGAGTGTAAACAACTTGAGGATCTCTGACTTGTACCACCTGACTGCTGCAGATTCACTTCAGCATTAATAGTGTGGACACAGAAATGAATAAATCCGAGTCTGAGGACGTGAACAACGGCGGGTAGAACGTCACGCGTGGCCATCTCGTTATTATATGGTAATTACAACATGGCGTGAATGTGGCATAAGCTCGTTGTTTTAGTTCAGGAGGAACGTGATGATTGAACAAACAATTTTTGGTCCTGTGACTTTCACTAGGGATGCACCAATATGAAAATTATGGCCGATACCGATAACCAATAATTCTTTATATTTGAAAGCCGATAACCGATATATTGGTTGATAAATCTAAATCCAAATGTTATATAATTTTTGAGAGTCTGATCACCATTAAAAGCCATGTCCCAAGCACACAATTATAATGATGTTATACTATATCATTATAATTTTATGTAGCCTATATGACATATTTGCGCTGCACATGTTGCACTTAACTGTATTTTTTCTATTTTGAAGTGACTCCAATCATATTTTAAGCAAACCATCATGGCGAACAGTGCGCATCTGAAGTGTCTCAGCTGAATGAAAAATAATCCATTATTTATCGGCTTTAATATATCGGCCAAATTTTCTTATTGGGCCGATAACCATTAAAAATTAACATATATTGGCCGATACCAGTATGGTGGCCAATATATCATGCATCCCTAACTTTCACAGAAGAAATATGTACATTTTTTAATATTTAGATCACTTCTATTATTGATTGCGATCAGGATAAACAAATGAGTTTCAACCAGTACAACAAAATGTGAGAAAATGTAAGAAAAAAAAAAAAAATGTAGAAACAAACATGCATGCAAAATTATTATGAGTGGCCTTCTGAACATGAATCTAAATCTAAATATTTATGCAAATTATAAACTTGGACAAGCATTCTCTCATTTATAATACTCCAAATTCATTAATGAGGTTACGAACACAACGTTGTGAGTTAGGTGGATACAATTTTGTGAGAAGTTCTCCAATGTGTATATAAATATAAATAATCCATGCAATTATTCATTTATGAGACCCAGTAATATTGAGGAAGAAAGTTTTTGCTGTGCAGGTCAAGTGTGGTATTCTTCTCCATGAAATAAGACAGAAACACCTGGTTGAACCTGAATGCAGTAATGACCAGTGAAACTGCCTTTAAGTTGTCTAGCATTTCACTACAATACACCTGTGCTGTAAGCGGATATATACCAATACAATCTTATACCTCAAATACTTGGCAATGGAGTTCATCTACAGCCATCAGAACATCAAAGGAGAAACTGGACTTCCCACCTTGAGGTGTGGCTCTTCTGGGTTCCTTTCATAATGTTCTATTGCATAAAGTGCACAAAGAGCAATACCAGCAACAATTTAAAAGGGGAAGTTGTTTCATCACTCATAGGCACTGAAACACTTTGCTGTTCATGTGACAAGAACAAAGATCAAATATAGATTTCCTCCCAGCTGAAATGGTTACGGAAACCTCTTTTTCTGACACCTGCTTTTACATACTAATGAACAATAGCAATAGTACTGACTTTATGAGGGAGGAAGGAAATGAGTAGACCTGAGACCTGTCAAATGGAAATCTCTAGTACCAGGCAGGACTGCTTTGTTATTTTCATTTGAGAGTGACAAGGAACATGTGAATACATAGAGGAACCTTTCCCAAAATGAAGGGGTGATGTAAGACACAAAATAAAAAAAATGATGTTTGTGCCACTTAGCCACTTGTTAGCAACCACCTTTTTCAAGACGTGTAAAATGTACAAAAATCACAATTGAGGTATTACTGATAAAAAAAAAAAACATTGGCTTATTTATTGGTTTTAGGACTTATTCTTACAGCACTCTAAATATGGATATAATATGACTGATTCTTTTTAAAATCAACTGTAAACCATTAAAGGCCAAATACAACCAATAAGTGTCATTTTTAGCTTCATAAATCAGTTATAGTACATGAACTTTGTAAGCTTGAAAAAAGTAAGAATTGCGAGATATAAAGTCAGAATTGCAAGAAAAAAGTCAGAATTGCGAGATATAAAGTCAGAATTGCGAGATATAAAGTCAGAATTGCGAGATATAAAGTCAGAATTGCAGGATATAAAGTCAGAATTGCACGATATAAAGTCAGAGTTGTGAGATATAAAGTCAGAATTGCGGGATATGAACTCGCAATTGTGAGAAAAAATTCAGAATTACAAGATATAAACTCACAATTGTGAGTAAAGAAGTCAGAATTGCGAGATATAAACTATAAAAAGGTCCTTTAGACCTTTTGGTGTGCTCAAGCGCAGCTTTTTGGACAAGATGCAGCTGACGAGAGGTGACAACTTTTATAACAAGCAATTGCAACTTATATCACGCAATTCTGACTTTGTAACACGCAATTGCAAGCTTATATCCCACGATTCTGAGAAAAAAAGTCTGAATTGTGAGATAAAAAGTCTCAACTACCTTTTTTTTTTTTATATACCATGGCGGAAACAAGCTTTCATAACTAACAGATGCTATTCTGGTGAGACTTAAGCCCGGGGCACACCAAGCTGACTGTGTTGTCGCCTCTCGTCGGCTGTGTCTCGGCCAAAAAAACTGCGCTTGAACACACCAAAAGGACTAAAGGCGACTGTCAACAAGCATGTGCATTCTGTGCCTGTGTGTAAGTAAATATCTGTCTAAATCAGCAGGTATCAATAGTCTACATTCATCATTCAAAAAAGGAATCCAAAACTAGGACTGCAGATATACAAGCCGTAAACAAAGCAGTGCTTGCTTATGATTCTGAATATCAATCGCGCTGATCATTTTCTTCATTACAGATGGCTCATGTTATTATGAAAATATTTGTGCACTGGAATGCTCAGGTAAGATTATGTAAAATTAGAATAGCCTTCTGTCTGTACCATCGTGACTTCTTTGCTCGCTTTCATCACTTTCGCTTTTATTCTCTTGCATTGACTCGTTCGCTAAGCTGAACAGCCAATCAGAGTTCTCTCACTGACACAGATTCAACATGCTGAATCAACCCAAAAACCCCCGACAGTGTCCAACTAGAGCCAAAGGTGTGGAACACGCTGACAAAACTAAGCCGACTGATGCTCAAAAATGGGTCGACATTGCCCGACGTCCGACCGTCAGCTTGGCTCTTTTGGCTCAGTTTACACCTGGTGATTGGTACACCAATCACTCAAAACACATTCTGTAGTAGTTGAAAACCGCGACCACATTGGATTTGTAGTCTGTACGCTAATGCGTCCTGCAAAAGGGTATTAAATTTTGCCTTAGGAGAAAATAATTTTCCAATTGAAAATCTGGAAAAGCACATAAGTATAAATGATGCACAATTTTTAATCACAAAATCAGAGACCCGCTCCTCCAAATCACATCTTAAGTGGTCAGAAAGCATTTGAGATGATACAAGTTGGTGTAAGGCATCTCCTCTGACTGACCACCAATGGACAATGATAATACCAAATGTAAACAGGGTTAAAGATCTGTACTGATCACTGAAACAATGTACCTGTAGCTAGGCTCGAACCCTTAAAGGGGCAATTCATGACCAACCACCAGGTTCATATATACTGCACATTTCTGATGCATCTGATGTATGGTAGTATTAAGTTTTTTGTTTAAAGAAATTAATAATTTCATTTAGCAAGGATGCATTAAATTGATCAAAAGTGAGAGTAAAGACATTTATGTTACAAAAGATTTTTGATTTCAATAAGAGAATTATTTCAAAAACATCTTACCAAGCTTAAACTTTTGAATTGACCTTGTACTGCAGAGAATAAAAGTTAAATCTCAAGCTTGAGCACTAGAGAATTACTGAGAAAAACCTATCAGCATGTTTCACCCTCGAGCGAAGGACTTGATCGCATGATGATCCACGAGGACCCTGCAATTAATGTCTTTAAGGCCTTTTGGAATTACAAGCGACTGCAAAATGACAAATTATAATAATTTGATCTAACCTAATAATCGGGGCAGCTTATCTGAATTATGAGATAATTATTATGTGTCAAGACTTTGAATGAAGATTATGGGGCCTTTGATTTTGCATAAACCTCGGAGTGATCAGCATTGTGCAATTTTCTCTGGACTTTTGTGCAGCAGATAAAGCACAGTCAGTGTTTAAAACAGGCAATAACATGCTCAGGTACTTGGTAGTGTAGAAATAATCAGGTCTGCATTAGTGCCTCAGGTGTGAAGATTTAATTAGCAGAAGTCTAAAATGTGGCTGAAGTAGCAGCTGCTTTTGTTTTGCTTTTTACTCTTTTTTTTCCCCCTTCCTAAGTGACAGAACAAACCCCTAATCTACTCACATTTGTATAGCGCTTTTCACAATACATATCGTTTCAAAGCAGCTTTACTCTATATTGAAATTGATTTCCATATGAAATAAGCCTGTCTTTTCTAAACAAAGCAGAGAAATTATGCACACACGATACAAAAGACCACACTATACAAAGTGTACAAGTCCAAATAGAATTCTAGATAGTTAGATCAATATAAAATATTATAAATACTAGTGGATTCTGATAATATCAGACAGTGGTTCTCAGTTGGTGCACTCAAAAAAATTATGGGTTAAAAACAGCCCAAGTTGGGTTGAAAATGTCAAACCCAGCAATTGGGTTAAATGTTTGCCCAACATGCTGGGTAGTTTTACTTAACTCAACTATTGATTAAAAATTGCTGTATTGCTTTGCTTTCTAAAAATGAACCCAAAATATGTTGGAAATAAACATTTATTAATAAGTTTAATAAATGAACATTTATTAATAAGTTTAATGAATAATAATTAAACAATAAACATTTATTAAATTGCGTATTAATAACAGTTCACATTTTGATTATTATTGTTGCCTCTAGTAATTATGTGTCTGATTTGTAATTTTTTTTTAAAACTATTTTGGATTAATTTTAAGCCAGCCATACAGTAATTTTTAAACAATATATGAGTTAAATAAAACTACCCAGCAGGTTGATCAAACATTTCACCCAACGCTGGGTTAAAACAACCCAATCAAAAATGGGTTGCAAGTTTGACCTGCATATTTTGTAGACAACTGGGAAAATAAAGCTAAATGCAAATAATTGAATACAACAATATCTTCGTAATAATAGCATATTATTGGTGGAAAAGAGTTGGCAAACGATCCAGTGCGTATCTGTGTTTGTGCTCTGGAGAGCATCAAATGATTTAATGTTTTCGCTTCGGTGAGCAATGCGGCTGTGCGCGACTCCGTCTAAGTGGTTTAATGTACTTGCATCTCAAAATGAATTTATGACGCAAAATTAATGTAAACACAGCCAGTTTTGTCTTAAGGGATTAAATGGACAGGACAAACCGTATTACTTATATTTAAAAAGAGATCCGTGCGCGAATGAAACTTAAATCTCCCGCTGTCTATGATGTAAAGACAGTAAAGATGAGAAAGAAAACGTTCAGATAATCTTAAATACTGAAAGCACTCTTTGTTTATTGCTTGTAATAGGTTTCATTGCTCCTCTTTATTATTTGCTACTTGCTTGTATGTTTTGAAGTTATATTAGTTTAAAATTCTTAACATACAACTGTTTTAATTTTTTTCACTTATTTTAAAAAGTAGGCCTACTTATAATAACTTATGTAAGGATAAGTGAATTTAAGGATTTTAAGGTTAAGTTGGTAAACTAATTAATGAATAAGAAAAAAAAAAGTAGATAAAGAATCGTTTTGGAATCGGATCGGATCGTGAGGTGACTAAAGATTCCCACCCCTACCAAGTACGGTCTTCCATACTCTGAATTTGTGCTCTGCATTTTACATAAGTGCACACACACCGTGAACACACACCCGGAGCAGTGGGCTTTTTTGGACTGAACTCCAAGTGCTATGCGGTGCCCGGTGCTCAAGGGCACCTCAGTTGTGGGTAATGAGAGTGGAAGAGAACGCTGTTCATTCACTCCCCCCACAACATTTCCTGCCAGTACTGACTCGAAACCACAACCTTCGGATTACAAGTCCAACTCTCTAACCATTAGGCCACAACTGCCCCCTGTCTAGGCGATATATAATAATATAATATTTAGAATCTGAATAAAACTTTTTTTCCTATTGCCACATACACACTTCAATACATAGGCCCATCCACTTATAAACACTCTCGAAATTGTGATGACTGACACAGTGATAATTGTAGGCTATTGCAAAGGATGAGAAATACCCTCAATAATTTCAGAAGCACCCTCCGTGATTTGATTCTGGAACCAGGCCTAGTCTAAACATAGGATTTTGGTGCATCAGGTAAGGCAACTGTTATTTATGATTTGTATCGGCTGCCATGCAAAATCACGCATACAGTATGCTTTCTCTTCTGTTAAAATTAACAGTGTGTGAATGTAGACGCTTTAATAAATAATTTATCTGGAGCTTTAATGCTGGGGCGTGTAGGTTGTTGCAAGCAACATGTAACTTGAAACTATTTCATGGAAATCTATAACTTAATTAAAATAACTATAAAGTCATCAGTCCCCTGATTTCATACTTCATAGAGCCACCTTTTGCTTTAATTACAGCCATTAATCTTTTTGGATATGTCTGTACTAGCTTTGCACACCTAGATTGGGGAATATTTGCCCATTCTTCCTTGCAGAATTGCTCAAGTTCAGTCAAATTCTGTGGTGAGTGGCAATGGACTTCTCTCTTCAAGTCCATCCACAGATTAGATTAGAACATATAGCGCTGAAAGAAAGAAGCCTTTCCGGAAAAAGCCTTGTTTGCGCTATGCAAAAACACACCTGGAAGACTCTGATGCCATCTGCCAAAAGGTGCCATGGTCTGAACTCCAAGCGCTATGTTTGGCGAAAAGAAAACACGGCACACCACCCAAAACACACCATACCTACTGTGAAGCATGGTGGTGGCAGCGTTATGTTGTGGGGGTGTTTCTCTTCAGCGGGGACTGGGCGATTGGTCAGGATTCAAGGGAAAATGGATGCTGCCAAGTACATCCAAATTCTTGAGGAAAACCTGCGTCCCTCTGCTAGACAGCTTCCAACAAGACAATGATCCTAAACATACCACCAAAAGAACAGCGCAATGGCTTAAGGATAGGAAGGTGAATGTCCTTGAGTGGCCAAGTCAAAGCCCTGACTTAAATCCGATAGCAAATCTGTGGATGGACTTGAAGGGAGAAGTCCATTGCCGCTCACCACAGAATTTGACTGAACTTGAGCAATTCTGCAAGGAAGAATGGGCAAATATTCCCCAAACTAGGTGTGCAAAGCTAGTACAGACATATCCAAAAAGATTAATGGCTGTAATTAAAGCAAAAGGTGGCTTGATGAAGTATTATATCAGGGGACTGATGACTTTTCCAACCCTGTTGTTCTAGTTTTTCTATTTTTAATAGAATGTTTTAAAATGTTATTTTCACTTTGATGATGAGGGTTATAATGTGTACATACATACAGCTAAAAAAAAAGAATATTTATTTTATTTTCTGTAAAAAGTAATACGCTATTATCTACTCCATAAATTTTGGCAACAGATTACAAGCAATATTATCTATTAAAATAGAATTGAGTTAGAATTCATCAAATTAATTCCTTAAATGTCAACCATTTAAAACAAGTAAAATTTAAACAAAAATATCTGAATAACAGACAGTGTCAAAGATGAACTAAGAACTCTTTATTTTTTATTGCCAACATTGAAGAAACCTGATGATAACAAGCAGAATCACTGAAGGAAAGAGAGGTTTAGATGTTTAAATGTTTGGTCACTATTATGGTTATCAGTGTTTCATTTAATTGGGCAGTTTGACTCTTCGCTTTTTATGTCAGTTTGTGGTTTTTGTAACGTGTTTGCTAACTTTACACATTTTAAATGGTTGACTTTTAAGGAATTAATTTGATTAATTCTAACTCTATTCTTATATGTTGAATTTAATTAATAATATTGCTTGTAATCTGTTGCTACAATTTTATTGAGTAGATATAGCGTATTACTTTTTACAGTGTAATGTGACAAAAGGTAAAGATTTTCAGAGTATGATGACTTTCTATAGGCACTGTAAATAGGTTTAGGATGTGTGTAGGATATACCTTTGTTGGTTTTAGGCATTATTTAGAATGATACAACTAAGGAAGCACTGAAACATACATCATATGACCAAGTTTAATGCAGTCCCTTGCCAATTGTGTGATCATACAATTTTGAAAACTGTACGACATCAGGTAAATACCACTGTTTTTGTTGTGGTGTGACAGTGTTCAAGCACATGGAACAACAACACTCAATAGTGACATGTGATACTGGTGTCCCTTACTGACATCTGATCATGACGGTACTGTCGGGCAAGGCAGAGCCTGCTTCGCTTTTACATCCTATTAGAAAACACTTGGCAAAATCAGTCTTTATACTCAGCTTAACTAAATAAAATAAAAATATCAAAGATTTGTCAATATCATGTCAACAATAATCCTGAGTCATGAACACAAACTGTCCTTCTGGGTGTGGAAACTGAGTGTTATTAAATGTCATTTGAAACATAAAGCTTCTTTTATTACTCTGACCTGAAAAGACCACACCTTCTGATCAATGCACGTTTTGAAGTGGTTCCTGATGTACTGCAGTTCAAAAGCTGCTCTGAATTTGTAACTGTTTATAGTCTATCTCCAGAGAGCCGCATTAGTAATGCTTGAGTGACTGAGTGAGCGTTTATGTGTGTGTTTTGGGGGAGGGTCACAACTGAAAGGTGTGGAGGTGGAGCTTGATGTTTAACTACTTGGTTTGTTTGAATTTCCATAGCGACAATGATTGACACTTCAAAGCGTGAGGGCCACCATTCTATCCAAGTTTTACGGCTGGAAAACCACAGCATATTTATCTCTAAAATATCAATCTAACCACTGAAAACTATCTGTTTGAATCAGATCTCTACCTGCCAAGACAAGTACCACTATTATTCCTTATATACTATCATTCAAAAGTTTGGGGTCAGTACGTTTTTTTTAAAGGGGAACTATTATGCAAAATAATATGAATACAGATGTGTGTCGGCACTGCAGTGTAAACAACCAGTCTATAATTGTAAAAATCCATGCAATCCTTTTTTTATAGTAATCCCCATAAATCATAAAGTCTCTTCTAACCCACGGTTTCACGACTGGTGACGATCTGCCCTATTAGCATAGATCCCACCTTGAGTGAGCCGCAGCAGTCCGTCATTTCTGTTTACTCGCTGTAGCAGTTGGAGATATACAATGTCTATGCAAAAAAAATTACAAATGTTCTGTTATTGGATGCATTAATAAACAAATCTCCAGAGACTCCCAGCATCTGAGCCACTGAAGACAGCGTAGTTGAATTTCATATACGAAGGAAATGTGCCGAAGTAAGTGTTACATATTTGTGCAAATCATTTTACGCCGGACTGCTTCACAAACGAGGGTCAGTTCAATGCTGGATTTGCACAAAAGATTAACATGACGACACATGCTAGTCGATGAGTTGAATCAACTCCACAGCAACTACATAAATTTATCCACTAACCATTCAGAAACGTTAAGATGCATTCTAAAGGTGCGTTCACACCAGACGCGAATGAAGCGTAAAGCGCGAGTGATTTACATGTTAAGTCAATGCAAAGACACGATAGACATCCTGTGGCGCAAACTGAGCGTTTCGGGCGTTTGATGCGAGTTGAAAAATCTGAACTTTGGCGAATATTCGCGCCGCGGTAACCAATCAGGAGCTTGCTCTAGTAGTGACGTGATTACGACGTAGCGAGCGGAGGCAGAAATCTGAAACAGCAATGGAGGACAAAATCATTGTTGCTGTATGTGGATACCCGGAGCTGTACGACACATCTTCGTACTTTTATAGAAACAGGAATAAAAAGGATCTTGCTTGGAAGAAAGTGAGTGAGGAGGTCAGACAATCTGGTAAGTTGTAAAAAATGCTCTTTACTCAATTTGAGCTATATATTATATATTTATATATTTATATTGAGACTACAAGCTAGCTAAAGCCGGCAAATTGAGCTTATTCGCCGTATTTTACAACTACTTTCCCCTCCCATGAAGTGAATTTGCGTCTGTTGTGAAGCGAATTTCACACGCGAATGAAGCGAGTAAACCCAAAATGTTCAAGCGTCCAACTATGTATTCGCGCAAGTCGCGTCTGGTGTGAACGCCCCATAAAAGTTGTAACTTCTTCCTGAGTCTCTCCATCAGTGTCCAACTCCGGTTTGAACAAAGTAAGGCTGAACACCGTTACTGACAATCCTCATTTTGGCTGCGTGAGATTCTCCAGTTTTGTTGTTGTTGAGTATCCGAAGCACAAGCTGTTAAAGCTCCGCCCTCTTCTGTAAAGGGGGCTCAGAGCAGCAGCTCATTTGCATTGAAAGGGACACACACAAAAACAGCGAATTTTTGCTCACACCCAAATAGGGGCAAATTTGACAAGCTATAATAAATGATCTGTGGGGTATTTTGAGCTGTGCCTTCACAAACACATTCTGGAGACACCAGAAACTTCTATTACATCTTGTGAAAAGGGGCATAATAGGTCCCCTTTAAGGAAATGTGTAATTTCATTCAGCAATGATGCATTAAATTGATCAAAATCTTTTGAACTTTCTATTAATCAAAGAATCCTGAAAAAAGTTTCCTCAAAAATATTAAGCAGCACAACTGTTTTCAACATTGATAATCAGAACTGTTCCTTAAGCACCAAATCAGCCTATCAGAATGATTTCTGAAGGGTCACGTGACACTGAAGACTGGAGTAATGATGCTGATGAAAAAAGTTGCCATCACAGGAATAAATTACATTTTAAAATATATATTCAAGTATAAAACAGTTATATCATAATAATATTTCACAAATTTTATCAGAGTCTGATCAAATAAACGCAGCATTGGTGAGCATGGAAGACACTTCTTTCAAAAACATTAAAATGTCTAACTGACCCCAAACTTTTGAACAGTAGAGTATAATAATATACTAGTTCTAGCCTGTTGGCTCCCTTTGTGCTTCATGTGACACATGACAGTATGATGTAACTTTAAAGATCAGCTAAAAACCTAAAAACTACTGACAAACACATTTAAAAGAAATTCTAAATTCATTGCTTCTAAAACCGTGTCTGCTGCCAAAGCTCAGTTTGCTCTTTCATTGGCTCAGAACTCATGCCACAGGTTTTTAATACATATATTTTATATGCATTTCTCACATTTTAACAAACTCCTTGGATGACATCTTACCTCAGGTCTTGAGAACTCCAAGCTGAGTCCAGCAGAGCTCATAGATCCATTATTATTTTAGAATATTACGCGAATCAAACGTACCAAAAAGCACACCTGAATCTTCATGCAACTCCAGTGCATGGCAGGTTAGGTCACAGCGCTGATTACTGCGAGCTAAATGCGGCTTTGTGTTTGGCAGCAGATAAGAGGCGTGTGATGTCATGGGTGGGGGAGGACAAGGAGGTTGTGGCTCAGGTGTCTGTTTCCAAGAGCACTTGAGTAACAGAGGCCACTGATGTTCGCTGTGCCGTCTGATGCCTGCGTCTGGTTAATGTTCTCCTACCTGATGCTCTCAAAAACTGCTGTTTGTTCCTGCTGCTTTACTCCCTGAGGGAACGGTCACCCTTTTCATGGGGCAATATTTACCTGTATTTCCTTACTGATGTCACATTGTAAAAACTGAAAGAGGAAACCATGCCAAGAAGAAACACTAAATACAACAAACATAACTAATTGATATAAATGATTGATTGGTCAGCCCACTAGAGATTGAGAAATAACTATAATCTTTAAAGAGCAGGTTTAACGTTGAGTGCATTAGTTGTTAGACTTGAATGAAACGTATTAAGCTCCAATTAAAGCAATTATCATATGATATTACAACACATGAGCATAAATAAATAAGTAAATAAATAGATATATACTAGCTAGATATTTTTGTGTTGTACTGAAAGCTTTTAACATATATTTAAAAAGAATATAGAGAACAAAACACAAGAAAAACTGATGAAATGTGGAACTTATATGTTACACAACTGCTTAAATTTTGAAGTAAAGCACAATACAGTGGCTAGTCATTTATTAAATAAATAAACATACAAACAAGCTAAGTAACTGACTAACTTCTTTCAAACGCAAGCCTAAGTTTTAGATATTGCTGTATTAAAGAGCATTAAAAACTAAATTAAGCTAGAAAAAAATAACAATGAAACACAAAGAAAAACTGATTCAATCTGTAGAGCTGAATTCAGGTTGATTGGGACACTTTTTGCCATTGAGATGACTGAAAAGTGTCCCAATCAACCTGAATTCACCCTATACTGTGTTTAAATACTATGGTCGGTTTGTGCACCTGTTGACTACTTAACGAGATTCAAGTCAAATGTAATTTCCTTATATTTAATAAGCCGCTTTAACCGTAAACACGTGAGAACATGAAACCTGTTTTGTTTTTTGACGTGTTAATAGCATAGCACGTCTGTATTAATACACGTCAGGTGTATCCATAAGTTATAACCAAACAAAAGCTGTCAATCACATTCACACGTCTCTATATTTCTCCAAGTACGCATGAAATAAACCACTTACCTCTAAATAAACACGTCTACCGCCGTAGTTTCCCTTTTGGACGCATGAGGGTACAAATAAACTGGAAACAGGTCAGATGAAATCCATGTTTCATGATACTCTTTGAAGAAACAAATCAACCGTGATCTTTAACCAGTGGGAGGTAAATGTTGATGACCAAAAACTTTCCTATCAGTTTTTTTTTTTTTTGGTGGCCCAGAAATCCAAATCTACCATTGGAGAGCATTGAAATCTTAGGGTCGTTTTATTTCCTTATTACAGACATATGTACACTAAAAGTTTAATCATTTATATCTGGTATTTATAAGGAATATTACCTGACAATCAAAAAGAACTACGCCACAGTAATCTCTATAAAATTGTCACCAAAAAAACACATTATTCTGTAATCGCAAACGAATATGATTGGTCCATCTTTACCAGCGCTGAAAAAAGTAATACGAATCAGGTGACAACACTGTCTATGGACTGCTCAGCAACGGTCTGAATAATAATTTACACATGAGTAATGAGACTGAGAAACATTTATACACATTGAATTTAAAATACATAGTTACTAGTTTAAATAGAAAAATTATTATTTAGACCCATCGTAACTTGACAACCTACGGGATGTCTAAGCCACGCCCTTCTAATGTCCCTCGTGAATAAAACCAAATATCAGTTTGATGAGCGTCTCCACCAGAGACATTTCTGGAGTTTAGTTTATAATACAGGGTAAATTAAGACTATATTACTGATATTACTGCCCGCACAATCTACTTTTTTTGTTTAAGGATGTTAAAATTAATATTTTCAACAGGATTTGTCATCAGCAGGTGTTTTTTAGTTTGTTGTTCCGCCCCCTATTGGTAGGTAAATAGACTGCATTTCAAAAACTCGAGTTCTTTTTAAAACAAAAGTGAGAAAACAGTCGGTCATATTGACAAAACAAAGTGTGTTATAAAGAATATTCTTCTAATTATATGAGCATTCTGTTAATGTTAATAATGTTGCCTATGGGTTTTTCAAACCAGAGGGTATTTTGAATAAAATTTTGAGAGCTTTTATTAGGGTAATTAATTTTATTTATTTATTGTTTTTACAAAAATGCATTGTAGGGCTTACAAAATGAATGTGTGCACTTAAAATATTAATGAAATATGTTTAAGAAATCTTGCACTGACATTCACTTAATGTAGTTATTTTACTGTCCTTTCAAAAATCAAGACATTAATTCTATTATTTTATATTTTTTATTATTCTGATAATTTTTAACATGTATAAAAAAGAAAATAAATATTTTCCAAATAATATTTTAACCATATGTTTTAGTAAACTGACAATGGAAGAGCAAAATATTTAATTTTGGAAGCAATTATTTGATTTAATTAATAATATTACATTTAATATTTTCTCATTCTGTATGGATTTTTACACATAAAAATATAAAACTGCCTTTGTATTTATCAACAAGGTTGTATTTGGGGGTCTTTAGCATCAAAAAGTTTATCAAAACATATTCAAAATATCCATCGGTTCTTCTTGCATTGGAACAATGAAGGTCCAGATGAAAGTGTGATACAGTAGAGATGTGCCTACTGCTACATCTGACATTATTAACCCCTTTTGAAAACAAATAATATTTCCAAAACACATTATTTGCATATTTATTGTGAAGCACTGCTTGTGTGTGTTGTGAATGGAAGTTCAAGGGTCTCTGAATAATGAGCTTCATGATCCTCAATGAACTGTGTCTTCTTCAGAAAGCCCCAGGCCTCCATTCTCTCCCCCAGCAGAGTTCTGGTGTTAGATAAATAAGGAAAAAGTACAAGAAAAGACTCTTCTCTCTCTATGTCATGCTGAGCTGCACTTGAACACATTTACGATAGCCGGAGTAGAGGAAAACGTGAGGTGAATTTCAATATGCCATCTGTAATCCGATGTTCCCAGTCTGCCACCAATGAAGAGAGATGGGAAACAAGCTTGGCACAATGAAGTACATTGCCAGTTTTGTCCCGTCACAAAAGCTGTTTTGTACGTTGAAGGATTTGCTGGAGGAGGAGGAGGCTAGCAGTGACAGGGTGGGCTGTCAGACACTGGCCAGATATGTCAAAGTTGATTCATGCTAAGTTGGGAAGTTTGTGGATGTCATTGTGTTTTCCTCTTCCTCTTCTGGGGATTTTAAAAGAAATTCAAGGTTATAAAAAAGGCCTGATTTCACAGACAGGGCTTAGATTAAGCCAGGATTAGGCCTTCGTTAAATTAGGACGTTTAAAGGTAGGCAAGGCAAATTGTTTTATAAACACTTTTTGTTATACTGGTTGAAACTCTCTTCACATCCTGAAAGCAATCAATAATATAAGTGGTCTAAATATTAAAATACATCTACGTAAATTTTCTGTGGAAGTCTCAGGACCAAAAAATGTTTGTCCAGTCATTGCATTCGGGCCTGTCAACATGTATTTTCATACCTCCCCTATGCAGAGTAGACAGAGACAGTCACAGAGCGCCACAAACAAACAGGAGCTGCCTTTTACAGTTCCTCCTGAACCAAAACAACAAGCTTATGCTGCGTTGAAGACATGTCATAACCGTAATTACATGATGGCAACCCGTGACATTCTACCCAGAGCTGTTTACGGAACTGTCCCCCTCAATGTCTATGGTGGTGTCTACGGCCCTGCTATAACCAGCAGGTGGCGCCAGAGTAGCAGCCATTTCCTCTAATCGTTTTTCACCTATAGTTTCGTTTTTGACTAAATATTAAACATTATAAAATAACTAGGTTTAAAAATACATTTTGTCAGTGTGAAGTGTGAAGTACTCACAAAATCTTACAAAAAACAATAACTTTTCTTGTGAATGAATTACACAGAAAGCGAGCACCGCTCTTTCCCTTTGTAATCACTGAAGCTGTCAGTCAGTGCAGCGCAACATCAATAATTTCAGCACACTTGTGAAAACACAATTTATTTAATGAATCAAACTAAAGTGCACAATAAATATTTAATTTTTGACGCTTTTTTTCACACGAAAGTGTAAAAACTGATGGTCGAATTGAATTTAGCTGAGGAGGAACACTGAGGTACATCTTTATTTATTTATTGTCTTACATTTGAATAACTAAATTAATGCTATGCCTGACTATTTAAGTGACTATATTCTGATGATAAACTAAGTATTACACTACTGATGCTCAACACACCAGCAAATGACATCTCACACGGCATATGTGAAAGAGCAATAGCACGTGCTGCTTCTGCAACACATAAGTACTGCAACACGCACTGCAAACAGAGTATGTGTGAAACAGGCGTCAGACTCTGCTGTGCGCGTTCATGTGTTTTGGAGGAGGCGTGGCTTTGGAGGCGCTCTGAAGGGAGGGTGGGATCTCATGCTTTCAAAGCTAGCTATTGCTAGCCGCTCTGAAATTGCCTAATGCCTACCCTACCTTTAAATCGGTTTATAAACGTGAATTAGAAAAAGAAATAAAAAAAAGAAAAAATGGTATGCACCTTGAGACAAAACAATGGCACTGACATATTTTAAGAAAGTTGTTTTCAGTTAAAACATGCAAATGTTAAGATAAAGCATGAGTCTAATTTGTTTTGGCTCTCTGCTCAATATCTATATTCTGTGATATCCCTCTTTTTTGAAAATTATGCTTTGATCTTTTTAACATAATGTGAACATTTATCAGTTTAATTAATTAATTTATTTATGTTATTGGGGTCTGTAAGTCTGTAAGTCTCTTATGCTCACCAAGGCAGCATTTATTAGATCAAAAATATAGTAAAACAGTAATATTTTATAAAAATTATTACAATTTAAAATTTACATTTCAATATATTTTAAAATGTATTTTATTATATTCCATTACTCCAGTCTTCAGTGTCACATGATCCTTCAGAAATCATTCTAATATGCTGATTTGGCACTCAGGAATCATTTATTATTATTATTATTATTATTATTATTATCAATGTTGAAAACAGATGTGCAGCTTAATATTTTTGTGGAAACTGTGATTCATTATTTTCAGGCTGTATAATGCACACAATATTCAATAAATAGTAAGCTAATATTCCATTCCTTAGTTGCTATTTTTCTTCCACAAAGAAACACTAGATGGCGACTTTATCTTTCACTGTGGAGTAGATTTGAGGATAAAGTCAATTTCACAACGCTTTCTTATTCTGATGAACAGATACAAAATAAGAACTTAACTATCAGTGGCATTTCAATGCCACATATTTATTATCTAAAGAAAATCATTATCTAAAGAAATCAAATACTTATTACGTATTGAGAGGCTTTCATGTCTGTCAGTCAGGTGATCTGAACTGCGGTCACGCTCCAATCAGCTTTGAAGGTTTTGATAGGCTCAGATTGGTTGTGTGTGCTTTACTGTCTTTCCTTCCCACCTCTGTTCCCTTTAATACTGTGGGATTACACTTGCAGACCTCTGGCCTTTGGAAAACAAGACAGAGTAAGACTGACCGAGTATATCTGACACCAACACAAACAGTCAGATGTTCTGTCATTCAGTGGAAGGTATTTTTTCCTAATTCCTGACATAATTTACATACAGTTAATTATTATATTAATATAATAAATTACTTAAATTCAGTCATGTTATGCACAACATACGTACGTGTTTGGGCTCATGTAGCTAGCGAACAGTTGGCTCATGCAGGGGTTATATTCAATGACATAGCAAAATTATGGATTGATTTGTCAAGACAGGACATTAAATGTGGTGTATTAAGTGGTCTGCCACCTGTCAAGGTTTGAGAACAACGGTGTTAAACCAATGATTTGTGCAGGTGAAGCTAGTTTTACAGTAGATCAGGGTACAGCTGCCCACTTGGGGAGTTTAGATGAATTAGAGGGAGGGGAAAGTAAAGAGGCGGAGCGAGCGGAGAAAACACAAGGAATATGTGATCTAAATATAGCCAATGGTTCTGTTGGGGTGGAGCTAATCCTCTTTGCAGCAGAATTACTGGCTGAGGGATTAGGCAGCTTTACTGTGTGCAAGACATCTACCCTCTATAATACCGTCCCATAGCAGGCCGTACAAACTAACTCTGAGCGTGGCTGGTGTTGTGCCAAATTTCGACCCCCTGTCAAATTATCGACCCTGTTAAAGTCGCTACCTGATTGCCTAATCCTAACCCCACCCCTAATCCTAACCCCTCCCCCACACCTACTCCTAAACCTACCAATACTAGGGGGGTAATAATCTGGCGGGGGAGTTGAAATTCGGCACAACACCAGAAATGAGCGTTTTACTTCAGCTAGTTAAGCCGTAATGTGTGGTTGATGTCAGTTTGAGAAGGAAATTATATCAGCATCCCGTCTGTGTGTTTTGAAAGAACATGTTAAAATCACCAAAATTGACCATTCTTTTTTTTTTTCTTTTGGAATATTGTCATATTTATTATAAATGATTTATTTGTGCACATCATTATTTTTTTTAATTCATGCACCATCGTAATCTTTAATCAAAATAACTTTCTCTCCCACTAGCAACATCTCTTCTCTGATGATGTGTTTACTGGCTTGAGGGCGGGGCAACCTGTCACTCACGTGAGATCAACCAATAGCAAACCACAACCATCCAATCAATTCCCCATGGACAAAATCAAGTCCCGCCCTACATTTTTTCCTGTTCGAGAAGCCAGGATATACTGGCTAGGGAACTTCTGCAACTTCTGTTTAATGAAAATAAAGTTTTGAAAGATATTGCACTTTGTGGCAAGCAAACATTTGGCCATTTAATCTGTGCTTTATATAAATGAATGAGTTAAAACATATTCAATGGGGTCATCTTTTCTCATTCAGTAACTTCTCAGTGATTATTTAGTGTAGGTAAAATCATTATGTATCATAACAGGAACACATCTGATTTGTTCTATTGTTGCAGCATGTCTTCATTACACTGGATGTGGACTCTACCATTTGGTCTGGCAGCATCAAGCGTAGGGAGATTCCATCTGGATGAGCCGGAGTCGACCCATAATCCCCTGGTCTGCCCAACAGACTCCTGTTAAGGTGACATGTAGGACTTGCCTTCTGAAACTCTGCCAGGATTTTTCTTTGGATTTTTTTATGATTTATATCGAACGCCATAATACATAAAGGAATATTTTTTGCGGTAAGTTAACTTCATTTCGTTTCATTTGAATGTTAAGGTTATTTTGCTTTCAGTGCCATTGCTTTTAAATTATGCCTGATAGAGGACGGCATTTGGTGAATGCTTTACATTCAACTTTAAATGTCTATAATCCTCCAAAAAAATCACAGATCACAATATTTGACTTCGGCCGTTTCGATCACAACTGTGAAATGATAACCATAAGCAGAGATCAGATTTACACTTTGAAAGTGACATACTAGTATTTTGCAGATCTATAAAGCTGATGGAAAAGCTCCATCCTACATCATGACATGTTGCCTTTCATTATGTACAATAGATTTGTTTATTGACTTTTAGCCATTGACATTTTTTTGACCTATGTGTCCTCCAATGAGGTTATAATTATAAAAAGACAACAGCTCTAAAATGAAAATAACTACTGAAAAATATATATATTTTTTCCATTACATTTTGCAATCTGTATACCATTATATATCATAACATTTTGTAATTATTTTCTAAAAAATAAAAAGAGAAAAGAAAAAGAAATATGATCCAAATGTAAAAGTTGAGTGATTTTTAGTAATGTGAATCTAGAAAATAAGGGAAAATTATTAAACTTAAGATGTTTTACAAAGGTTTTTAAGTATTATTTAAATATTTAATAAACATCAATGGCAAATAATGACCACAAACAATTCAAATGTCCGAACATATCCGAATTATTATAAAGAAAGTATGTTGATACAAGGATAAAGGTGCATGATTGCCATTATCTAGAGGCTTCTCTATAGTTTTACAGGTGACATGCTTAAGCAAACGTGCCCTTCAGACTTGCCCTCCATTAGCTACCATCTCCTCCCGGTGACATCACTAAAGACCCGCCCACACCATGTGCACTTTCAGCCATATATGGATATATCACCTGACAGAAAGATGAATTTAAAGTGCCCCTATTATGCTATTTTAAAGGCTGTTAATTTTGTTTAGGAGGTCTCCTACAACAGGTTTACATGCATCAAAGATCAAAAAACACTTTTCTCATAATATACATCGCACATGACCACATTTTTCAGTGATTCTCAAATGACTCATCCGATGAATCAGTCTCTCTAAATCCCGCCTTTCCGCAAGCCTGCTCTGCTCTGATTGGCCAGATGGCCCAGTCTGTTTTGATTGGTTACAGCGCCTGTCGTGAAGGTTCTCTATAAATAACTAATTATTGCTTTCAGTTTAGCTTTCGGACATCAGACCATAATATGCTGTAATGTTGGTTCATATTTTAAATGAAATTTGAAGTTTTTGTATATATTATTAGTTGTAGTTTTAGATGAAGAATAGCATGTCACACTTTAGGAAACTTGTCACTGCTTACTTTCATGTCATCTACTCATAAATATTTTAATAAAGTGCTAGGACATGTATGTGCATACTAGCATAATGTGTTTTATATGAACATTGAAACATTAGAAAATACATGTAGAACATTGTAAATGGATGAATATCATGATCTAATCCCATAACAGTCCCTACAGACTTAATGCATTTGCTAGAACGTTTGTTTTAGCTTATTTGGTCACAGTACAAGTCTGAAGTTACATAATGCCCATCTGGGACCGTCAGATCACGATGACAGGTCGAGACAGGATACTCAGTGAATGTAGATGTATTCACTCAGTAATCTCTTTTCAAATGCTTTGGGCAAGGGACAATTGTCGGTGTTTATGGATGAATGGTTTGTTTTTACTGTATTGGGAAAAAAAAACATACATTTTCTTTGCAAACTGGCACAATTTGTGGATCTATTTTGCTCTTATATATTATATTCCTAACATTTGATAATTTCATCAAGAGACATGTTCATCACACTCCAAATTTAATCTGGCCTTCTGGGAATGAATAAATTCATCTGGATTTAAGCTGGATTAAATCATAGCTCTCACTTGGAAAGCAGGAGAAAATATGGCACATGTCAGGACACAAGAAAAGCAGTCTGTCTTTATAGTACTTAAACATTTTGATATGGTCACATTTTGGTCCATATAGCTAAACAGACACACACAGGAACATATGTGCATGGCCATTAAAGCTGCCTCATTTTCATATTCATAATATCCGTATATGACAGATGCTCAAATACATGACTGTTCACTATAAAATACTTTGATATTATCAGGCATGCAATGAGCAGGAAGTCTTGCCTCTGGCATGGTCAGATCAAATGGCTTTGGTTGGATAAGTAGGGGCTTATAATGAGGTCTAGTCTTGACCAGTGATTGTCGTCTTGTATCAGACACTGTAATGGCAGCATGGGACAAGAGGAAGTTACAGTTGTTTGTAAACTTCTCATTTATAGCTTCTGTTAACAAAGATATCGACAGCATCTACACATCAATGCATAGGGACATATATGTTTAATAAAGTGGCACCAAAAAGCATTTGGACAGTCAATGTTTGACAACCACAAAGTGTCCAATTACTTGTTTTCATTTTGAACAGTAAGCTAAACTGTTTCTGATAACCTTTTGATAAAACTCTATTTTTGTATGACATTTGTGTGTCACTTGTATTTTACTCCTCTATGTGATCATATTGCATTTATTTTAATGCTTCATTGAAAATACTATAGCCTATATATTGAGCTTAGTCGTGGGTAAATGCCATATTTATTTTTTAATGAATGGAAATGAGGCTGTAAGGGATCGGCGTGCAGTTTGTTCAGTGGTTTGTGAACTAAGAACCGGTCCCCTTTTTAAAATACCTGGGCCAAATAACGTTCCAATGATCTCTGTCAAAGTCCCTTTAAGACAAGTCATTTCACTCGGTGGCCGTCTTTGAAACACCTCTTGGGCATGCAAGTGCAGCTTCTATCTCTTTGAATGGGGAAACATCAAATTGTCCAAAGCTGTTTGCCAAGCTTTCGATTAAATTTCATATTTGAAATCACCAATGAAATCTGACAACAACTGTCTCATAAATTTTGTTTCTAAATGCTCAAATCATGACAAATAACTGCATTTTGGATCCAGCTAATGCATATGCGCAGTTAAGTGCACGTCTCTATAAGAAGCGCGCGCGTCTGACTGTTTCTATAGGAACTGGAGCTTCTAATGGCTGCTGCAGGGATACGATGACTTTACCAGTCAGCGATTGGCTCTTACTTAGAAGGCGGGACTTATTCCACCATATTGGTGTTGCACTTTCTCCCATATAAATTTAAAGTCTTTGATCTCTGTGAACCCATAAATCATGCTGATTCACTGAGACCACCCCCCAGCGGCGAACCATTGAACAAGTGTCTGGTTTTTACCTGATCTCTGATCCGTTTTACACATTTGTAGACGTTTTAATTAGACATTTGTATAATTAAAATGAATAATAGTAGTTTTTATGCGTGTTTGGACGGAGTTTTTTTGTTGTATTTACACTGTTCTAACCAGCAGGTGTCACCAGTGTGTGGTGTTTCGAACACTTAAAAACAGTGAATCATTTTGTGAAGCAATTAGTTTAGTTGATTTGAAGCTTTGAAAAGTAACATTTCTCCCATCACTACTAAAGTGACAATGAGAAGAACAGTGAAGTATAATTACAGAACGAATGACAGTATTAGCTGATTCTTTTCAGTGAATCATACAGCGCGAACAGCGTAGTGCGATTTCAAAACGAATGACTAAAATCGGTTCTTTTCATTGAATCAAACATAGTCTAGAGTGCAACCAGTGTGCGATTCTCAAATGAATGACAAATTAATTGGTTCTTTTTAGTGAATCGACCATACAGTGCAACCTGGGTTGTGTTCGAAATTGTCCCCTGTACCCTCATTCACTATTCCCTACGTTAGTCCACTAATATAATTCACTTGAGGGATATGAAAACGATGAGTGAGTGATTTCGGACACTGAGTGCGCCAGAAGGGCTGCCGCTTTTGCATTTTGTGCTTGCTGTTTAGTAATCTTTCTTTCTTTCTTTCTTTCTTTATAAAGCATTTTCACACAACTACCGGTTGATCCAAAGTGCTGTACAATACAGGTAGAATAAAACGAATAAGAGACAACAAAACATCGAAACACAGCATAACAATACAATTTACATGGCTAGATAAAAGCTATTGACAGAAGATGATTTTTAAGCCGGCATTTAAAAACAGGCAAAGAGGGCGCAGCTCTAATAGAAGCTGGTAAATTGTTCCATAGACTAGGACCAGCAACAGCGAAGGCTCGATCACCTCTGCAATGGAACCTAGATCTAGGAACAGAGAGGAGACCAAGATTTCTGGATCTTAGGGCCCTAATAATCACTTGAAACTTAACAAACTGGCAGCTCAAGTAGAAATTAAAAGATGTATCCTGAACTCTGTCATGGAAGCAAGCATGTATAAACCTTAATTAAACAATTTATTAATCAATTAAAAATGAATTTATATCTGGATGATATTACGATGTACCCACATTGGACCAGCGGTTTGGAAAATGGATGGACGGAAGATTCAGCTGCGGCGCCATCTCCTGGTCAGACGCAGGAATTCATATGGCGTTTGACTCTCACAGTGCATTATGGGTATTCTCTAGTCGTTGTGTACATCAGTTGTTGTGGTGCATTATGGGATTGAATGAGTGCACTCGATAACATCCACTATGGTTTCGGACACCACTAAAAATGGCTGTTAGTGCCCTATTTAAGGGTATAGGGGGCGATTTCGGACACAGTCCAGTAGTCTACAGTGCAATTCCCAAACAAATGACAAATGAGTCGGTTGACTTGGTAATTTGAATAAATCAAACATACGTTATACAGCGCCACGGTGTAGTGCGATTCCCAAATGCAATGGAATTGCATTTACCTCTCAGCCTTGTTCATTCATGTAAAATGAAACCATGAATAAGGTTGATTAACTAACTAATTAACTTTTTTAACTATGCTCTTTGTCTTTCAGGTGCAGCATGTGGCCTTGTGTAGAACCAACCAAAGGGAAATAACTCACTGCTTTCATAAATATTGAGGCCTTAACTTAACTGAGGTGCAATTTATATTTTTAAGACCATTTTGGATTTGGAACTGTCAACAAAGACTCAGAGATTTCTGAGGACTATGTTAATTTAGCTATTTTTGTCTTTTAAGAATTTAACAAACTCAAGCCAAAATGGATGACCCTTACCAAAACAATATAAACCAGCAGGGAGATACATATCCCACATATGGAGAAGGAGGAGAGTACACGTACCCTTATCAGACAGACTACCCTCCTCAGGAGGACGAAGATGCTGCTAGTGATGCCACCGAAGGGCATGATGAAGATGAGCAGATGTATGAGGGGGAGTACCAAGGCATCCCTCATCCGGACGAGATCAAGGAGGCGCGGAGAGCCGCACGAAGGGAGGCTCGTATGAAGGCCAGGATGGCAGCTGAGGTCGTAGATGAAACGTTGCCTGAGCAATACGAGAGCATCATGGAAGACTGCGGTCACGGGCGCTTCCAGTGGACCCTCTTCACGGTGCTGGGTCTGGCCCTGATGGCTGATGGTGTGGAGTGCTTTGTAGTGAGTTTCGCCCTGCCCAGTGCTGAGAAGGACATGTGCCTGTCGAATGCTGACAAGGGAATGCTGGGTGAGTGAAGGAGTGAGTGGGGATCAGAATCGGCTTCATTTCTGATCACACAAAATCAATTTGATGAGACTTTGTTTATAAGAAAGCCCTGGCAAAGATTTAGATTGATTTTAATGTGGTTTAATGCAAAGTTTAATTTAAGAGTAATGATGCTGAAAATTCAGCTTTGATCACAGGAATAAATTACATTTTAACATATATTCACATAGAAAACAGTTCTTTTAAATTGTGAAATTCAGAAAATTACAGTTTTTACTGTATTTTTCATTAAATATATGCATCCTTGAGTGTGAGAGATTTAATGAGATAAAAAATGAGACAAAAACAAAATCTTACCAACCCTAAACCTTTCAACAATAGTGTATATTTATTGATTTTGAACAAATATTGCCATCCAAAAATTGTAATATTTTTTTCCTTCTCAAGCATATATCAGACTCCATTCACACCCCGAAGTATATCTCCCTGTACTGATTCTTTAAACAGCTCTGTTGGTGACAGAATGAGAGCACAAGTTGAATGAGAATATTTCCTAGATTGCGTGCAATAGTGAGGGAGAAGCAGGAAAAGTTTCAGTCAGGGATGAAAGTTGCCGCTGTCTAGTATGGTGTGTAATCCACAGGGAGATTCACAATCCCTGCCACGTGCCTGATAATCACTTATCCCATTCTCTAATTAGCTGTGTGTGTGTGTGTGTGTGTGTGTGTGTGTGTGTGTGTGTGTGTGTGTGTGGTCCTGGTATTCCCCATACTAGTAAAATTTGACCTTGTTGGGGACGTTTTTTTGGAGGAAACAAGCTTATAAATCATTCAAAATGATCTTTTTTGAAAATCTAAAATAGCAGAAAGTTTTCTGTGATGGGTAGGTTTAAGGTTAGGTGATAGAATATACAGGTTGTACAGTATAAAAATTATGTCTATGGGATGTCCCCATAAAACATGGAAACCCACGTGAGTGTGAGAGAGAGAGAGAGAGAGAGAGAGAGAGAGAGAGAGAGAGTAGCAGAGCACTGATGAAGGCAATAGAGACAGGATGTTGTGTGAAATTTTGATGCTTCTGTTAAATATTATCCACTTGATTATGATAAAAATCACAATTAATTTCTCCAAACTAATAAATACTATACGTTAAAGGGGTGGTCGATTATAATGTCCCTTTTTTTAACTTTAGTTAGTGTGTAATGTTGCTGTTTGAGCATAAACAACATCTGCAAAGTTACGACGCTCAAAGGGAGATATTTTCTTTTACAGAAATCGCTTTTTAAGGACTACAACAAATGACTAGTAGGAACTACAACGAGCTTCTTCCCGGGTTGGTGACATCACTAACCCCAAAATTTACATAAATCCCACCCCCGAGAACACACAGCAAAGGGGGTGAGGCCATGTTGGGCTGCTTTAGAGAAGAGGAAGAGTTGTTGTAGTAGAGTGTTGTTGACAGGCAGTCATTTTACACCGGACTGCTTCACAAACGAGGGTCAATTCAACGCTGGATTTGCACAAAAGATTAACATGACGGCACATGCTAGTCGATGAGTTGAATTAACTCCACAGCAACTACATAAATTTATCCACTAACCGTTCAGAAACGTCCAGTTTCATTCTAAAAGTTGTAACTTCTTCCTGAGTCTCTCCATCAGTGTCGACTCCGGTTTGAACAATGTAAGGCTGAACACCGTTACTGACAATCCTCATTTTGGCTGCGTGAGATTCTCCAGCTTTGTTGTTGTTGAGCAACCGAAGCATGAGCTGTTAAAGCTCCGCCCTCTTTAGGAAAGGGGGCCGGGAGCAGCAGCTCATTTGCATTTAAAGGGACACACAAAAATGGCGTGTTTTTACTCACACCCAAATAGGGGCAAATTTGACAAACTTTAATAAATGATCTGTGGAGTATTTTGAGCTGAAACTTCACAGACACATTCTGGAGACACCAGAGACATATTACATCTTGTGAAAAGAAGCATAATAGGTCCCCTTGAATGTTGACATGAAACGGAAGTTGCGATAGTTTTTCTACTCTATTGTGAGTTGTATATACATCTGAGTGAAACATCTTCTTGAACAAGAAGAAATGTAGGGCGGGTCTTGATTTTGTCCATGAGGAATTGATTGGATCGTGGAACGGTGGATGTCATGTGATTGACAGGTTGCCCCACCCCTCACGCCAGTACACACAAAATCAGTGAAGAGAAGAGATTACAAGGGCACATGAATTAAAAAAAACTAATAATGATGTAAACAGATAAATCATTCATAATAAATACTGTTATATTCCATAAAAAAAGAATAGTCAACTTTTATTTCATGGTGAATTTAAACGGATATTTCATCCACAATTAAAATTCTGTCAGAATTAAAATCTTTTATTTATCCTCATACCATTTCAAACCCATATGACATTCTTTCGTCTGTGGGACACACACACAAAATAATTTCTGAAGAATATCCTGGAGACTAATTCAGTAAGTGAATGAGGACTGAGTCTTTATAAAGCATGAACTTGCTAATGAACTTTATTTATATAATGCTTGTAAATGACCTACTGCATCATTTTATGTCAGGGAAGACATGAATGTTGAAAACTGTTGTTTGGTTTTTAAATATTGCAGAAGTACCACATAGTTTTACTATACTGTGTTATTCTTCCTCAGTAACTGTCTGCCTCTGTGTTTTGTCTCTGTGTTCAGGTTTAATAGTGTACGTGGGCATGATGGTCGGCGCTGTCGTGTGGGGGGGTCTGGCTGATAAACTGGGCAGACGACAGTGTTTACTCTACGCTCTGGCCATCAACTGCATCTTCTCTTTCCTGTCTTGCTTCGCACAGAGCTACGGCTTCTTCATCTTCTTCAGACTCTGCTCGGGAATTGGGTGAGACTCACAGAAAGCAGCAGGAATTTATTTATGCATCTACACTTTTGTTTAAAAGTCTGGGGTTGGTAAGATTTTTTTAATGTTTTTGAAAGAAGTCTCTTCTGCTTACCAAGGCTGCATTTATTTAATCAATAATACAGTAAAACTGTAATAGTGTGAAATATTATTACAATTTAAAACAACTGTCTATTTATTCCTGTGATCAAAGCTGTGTTTCCAGCATCATTACTCCAGTCTTCAGTGTCACATGATCCTTCAGAAATCATAATAACATGCTGATTTGCTGCTCAAGAAACATTTATTATTTTTATCAATGTTGAAAACAGTCGTGCTGCTTCATATTTTTGTGCTAACCATGATACATTTTTTCATGTTTCTTTGACAAATAGAAAGTTCATAAGAACAGCATTTTTTTGAACATTATTAATGTCTTTACTGTCACTTTTAATTAATTTAATGCATTCTAGCTGAATAAAAGGTATTTGTAAAAAAATAAAAAAAAAAAAAAAATAAAAAAAATCTTACTGACCCCAAACTTTTAAATGGAATAGTAATATATATTCATTGCAAAGCATAATAATAATAATAATAATGATAACAATAATAATACATTTAATTAATAAGACATTACAGGGAAATTATTATTAACATAAAATATTACTGAAATTTAATAATAATAATTATTGATTCTTTGATGAACAGAAAGTTCAAAAGAACAGCATTTATTTGAAATATAAATATTGTGTACCATTATAAATGTCTTTACTGACACTTTTGATCAATTTAATGCATCCTTGCAAAAAAAAAGCATTAAATTCTGCCCAATGGTTGTATATTGCAGCTAAATAATGAAATGATGAAATCTCTTACTGGCTTTATGGTAAAATTGTATTTTATATGTCCAATAAATGATATCAAGAAACAGTTTTTGATGATCTCCTGCAGGATCGGAGGATCAATCCCTGTCGTGTACACATACTACGCTGAGTTCCTGCAGATGGATAAGAGAGGAGAACATCTCAGCTGGCTGTGCTTGTTCTGGATGCTCGGAGGACTGTACGCTTCCTTCACCGCATGGGGAATCATCCCACATTATGGTCACTCATCGTAAATCCTTATAATGTTTTTAATAATGCCAATTACTACAGCTGTAAGAGCAGACTTGAGGGTTGCAGGGTTATTATCGTTAACTAAAAACTAAAAGCATTATACATTTATTAATTGAATTTATGGTTTGAAATATTTATGGTAATTGAAATAAAGCTGAAATAAAATAAGTTGAAGATGAACCACTAAAATTAATAACTAGTAAAAAAAAGTAATTAATTAATTAGAAAGAAAAAAAAAAAAAAAAAAAAACTAACTAAAATTGAAATAACAACTATAAAAATAACTGAATTAAAATATAGGTTAGATTAGTCTCTATTAACTACGACTTTTGCCTCAAGAAACACCTATTATACTGCTTATTAATAGTTAGTAAAGTAGTTGTTAAGTTTAGGTATTGGGTAGGATTAAGGAAGAATAAAGCATTAATATGTGCTTTATAAGTACTAATAAACAGCCAATATACTAGTAATATGCATGCTAATAAGCAACTAGTTAATAGTGAGAATTGTTCCCTGAACTAAAGTGTTACCAAAATATAGTATAAAAACTATAATAGTATATAAATAATATACTAAAATAACGCTGTTGAATAGATGATAAAACATAGGGTAATTGGATAACAGAATTGAATTGAGCAAAGAATCAGGATGTGTTTTTTCTTTGTTTGTTTTCATTTAAATGTGCCTTTGCGAATGTAAAGCAGGACATTTTGGAGCAAAGTCAGTGTAATTCTATAACAATATTAGAAGTTGTTGGACATAAAACTACATTTCAGGATCCATGTTGCCATGTTTCGCATGAGGTTTCTGAAGGTTTGGGTTGTTTTTCTGTTGCAGGCTGGGGTTTCAGTATGGGGACTGAGTTCCAGTTCCACAGTTGGAGGGTGTTTGTGCTGGTTTGCTTCCTTCCCTCTGTGGCTGCTCTCGCTGGGCTGGTGTTCATGCCAGAAAGTCCCCGTTTCCTCCTGGAGGTAATATAGTGTATGATAGTTTACTAGTAGAGCATGCTGGGTATTTATCACATACTGTATATATTTTTGTTTCACATGAATTTATTTAATTATCACATATTTATTTCATTATATTTATATTTTTCATTTCTTTATCTATAAATGAAAACTTTATAATACATTAGTTCGTTTTTCTCCTCTCAAAATTCAGAATTTTATAGAAATTTCATGTAAAGTCATTTTAGTCCATTGCGATACATTATTAAATGGTCAGTTCACCCAAAAATGAAAATTCTGTCATTAATTACTCACCCTCATGTCGTTCTTCGCAACACAAATTAAGATATTTTTAATGAAATCTGAGAGATTTCTATCCCTCCATTGACAATATATGTAGCTGACACTTTCAAGCCCCAGAAGGGTAGTAAATGTGACTCCAGTGGTTTAACTTCAGTTTTATGAAGCAACGCGAGTGCTTTGTTTGCGCAAAAAACACAGTACCACTTTATTTACAAAATATTCATATCCAACATGCGTGTTGATGTGAGAGCAGATGTTGTTGAGTGAACGTGTTGGAGATTAATATTTTATATATAAATTGCATTTTTTTTTTTTTTTTTTTGCGCAAACAAAGCACTCAAGTCGCTTCATAAAATTGAGGTTAAACCAACTGGAGTCACATGGATTACTTCAATGATGTCTTTAATACCTTTCTGGGAAAGTGTCAGTTGCATAGCTGTCAATGGAGGGACAGAAAGCTTTCAGATTTCATTAAAATATCTTCATTTGTGTTCTGAAGATGAATGAAGGTCTTACAGGTTTGGAATGACACTACAGTTACTAACTGGACTACTCACATTAAAAATAAATTAAACCTAAATATTTAATATTTAAACAAATAAACTAATAAAATGGCAAAAGCACATTGCTAAAAAAAATTACTAAAAGTTAAACTAAAATTAACATCAAAGCTAAAAATAAAAATAAAAGCTAATATGAATGAAAACTAAAATGACACTGTCTCTTGTGAATTTCAGACTGCAAGACACGATGAGGCCTGGATGGTCTTGCGGCAGGTCCATGACACCAACTGGAGGGCAAAGGGAGAGCCAGAAAGAGTGTTTCAAGTAATGTTGTCCATTTTTAAACTACTACACCACTAAATAACAGCAAAGCAGCAGAATTAACCCTAGATCCACATCTGTGATGAGTTTACTGAGTAAAATCTTGATTTTATTAGTAACCAAATTGGCGACACTTGATAAATGGCTCAGCTTACATGGTCTTAACTATGAAGAGATATATCCCTTTCTTTCAGATTTCGCAGCTCAAGATACCTCAAACACAAGATGACGAGTTCATTGAGATTCAGAGTGAAACTGGAACTGCCTTTCAGAGATTCATGGTCAGACATATGACCCTGGTTAAACAGGTATGCTGACATAAACCAATTTATCCTTTTTACAATTTATAGTACAATCAGTATCTGCCACCATATTCTTTTTCGTTCTGCACCATTTGAGCTTCAGACCTGAATGATAGCTAAAAGTGTGAAGCTTGTTGAGGAGAGTGATGATTTTACCTTTCTAAGTGACTGGAATTAGAGTTTTTGTTCGGCAGAAGATAAAAAAGATTGAAACATGCAATAAAAATCTCATAGACTTACATTGTCATGTATCCTGGCAACCACCCTAGCATGGCAGGCCAAGCACCACCAACATTTTCTTCAGAAAATGTAAAAATAGTCATTTTTGCAGATTGGGTCTTAAGATTCTTGTTTTTCAAATGAAGTGATTGTTTCCATTGTTCTCCAAAAGGTCATGAAGAACATGATGTCACTGGCTGCACCTGATCTCAGACTCCATGGTTTGTTCATTGCCATTGTGTGGTTTACGATGGCCTTCAGGTGAGAAACTCCTTATAGAGCAACTTCATATAGCTGCTATAGTGAGTTTCTTGCAGCATACTCTCTATATAGCCTATTCTAACAGTCATATAATCTCATACGTGATGGATTTGGAATGATCTTGTAAGGAAAGCCAGCTAGTAAAAAGTGTGTAAGTGAATCTCACTCCCCCAGCCTCAAGAGGTACAATAGAGACTGACGCCAGAAGCTGCGGTCTTTAGCATCCCTGTTAGCGTGCCTGTCTCAACCAGAGTACAACCAGTGAAGTTACATTGGTGGCATGCCTGGATGGGAGTGAGGTTTAGGGGGTGAGTGTAATGGAGGCTCGCTATCAAAAAGCTGCGCAAGTAAACCTCACTCCCCCAGCCTCAAGAGGCGCAGTGGGGTTACATTGGTGCCGTGACCCGAATGGGAGTGAGGTTTAGGGGGTGTCCGTAATGGAGGCTCGATATTAAAAAGCTGTGCAAGTAAACCTCCCTCCCCCAGCCTCAAGAGGCACAGTGGGGTTACATTGGTGCCGTGACCTGGATAAGAGTGAGGTTTAGGGGGTGTGCGTAATGGAGGCTTGCTATTAAAAAGCTGTGCAAGTAAACCTCACTCCCCCAGCCTCAAAAGGCGCAGTGGGGTTACATTGGTGCCGTGACCCGGATGGGAGTGAGGTTTGGGGGGGAGTGTAATGGAGGCTCGCTATTAAAAAGCTGTGCAAGTAAACCTCCCTCCACATTGGTGCCGTGGCCTGGATGGGAGTGAGGTTTAGGGGGTGTGTGTAATGGAGACTCGCTATTTAAAAAGCTGTGCAAGTAAACCTCACTCTCCCAGCCTTTAAGAGGCGCAGTGGGGTTACATTGGTGCCGTGATCCGGATGGGAGTGAGGTTTAGGGGGTGAGTGAGGCTAGCTAGTAAAAAGCTATATGTGTAAATCTCACTCCCGCAGCCTCAAGAGGTGTACTAGCGACTGATGCTAGAGGCTGCAGTCTTGAGCGTCTTTGTTAGTGCACCAGCCTCACATGCTGGTGACGCCGGTTCGAATCCCGCTCGGAATGGTGCGAGTACAACCAATGGGGTTACATTGGTGCAGTGGCCCGGATGGGAGTGAGGTTTAGGGGGTGTGCGTAATGGAGGCTAGCTATTCAAAAGCTGTGCAGTTAAATCTCACTCCCCCAGCCTCAAGAGGCACAGTGGGGTTAAATTGGTGCCGTGACCCTAATGGGAGTGAGGTTTAGGGGTGTTCGTAATAGAGGCTCGCTTTTTAATAGCAAGCCTCCATTACGCACCCCAGCCTTTAAGAGGCGCAGTGGGGTTACATTGGTGCCATGATCCGGATGGGAGTGAGGTTTAGGGGGTGAGTGAGGCTAGCTAGTAAAAAGCCGTATGTGTAAATCTCACTCCCGCGGCCTCAAGAGGTGTACTAGCAACTGATGCTAGAGGCTGCAGTCTTGAGCTGGTGACGCAGGTTCGAATCCCGCTCGGAATGGTGCGAGTACAACCAATGGGGTTACATTGGTGCCGTGACCCGGATGGGAGTGAGGTTTAGGGGGTGTGCGTAATAGAGGCTTGCTATTAAAAAGCTGTGCAGTTAAACCTCACTCCCCCAGCCTCAAGAGGCACAGTGGGGTTAAATTGGTGCCGTGACCCTAATGGGAGTGAGGTTTAGGAGGTGAGTGTAATGGAGGCTCACTATTAAAAAGCTGTGCAAATAAACCTCACTCCCCCAGCCTGAAGAGGCGCTGTGGGGTTACATTGGTGCCGTGACCCGGAAGGGAGTGAGGTTTAGAGGGGTAGTGTAATGGAGGCTCGCTATTAAAAAGCTGTGCAAGTAAACCTCACTCCCCCAGCCTGAAGAGGCGCTGTGGGGTTAAATTGGTGCCGTGACCCTAATGGGAGAGAGGTTTAGGGTGTGTGTGTAATGGAGGCTCGCTATTAAAAAGCTGTGCAAGTAAACCTCACTCCCCCAGCCTTTAAGAGGCGCAGTGGGGTTACATTGGTGCCGTGACCTGGATGGGAGGGAGGTTTATGTGGTGAGTGAGGCTAGCTAGTAAAAAGCTGTATGTGTAAATCTCACTCCCGCAGCCTCAAGAGGTGTACTAGCAACTGATGCTAGAGACTGCAGTCTTGAGCATCTTTGTTAGCGCACCAGCCTCATATGCTGGTGACGCCGGTTCGAATCCCACTCGGAATGGTGCGAGTACAACCAATGGGGTTACATTGGTGCAGTGAACCAGATGGGAGTGAGGTTTAGGGGGTGAGTGTAAATGAGGCTAGCTATTCAAAAGCTGTGCAAGTGAATCTCACCCCCCAGCCTCAAGAGGCGCACTAGCGACTGACGCTAGAGGCTGCAGTCTTGAGCGTCCTTGTTAACTACCCACCTCCCATGCCAGTTCGAATCCGCTCGGAGCGGTGCGAGCACAACCAGTGGGGTTACATTGTTGCCGTGATCCGGATGGGAGTGAGGTTTTAGGGGTGAGTGTAATGGAGGTTAGCTAGTAAAAAGCTGTATGTGTAAATCTCACCCCCGCAGCCTCAAGAGGTGTACTGGCAACTGACACTAGAGGCTGCAGTCTTGAGCGTCCTTGTTAGCGCGCCCGCCTCCCATGCCAGTGACGCCAGTTTGATTCCTACTCTGAGCGGTGCGAATACAACCAGTGGGGTTACATTGGTGCCGTAACCTGGATGTAGTTATAAGTAAGCTATATTTAAAACAATTTCAACATTTTTAACAATCAACATTTTTATTGGTTTATCTGCCATCTTAGTGGATTTGTGTGTGTGTGTGTGCGTGTTGACAACACGTGCATTCTGGGATTGCCTTTTAAATGAAAATTACATTTCATGCTGCTTAATGTGGAATTTTAGGAGTCCGTATACTGTCACCATCATGTCTGGTGCATGTACAGTATATAATGATCTTTCTGTAGGCAACTCAGTAGGTTCTGGAACAAAGCAAAATGACTCCTTTAACAGTAAACAACCTATAGTATTAATCAATCTTCCACCACACAGCTTTTATGGCCTGGGAGCGTGGTTTCCTGACCAGATCAAGTACCTCCAGTTTGAGGAGTACGAGTCCAACGTCAAGATCTTCCATCGTGAGAAAGTGGAACGCTTTCATTTTAACTTCACTCTGCAAAATCAGGTCCACAAAGAGGGGGAGTATATCCATGACAGGTATATTTATTTCATTATTAATTTACAATAGTAAAATAGACTATCAGCTTAACCGTCCCTCTGTCTCTGTATACAGTATGATGTTTTATAAAATGCAGGTACATACTGTTCAAAAGTTTGGGGTCTGTAAGATTTTTTTTAATGTTGAAATAATGTGAAAGAAGTCTAGGTTTTTATTTGAATATATTTTAAAATGTAATTTATTTCTGTGATCAAAACTGTATTTTCAGCATCATTACTCCAGTCTTCAGTGTCACATGATCTTTCAGAAATCATTCTGATATGCTGATTTGCTGCTCAAGAAACATTTCTGATTGTTATCAATGTTTAAAACAGTTGTGCTGCTTAATATTTTTGTGGAAAACTATGCTATTTATTTTTTTAGGATTCTTTGATGAATATAAAGTTCAAATGAACCGCATTTATTTAAAATAAAAATCTTTTGTAACATTATAAATGTCTTTTATTTAATGCATCTTTGCCCCAAACTTTTGAATGGTTGTGTATTGGTTGAGTAGTCAGTTTTATTTACTTTACACACAGGTTTATCAACATAGAAATAAGAAACGTGAAGTTTGAGGAGTCCCTGTTTGAGAACTGTTATTTTGAGGACATCAGATCAACAGAGACCTTCTTTGAAAACTGCACCCTTAAAAACACAGTCTTCTACAATACTGGTATGCAATTCATACAAAGTGTTTTTTTTAATATATTAACCTTCATCTTATTAGATTTTGAATGATTTTTGAGGGGGAGTTTTTTTGTCATGTTCCTTACAGACCTGTGGGAAGATTCCAAGTTTATTAACTGTAAGCTGGAAAATACAACATTTCTGCACCCCAAAAAAGGCTGCCATCTAAATTTCCAAGAGGAAAATGACATCCTGATCTATCTAGTCAGCTTCCTGGGCAGTTTGTCTGTGATACCGGGCAACATCTTAGCAGGTCTATTAATGGATAAAATAGGACGACTTAAAATTATAGGTGAGTGGTTATTAAAGTGCCTCTGTTATGCTTTTTTGAATTTTACCTGTTATGCAGTGTGTAATCCGACCTGACTGGCCCATCTGACCAATCAGAGCAGAGTAGACCAATCACACCAGACCAATCAGAACAGAGTCAGCTATCAGAAAGGAGGGGTTTAGAGAGACCGAATCCTTTATCTAACTGTTTCAGACACGACGAGGAAAGAGGTGATGCTGCAATGTATATTATGAGAAAATTAAAGTGTTTTTGACATTGGATGCATGTAAAACTAGGAGGAGACTCCAAAACAAAATTAGGAACCTTTAAAATAGCACAATAGGGGCACTAACAGTTACGACTTTATCAATAACTTTCAAATGGTTTATTATAATATGTAAATGAATTCTGTTTGAGGGTTTGTGTGTATTTGTTTGCAGGGGGATCCATGTTAGTCTCCGCCCTCTGCACGTTCTTCCTGCTCCTGTGTTTCAGTCAGTGGGCTGTCGTCCTGTTCCAGTGCCTCTTCTTCGCAGCCGGTGCGGCAGCCTGGAATGGCATCGAGGTCGTCACTGTGGAGCTCTATCCAGCCTCGAAAAGGTACAAAAAGATCCATCGCCAAAAGACATCTCTGATAGTTAGAATTAATATAAAGCAGATGCTTTTCAACAACTATTGAGTACTTTCTCAAAACTCCATTTACTTGCTGAACTAAACTACCATTCAAAAGATGTTTTTAATGTTTTTCTCACCAAGGCTGCATTTATTTGATCAAAAATACAGTAAAAACAGTAATATTGCGAAATATTATTACAATTTAAAATAGCTGTTTTCTATGTTAATATATTGTAAAATGTAATTTATTCCTGTGATCAAAGCTGAATTTCAGCATCATTTCTCCAGTCTTTAGTGTCACATGATCCTTCAGAAGTCATTCTAATATGATGATTTGCTGCTTAAGAAACATTTCTGATTATTATCAATGTTGAAAACAGTTTCGCTGCTTAATATTTTTGTGGAAACTGATATTTTTATATAAAAAGGTCAAAAGAACAGCATTTATTTGAAATAGAAATCTTTTGTAACATTATTAATGTATTTACTGTCCTTAATGAATTCAAACTTTTGAATGGTAGTGTAAATCTTATTATTATTATTATTATTGATTTAAATAATTCAGATCCTTTAGCTACTGTGGTCAACATTTAAAAGGTTAGTTCGCCCAAAAATAACATTTCTGTCATTTATTACTCGCCCTCATGTTGTTCCAAACCCGTAAGACCTTCGTTTATCTTCAGAACACAAATGAAGATATTTTTGATGAAATCAGAGGGTTTCTGAACCACACATAGACAGCAACCTTGCACATTTTGAGGTCCAGAAAGGTATTAAAGACATTGTTAAAACTGTCAACGTGACCACAGTGGTTCAACCTTAATGTTATGAAGTGATGAGAATACTTTTTGTGTGCAAAACAAAACAAAAATAACAACTTTATTCAATAATTTCTTCTCCTCTACCTCAGTCTCCTATGCTGTTGACGTAGTGAACGCAGTGCAGCACTTCCGTGTTTACTTCCGAACGCTGGCTGATTATTGGCTGGCTCCTGCATCAGCATCACATGCATGTGTCGTGCTGCTCACGTGAATAGCTTCGGCCAATAATAAGCCGCTGTTCAGATGTAGAACCTGGAAGCGCTGAACTGTATTCACTACGTCAACTGTGTGTGACAACCGTTCAAATTGTTACATAAAGTCGTTATTTTTGTTTTGTTTTTGCACACAAAATTATTCTTGTCATTTCACAACATTAAAGTTGAACCACTGGACCTCAAAAGGTGCAATGACGTTGCTGCCTATGTGTGCGTCAGAAACCCTCGGATTTCATCAAAAATATCTTAATTTGTGTTCCAAAGATGAACGAAAGTCTTACGGGTTTGGGACAACATGAGGGTGAGTAATTAATGACAGAATTTTCATTTTTGGGTGAACATATACAAATGAGCATTTTTCTCATTTGATGCAAATGAGATTGAGGCTATAAGAGATAAAAGTATGTCCAATAGGTTATTCCATCTTAAAGTTTTTTCAAATGTTTTTGTCTGGAAATGTGTAAAGACACTTTTTTTATGATGTTTTCACTAAACAGCACAACATATTAAAACCTAAATTACATCAAATTTAATATGGTGTGTGCTCTTAATTCCATAAATTCCAAAAAAAAAATAAAGGTTCTTTATTGACATTGAAGGTTCCATGAAGAACCTTTAACATCCATGGAACCTTTCAATTACACAAAAGATTCTTAATAGTGAAAAAAGGTTCTTTAGATTATTAAAATGTACTTTAAATTAAGAAAAAACACAAGAACTAGTCACTGAAAGGTTATTAAAACGGTTCCTCAATAGCATCACTGCGAAACCCTCCTTTTGGAACCTTTATTTTTAAGAGTGTAAAGTATGTGCTTATTCTTCCATACTCATTGATCCATCACTTGTGTCCTCAGAGCCACAGCTTTTGGTGTGCTGAATGGCACATGTAAACTGGCAGCTATCATTAGCACTTTCATCTTTGGCAAGTTCATCGGCATCACCAAGATTATCCCGATCATCCTGTCCTTCTCAGCGCTGGTGTGCGGAGGACTGCTAGCATTTAAGTTACCTGAGACTCGGGAGGTCATTCTTCAGTGAAAAAGCCAAACTCCTCAAGGCCTCAGCGTTTGGTCCAGCTGGACACTGGATGACCGCATGCTTAGACTAATGAACACTAACAGGAAGAGGGCTGAAAGCTGAAATGGTGTTATGTATGTTAGAACCACCGTACCGTAATATTACTTTCATAGTATTACTTCTTTTAAGCTAAAGATGTAGAGCATATGTTTATGTTGTTCACGGTGGCTGTATTTTGAGTAAGAAATCCAGTATGTGGAAATATGGGGCAATATCTTTGCTACAATGGTACAAATTGATTTAGAGATGAGTATTGATATCAAATTCACTTTTTTTTATATTGGAACAAATAACTTTGAGTGTAAGTTCAATCTTTTAATGAGATCTCTGCGTTTTACTTTTATTTAATATGTAATATTAAAATTCTCCAACTTCATCCGCTCACCAACTTTTGGTCATCAGCTAGTTTTTGTTGTGTCGTATTTGTTAACTACTGTGGTATATATTTATTTCACATTAGATAATTATATTTTCACTGTGTTTTAATTCTAATATTCTTGGATCTTTTCAACTATTATTTGTCATGCCTTTCAGTAGAAGACGATCATCATACTACAGCAGAATGACATTGTTTGTATGAAAATAGACATTTTTAAAATTGACTTGTATGTGAAGTATGTATAATGCTCATTTTCCTGTGAGGAAAAAAAAAGTAGATCATGTGATTTTGATTTTATTTGTCTCCTTTTTAGTAAATATGTAGGAATGGCTCACAAATGATCATTATTATTATTTTTCACGTTTGACCACAGAAAAGGCTGTATTTTAAAAAAAGACTGATTAAATGCTACAACAGCTTTATGTCGAGAGAAATCTAAAAGAAATTCTTTTTATATTTCATGTTCAAATAAGAAAAGATCAGTTCACCTTTTGTTTTGTTTGTTCTGGTTTGTGATGGTATAAAAATAAAATATAAAACATTATAATTTTGGTCTTCAGTGCTTCATGTTCTTTCTCACCACAATATATTGAAATGGTAAAAGCACAGTATTTTGGTCTTGGATAAAGTTCCCATGCTTTTCCGTGAGTATGAGTGCACGGAAAGGCACTTGTGAAAACACGGCCGGGGCAAACGTGTGAATCAGTCACACCTCTTGTGATGGCCATTTATTTATGCAAAGGTGTGAAACAAAAATCTAGATAATTATTTCACCAGATTTCTCTATTTAATCATCTAGGCAACCATCATCAGCATTATTTTCAATGATGTAATACAGGGAATTTTCTTGTGCAATGGCAGTTTTATTCATGCATCATGTGTTTCTTGCTTTATATTTACCCTGTGATTAAGTTGCTTGTCACATTTCATACCAAGGGTGTGAAAGGCCTCACTGTGCTACATCTTGCCAGGGCACAGTAAAAATCATGCAAATTGCTAAATGTTCAAATGCATTATCATATATGCTGCCCCTGCAAAAAAAAGCACAAGCAACAGATATTTTAGTTGAGTTTCTGTGGGAGTTTGGTTTGCAGAAATTGGAAAGACACACACAGGTGCCAGCTTCACTCATTCTTCTGCAGTAAGGAGGTGCCAAATCTCGCACGCTTCTCATTCACTCTCACACTACAGAAAGACAGAGAGAGGGTCAGGGTGGCCTGGAGGTCACAGCACTGGTTACAGAGGTCATCAGAGAATCAGTTCTCAGGAAATGGATCCTGAAAATGGTACCTGGTTACATTATAACTGTGAGGACAAACAATAAAACTATCGTGAAACAAATGTTAATTTGTATATCATTTAAAAACCACAGGGCAGTTCACATGATAACATCTTTGGAAATTCCGTTATTACGGGTATTAGATATGGATAAGCTGTTTGGTGGAACTGCTTTAGTTTTCCCGTGTGATTTTATTCGTACACACATCCAGGATAGTCCAATTTGGAGCAGACGTCACAGTTACGTCACATAGTGGTGGCAGAAAAACAGTGGTAACAAGTGGAGGAAAATGGGCAAAATCCACAGAATAAGACAAAAATGTTTTGTTGTGCCACTGGATGTCAGAATAGGAATGCAAAAAAATATAGTCTTTATTTTTATAGAATATACCACGTTACCATGAAGACGTTTATGTTGCAAGTCACAGACTGGACTGATGAAACCTGCAATGATTAGTCTACTATTAAAGCATGAATTTGATGTAAACAGTAAGTCTACATAATATTCACATATGTAGTTCATAGGGGACACACATACATAGCAGTTACAGCATGAAATAATATTTAAACCTATAACATTTCACATAGATAACGTTTAAACATAGTCTATAACATTATTATTTCACAATTCTTACTTTTTTTCTTGGAATTGCGTGTTTATATTTCCCAGTTCGGACTTTTATAACTCGCAATTGCGAGTTTATATCACAATTCTGAGGGGGGAAAGTCAGAATTGTGGGATATAAACTCGCAATTCTGAGGGAAAAAAAGACAGAAAAACGAGTATATCTCAAAATTCTGCTTTTCCTTCTAAGAATTGTGAGATACAAACTCGAAATTAACTTTTTTTTTTATTCTTTTATACTCTCATGGCTTAGGCTCCGCCCACAAAAAAACCGTCATTGCTGTTTGCAAACACAAAATAGGTTTATAGCCTACCCACCGCTAGTTTATCGTTCATCATAGTCTTTTGTTATTTTTTATTGAGATTATTATTATTATTTTTATTTTATTTATTTATTTTCTGTCTGTTATAGATCTTCTGTAGCCCCGCCCCTTTTTAGCGCTGCGCTCGTTGTGTTCTGTCTTCCGGGATGTATTTTTCACAGAATGAAGGGAAGATCTTACGGATTTACGAATGAACAGCTCATTTTAAAATCTTCCAGTCAACTTATATTTGTTATGACATCCGCTTCAAACATAACAATGATCATTATAACTTTAGTTAGCTCTAAATTAAGTAAATCCACTTCACCAGCTAATTATGCTTCCACATGCCATAGAAATATACAGAGCAGAGCTACTTCAAAAATTGAAATTCAAAGACAAAATTCTAAAGATGGCTGCACACTTTTTTTCCCCCCTGCTTCGTGCGACCACTTATGCCCTCTACACATTGTACAATTTTGGGCTGTCCCAGACAAAAGATGACCAATCGTGGCGATTTCTGTGTGTGGTCATGGATCCTAAATGGTGGTCCTGCATCGTGCAGTGAGAGAGGTTCAAAGACGGCCATTTTGTGTCAGAAATTTAGCATGATCATCTCACATTGTGTTGCTGCTACGACCTACTGTATGTCTACTGACTAGCCAAAATGCAACAAGAAATGGCGTACTGATCAATGTGATATGGCGCTAAAACTTAAAACTACTTACCTCCAGCACCATTTGCAAAATTGGCCTCTTTCCCCTAGCCATGGCTCTCCACTAGTTTCATATACATTTTTCCGGAATCAAAATCCAGTGTGAACAATAAGTAAACACAGCATTTACCTCAGAACACACTAGCAACCACAGGCTAACAAGCACACGCCACAATTCACATTTACTAGACGTCGTGTATGATACGTATCATTTATTTATTAAAGAAATTAGTACTTTTATTCAGCTGTGATACATTAAATCGACCAAAGGTGACAATAAAGACATTTATAATGCTACAAACGATTTTTGTGTACAATAAATACTGTTCTTTTGAACTTTGTTCATCTAAGAAACCTAAAAAATGTATGATGTTTCCACAAAATATTAAGATAAGAACTGTTTTTTGAGCACTAAATCAGCATATTAATTCATACTAATTCAGCATACTAATTCTGAAGGACCAAAACAGTTGTAAAATGTAATAATATTACTGTTTTTACTGTATTTTATTAAAATATATGCAGCCTTGGTGGTGAGCATAAGAGACAAAAACTGTAAAAATCTTACATCTTACTTGGCAGTCTTTATATTATAAATTAATATATTTTAACATTAATTTAATTTAAATTTTATTTTATAAAATTAATTTATTAAAATTAAATAAATTAAAATATATATATATAAATAGGTTATAGGCCACTGCTTCATTCATACAATTTTTCTTTAAATAATGAACTCATTATCACTTTGAATCTCTGTATGAGACCCACTTCACTGAGCGAATGACCATCTCGACCACTAAACTGCAAACCTGCTCGCCAGTTTGTGTGAATGTCACACCTCAAGTGCAACCTGCTAATGGAGTTTATTAAGCATCATTAAACATCATTAAGGCCAGTTACTCTGCTTAGCTCTTTGAAATACAACCCCATACAGACAATCAGCAGCAGTTTTGAATTATTGGGACTGTCTCTTAAATATAATATATAATAGGCTGCTTTAGACGAATTTATCAAATGACTAAACTCGAGTGTTTTATACTTTTCTAGCTAAACCTAAAACTAAACATATAAAAATAACATAGTTTGGGGTTGGGAAGATTTTTTTAATGTTTTTGAAAAACGTCTCTGCTGTTCGCCAAGGCTGAATTTATTGATCAAAAATACAGTAAAAAGAATATTGTGAGATATTATTGCAATTTAAAATAAATTGTTTGAATATATTGTAAACTGTTATTTATTCCTGTGATCAAAGCTGAATTTTCAGCATCATTACTCCAGTCTTCAGTGTCACATGATCCTTTAGAAATCATTGATGATTTGCTGCTCAAGAAACATTTATGATTATTATTATTGTTGAAAACAGTTGTGCTGCTTCATATTTTTGTGGAAATAGTGATACTTTTTTCAGGATTTGTTGATGAATAGAAAGTTTAAAAGAACAACTTTTATTTGAAACTTTCTAAATGTCTTTACAACTTATGATTAATTTAATGCTTGATGAATAAAAGTATTAAAAATACTGACCATAAAGTTAGACGTTTATTGAGTGTGATTGCTTTATTTTTTCATTTATGCCCGGTAGGGTTTTTTACACATACAGAATTTAGTACTTTTTCACCCCTTTTTTTGTGATTTATCAGAGCTAGTGAATTTCATAGATGCATGAAAACAGATTAAACAGAAGCCATACATTGTTTGGTCAGTTGTACAAGATCAGTTCCCTGGAAGAATAGCTGCTCTGGTTTGTTGTTTTGAAGAGGAGTCAAAATTCACACCTCTGCTCCTGTGGCCTCTCCGAGCCTTTCCCAGACAGATCCAGGCCGAGTCCTGGGGTCTGAGAGACAGCGATGGCTAGCGTAAGCCTGCAGAGGTGTCACCTCGCACCTCTGAGTCCAACATATAAACCTCCAGCCCTCAGTCCAGCCTTCAGAGTCACACTATGGAAAGCTCAAGCCACAGCCAGCAGAACCAGTGGATCTATTCGAGCTCTGAGTCAGAGTTCTGCAGCGTTTCCTCTCCGGACACCGTCTCGCCGGACCAGGGCTTCTCCCCGTCCCACCGGGCGCAGCCTGCGTGCTCCAAATCAGTCAAATCTACAGGTGTCGTCAAGAGAAAACGCAGGTTGAGGCTGAAGAACCCAAGCGAGCAACGGCAGAATGCCAGTGAGAAGGAGAAGCTGAGGATGAGGGATCTGACCAAAGCTCTCCACCATCTCAGGACGTACCTGCCTCCGTCCGTAGCTCCCGTCGGACAAACCCTGACCAAGATTGAGACGCTACGGCTCACCATACGCTACATCTCGTTTCTGTCAGCTCAGCTGGGTCTGAGTGAGGAAGAACTGACCCACAGGAAGCACATGAACTCCAGCGGCGGCTCATATTCTCCAGAGATCGTTGGCTATTTTCAGTGCAGCTCTATGGCTGGAAATTGTGTCGGACGGGGACGGTGTTACGGTCACTGTGATGGACAGTATGAGGGCAACTCTAGTCAGTGTGTGGATCAGTATAGCGGTTATCCACAGCAACATTCAACAGAGCAAAACATCTCTGCAAATATAGACTTCTTCCAGTCACAACAGTGTGCTCAAACACAGACATACCAGGTATGTAAATAATACTTATATTTTTAAACACACACACACACACATATATATATATATATCGGGAGGGTCAACAAAATATTTAGTTGAACTTTAGCTTTAACTAGTTCAAGTTTAGTTTAAGTTTAATTAATCAGTTTGAAATCAAAATAATGATTGGTGGACTCCTTGCAGTACCGCCATGGACCGCCTAGGTGTCGCAAGATACCTCGTATAATTGCAGTTTTTATGTAACTGATCATTATTTCCACTTTTTAAATCACCTTTTAGGTTATTTACGGTGCAATTAAATAGCCTTTGAGTGTGTCAAAAAAATAGTTTATTTAGTTGCTTAATTTCTTTATTTTACTTACCTACATGCTAAATATTTAACAAATACATTTTAAAAGATTATTTCTAGATATATAATACTGGAATTCAGATAAGCTTAAAACATTAATATCTTTATGATTTCTGTTTGAGCAATCGTTGACTGCAAGGCATTTTCTTCTTCAACTTTTAATAGTTTCATCATGACACAAAACTAACCACTTTAAATGAACAAATCAAGCAAGCACTTTTTAGATGCTCTAACCAATTCTCTATCCTCTGTTTCAGGTTTATGGAAGAAACTTTGGCTATCATCTTGTTCCTCAAGCTTACTGGAGCTGACAGCAGAAACTTCTTCATCACATCTAAAGCTATACTGTTTTGTGTACAGTACATCGATGTGGATGTTTGGCATCCTATTTTGTGAAAGCAATAAATGTGAACCAACGTTACTCCTGATATTCTTATATTTTAAGTTATGTGTCTTATCCATGTCTGTCTTCTGTAAATACAAAACTATATTTGATATGTATTTATAATAAAACCTGCATTATTGAAAATAGCTTTTTTTCTGGTTCTTTTTTGATATTTACTGGTGTTTCAGACGTGTTGATTACAATTTTATGAATTATTATTATGTTCATGAAAAATGTATGTGTGTGTTTATATATAAAATTATTAAAGTTTTTAAGCCTTTTTCAAGATTTACGCATTTCAATTAATAGTAAAATTCCATCAAATTGAATTGAATAATCCTTACATATTTTAATTGAATAACTGAATAATCCTTACATATTTTTACATAAGGATTATTCAGTTAAATTTGATGGAATTTTACTAATTGAAATGCGCAAATCTTGAAAAAGACTTTTTTGAGAGTGTCTGTATATATACAGTCAAAGCAAAAATTATTCAGACATTTTTGATTTATTTTTACTAGTGGGTGCAGGACACTACACTCAAAAAAATAAATTGTTGAATGAACATGATTTAATCGTATCCATTATGCATCTAATCAAATCAAGTAAACTTGGAATACTTTGAATATTTTATATGAACACAATATACATTTGTAGTTTAAACATGATTTTAATATGTCAATGTAACTTCTTTGCAACTAGTTGAGTCAAAATACTTGTATTGTGTTATTGTGGTAATGCACTTTAATTCAACAAAATTCTGCCTTGTTACATCAACTAGTTAATGTCTTGTTTATGTATGGTTTTGGTAGTTTAATGAATATCTATCTTGTTGTTTCAATTAGATTTGAATTTAAATTGATTTATGCAAATAATCCTACAATTAATGCTTGCCTGTGATTTACATAAAATTCATGATGTGATGTTCTGTGTTGGCAGTCTAAAAGTGATACTGGCTTCTTCCAGGGCTGCGTTTCCCAAAAGCATCATAAGCCTAAGTTGAACCATTGCCACCAATACAGCTAGGATCAACTTAGGCTTGCGATGCTTTTGGGAAGCACTACCCAGAGCACTACCATAGTGATCACTTTATTTTAACCCCAAAACCATTAACATAACAGAAACTTTTAAATACCAACATAATAGAACAGTAATCATTAAAAAGACACTCCATTTTCTCATCTTGCTAAAAAAATGCTCAAAATAACTTTATTTCAACATTTACTCTCTCTGTTCAGCCCCTTTGCAAAGCATGATGGGAAGTAAAAGTCCTGTTTGATTAACTCCTGGTTGGGTTACTTGATTGAAACATGTTATTTCAAAATGAAAACATCAAGTTAAGTCAAAGAGTAATCGTTTCAAGTCAATTTAACATGAATCAATCACATTTAAACCAGAAACCTGATGGTGTTGAATCAAAATAAATTGTTTAAATAAAGTGAACAGCATCAAAAGTGTATAGTTCTATTATGTAAGTGAGGATAGCGAAATAAACTGTGACTATTATATACATACAGTGGACTACCAGTAAAACTGATAAAAATTTGGAACCAAAAATTATTCAGACACTTTGACCTGACCATGTTTTGCTTAAGTGTTATCTGACATAATTAAGATTAATTTTTTCTGACACAGTTTAATTCTGAGATCTTGTCATATTTTATTACCATTTTTTTAAACTATAGTGAATAAACTGTATTAATGAATGAAATGTTCAAGATGTCTGAATAAATTTTGGTTTGGCTGTATGTGTATATATATATATATATATATATATATATATATATATATATATATATATATATATATATAATAACTGCAAATCCCATTGCAATATATATATATATATATATATATATATATATATGTATATATATATATATGTGTATATATATATAAGAGAAATTACAATGGGATTTTATAAATAAAATTTATTTGTTTTCCGGTCTGTTCTGAATTCTCACAGCAAGGCAGACTTGGCATGGGAGTCTGAATAAAACATTATTAAAGTTAGCGCCCTCTATTGGAAATCTGACAACATTCACTGACAGTGATGACAGTATACTGAAATATACAGTCATGGCCAAAAGTTTTGGCTGTGACATTAATTTTGTATTCTGAAAAGTTTGCTGCTTCATTTGTTGTGGTGTTGATTCACATTGTTTCTAGATTATTGGGCAGAGTGATCAGATGCATTTTAAATAACTGCAAAAAGAATTTTATCACAAAAAAAATTATTTATTTTATTTTATTTGATCTTGCACAAAATAATCAGTTAACATCATTTCACTAATCATATCATCATGGAAAAAAAGTGTGAACGAGTACTAATCAGGGGAAATCATACAGATTGGATTATAAGAGCAAACTGATATAAAGGAGGGAAGAAGTGCTTCCAGTCATTGTGTTCTTGTGTTAACAATCGTTGCCTACAAAGAAAGACATGCAGGCATCATCGCTTTGCATCAAAATGGCCTGACATGCAAGAAATTGCTGAAAAGAATATCGCACTTGAAAGAACCATTTTCTGGATCATCAAGAACTTCAAGAACAGAGGTTCAGCTTCAGTGAAGAAGGCTTCAGGACATCGCAGAGTGTCCAGTAAGAGCCAGGACGTCTCCTCCTGAGGAATCGGCTACTAATTGTGTCAGAAAAACATCAAGGACAGACTGAAATTATGCAGGAAGTACAGGGATTGGACACCAGAGGACTGGTGCAAAGTTATTTTCTCTGATGAAGCCCACTTACTGTTTGGGACATGAAAATCGATTGTCTGGAGAAGAAAAGGTGAGCACTTTGAGTCTTGTGTCGTGCCAACAGTGAAGCATCCTGAGATCGTCCATGTGTGGGGTTGCTTTTCCTCCAATTTGATGAAGATCTGTGCATTTTCCAGCATGATGGAGCACCATGTCACAAGGCAAGAGTGATAACGAAGAGGCTCAGAGAAAAATTTGGATCCAAGGCCAGGCAACTCCAATCCCAGAGAGAACCTGTGGTCAGTCCCAAAAAGGCAAGTGGACAAGCAGAAGCCTACAAATTGTGATCAACTCTGAGAACTAATAAGGCAAGAATGGATCGCCATCAGTCAGGATGTGGCACAGAAGCTGATATCCAGCATGCCACAGTGAACTGCAGAGGTTATGAAGAAGCAGAACACTGTAAATATTCACTCTCTGCATATATTAAATGTTTTTGCCAATAAAATTCTTTCAAACTTATGAAATGCTTATTTGTTTTCCAGCTATTATAACAGACTATGTGAAACAATAATCTACTAAAGCTGCCAACTTTGTGAAACACACAATTTTTGTCATTGCCAAGAGTTTTGGCCATGGCTGTATACTGAAATATCAGCTTTATCATGACCTCAAAATCTACATTATATTGTGGTCAATTACCTATATGTGTATAGAAGCCAATCAGATGCAGTCATTTATAATATGACACAAATAGTATTTCTACCACATATTTGGTATACAGCAAACAAATACACACCAGTATAACATGAAAATGTCTAACGTGCCTGAAAAACTACATGTCCCAAAATGCTCCTCAGTTACCTCCAGATTTAGGATTAATTTGAGTTAATCCAAAAAATTTCCACCAGATGTCAGTAACGTCTGCATGTGTAAAAGAACATCTTAGCAGTAGCCGACTTAAATCCAAGTACTCAAAAATAAAAAGAAAACATTTTCATCCGCGTTGTTTCACACGTAAATATAGTTATAACTTGTAGATTGATGACTGACCGTGTTCATACTCGAGTTAAGTTTGTCTTTAACATTAATGTGATTTGGTCTGTTAACTCAAAAAACGTAGGCTAATTGTAAAACAAGGGTATTCCTGTGATTCTTTGATGAATAGAAAGTTCAAAAGATGTAGCCTAATGAACTCAAGACTATAGATTTATTAAAAGGTTTGGATAATATTTTTGTCACTTTATTTGTTTTAAAAACATATGAAAGACAAGAAAAAGTTTAAGTCAGTGTTTAATTGTCATAGTGTTCGCTGGAGTCAGACTTGGAAGTAGCCTACAGACCATCGGCAGTATAATGTGAGTATATATGAATTATTCATAGATGTGAAATCCTTGTATATATATAAAAAATCATCAGTCCGTAATAAAACAACAGTAATGAGTCGGAACCACTGAAGTAGATGTAGCAAAAGGGTAACTAAACTCGATACAGCCTTATTTTTCAGGTAAGAGCGGGCGCGGCCATTTGTAAATTTTATGTGTCTGGCTTCCGGAGTCATTCGCTTCCGGTTATTTTTAGCTGTACAAAACAGCTCGCTATGCTGCTTGATATTGTAAACTGGTAGCTTTTTTTTTTTTTTACCATAATGTTTTAATGTATTGTCTTAATCATAAACACGCTGGTTTGTAGGGTAAACCGTTTTACAGTTTACTGCACTTTGATATACTCCTCTTTTTTTCCCTATAGCGGCTAATAAATCGGAAGTCTCGTACATTCACAGAAAACCTTACTTCCGCGTTGAAAAATAAGGTGGATAGACTTTATATAATTGTATGTAGTACAGAGGAAGGTGATAGTAGAGATAGATGCAGTGCAACAATAAATAATTTTTAAAGCTTAATATCCAGTAACAGCCATTTTGTTGTAAGACTATGGTTATTTTTACCATACCATTACTATGCATTTTGGACATGATCTTTTTTTCAGGATTCTTTGATTTAAAAATGTTACAAATCACAGCATTTATTCAAAATAGAAATCTTTTCTAACAAATTACCTTTACACCACCTACTATGTGACCTTTTTACCCTTAACTGATAATATTTTTTTAAACCAATATCACTCTAAGTAAATAAAATACAGTTTACATGCCATGGTATATTTGATGAGTATGGTGCCAATTTTATTGTTTCCACCAAACATTTACATATTCTTGAAGATTTTTTTAGTTCTTGTCTCAGACCCAACCTTATGTGAACTTGAACTTGTCTTGGACTCCAACCTCTCTGGTCTCAGACTCGACCCTCTCTGGTCTCGGTCTCGACTCAGACTCGAATGAGCTGGTCTCGACTACGACACTGGTCTTAATCATAAACACGCTGGTTTGTAGCGCAAACCGTTTTACAGTTTACTGCACTTTGATGTTCTTCTCATTATTTCCCTATATAATCGGAAGTCTCGTACATTCACAGAAAGCCTTACTTCTGCGTTGAAAAATAAGGTGGATAGAGTTTATATAATTGTATGTAGTACAGAGGAAGGTGACAGTAGAGATAGATGCAGTGCAACAATAAATAATCCAGTAACAGCCATTTTGTTGTAAGACTATGGTTATTTTTACCATACCATTACTATGGGAATACCATGCTTTTTGGACATATACTGCTGTCAGATTTCTTTAAAAATAAAAAAATAATACTTTTATTTACCATTAAAATGATTGAAAGTGACGGTTTTATTATTATTATTGTAAATAAATGTATTTTAGAAGCATTAAAAAATTGTACCAACCCCAAACCTTAGCGTATAGTAGGGTATATCATGGCAATATCGAGGTTTCTGGACATAGTAGTTTATTCTAAGCACTAATACGTTCCACAAAATAGTTCAGGCTCCCTCAGAAAACAATACGAGTTGAGAGTAAAACTAAAATATTTGGGCAAAATCAAGGGAAACAAGATTTGTTTGTTTGTTTGTTTGTTTTTTAACTAAGATTTTACCACTTTTTGGACAATATTTCACCCTCATTAGACATTTTCACATCTGTTTACCTGTTTACAATGTTTTACGTTCTGTTTCATTGAATCTTGTAATTGTATTCAATGTAACTACATCTGTTGAATCTAGCACAGAGCTGCATCATAATAAGAAAGCAAATGTGACATATCCTGGACGATTTGACTAAATAACCAGGAAGGAAATTACTTTGACTTCTGATGATCACAAATGTTAGTTATTTTGTGTGTTGTATATATTCCATCTAAGCACCAGGCATGTTCCTTCAGATGTGATGTGTATTTAGATGGTGACAAGTAAAGCTTATTGTTGCTAATGAAGTTCAACTACGTGTGAAAAGCCCGTTCACACCACTAAGTCTAGCCACAAATCTAGCATTCGAGACCCCCCTCACATTACCTAATGTAAGTGAGCTGCGTTTTAAATGCATAGAACAGTTGCGTGTGAATTACAGTATGCTGTGGAATTAGCCAACAAAGTTTATTTTGGCAGCTAATAAGGGATATTTGATGTGCAAATCCCAATGTCAAATACACACATTCAGCTCTTTCATCTTGGAAGGCAAATACACAATTAAAATGTGTGAATGTGTAACAATCACGTGTTAATCGGCTCATAATCACATGGGTGTTAAACAAAGTTAGAGGAAATCCCTCAAACTAGGTTGGATGTGACACCGGCTCATTCAGGTAGGTTAGTCAGGTTTATCACATTTATTATGTTTCAATAACTCAATTTTAAAGAACGCTTTATGCCAAAAAGGTTTAATATAAGAAGAAATGTGTTAAATGATTGCATAATAATTTTGTTTAATGGGTTATTTAAAGTTTTCTATTGTGTTTATGAACTCCCTAGTGAAAATGTATTTGAAACACATTTATTTTGTGCTAAGTATACTACAAATACATTTACATATTTATGTGAAAAATAAAAATACCCTGCAATTGTACTTTTGGTATACTAATCTGGTATACTTAAAGTCTGCTAAATTGGAACAACTAATTTTGTACTTAATGCACTTTAATTGTGCGGAAGTAGTGCTAAGGTCCAACTAAACATATACTTAAGTATATTTGATTGTGCTAAAGTGGAACTATTGCAAGTATACTTTAGGTACACTTTAAATATCTTGCATTTAAAGACTGATATTATACAATGATCATACAGTCCTAATTAATAGTGATATTAAAACCCTCTTTAGGCATAATATTAAAAAAAGTGCATTGTGCAATAAAGAAATACGCCAAATAAAGTTTAATTATAGTCTGATATGTGATATGTCAATTAATATGTTAATGGATTTGAAGTAAACCATAGTCTTTGAGTATGGGTCAATGATGTGACGGGTCTTTTTTTTTTTTGTCCAAAGGCCTTAATAATAATACAAAAAACAATGATATGACATCCGAAGTATGTAAGGTAGTACAACTAGATCTCTTTGATTGAATCCAAAAGGTTTTAATTATATTTTTCTACATATAAAGGTATTTTAAAGATTTTGAAGTGTCAAAAGGTCATTCGGTTTAACCGTCCAAAGGCCAATACAGCCATTTCATTTGTGATTAAAATATCTTAAAATGTAATAAATGTATATATTTTTTATTCTGGCATGATTTTATAACATTATATATCAACATAGTGCAAAATGGTATTAAAATTATGTGTAGAAGCCGTTGCTTTGTTATGAGAAAGAATGTCCTGAAAAATGAATTTCATTGATGTCATTCGGAGTAACCAATATAAAGGGACCATTTTGGATCAAGTCATGCGTTCAGTATCATGTGACAGGATGTGACATCATTCAGACACCTGCAAAGGACCACATGGTCGTGAAGCAAAGTAACTAACTCTCTCCTAACTATCTGAAAAGTTCATGTTTTCACTTGCTCATACGCATCAGGTCATTCGGTACAACCGTTGTAAAACATGGAAAATGTTGTAATATTTTAAAAACTTGTACTAAATATAAAATTTTTGATTGTCCTTTTGTTAGCTAGCTAGATATTAGCCTGTTAGCATTGTTTGAAAATATTGTCATTCGGTGTAACCAAAAGTGTCATTCGGTAAAACCGAAATTTTGGTTAAACTGAATGACTTTTTTGGTGACAAATTTTGTCCATCTTGCAAAAAATGACAAAAGCAGTGTTAATTGATTATAAAAACCACATAATCTCATTGTTAACACTTAAAACTTCATAATTAATTTTATCTCCATTATGTTTTTTTTACACCTTTAAAAACCTTATTCGTCAATGACCCTTATACTTAGTATGAAATAAATGTATTTTAAATAGATTTAGGTAAAGGTTTTTTTGTTTTGTTTTTTTTTTAATTAAAATGAATTAAAACTAAATTCATTTAAACTAAATCCTCAAATGTTCTATATATGAAGCTCCTGACGGAACCTTTTATGGTTCTATATAGAACTTTTTCTTTTTAAGAGTATGTTCACATGACAATGATGTACTAAAAACAGAAAAGTTTTTCCTTTCCATTTTTTTTTTACTTACAGACAACGTTGACAAAATGGTCCCTGTTCACACGGATCTGCGCAAAAAAACAACTAAAAAGTAGTTGATGTCCCTTTGTAAAGAAACACTACGCACCTATAGACTGAACACGTAATTACGGAGCCCCGCACATGACATGCAAGAAAAAATATTAAATCGTGTGCACGATTTACTATCTCGTTCCCTCGATTTATAAATCGTGCGCACGATTTAGCCTACTATTTTTTTCCTGCATGTCATGTCCGGGGCTCCGTACGTAATACACATGCGCATGACGTCACCGTTTTCACAAATTCGCATTTATATAGTTTATACTGAGACGATGACGGTATCGTTTTAGAAGACGATGCACTTTGAAACCCAAAAGTTGTGTAAATGAACGAACAAAATGCATAAAAAAAGTTTTACATTTTTAGTTAAAAACAGTGTAGTGTAAACTGCCCCTAAAAGTACAAACATTAAAATCCATGAGAACTTTCTGAACTAACACCTGTAAACATTTCCGAGGTGTGACTTCACACCTATGATTGGGAAACTATCTTCTTTGTTAAAATTGACCTTTAAAATGAAACTAATGCATCAATTGTGATCACATTCATTGAGCACATCGCTGAAACCTTTCAGATAACATTAAAAAGCATGTAATTGTGTTTATGACTATGTGTATGTGTGTCTCTGTTGATGCAGGAGTCAAATGCGACACTTCTGTTTGTGGGAACTGCGGCCACTGATCTCGTCCACCACCATCATCTGCTTCATCACTGCAGGAGCCCTAAGAAGGTGTCATATTCAGACCCCTGAGGTCAAAATTTCATGTCTAGCTAAGAATGTAATCAAAGTGGTGTTAATCATGTTAACTTGAAGGAACGGGTGTGATGTGAGAGGACCATGAGTTGTTCTCATGGTCCTCTCCACACATATTTTGATAGAAGCCAGATTTACTGATAAACTGTGTGCTACTCTGTGTGTTTGTTAGTCAGTGGAGGAGTTGGATTTGTAACCCGAGATGCTAGCATGTCATCAGCACTGACCTTGAAAAATCCAGGGACACTGGACTGTTCATGAGGCAAATACACATGAGCACAGATAGAAGTTCTTCATTATCAGCTTCAGACCGAGTGCAGCACTAAAGCTAAACTTCTCTGAAATGCTGTATAGGTGCGACAAAAGAACTGTTCTGCATTTAATTCGACTCTGGCTTTGTACTGGTTAGTTAATAACAAATAACCTGGGCATCAAGATGTAGGTTCAGATGTTTGTGTATAAGGGAAAGTGATGTGACTGGTCAGTCATGTTTATATATATATTTTCAATATTTAAATTTCGTATATGTTTTTCAATATTTTTAATATTTTCAATTTTTTCCTTTCAGTTCACTTACAATCCTTCAGTGTGACAAATGAATTTGAAGTACAAATATTCAATTAGTATAGTAGTTGCTCTACTATAGTAAAGTACTTGAAACTGCAATAAATTATATATATATATATATATATATATATATATATACTGTATAGGTTATTATTACTATTTTTAATGTTTTTGAAAGAAGTCTCTTATGCTCATCAAGCCTGCATTTACAGAAAAATCAGTAATATTGTGAAATATTATTACAATTTAAAATAATGGTTTTCTGTTTTAATATATATATTCTGTGATCAAAGCTGAATTTTTAGCATCATTACTCCAGTCTTCAGTGTCACATGATCCTTCAGAAATCATTCTAATATGCTGATTTGATACTCTGTTATTATCAATGTTGGAAAAATTGATAATAACAACATACTTTTTTTCGGGATTCACTGATGAATAAAAAGTTAAAAAGAACAGCATTCATTCAAAATAGAAATATTTTCTAACAATATAAGTCTTTACTATCACTTTTTATCAGTTTAACATATCCTTGCTGAATAAAAGTATTAGTTTCTTTCAAAAAACAAAAAAACAAATTTTCTTTGAAAACCATGAAAAAAAATGTTCAGGATTCTTTGATGAAAAGAAAGTTCGAAAGAACAGCAAATTAAGTAACATTACAAATTTCTGGACTGTAACTTTTGATTAATTTAATGCATCATTGCAAAGAAAAGTATTATTTAATTTTAAAAAAGATGTTCGAATAGTAGTGTATATGTATTTACTATTTACACATTCATTATTCATTATGAAATGGAAATGAATTGGAAATCTATCTATCTATCTATCATTTAAACTGTTTCTGGCCGTCACACCTCACATCTGAGGCTGGAGAAGCTGCTGTTTCCCACAGACCCCCTACTCTTGGTGTCACTTCTCCTCTCAAGTACTGACTGGAATCCTCAGAGGTGCCAACTCGCACCTCACAGAGGATATATACAGGAGGAACATGGTCCACCAGCAACCACAACCTCAGTCTCAACTCTACAGCCATGGATACCTCCAGCTCTGCTCTTCAGCTCCAAGACAGCAGCGCTTTCCTTCTTGACTGCGAGAACATTCTGGATCCGAGCTACGGCGTCTCAGATGCGGGCTACTACAGCGCCGGCAGCAGCCTGTCTCCAACCTCTTCCATAGATTCCTGCGGCTTCTCCCCTCCAGCGTACTCTTGCGGAGCGGGACACGACATACTGCCGGCTTTCCCACTCCACAGCATCACCACCCAGGAGAAGAACAAGGTCCAGCCACCCAAGAGAACTGGAAGGCCGAGGTCAAAATTCCCTGGAGTGAAGCGTGAAACCGCAAGTGAACGGGAGAAGCTGAGGATGAGGGATCTGACCAAAGCTCTTCATCACCTCAGGACGTACCTGCCTCCATCTGTGGCTCCTGTCGGAAAAACCCTGACCAAGATTGAGACGCTACGGCTCGCTATCCAGTACATCTCCTGTCTGTCTGCTCAGCTTGAACTCAGTGAAGACGAGGTGAATCGAGGCGATCAGGCCGAGGTCATCGCCCCATCAACCATGTTTGACAGCTTCAGCGCGGCACCTTCAGTTCCAGCTCAGCAGTTCCCATCGATGACCTGTTATCAGGTACGGACATTTTACTTAATATACTACACTGTAAAAAATTATTTTCATGATTTGTTATCACAACATTTTTTCTTTTGTCAAATCAACTTAGATAATTAATGTAGTTCAGATAATATTTTGAGTTTCTGTTGATTAAACCAATCACCTTCATTGTATTAACTCAAAATTTTAATTTCAATGAACTCAAAATTAAGGCAACAGGTAATTTATTTATTTTTTTTTAAGTTAAAACAACAATTTTTTTTTACAGTGTACAAACTACTACTATTTTTTTTTAATTAAATTTAAACTTTATAGGCAATATTGTACGATGTTATTTTAGTTTCGCTGAGATACTATTATGGTTTTTATTAATAGTTTAAATGAATAAAAATCTAAATATATTTTATCTTATTTTTTGTTAAAGTTTTAGTATTTTTGTTGCGTGTTTTTGTCATTTTTATTAGTTTTTTGTCTATATTAATTTATTAATTTAATTTAGTTATTTTAGTACATCAAGTTTTTGTACATTTATTTTTATTTAACATTTATTTCAAGTAACAAAAATTTTAGTTTTTGTTTTAGCTTGGTTTACTATAATAATCCTGTTTTTTTTTACGGTTAAAAAAACTTAAAGTTGACCCTATTTTAATTTTAATAAAAATAATAACATTCTTTTTATTTCAAAAATAAATTACATTGAAAAATGCTCCTGTTCTTTTTCTTAACGATCTGCATTTTATTTTTCCAGACTCAGAATCCAGTTGAAGGCGATTTCCTTTCATTCCCAGCTCAGGATTTTTGGTTTCCCCAGCAACACGATTTCTTCCATGGACAGTGCTGATCTGATCAAAACAATCTGGATGCAAATATTAATTTGTGCAATTTTTGTACGATAATGAAAATGAAATACTTTATTTTTATTGTAAATATGTTTGTACAGCTATTTATTTTTTTGTATGTTGAAAAATATATTAATATTTATGAATTGTAATTTTTCCAGCGAATAAAGCCTTGAAAAGTCTTACATCATTTGTGTGAGTAGTTTTTTAACTTAATAGTGCATGTGTCCTAATGAGAGACAGCTGCCTGATGGTCATTCCACGCTGTAATTCACATGTTTAAGGAAACACCCCTGCAGAGCGAGCATTAATGTGGGCAGGATAGTAAACTAACTCTCACAGGTGAGATCCTTTAATACCCCTCAGATGGTAAACAAAGCTCTGTGGGGCTCTTCCTCTAAAATGCAAGAGTCTGATGCCTCTTTCAAGCAAGAAAGATAAACTCAGGTTTGTTAATGGAGTTCATTTGCATTCTGCATTTGCCTGTAAACAATCACATGTCTTTCTTAAAGGGATAGTACACCCAAAAATAAAAAAAATTCTTTCACCATTTACTCACCCTCAAGTTGTTTCTGTATGAGTTTCTTTCTTCTGCTGAACACAAGAGAAGATATTTTGAAGAATGTTGGAAACCAAACAGTTGATGGACCCCACTGACTTCAATGGGGTCCATCAAATGTTTGGTTACCCATATTCTTTAAATTATCCTCTATTGTGTTCAGCAGAAGAAGGAAATTCATACAGGTTTGAAACAACTTAAGGGTGAGTAAATAATGACAGAATTTTCATTTGTGGGTGCACTATCCCTTTAAGAGCAATATTGACCTCTTACATTTTAAAGTCACCATGAAATCAAAATGAACAATTTTTATTTTTTTATTTTTATTTTTTTTAATGGAATATCCATGCACATAATTAGTTGTTGTTGTTTTTTCATATTCATGTGGCCTTGTAATCTTTAATCAAAATAACCTCCCCTCCCTCTTGCAGCGACATCTCTTCTCTGATGATGAGGGCGGGGCAACCTGTCACTCATATGAGATCCACCAATAGCAAACCACTACCATCCAATCAAATCCCTATGGACAAAATTAAGTCTCACCCCACACTTCTTCATTTAAATGCCATCTCACTCACAACAGTTAAGAAAAGGTTGTTGCAATTTCTGCTTAGTGCCGACTTTGTGTGCTAGCAACAAGGCAGTGTGTTGAGCATCTCATGATCAGATCAGATTGCACAACAACAAAAACCCTTGCTGTGACTTTGTTAAATATATTAACAGCACCATTAGTGACGTTAGTGACAGCTGTTGTTCAATGTTCGTTTATGTCTTAAGAGTCTTGAAGGTGACAAGTCTGCAGCTGCTTTCAGACCTCATAATAATGAATCACTTCCTCACCCTCCCTTCCTCCCATTTGTGCAGTCTTGTCTACTTCCTCTGTTGAGTCCCTAATGACACAGAAGAATTAACAACATTCTACCTACAGAATCAGGAAGTCCTGTAATGCTTTGAAGTGCTGTTACATCTTGGCCCTTGTTATTGGTGCTCCATTTCACTGTACCTTTTTAAATAGTATGTGCAATATAAGTTTTTTCTCCATTAATTTTCTTCATAGATGTTTTAAACACACACACTGGTATTCCTATCATTATGAGGACGCTCCATGATTTTTATACTGTACAAACTGTATATTCTATCCACTAACCCTGAACTTTCTACATTTTTACATTTTCAAAAATAATAATAATAATTTCAAATTATTTCTAAGCTGTTTTTCTCATGGGGACAAAAAATTACTGGTATCCTTGTGGGGACGTTTGGTCCCCATAACGTAGGGTTTACAACACACATGTTGGGTTTTTATGTTTTATGGGGATTTTCTATAGACATAATGATTTTTATACTGTACAAACTGTATATTCTATCTCCTAACCCTAAATCTACCCATCACAGAAAACTTTCTGCATTCTTACATTCTCAAAAAACATGACTTAGTTTGATTTATAAGCTGTTTTTCTCATGGGGATAAAAAAAATGTCCTCACAAGGACAAGGATTTCGCATATTTCCATCTTTGTGGTGATATTTTGTCCCCATAACATTAAGTTTAACTGAACCACACACACACACACACAGGTTTGTTTTTGTGAATTGTGGGGACATTCCATAGGCGTAGTGATTTTTATACTGTACAAACCGTATTTTCTATCGCCCTACTCCTAAACCTACCCATCACAGGAAACTGTGCACATTTTTACTTTCTCAAAAAAACTCATTCTGTTTGATTTATAAGCCTTTTGAAAAATGGTGACATGGGGTAATGTCCTCATAAGTCACCCTCTACTTGTAATACCTATGTCATACCCATGTCATTATACAAATTTGTGTCCTGATATGTCACAAAAACACGCACACTCAAACACACACACACACTCACACTCAAGAGACACACTCAGACACACACACACTCAAAACTTTTTGATTTGAAGTTGACATTACAATATAACACTAGAGATTAAGAGCATAAACATATTTGATGTTTATTGCAAAATATTTAAATGCATAAAAATACATTATTTGAGTGTAGGAAGACTGACTTCAGGATTATAAATGACAAAGATATAAAATAAATATTTTAATTATCTAGTTAATTTATAAATCAAAGGCACAGCAGATAATCAGACTTGATTAGAAAAGCTCTGTGTGTTTTCAAAATATAAATATATACTGTAAAATACTTATGTAAATATGAAAATATTACAGTATATACAAAAATATAGAACAGTCATAATGAGACTGTGTTTAGACCGACTGTTCAGTCAGCCAATTCATCACTTGAGCTTTGTTTTCAGAAACCCATTTAACGTTGGCTTTCGTCTGCTCGATGGCCTGTTCTATTGCATGTGTGCCAAAGCTAAAAGCACTCGCTGCAATGTCCTCTTTGAATTGCTGTAACTGTGGTTTGTCAAAGAAACAGAGAGAAAGAAAGAGATAAATACACACATTTTCATGTGTCATGTCTACTACATATCTCAAGAAAAAATAGAATACAGCATAACAACAGACATTAATTTTAAGCATAAATTTAAAATACAAAATATTACATAGACACTACTGTGCAAAAGTTTGGCTTCAATAATTGTTTTTATAAAAATTACCTTTAGAAATAATTAGAAACCTTTTTCTCCTCACAGGAATAAATTACATTTTAAAATATATTACATTAGAAAATTATCGATTTAAATTGTTGTTTTTACTATATAAATATATGAAGTCTTAGTAAGCATAAGAGACTTATTTCAAAATCATATCATCCTCAAACATTTGAACGGTAGTGTATTAATATTTGTTTTGTATTTGACCCGTCCCATTCAAATAGCACAAACCTGTTGCAGTTCAAATTTTGTAGAAAACTTTTTTATGATGCGCAGAATCAAACTTCCAAAAAAGGATCCGCCATCATAACTATGGAGATCACGTAACAGAAAAGGTCAATAGAGAGAATAAATAATACATGTTTTGCAGATAGAAGGAAACACACTACTTACTCTTTAATTAAAGATTCCCAGTTGGCTCTGATAAAGTCCCAAGCCAACGGCTGCCCTATTTCGTTGCCCGCAACATACGAAATGGCGAACATAATGTCCTGCTTCCTGATCTGGTTCGGATCCATTGTGTATTCCAGGTACCTTTATAAAACAAAAGGCAATTAAATCAGTATATATTACATATACAAGTATCTAAGTTGACAAGAGATAAACTATTAAAACAAATTCATTAAAATAAACAGAATACCAATACATACTATACTGTTCAAAAGTTTGGGGTCAGTAAGATTTTTTAAATGTTTTTGAAAGAAGTCTCTTCTGTTCATCAAGGCTGCATTTATTTGATAAAAAATACAGTAAAATTGTGAAATATTATTACAATTTTAAATAACTGTTTTCTATGTGAATATATTTTAATGTGTAATTAATTCCTGTGATTAAAAGCTGAATTTTCAGCATCATTACTCCAGTCTTCAGTGTCACATGATCCTTCAGAAATCATTCTAATATGCTGATCTGATGTTTAAGAAACTTTTCTGATTATTATCCAAGTGGACAACAGTTGTGCTGCTTCGTATTTTTGAGGAAACTGTAAAAGACTTTGTATCAGGATTCTTTGATGAACAGAAAGTTTAAAAGAACAGCATTTCGTAATAACAAATCTTTTAAAACATTATTAAAGGGGACATATTATGCCGCTTTCACAAGATGTAATATAAGTCTCTGGTGTCCCCAGAATGTGTCTGTTAAGTTTCAGCTCAAAATACCCCACAGATCATTTATTATAGCTTGTTAGGTTTGCCTCTATTTGGGTGTGAGCAAAAACACATTTTTGTGTGTGTCCCTTTAAATGCAAATGAGCTGCTGCTCCTACAAAGAGGGCGGAGCTTTAACAGCTCGTGCTGCAGTTCCTCAACAACAAAGCTGGAGAATCTCGCGCAGCCAAAATGAGGATTGTCAGTAACGGTGTTCAGCCTTACATTGTTCAAACCGGAGTCGACACTGATGGAGAGACTCAGGAAGAAGTTACAACTTTTAGAATGAAACTGGACATTTCTGAACGGTTAGTGGATAAATTTATGTAGTTTCTGTGGAGTTGATTCAACTCATCGACTAGCATGTGCCGTCATGTTAATCTTTTGTGCAAATCCAGCATTGAATTGACCCTCGTTTGTGAAGCAGTCCAGCGTAAAATGACGGCATGACAACAAAACTCTACTACAACAACTCTTCCTCTTCTCTAAAGCAGCCCAACATGGCCTCACCCCCTTTGCTGTGTGTTCTCGGGGGTGGGGTTTATGTAAATGTTAGGGTTAGTGTTGTCACCAACCCGGGAAGAAGCTCGTTGTAGTCCCTACAAGCCGTTTGTTGTAGTCCTTAAACAGACAATTCTTTAAAAGAAAATATCTCCCTTTCCATTGAACTTTGAGCGTCGTAACTTTGCAGATGTTGTTTATGCTCAAACAGCAACATTACACACTAACTAAAGTTCATACTTCATAATGTGAAATCATAATCAACCACCCCTTTAATGTATTTGCAGTCACTTTTGATCAGTTACTGACCCCAAACATTTGAACAACAGTGTATGTTCTGAGATGCAGTATATATAGGGCTCACCTGTTTAACAGCCAGGGCACTTTAGTGCATGATAGACCAAGTAACAGTTTCTTTGCCTCTCCACCAATAGTACTGTTCTTGAACATCTTCCATCCAAAATCCCACTCCTCAACACCACCAGCGGCGATGGCATTACAGTACACGGTGGGCTTCAGATGTGGGGGAATTCTTGAGTGGAAAAAAAAAAAACTGAAATTTACTGAACAGAACCGAACCAGTAAGAGTGATCAATGCTTGAATGAACAGAACTAGAAAGAACTGAACTGGTTTGAACTGAACTCCGACTTAAACTGAATTAAATTGATGAACTAAAATCAATGGTGTGAACAGACCTGGAACGAGCTGAACTAGCTTCAGAGTAGAACTGAACTGAATTAAACTCCCATGAACCAAATGAAAAGAACAGAGAAGTGAACTAAACTGGCTTGAACTGTATTCTGACTGTAACAAAACTAAAAGTGATTAGCAGAATCAGACTGAACTGGCATGAAATAAACTTTCGGGCTGAGAGAAGTGGTTGTCATACGGGTTACTGTCAGGCGTCTTCATCCATTGTCTGTACCACATCCTAGTGAGCTCTGAACATCCTTTCACTCCAGTTTTGCAGGCCATTGAAATAACATTCGGTTCGTTGTATCTATAAACAGAAATCACACAAATCAGACAGTATTTCAGTAAACTCCATCCCTAATTTTTATGCAAAAACAGAAGTGATTTTAACTCTCATATGTTATATAACTTCTCCATTTAGAGGAGAGTTTAAAGGGGTCATTTCATTGTTTCATTTTTTTATTATTACTGAGGTCCACGTATAGTGCCAGCAATAACAGAAATAGTTTTGTTTTTTTAAGACCATATTCCACTCTGACCATTATAATTAAACAAGATGTTGTTTGTGGTTGTGCCTACAGTATATGATTTTTATGTAAACATCCTCTCTTGCACGCGAAATTACCAGTAGGTTTGCACAAGCATTGACAGATTGTTCTTATGATAATGAATAATAGTATATATTAATTTCCTCATTACCTCAATGTGGTCATGTTAATGTTTAAAAATGGGTGGTCATGTCTTCTTATGGTCTGTCTGACGTCAATACAGAACGAGTTGCTTAGTTTCAATAAATGTCTTTTTTTTTTTTTACTGGGAAGGAAGTTTTCATAGTACGTTTAACTTTCCAAACTCTGTCCTGGAGGGCTGCTGTCCTGCAGAGTTTAGCACTAAATCTGCCTCAACACACCTGCCTGGAAGTTTCTAGAATGCCTAGTAGGGATGTGCCCGAATTTGGAAAGTCACGGAAAAAATGAATAATGCATTCTACGGAGCCCCCAAAGGGACATGGTTAGGCTTGCTGCGGTAGATCACAGTACATCAGATTTCACTTATCAAGTGACGAGAGTAAGGAGAGATGACTGACAGGATGTCAAAGGATTTGGTGCACAACAGATCCTGAGTGTCATTGGCTATGTTTACATGCTCCTATTTTCATCAATCAGAATTAATTGAATCTGATTGCAGATCTGTTTACATGTACTCTAAACATTGTAATCTGATTCAAATATCCGTTTATATGTGTTTTATATACATTCCGATTAAAACTTTTGCGCACGCGCTCTGCATGTGACGTCATATCAATCACACTTGCGGAGACAACCATGGACGTGTCACAAACAGAGCTCATCGTTATTTTTGCCCTGTTGGCATACACATTCATAAATTAGCAACATTTTTTTTTTGTGAACGTGAAACTTGCGCACTGCGTAATGCGTGTTAACATTGCACTGCGCATGCGCCCCAGAGACTTCTGAATACGATTGAGAAAGTAGTCGGATTCGAGCGTTTACATGGTCATTTTTTGCTGTTGGATCGAATTAGAAAAGGAATAAACCACCCCTTCCAATCTAATCGAAATTTCATTTGGATCGAGCTCAGTCAGATCAATTAAGGTGTTTACATGGACGTTTTTCAATCCGATTGATTATTTTGTGTGTATTTGACTGTTTAAGTGCAATAAGCAGCGAAAAAGAACTCAATTTAGTACTGAGAGGCGGATTTATGTGGCGCACTTTGGGTGTGATCACAAAATCTGCAGGAATTAGTAAAATTATGCGCAATCCCACGCCAAAATTCATGCCCTGTAACACCAACAATATTTCATTCGGAGCAAATGAAACGAGTGAGTGAGCGGAGGAGGGTTTGTGTGTCGACTCGCTGTCGGAGAGATGAGAGAGAGAGAAAGAGCAGCTGGTATCGTGTATCTATTCTGCGGAAAATGAGTATTGGAAGTGTTTCAGATATTTCAGTATCGAAAAATCAATATTTTTGACAACACTACATTGCACTTAAGATGCCTTTCAGAAGACTACAATTGAAAAATGTATATATTATATATAAAATTCAACCCAACAGTGTGGCTAGTAGGAGTGACTGCGTTACACGCCACTGCTGTAATCCACCCGCATTTGGCGGGTTGGCAGGTGTAAATGTCAAGCCCTGGATATGTGTGTTGTGATATTAAAGTAATTTTAGAATAAAATGTGAAAGAGGGAATCTTGTATTTACTGGTCCAAGTATCTTGGGGGTTTCTGAGTCCAGTTTGATGTGATAACTTTGAAGTGGTCAAAAAGAGGTTGCACCTTTCCCCGCAGGTAAGTCTGGATTGTTTTAAAGAAATAGATAAATAAACATCTGGTATTTTACAGTCCTGAATGAACATTTTCTGACTGTGGGTTATGAAAATTAATAAAATTGTAGAATGTATGTATGTATATAAATATATAAGCATATTATTAATTATAATAGATTAAAATGGATACCTGCAAAGGTCCATAAACTTCTGATCGGTCAAACATGTGGAAAAAGTACTCCAAATTTCTTATGGCAGATTCCCATGGTATGTACTCTTTCTCTTTGGAGAGATACATGGTTGTTCTCAGAGCCAGGGTTATGTTGACTATCTCTGCCCTTTGAATCAGATTCAGATTATCAATTTTATTATTATTTAGAGCAAATTAATTTTGTCCATTGATTAAATGTCTGAGAGCTTACCTTGCCAAATTAAATGCATCATCAATAATCTGGGCCCTGTTAAGAACTGAAATAACCTATGTGTAAAGGGGTTAAAAAAACTTATATGTAACTTATAAAAATATATATATTTTTTATGAACACTTTTTGTTATACTGGTTGAAACTCTCTTCACATCCTGATAGCAATCAATAACAGAAGTGGTCTAAATATTAAAAAAACATGTACGTATATATCTTCTATGGAAGTCTGAGGACCAAAAAATGTTCGTCCAATCATTGCATTTGGTCCGAATCTACACTATCAACACCAAAATGAATCTGCAGCAGTCAGGTGGTACAAGTAAGAGCTCTGTAAGTTGTTTACGTTCATTATTATTGTAAGGTTATGTGCTTTGAGACATGAGGTAATGTAACGCCATCTCTCGTGATGCTTTGCAGACTCTGATGTGTGCGTTCATGTGTTTTGAAGGGAGGGTGGGATCTTATGCTTTCAAAGCTAGCTTGCTATTGCTAGTCTCTCCGATATTGCCTACCCTACCTTTAAATGTAAAGGGATACTCACTTTATGATCTGTAGTCAGTTGTGTAAGAAGACGTTCCCAGTTGTGGGAATCATAATTAACCCTGTAGTATCCCGTGACATTTAGGTTGGCCAATACCCAGTCAGTATCTGTCTTCATGGACTCATATGAAGCAGATTTTGTAAGCAGCCAGCGCTGGCCCATTTTACTGCCACTCTTCATCCATGTGATTGGCACAAACCATTCGTAACTGCAATTATTTTTGAAAATACACAGAGTACACTTTAAACAAGTTCTAAAACAATAGAACATGACTAATATTGTCAGGGTAAACATACCTGTAGTCAGATGGCTTGTCTACTACTGCCTCTGGGTCTATCAGGAAGTGCTGCTGAGAGATACTTCCTGTTTGAGTGTCAATAGTTACTACAGGGAAACCCATCTGAAGAATCCAGCGATTCATAATTTCATTTATTGAGGCTGGGAGCTGGACGCTTGAATCTGCATCTGCAACCTAAAAAAAAAAAAAAAAAAAAGATTTCATACGAATCAAATTATCATAAAAATGATGGCTGAAAAACAAACACAGTAACACTAATATTTAAGGAATCCATTCCATCAATTTTGTAACTTACTTCCTGCAGTTTTTTCCAAAGATCTGTGTACACAGTGTTGCTGTATGCATACTCATGCAAGTAATTCTGTGGGAATCATGTACAAGTGTTATTCTGAGGGGAAAAGTCACTCAAACTTTAAAACATCAAACCCTTTAATTACATGAAGTCCTTTAGCAAAGACAGGCTCCGACAGAAACTCAGACAGCATTCTCAGTATTGCAGCCCCCTGCAACGACAAAGATTTATGGTAAACTAAAACTAACTAAAAACATTGCAATATAACAAAGCTTAAAGGGTTAGTTCACCCAAAAATGAAAATTCTGTCATTAATTACTCACCCTCATGTCGTTCCACACCCGTAAGACCTTCGTTTATCTTCGGAACACAAATTAAGATATTTTTTATGAAATCCAAGAGCCTGCTGGCCTCCGATAGACTTAAACACAATAATCAATTTCAAGGTCCAGAAAGGTAGTAAAGACATCGGTAAAATAGTCCATGTGACTACAGTGGTTCAACCTTAATGTTATGAAGCAATAAGAATACTTTTTGTGCACAAAATCAAACAAAAAATAACGACTTTATTCAACAATTTCTTCTGCACTCTGTTTACTGCATCAACAGTATAGGAGACTGAAATAGAAGAGAAGAAATTGTTGAATAAAGTTGTTATTTTTGTTTGTTTTTTGCACACAAAAAGTTTTCTCGCCGCTTCATAACAACTGCTGTAGTCACATGTACTATTTTAACCATGTCTTTACTACCTTTCTGGACCTTGAAATTGATTATTGTGTTGTAGTCTATCGGAGGCCAGAAGGCTCACGGATTTCATCAAAAATATCTTAATTTGTGTTCCAAAGTTGAACGAAGGTCTTACGTGTTTGGAACGACATGAGGGTGAGTAATTAATGACAGAATTTTCTTTTTTGGGTGAACTAACCCTTTAATAGTGTTATTTTAAGTTGTCTTTGACAACCTTGCTATACGTGATGGTATCAAATAGGTCATCGATTTGATCCGGTGTAATGATTTCATCCTCTCTTGAAGACAGCGGATGTGAGGAAACAAGAGCGTCGACTGCAAATGCCCTTTGAACCTGCTGCAGCACCATCAGATCTTTCTTCGGGAGAGACAAAAGACAGCTAACTTGTTACATCTTCATATATATTTATTCATTATGTATTTTAACAAATTATCTGTTAAGCATTATTTAATGTTATTAAAAAGTACATACGTGTTAACAGTAACTTCTATAAAGAGCACAAACTATCTGTAGCCAGCAAAAACGTCTTAACTTTGCTCATGAATATTAATTACGTGACGTGACGTTCACCCCGTAGGCCACGCATTTAGGGTGAAAGGAAGACGCTGCTAATCATGTCGCAAATTAAGAATGAATAAGTATTAATTAAGCTACGTGTATGGCTTAATTCACATCAAAATGATACCTTTAATAACGTACGCAAAAAGGAGTGATTTTCGTTGGAAAATAGCAAGCGGGTGTTTGCGTGACGTAAATATTTTAACGTGATACTCAAACAACGGTTCATGGAGCAAGCCGCTAAAACCCTGATTAAAATGCAGATTAAAACCTGAGTAAATACAAAAACGTTCTCGTTTACTAGTCATCTGGATGGACAGCAACAGAAAACAAACAATGGCAGTCTGAAACGTCATCTGCGTGAAGGTTAGTTTAATCCTAATTTATGGTTATTGTGTATTTTGTGAACATATAAATGATCTTTATTAAATATAGTGAATAATATAGTGAATAAAAACTTACAACATTCCAGGTGGGTTCAGCATAATCAGCTCCAAGATATGACACATAACTCGCAAAGCCTTCGTTGAGCCACAGGTCGTTCCACCATCTCATGGTCACAAGGTTCCCAAACCACTAAATTTATTTATTGTCATTGGTTAAATTGATTAGATAAAGTAGTTTTTAAAATAAGACCACTATTAGAAACATACCACATAGTCCACATACCATGTGTGCAAGTTCATGTGTGATTACAGTGACCACCCATTCTTTATCTTCATTAGAGGATACTTTTGGGTCGTAGAAAAGAGATGATTCTCGGTATGTGACCAGACCCCAGTTTTCCATTGCTCCAGCAGCGAAATCAGGCAGTGCGATTTGGTCTAGGGATAGGAAAGTATTAGTCTGACCGTTTTTTTCCCCTTAATGGCCCCCCACTGTTTATGTATGTAACTGATTGAGACACAAAGTTTGGAAAGAACTTGCATGTTTAAACTCTCACCTGATTTGGATAGGGGGTATTTGGTGTTGTAATACTTTTCGAAATACTTCAAAATAGGGAATGTCACATTAAGGGCGTAATCTCCCTGTCCATTCGCAATGGCTTCTCTACGTCCCCAGATTCTGATCTAAAATAAAAAGGTGTTTTTTTTATGCATTTAATGGAAAGATACAAACAGGGGATGTAATAAAAAAAATTTTATTCTGTTATCTGCATTTAAAAGATTTGTATAAAAGGAAAGAAGAGAGCTAGAGAGTGAGAATATCTTGATTGTCTACCAAAACATTGGTCTCTGGTGGGGTTTGTATGTTGATGAATTCGCTGACGACGAAGGCCAACAGATATGTCGACATTTTTTCAGTTGGCTCAAATCTGGTCAGTAAAACCTCTTGATTATCTATGCTGATGCTTTCAGTGCCTAGAAATGTGAGAACATGAGTTAAGAATTAAAATGTCTGCAGTTGAATCCATGCAATACATTAGTTCAAAAGTTTGGGGTCTATAAGATTCTTTAGTGTTTTTGAAAGAAGCTCACCTATCAGGCTGCATTTATTTGATCAAAAATACAGTTAAAAGAGTAAAATTATAATTGAAATAATATTACAATTTAAAATAAGTATTTTCTATTTTAAAGGGGACATATCATGAAAATCTGACTTTTTCTATAACTCTATAATCGGGTCTCCGGTGCATCTACCAACCCAGAGAACGTGAAAAAGGACAACCCAGTAACTTTGTTTCGGTAAGCCTTTCTCTGCAAGCATGTGAAAAAAAAACGAGCCGTTCAGATTTCGCTCCCCTAGTGACGTAGGAAGGGAATCTTATTATAATATTACCACCACTTAATCTGTATGTTTTCAACATAGACTGTAAAAAAAATATGGACGTAGTGTTCATGACGTCACCCGTAGATTTCTGAAAAACATTTTTGAAGCGAAAATGAGGCTGCTGCCATCTTAGCACTGTCACTCCCGGATAACTGAAAATGGGCAAAGAGGCGGGACATGGTTGGAACTGAGGCGCCTGGTCGCTGCAAGCACGCCCGCCTAGCGCGACGTGATCATGTAAGCAGGCAAAGGAGATATCTATCTATCTTAGACACCTAAAGATAACAAGTTATATCATTAGAAAGTTCTAAAGGTTTACTGTCAATCTACAGTGTCTTTTTTATGATATAGATGCTCCAGCACCAGTAATTGTAAATTGTGTCGGGTGTGCAAATAACAACACGAAAAATCAAACGGGACTTTATACCTTTATAATGAAATGGCGATCGCGAGATGAATCCAATCCGTTGCACTTGGGTAAAATATCCATGATATTCCGTCCATCGAAAAACTAAAAACTACTTTTTGTCCACAAAAGTGTTAAATCCATGAAATATTGATATTAACCAGATACAGATTATCCATTGTTTGCATCACATTTCTTCTGAACGATCTGCTCTCCATCATCGTTCTTTAAGAAATTATGCAACCTGGGCAGCGTTTATGTTGTAAAGCTGTATATGATCGTATATATCTCACTAACAAATGAGCCCGCATCCAAAGTATAATTTTTCAAAATGCAGCAGTTTTAGTTATTATATCCAAGCACTGCTGTCGAAGTTTTATATCCTCCCGCCATTGTCATAGTAAATCTCACAAACAAAACTTTTAGCCAATGCCACGATCCAACAACGCGTGTTCTGTTTATTTTCCACACACACACACATCTGTCTCGAGTCTCAACCATTAACGCAGCAAGCCATATAATTTTATAATTGTATATATTATTATTTTATAATTGTATAAAATAATCCCAAAAAAGCACAAACATGCCAGAGATGCCAAATTCAGCGACTGGAATTAGCTGAGGTAACATGACGGCTCAGACAGCAGCAGCACTCCACCTGTCACTCAAGTGACCACGCCCTTAATTATGCAGAACTTTAAGGCTTAATATAATTTAAACGAATGAGTTATAAAAAAATTCACCCCCCTCAGAGTTATCATGAAGGGCAAAATTAGCTGTACAGACCAAAACCACAATTTGTACCAGGCTGTAAACATGTTTTTTTCTGCTGTAAAGTTGGGCATTTTAACATGGGGGTCAATGAGATTCTGCTCTCTTTTGGAGCCTTTGGCCAGTCGATGAATTGCAGTTTAAGTCACTTCCGTATTGGCTTCAAGAGAAACTGGGGGAGGTTGCCGCTTGGTTTTCACCCACGGCGCCGCTATTATGTTTTCACAAGTGACAACAAAAATAATCAGTTAAAACATGGTATAATAAAAATCCATGGGGTATTATTTTGAGCTGAAACTTTTCATTCTGGGGACACCTGAGACTTATGTTACATCTTGTAAAAAGGGGCATATAGGTCACCTTTAATATATTTTAAATATCATGTGTCACATGATCCTTCAGAAATTATTCGAATATGCTGATTTGGTGCTCAAGAAACATTATCAGTGTTGAAAACAGTGTGTTTTGAAAACATTTCTTTGATTAATAAAAAGTGCACAAGAGCAGCATTTATTTGAAATTATCTGTAATATTAAAATGTCTTTACTGTCACTTTTGATCAATTTAATGCATCCTTGCTGAGTAAAAGTAATAATTTCTTTAAAAAAAATCTTAATGACCCCAAGCAGTATATAGGAAAAAAACCTTTGAAAATAAATGTTAAATGCAAATCTCGTCATATAACACTGTTGCTGTAGGGGAAAATATGATAAAGCATCAATGATTAAAGAGCAGATTATAAACCACACCAAACAATCAAGGCTACCATTACAACTTTGGAAAAACTTCAGTCAAGCTGACATAATTGGTAAGGTCTAAACTTCTAAAGTCTTTCAGATTGGCAATGTGTCTTCAACTTCAAAAGATTTGTGAGCTCAAAATCTCTGATTGATACTGTGTCTTACTTTAAAAGCCATGATGTAGATCCTCTGGTTTAAGCCTACTATTTTTTTTAAAAATCAATAAAAATAAAAGTCGTCATAAGATATGCATCCCACTGAATCTAGAAGCACATGCTCAATGTCATAATTGATGATTTTCATAATTTATATGATATTTATTTCAGAAAGTTATTTCAGTTGTGAAAATTGTTTAATTATTGTCTCAATCAACACAATCAAACCCTTAGTAGGCTATATAGGCTAGATGTGTTTGAATGTTGAGCTTGTTATAAATATATAAATATTATGATACCCTCAATAGGCTACCTATTACACGTGTCATTGGTGTGAGCACTAACCCAGCTCCATGCCGTTAGAAAGGGCCACAGTTCCAGGAGGGTGTAGGAGAGTCAGATGGAAGACGGCCTTCATTGACGGCTCATCAAAGCAGGGGAAAGCTTTCCGGGCGGCAGTGGGCTGCATTTGTGTTGTGGCAACAACTCTGACAGAATGAAAGTTATTTTTAAGTTTGTATGTGATTTAGCTAGTCTTCAATTGGGTTGCAAAATTCCAGCAATTTTCAAAGTTGGAACCTTTCCATGGGAGTTAACGGGAATATATGGGAATAAACTGGAAATTTTGCAGGTTACAGGGGACTTAAATATAGTTGAAAAAAAAACAAAAAAACATCTTGCAGCATAATCTTGGTTAAAAGAACCATATTTAATGCAAATTCGGATGAATTTCTACCCTTCCTCAATCACATGCACACTACTTACTGCAGGGCTGTTGAGGCCACACCCCTGAATCTGCTTTCATTTTACATTTTGAATGGGGGAGGGGGGTCATAGGGAATATGTTTATTTTATTCAACATTCATGCTTTTTAGTTGTTCAAAGGAAGAATCGATTAAATACTCACAAATATATGAATGTAAGTTTGTCAAAAATGTAAGTTTGCATGCACGTCTGCATATGACCAAACAAAATGTTTATATTTATGTTAGGATATTATGCAGTTTGTATAAATTATCCCAAGACGTTACCAATTAATACCTTTTAATTCCTGTAAATTCCTGTTAGGTTTCCAACTTGAAAAGTTTCTAAAATTCCCAAGCTTAACTTCCCATGAAAAGTTTCCGGAAATTTTCCAGCTGTTTGCAATCTAGTTTTTACAAATATCATGTTTAGTATTCAGTGTGTAATTCAAGGGAATTCATAGGAAAACATTGGTAACACTTTATAAAAGTATAGAGTAATAAAGAACTTACAAATCATTTTCAAGCTATTAGTTTATAGTTAATATATTGTAGTCTCTACTATTGTTAATATATTAATATGCTATATACAAATAGTGAGTTCTTCATTCAAGTTATTGTTTAATTAGCTAAAGCATTATATAATGTTTTTTATGCTTTGTTAACTTATTAACTGCATTAGTTCTCACTTTAGATTAGTCATGCTGCTTTAAATCAACCTTTATTAGAAATTAACTGCATTAGTATTAAGTGTTTCTTTATTTATATATATATATATATATATATATATATTCTTTCTGTGGTGGGTAGGTTTAGGGGTAGAGTTAGTGTAAGGGGATAGAATAAACAGTTTTTACAGTATAAAAACCATTAGGCCTATGGAGAGTTCCCTTAAACAACATATTCCAACGTGTGTGTGTGTGTGTGTGTGTGTGTGTGTGTGTGTGTGTGTGTGTGTGTGTGTGTGCGTGCGCTTAATGTATTTGTAAACATTTTTAAGGAACATTCAATATAAATGCAGTTAATGTCAAATTAAGGTTGGTTTAAAGCACTTAATTAATGACATTTTCTCATTTTCCGTGACATGATCTAAAGTGAGAACTATTTATTCATAATAGCTAATTAACAATTCCTAAACAAGCTTATTAAACAATAATAATTGTGTTAATTACAGTGACAATGAAAGAAGACCTCACTATTTGTATATAGCATATTACTATATTTACAATGTAGAGACTATATTAACTATGAATTAACTATAAACTAATGGTTTGTTAATGATTTGTAAGAACTTTATTACTGTATATTTATTATAAAGTGTACTGAAACATCTAGTAATTCAATAACTATGAAAATATACAGCAGTGACTTTTCCACTTTTTGAGATTTCCACACTGTAAAAAAATCCATAAAATAAGAAGTACTGGCAGCTCATTACCAGGACATTATCCGGTAATTTTACAGACATTTCCGTTAACCCTAAAACACAACGCAATGAAGCACAAAATGCAAAATACATGTAAAACACCTGTAAAAAATAAACACGGAAAAGTCTGTTAAATTAATACAGTGCCCTATTTTATTATTTTATGGATTTTTTAAGAGTGCAGAGCTATTTTAAACTTTTTTTTTTTTTTTTACATTTATATATTTTTCCAAATTTTTGTATTTGCTAAATCTTTTAGTAATTGAGATACATTAAATATTTTTAAATTTTTAAACTATAAATTTGATTAAAGTTTGTAGGGAAAAAAAACATAGTGTATAAGAAATGGTAATCTGTTAAAGGACCTAAAATACCTTTACCTTATACATAAGAATACTATAAATTAAAAAAGATACCTACTTAAATACTGATTTATAAAATTAAAATATTGTTTTATAATAAATCATTTCATATTTATGAAATAATTATTATTATTATTATTATATCCTTTTTATAAGTATTTACTTCGATACTGATTGCAAAAGTTGTTAAAATGCAAACATTTCAATCTCTCCTTACCAAAGTCATTTCAGCAGCAATTATAGCTACAACACATCTTACTTTTTCACGCCATTTTCTACGTATTCGCTCCTGTAAAATCCTCCTAGGTCATCTGACAGCTCTCCACTGAATTCTGTGTAGAGCCAGTAGGATTTTCCAACATGTAGATCTTCTTTCAGTTGAATTACCATAAACTGTGTTTGTTCTTGAAACCAGGTTTTCAGTATGGCCGGAGCGTGTGTCCCTTCCAAACCTGTCAGTTTCGCATAGTGCATCTCCGACAGCAAGGTGAAGTTCAGTCTATTGGAATGAATAATAATCAGGTTGGTCTTCTTCACGCACTTGAATGCCACTCCAGATTTCCCAGTGAAAATGTACATGCCCTGCTTGTCTGCCACCAACCGAGGCCAAAGCGTCACATTGTAGTACTCAGGACGAAGGGTGTCAGGCAGTCTGTACTTGTCCCAGGGTTCGTTTGATGGTGCTGAGGTGCTGTAGGGTGCTGTGGTCGTCACCATATGAGTCTTGTCAGTGCTATTCACCTCGTTTTTCCGTTTCTCCTTAGCGTAGACCACTGATAAAGTAAGGATGGTGAGCACGGCCCCAGCGGCCAACCCGAGTAGCACAAACCCTGTGGACTTACTGATATAAAAGCCTTTCCCCATGACTGCAGAGTTAGAATGAAGTCTCAGGAGATGTTGTGAGGAAAGATACAGGAGTTAATGATGGGGCCAGGACAGAATCAAGTCTATCTGGACAGTCTTGAACTGTATGTGTGTGTGTGTGTGTGTGTGTGATTAAATAGTGCTGACTGTGATGAATCATGCTGTGGTTGCTCTACCACTTCTGTGGAAAATAGTTACTCAAGCTCTAAATGTTAGCATAGTTCTCCTATAAAAACAAAACAAAACAATGGCAAATATGTCTTTATTCTTTGCAATTGACTTGCATGTGACTTTTGTTTGCCAAGTGAAACTGGGTTGCAGGGCTTATTGATCACTTCAGGGTTATTGCATACTGTTGAAATCGCTTTAAACCTGTTCCAAGTTAATATTTCAGATATTATGAGAAGCCTCCTGGCATTCATTTTACATGTGGTTATGATCGTGGATGACATAAATGATTCCAGCTGAGGTCAACAAGCATGTATTCTTTATTTTAAGGTTACGTGTTTAATGTGTCATTATGACGATGTATAAGCTCATACAGAAAAGAGGAAGATGCAAGAGGAAGAAGTTTCAACACCTTGATTATTTATTCAAGAGAAAAAATAACAGATGTACATGTATCAAAAAATGCCTTAAAATGTTTTTGTACAATGTCTACTACCACAACCTTTCAAAAGCTGGGGTTAGTATGATTTTTTTATGTTTTTGAAAGAAGTCTCCTAGGACTATGTATTTATTTGATCAGAAATATAGTAAAAATTTAATTTATTCCTGTGATCATAGCTGAATTTTCAGCATCATTACTCCAGTCTTCAGTGTCACATGATCCTTCAGAAATCACTCTAATATAGTTTGATGCTCAAGAAAAAAATTCTGGGTCCCACTTTATATTAGGTGTCTTTAACTATTATGTACTAACATTTAAAAGGATAGTTCACCCAAAAATGAAAATTTGATGTTTATCTGCTTACCCCCAGGGCATCCAAGATGTAGGTTTCTTCAGTAGAACACAAATGATGATTTTTAACTCCTTATAATGCTTGTCAATGGGAACTCCATCTATAAGAGTAAAAAAAAACAAGCACAGACAAATCCAAATTAAACACTGCGGCTCGTGACGACACATTGATGTCCTAAGACACGAAACAATCGGTTTGTGCGAGAAACCAAACAGTATTTATATCATTTTTCACCTCTAAAACACCACTATGTCCAACTGCCTTGAGCATCCGGTTGGTGAGGTCTGAACACGCGTTCTGATGATGAAAGTGATGTCTCACGCTTATACTTCAATGAGTGCGAGACATCACTTCCGTTGTTAGAGACATAGTGGTGTTTTAGAGGTGAAAAATGATATAAATACTGTTCGGTTTCTCGCACAAACCGATTGTTTCGTGTCTTAGGACATCAATGTGTCGTCACGAGCCGCAGTGTTTAATTTGGATTTGTCTGTGCATGTTTTTTTTACTCTTATAGATGGTGTTCCCATTGACAAGCATTATACGACTGACAGACCACAACGGTTGGAGTTAAAAATCATCATTTGTGTTCTACTGAAGAAACAAAGTCACCTACATCTTGGATGCCCTGGGGGTAAGCAGATAAACATCAAATTTTCATTTTTGGGTGAACTATCCCTTTAAATGAATCATTTGATACAATGCACTTATTGTGTACATGCATGTTTTTACATTGTACTTATATTTTAAAGGGGATCTATTTACAAGATGTACTGTAAGTCTCTGGTGTTCCCAGAATGTGTCTGTGAAGTTTCAGCTCAAAATACCCCATTGATCATTTATTATAGCTTGTAAAAATTTGCCCCTATTTGGGTGTGAGCAAAAACATGCTGTTTTTGTGTGTGTCCCTTTAAATGCAAATGAGCTGCTGCTCCTGGCCCCCTTTCCAAAAGAGGGCGGAGCTTTAATAGCTTGTGCCGTCATGTTAATCTTTTGTGTAAATCCAGCGTTGAATTGACCCTCGTTTGTGAAGCAGTCCGGAGTAAAATGACAGCATGTCAACAACACTCTACTACAGCAACTCTTCCTCTTCTCTAAAGCGGCCCAACATGGCCGCACCACCTTTGTTGCGTGTTCTCGGGGGTGGGGTTTATGTAAATTTTAGGGTTAGTGATGTCACCAACCCAGGAAGAAGCTCATTGTAGTCCCTAACAGCCGTTTGATGTAGTCCTTAAAAAGCGATTTCTGTAAAAGAAAATATCTCCCTTTGCATTGAACTTTGAGTGTTGTAACTTTGCAGATGTTGTTTATGCTCAAACAGCAACATTACACACTAACTAAAGTTAAAAAAGTGAAATCATAATCAAGGACCCCTACCTTACCCGAATCCCACCTCAAAAGCAGTACTTGTGTTTTCCAATACAATATGAACACAGTAAGTACATTGTACTGATTTTTTGATGTAAGTACATAGTAGATAAGATCACCTAATATAAAGTGTGACCAGATTCTGATTATTATCAATATTAAAAATGGTTGTGCTATTTAATTTTTTTTTTTTTTTTTTTTTTTTTTTTTTGTGGGAAATGATTCTTTTTTAAGGATACTTTGTTCAAATGAATGAACAACAGTTATTTAAAAAAGAAATCTTTTGTAACCTTATAAATGTCTTGTCTTTAATTAATTTAATGTGTCCTTGCTGAATAAAAGTGTTAATTTCATCCCCCAAAAACCATACTAACTCCAAGTTTTAAACAGTAACGTATATCTGTACTGTTTCATGGCAGCATAATATCAAATGAATAATCCAGTCAATAATAGCAAGTTAACAATAAAAAAATGAATAATATTTTACATTTTAATTATGCGAAAATATGAGTGCCAGTTTCCCAGTAACAACTGGTCTCGTGTGTGGTTGGACAGATGCTAGGATGCTACTTACTCAAGTCAAAAGGACAAGTTTTTCGTTTATGATAAGGCTCAGATTCGGGATTCATCTATAGGATTTTTTTTTTCACCCAAGTGCAAACGCTCAGAAAAGTAGCACACCTCTTCTGAACAACCTGCATTATTTGAAGTATAACTTATATTCATAGCAGATATGGTGCAGGATGAGTCAGTGCATTAAATGCATAGGATCGGGACTTTGTTTAAATTCCTAACAATAAGTATGAGCAATAATAATAATAATAGTGATGCTCGACTTGGCAACACTGCTAATTATACACAAATTCTGAAAGGTTCCCTGCTTTTTCAATCCAAGTATTTTGTATTGTCTCTTATGTATCGTCATTTGCATCAGAGTAATGTGATGTAGTGGTTAAATATCTTAGCTGGTAATGAAGCACTCCATTGACTATCACTGTGTCCTTGAGCAAGACATTTCTCAGGTTACTTCAGGAGGGGCTGTCCTTGTGATATGAATGCTCCTAAAAACATGCTGCCAAAATGCTGTTAGCATCCGTTCATTTTCATTCAGTCAAGTTACAGGATGATGAATACATGTGAGGTTGGAGCCAGTCCTGCAACACACACACACAAACACACACACAATGGGTTTTTATGTTTTATGGGGACTTTCCGTAGACAATGATTTTTTTTTACTGTACAAACTGTATATTCTATCTCGTAACCCTAAACCTACCCATCATAGAAAACTTTCTGCATTTTTACATTTTCAAAAAACATAATTTAATATGGTTCATTTGCTGTTTTCTTCATGGGGAAGAAAAAAGTCCTCACAAGGACAAGAATTTCAGATATTGCCATCTTTGTGAGGACATTTTGTCCCCATAACTGCATTACCTGGACCACACACACTCACATACACACACAAAGAAATTCAATTACATCTTAGATTAATGGGAATAGTTCACCAAAAAATGAAAATTCTGACATATACTGTACAGGTGCTGGTCATATAATTAGAATATCATCAAAAAGTTGATTTATTTCACTAATTCCATTCAAAAAGTGAAACTTGTATATTATATTCGTTCATTACACACAGACTGATATATTTCAAATGTTTATTTCTTTTAATTTTGATGATTATAACTGACAACTAAGGAAAATCCCACATTCAGTATCTCAGAAAATTAGAATATTACTTAAGACCAATACAAGGAAAGGATTTTTAGAAATCTTGGCCAACTGAAAAGTATGAACATGAAAAGTATGAGCATGTACAGCACTCAATACTTAGTTGGGGCTCCTTTTGCCTGAATTACTGCAGCAATGCGGCGTGGCATGGAGTCGATCAGTCTGTGGCACTGCTCAGGTGTTATAAGAGCCCAGGTTGCTCTGATAGTGGCCTTCAGCTCTTCTGCATTGTTGGGTCTGGCATATCGCATCTTCCTCTTCACAATACCCCATAGATTTTCTATGGGGTTAAGGTCAGGCGAGTTTGCTGGCCAATTAAGAACAGGGATACCATGGTCCTTAAACCAGGTACTGGTAGCTATGGCACTGTGTGCAGGTGCCAAGTCCTGTTGGAAAATGAAATCTGCATCTCCATAAAGTTTGTCAGCAGCAGGAAGCATGAAGTGCTCTAAAACTTCCTGGTATACGGCTGCGTTGACTTAGGACCTCAGAAAACACAGTGGACCAACACCAGCAGATGACATGGCACCCCAAACCATCACTGACTGTGGAAACTTTACACTGGACCTCAAGCAACGTGGATTGTGTGCCTCTCCTCTCTTCCTCCAGACTCTGGGACCCTGATTTCCAAAGGAAATGCAAAATTTACTTTCATCAGAGAACATAACTTTGGACCACTCAGCAGCAGTCCAGTCCTTTTTGTCTTTAGCCCAGGCGAGACGCTTCTGACGCTGTCTGTTGTTCAAGAGTGGCTTGACACAAGGAATGTGACAGCTGAAACCCATGTCTTGCATACGTCTGTGCGTAGTGGTTCTTGAAGCACTGACTCCAGCTGCAGTCCACTCTTTGTGAATCTCCCCCACATTTTTGAATGGGTTTTGTTTCACAATCCTCTCCAGGGTGCGGTTATCCCTATTGCTTGTACACTTTTTTCTACCCCATCCTTTCCTTCCCTTCGCCTCTCTATTAATGTGCTTGGACACAGAGCTCTGTGAACAGCCAGCCTCATTTGCAATGACCTTTTGTGTCTTGCCCTCCTTGTGCAAGGTGTCAATGGTCGTCTTTTGGACAACTGTCAAGTCAGCAGTCTTCCCCATGATTGTGTAGCCTACAGAACTAGACTGAGAGACCATTTAAAGGCCTCTGCAGGTGTTTTGAGTTAATTAGCTGATTAGAGTGTGGCACCAGGTGTCTTCAATATTGAACCTTTTCACAATATTCTAATTTTCTGAGATACTGAATTTGGGATTTTCCTTAGTTGTCAGTTATAATCATCAAAATTAAAAGAAATAAACATTTGAAATATATCAGTCTGTGTGTAATGAATGAATATAATATACAAGTTTCACTTTTTGAATGGAATTAGTGAAATAAATCAACTTTTTGATGATATTCTAATTATATGACCAGCACCTGTACACTACTGTTAAGCAGTTTGGGAGATGGTAAGATTTTTAGCGAAAGTATATAATAAAACAGTAATATTGAGGAATCGGTTGCTCAACAACAACAAAGCTGGAGAATCTCACGCAGCCAAAATGACAATTGTAAGAAGTTAAAACTTTTAGAATGAAACTGGACGTTTCTGAATGGTTAGTGGATAAATTTATGTAGTTGCTGTGGAGTTGATTCAACTCATCGACTAGCATGTGCCGTCATGTTAATCTTTTGTGCAAAACCCGTATGGACGCCCACTATACATAATGTACCTGTTTGCCAAACAGAGCCATACACACCAGGCTAACGTTTCTGATTGCTATCAAATGCTGTGAATGGTCTAATATTTTTTTCAAAAATATCGCTTGAACAGAAACGCTCCTTTTCTAGCAATCAAGCTCACCAGGGGCAACTTGCAGGCTATCCAAGCTAACAAGACTCTAAATACTAAATAGTGTTGTGTGCTTGTCTGTGCAGCCAACGAAAGAACAGTTAGCATGCTTTGCTCGAAGTTTTACCATGGCCTTAGAACTGGTACACCGTTTTCACTTGTGAAAACAAAATGGCGGCGCCATGGGTGGAAACGTGCAGATTAAGGGGCGGTAATATTATAATAAGATCCCCTTCCTACATCACAAGGGGAGCGAAATCTGAGCGGCTTGTTTTTTCACATGCTTGCAGAGAAAGGCTTGCCAAAACAAAGTTACTGGGTTATCCTTTTTCACATTTTCTGGGTTGGTAGATGCACCGGAGACCTGATTATAGCACTTAAACATGGAAAATGTCAGATTCTTATGATATGTCCCCTTTAACATATTTCAAAATTAAAAAATTATTCCTGTAATGGGAAAGCGGAATTTTTAGCATCATTACTGCAGTCTTCAGTGTCACATGATCCTTCAGAAATCATTCTAATATGCTGATTTGCTGCTCAAGAAACATTCATTATTATAGATTAGACAAAAAAAAAAATCTTATCAAACTTTTGAAAGGTAGTGTATGGTTATTTTGAGTAAATAACAACTTAAATATCAGTTGTTGCTCACGCCAAGCTACCTTATGGCTTATAATGGACATTTTCAAGCTACCTTATGGTGCTTTTAATGGACATTTTTGGAGATTGACTGCAGCGATCATTCCCATTCACTTTTATTATACAGAAAGGAACACCCAGGATATTAAAAAAATGCCCCTTTTTATGTTTTACAGAAGAAGAAAGTCATTGGACATTTGGACAACAAGAGGGTGAGTAAATGATGACAGAATGCTCATTTCTGAATTCTAGTGCATCCAGTTGAAATAACTCAAGTAATACCTGAACTGACTCTGATCAGATATGAAGTTTACACTGATTGTGAGGTGAGCCACTGCAGCACCGGTTCCTTGTTCTCTGCCAGCCACTTAATCTTGGCTGTTGTCTTCTCGATGGCCTGCTGCAGCGCTTGAGTTCCCGAGCCAAATCCAGTCTCAGCGTTGTCCTGTTGGAACCGTTTCAACTGAACAAAGACGGCAAGGATTTAACACTTAAGTCAGGTTGGTTTGTATCGGCCTCATAATCATATTACAGTGCATGCAATAGATTTTTGCAATGTGGTTCTAAGGTCAAAGGTCATGTACCTGAATGAGTTCAAATGGTGTGCAGAATCTACTGGTGATGTCACCAATAAATCTGGAGAAAGTGAATGATCCAGTGCCGTACCTGTTGAGTAAAACCAAAAATGGATACTTTCACATATTTTTTTTTTAATCTTTTGCTCTATCTGTGTGTGAGTGAGTGTGTTTGTGTGTTGTGGTATTTGCCATACTTACACTTTGAAGAAATAGTCCCAGTTTGCCCGGACAAAGTCCCATGCCAAAGGTTGGCCAATAATATTACTGGCAATGTACCCAATGGTGGAAGTGGCATCCTGCTTGCGGATCTTTTCTGGATTCATAGTATATTCCAGGTACCTCAGTAAAACATGAAACAATTTACACATTATTCTTTGTATTTCGTATTACCATGTATGTACATAAACTGTCCCTGCGTTCAAAATACATAAAAAAAAATGCAGCTCATACAGGCATTCGAACACCAATTCTATAATGAACATGTTTTTCATTTCTGAATTAAAATTCATTTTGATATTTGTTTTGTAGGGCTTAAGCGTCTGATGCTCTTCAGTCATCTTTGAACGAAAAAGTTATGTTTTGTTCTTTTAGAATTTTTTACTTCGTCGGAATGTAATGAAACTTGATAAAGGTTTTGGCACTTGCTATGTAAACATACACACAAAAAAAACATGGACATGATTAGAAAAGGTTAAATGGTCGTTGTACACTTGTACTCCTCGTGGTCAAAAATGAGCACAATGGGTAATGAATTTCATTACCCATTGAATTTCATCCACTTTACAATAAGGTTCATTAATTAAACATTTGTTAATGTGTTAACTAACATGAACTCACCATGAGCAATACATTTGTTACTGTATTTACTAATCTTCGTTAACGTTAGTTAATGAAAATACAGTTGTTCATTGTTTGTTCATGTTAGTTCACAGTGCATTAACTAATGTTAACAAGATTTTAATAATGTATTAGTAAGTGTTGAAATTAACATTAACAAAGTTTAATAAATGCTGTATAAGTGCAGTTCATGTTAACTAAAGTAGTTAACTAATGTTATCTAATGAACCTTATTGTAAAGTGTTACTGCTAATTTTTTGAGATATCAAGCTCAAATTTGGAACACAGCCTATTTAGATTTATGGCTTTGATTTTCTTGCAGTTTTAGAGTAAAACATGTTTTATGAAATATTATAAAACGGTTGGTTCCTGTCCTTGATTGGTCAATAGCTGTGTTTTATTCACAATAAAACACGGCTATGACCGCTTCACCCAACGGTTCTGTGTATCACTACACAACACCCTTAACAACCACTCTTAGCAACGTAAACTGTTTGTTCTCAACATTGTTCATTGAAGCTTACTGTATTATGTAGAAGAGTATTTTGAGAAAGAGATCGAGTGAGCGAGTTTATTACCTGCATTTAGATTTAGCATTTTCCTTTAGGTCAGTCCTATGTTCATAATAAAAAAATCTGTTTAAATGTCCGATGTATTATCTTGTCCTTTTAACAGTTAAGGGGTTTTCCCATGACTGACAGCACTAGTCAAAGCATTTGTCAGTTGCGTCTTGTTCCGTGTTCACAAAAATTCAGTCTTTTCAATGTAAAAGTTTTCGCTACTGACTGACACACTCATAAAGACAGGCTTTGCTGCCATCTAATGCTGTAATAATGTAACTGCTGTTGCTGTTCACAGTCAGGGACTATTTTTTCCGGTGGAAGGAAAGCTTTTAGAAAAAGTTTACTTTATAAATTTTGCATTGATACATATTTCTGGCTTTAATATTTGTATTGTGTGGTAACCATTTTATAAAAGCAGTAAGGTACGAAAGGCTTTTTCACTTCAATAATCTGCCAAGTGTCATCTTTAAAAAGAGACCAAACTTAAAGGGTTAGTTTCACCCAAAAATGAAAATTCTGTCATTAATTACTCACCCTCATGTCTTTCCAAACCCAGAACACAAAGATCTTTTTAATGAAATCAGAGAGTTTTCTGACCTCGATGAACGAAAGTCTTACGGGTTTGGAACGACATGCAAGTAAGTAAGTAATGACAAGGGTGAGTAATTAATGACAGAATTTTCATTTTTGGGTGAACTAACCTTTTAAGTCTTAAAGCATTCAAGATTTATGACAGTTTAAGTTGGAAATTTCTCAAAAAGTGAACACATGGATTATAACTACTGCATAAATAAATAAAAAACATTATTGAACTAAAATATAGTACATTCATTTAATTGAAATAACTGCCACATGAGCAGCACCAGAGGGTTAAAGTAAAAAAGTCTAGGTGCTGTAATTGTCCTGAGAGTCACTTAAAAGGCTGAAATTCTCAAAAAGAAAAAAAAGAAATAAATAAAACGTTGCCCCATAATCCTTTTTTCAACACCTAAAAAGCATACTGCATAATAAGCATACGAATATTAAGCAATATTAATATGTGAAAAATGTTTAAAAACAAAATTGATAATTCAGAAATTTCTAAGAACTGCACAAGAATTTTAAATTAGAAAATATTTTTTTTCCTTTTCATCATTTAAGAGATTCTTATTCATCTTTGAGCCTTGTGCTTTCCCATAGCTATACCTGTTCAGCAACCAGGGCACTTTGGTGCAGGCCAGCGCCGATCTCAGTTTGACCGCTTCAGCTGCAACTGTGGCCTTCTTGAACATCTGCCAGCCAAAGTTCCATTCTTCTGCTCCGCCCGCAGCGATGGCGTCACAGTACACTGTGGACCTCAGGTTAGGATGAATCCTGAAAGGAATGAGGAAAAAAAGACCATCTGGACCAATTCCAGGGTGTGAATTATTATAAGGAGGTGTGTGTGTGTGAGAGTGGTGGAGGTGTTTAACGTCTGTCCTCCCTATTTAAGGATTGTTGTGAATAAAAAAAAGTACTTATAATTACAAACACTAGTTCGGGCTTACTTAGATTTTTTTTTAATATTTTTGGAAAAATCTATTATGCTCACCAAGGCTGCATTTATTTAATCAAATACAGTAAAACAGTAATATTATGAAATATTATTACAATTTAAAATAACTTTTCATCTATTATAAACTGTAATTTATTCCTGTGATCAAAGCTGAATTTCAGCATCATTACTCCAGTCTTCAGTGTCACATGATCCTTTAGAAATCATTCTGATATGCTGCTCAAGAAATTGAAAACAGTTGTGCTGCTTAATATTTTTATGGAGAATGTGATAATTTTTTTTTTCAGAATATTTTGAGGAATAGAAAGTTCAAAATAGCATTTATTTGAAATAGAAATATTTTGTAACATTATAAAAGTCTTTGATCAGCTTAAATGTGCAGTATGTATTATTGACAGCTAACAGTCGAGTCAGAGAAGGACAAGACGGGGGAAACAACTCTCTCCAATATTTTGAATTTGGACTGCAAGTACTGCAGACAGTTGTTTCCCCTGCCCCGTCGTCCTCAGACTTGACTGCTAGCTGTCAACATGCTCATGCAGGTTGCCAGACTCGAACAAGCGCAATTGACGATGGAAAGTGTACAAGGCTAATGTACACATTTGCAATGTTTTTATTGCTGAAGCTGTTTTGGTTGGGTAGAACCTGCAATCTCTGACCCAGTTCATTTGCTGGCTTCCTTGGCTGCAATACGCTGTGTTTTTCACCAACTGGCAACCCGGGGTGTCGAAATACTATTGGTTAAATTGGCTGTGGGCGGAATCACACTGTTACGGTCCAACCGTGTAAAGAAGATGAGGGATGCAGGATACAAATAACATTTAAGTTAACCAGTGAATAACAGTGGTGTATTCCCGAAAGCAGGTTATGTTCCAGGGCGTGTTATATAATTAATATAGTTATATTAATGTAACTAAATTTGTTTTATATATATATATATATATATATATATATATAATATACATACACACGCCTGCCTTTACGTGCACATGAACTTCAATGGCATTCCATTCTTAATCCGTAGGGTTTAATATGGCGTTGGCCCACCCTTTGCTGCTATTACAGCCTCAACTCTTCTGGGAAGGCTTTCCACAAGGTTTAGAAGCGTGTTTATGGGAATTTTTGACCATTCCTCTAGAAGCACATTTGTGAGGTCAGGCAGTGATGTTGGCGAGAAGGCCTGGCTCGCAGTCTCCACACTAATTCATCCCAAAGGTGTTCTATGGGGTTGAGGTCGGGACTCTATGCAGGCCAGTCAAGTTCCTCCACACCAAACTCACTCATCCATGTCTTTATGGACCTTGCTTTGTGCACTGTTGTGTAGTCATGTTGGAACAGGAAGGGGCCATCCCCAAACTGTTCCCACAAAGTTGGGAGCATGAAATTGTCCAAAATGTCTTGGTATGCTGAAGCATTAAGAGTTCCTTTCACTGGAACTAAAGGGCCAAGCCCAACCCCTGAAAAACAACCCCACACCATAATCCCCCCTCCACCAAACTTTACACTTGGCACAATGCAGTCAGGCAAGTACTGTTCTCCTGGCAACCGCCAAACCCAAACTCGTCCATCGGATTGCCAGACAGAGAAGTGTGATTCGTCACTCCAGAGAACACGTCTCCACTGCTCTAGAGTCCAGTGTTGTCGTGCTTTACACCACTGCATCTGACGCTTTGCATTACACTTGGTGATGTAAGGCTTGGATGCAGCTGCTTGGCCATGGAAACCCATTCCATGAAGCTCTTTACGCACTGTTCTTGAGCTAATCTGAGCTATTGACTGCAGAAAGTGTGATTTTATGTGGCCTACCACTTTGTGGCTGAGTTGCTGTTGCTCAAAATTGCTTCTGCTTTGTTATGATACCACTAACAGTTGACTGTGGAGTATTTAGTAGTGAGGAAATTTCATGAATGGACTGCACAGGTGGCAACCTATCATGGTACCACGCTTGAATTCACTGAGCTCCTGAGAGCGACCCATTCTTTCACAGTTTGTAGAAACAGTCTGTATGCCTAGGTGCTTGATTTTATACACCTGTGGCCATGGAAGTGATTGGAACACCTGAATTCAATACTTTGGAGGGGTGTCCCAATACTTTTGGCAATATAGTGTAGAATACAGAGGAAGTAGAATGGCGCGCATTTTCTTAGCGTCTGTTTCCATGGTGAATCATCGATTCGTCGCTTGTTTGAAAATGTCTTGTGTTTTAACCAGGAACAGACTCTGGGTTGGCTGAACTTACTCCCGGACGCGTTTTTGGAACCAGCATACCTCGAGTAAGCAAGGTTTGGGTTATTCAACCGAGAGTTCAGGGTATATGTGACGGTAAGTTAACCTTGCTTTCTGGAATACCCCCCAGGTAGCAAACAGTGTGACCACATTTAATAACCGACCCAGGATGAACAGAACGGGGAGTATAAATACACAGAGTGATGAGGGAGCTAAACGGGCACAGGTGGAGGAAGGTAAACTAATCAGGGACTAACGAGAACTGGTGCAGACAATACAGGACATCATGTTGACACACACAGACCAAAACAAAAACAGACATTCCAACAAGGAACACACATCTCAAAGTAGAATAACTGGCTCTTATGAGGGGCCATATAGGCCATAATTATTGAAAAGCCTCTTACAAACACTAGTGAAACGAAAAACATTAATCAACCATAGTGAAATTCATTCATACACATTACTGAGAAGACTTACAAACACTAGTGAAAACATTGATCAACCTCAGTGAAATTCATTCATGCGCATTACTGAAATGAGAAAATATTTCAGTAGATGATGAGAGCTAATTTTACTAGAAAAGGAAGTTGTGGCCGCACTTCCATTTAATTTGGCGCATGAATTAAAAACGGATGTGCGTATGTGCGTTGCAAATTTAACTGTTAACTGGCGGAAAAATTTCTTCATTTCTATATTGCTTCAGACATGGAGTATAATCTGCCACATAGGAAATTGCTTAACTTCCTCTGCAGTGTGCACTCACGCATTGATATGAGGATTCTGCATCCATCTTTTGAACCAGCTCTTGGTTAGTTCTCTGCATCCCTCCACGCCGGTACTGCAGGCTAGTGAGAGTGCAATGATCTGTGTGAACCTGAGGAAAAAAAAAATAGCATATTATTAAACATTACTTAATATTAATCAAATAGAGTCTGGGAAGTGTGTGACATAAAAGATTGGTTCTTACTGATCAGTGTGGCCTTTAGGAACTGTTGTCCAGTTTGAGCTGATAGTACCAAAATGTTCAAACAGAGGTTTGACTTGTTTCTTGAGATAAGCCTGAAAGAAATCCATACAGCAGTCCCTGTAATCTATCTGTTTTCCTTTACATTTGATTATAAAGATGAGATTCAACCAACCTGCAAGGCGCCATAAACTTCACTGCGATCGAACAACTGGAAAAAATAGTTCAGATTCCGAAGCGCCGACTCCCATGGAATGTATTCCCGCTCATTAATGAGATATTTAGTGGTTCTCAAAGCGAGTGTTATGTTTATAATGGATGCTCTGGAAAAATAAACAAAAAGATGACAGTTTTACAAGGAATTCATGCATTCACAGTTCCCACACTTTTTGACTTTTACAGTTGTTTGTCATTACTGGATCGATAAAGATTTTTAAAAAATAATTAAGGATGTGTTCACACTTGGCAGGTTTGGTTCTATAAAAACAAACTCTGGTGTGTCTGCTCTGTTAGTGCAGTTCATTTGATTAAGTGTGAATGCTGCCATCCAAACCCTGGTGCGCACCAAACAAGCGGACCGGGACCCTTGAAAAGGTGGGTCTCAGTCCGCTTCCAAATGAACTCTGATGAGATTTGAGTGAAATATGAGTGCAACATGGACCAAAGACATCTAAACGAACCGAAAACAGAACGTGATGTCACAAGATGCGGTAAACAAACCCAATTGCTACTCAAAACTAGCCCAAAACTAGCCCAATGGTGTTTCAGGGGGGTCCCCCAGTAAAAATCTGTGTTTTTGGCAGGGTTCCCTAGTAAAATTTGCATTCCAGGGGCTAAATATCATGTTATTTGGGGTCACTTCAACCCCCGGACATGAAAAACAACCCGCGGCAACAGTATTAAAGTAACCCAATTCTGTTGAAAAAAACGCAAACTTGGCAACACTGCAACAGGCATCAGAACCGCGTCTCCTCGCAGCAGATCTTCGTTTGTGTGTGCAACAGAGGGATTCTTGCTTCTGTTTTGATACCTTTACACATTTTATAAGCTCTTCACGAGTTAGCTCCATCATATACCATCATACGTACGCACATAAAATGAGCGCAGTTTTTCTGTGTTTTGTATCTTTAGCAGGGTTGCCAGATTTTCACAACAAAACCCACCCAATTGCTACTCAAAACTAGGCCAAAACTAGCCCAAAACTAGCCCAAAACTAGCCCAATCGCATTTCAGGGGGGGTCCCTCGGTAAAAATCGTGCTAAAATAAACGTTTTTGGCAGGGTTCCCCTGGTAAAAGTCACATTCCAGGGGCTAAATATCATGTTATTATATCATGTTATGTTTAATTTAATTTGATTAATTTCCATTACTTTCCCAGAACAAAAACACACCCCAAGATCGTGGGAACCCTGAAACGAATCATTTAAAAGATTAGGGTTGGTGAGATGCTTAAATGTTTCTGAAAGAAGTCTCTTCTGCATTTATTTGATCACAATTACAGTAACAATAGTAATATTGTGAAATATTATTACAATTTAAAAGAACTGCTACAAGAATCATTACTTCTTATCAATGTTGAAACCAGTTGTGCTGCTTAATATTTTGTGGAAACTGCAATACATAGATAAGCATTTATGTAAAATAGATTTTTTTTTGTAATATTTTAAATGTCTTTACTGTCACTTTGATTCATTTTACTTACGTACTTGCTGAATAAAAGTAATAATTTACAAAAAAAAAAACCTTTTGAACAATAGTGTACATGAAATGTGAAAATGAGTGCAAACCTAACAACTCTCACCTTGCTAGATTAAATGCATCATCCAGAATCTGAGCTCTGTTCACCACAGGTATCACCTATGTAAAGAAAAGATATGAAAGATTGTTTTTATGTCTTTTTGGCATTTTCGTGAATGTTCTTTCTCATAATTAATGTAGGACCTGGTGATCTGACTCCAGTTGGCTGAGAAGTCGCTCCCAGTTTCCAATGTCGTAGTTCACTCTGAAGTATCCTGACACGTGGAGGTTGGCCAGCACCCATTCGCTTTTGCTGACTTTCATGAGTTTGTGAATAGCTTAGAGCAGATAAAATAAGGTCATAATTCATGTAGTATCTTCAAGCAAGGAAAAAGCATTTAATTTGACAGTAAGTAATTAATTATTACACTATTGTTCAAAAGTTTAGGAGTCAGTAATGAATGCTTTTATTCAGCAAAGACACATTAAATTGATCAAAAGTGACAATAAAGACATTTAAAATGTTACAAAAGATTTCTGTTTCAAATCAATTCTGTTCTTTTGAGCTTTCTATTTATCAAAGAATCCTGAAAAAATTTATCACTGTTTCCTCAAAAATATGAAGCAGAACAACTGTTTTTCAACATTGATAATATTATTAAATGTTTCTTGAGCAGCAAATCAGCATATTAGAATGATTTCTGAACGATCATGTGACACTGAAGACTGGAGTAATGATGCTGAAAATTCAGCTTTGATCACAGAAATAAATTACATTTTTAAATATTCTTAAAAATACAAATTATTTAAATTCCAATTATATTCCACAATATTACTGTTTTATTGCATTTTTGATCAAATAAATGCAGACTTTGTGAGCAGAAGAGATCTTTTGAACAGCAGTGTATGTTTAAATTAAAATGAGCCAACAATATTTCAGAATTCTAAACTTGAATCAATTAAAGCTGTTTGCACAAATGACTCTAAATAGTGCATTACATATACAAATATTTGAACAAACCCTAGCTAAACTTAAAATGACAGAAAAACTATTACTTTTTAGACTCTTTAGACCTGGGCCAGTAGTCAACCTACTAACAACCCAGAGCAGCCTAGCAACCATTCAGAACATTCTGGCAACTACAGAGCAACATGTTAACAGACCCTCAAAGTGCCTTATCAACACCCTGGCAACCACCCAAAACATCCTGGCATTGTGATTGCAAGTTTTGCACATAAAACACTTTTTTATCTTCAGTAAAAGTAAAAAAAAAAAAAAACAATGCGTGCACTCAAGGCCTTCTCTCGAGCCAAAAAGATTTTGTAAGCTTCACTCCCTTGTCCTCCAAAATCAAATCTAATTTCCAAAATCCAGGATTTCATGCAAATCCAGCCCCCTGTAGAATAGGCTACTTAGTAACATTTGACTCTTTGCCTACTACGGATTGGCTCTTGTGATGGAGTGCAGAGACCCATAACCGAGTGACCTGCAATTTTATTGGCTGAGTGAGAGCTTGTAAGACCTGTTGCAAGATCTTGAGGTTGATGTTAAGTATAAAGTGACTTTAGAAGGTTTAATGTACCTGATTTCTGTAGAAGCCACAGCTGATCCTGTTCCTGGCCTGTTTTCATCCATTTGATGGGCACAAACCATTCATAACTGAGGTTTAACACAGCAGTTAGACTTATAGGAAGGGGTTTCAAATGATCTAGAAATTATATATTGCAATGAAGATGCTTGACAACATACTTGAATTCAGATTTCCTTTCCACCACTGCTTCTTTCTCCAGGAGAAAGTGCTTTTGGCTGACGTTCCCTGTTCGAGTGTCAATGGTGACTACTGGGTAACCCATCTGTAGTATCCAGCGGTTCATGATGTCATGAACACTATACGGTAGTTTCACCCCTGGAGTTTGATCTACTGCCTGGTTGAGACGTGAAAATGAGCATAACGTTGAATTCCAGCATGCCTCACAGTATGTTCTTTACACCACATATAAATCTCAAACAGTTAATAAATATCCCACCTTTTGAAGATGATCCCAGAGATCTGAATACACTGAGCTTCCAAAAGCAAAATGGTTCAGATAATTCTGTGGGAGAGGAACAACACAAACTTTTTTTCTCTGGTCATTAAGTGTGGAGTAAAATTGAGCTGCACGATTCTGGATAAATTGACAATCACGATTTTTTGGTTTAAAATAGAGATCATGATTCTCCCACGGTTCTGAATAGACAACTAAAAAAAAATAACATGTTATTTACAACTGATTCTGACAAAATGTTAATTGCTGAAATCTATTTAAAACATTTAATTAATTTGAATTAATTATTTTAAAAAATCGGGTTGAGTAAATGATTCAACGACTCACTCATAAAGACTTTGCTTGTTTCATTACTAGTGTTTTTAAACGAATCTCTTGAATGAATGATTGAACGAATAATTTTTCTAAATAGTCCCTTGTCGCCACCTGCTGGTGTAATGATGTAATAGTTACAATCTTTATTTGAAGTGCCAAGTTACTTGCAGATTTGCTCTATTTTAATCGCTACCATATACATCAGCAGTGTTGGGGAAAGTTACTTTTAAAAGTAATGAATTACAATATTGCGTTACTCCCTAAAAAAGTAACTACTTGCGTTACTGGCTGTTTGTTTTTATTACAACAAAAAAGTTTATTTTTGGCAAATATAAAGGCCCTTTCACACCAAAAGTGAAATGAATAGACCAGTTTGGAGCAGACGTCACTTGACGTCAGTTACGTCAGCAGACGTTAGTTACATCACTTGCAGCTGCGCGCATAGTGGTGGCAGAAAAACAGTTGTAACAAGTGGAGGAAAATGGGCAAAATCCACAGAATAAGAGAAAAAAGTTTTGCTGTGCCTTTGGATGTCAGAATTGGAATGCAAAAAATATAGTCTTCATTTTTATAGAATACCGTCATTGAAGACGTCCTTTGAAGCTAAACTGAGAAGTTTATGTTGCAAGTCACAGCTGATGAAACCTGCAATGATTAGTCTACTATTAAAGCATGAATTTGATGTAAACAGTAAGTCTACATAATATTCACATGCAGTTCATAGAGGACATTCAAGTTACAGCATGAAATATTTAAACCTATAACATGTTTACATAGATAACCTTCTTTAAACATAGCCTATAACATTTTTATCTCACAATTCTGACTTTTTTCCTGCATTTGCATGTTTATCTCCCAGTTCGGACTTTGTAACTCGTAACTATGAGTTTAAATCACAATTCTGAGGGGGGAAGTCAGAATTGTGGGATATAAAATCACAATTCTGAGGAAAAAAGACAGAATAACAAGTATATTTCACAGTTCTTTTTTTCCTTCTAAGAATTGTGAGATATAAACTCAGATATGAGAAAAAAAAGTCAGAATTGTGAGATATAAACTCGAAATTAACTTTTTTTTATTATTATTCTTTTATTCTGTGGCTTCCATTGATTGTTACTGCAAAACTGTCATTTTCTGCCACCAGGTAGGCTCCGCCCACAAAACGTCATCACTGTTTGCAAACACAAAATAGGTCTATAGGCCTGAGGCTGAAGGAAACGCAAATTCATGCCTGTACAGTAGAGGGCGCAGTTCAAACAAACAAGCCTTTCAGCTGTGCTGCCATTCCGGAATACAGAAGAATAGGATGTGTTCATACTTGTCTAAGGTTTAATAGACATAGCCAAATCATTCTCATTTAGGAATTAGTTTGAGTGGGTGTTTGAAATGAGGTTGCGATCTTTTAATGATAGATCATGCAGCTCTGGAGTTAAAGTTGCATGAACTCTTCAACTTGTTCAAAAACTTGAGACTACCGTAAGACTTACGCTAAGTCCCTTGGCAAACACAGGCTCTGTCAGGAATTCTGAGAGCATTTTCAGCACCGCAGCTCCCTGTAATGACAAACATATGTAATGCTTTTATCTCAGACTGGACTGAAACTTCCCTGACAGCTTTATGACTGTATTTGTAACCCCTTAAGGGATAGTGCTTTTAATGGTCTTTCGAAATTCCACACTATCAGTGCTGAAGCTGAAACCCAACATGGATCATCCAACATAAGATCCAAAATGTTTTTCAATGTTGTAATCAATACTAATGTTATGGGTGGTTGCCAGGTCGTTGCTAGGCTGTCATTAAGGTGTTATGAATAATTATTAGCACATTGCTATCCTGTTTCTAGTGTGTTCTGAGTGGTCGATATTCTGTTTGCTATTCAGTGTCTGGGTTTGTGGATGGATGGTTCTGAATGGTTGTTAATTCCATTGATATCCAGTTGCTAGGGTATTTTTAATGGTTGCTAGGGTTTTGTGGATGGTTGCTATGGTATTCTGAGTGTTCTTAGTGTTTTTCAGTTCTTGGTGGTTGCTAGGGCATTGCTATATTTCTAGGTCTCATGATAATGCGTTTTTTCAAAGTTTAATCTGTAATGGATGTAAAACTACAATGTTGCGGGTGGTTGCCAGGGCGTTGCTAGGTGGTCATTAAGGTGTTCTGAGTAATTATTAGCACATTGCTATCCTGTTTCTAGGGTTTTCTGACTGGTCGTTATTCTGTTTGCTATCCAGTGTCTGGGTTTGTGGATGGATGGTTCTGAACTGTTGTTAATCCATTGATATCCAGTTGCTAGGGTATTTTTAATGGTTGCTAGGGTGTTGTGGATGGTTGCTATGGTATTCTGAGTGTTCTTAGTGTTTTTCAGTTCTTGGTGGTTGCTAGGGCATTGCTAAATTAGCAGGTCTCATGATAATGCACTTTTTCAAAGTTTAATCAGTAATGGGTGTAAAACTACATTGTTGTGGGTGGTTGCCAGGGCGTTGCTAGGTTGTCATTAAGGTGTTCTGTAATTATTAGCACATTGCTTTCCTGTTTCTACGGTGTTCTGAGTTGTCTTTATCCTGTTTGCTATCCAGTTTCTAGTTCTTGGGGGTCAGAAGGGTTTGTGGATGGTTGCCAGGGTGTTGCTATATGGTTGTTAAGAGTGCTATTTAGTGTGTCACTATCTGGTTGCTAGAGCCGTCTGGTGCTGGGATATTCTGAATGGTTGTTTTGCTTAGTGTGCGATACTATCCTGTTGCTGGGGTTTTCTTTATGGCTGCCAGGGCGTTGTTATGTGGTTGTTAAGATGTTCTTTGTGTTGCTGTCTGGTTGCTAGGGGGTTGTGGGTGGTTTCTATGGTATTTTGAACTTTCTTAGCATTTTTCAGTCCAGCTGCTAGGGTGTTCTTATTGGTTGCTAGGTGTTGCTAGGTTTATGCAGTAGATTATGATAATGCAGTAGATTTTTGTACCTTGCTGTAGGATATGGTGCTGAACATTTCGCTAATTTCTGAGGGAGTGTTGACCTCTTCCTCCTTTCGGGAGAGAGGGTGAGAGGAAGTCAAGCTGTCCACAGCAAACGCTCTTTGCAGGTCGTACAGAATGATCTGGTCTTTCTGGAGAGGGACAGAGTTGATCATCAATTAAGTGTTACAAGGTGTCTCTTCTAAACTTTTAGCTGCACTGCAACACTGCATCATGCTCTCTCAAAGGTGAAGTGTGTCATTTCTGCACCACTAATGGCTATAAACAAAACTGCAAAAATAATAAATATTTACAGATTTACCAAGAACTTAAGAAGAATAAGAATTTATTAACTTTCTTACTAAGAAGAATTTATTTATTTATTTTAGACTCCAGCATCCCTGCAACTCTACATAGGACAAGTGATTTGGACTATGGATGGATGGGTGGATCCATCCATCCGTCTCTCCATCCATTCATCAATCCATCCGTCTGCCCATCCATCCATTCATCCATGCATCCGTCTGTCCATCCATCCATCTATTTATCTGTCCATTCGTCCACCCATCCGTCTGTCCATCCATCTGTCTATCTATCCGTCTGTCCATCCATCTATCTGTCTTTCATCCATCCATTCATACGTCTATCTGTCCATCCATCCATCTGTCATCCATGTCTATCTATACATCCATCCATCCATCCATCTATCTGTCATCCATCCGTCTATCTATTCATCCATCCATCCGTCCATCCATCCTTTCATCCACCCATCTGTCTATCCATCCATCTGTCCATCCATCCATCTATCCATCCATCATCCACTTATCTGTCTATCATCCATCCATACGTCTATCTGTCCATCCATCCATCTGTCTATTTGTCATCCATCTGTCTATCATCCATCCAGCCATCTGTCTATCATCCATCCGTCTATCTATTCATCTATCCATCCATCCGTATATCTATCCATCATCCATCATCTATCTATCTATCTATCTATACATCCATCCATCCATATATTCATCAATCTATCCATCTATCTATCATCCATCATCCGTCTATCCATCCATCTATCATCATCCATCCATACGTCTATCTGTCCATCCATCCATCCATCCATCCGTACGTCTATCTATCCATCCATCGTCTATCCATCCATCCATCCATCTATAGTATCCATCCATCCATCATAAATGGAGAGTTTAATAAATAAATAATTTATTAAACCATTTTCAGGTTTACCAAGATTTTTTTGGGCCTCAAAATAAATAAATAAGCACTTTTTTATATTTTGACTGCAAACAAAATTCCATTTTTAATGACCATCAAAGGAGAAAGACGCTATTCGGGCAGGGATGTTGTAGTTACTGCATCCACCAGCAGGGACTAACTGAACCATGCTAACCAGCCAAACCTTGACCCCTTTGCTTAAACACAGTGTTTACACTTCTCAGGAAATCAGCCTAAAAATGGTTTATAGTCTATTCATTTAAATTGGGATAGAAAAAGTATGTACACACTTCACCTTTAAATACAGGCAAGATTTTCTGCATTATGTAAGTGCTTTGATGATTATGTAATAGTGTGAGCACATGATTATCTTGTGGACATCTTGAAATTATCTCAAACAATGGGACTATTTCACAAATCCTTTGAACATTGTTCTTACAATGTTCCAAGTTGGCTCAGCATAATCAGCGCCCAGATACTCCACGTATGAAGCGAACCCCTCGTTCAGCCAGAGATCATTCCACCATTTCAGCGTCACGAGGTTTCCAAACCACTGGAAGACATAAATCACATGGCAAACTGTGTGAAGCAAAAGTACTCAGAGTTCCCTTTACTGGGCCTAGACGTACCATGTGAGCCAGCTCGTGAGAAACCACAGTTACAATCCTCTGCTTGTTGCCATTGGCAGACGTCTGCGGGTCATATAGAAGCGCAGTCTCTCTGTAAGTGACAAGACCCCAGTTTTCCATGGCTCCCGAATTGAAGTCAGGCAGCGCAATCTGATCTAAGAAAAGAGGAGGATAACTTTGCATTCTGCTGTACTTTGAAGGTTAAATGTTTTCTTAATGTAGTTGGCCGTACCTGATTTAGAAAGCGGATAGCTAGTGTTGTAATATTTCTCGAAGAACTCCAGTATTGGCTGAGTGATGTTGAGCGCATAGTGTCCTTGCCCGTCTTCAATGGCTTTTTTCCGTGCCCATATTCTTACCTGTGACAATCCAAACAAACATAACTTCATGGCTATAAAAAAATTCCCCATCACAGAATTTAGATTAATAAATTGGCATGGAGGTACTACCGAAACACCCTTGTTGACTTGAGCCTTGATGTGGGTAAAATCACTGATGATAAATGCGACGAGATATGTTGACATCTTCTTTGTGGGTTCAAATATTGTTCTGGTAATGGCTGTTCCATTGATGATGACATTTTCTTTCTCTAAGATGAAAAAACAAAGACATTATATATAGAAAGACGGTGCACTCATATTATTATGAATGGGAGAAAATGCAACGCGCAATATGGCACAATTGGTAAAGTCAGCCGTTAGAAGCTCCGGTTCCTATAGAAACAGTCAGATGCGTACTTCCTATAGAGTCGCACTTAGGACTGCGCATGCGCATTCGCTTGATCCAGCCTAAAAAATGTTGTTTTTTGTCATGATTCGAGCATTTAGATACAAAATTTATGAGACAGTTCTTGTCAGATTTCATTGGTGATTTCAAATATGAAATTTAATCGAAAGCTTGGCAAACAGCTTTGGAGAATTTGATGTTTCCCCATTCAAAGAGATAGGAGCTGCACTTGCATGCCCGAGAGGCGTTTCAAAGATGATCGCCGAGTGAAATGACTCGTCTTAAAGGGACTTTGGGAAAAAACAAGAAACTACAATCAGACATATTTGTCAATTAATTTAAGGATTTTGAATAAAATTAACTATTTGCCTTTATGCATTTACTTTATAAATTTGGCAGATTCTTTTGTTCAAAATGACTTACTTTGCTTTTAAAGAACTAGTCCACCCAAAAAGTTAAATCTTCTTCATATTGTTCCAAAACCTGTATGTAAGATATTTTAAAGAAGTTGGTAACTGAACAGTTTCAGTTCCCATTGACTTACATTTTATGGACTATAAATGAAATATAATGATAGTCAATGGGATACAAAACAGTCTGGTTACCAATATTCTTCAAAATATCTTTTTGTGTGTGTTCTGCAGAAGAAAGAAATGCATACAGGTTTGAACCGACATGAGGGTGAGTAAATAATGACAGAATTTTCATTTTCGGGTGGACTATCTCTTTAACGGATTTATTTATTCAGTTCACGGATTCTCTGGGAATCAAACTTATGACTTCAGTATAGGTAGTGCCATGCTGTACTGTTTGAGCTATAAAAATGCCTTTAATTATGCCAATTAATTAATCAAATGCCATTTAATTAATCATATAAACTAATTGCATATAACAAAAAGATAGTTAAAAGACATTACATATATTATGGCAGGTGAAATCATTGAATAAATAAAGTGGTTTTAGAAGTCAATTTATTGTTAATTAATTTCATAAGTCTGTCACTGGCCTGACTGCAGCAATCCATTCTGCATTTGAAAAACATTTTTAACAATGATAGATTAGAAAATCTTGACAGGATATAATTAATGGGATACAGAAACATTGTTTTGATTTGAAATTGGCCCTGCAAGCAAAACATGATTTGAGGCTAAAGTTTTCCTGGTTTGCTCATGGTTTGTTCAGATAGTCAAGAGATTAAGTTTGAAGCTGATGGAAGCTGAGGGAATAATTGCAAAGAAAACAAATGCTGACTTGCTGCGAATGACACATAACCAGCAGACTACCATGACTCAAAAACCACACACAACATGCAAACTTTGCACTTTTAAAGGAATTAGTCATTTCCTTCATGTTGTTCTAAACCTGTGACTTTGTTTCTTCCATGATTCACACATAGTGATTTTTTTTTTTTAAATATCATTTGTAAAGTGTTAGTTCACCCAAAAATGAAAATTCTGTCATTAATTACTCACTCTTATGTCATTCCAAACCCGTAAGACTTTCTGAGAGATTTCTGTCCCTCCATAGAGATCCAACACAACTACCACTTTCAAGCCTCAGAAAGGTGGTAAAGACATCATTAAAGTAATCCATGTGACTCCAGTGGATTAACCTCAGTTGTATGAAGCAACGTGAGTGCTTTGTTTGCGCCAAAAAAAAAAAAAAAAAAAAAAAAATATATATATATATATATATATATATATATACCACTTTATTTACAAAATATTAATCTTCAACACGCATTAACGTGAGCACCACAACACATACATGTTGTGTTGACGCGAGAGCATGTTAGTTTTAGTTTTTTTGATATTGTTAATCATCAGTACTGGGTAGATTACTAACAAATTGTAGTCAGTTACTGATTTCAAATTGTACCAAAAATGTAGTCAGGGGCTGTTTACACAGAATGTGTTTTTCCATTCCAATGTGCTACTTTTCCATTGTTTTTCTATGTAAACATGCACTAGACGAATGTTCATGACCATTGCGCTTGCATCTCTTGCATCTTTTGCAGCATCTCTTGCATCTTTTGCAGCATCTTTAACATGGGGCTCAAGTTAAAAGAAGTTTAACTTTTAAAAAACATGTCTCTAGACCTTTCGTTTTTTCATTCCATTCTCCAGCGTCTCACGTTTTTAACAGCAAAAAAGCATTCTATGTGAATCGACCCTTAGTAATGTAATCTAGATTACTAATTTTAGGTACTATTTTTTGATTACTTTTTAGATTACTTTTGACTTAACTCATCACATTGATTTGAATAGGATAATCTTGTACCATATTGATTTAAAGATACAAAGAGAAAGAAAATATATTTTGTCATTTGTTATCAACAACATCAACAACAGGGTTTCCTACCACAGCAAAATCCTCAGTTAAATCAACTCTGCTCAGAGAACATATGGTCCCTCTCTACACAGAGTTAAAATAACACTGAAGCAGAGTTGAAGTTAATGAGATATGCTGTTTGTGGAGTTGTTTAATCAGATCTTGAGAGATTTAATGTCTTTTATCTTCAGTTGATTTCATCTAAGGCTGTGGCTGGAAGTCATTTGTAGTTACTGTGTTTCTCTTCAGAGATTCTGCTTGTTAACAGCAGGTGTTCATCACTAATGCTCAAAAGTTATAATTAATAAGTAATAAATATAATCAATTTACATATTTTAAATAAAAACAACCATAATAAAACATTTACTAAAAAAGATTGAAAAATATTTGTTTACCTATCATGTGAACTTTTTATTGTGCAAACTTTTTATTATTTATTTTTGTGTTAATTTTATTATTGTCCTAACTTATTGACTTAAAATCTAAGGGCTCACTTCAAGTAAATATATTAGAGGTTCAGCTGACAAAAAAAGTTGGAGAATCCCTGCTTTACATGTAAATATGAAATGATGTGAATTTGCACATTTTAATGTGTTTGAGAGACAAAAGCCTTTCAGAGACAGCAATACATGGTTAAATGAGTGATCATTCAAATAATAATGTTTGTCAGGAGCTGATTGTGCAATGTTGCAATGTTGAGAAAACAGTTATTAAAAGTGAATGATTTCTGTAAATCCAGTGATCAATTGCTGTGTGGGTCTCAGTTTTCAGTGATAGTCACATGACCAGAGGCTGGTGGTCAGTGTGTGCAATTCCACAAACCTGGAAGAACTTCTGCACGTATACAGGCAGTAGACTTTTTTAGAAAAGAACATTTAAAATATAGCAAAGAAGTAGAATCAATTAATTATGAATAATTTACTGCCATTGTAAGAATAACATGTAATCAATAGAGAAGTAACTGTAGTCTGATTAGTCTGATTTTAAAATGTAATATAATTGAAGTACTTATTTTTTTTGGAATCTGATTAAGTAATCCATATTACATGTAATCAGTTACTACCCAGCACTGCTGATCATTTATTTTGATAATTTTAAGTTAGTAATTTCAATCCCTTTGAAGTAGAATTGGCAGGTGACAGAATAACTGAATTGTAAAATGTCCAGTTGGCCTAATTAAAAAAACCCTTGCTGCAGCTTGTTAGCGCATACAGATGAAACCTTCAGTCTTTCAGTGAGCACAAATGGCATTAGTTACGGTGCTATTATACTCTTTGCGATGGGTTGATTGTCTTACTAAATGCCTGGCTGTTTGACAGTGCTGTAGTTTCCAGGTCATGGATGAGAGTGATGTAAAACACAGCTTTCATGCCAGGTTCATCGAAACATGGGAAAGCTTTTCTAGCGTAAGTGGCCTGCATCTGAGTGATGGCAATAATTCTGGAAAACATGAGAGAAGTGTTTGATCACAACACTATAAAGTCATCTAAATTTCAAAATGTCTTGATTTGCATTACATACAAAAATATCAAACCAAGTGGCATTTATTTTGAAATATAGCACAAGCACACTTTTGTAAAACATTTCAGAAAAAAAGACGTTTGTTAGATGTTTAAAACATAAAACAACAGATCAACTATCAGAAGTTTGGGGTTGGTAAGATTTTTTTTTGAAAGAAGTGTCTTATGCTCACCAGGGCTGCATTTATTTGTTTAAGCAACAGTAATATTGTGAAATATTAGTGCAATAAATATATTTTAAAATGTAATTTATTCCTGTGATCAAAGCTGAATTTTCAGCATCATTACTCCGGTCTTCAGTGTCACATGATCCTTCAGAAATCATTCTAATATGCTGATTTGATGCTCAAGAAACATTTATGATTATTATCAATGTTGAAAACAGTTGTGCTGCTTCACATTTTCGTGGAAACCAAGATACATTTTGTTCAGGATTATTTAAAGAATAGAAAGTTCAAAAGAACAGCATTTATTTGAAATATAAATCTTTTGTTACGGTATAAATGTCTTTGCTGTCACATTTGGTCGATTTACTTCCTGAATAAAGTATTTTTAAAAAAATCGCACTGACCCCAAACTTTTGAACAGTAATGTATACTGTTCAAAATAAACATAAATATAAAGTATTTTGACATTTTCTGAATGCTGAACAAAAAGGAATGTACGCTTGTGGTTAGAACTGAGAACTTGAAGGGAACAGAAGTAATTGCGAAAAGTCTCTCACATCATCTGTTTTGCATGTGCCGCTTGGTGTGATAGATTGTGTGTAATGCAATAACATTGGGACATTTTATCTACTTTAGTGTCTGTGTACTTTTTGGGGAAATTGTATTAGCACAAACATGTACAACGTCTCACTTCTTTTCACCATCTTCCATGTATTCACTCCTATAGAAACCCTCCAGATCATCAGCAAGCTCTCCTCTGAACTCTGTATAGAGCCAGTAGGACTTCCCAGGCTTCAGTTTTCCCTCCAGTCGAATCACCAAGTACTGTGTTTCCGTCTGAAACCAGGTGGTCTTTATTTCAGGAGCTGTTACGCCGTTCAGACCCGTGAGCTTTGCATGGTGCCCCTCGAACAGAGTCAAGTTCAGTTTGTTGGAGTGAATTAATATCAGATCTGTCTTCTTCGCGCAAGTAAACATCACCCCCGAGCTCCCAGTGAAAATATACATCCCGTCGGCGTTCATCACCAAACGAGGCCAAAGAGTCACGTTGTAGTACTGCGGAGACAAAGTATCGGGCAGTCTGTATTTGTCCCAGGGTTCGTTCGAAGTCTTCGAGGTGGGAGATACTGGTGATGTAGTTACATTAGTGAATTTTGCTGCATTTTTGGACTTTTCTCGATTATAAACGACTGATAACGCAATGATGGTCAACAAGGCTATTGCAGCCAGTACCATGGCTGCAGTGGCCATTTGTTTGCTGATGTAATATCCTTTCCCCATTGTTCACTGCAGTTTGAGTTGAAGAAATGGTGGTCTATGTGCGTTTTACTTCTTTGCTGTGTTGTTGAGATGATGCTAGCATGACATTGCTTTCAACAAAAACAAATAGATGGTTTCCATCTTCGGTGACACCTAGAATACATAGAAGAAGCAATGTTTCATTAAAGATTCAAGTAAAATGACTGTAGTAAAGGAATAGTTAAGTTGCTTGTGAAATGCTATTTAAACTTATAGATCTAGCTTAGCTAGCTAGCTTTTAAAACTACTAAACTAAAACTTAAAACTATTACAAACTGAAAAAACTTTAAAACTTCTTCAAACTTTCTGGTCAGGCTTTCTCAAAGTTTGTCTCAATGAACTTTTTATCTAGTTCACCCTAATATGTCGATTCAAAGTGAATGACTTTCTTTCTACTAGGGATGAACCGATACCACTTTTTCGAGTCCGATACTGGTATTTTAATTTTTAGTACTTGCTGATAAATCGGCAATTTTGTTTTGTGTTGAAGAATGAAACAATCGCTGTTACACTCAATCTAAGCATTAGGTATACCTAATATTTAGTCTTAGTACAAAAAGTCACATAATGCACATCTGGAATAATTCAATGCACTAATTTGTTTTGTGCTCTTTTTCACAGGTGCTTCCTCTTGATGGCTGGTGTCACATTCCATCTTCCTGTTATCATGTGAGTTCAGTCAACAAACACATGCACATATTTTAACACTTAACGGCTGTTTATGTGTTAGGATGAAGAAATATGGGAAGAAATATGTGCAAAAGTGAACAGGCCTATGTGTGAATGGGCCATCTCATTGGTGATCTATAGCAACAGCTGGTAGGACGGAATGAGATGGGATGCTTTCCCTGTCCCGATGATTAATTCTCATTTAAACCAATGGATAATGTGAGCTGTCTTTTTAAAAGAAGAATAATTTTGTGCTTGTAAGTGGGAGATGTATGTGAAAGTTCAACTTGCAGATGTTTTTGCATTGAGATACAAAAAAAAAGAATGTGCAGTTGTCACATAAGGGGGCAATGAAAATATAATCATCGTTACACCAATAAGGTTTTTCATGAAAAACAAAAATTATCTTATTTCCCATTTTTATTTTATTATTTTTTTAAATTTCTTCAATGCTATATAAAAATGCTGGGTTAAAAACAACCCAAGTTGGGTTGAAAATGGACAAACCCAAACCAGCGGTTGGGTTAAATGTTTTATTTAACCCAACTATTATTTAAAAATTATTTAACCCAGCTATTGTTTAAAAATTACTGTATGGCTGGCTTAAAATGAACCCAAAATAGGTTGGAAATTAAAAATCAGACACATAATTATTAGAGGCAACAATAATAATCAAAAGGTGAACATTTATTAATAAGCAATTGAATTTCCAACATACTTTGGGTTCATTTTAACCAAACAGTACAGTAATTTTTAAACAATAGTTGAGGTAAATAAAACTACCCAGTATGTTGGGCAAACATTTAACCCCAACTGCTGGGTTAAAACAACTCAATCGCTGGGTTTGTCAATTTTCAACCCAACCCAACCTTGGGTTGTTTTTAACCCAGCATTTTTTAGAGAATATATATATATATATATATATATATGGCCAAGCAAGTCCACCAACTGGATCAGCACAAGCCAGTATAAACCAGTATGGAAATTCATGCTGTTCTCAACGTATCTTAACAGATATGCCAAACCCTTTGTCGCATATTATAGTTTTGCATATACAAATTAATGCGATCACTATCATGTAAAATCGTCTTGCTTATACTAAACGCTTGTGTCTTACACAGACTGACAGCTTTAAGCATTTCATACTACTGTGTACAACCATCTCCACCTGGAAGTTATTAGAGGTAAGTAAGTAATACATGAACAAATTCTCAGCTGCACTACAAATATTAAACACCCACATTGCAAAGAATCCTATCTTATCCGTTGACCATATGCTAAATCACTCTGTCTGGAAAGCCATGCAACAGCGCAGGAACGCAGAAATCTTGCAGCAGTTTTGAAAAGACTTCTTAGTTCTTGTGTGAGATAAGTCAAATCAAATAAAGACATACGCATGCTCGACTAAGACGAAAAGAAGAGTAAAAGTACACATACCAGGTATCCATAGGGAAATTCACAGAAGTGGGAGAGTTGTGTATATGATGAGGTTGATGGGAAAAACAAACCTCTCTCTCTCTCTCTCTCTCTCTCTCTCTCACACACACACACACACACATACACACACACACACACACACACTCCTTCCCAGTTGGGAGGAGGGGCAAAACGAAGCTCAGGTTTTTTCACACAAATACACACCCCAAAGCCAAGTCACCCACCCACACACACACACACACACACACACACACACGTATACACACACAGACTGAGATTTATCTGACAACTTTCTTGAGGGTTTTAAGGGGAAAAATCACGCTGGAGATGATTGTCTTTCAGATTATGTTTGTAAGCTGAAAGACAATAAGACTCTTCTGAAACTAAAAACTTAAACATTTAGATACAGTATTAAGATATATTAAAATGAAGATTTCTTTACTTCGGCTATATTTTGTATTATTGAGCAAAATGCAAAAATGGAAGGCTCATTATGCTGCTGTTATACTGTTTATCATTATCCTGTGACGAACCTTCATGATCTTGAAAGGTGATTTGGACGTGTTTTGATTATACTGAAGTCTCCCACTGTTTATCTGACCTTTAGGACAAAATAAGCATCACGCATCAACCGAAAAACAAACAAACAAAAAACACCTTAAAAAAATATAATATACCATTCAAAAGTTTGGGGTTGGAAAGACTTTTGGTTAATTTTTTTAAAGAAGTCTCTTCTGTTCACCAAGGCTGCATTTATTTGATCAAAAATACAAAAAAAACTGTAATATTGTGAAATATTTTTACAAATTAAAACAACTGTATGTATGTAAATATATTGTGAAATGTAATTTATTCCCCTGATCAAAGCATCATTACTCCAGTCTTCAGTGTCACATGATCCTTCAGAAATCATTCTAATATGATGATTTGCTGCTCAAGAAACATTTTTGATAATTATTAATGTTGAAAACAGTTGTGCTGCTTAATATACTTTTGTAGAAACCATGATCCAGATCATCATTATTTATACTGTTGCCAGAAATCATTAGTGACAGTATAAATGTCTTATGATCAATTTAATGCATACTTGCTGAATAAAGTATTAATTTCTTTAAAAATATTTGTATATTATTTGTATTGTTCCTCATTTCCTTTAAAAAATAAAGGCGAAATGAAACAAACAGTATGAAATTAATAGAGACTCATCTGTTCTCAGTATGCAAGTGATAGTATTTTGCCAACAGGATACAATAAACCATTTCAGCTGAAATACAGTGCAGGGAATGCCAAACAGAGAGAGAGAGAAAGTCTTAAAGGAGATGTTCACAACCAGAAGTGAGCCTCATATTATTTCAGCTATTGTTTCAAGAGATGATTCAAACAAGTTATAGTAACTTTAACCCCAAATCTGATGGGAACTTTTTGAAGTTTTGAAGTGTGAATATGTGTCGTTGCACATGTTAAAGTATTGCACCTAATAAAGGTTAGAGATCATATTCCGCCTCTAATAACTGCCAACAGAGCTATAAAGCATCTCCAGGGATGTTGCAATTTCCCGCAAGAACCGCTGTTATGTGTTTCAAATGGCAATAACCAGAAAATCACAGCTTTAAAGACGCTCTTTAAGTGACTAAAATGAAAGTACAGTTTGCATCAAATACACTAATAGACAGACAACTAATAGCTAAACATATGTTTTAGTTTCTTTCAAATCAGGGAAACACATTCAGGTGTTTGATTCTTTTATCAGTTCTTATTGCTTGCTATTCTTTTCCAAAAAAAATTCCTTTCCAGTAGGAACTTTAATGCAAGTTAAAACAAGCCATAAATCATGCGTTTCATGCATTCATGATATGTATAACTGTCAGCATCCTACCTCCTGTAGTTTGTCTCCATGCCTCTAGAGGTCCCCTGTGTTCCCCTCTGCCTTAGTTTTTCCACATGGATCCTTGTTAGCATTATCCAGGTCACCTGTGCCTTGTTTCTCCTAGGGTATTTTAGTTGTGTTTTTTCCCCTTGTTCCTCACTTGGTTTTTGAGTCTTGGCCGCGTGCTTCCTGCTTTGTCTCTCCAAGTCTTTCCAAGCTATCTCAAGTAAGGTGTTCTGAGTTATTTTGGTTATTAATGTTCTCTAGTTTTGTTTTCTCCCCTCGTGGAGTTTTTATTTTCCCATGTGGTTTTTTCCCATTATCTCTTATGGCCACGGCTTTTGAGCTGCTTCAAGGGGCTTCCATTTTTACTAAACTGGATCTCCGCAATGCTTACCATCTTGTGCGTATCCGGCAGGGGGACGAATGGAAGACTGCCTTCAACACCCCCACGGGCCACTATGAGTACCTCGTGATGCCGTTCGGGCTCACCAATGCCCCCGCAGTGTTCCAAGCACTGATTAATGATGTTCTCCGGGACCTGCTTAATCAATTCGTCTTTGTATACCTGGACGATATCCTCATTTTCTCAAGGTCACTGGAGGAGCATGAGGGGCATGTTAGCAGGGTTCTCCAGAGACTCCTTGACAATCATCTCTACGTAAAGCCCGAGAAGTGTGATTTTCATGTTACCCAGGCTCAGTTTCTCGGGTTCATCGTCACTCCTGGCCACCTGGAGATGGACCCTAAGAAGGTTGAGGCAGTTCACAACTGGCCCATACCTGCCACACTCAAGGAGGTTCAACGTTTCATTGGCTTTGCGAACTTCTATAGGAGGTTCATTAAGAATTTCAGCTCTGTGGTGGCCCCCTTGACGGCGCTTACCAAGGGAGGAGGAGCCAAGATTCACTGGGGTCCAGAGGCAGCAGGGGCTTTCGAGGATCTCAAGCGCCGCTTCACTTCCGCTCCCATTCTTGTGATCCCGGACCCAGAAAAACCTTTCGTGGTGGAGGTGGACGCCTCAGAGGTGGGGGTAGGGGCCATCCTATCTCAGAGGGGTGAGGATGGAAAGTTACACCCTTGCGCCTTCATGTCCCGCCGTCTGTCAGATGCTGAGCGCAACTACCACGTGGGGGATCGTGAATTGCTCGCGGTAAAACTTGCCTTGGAGGAGTGGCGCCACTGGCTCGAGGGGGCTCAGCACCCTTTCCAGGTTCTTACAGACCACAAGAACCTAGAATATCTCCAGCAGGCTAAGCGGTTAAACACTCGGCAAGCTCGATGGTCTCTGTTTTTTAATCGATTCCAGTTTCTCCTATCTTACAGACCCGGCACCAAGAATGTCAAGCCGGATGCCTTGTCTCGAGCCTACTCTCCCGAGACACAAGAGAAGCCTTTGACATCGATTATTCCGAGGTCTAGGATTGTCGCGCCCCTTCAGTGGGAACTGGAAAGGGTGGTGCGAGAGGCCCTTGCCCGTGAGCCCGATCCAGGAGGTGGTCCTGCTGGACGCCTGTTCGTTCCTCTATCTGCCCGGGCCCAGGTCTTGCAGTGGGGTCATGAGTCTCCCTTGACTTGCCATCCAGGAACTGCTCGCACACTTGACTTCCTCCAGCGGCGGTTTTGGTGGCCGTCCATCAAAGATGACGTTAAGGTCTATGTGGAGGCCTGCCCCGTGTGCAATCAAGGAAAGTCTACACGTCAGCGTCCTCAAGGACTGCTCCGTCCCTTACCTGTCCCCCGCAGGCCATGGTCGCACCTTTCTCTGGACTTTGTTACGGGACTCCCACCATCCCAGGGCAACACAGTCATCCTGGTGGTTGTAGACCGGTTCTCTAAAGCTGCCCGGTTCATTCCCCTGCCCAAGCTGCCTACGGCCAAGGAGACTGCAGAGCTCCTCATGAACCATGTCTTCCGGATATTCGGTATTCCCCTGGACATTGTCTCCGACCGAGGTCCCCAGTTCTCGTCCCGGTTCTGGGGAGCCTTCTGCAGGCTTATTGGGGCCACTGCCAGCCTATCATCTGGGTTCCATCCAGAGTCTAATGGCCAGACGGAACGGATTAATCAGGATCTGGAGACCACTCTGCGGTGTATGGCGGCCAGTAATCCCACGTCTTGGGCCACCTATATCATTTGGGCTGAATATGCCCACAACACCCTCCAGTCCTCGGCCACTGGACTATCCCCCTTTGAATGCCAGTTTGGATATACCCCTCCATTATTCCCTGAGGAAGAGGCGCAAGTTGGTGTTCCCTCAGCCCAGCGCTTTGTCCAACGCTGTCGGCTAACGTGGAGGAAGGCTAGGCATACCCTCCTTCGGACCTCCCAGAGATACCAAAGTCAGGCTAATCGCCGCCGCCGGACAGCCCCTAATTTCCGAGCCGGTCAAAGAGTTTGGCTAGCTACAAAGAACCTGCCCCTCCGGGTCGAGTCCAAGAAACTTTCCCAGAAATACATTGGCCCTTTTCGCATAGCAAGGAAAGTTAACCCTGTTTCTTATCGTTTATTTCTCCCCCGTTCCCTTAGAATTAACCCCACGTTTCATGTCTCATTACTAAAACCTGTCTTGTCTTCTCCCTTTTTGTTTTAATTCATTTTTGATTGAATTCTTTGAATTAATCATACTTGTAAACTTTATCACTACAAAAAATAGAAATAACCAATTAAACACGAAAGTATTATATAGTAATACAAGACATTTCTCCTTAATAAGGTTCTTTAAAATTGAATCAAGAACCTCAGGGTTTTATATAGATAGTGTGTGTACTTTCTAAGGAGAACTACATGTCGCACAGGCCACACGTAATAACTCTCAATATGGCGGCTGTAGGAATGGAAGTCCTGCCTTTCAGCTGGTGATTTTCACGAATTTCTTTAATGTTTTCTGTATTACCATTCAGAGATACTGTCAAATTATTTAAAAGATTCTTTTCCATGCCAGTATATTGTTAAATTCAGATTTATCCACCCCTAAACATCACATAAAATCTGTACTTGTCAATTAGTCTCTTCTATGGATGTTTAACAATGTTTAGACCCTATTGACTTTCAATGTGTTGTCAAAAACATTTGAACCTCTTTAAAATATCTCATTTTGTGTTCCACAGAAGAAAGAAAGCCATACAGGTTTTGGAACGACTTGAGGATGAGTAAATAATGACAATTGTCCCTATCCCTAAAAGTCAGTGTCTTTAGGTTTTATATCAAACTATAATGACTGTAGAAAAGAAATGTGCTGAATGTGAGAGAGAACTGACAGTATGGTTAAAACTGGTGAGTATTCGATTATTTCCACAAAAGAATTTCACCACTGTCAGGAGAATGTAGAACATTTTGGTCTCTGTGGATCTTGGTGGTTAAGTTCAAATACCTTGGCCTCTAAACACATGAATCTCATTTCCTGTGTGAAAATGAATGCAGGATGGTCATTTGGACCTTTAGAATACCTCACTTGACTCTGTTAACCTCTTTAGAGCAGAGAACATCAGATCTTTCTGTCTGAAGTTATTGACACTAGCACTGTGTCTGTTTTCAGTAGCAGCTCTTGGCCGTAAATTTAGGTAGGGCAGATTCTGGTTCTTAGCACTAGTTTATGATAAACATTTTGTAACACATCAGACACTTTTGGTAGAATTCTAATGTCCTTGCGTTATTCTGCCTGAAGGTTTTGCTCTAATGATGATTGACAGATTTAAGTACACGCAACAAAACGCATAGAATGCCATCTTAGAATTGCCTTAATGTGGTATTTATTGCCTCCGAATATTGCAAGTTGTGTAGGAATTCCATTGAAGAAAACAAAAAGTCATGTCTATTCTCAGAACAAACATAAAACAAACACAACAGAACTACTGTATATAAAGGCTATGATCACATTTAAACTAAAGGATTAATTTAATATGCTACTCCACATGGGAAGAACAGACATGCCAACTAGTTACTGACCTGATGCAGACACAGCTGAAGCGGACTGATATCGTCTTGGTCTGGAGCGAGGTTTACGTAAGATAATGTGAAAATAAGCAGGCCAGTCTGAAATCTGCCCCAATGGCTCTCGATCAGAGCACGCTGCAGTTCCATTTTTCACCACAGATTTATATTGGAAATTTGTGGGGCGCTGTAGAGCTGGGGAGGGCTCAGAGACCGGCTTGGTATCATAATACAGTACATACATCCTTGCCGAAGCCTTACAAAAATGTTTAATATACCCTGCTCACTTTACAACTCAAAATAGTCTAGAAAATCCGAAAAAATATTTGTTGCAGAATGCTCTCTGAGAGATACAGCTTTAAGCGTCCGGGCAGTCGAGAGAAGTTTGGCAAACATAATTTCTGACTGATCTAAATGAGGGCACGAACATCTGGTGCTCATTGTCTTGTCTTTCAAGTTCTGTTGTTTATTGTGGGGTTCTTTCTTTTGGATTGTGTGCACTAAAGCGAATGCCAATTAATAAGTGCAGAGGTTTGCGTTTATAAACATTTCTCTCCTGTTTTCCATTATTAATGTCCATTAGCATTGGCACAAATTAATTCCTGTGTGCTGGGCAAAACTCTTGTGAATCATAGAGCAAAGTAGGTGGCAAATACCTTTTATAATAATATAAATATATCAACAGGCCTAGTTGTTTACACCTTAATAGTTGCTTTGCTTAGTTTTGTGTTGCTCCTTGTTAATACTGTTTATATATTGTAGAGTGCTGTACTATTCTGTGCATGTCTGAATTTGTCTGTTCACGTCTTTGTACCACAATCACCACCGACTTTTACTTACAGGTGGAGGCCACTGACATTTTTTCCCCTACTCATCTTTTCAGACTGTTTTTCACTAGTTTTGCATTTGGCTAGAGTCAGTGTCACTACTGGTACCCTACAGAGGTTGCACAGGCAGTCCAACTCCTCCAGGATGGCACATCAATTTGTGCCATTGCCAGAAGACAGGCAGTTACTCTAGGAGAGCCAGACAGGGCCGTAGAAGGTCCTTAACCCATCAGCAGGACCGGTATCTGCTCCTTTGTGCAAGGAGGAACAGGATGAGCACTAAAATGACCTCCAGCAGGCCACTGGTGTGAATGTCCCTGACCAAACAATCAGAAACAGACTTCATGAGGGTGGCCTGAGGGCCCGATGTCCTCTAGTGGGCCCTGTGCTCACTGCCCAGCACCGTGGGGCTCGATTGACATTTGCCATTGAACACCAGAATTGGCAGGTCTGTGTGCTTTTCAGATGAGAGCAGGTTCACCCTGAGCACGTGACAGACGTGAAAGGGTCTGGAGAAGCTGTGGAGAACGTTATGCTGCCTGTAACATGGTTCAGCATGACCGGTTTGGTGGTGGGTCAGTGATGGTCTGGGGAGGCATATCCACATACGCACAGACCTCTACAGGCTAGACAATGGCACCCTGACTACCATTAGGTATCGGGATGAAATCTTTGGACCCATTGTCAGACCCTATGCTGGTGCAGTGGGTCCTGGGTTCTTCCTGGTGCACGACAATGCCCGGCCTCATGTGGTGAGAGTATGCAGGCAGTTCCTGGAGGATGAAGGAATTGATACCATTGAATGGACCCCACGCTCGCCTGACCTAAATCCAATAGAACATCTCTGGGACATTATGTTTCGGTCCATCCGACGCCGCCAGGTTGCACCACAGACTGTCCAGAAGCTCAGTGATGCCCTGGTCCAGATCTGGGAGGAAATACCCCAGGACACCATCCGTCGTCTCATTAGGAGCAATGCTCCGATGTTGTCAGACATGCATACAAGCACGTGGGGGCCATACAAACTACTGAGTACCATTTTGAGTTGCTGCAATAAAATTTCAGCAAAATGGACTAGCCTGCTGCATCATGTTTTCACTTTGATTTTCGGGGTTTCTTTGAATTCAGTCCTCTGTAGGTTGATAATTTTCATTTCCATCAAACGATGTGGCATCCTTTCGTTCCTAACACATTACCCAGTCCATATCAGTATAGATAGCATGATATTTTTCCCCACTGAGATTTGATGTGTTTTCAAAGTGTTCCTTTAATTTTTTTTGAGCAGAGTGTGTGTAAATATATATATATATATATATATATATATATATATATGCACAGTATTTACCTCATTAATAAAAAAAATTAAAATGAAAATAAATGTGCATTATTAATTAAAAGAGCATCCACTGAGGAAGCTGATAATCACATCGCTGCACATGTCAAAGTGCATGCATTGCTTGGCAGGCCATGTCTCCAACAGATTACATTATATAGCGAATATCCAAACTAGAGATTGATTCACAGGCTGATGGCATTGATGCATCACAGCTGTGAAGTTCAAGGACCAACTGTGGCAGGGACAGCAGCCTCCTGTAGAGCTCAGACACAGCCCAGCAGTGGTGGGTGGCCTGGACGGCCTACTGCTGTTCTCAGATCAAGTATTGCACCTCGTTGCACTGAATATATGGCTGTTATGCTTTTCAGGAGATCTGAGGAGCAACAGCAGGTTCACTCAACCTTCGGCGACCTTTGATACATTACGGGGAGTGTTTAGATAAAGTGCTGTCAAATAGAGGTTCAGCCTCAGACGGCACACCCATGGACCGCCCACAGTCTGTTGACTGGCCGGCTGATGCATATTGTACACAAAAATGGCAAGAGCTTTCTCAAACTGGTAAACTTTAAACTGATCGACTGGCTGCAATGCAATTTACTGGAATTGGTCCACCAGAAACATGTGCATAAGTACTGAGCTGAACACTTCTGAGAAAAAAAATATATGTACCATAACATTTTTTAAGAATATTGCTAACACTTTACAATAAGGTCTCATTTGTTAACATTAGTTAATGCATTAATTAAAGTGACACGTGAACTCGGGTTTGTCCTCTGAATTTAAAAGGGATAGTTCAGACAAAAATGAAAATTACCCCATGATTTACTCACCCTCAAGCCATCCTAGGTGTATATGATTTTCTTCTTTCAGATGAACACAATCGGAGATATAAATAAAAATATCCTGGCTCTTTCAAACTTTATAATGGTAGTGAATGGGGGGCCTGATTTTGAAGCCAAAAAAGTGCATTCATCCATTGTAAAAGTACTCCACACGGCCCAAGGGGGTTAATAAAGGCCTTCTGAAGCGAAGTGATGTGTTTTTGTAAGACAAATATCTATAGTTAAAACATACAATCTAAAAAAAACTAGCTTCCAGCAGATCAATGTGTATGGGCCGTCTGCCGGAAGCTAGTTATTATAGTTAATAAAGTTTTGAAAATGGATATTTAAACTACTGACCCCAAACTTTTGAAGGTTAGTGTAGGTCTATCTATAAAATACAACCCGAATTCCGGAAATGTTTGGACGTTTTTTAAATTTGAATAAAATAAAAACTAAAAGACTTTCAAATCACATGAGCCAAAATTTTTATTCACAATAGAACAAAGATAACATAACAAATGTTTAAATTGAGAAATTTTACAATTTTATGCACAAAATGATCTCATTTCAAATTTGATGCCTGCTACAGGTCTCAAAATAGTTGGGACGGGGGCATGTTTACCATGGTGTAGCATCTCCTCTTCTTTTCAAAACAGTTTGAAGACGTCTGGACATCGAGGTTATGAGTTTCTGGAGTTTTGGTGTTGGAATTTGGTCCCATTCTTGCCTGATATAGGTTTCCAGCTGCTGAAGAGTTCATGGTGGTCTTTCGTTTAATGATGCGCCAAATGTTCTCTATAGGTGAAAGATCTGGACTGCAGGCAGGCCAATTCAGCACCCGGACTCTTCTACGATGAAGCCATGCTGTTGTAATAGCTGCAGTATGTGGTTTTGCATTGTCCTGCTGAAATACACAAAGCCTTCCCTGAAATAGACGTCGAGGGGAGCATATGTTGCTCTAAAACCTTTATATACCTTTCAGCATTCATAGTGCCTTCCAAAACAAGCTGCCCATACGGTATGCACTTCCATCATACCATCAGAGATGCTGGCTTTTGAACTGAACGCTGATAACACGCTGGAAGGTCTCCCTCCTCTTTAGACCGGAGGACACGGTGTCTGTGATTTCCAACAAGAATGTCAAATTTGGACTCGTTTGACCATAGAACACTTTTCCACTTTGAAACAGTCAATTTTAAATGAGCCTTGGCCCACAGGACACGACAGCGCTTCTGGACCATGTTCACATATGGCTTCCTTTTTGCACGATAGAGTTTTAGTTGGCATCTGCAGATGGCACGACGGATTGTGTTTACCGACAGTAGTTTCTGGAAGTATTCCCGGGCCCATTTAGTAATGTCATTGACACAATCATGCCGATGAGTGATGCAGTGTCGTCTGAGGGCCCGAAGACCACGAGCATCCAATAAAAGTCTTCGGCCTTGTCCCTTGCGCACAGAGATTTCTCCAGTTTCTCTGAATCTTTTGATGATGTTATGCACCGTAGATGATGAGATTTGCAAAGCCTTTTGCAATTTGACGTTGAGGAACATTGTTTTTAAAGTATTCCACAATCTATTTACGCACTCTTTCACAGCTTTGCCATTCTTTACTTCTGAGAGACTCTGCCTCTCTAAGACATCCCTTTTATAGCTAATCATGTTACAGACCTAATATCAATTAACGTAATTAGTTGCTAGATGTTCTCCCAGCTGAATCTTTTACAAATTTCTTGCTTTTTCAGATAAAAGTGTAAAATTTCTCCGTTTAAACATTTATGTTATCTATGTTTTATTGTGAATAAAATATTGGCTCAAGTGATTTGAAAGTCTTTTAGTTTTCATTTTATTCAAAATTAAAAAACGTCCCAACATTTCAGGAATTCGGGTTGTATATATAAACCAACATTTGATCTACAGCTTAACAACGCTACATTTGCAACCAATTCGTATGTTTGTTTTTTATACAATTTTATACATTTTGTCTAATTTGTAAGGTATAATGTTAGTAAGGCATTGACCCTCAGGATCAAAATATCAGCTAGATGAGCCATCTAATCTTGTCATGCAATGATGTTTAAAGTCTCGTAAAGACAGATGCATGTGAACATGCACAGCTAGAATCATCGTGAGGATAGTGGTATGTGTGCATAGGTGTGTTTCTGTTATTTTCCTTCTTTCTGACCTAGCTTTTCCATCTAGTATCATATTATATATAGTGTCATAGCTGAAATCCAGACTTCCTGCCCAGAGAGTCTGAAAATTCCCCTTGCACTTTTCACATTCCTTGCTCATGCTGATTTCATTAATATCATTATCTCATGTGTCTCTAAAATTGTGACATTTGGTTGAACTTACTGCTGTGAGGGAAGCCTTTGGTTTGAATTCATAACACCATCAATATTATTTGCATGGCTAGAATACAGAAATGCATTACAGTGTCTATTTATGAGCTTCTCGTCTCTACAGCTTGGATGGTCAAGTGGTGCTTAACATGAGCACTGATTCACTGCAGCGCTGACCACTTGCAGCATGATGAGACCAGCACCTCTTCTTCACATTTTTAAAATCAGTCTTAAATCAATCTTATGATAGAGAATTAATTATAAAGATGACTGACTCTAATAGAAAAGAATATAGCGAGGAAACTATAGTCAGTATTCTGTGAAATACTGTTTAAATTTGTTATAAATAGTGCTGTCAAATCGATTCACCACAATTAATCACATGATATATATATACACACACATTTTATATACAAACTTTGATGTTAGATGCGATTAATCGATTTGACAACACTAGTTATAAAATATATAAAAAGTGATTTTAATTTTCAGTAATGGTAGTGAATGTACTGGCAGGTTTCTTTATTTCTCTCTCTCTCTCTCTCTCTCTCTCTCTCTCTCTCTCGTTGGACACAAGTAATTACAAAATACCAGGACAGAAGCATATGCTATATGAGCATTTTTTTTTATTAAATTAAATTAAATGAACATTATATTTATAAGAATTTCTAATGTATCATTTTACATTAGATGTTTTGAAATGCTTATAATTAAATTAAACACACTCAAAACATTATTGATGTGATTTTATTTTTTTAAAATATATTGTTTTATAAAAAAGTGATATAAATTTTCTTAAAAATTATATTAAAAGTGATATTAAGTGCTACTATGGGCTTTTAACTTTTCTTTCTTTTTTATCTTCCTTTTATCTTCTTTTTCTTTTCTTTTTTTGTATTACAAAATACCAGGCCAAATATGTAATTTTTAACATTTTCTTTAAATTATATTATATTAAATGAAATTAAAAGAATATTATATTTACGAATATTTTACATTTTGAAATCAAATTTTTAATCAAATAAAGTTAGTTATGTTTTATCTAAACATGGATTATATAATTATTTAGTTTAAATAAGATTATATAAACAATTATATAAATTATGAATATCCAACTGTCATAAAATCAGCAGTCGTCATCTTTTATTTTAAACTGGGGGGAAAGTCCTCAAATTTATTTAAAAAAACATCCAAGAAAACTTTCTAAAAACTGTAGCCTATTTGTTTAACCTAATTCACAAGTTTCTTATTTATTTTATTTCATTAAGTATTATTTCATCATTTTTTAAAGTCAGACATCATCTCAAATTTACATCCAGGACTGTTTTTCCCAAAAGCATTGTATAAGCCACCAATGGTCTCCTCGATCAACTTAAGCTCACAAGCTTTTTTGAGAAACTCAGCCCATTCCAGTTGTTTTGGTTCAGTGATGAAGGCTGTAGATTTGTTTTGTGGTGCCCTCTGCTGGTCACACTAACAAATCAACCTGAATACAACCTAGTCAAGCCTCTACACAAATATTTTGTGTAAATTGTAATTTATTAATTGCACTAGTAAGATAATATTCAGTTAGTTCCAGAATGATTTTTATGTTAGAAAGGACTCAATTGCAGTACTGTGGTTTCATGCCATTATTATGAATCACTCCTTCTTGCAGACGAAGTAAACTGTATTAGTGTAAATCATTCTGAAGTGTAATACTATGCATCCATTCAACATAATACTTGTTGGCCCAGCTATTGTACAGTCCATCTTACTAAACGTATGTGTAGAGTCTGAACTGTTTTTATGAAAGGAACCCTTGATTACAAGCCTATAATATCCAGATGACCCACTCAATCTTGAGACGACTTGCGCAATAAATAAAAAAAACAACATGCTGTTTAGCCAACATTCAGTCAGTCTGGTTATATTCTTCAGATATGGCAGGATAACTCACTGCTCCCTTGATGCCTGAAATCATTCTCAAAAAGATAGACTGAACCTTTCCATAAATCCAGGATGTTTTTGTTGATACACTCTTAAAAATAAAGGTTCCATTTGCGCAGCAATGCCATATGAAGGCCTGATCATAACTTTAAACAATAACTATATTAGCATCTACACCAACACATGATCAGTGCTGGGTAAGTTACTCTAAAAAAAGTAATGAATTACTAGCTACTAATTACATCTTCGACAGTATAATTAGATTACTTTACAAAATATATTGGATTACTGATTACTAATAACTTTGTAAATCCCCTATCAACCTCGACCAGCTAAACAATACAAGGACAGACACTGTTCTTTCAATTCTTTCAAATAATATGCAATTGCATAAATTATTTTTGAAATGACCAAAGTGTGTAAAGGGAGAAGTTTACAGTAAAAACATATATTTTAATATTACATTTTGATGTTAAATCCACTATTGTTTTATATAGAATTGTTCTATAGTCTACAGTATTTAATGCAGTTACATCAGAAGTAACTGTAATTAAATTACAGAAAAACTCAGAGTAATCCCTTACTTTACTTTTTCAAGGGAAAGTAATTAAATGACAGTAATTAGATTACTTAGTAATTAATTACACCCAACACTGCACATGATAACGTTCTGTTTAAAAGGTTAGTTCACCCAAAAATGAAAATTCTGTTATCATTTACTCACCCTCAAATACAACCCGAATTCCAGAAATGTTAGGATGTTTTTAAAATTTGAATAAAATGAAAACTAAAAGACTTTCAAATCACATGAGCCAATATTTTATTCACAATAGAACAAAGATAACATAACAAATGTTTAAACTCAGAAATTTTCACTTTTATCCACTAATGAGCTCATTTCAAATTTGATGCCTGCTACAGGTATCAAAAAAATTGGCACGGGGGCAACAAATGGCTGAAAAGGCAAGAAAGTTTGAAAAGATTCAGCTGGGAGAACATCTAGCAACTAATTAAGTTAATTGATATCAGGTCTGTAACATGATTAGCTATAAAAGGGATGTCTTAGAGAGGCTCTCCAATCTGTGAAAGAGTGTGTAAAAAGATTGTGGAATACTTTAAAAACAATGTTCCTCAACGTTAAATTGCAAATCTCATCATCTACAGTGCATAAAATCATCAAAAGATTCAGAGAAACTGGAGAAATCTCTGTGCCTAAGGGACAAGGCCGAAGACCTTTATTGGATGCCCGTGGTCTTCGGGCCCTCAGACAACACTGCATCACTCATCGGCATGATTGTGTCAATGACATTACTAAATGGGCCCAGGAATACTTCCAGAAACCACTGTTGGTAAACACAATCCACCGTGCCATCTGCAGATGCCAACTAAAGCTCTATCATACAAAAAGGAAGCCATATGTGAACATGGTCCAGAAGCGCCGTTGTGTCCAAGGCTCATTTAAAACGGACTGTTTCAAAGTGGAAAAGTGTTCTATGGTCAAACGAGTCCAAATTTGGCATTCTTGTTGGAAATCACGGACGCCTAAAGAGGAGGGAGATCTTCCAGCGTGTTATCAGCGTTCAGTTCAAAAGCCAGCATTTCTGATGGTATGGGGGTGCATAAGTGCATACGGTTTTGGAAGGCACTTTGAATGCTGATATAAAGGTATATAAAGGTTTCCAGACTACGTCTATTTCAGGAAAGGCCTTGTGTATTTCAGCAGGACAATGCAAAACCACATACTGCAGCTATTACAACAGCATGGCTTCGTGGTAGAAGAGTCCGGGTGCTGAATTGGCCTGCCTGCAGTCCAGATCTTTCACCTATAGAGAACATTTGGCGCATCATTAAACGAAAAATACGACCATGAACTCTTCAGCAGCTGGAAACCTATATCAGGCAAGGATGGGACCAAATTCCAACACCAAAACTCCAGAAACTCATAACCTCGATGCCCAGACGTCTACAAACTGGAGAAGAAGAGGAGATGCTACACCATGGTAAACATGCCCCCATTATCTAAGTTCTATTGTGAATAAAATATTGGCTCATGTGATTTGAAAGTTTTAGTTTTCATTTTATTCAATTTAAAAAACATCCCAACTTTTCCGGAATTCGGGTTGTAGTTTCAAACCTGTATGAATTTCTTTGTTCTGCTGAACACTCAAGATATATTTGGAAGAATGTCAACAACCAAACAGATCTCACCCCCCCACTGACTGCCATAGTAGGAAAAATAAATACTATAGTAGTCAATGGGGGGCGAGATCTGCTTGGTTACTGACATCATTTCAAACAACAATGTCTTCTCTTCCGTATCAGTCTCCGATGATGTTCACGTGAGTAGCATGACACATGCGTGTGATGCTGATGATGCAGGAGCCGGCCAACACTGAGTCTGTGTTCTGACGTGGAACCTGGAAGCGTTGCACTGAATTCACTACATCAACAGCGTAGGAGACTGACATGGAAGAGAAGAAATTGTTGAATAAAGTCATTATTTTTGTTTTGCTTTTGCACACAAAAAGTATTCTTGACGCTTCATAAAATTAAGGTTGAACCACTGTAGTCACATGGACTATTTTAACAATGTCTTTACTACCTTTCTGGGCCTTGAAAGTGGCAATAACATTGCAGTCTATCAGAAGTCAGAAAGCTCTTGGATTTCAAAAATATCTTAATTTGTGTTCCAAAGATGAACGAAGGTTAGGAACGGGTTACTTACGGGTTAGGAACAACATGACGGTGAGTGATTGATGAGGCTGGGTATTGACACAATTTTCACAATTCAATTAGATTTCTATTCACATGCTTGCGATCCGATTCGATTACGATTTCGATTTGATATCGATTATTTTGGATGTAGTATATCAGTTACAGTACTATACGCCAAAACGGTATTTATTTTTTGAATCTCAAAATAAGATGGACGTCATTTGAAATCTGAGACTTTGCTTCATATCTGATGCAAAAACTTGAGAAAATGAGATCCAGGCAGTCCAGCAATGATTATGTCAGAGATCAAATTTGAATAAGGAATAACAAATTTATTCATTAAAAGTTATAGAGACAAACAAATTCATTAAGTAATTAATAGTTAATAACAAAATCCAGAGTATTGTATCTAATAGATGAAGATGAAGAATATACAGGAAGAAGGAACAAAATTAAGACATTTGCAGAATGAAATGAGAGATAGAAGAGAAGAAGCAGAAGCAGACGATGCAGAAGAGATGCTGGAAGCAAAAAGAGCAAAGAAGTAAAGAAAAGCCAAGAAAAAGCTCAACTATCAAAGACCCAGTCTGCTTTATACCATTAGCATAGGGAAACTTACATCCCACTCAAACTTATGTTTTGGTCTAATAAAAAAAGTTCAGATGGATTTATCCATTATGTCATAGACTGGTTAGATGTCAAAAATAGATGAAAATAGATATAGGGGTTGTTTTGACACCCTTAAGGGAATTTTGCAGATCTTACATTATCACATGTCAGCAGAAACAGAAATGGACATATTTTGATACAAAAGTACATCGAGTTCAAATGAGCAACTAATTCCGAAAACATCGCTTCTGCAGTACTTGGCAGACGTTTAATATCTAACCACAAACATGTCAACGTGACTTGTCACACTGGAACATTTAAAGAACAACTGAATATAACAAGCATACATACTCTTAAATATAAAAGAATAATAACCATAAAGGGGTACAATAAAGAGTAAATACTTGAAAATATGATGAGGATTAATATATAGAGTAGGAGTACATGAATATATGAAATCAAAAGTAATATTGATAAATCATCAGCAGCAAAAATGATTAACATAAAATATGAATAAAATGCATGAATATGAATATTGACCATTTTGGATCTACCAATATCAAAAATTTAACAAAGTGCAAAGATTATTGCGATTTATTGGATGGGAGGCGCGCTATATGTTCATTCATCAACTGAAAACAGACTAGACTAATCGATTCTTGGGATTTAAGAATCAATCGGTTGGTAAAAATGAAAATCGATTAAAATCGAGAAATCGATATTCTTTACCCAGCCCTAGTGATTAATGACAGAAATTTCATTTTTGGGTGAACTAACCCTGTTTAAATTAATTTTATAGACCTATTTTGTGTAGCGATGATGTTTTTTGTGGGCGGAGCCTACCTGGTGGCAGAAGACGACAGTTCTGCAGTAGCAGCAAAGTCCCTTTAAGACAAGTCATTTCACTCGGCGGCCATCTTTGAAACACTTCTCGGGCATTCAAGTGCAGCTCCTTATCTCTTTGAATGGGGAAACATCAAATTCTCCAAAGCTGTTTGCCAAGCTTTCGATTAAATTTCATATTTGAAATCAATGAAATCTAACAACAACTGTCTCATAAATTTTGTTTCTAAACGCTCGAATCATGACAAAAAAAATTGTATTTTTCAGGATGGATCAAGCTAATGCGCATGCGCAATCCTAAATGCGCGTCTCTTCTAAACTCTTTGTTTCGGAGGCGCGCTTCTGACTGTTTGGTTTCTATAGGAACAGGAGCTTCTAACGGCCGCTGCAGTGACGCGATGACTTTACCAATCGGCGACTGATATAAGGCGAGACCTATCTGGGCGAGACTTATTCCGCCATATTGCGCGTTGCACTTTCTCCCGTTCAAAACAATATGAGTGACGCGTCTTGTGTTATTCTATAGTCTTTGGTAGCAGTCTGTGGAAGCCACGGAATAAAAGAATTTAAAAAAAAGTCAATTTCGAGTTTATAGGCTATCTCACAATTCTGACTTTTTTTCTTGCAAGTCCGAGTTTATATCCGAGTTCTGTCTTTAAAAAGACAGAATAACGAGTTTATCTCACAATTGTTTTTCCTTCCAAGAATTGTGAGATAAACTCGTTATTCTGTCTTTTTTTTCCTTAGAATTGCAAGTTTATATCACGCAATTCTGTCTTTTTTCCCCTCAGAATTGTGATATAGACTCACAATTGCAAGTTATAAAGTCCGAACTGGGAGATAAACATGCAAATGCAAGAAAAAAAAGTCAGAATTGTAAAATAAAAAATGTTATAGGCTATGTTTAAAAGTTATCTATGTAAAATGTTATAGGTTTAAATATTATTTCATGCTGTAACTGCTATGTATGAATGTCCTCTATGAATTGCATATGTGAATATTATGTAGACTTACTGTTTACATCAAATTCATGCTTTAATAGTAGACTAATCATTGCAAGTTTCATCAGTCCAGAAAAATAAGACTGTATTTTTTGCATTCCAATACTGACATCCAAAGGCACAACTAAACATTTTTCTCTTATTCTGTGGATTTTGTCCATTTTCCACCACTTGTTACCTCTATTTGTCTGTCACCACTATGTGACGTAACTGTGACGTCTGCTCCAAATTGGTCTATAAGCATGTGCTGCAGTTTTGTCGCTTTAAATGCTTGAGCTCTTTAAAGCAGGTCTGATTCTGATTGGCTGTTAATGTTCATCAGCTAGAACAATCGATCTGAAAGCGATTTCAGCGACATTGCTCCTCTATGCCGTTATCGTTACAGTTGTGGTGTGGACTGTGCTATTCATTTAAAACTGTATCGTTATCGTTACAGTTATTGTTCTTGGTGTGACCCTGTTTCCACCATGAAGAACCTGCTGTGTAATAGAAAGGTTCAATGGAAGTTAAAGGGTCTTCACAGAACCATAGATGCCAATAAAGAACATTTATGTGTGTAAGGAGATATTTGGATTCAGGCACTTTTATAATTTTTCTCTCCTTTTCCCATCTCATCCCGAATTCCATTACTCCTCAAAAACAAAAAATCGCTCATTAGCATGTGTGACCCGCTGGTGGTAAACACATTTATTTCCACTTGAGCGCAGAGAGAGAATTAAACCAACAAGAGGCGCTCGAGGTAGGTGGGCTGTATTATGGGGACGGTTTATGAGGATTTAACAAATGCAAGAGGACAGGCAAAACATTCAGCGGGTGGAACGGGGTGGGGGAGATCGGAAGGGCACGTTGGTACAGTTTGTGCTCGTTCAAGGCTGGTTTGCAGTAGTTGTAGTCTTGGGTGGCCGTGGATGTACAGTCCTTTGTTAAATGGGTGTATGTGTGCTCTCTCCCTATAATTTTCGAAATGTGACAGGAGCTTAAATGTGTGTGCCAGGATCGAGTTATTTGTGCCGCGTTAACACAGTTCTTTTGTGCTCTCCTCTTTGGGCCGAAAGAGCTCTGTAATTATGCTGATAATCAAGACTGTCACAGATTATACTTCAGCAAAAAAGCTTTTCTTGTTTCATTAGAGAAAGGACCACCAACATCCAAACAAACCCTGAGCTTGTTTTACTGTCTATCTCCTGTTTGTTTGAAAACGGATCGTATCAGCCTCGGGGTTAAATTATGATATTCAGCACTGGAAGGGAGTTAATTACAGTTATTTATAAATTCTAATATATAGAATCACCTTTGTCTAAAATATGGGAATTCGGAGCTCATTGAGAGCATTTTGATATATTTTTGACCATCTCAAAATAAGTAATGATGCCCGTTCCTAATAGTCAGACCCTTGTCTCCCATATTATACTTGAAATTTGTGACCATGCTGTAATGTGGAGACCGAAAAATAGTCACACTAATGCAGTTTTTACTTATTTTATTATTATTTATTTTGTTTTATTTGAGACATATTTTTAAATAATAATAATTATTATCATGGACACTGTAATGTGGATGGCTGAAAATATTAATGATGATGCACTTTTTATTACTTCAACTCTTAATAATGCTGGGTTAAAAACAACCCAAGTTGGGTTAAATATGGACAAACTCAGTGATTGGGTTGTTTTGACCAGTGTGTTTATTTAACTTAAATATTGATTATAAATTACTGTATGGCTGGCTTAAAATGAACCCAAAATAGGTTGGAAATTAAAAATCAGAAACATAATTACTAGAGGCAACAATAATAATCAAAAGGTGAACATTTATTAATAAGCAATTTAATGAATGTTTATTATTTATTAAACTTATCAATAAATGTTCATTTATTAAACATATTAATAAATGTTAATTTCCAATGTATTTTGGGTTTATTTTAAGTGAGCAATACAGTCATTTTTAAACAATAGTTGAGTTAAATAAAACTACCCAGCAGGTTGGGTCAAAACAACCCAATCGTTGGGTTTGTCCATATTTAACCCAACTTGGGTTATTTTTAACCCAGCATTTTTTAGAGTGTTTCAATTTTTATGTGTATTGTTTAATTATGTTTAATGTTATTATTATTATTATCATCATCATTGTCAATGTAATGTGGAGGGCTGAAAATATTCACAATAATGGCAGTTTTATTTTATTAGCTTTATTATATTTTACTTTATTATATTTTTCTCTATTTGTATTTTGTTTTATTCATTTTGTCTGCTAAATGATTAAAGGAGTCATGAACTGCATTGTTTTATTGTTTTATAATGTTTCCTGGGGTGCACTTATAATGTTAGTATGATTTTTATGTCAAAAATTGTCATAATTTAGAAATAAAAGGCATTTTTGCTACCCTGATTTTAGCCCTCTGATTTGAACACTGTTTTAAGGGGCGTGTCTATGAGACTTCAGTGTAAACACCCACTGCTGTGATTGGCTAACACCTTTGCATATGAAATAGCTAAGTATTACTCTCTTGAAAACTTTTAGCACGTTTTTACTATTACAGCTCTCAAGGTTAACTAATCATGAAAGTGTTGATTATAGCATGACATTTAGATCTATGGGATTATATTGAGATTGTGGCATGAAAGGTTGTAGTGATGAGAATGTAGCCGATCACAGACATGTTGTTCAGCACATGAATGCAGTGATCTCATCATTGCATCTCGATTTCTGCACACTAACAAATGCTTTCATCATAACAAACAGTGCAAACACAATGTAAATAAGAGATCTGTTTATTATAACAGGAGTTTTTCCAGAACTGATAAACTTGTGCTGTTTGATTGACAGCTTCTCCAGCGATTGTAAAGAAAGCGTTCTTTGATTGCTTTCTATATGTAATTTAATCACATTTTAAGAGAAGCAATATGAATCATTACATATCAGAAATCACTGGTCACAGATCAGGCATTAGAATTAACACAGTTACTTACATGTTATTGCATTACTGTCGAGTCCATATCGTAAAAGTCTGTTTGCAAAGCCTGCACCTAAATTGTGACTGATTTACCAAAGAATCCAGAGTGAAATGTACTGAATACAAATAAATAAAGCTCAACTGAGACATTCACATTGTTGAAAATAAATAACCATATTCCTAGCATTAGGATCCTTTGGAAGATAATGTTATTTTTTTTGCCCAGTGAGTGATCCTGTGCTCTTCTCTCCTCATCATCTCACTAACACGACGCTGGGCGGGGCTAAAGTTGCAATGATGAAGTAGGCGGTGATTTTCTTCTGCAGAGGCGGTCTTTTGTCACACTATTACGTAATAAAGAGACACATTCCACAACGAGTCGATATCTGGGCTTGGTTACAATAAAAGCTGTTTTTGGACTAACAAGGAAGTTTTCAGTTCTGAAACTTACAGGATATTCTTATAGTACGATGACCTCTTATATGTCAAAAGCTCAAGGAAAATTTGATTTTTCAGTTCATAACCCCATTAAAGGGTTAGTTCACCCAAAAATGAAAATTCCAGTCATTAATTACTCACCCTCATGTCATTTCACACCCGTAAGACCTTCGTTCATCTTCAGAACACAAATTAAGATATTTTTGATAAAATCCGATGGCTCAGTGAGGCCTGCATTGCCAGCAAGACAATTAACACTTTCAGATGCCCAGAAAGCTACTAAAGACTAAAAGACCTTAATGTTATGAAGCGACGAGAATACATTTTGTGCGCCAAAAAAAACAAATAACGACTTTATTCAACAATATCTAGTGATGGGCGATTTCAAAACACCGCTTCATGAAGCTTTGAAGCTTTACAAATCTTTTGTTTCGAATCAGTGGTTCGGAGTGCATATCAAACTGCCAAAGTCACGGCCCCCCCAGTGGTGAACCATTGAAATTTCGAAACACTTATGATGTAACACCATGTCCTAACCAGACGCGATGCGATAAGATTCCAGCGACGAGCAATTTGACTGTCCACACTAGACGCGACGCGACAATGAGAAGCGATAAAATCAATCAAAAAACATAGCCAATCAGAAGAGAGTGTGGGCGGGCTCTGTCGGCAGGAGCACAGCAGACACAATTAAATGGGTAAGTACAAAGTAAAATTCACGAATATTACACAATTTAAACATTGTTTTAAGTACATACAGAGTGACTGAACCAATCTTTGTCATAGAATACACTTGTTTGTTCGCACTGAGTTGACAGTTTGAATGTTCTTGTGCCCATTTATTTATTTTCAAGATCTGAGGTGAATTGGCCAGTTGTTTTCATTATAGCTAAAAAGCTGGGAACACAGAATGATATTCAAACACTTTTAACATTAAATAAAGCACATAAACAGTACCTGATATTAACATTGCCATACTTTGTGTTGCTGTTTCAGCCGCGACGTCGCGGAGAAATAGAAGCTGTTTCTAAAATAGAATATTCGCGTGTCGCCGTCGCGGCTGGTTAGGACAAAAACCCAGTTTAACATGGAAAAGATACCTTTTATTGCGTGTCGCGGCATTGCGTCGCGTCTGGTTAGGACACGGTGCTACCAAGCCTTATTTACTGAAATCACGTGACTTTGGCAGTTTAATACGCGCTCCGAACCACTGATTCGAAACAAAAGATTCATAAAGCTTCGAAGCTCGCCCATGACATGATCCTTCAGAAATCATTTTAATATGCCAATTTGCTGCTCAAGAAACATTTCTTATTATTATCAATATTGAAAACAGTTCTGTCCTTTTTTTTTTCAGGATTTTTTTTTTGAATAAAAATTCAAAAGAACACCATTTATCTGAAATACAAAGCTTTTGTAACATTATACACTACCGTTCATAAGTTTGGGGTCAGTAAGAATTTTTATTTTTATTTTTTTGAAAAGAAATCAGCATATTAGAATTATATTTGAAGGATCATGTGACACTGAAGACTGGAGTAATAATGCTGAAAATTCAGCTTTGCTAACACAAGAGTAAATTACATTTTAAAATATTTTCAAATAGAAAACAGTTATTTAAAAAAAAAAAAAAATTACTGTTTTTACTGTATTTTTAATTAAATAAATGCAGCCTTGGTGAGCAGAAGAAACTTATTTTAAAGACATTAAAAATCTTTTGAATGCTAAGTGTATATATATATATATATATATATATATAGTTAGTCAGTGTGACCTTTTAACCCTAGGATTATTCAGGTAGGGTAAGGTTAGTCAAATCTAACCTAAACCATAAAGTACTCACCAGCCGGCAGGTTGAAGTCCTTCAGGAATGACCTTTATTGAGGCTCAGTTTGTAGTTATATGTAAAGTCTCACAGAAGGCAATCGTAGCAATAAAATACCTCTTTTATTGGTTACAGTACCAAGCAGTTAATGCAAAATAAAGGTTCTTCCTCTGTCGCCTACGCTGTTGTCTTCTTCTAGCACTCTTCCTCTTCTTCACTGAAGCTGGCTTACCTCCGCTAGAGGTTGCAACATGCTCTTTTCACCTTTGTGGTTGGTTACAATCATCAAACTCAAAAACCTAACTTTCACAACTGTTGCTTAATCTTATCTTATAACAAGCAAAGGAAGTATTGCAGTTACTTTATTTCATAATCATTCAAGCATTCAAGCATATATGACCTTAACTTAAAAGCAAGCAAATAACAACACTGAAACAGGTAAATAGCAATATCAATATCAGTTTCCAAAACAATATATATAATTACAAAATACCAGGCCAGAAGCGTCAATTTAGTCTGTACGCTCTTAGTCTAGACATGTAGGGGATGAGTAGATGGTGTGTCATTCGTTTTTAGAGTCTCCTATTTTGCAGCGTCTCAAAGAAAACAGCTTAATGGAACTATTCATTTTGATGTTTCAACTCATAATGTGTCAGTGTTAAATGTATATAATTTGTTGAGAAGCCCAAAGCAGTTGCTCTTGGTTTTGAGTTAATATTGCTTTCAGTAACCCAAACCGGTTGTTATTTAAGCAGTGACTCAATGGTGAGGAATAGACTGACATCAACCTGAAAACCAAACCAAAATCTCTTCAAAGGACATAATATAAACTATGTTTATATAAACAATGTAACATATATATTGGAAGTATAAAAATATAATTTCTTGTAATCTTTAATTTGCCTTATATTTTAATGTAAAATATTGTAATGATTATATTTTTGTTGCACTATTGATTTCAACATGAATAGTTAAAGGGTTAGTTCACCCAAAAATGAAAATTCTGTCATTTATTACTCACCCTCATGTCGTTCTACACCCGTAAGACCTTCGTTCATCTTCGGAACACAAATTAAGATATTTTTGATTAAATCCGATATTATAAAGCGACAAGAATATTTTTTGTGTGCCAAGAAGCCCCAAAATACCGACTTTTTAACAATATCTAGTGATGGCCGATTTCAAAACACTGCTTCATGAAGCTTCAGAGCTTTACGAATCAAATCAGTGGTTCGGAGCGCCAAAGTCACGTCATTTCAGCAGTTTGGTGGTTTGACACGCGATCCGAATCACTGATTCGACTCAAAAGATTCATAACGCTCCGGAGCAGTAGATCACTAGATATTGTCAAAAAGTCGTTATTTTGTTTTTTTTGGCGCACAAAAAATATTCTTGTCGCTTTATAATATTAAGGTAGAACCACTGAACTCACATGAACTGATTTAAATATGTTTTTAGTACCTTTATGGATCTTGAGAGACGAAGTACCTATGCAGGCCTCGCTGAGCCATCAAATTTAATCAAAAATATCTTAATTTGTGTTCCGAAGATGAACGAAGGTCTTACGGGTGTAGAACGACATGAGGGTGAGTAATAAATTACATTATTTTCATTTTTTGGGTGAACTAACCCTTTAAGTGCCAAATGTGGCAGACATTAATTTCTGTGATTATCCAATAATTGTGACAGTGGACCACAAAACCAGTCATAAGGGTCAATTTTTTGAAATTGAGATTTATGCATCTGCAAACTGAATATATAAGCTTTCCATTGATGTACGGTTTGTTAGGATAGGACAATATTTGGCCGAGATACAACTATTTGTCCTTAGCAATGCATATCCACTCACAAAAATACATTTTTGATATATTTATGGTAGGAAATTTACAAAATATCTTCATGGAACATGATCTTTACTTAATATCCTAATGATTTTTGGTATAAAAGAAAAATTTATAATTTTGACCCAAACAATGTATTGTTGGCTATCGCTACAAATATACCCTTGCGACTTATGACTGGTTTTGTGATCCAGGGTTACAAATATTATTATTTTAACATTTTATATTACATGTTTGGTATTTATTTATACAATACGGATTAAACCAATGATGTCATATTATGACATTATTACATGAGTGTTTTCCTACCAGCAGAACACAGAGTCTTTTGTGAAACAAAATTACAGTGAGACTAAATTACAAGTGTTGCATCTTCCCAAAAGAGGCCTGACAATAAACTTGCTGTGTTTACTGTTTGAGACTAGGAATTGAAACATTCATTTTGAATATGATATGTTATTGTATGACTGTAATATAAATAAATACATAAATTACATTTTAAAATACATATTTATTTTTATTTGTATGGTTGTAATTTAAATAAATAAATAAATAAATTTTTTATATTAAATATTTATTTTTATTAATTGCAGACATATCCTATGTGACTATAATTGTAATAGAGAAGTAAATAAATATTTCACATGGCAAGAACATGTCTGTGTAGGCAGCTAAAGGTAATGAGACACAGCCAGCAGCAGTGTTTTTCTCCAGTCCCAAAAATCCTTTTGCGTGTGTGTGTGATCCAGTCCGGTTTTTCTCTCATACCTTCATCTAACGTAACGTTAGCCTACTATGCGTGTGAGTGCATGAGCGTGTGTGAGAGAGATCGAGCCTTGTTTACAGCGTCAATTCAACGGAGAGAGACTACAGGATCTACTACACATCCTTCACATCTCCTAAATGAACACGGGTCCGATCCTTCAGAAATCATCTGTGTCCTCCAAACTCCGCTTCTTGAAGGGAAAAATCAAGTCCTGAAATCTCAGACTGAAGATGGTGGGAGGCAGAGAGAGACCATTTTAAACCCTGGACGGATATTATTTGGCATCTTTCTGAGTTTCTCCACCGATTTTAGGCCTTTAAAAACGCTGGATGAGAAGTACAAGGCATCTTGCAGCTGATGAAGATCATACACACACTCGCCCAGACTGTTTTAGCCATAGGACCTAAGCGAGTTTCACTGAATAACTGCTAAAACCAGCCTGCGAGGAGACCTACAACGTGTTTTCCCCTTTTTTCCCACGACATGGAGCATGGAATTGCGGATTATCAAGCCGTCACGTGTTTTCCTCGGTTATTTTCACATATGTTTACGAGGAGAAGCTGTCAAAAATAATATTAAACACGTTTAAGGAGCCCGAGAATCAGTGCGCTTGAATCCCCCTCATGGTGAGGGCAGAGCGGACTGAATCTGCTGGATAATCTCGCTGGGGTGTCTGGAGGGTCATTTATCCCATCAAAACACCATGAAGATGGAAGAAATTGGTTTTGTTTGATTATTTCCAGCTCTTGTGTATCTATATTTTTGTTTTCACCCCCTCTCTAAGCTGGATAAACCAACTTTGATCATATTTTTGTACTGAGAAGACTTCAAGAGTCAAGCATCATCCACTTTGAAGGGTTGAGCTGCCTCCCCTATTTTGTAATATATAATTTTTTTTTTTTAAAACAAGTGTTTGCCTTGTTTTTGTACAGGAATGAGGTCTAGCAGACAGAGGCGATATTGGACCTTGTTTTGTGGTCTGGTGCTGGTCCTCTCCACACTCTGTCATGGAGAAAGTAAGTTATAGTAAATACATATGGATTAGAGCAACATATCATAACTGTTGCTTGTCTAAGAAAACCTTCACTTTCATTTTGCTTTCAAAGTGATTTCACATGTGTAATGATGTTTTTAAGCTTTCATTTGTGACGTATGGCTAGAAAACAGTTCCAAATTTTAGACCAACCTGTTACTTTTCACTTAATTGCATGTTTTCCCCCCCGCTTTAGTTGATTTAAATGATTCATAATTGAAAAGACATAGTAAAATGGGCATATTATGCATCACAGAAGTGTCACAGTGTTCTAAGTCAAAGAACACAACAAAGTCAACTTTGGTCATGCTACCACTGCAGTTATATCACTATATCTAATGTGCTAATATTGGAATCTAGTGTGGTCTAATTGTGTTTTACAAGTGCCATCATCTGCACATGTCGGTATAGATCTACTTTTAGCAGAAGTATGAAAGTCAGACTTGAGTTATCATGACCATTTTAGCAGCATGGGAGATTTTGGTGACCGTATCTGGTTTAAGCCATAAACCAACAGGTTCTTTAATAGACTAGAAGTTAGATGCAGTTGTTTTCCAGCTAACAAAAATATGTTCTGAATGTTCTCAGAATGCTCAAAACATTCCATTTTTTTTAAATGTTTTTGTTTATGTGAATGTTAGAGAAAACATTAAGGGAATTTTGTCTCTATTTCTTATTTTGCAAGTATAATGGGAACAGTCTAAAAAATGCTGGGTTAAAAACAAACCAAGTTGGGTTGAAAATGGACAAATCCAGCGATTGGGTTGTTTTGGCCCAGTGGTTGGGTTAAATGTTTGCCCAATGTGCTGGGCACTTTTATTTAACTCAACTATTGTTTAAAAATTACTATATGGTTGGCTTAAAATGAACCCAAAGTTGGAAATTAAAAATCAGACACATAATTACTAGAGGCAACAATAACAATCAAAAGGTGAACATTAATTAATAAGCAATTTAATTAATATTTATTGTTTAATTATTATTCATTAAACTTTTTAATAAATGTTCATGTATTAAACATGTTAATGTTAATTTCCAAAATACTTTGGGTTCATTTTAAGCAAGCAATACAGTAATTTTTAATCAATAGTTGAGTTAAATAAAACTACCCAGCCGATTGGGCAAACATTTAACCCAACCATTGGGTTTGTCCATCTTCAACCCAACTTGGGTTGTTTTTAACCCAGCATTTTTTTAGAGTAAACGTTACTTTTGAATGTGTTCCTAACCACCTAAGTAGTAACATTTCAAAAACAGTAGACTAACGTCCAACTAAAATGTTTCAGAGAAGGATGAATAAATAACATTTTTGTGCTAATGTTTTGATAACATTATTAACGACCAGATAAATTAACGCTACATGAAGAATGTTTGTTTATAACTCTGAGAGAGTCCCTGTTAGCCTTAACTTCCCTGTTAGTTCTTGAAACAATAATAATAATTCTGATTTCATATAAGCTATTCTCTGGAAATCAGATTCTAAAACTCAGTGCCTATTTTAAGTACTGAAGTTCTGTTTTTTATTGATTTAGTATTGTTTTGACCTTCTCATTGTCTCTTTGCAAGTGTTTGATCTTCCTTAACCGTTTTAATTTGGTTCATGTATAACTTGAGTAGTCTCGCAACTGTTTAATGTAGATTTGATAAATCACATATATTTCACCTCCTATTATCTGTTTCACTATGACACTGAGCGCCGCTGGCAAGATTGGCCACAGATTATCATTTGTTTTCTTTGGTGAACATAACTAACGGATAGTATTGATAAGTGTGGTTGGTTACTGTTCATGAGATTGCTATCAGGAAGGGGCTGGTCTCTGTTAGGTTAGGACACATTGAGACTCTGTGATGTGGTTGGCATTAAATTAAAGTGATTTTAGAAGAGAAAATACCATGACATGCTCGGTGCAAGGCGTGTTTGTTTACTTGTTAATGTTTGTCTCATGTTGTTGATGCCATGTGTGTAGGATTTGGAATATTAACCATTGCATGCAAACATGCTGGAAGAACTGAGTCATTTTTATTATTAGTTTGGACTTTGTTTTTCTAAGCAAAACTGTCTTGCGTTCTTTAGTGCTAAAACGGGGCCATACGTATGTGAAAAACATGCAAGATATTTCTGTCTCTTTAAAATCAATAAGTTCTTCTTACAGAAAAGCAATTTTTGCTTCCCTTAATGTTTGACCACCACAAAATTTCCATGTTTCCAAGTAAACTGCAAATAAGACCCCCTGATTCATCCGATTCATCAAGAGAGAGAGGAAAAAATCTGTGTTTTTAAAATAGAACATGTAAAAACACCCGCTCTAGCAAAACAGACCCGGTTCTGTTGATCGGAAGAGTGAGGAGTTTGTGAAGTCTGTGTAATTGGGTTTTACTGTTAACCCCAGCGGTTGCAGGGCAGCGAGGCAGAGGAGGTTCTCGGTGGAAATCCTAAGTATAACCTGTCTCTCTTGGCACAAGACTGTTAAAGATTCCCAGTGGGACATGAATGTGGCTCAGGTTAACTGGTTGACTTATCTCGAGATCAAACCATTGGCTTATTAGTTGATCTGCCTTTTTGGTTGGGTTAAAGCAGTTTTTGCGTCTGCTTGTCAGTTTGAAATTCATTTTGAATCAACATTTTAATAGTAGCAATTCTGTAATTTTATCAAACTGGATGGAATGTTGTAAAGTTCCAAACAAACAATAGAAGAATTCCACAGAATTCATCAAATAAGTTGCTGATAGTAACGTTTGTGTTGTTGTTTTGGTTCTAAAAATGATGTCACTTCTTGGAAGATAATGTCATGAAAGAACTTGCTTTTAGTCTTTTACAGAAGACTAAAAAGTGATATTGAGGAAAATGAAAATCTATGAATTTAAAACAATACCTCCAATATGCTTAGTTTAGAGAAAGATAAATATGACAAAACCAGTGTTGCCAAGTCTGCGGTTTTCCCACGGAATTGGGCTACTTTAACACTGTTGCCGCGGGTTGTTTTTCATGTATGCAGGTTGAAGCGACCCCAAATAACATGATATTTAGCCCCTGGAATGCGAATTTTACCATTGAAACCCCACCAAAAAGCGCGGATTTTACCCCCCAGAACACAATTTTCACGGGGGGACCCCCCTGAAACGCGATTGGGCTAGTTTTGAGTAGCAATTGGGTGGGTTTTATTGTGAACCTGGCAACCCTGCGAAGCACCTGTCGTGTAAGTGAATATTTAACATTCACCCCATGTTCAGTTTTTTGATTTTCTGATTTAGCTAATATGATTTATACTTTTAAAAGTTTAATCTTTCCCCCCAGTTTATTAAGACATATTTGATGGGAACATACAAAAGTAAACGGTAACACTTTACAATAAGATTAATTTGTTAACATTAGTTAATGTATTAACTAACATGAACAATGAGCAATACATTTGTTACAGTATTTATTAATCTTTAATGTTAGTTAATAAGAATCCAGCTGTTCATTGTTAGCTCATGTTAGTTCACAGTGCATTAACTAATGTTAACATATACAACATTTGATTTTAACGTATTCGTAGACTTTGAAATGAACGTAAACTGAGATTAATGAATGCTGTAGAAGTATTGTTCATTCTTAGTTCATGTTAACTAAAGTAGTTAAGTAGTGAAACCTTATTGTAAAGTGTTACCATGTAAACTATGCTATGCTTACAAACATTTGATGTCAAAATTGAAGCGATGAGCAGAGGAAACTATTAAAGTAAAGGACCTGCTGTTAGCAAAAATATGAGGCCGCCTTGCTTTTTGGTTTTGTGAACACATTCTGTTTTGTTGTAGAATCTGAAGTGTTAGGATTTACTAGCTTGGGTTAAAAGCTTTTTTTTTCTTGCTTCATTTCTAAACAATGACATCAGTTTGTGACCTGATTTCCAAATGCCTCCACTCTGCTACCTATGAGAGTTCGCTATGGTGGGCCGGAATTGGGTTATCAAATGTAAACATGAGATTTGGAGAGCCATCAAAGCAATAAAGATAGCACAGTTTACTCAGCAGTGTGAAAATGTTAGAGTCTGCGGACAGGCCGGGTGCTGTCTGTCTTCCAGGGCGGTAAAAGATGCTTGTTTTTGCCATGGTTTAATTCTGTTTTCTAGCATAATGGATATAATACAGCAATGCATACTTGTTAGAGTCAGAATTTAAGGATGACTATAAAAAGAAAGGACCTTCAAGAGGAAGAAGTGGGCCTTTTTACTCTGAGAATGTTATCTAAGATTTAAAGGGATATAATCTTTTAGGTAATGTTATCTCTTAAAGTTTCATTTAAGCTCTATAATTCAAGAGCTCTATAATTATCTTGTTGCATTTTCCAGGATTCATTTTTTAGCTCAGCTTAAATGTTTTAGCATCTTTCTTTGTGTTTAGCCTGTGGGCAAATCACGCCGTGGAAAATAAACAGCAATAATGGGTGGTAGTGAAAGCAGGGATTTCTTTCTCAGGATACCTGTCATAAAAACACAAAAATCTGCCATATGAAGGCTCGCTCATGGCTGTGTGTCAGTAGCAGAAGAAAACCCTCAGTTGGTTGAAGCTTCTCACACGTCTCGTTTCTTTGGCCTAAATCATTGGATTATTGGTAAAAAAAAAATAGGTAAATTCCCAAAATTTCATATCACAATCTTATAATAAACAATCATGATCCACGATCTGAATCACGATCTTCCCAATTTTGAAATGTACTATCGAGAATATCCAGACTGGAACAAGCCAGTGGACTTACTGTAACTTTTTGCACAATTTAAAACAGTATTACATTAAACAATAAGTTGTCAAAATAGTAACTAAACCCTGAGTTAAACTTTAAAACACTGTATGCATTATACATTGATTCTTATTAAAACTACTTAAGTTATTCAGTCAAAAGCAGTGAGTGATTTTGTCTTTGTCTTTTGTTTAACATTTAAAGGGTTAGTTCACTCAAAAATGAAAATTATCCCATGATAATGGGGATCAGTTTCTTTCGCAGTTTAATGGGCTTATAATAATTCTTTTTCAAATAAAATAAAGCATGTCCTGCAGTAGACTTCATTTTACGACAGTCACGTTACATGATTTGCCTGATTTGGGCTTTTAAGGAGGGGCGAAAGCACACCGCTTTAAAGGAAAGGAACGGCATGCGGCACAATGATCGTTTTATCTTGTTTATCACATTTTTATAATCGTTGCAAGCCAAAATTGAAACTAAAAGGTTTATCTCACAGCCCTACTGCAGTTGAATTGTTTTCCAAATGTTTCACCATGCATTAAAGACATGATAGACACATGATATAATTTGGCTAGTCAGCACAGCCATCTAGTGGGCAGTCATTGCTGTATTTTAACATTATTACGAGGATATAAACAATCACAATCTCTTGAAAAGTAGATTGTAAGCGTCTTCAAGATTGATCACGATATAAAATTCTCAGATTGCCCACTTCTACTTCAAAATATCTTCTTTTGTTTCACTGAAGATTGAAAGTCACGCAGGAAATTGACTATTGCACTGCAAATTATGTAACATTTTCATGAATCAAACTATTCATTCAAATATTCAAGGTCAGTTTTTGCTACCCGTGCATTGCTACCCGTGACTGTTGAATATTACAGTCTGCATTGATTATCATCTGAATATTTCTGTTTTCCTCTTTCCAGTCTGTGGTCCAGGCATTGACATTGGCAATGACATCAGTAACTTCAAGCGGCTGGAGAACTGTACAGTGGTTGAGGGATACCTGCAGATCCTCCTCATTGGAGGCAAAAACAATAACAACCAGGAGGTCTTCCGCACCCTCAGTTTCCCCAAACTGACCATGATTACGGATTACCTTCTCCTCTTCCGTGTATCCGGGCTGGACAGCCTCAGCACTCTCTTTCCTAATCTCGCCGTGATCCGGGGCCGTAACTTGTTCTACAACTACGCCCTGGTCATATTTGAGCTGACCAGCCTGAAGGACATCGGCCTCTACAACCTGCGGAACATCACGCGGGGTGCCATACGAATCGAGAAGAATCCCGAGCTCTGCTACTTGGATTCTGTGGACTGGTCTCTCATTATGGGTGCCGATTTGAACAATTACATTGCTGGAAATAAGCAGTCCAAGGAGTGTGGAGATGTTTGCCCGGGAATCATGGAGGACAACCCTCAGTGTATCAAGACGAACTTCAACGACAATGACAATTACAGATGCTGGACCTCCAACCATTGCCAGAAAGGTGAGTTACTGGGTGTCTTAGTCTTTACCTGTTTTGTTGGCTAATATTTTTTTTTTTTTTGCAATTGTTGAGATCTGATCCACTTTTTCAGACGGTGTAGTCAATATCTGATGTGTTGACTTTGGATGGTATAGTGATGAAATGTATTGTAGTTTGCGATATGATAAAAAAAGTGAGCAAAAATGAGTGAATTTTGTCCCTATCTAATTTTTTTTAGTTTAGTTTAAGTCGTATGTATGGCAAAAAAATCAGAAAAGTCTAAGCAAATCGAAAAAGGTTGTTAGAATTAGCTTTAAATGACTATGCTGTAAAACCAAATGTGTCATTGTTTGGGTAGCTAGCCTAGTTCTTCACGTTAACAATTTAACTTTCCTAGTGCAAATCTTTTTTTAAACTGTTGCTCGACTATGATAGTAGTCAACCTGGGGTATGTTTCCCATACAGCAACGTATCTCGCTGCTTAACTACTACCATAGATGCATCGATGGAGAAATTAACTAGCTAGTCACGACTGTTGATTTAACTTTATAGAACTATTTTCGCTAATTAATTGTTTCAAGATCAAATTAATGCCAGATTATAGCTGTAAATAACGAACATGACATTTGAGTACTACTTCACTATTTTTGTTGCCGTTGTTGCTGATTCCGATTTTTTTTTTGTTTTTTTTTTTTAAAGCAAATGAGCCGATTCCACAACCAGTTGCTGTTTTTTTCTCTCTCTCTTTAAGCAAATTTATTTGTTGTTTATTTGCTCTATGACAGGCCAAACTGGTCTTAAACAAAAAAATATCTGTAGCCATTTGAAATTAGAGGCACCACTGCATTTTAATTATGATCCAAACAAATATGCTACACACATGGAGTGTGAGCAGTTGCTTTTTTTATTTAAATTGGATTTAATTATAGGATTTAAAGTAAAAACAGAGTGGTCTGTCTTTAGATTTGTTGAAATTATGCTACATAAGACACAAAACAAAAACAGCAGACAGACTGAATGAAAATACAAATCCACTCTCTGACAGTAGGTGGTGCTTTTGGAACAGCAGTGATATAGCTTTTCTTTGGTTACCGCTGTACACAAACCAGCGCTGTACTTATAAATACTACTTTATATGTAGATACGAGGAAAAGAAAATGCCATCTAAATTTTTCTAAAGACAATCAGTTCCCTTCAGAGATACATTCATATAAACCCCCACCCCCAATTCAATATTTATATTTCTTTGAGCATCATGAACAGTGAGCTGTGTCTGGTACAGTATTTTCTCTGCTGGCGCGTCTGTGTTCTCCTTTTTGTGCCAGTCTTTAGCATGTTCCGTCTCTGGCCTGTGAACATCCTGTTTACAGACTTGGTAATATTTCACACAAATGACATTTTGGGAAATGATTGCAATGCAGTTTGTGTGTGTGCAAGTCCAGAACAGATCGCCCAAAATAAAACTAAAAAACGATTGCCAATCGTGTGTTTGGAGCAAAACCGGACGGTTCCGACCGGTGCATCTCCGGAAAAGAGGTCGCACCACAAGAATTATTTGCACTCACACAAATGCTCCCAAATATATTTAGAGGTTCAGGAGCATACGTGACCAAAATGATCACAATTTCGAGCCTTGACACTTGTTAACTTGCTTATTTTGCTCGAAAGCATGACCTGTTTAAGCACACGTCATACTAACCAGAAACTATGCTTCTAATCACAGATCGAGACTGTAGTTTCACACAGCTTTGCTATGCTGTTTGAATGTTCTTTGGAACTATGGTTTTGGGAAACGCCGATGTTGAACTAGGTTGGTAACAACAGAACTTGAGATCCTAGTTGGCTAACATTGCTTTTGGGAAACGCATCCCTGAAAGAGAAATTAAAAAGTGCCGTTTGTGCTAATGAACTTTATAGTGCCTCTTGTGGTAATGCTGAGAATGCAACTTTGAGATGCAGATGAATTCCTGCATTTCGCAATACCTTGATGTGTTGCATAGCTAGTGTTTATGTAAAGTATGTTTTTGTGCACCAATCAATCATAGAGTACATTCCTTTGACAGTTTTTGTCTGTCAGAGATATCCTTACGTTCTGTCATCACAAAGCTTGTCTGATTGTTATCAGTTAAGTAGAGCGGGCTCATCCAGCTTTCATGCTATGGGCTTCATATCTTGGCTGGTTTATGTATTACAGTGAAGAAGAAAGTGCAAGCTTGTTATAGGGCATATTTGTGTATGTTTGGTTCTTCCTTTACCTTACTTTAACAGTGAAAAACAATGAGTCTGGTCATTGCAGGGGGTTTCATATGTGCTAGACTTTGAAGATAATGGCCTCGTCTACAGGGAAGTTTGTATCCGGAAGCGTTCTTGAAATATCGAATTCCTGACAATGGTAGTGAACCGGGGGGAAAAAACAAGCAAATTCGTTGGAGAAATGTAACTTTTTTTTTCATCGAGATGAGAAAAACGAGGTGAAAGAAAGATCCAGAAAGCCAATATAAACGTGCAGAACGCATGCATGAAGAGGACTGGTTGTAGTCTTCCACTATTGTGGTGTTTTTGGACAGAAGGATGCTGCAGTGGCAGACAAAGCGCCTCTCTCTGAAGGCAAAATACTTTAGCAGTTCCTCCCTCTTTCCATATAATTACCTTGTTTTCCTTTAACACAGATGTTTCTTCAAGGGCTGGTAGTGGTTTCCAGTCAGTCTGCCTAGCCTTTTTTTCTTCCCAGCTCTTTAATTACCCAGTCAGGACTTGTTGTTCACCAGCCTTGTACTTTGCATTTCAGCTACATTTAGAGTAGATAGAGCTTATTGCAAATGTCTGCACACAGGAAAGAGCCCACATCAGATAGACTACTTAACAGTTCAAGTTGAGTTGAGATGCAAAATATTCAGCAGATATGGTACAGTTATCCACATGCTGCTGCGCAAAACTCTTTCGCTACGATGCTGGGGTGTTATGTGTGATGGCCAGGCATTATGCAGATGGTTTTTAGTGCATTGCTAAATTGTTGCTAGCGCGTTTTGGATAGTGGTTGTTGTTTACTGGCCATAACATAGGGACTGCTTTAAGTCTGTTTCTCGCACAATGACTTGAAGTATACTGTGAAAGTAAGTTACTTTGCAATTTTTACATAACATATTGTTTTTTTCTTCAGAAAAAGTATAAGACTTGTCAGAAAGAGATCCAGTAAAAGACGGCAATGCAAGGCTATGATTACTTAAAGGATTAGTTCACTTCAGAATTAAAATTTCCTTATAATTTACTTACCCCAATGTCATCCAAGATGTTTGTCTTTCTTTCTTCAGTCGAAAAGAAATTATGGTTTTTGAGGAAAACATTCCAGGATTTTCTTCATATAGTGGACTTCAGTGGATACCAACGGGTTGAAGGTCCAAATTGCAGTTTCAGTGCAGCTTCAAAGGGCTCTACACGATCCCAGACGAGGAATAAGGCAAAACGATTGGTCCTTTTCTTAAAAAAAAAAATAAATAAATTACTTTTTAACCATAAACGCTTGTCACACGTGACCTTTCCAACGTGACATACGTCATACGTATATACATTTTTTTTTTTTTTAATAGAAAATGACCGATCGTTTCACTAGATAAGACCCTTATTCCTCGTCTGGGATCGTGTAGAGCCCTTTGAAGCTGCACTGAAACTGCAATTTGGACTTTCAACCCGTTGATCCCCAGTGAAGTCCACTATATGGAGAAAAATCCTGAAAAATTTTCCTCAAAAACCATTTCTTTTTAACTGAAGAAAGAAAGAAGAACATCTTGGATGACATGGGAGTGAGTAAATTATCAGGAAATTTTAATTTTGATGTGGACTAATGCTTTAGCAGGAACTAGCAAACCCAAACATGACCTTTTCAGTACCTTGTTGGCTACAGTTTGATCATAACACTGACCTTGAAGCTGTAAATGTCACACGTATTGGGTATTTAGCGCAGTAAAAGATGCGTCAGTGCAATATGATGCCTTTTGATGGGGGTGTTTTCTTTTGCAGCACAAAATTTGCATCAGGCAAAAAGAGAAAAATTAAGCAAAAGTTGGGATGTTAAATTGAAATCTAAATTGGATCACACTGTGTTGTATGTTAGTGCATGTCATTTTCAGTGTTTGTGAAGAGCTTTGCTGTTGGCATCTTTGTTTAATTATTTTACAAGTTAGAAGTATCTTATGAGTCGTTTGTGGGAAATAAAATGTTCAGACTGGAACGGCAGCTCTGGAATGTGTCTTTTGCGTCCTTTGAAGATGCAAATAAGGAATTTCGGCCTTCTGGTTTGCCGTGATGTTCTTTGGGACGGCAGTAGAAGTGAGTTGGTTGTCTGCCGTGATGAAGTAGTGAGATTTTGGAGTGGTCTTTCACAGGTGACAGTTGAATGCTTTCTTTCATCTCTCTGCTGACCACCGTTGGGTGGAGACCAAGCGAAAATGTCACTGAAATGTCAAGCACTTTAGCCGAATAGATTACAATGTCTTATGACTCAGAACTGGAGATTTCTTCCTTGCTCTGAATACCACAAGGTATTAGGTAGTTTTTAATTTGCTGTGTAATTGGTTCTCCCTTTTTCTTTTTCATGCAAACATTCCAACCCATAAAGTGCTGACAAGAACAGCAATAAGCAAAAACAGGTTTGCTTATTAAATTGTTCCATAATCTGGCCTGTCTTCTTTGACATATCTTACATTTTCTTTTAAAATTCTGATGTACTGCCACAAAGTTAGGGTGGTTGCTAGGGAGTTGCTATGCAGTTGCAAAGGTGTTCTGGGATGTTGAGTTGAAGTTAATACATTTTTTTTGAGCCATTTTCATTATTTTCCAGCAAAACTGTTTTCATTAATACAGTATATAACTGTAGAATTTCAAGCGATTGTTTTAAGTACTAGAGCTGCACGACTCTGAATATATTGTGTATCAATCACAATTTTTTATATTTTATTTTTTTTGTTTTAAATAGAAATCACAATTCTGAACAGACAAGAGATAACTAAACAAAACATGTAATTTACTAGAGATTCTGACAAAATGTTAATTACTGCAGTATTTAAAATGTTTAATTTGAATGAATTTAAAAAAATGGGTTAAATGAATGATTCAATGACTCATAAATACTTCGTTTTTTGATTACTGAATGAATCAGCATTTATGAACAAATCTTTTGAATGAATGATTCAATGACATACATTAAGTCACTTGTTGCCACCTACTGGTGTAACAATGTAAATGATACAGTTGTCATTTGAAGCGTCAAGTTATTTTCAAACAGATTCACTCTATTATGATCATTACTGTAGACGTCAGAGTTTATATCCGAACTATAAACTTTTGTCGCAGTACTTCTGTGATAATCTGAATATTTGCAACACAGAAATAACGATATGTGTGGTTTCATAACTATACATGACAACTGCTCTCTCTGGGTCAGAACACAGATCTGAATGTTCGCTCAGATCGTACTTGTTAAAGGTTTAATAGAAATAGGCGTTGTCATTTAGGAATAAGATCGTGTGGGTGTGTGAATTAAGATCGCGATCTTTTAACAATTAATCGTGCAGCTCTATCTAAGGAATTATTTGCAGTAAATTAGCTATTTTAATAATATATATATATATATATATATATATATATATATATATATATATATATATATACTATATATCAAATTTGATATAAATTATGTAAAAATTAATGTAGAGTTGTTTTTGTGGTGGAATATATAAAATATGTATTTAGACATATCAGATGTGTTACTATAAATTATGTAAATTAAAATGTTTATATTATGTATGTTAAAATGTATAAAAACAGTTTTTCTGTTCAAATAAAGAAAATCGTTCATGTTCATAGCACAATTTTTGTGAGTATTGTGAAATTTTACAAAAATTGTTACACAACAGTTTAATACTGGTTAGTGTTTGAGATTACTACAAAACTCACTACAAAAACCTAAGTATTAGCAGCAGCAGTAATGCTGACCCTTGCCTTGGCAAGCACCACTTAAAAAAGTACATGTTTGTTATTGCTTTGTCAAATGGCCACTGTAAAGAACCGAAGGCGTAAACGTTTGTTTTGATTTTAAATGTAGACGTTTAACTACTACTACTACTACTACTACTGGCTGACTCAGTTGCGAGCACAGTCTCTGTTATCTAGCCGAAGAACGAGCCGCGGCGCCCTGCGGGAGGGAAAGCACTCATCACTTAATGAGCTGCCTCTGAGTGATCTCATCCGCTCCACACCACGGCCGGAAACATTCAGCCCCCAACAAACGCTTGGGGGACTCTCTCAAAACGGCCAACCGGAGAATGGGGGCCTTGTTTTAATTACCGTCCGTTTATCTTGCCACATATAAAGGCTGGGTTTCTGCCTGGCCAGGCAGCACAATAGTGTGACTTCCTCTTTGTGTTCTGCCTCTCCCACATACTTCATTAACCTCGGCGGACAGTATAACTCTTTCACCGGAGCATTGTGTCTCCGCCAGAGCGGCTCAATGCCGGAGTCACAGTCAAAGACACAGTCTGCCCTTCACAGTATCATGCTGAATGTCTTGGCCATCATCAAGGTTACATGTTTGTCAAACTTTATTGTGTGTTTAACAACAGTTTATTCTAGATAAGAATAGCATGTGCCAGTTGAGTGACGGTTGACTTCAGTAGAATAGCTGCATGCTAGTGTTCAGTTGACTTTTCTTGCCCCAGAATTAAAAGAATGTAAAATATTTTAGATAAATGTTATATATATATATATATATATATTAAAAAAAATATAATTAGGTCTGGGTTAATAATATTGATTTCTTGATTTTAATTGATTCTCATTTTGAAAAAACGATATTGATTCTTAAATCCCAAAAATCAATCGTTCACTCTATGCTGTTTTCTAGGGCCCTATGATTTCCACGATGCAGAAAACGCGGACGGAATCGCGGAATCCGCGGAGTCATAAAAACGGAATTTACTGTATAATACGGAATATCATGGAATTTGTCAAATTTCTGATGAATAAATACAAAGTAGGTCAGTACACTTTAGTCAGATCACAATATAGACTAGTGTCTGTGAATATTAAATTGCAAAAAGACTATTTCAATATGAATCCTGCATGTCTGTGAATGAATGGCGCAGATGTGCTGTTTCATTTACCACAAGCGCACACACACACACACACACACACACACACTGAAGCACGCGTGACGCTCGTGGTGTTTTCAGCCTCTGCCGCCTCACTGTATGAGGACATGAATGCATAAACTTCATCTCCAGAGCCGCTCTGAGAGTCACTTCATGAGCATTTTACCATTTCATTTGAGAAAAACTATCGTCATATCATAAACACAGAAACTCAAAGGTCTTCACGGCAACCTGTCAAAATAAAAGTTCAGTTTAACTTGAAGAAATAGTGACACAAAATATATTACTGTTGTACAGTAAAATTTAGCTATGTCTCAATGTAATAATACTCACACTAATAAAAACAATAATAATAAAAAAACTTTATTTTAAGAAATAATCACAATTTTTCGTTTTAATTTTAACAGTAAAATTCTGTTGTGCAGCAATTTGTTTGACAAAAAAGTTTAATGTCATATGATTAAAAGATAAATTAATGTTTTATGCCTTCATTTGATTGTCAAAAAAACACAATTTCTGAAAAAACAAAAACAAAACCTTTCATAGAAACGGTTAATTTTTTTTATATAACTTTTGTTTATTAATTCAATTAATTAGACATGCTTTTTGATGATTACAATTTAATTAAACTTCAATATTACATATTACTTATTATTTAATATTACTAAAATAATCAAACATTAAAATGGAATCCAGAAAACACAGAATTTGGTAAAAATAAAACAGAATTTGAGAAAAAAATAAACATATTTCATAGGGCCCTAAAATATAATTTTTGTTAAACTTTTAATAAATTGTTGTTAAATTGTATAAGTTTCATGATTTCAATTGATTGCTTTTCGATCACTAAAATTAAATTTATACATTTAAATGGAGTCTAAAAAAATGTAAATGCAGGAAAAAAACAGAATCCAGAAAAAATAAAAATGGAATTTGGGAAAAAATAAAACAGATTTCACTGGGCCCTAGTTTTCATTTGATGAATGAACAAAGCTTTATAGCGTGCCTCCAATAATCCATAGTAAGCTTTGTGCTTTATTACTTCTGATGTGAAACAAAGTTTCCGCTTTCAAATTTTGTCAATTTTACTACGAAATTCAAAAAATAAATAACGTTTTTGCGCTCTTCAGTGTGCCGCAACAGATCGCTGTAGCACCTCGGTCTAAGCAGAGTGGAGAATCATATCTAACATCATGTTAAAATGCAAACATAACTTGCATAGAATAGCCTTTATTATTTTATTTATTTATTTTTATTTTAATATTATTATTTTTTTTTTCCCCTTTTGATTTTGGGGTGAAATATGACCTAGACCCACCCGTGTAGCATTGTACAGGCTTCTATATTGAGTCCCGTTTGTGATGTAATTTATGTGATGATTATGATGTAAGTGCACACTTCATATAGGCCGACTCTCTTGGCTAGATTCTTGGAGCATTTGCGCAGGCATGCCGAAACATCCGTTATCAGGCTGTCTGCGTGTGGCGTCGCAGATGCAAACGGGAAGAGAGGAATCTGTCCCTTTAAGTGGGCATATAATTAGGCAGGAATTCCAGCTGGCTTAGTCACCGCTGTATGGGGAGGATAAAGGGGAAAACCATCGCTCTCAGCCGTTGCAGGGACCACTGGCTCGCTCTATCATTCTGCAAGAATGTGTGTGAAAATCGTGGGGGCAGGGGTGGGGTTGCTGTGGTGATAGCAGGGGTTGCTTTGCAAGGGCAGTCTGGGGTTGTGTGATTTTGGCACCGCTTGTTTAACCAGTAGGATTCCAGGCGTTTGCCCAAACACGTTAGGAATGATCTAACCTTTGGGCATAGGTGATGGCTTCAAGGAAGGCTTATCTTTCCTTTTGTCTGTTGCTAGCCTTTTGTTTAGGATAGCGGCTGGAAATGCTTAATAAAAGCCCATTGCTCAACTTTTGTGCTTTTGAAATGCTTTTAAAGACGACATGAAGCACACTTGCCGAAATGCAGCAGAATTCCAAGTTAAACAGAAAACCCAAGGACAGAACTTGATTTTTCTTTTTTTCTTTTTCCCTAAACCCAAGCAATTCAACTTTGGTGGTATCTCATCCCACACCATTTATGCTACAGACATGAATGATGCTGAGTATCGTAGAGACTATTTTTTGTTTTCGGCCGGTAAGAAACCACTTAGCAACCATCCAGAACTACCTAGCAACCAAACACAAGTTTTGGCATCTGAATTGAATGTGATGAGATAAAACAAATGTGTAAATGTTCACTACCGTTCAAAATTTTAGGATTGGTAAGATTTTTTTTTTAAATGTTTTTGAAGTCTCATATGCTTACTAATGATGTATTTATCTGATCAGAACAGTGATATTGTGAACTCTTATTACAATTTAAGGTAACTAGTATTTTCTATTTTAATATATATAGTAAAATGTAATTAATTCCTGTGATCAAAGCTGAATTTTCAGCATTATTACTCCAGTCTTCAGTGTCACATGATCCTTCAGGAATCATTCTAATATGCTGATTTGATGCTCAAGAAACATTTCTGATTATTATTATTATTATTATTATTATCAATGTTGAAAATGTTGCTGCTCAATATTTTTGTGGAAACCATGATTTCATTTTTCAGGATTCTTTGATGAATAGAAAGTTCAAAAGAACAGCATTTATTTGAAATAGAAATCTTCGTGTAACAAATATCTTTACTGTCACTTTTGATCAATTTAATGCATCTTTGCTGAACAAAACTATTAATTTCTTTTAAAAAAATTGTACTCTACACCAGACTTTTGATAGTTTATAAGGACAAGAAAAAAACATTTTCCTGTTGAGTTTGTCCTTAGAGGCTACAAAAAAACCAAACTTCCGTGTTGTTTTTAAGTTTAACGTTACAAGGCTTACTGGTTATGATAAGATGCAACCTTCTGATGTTTCTAGTGGCATTTGAATTTGTCTAAAATGAATGACCGCTTTGTTAAGAAAATTTCTGTGGATTAGATTAGCACATCCTCCCCACTATCTCTGTAGTTTGTTTTCAGACTTTTCATCCGGCTTGATGGTAGGACCAATCCAGTGAGACTCCTCCACCACATGAACAAGTGCAGGAAGAGGAGTAAACGGAGATCATTTGCATCAGTCTGTGTTCTTCCTCTTGTGCGACTGAAGCATATGAAGGGGAAATTAGGCCTTGCATGGAGAGAGTTTCCTGCAGATTTACAGGGGAGCGGTGATTCATCCCACACACTCAGTGTCTCATTCATAGAAACGCTAGCGTGACTTCCTTTTTTCATACGCTGGCTCGGTTGTAGATTACCCGCAGTCAGAGCATGATGCCAGCAACGGTGACAGTTTTTTTTTGTTTTTGTGTTTTTTGTCTCTGCCACATTTTGCGTCATTTTTTTTTTCCTCAAAACTACCCTGAAAGACACTGATTAGGTGAATCCTCCTCTCCTTGGGTGATTTTAGATGGAATGATGCTGCCGCTGATGTTGACGCGTGTCAAAATATTTGTGTTCTGTCAACTCGGTCCAACGTAGGGCTTATATTCTTGTCTTTAAGGGCTTCATCTTCACTTGTGACGCTGGTGTGTTTCCCTTCCCGTCCTGGAGCGGACGGTTGGATTTAATCCAGGGCCTCATTACGGTTGTCAGCGCTGTCCCTAATGGCCATAGGTAGCTGGGAGCGCCCTGTCGAGCTGTCTTCCTGTCTGTCTCTTCTGGAACGCCCGGCCTTGCTTGTCCGTTAGCTATAACGAATGATTTACAGTGTGTCACTCATTAAAGTTCACCAGATATTTCTGTACTGTAATTGTATGTAAGCCACTGAAAGAAACCAACTATGAATCTGAGTAACTTGTTTTTCACCATCTCTAATGGAGATTCATTAGACCATCTTAAAATAAAGTAATGAAGATTTGACAAACAGTAATTTTTACCACAGCTCTGGGGTTTTCTTAAGCACAACAAGTTGGAGTGTTTTTAAAAGACGGCTACAACATCAGTAGGGATTAGGGCTGCACAATTAATCGAAATTAAACCGAACGCGAGTTGGCAAAGGCTGCGTTTTTTTTATTTTTTTATTTTATTTTAATGCGCAGCTTGTCAGTGCAGCACGGCTCTGTGATCAGTAGTAACTGCTGCTCCATCTGAAAGCCAGAGGGCGCTCTTGCGCAGAAACTCCAAATATGCCCTGTAGAAGTACGATCCAGGAAATCACTATGGGCATCATACTATTGCTGTAGCTGAATAAACAGAAAATTGAAATGCTTTAAACATGATTAATAATCACAGGACTACGACAATATATGGTTTATCTTCTTTGGTTCATAATTCCTCAAGCCTTGTCCGGTATTTTCATGATGATAAAGTATATTTTTCAAGGCTTGAAATTGCGACCATTTTGGTCGCATATGCTCCTTTAATTTAATGTGTGCGTCCTCAAAATATATATGGGAGCATTTGTGCGAGTGCAAATAATCGTTGAGGTGCGACCTGTTTTAATTTCTCTACAAAATGTTCACTAATTACTATGTGCCTGCTGTGAGCTGATACAGTGACCGGTCCATCGTTCTATCACATAACCAATTAAACTTCATCTTTATGTTCTTAAGTTTAAAGCAGACTTTGGGCTGGTTAATTAGCCGTCAATCTCCCTTTCACTGTGCTCCGGTGTCACATGACCGAGAGCTAACTAGCGCGGAAAATGTAAAGAGCTGAAGAGAGAAGATGAAAATAACAGTTACAGCAGGGCTCCACATTAACACTTGAACGCTTAAAAAAAGTAGGGAGTCACCAAAACGCGAGAATGACTCTAATTTTGTTACATTTAGTGTAAGTGGTGGTCGAAATAATAATATATAATGTACTGACGGTAACAGGGTTGCGCAGCCTCTCGAGGAGAAATGGAAACAAATGAGCGCAGCACACAAACTTCCAGTCATGAGTATGAGATAACGCAGCTCTGTTTATCATATTAGATACATTTGAGAGTGTTGAAAATGATGTTATAACGTTACTCTGTGTGTTCACTTGGCAGCTGCTGTGAGACACTGTTGCACACTGCAGTAAGTAATCGATTTTAGAATATCATATTAATAAATGCTGGATGTGGTTTTTGGATATTTTACTGCAAAATTCTTACATATTGCACCTTTAAGATGGCACCTGCTGCCACCTACTGGCGGTTTAGTTTCATGTTTAAAAGTATTCAACATTTCTTATTTGTAAATTCATTTTTTAAACAATCTCATAACATTATTTAATGCAGTTGTAGTTTTTCAGTGTAAATTATTTAATTTAATTGGTAACAGCCCCAGAGTGTCTTATTATTCTAGAATTTATTGTTTAAATTTAGGAATTTCAAATGAAAGATGAAGTATACATTTAATAACATAAAAAAATCCCTTTGTAAAGGTAAAAAAAAAAAAAAAAAATGCACTCGGGGTAAATATCACAAATATGCAGGTTTAAATGTCAAAGCTGATAGAACACTGATCAGAATATTGCTTCAGAATAAATTATATTTACAAAACAAAAATCCATTTTTTTTTCCGGGCAAGTAAATGACAAGACTCGAGCCGTATATATATATATATAACACCAAACGTTCGTTTTGGCCTGATTTTGTTTGAAATGACGCCACACCAGTCCGTTTTTGTAGTATTTAGGGGCCTTAGGAATCTGCTCATAGAAAGTCATTTGTTTGGAATTTGGACTATGCTGCTGGTCATGCTTGTTTTGTTTTATATATATAATTATTCACTAGTAATAAAGCTAAAGGAGTCATTTGCTAGGAATGTATGTATTTAATTAACTAAAAAGAACTGGCTCATAAGAGTCAATTCTTTGGGATTTGGACTATGCCGTTCATACTGGTTTTAGTTTTCGTTATTTACAAACAAAGATTCGCATTAGCAGTCATTTGTTTGGGAATCAGGCTACACTGATCATGCTATATATATTGATTAATAAGGAACCAGCTCATAAGAGTCATTTGTTTGGAAATTGTACTATGGCAATCATGCTCTTTTTATTTTGTTATTTGTTCATTTATTCCCTAACAAACCTTCTCATGGAGTCATTTGTTTGACAATTGGGCTACATTGGTCGTGCTGTATGTTTTGATGCACTAAAGAACCAACCCATTAATCATTTGTTTTGGATTTGTACTTTGCCTATTGGAGCTCTCTTTATTTATCTGTTTGTTTTATTTATGAAGCTTCTTATAAGGAGTTATTTGTGGGGGAATTGGATTACACTGGTCATGCTGTATGTTTTTGATTCACTAAAAAAAAAAAAAAATATGTCTCATAAGAGTCAATTGTTCATGCAGAAAGTTGTTCTGTACTAATCGTTTTGGGATTTGAACCTCTAACTCCAAGTATGAGCAATACTAATAATGATAAACCATTAATTAACTATTCTTTCACCAAATATTATAGTTAATTAACATAATCATTGGTGTACATTTGGAGCATTATTATAGCATTCACTTGATGTTAAGTCAGGTTTTCATATATTATAAGGGCTCAAATGTGGCTGAAATTGGAAATATCAGTTATGCAAAATTAAGTGACAAATATAATTGCTATTCCATCACCATTTTCTTACTGCTTGACCACAGTCTCGGTTATGCATAGGCAAGCACAACCTGCCAATTAAGACATTATGACATTCCCCTTACTCGGGAAGTAGGTGAGAGGGTGGAGGGGCTGTTGTCAGCCAGGTAAGTGGCCTAATGCCTGAGCCGAGATAGTCCACAGGTGAAAGCGAGCACTCGCGGCACTAAGACGGATGTGTGAGCAGATATGGCTGCTGTCTTGCTCCAGTAATGTCAGAGATTAATAGAGGATAAGTATGAAGTGTTTTACGGCTTCATCATCAGATAATGTGGACTTAGTAAGGGTTATATATAGCTGAGTAGAACACACGGTGTACCTCAATGCCTATTAAAGACTGTTCCTTATGAAATGAACTGGCAAGGGCAAACAACACTTTGGAGCACATGTATTTATTTAATTAAATGACAGTCAATGGCTCTAAGCCATATTGCAATATGGATTTTAATTTAATATATTGTATATCCCTACTACTTTGTTGATCTTCTCCTTGCATTATTTTAGTACCTGAACATCAACCCTAAAGTCTAAATGTGCTGTATTAAGCTTAGCTAGTAGTAGGGCTGTCACGGTGAAAGAATTTCCCTTGCGGTGATTTTGAGTGGATCAATATCGCAATATGTGATATTGCTATATAAATAGGCCTACGTGTTATGATGTGGTCAGCAGGCGCAAAGACGAAGGAGATTCAAAAACAAAACAAGCTTTATTAATAATCCAAACGCTCTGAATGAACACGCAGGTGAATAACACAAACCACACAATGCATAAACGAGAACTGACAAAGAACAACTGAAACACAGGGCTATAAAAGCAGTAGAACAGAGGAATGTAAACTAGACACATGAAACTAATACGTCACTATAGAAACAAATGAGGACATAATCAGTAACTAATGAAACCGAAACTAAACAGGCCATTTATGGGAAATACCCTTAAACATTGAAATGATGCTACGACAAAGATATCGCTTTCCTCTTCAGACATGGAAAACTTATTTTTTTCCATGAATATATAACTTGACCTGAAGAAGGACAGACGCAGGTAATCAGTCAACCTTTTTCTCTCACTCTCTGTCTGTTTAGGCTTGTTTTGTGCAAATCTACAGAGCCTCTGCATAAATCACAGTGGTACACAAGAGTCTTAATTAAGTAGAAAGGAGCCAGTTGGTGTAAAAAAATTTTTTTTTTTTTTTTTAATTACGTTCTTAGCTGCTCTTATCATCATTAACTTGTTTTACACTGAATGTTAAATAAGTCAAGTCAAGTCAAGTCACCTTTATTTATATAGCGCTTTTAACAAATAAGAAGGGAATAGCCCTAGAAAAGGAAAAAAAAACAGTTATGGTGGTTGCTTGCAATCCTCTCCGGACTATTACAATATTGCAGTTATCGCGACAGCCCTAGCTAGTAGCATATTTAGTTTAGCTTGATGTCAGTTCAGGGTTGGTGGCCAGACAGGTCAGGGATTTTCAGAGAGGCCTAAAGATACCTCAGACATCGGTTCATTTGGATGACTCACACTACTATACTCAAAAGTAACTGGAGATGTGGAAGAACGTATCTTTTGCACCCATGGAGATGAGCAGCACCCTCGCTGACCTCCCGCTCAGTGTTGGTGTATATCCAGCTTAGAGTGTGTTTACACGTGTCTGTTTAATAGCTCACCACCACTCCGCTCACCCCAGCTAATGCGCTCACTCGACTGAGTTGTGGACACAGTTGATGGAAAGTTACCGAGTTCACTATTGTGCGCTAGTTGCCCTTTCATCCCTGCAACCTGTTTGAAAAGCTAGTCTTTTAACCTCTTGCCCTCAGGGCATCATTTAAACCAATGAAGACAAGAAGGTAATGTTTTATTCCACTCTTGAAGTGAACATGAAATCAACATCAAATGCTATTTACTTTTAACACACGTTCCTGGTGTTACTGAAGTCGATTCATCAGTACATGTTAATAAGTTCTGTATCAAAAATGACTTTTATAATGTTACAAAAGATTTCCATTTCAAATAAATGCTGTTCTTTTGAACTTTCTATTCATCAAAATATCCTGAAAAAGTATATATCACATTTTCCACAAAAATATTAAGCAGCACAACTGATTTCAATATTGACTATAATAGGAAATGTTTCTTGAGCTTCAAATCAGCATATTAGAATGACACTGAAGACTGGAGTAATGATGCTGAAAATTTAGCTGAAAAATAGCGTTGCATGATATATTTTTAGCATACTGCGCATCTGCGGTAGTCACATGGCAGAATGTGCGATGTAAAGTATTGGGATCGTAGTTGATCCATATGAACCTGGCTGCATGGTTCGGAATGCATGTGATTCTCAGATTAACTGCAAAGTTTAACCATCATAGGGTGAAAGTTTATCATTTGCACTTGTTTTAGGTCCTGTCAGTTTAAACATTCAAGTGGCTTTAAACCAAGAGAAGAGAGAAGTGCAAGAGAACTCAATTCAGAGCTCACACGCTGTTTTCTGTGCGCACACACACAGAGTAGCACGGACAGAAAGCGAACACTGAAATCTGTTCTCTTCCGCGTGTATTTTACATAGTCGAATCAGATTCAGATTGCCTATATTCGACTGATAGTTGCTTGAAAAACAGCAGTCCACTAGATAGCGCGCACAAACTCTTTCCGCGCTTAAGGCCGAAGGAGTAGCCTACTACTTTGCACGAGATGGAGCGGGACGCGGAAAATGAAGTAAGGCCTATACCCACGCCTTAAGACAACTTTTATTTTCTTTCACACATAGCACAGAGAAACAACTTTCTAATAAAGCGACCAAACTGCCTGTCAAGTGATAGATGAAACTGACAATGATTTTTATATTTTTTTAATCAAATGAAAGGCAATGTGGATGAACATTCACAGCCACGATGTACAGAACACCACTTAAAGATATAGAAGAAAATGAATAAAAACATTTTGGATCAATAAACCTTAAAATATATATATAAATAACTGCAGAAAGGCCACACTGCAGATAGGCATACATTTCACATGTCGGCAAATCAAATTAAATCGGCTAAATTGCCTGTGCGACCAAGCTTTAACTCTACAGCGCAACATAGATGCACCAAACTACAGTCAAATTAATTTACAGAATTGAATTAGAACAGAATATACCGTTCTAATAAATAAAAATAATTAAAAAAATGAAATAGTCATAATCAAGTTACAAGTGCAAAATGCCTAAGTGCAGGGGAACATGTATTCAAAACACAAGCCACAAACAGATAAATTAGATAACCCAGAGTGATCAATAAATAAATTAAAATTAAAGAAATTATTAAAATAACGAAAGTATAGCCAGAATTGTCAACTTAGTTTTTTTTTAACTGCAGTCTTTTTAGCTAAACATTCACAGCATCCAAAAATCAAATTAGAACCGGCTGAAATGTTTTGAAATCACTTGTACCCTACCTGATTGAGAGAAAAAAATCCAGTTTTCACACGATCTGCCCGTGTCCGTTTGAGTCTTTTCAAATAGCGCGCTAGTCATCTTGATAACGTTAGCCGGCAGAAGCGCGCCGCAGTGTTTGTTGTTGTTGAGCGGTAGGACATGAGCTGTTAGCACAACTTGTATCTTACATTTTTTGGATCATCTTTTACCATTTCAAAGTGCATCCAATTCTACACTTTAGATTTTCTTATCCTAGACATTGTTAAAGATTTAATCCCTGCCGCCAAGATGCTTCTCTGTTGGTCACGGATCATGGAAAGTGAAACTTATCTCTGTCACAGGGGTGGTTGGATTTATTCACGCACATTAAAAATATGTCTTAAAAGCTTCTTTCTTTTCATATTTTTATTTACAGCATTATCATAATAGGCTGTATATTAACCTATTGGGAGAGAACCGGTATGTCTATGTAAAATCAGATATTGAGCACCCCCATATCTCGTCTCATAACACCTCTGTGAAGATTCGACTGTGAGATTGGTAGTTGAATCAGGCTTGTCCTATCGAAGCATCGAATCATTGACTATTCAGGGTCACCCCTAGGACACATACATGCAAAATTGTCAGAATGCAGTCTTGACGAGTATCATTGTAAACACAGTTGCTTTACGCAAACGTAAACAATTGTAAAAGAAAATGGATGTGTATCATTATATTGGATCTGTGCATTCAGTCTTAAAGTGACAGCAGCCTAATATATCTGCTGCCGTCTATGTCATTAATGTTAATCAAACAACAAAACACAAAGAGAAAATCACTTTTGTAGATGTAACAAAGATTCATTATTATATTTAATTTATACAGTGAAGACTATGTAGTGTCAGTTTATGTTAAAACATAAAGCATGTTTATTTAATTTAAATTTTTTTCTATTATATTTTGACCATTTTGTATATTGTAATTTGTTTATTATTTTCTATGCATTTTCACTCCCCTACAAAATCACCTCAATCATTCTAAAATGATTAATTCTTTCCAAATAGAACTATTCAAGTCATCTGGTGAATTTTTTTTCATATCGCAGAAAAACAAAATATCGCGATGTCAGTTTTTCCGATGTTGTACTGTTCTAGCATAAAAGACTTCTTTCAAAAACATTTCAAAAAATCGTACCGACCTCAAACTTTTGAACAGTGATGAACGTTTTGAAATAGAATAGAATAGAATGAATTATTGCTTGACTTTCATGATTCTACGACATGTCATCATGAAATGCCACTATGGTCATTCTACGGGGACTAAACTAGAGTGCTTTTCTCAAGAGCACAATCAAGTCTTGCTTCTTGCTGGGATTGAACCTGCATCGTTGAATTCGGACCGTAATCTTCAGCGTTTACTAGCTCACAATAAAATCATTGCTTTTCTTTTGCCTTATGTTGTGATATTAGAACAGCATATTAGTCCATATAGGCCAGAGTCTACACTGTACATAATTAGTTGTTCATTTTAAGAAACACAGTGTTGTGTTGAACAAACATGAGCCACGTGCAGCTGTAGCTGAGTATATACGGCACATATGACCCTCCGTGCTCTCTCTTCCTCTAACTTCTTCCTCTCCAGCTCCCACAGCTGTTTCTGAGCAGGTGATGCAGGTGCTAAAGTTCCCAGGCTGCTCTCTGGAATGGAGAATTGCTGGTCGCTCTGACATGGCAAGATATCACGGAGGCTCGGCATAGCACCGCATACTGTGTGCAGCAATAAATCAGGACTTGCCACTGTTCTCGCTGTCCATTGTCTTGACCTTGCGAGAGACTAGATTTGTTTGCCCAAGGCGTTTGCATTTACATTTGCTTATTGAACACCGCAACCAGCGTCTGATTATTCATGTCTGGCCAAACAATCTTAGGCCTGTTGTTTATTGCTTGGCACCTGGTGTTCTTTATAGACATTTGGGATGGCCAGTAGGTGCTTGGATTGGTAAGTTAGTGAATATACAAAGAGAAAAGGTGAAAACGGGGACATTGTGTACTTTTTTGCACTTAAAGTCAACATGAAATTAAAATTGACTTTCTTATTACATTTTCTTTTTCTTGTTGCATTGATTTAATCAAAATGTAATAACTTATTCTGCCTCTAAACTGACTTTCATTTCAGTAGACATCACCAAACCTCTTATTTTTCAGCCCATTACCTTTTTTTTCTTGGTAAATATTGCTTGGGAAAAACATCATACTATGCAAGTCGAATGTTTACGAACGTGCTTTATGTTGACTTTAAAGTGTCTTAAGTGGTAGATTGTAAGTGTGAGGGTTAAATCTGTTTGGGGAGCTGGAAGTCTCCTCTTTCAGATGGTGAGGAGGTGGTATGTGAAACAGCCAGGACGGCATGATTAGCACTTGGCCGTTGAGTGACGAAACCGAACACAATGTTTTACTGGACTGCTCACCACAAAAGTAAACAAACTCGGGAACTTTAGGGTGGCCGTAACGCTGTGCCCACACCAGACAGATGACCGGTGAAATTTGCACGTAGATGTCCTCTTCCAGTAAACACATTTGAGTTTGCAGCTGTGGCTGGAGGAAAAAAAAAAGTTTGAGCAATGCAAACATCACAGAGCCAAGAGATGGTTCATCTTGTCACTGTTGTTGAACTTGCATGAAAATAAAAATTGAGCTATTAAAGATGGGAAAATTCTTTCCAATAGCTGAAGCACTGGGGAAAGAGGAGAACTGGTTCTGGTCTTTTTTTCGAACACATTCCTGGGAATCGCCAGAGATTCTGGTGTGGTATCAGTGGGTTTTTAGTACATCCAAGTAATTTCACAACAGAATATCTGAAACTTTCTATTACGCATCAGACCCCTGACTTTATGGCTCTGTTTAAAAGATATCTTCATATGGGCTTGTTTTATAAGCAGCTGAATCAGTGTTAAACAGCATTCACACCTGGAATGTGTCATTTAATTAGACGTTCTTTTCTTGAATCTGAATTTTTATTTGGATTGAGGTAGCATACAGGATGCAAAATTGCAACTTGAACTGCAAATTAAAAATAAATTGCAATACGAAGCAATTTTTGTGTAACTAATTTTGACTAGAACTACTAAATCTGACAAACTGAATGTTGGCTTGGCAAAAAAGGTTAAAATGCCTTGAAGTTTAAAGGTTTTATAGGTTTTATGGACAATTAGTTATATAGAGAGCGAGAGACTGAATGTTGGATGGATGGATGGATGGATGGCCGGATGGATGGATGGATGGTGGACGGACGGACGGACGGATGAACGAATGGATGGATGGACGGACGGATGGATAAATGGATGGATGGATGGATGGTCGGACGGATGGTCGGACGGATGGATGGATGGATGGTCGGATGGACGGACGGATGGATGGATGGACGGACGGATGGATGGATGGATGGATAGATGGACGGATGGATGGATGGATGGATAGATGTATGGATGGATGGATGTACGGTTGGATGGACGAATGTCTGATAGATGGTCATATGGATGGATGGATGAATGGACAGTCGGATGGTTGGTTGGTCGGATGGACGGAAGGAAGGATGGACGAATGGATGGATGGACGGTCGGTCGGTCAGTCGTTTGGTCGGATGGACGGACGGTCGGTCGTTTGGTCGGACGGACGGAAGGAAGGATGGACGGACGGATGGATGGACGGTCGGTCGGTCAGTCGGTCGGTCAGTCGTTTGGTCGGATGGACGGACGGAAGGAAGGATGGACGGATGGATGGATGGACGGTCGGTCGTTTGGTCGGACGGACGGAAGGAAGGAAGGATGGGCGGATGGATGGAAGGGCGGTCGTCGTTTGGTTGGACGGAAGGAAGGATAGACGGATGGATGGACGGACGGTCGGTTGTTTGGTCGGACGGATGGATGGATGGATGGATGGATGGATGGATGGATGGACGGACGGTCGTTTGGTTGGACGGATGGATGGATGGACGGACGGACGGTCGGTCAGTTTAATTGCGATTTAGATTGTGTCAACGCCACTTTAGTGCTTTTTCTATGCGACCATCTGATTTGTAGCTACAGTATAATGGCCTCTCTGCTTTTCATTTCCCTTTAATCAAAGCAATTACAGTAATTTCCAGTTCTCTACTGCTGTTATAATGCCTAGCACATTCAAAATGATCCACTATTTGTGTAATGTGTGACTTTGATAAAATGTGTTTTTAATGAAAACGAAGAATTTTCTTTGGCTCTTCACATTACACTGTCAGACTTCATATAATGGCAATCTGTTTAGTTTATTGTGAAAATGGCTGTGAATTCTCAAAGCTTTCGCCATATCGATTTTTCCTGATTGGACGTTAACAGAGGTATACTTATTGGATGGCCCATACGCCTTCTCCTTGGTTATCCATATCCACTTATTCCACTTTTATATCTGGCTTTGCTCTCACATGTTTGAGTGAAATGGTTTAGGGAGTGCTGGTGCTCTCACATCTCTCATTTACAGTGAATGTAAGAGGTCAGAGTGATCTCAGGACTTCAGGAATGCAGCATGTATAGTTGATGTCTTTTTTTTGTTTTCCCATATCCTCCCTTTTGAGATGGCGTGCATCATTGCATCTTAAATCAAAAAACAAAATGGCAGTATAATAAATAATGTATGGTAATAACTATTGTTTTAATGAGAACAATTTTAACAATAGAAAAGAAAAAAGAAAAAAATTGCGTAATCATTTGCATATTTTGAGTCACTGTATCACAGTAGGTAGCTTCAGATGGAAAAGTTTAAAATGCAGATTTTCCAATAACATACTGACTCATAAAAAACATTGACTAAGGAACTGCCATGCCCTCAATCCTTTTAGTAGGAGAAGTTTTGGATCAAGTTTATTATAAATAATGTTCCCGTATGTCATATCTCAAAACATAGAGTATTGGACGACAGCCCAAATCCTTTGTAAACAACATTTGTAGTGTATTTTGTTTGTGTTACGACAGTACAAAGTAATGTCTTTGTTTTGTGTGCATTCTGAACACAGTGTTCCCCACTGGGACCTCAATTGAGGAATTCCTAGAATTTGCTTGTGTTTGTGTAACTGGATCCATCAGGTGAGCGACAGATAATGGTGTTTAGTCAGTGAACCCATGTTGTATGTCCTTTATATTTAAAAAAAAAAAAATGCTTTGCAGAATCTTGTAGGAACATAAAGATATTAGTAAGTTTGTGGGGTTTTTTATTGATATATTGTGGCTCCGTTTTAACAGGCAAGAGTTTGTACTTGATGACCTTGCAGAGATGTTGTAATGGTCATTGGTTACGGTGTTTTTATGGCTATATGAGCCTATTAGCCTTGTGTTATAATCTCAGAAACTCGTACTGTGCCTCATGTTTTCCCTTAGAGGATTCTATACATAACTCCCACAGGAAGTACCTGACCATGGTACCCTGCTCTGGGCTGTTTTCCCGTGAGAATAATGGCCATTAAAAAGCGGCATGTTCTCTCAGTTTTTAGAGCCTCATATTTCTTTCCTGTCCAGCCATCTTGCACGTTTTGACCACTTTTGTGGTGCTAATCAAAAGTGAAGAGCATCTACTGTTGGATCCAACGATGTATGTTTGTTCCAATACATTGCAATGTGCCTTCCTCTCATTTTGAAGATAGTAAAGATGAACCCTTACCTCATATCCTGCACTGATGGTTTCTTCCTGTTCTCCTCCTGGATAATACCTTGCACAGCCCTTTAAGTGGGATTTATAGCTCTTGCCCATTCTGTAATTACCATCATGAAGCTCTCATGCTCTTTATTAAAACCCCTGTCTCAGGCTCGTGAAGCCTCAGGGAAACACTTAGGTTTAAGTGAGGATCCTTTTGAAGTACTTCAGGAGAACTGGGCTTATTTTCTGCTTTCTACTTACACCGGTGACTTACTGCTAACATCTGGGTTCGTATTGTGAGTCCTCAGGCTTTGATACCATCAACACGTCAAGGTGCTTTGGGTTGGCGCTGAATCTTAAAGATTTAGCCTGTATCGATGTAATTTTAATGATTGTGATTTTTACATTTATTTATTTTAAATAATTTTTCATTTGTGGTCGACTGAAATGGGTTTTCAATGGCCAATGCTCATATCTAGAGTGCAGGGAAGCCTGTTGCTGAAATTGTTGATATAAATAATTCAGCTTAATATATGAAATGTATTAATATGAAAAATTAAACGCAAAATTGCTTAAATTTAATGAAAGCCTATTTATTTTGTACTATTTTTTTTAAATTAATTTTAATTTTTTTAGTGATATACAATATATATCAGCACTAGGGGTGTAAGGACACATTGATCTAGATCGATATATCGATCTAATGTCTAACACCGTGTCCTAACCAGACGCGACGCGACGCGACAAGCGAGAAAAGGTATCTTTTCCATGTTAATCAGAGTTTTTGTCCTAACCAGCCGCTGTGTCTGCTTTGCTCTTGCCGAGAGAGCCAGCTCACACTCTCTTCTGATTGGCTGTGGTTTTTTGATTAATTTTATCGCTTCTCATTGTTGCATCGCGTCTAGTGTGGACAGTCAAATTGCTCGTGTCTGGTTAGGACACAGTGTAACGATATATGATGTGTCGATGCAATGCGTAAAAATTGAAACCTGTAGGCTATTTATACACTGTAAAAAAATCCCCGTAAAATTTACGGTAAAAAAACGGCAGCTGTGGTTGCCAGAACTTTACCGTAAAAAAATATGGTAGCAATGTTTTAGGTTTTATGGCACAGCACTGTCTATTTTACAGTTCAAAAGTGTATAATTTAAAGGTTTATATTGTAATAATTACGGTTCATAACTGTTTATTTTACACACTGAAAAAAAATCTGTTAAATTTACGGTAAAAAAAACGTATTTCATTAACTGATATAATGTTAATTTACCAACCTATTGAAGTGCTAATATCTGTTTTGTACTTTTGTAATACACTGACAAATACACTGACAACCATCAAAAACAGTGGTGATGAGAATCACATGATAAATCAAAGTTCATCACAAGCAGCTTTTCCACAAGCTGAGAAGGACAAAACTAATATACAGAAGGTGCAGTCATTCATACAAACACTAAACACCATCATGGTAACACACATGAAATTTTAAAAATCTAATAAACATTAATTTTACAACATTAGATGTAACATAAAAACCCTAATTTACATAACTGATTAGAAAAAACTAAGAAAAACTAAGAAGAAAAAGAATTATTTCAACGAAAATGCATCAAATGTGAAGTGTCACGCAGGGAATGTCAATTTAGGGTTTTTCACTGTAAATTATACAATGACTTCTTATTTTTCACTTCCAAAAACTGTAAATTTAATGGTATTTTACCGTAAAATTACATTAATGTACCGTTAGATCTATTACAAATATTCACCGTATATAGTACGGAAACTTTCTGTAAACCAATTAACTGTTTTTCAGTGTAGCATTTTTACAGTCTTTAACCATTAAAATCACGGTCATTTTTAAGGGGCACCTTTGTTTTAACACTCTTCACATTTTCACACAATGTCAGTCTATACATTATCGCCAACGCGTGCATTCTCGTTTAATCTACCTTTCAGAGCTTTTGAAAAAGATGGAAAAGTAGATGGAACTGTCACTGTCCGATCAGGCCAGTGCTGAATCTTCATGTAAGTTTATATAGCCGTGTTTAAAGCCTTTCAAAAAGCAGCGTGCACACATCTCAAACAACACACAAATAGGCCACTGAATTGAGTTGTCTTTTACTTGTTTTTGTGCTTCAGTAGATAAAGGTCTATGGTTTTGCATAAAAGGACTTCATCTTAATAGAGTTGATTGCTGTTTCTAAATCATGTTACTTTCTACTGGGTGTCTGTTAGATCACAACACTGGAGAATAGAGCGCTATGAATTGTTCTTCACACACACAGTAACTAAAATTTAAAACTGTTAAAAGAAAATGCTCAAACTGCTATATAGGGGCGCTGTGCATTGTGTGTTGTTTGAAGCGCATCATTCTGTACACAGGATAGGCATAAGTACCGGCCGATACATCAGTGCATCTCTAGTTTTAATGATTTTTATAGTTTATATTAGCCATAAGTAAATACAATAAACAAATAACATCTTGACAGATTCTATTGCAATGTTTTTGTTGCTGTAAAGGATGATTGATAAAGATACAACCACTAAAGAAGCATATACAAGTATAGCTTCCTAAATGAACCCTTGTCAAGCACCAAATGGGAGTAGAAATTGGCTTTGGTCGAGTAAATAAAACAAACTTTCTTGCAATGTAATACATGGTTTAAATTGGAATGTCAGAACGTCTGACCCTCACCAATTTCTTTATTTTATTGTTAAAAAAAGACCAGACAGTCGTATGATTCCGGCGTGTCTTTTTGTCCTTATAAAGATCGCAAAATCACATTCCTAACGCCTTACGACCTTCCTCTCCCTCTCTGTTCTTTGGATGCTCCTAATACAGACTTCTCTTTTAATGGGGTGTCTGCATTCACTCAGTGGCCTCATACAGGTATGAACTGTTTGTAGTCGGCCTGTGGAATTTGCTAGGAGTGTGTAGCCGTGGGTTTGCCAGATAGTGGGTGGAGAGAAGAGGTTATTTGGGTGCTTTGCTGTCTCCCTTCCATTCCTCTACCCATAAGCCCCTCACCTTGCTGCAGTGACAAACACTGTGGCCTAGTTTCTCAGCACACAGGCCGACCTGTGCGGCTTCAGCACGGAGTTCCCACAAAGACCCTGGAACTCGGCTCGTTTTCCGGCCTTTTGAAAAAGCTTTTTGTGTTGGTCCTGTTCTACCGGTCTTCTCGGTAGCCTTGCTTCTCCATCAAACACACACACACATACGCATACACGTACAAGCTCTATGTTGCCCGATGTCTGTGCCCCCTCACCATAATTAGCAGCTAAAATATTTATACTGCTGCATGAAAGCTCCCGTGTGTGAATTTGTGAGTATGCTCTGTGCACATAGCGAAACCCTCATAACACCTAAAAAACACAACTAAAAGACACGGGCAGTGTGCGCAAGTAACGACAACATTTTTGTAAACCCTAATCTTAAACGATGGGTTGAAATTGAAAATCAAGCAGTAATGTTTTGCCATGCATGCCATAATTTCTCTAGCAAACGTGTTTACGAATTTCCGACTTTCTTGGAGTTTTATTCTGATAACTGTAGTTCCGAGTGTTGTAGGCAATCACAGCGTGCTGATATACAGCCATATCGCACGGCTACGAGTGTGATGTTGCGTTTATACAACAGTTCGACGGCACAAGTGTGTAAATAAATAAGAACAACAATGGAGTGTCTTTAAGAACCTTCTTTTGTGAGGAACTACTTCCTTCTGCCACGTATTCAAATCTCAAGTTGACAGTTTAACAGTTAAGCCCAAGCCTCCGTTACTAATTCTAAAACGTCACTTTAGAACTAGTAACTAAGGAACGTTTAGTTGCTTCATTAAAACTCACTGTAATATGTAGAGTATTATGTAGAGCATTTATTACCTGCATCTAGCTGATATTCTTCAGGTCAATCTTATATTCATAATCACAAAATCAGTTTGAATGTCCACTGAGGAAAGTGATATCTTTGTCCTTTTAACATTTAAGACATTCCCATGACAGTGCTAGTCAATGCATTTGTCATTTGCGTCTCATAAGATGTTTAAAGTATTGCTTAAAGACCCTTTCAATATAAAAATCTTTGCGATAGACTGACTCACTCATAAAGACAGTCATCTCATGGCGTATTAATGTAACTTTCACTGAAGTCGAAATCACTAACGGATATTTTAACAATAGCCATTATAACAGTATAAGAAGTAAAATAGGAAATAAACACAAGCAAACAGTTAAGTCAAACGTACAAAAGCAGCGCTGTAGTTAGTACAGCATTTAATTTCAATAAAGTTATGAAACTTAATATAGCCCTTAAGACCAAAGATTGCCCGTTTGATATACCCAAAACGAATTATACCTCATGTTTAAACACTATCTACATAAGAGCCAGCGGCAAATTTCAGAAGGACTGGCCAAGATGAAGCTGTTCTCTGTGGGTACACAAACTCTGAATGGTCGCTGACGTCCTGGAGCTCGCATCTCCGAAAGTATCTAAACAAATTTTTTAAATACGCGCTATGTTTACATATAAATCGCATATCTGAGGTCTAAACAACTATATTCTCACCTAAAAATATATAGGCGAGAATACATGTATAAAATAATATTTTGATACAACACATTATTATTTTTATTATTTATTAAAAATGTATTTAGTTTTTCACACATATATTCATGTCATGTATATTTAAATTATACATTAAAATAAGAAATAGGAAATTATGAATCTAAATATAAAATTATGAATTTAAAACTTTTTTTTTTTTTTTTTGAAAATCTGGACCTCTTACATAGAAGTTTTAGTACATTTTATTATGTTAAATTTCTCATTTTAAATATGTAATTAAATATACATGCAAAACATTGTATTAAAAAATATGTGAGAAATAAATGATTTATGAAAGAAACTATTTTGCATATATTATTTATTAAAATATTACATTGATTTTTAATATAATATTATAACTTTTATACTAATATACATTTTTCCAAACATTTGTATATAATGTATATTTAAATATTATGAATGTTAAATTTAAAATACATTTTATTTAAATTTGAATGTAATATTTAAATTTAAGAAAATTAAAATTAAATCTAAAACATTTAAAATTAATTTTTTTTTTTGTTTGTTTAATGGGATAGTTCACCCAAAATCAAAACTATCATTTACTCACCCTCAAGTTGTTCCAAACCTGTATGAGTTTCTGTCTTCTGCTGAATACAAAAGAAGATATTTTGAAGAATGTCGGTATACAGAAAAACTTTGGAACAACTTGAGGGTGAGTAAATGATGACAGTTTTCATTTTTGGGTGAACTATCCCTTTAATAATCTGAACTACTGACCTGACCCCGGTCAAAAACATCCCATAAACTTACATGGACAAGCCCAAGAAACCACCCCAAACTGCCTAGCAACCATTCATAACACCTTCGCAATCACATAGCAACATCCTAGCAACTACCCCCTAGTGGTGCAAAAAGTGTCTTCTTTCCTAGATCTGAATAGGCTTTCTTGTTTTCGTATCCCACTGGCACATCTGTTCCTGCAGGCCTTATAAAATGTCGAACTGGCCTCTTTGGTACCTTTTTACACATTTTGTCTTCCCTGAAATGAGGTGTAACATAAGGCCCATGCTGTTATCAAAGCATCATTGTTGAATAAGGTGGAGAGGCCTGAAAAGAGTTTTAAAAGGATATGAGATTTAGGCACTCTAGGGTTTTATGACGCTGTGTTCCCAGAAAAGAACAACTGCGAAAACATGCTGCGTTTGCTTCCCCCTCCACTTTGTCCATAAATTCGACGTCGGCAGCTGTAGCCATTTTATGAATGAGGGGAAGATGTGTGAAAAGGAGAACTGAGCTGGATTGATGTCACTGCCGTCTTCTGTAGAGCTGATTTATCACTGAATCAAATTTTGCAATATCAACACTGTAATTGAAATGAATTGAATCAACATTGAACTAAACTGAGCTGAATATTGTCAGCTTCTTATAGATGAATTGAACTCGTTTCATAATTGATGAACTTCACACAGCTTTTGAACTGAATCAACACTCAACTGATTTGAGCTCATGTATTCTTGAATTTCTCTCTCTCTCTCTCTCTATCTATATATATATATATATATATATATTTACAGTGCTGGTCAAAAGTTTGGAAACATTACTATTTTTAATGTTTTTTAAAGAAGTCTTTATGAATTTTAAGAAGTCTTTATATACTTTAAAAAATAATTTATTCCTGTGATCAAAGCTGAATTTTCAGTATCATTACTCCAGTCTGCAGTGTCACATGATCCTTCAGAAATCATTCTAATATGATGATTTGATACTGTTATAATCAATGTTGGCAACGTTGGAAATATTGGAATTTTTGGAACGTGTGATACTTTTTTCAGGATTCATTGAAAAAAAAAAAAAAAAGTTAAAAAGATCACCATTTATTCAAAATAGAAATAGAAATATTTTCTAACAATCTAAGCCTTTACTATCATTTTACTATTATTTGTATCAATTGACCACATCCTTGCTGAATAAAAGTATTCATATCTTTCAAAAAAAAAAATTACTGACCTCAAACTTTTGAATGGTAGTGAATATTGTTACAAAAGATTTCTGTTATTAATGCTGAATGCTGCTCTTTTTAAACTTTTTATTCATCAAAGAATCCTGAAAAAACATTTCCTGTTTCCAACATTGATAATAAATCAGTATATTAGAATGATTTCTGAAGGATCATGTGACACTGAAGACTGGAGTAATGATGCTGAAAATTCAGCTTTGATCACAGGAATAAATTACATTTTAAAATACATTCAAATAGAAAATCATTATTTTAAATTGTAATAATATTTCACAATATTACTGTTTGGTTTTTTTTTTGTATTTTTGATCAAATAAATTTAGAGTTGATGTGCATAAAGACTTCTTTCAAAAACATTAAAAATAGTAATGTGTCCAAACTTTTGACCAGTGTACATATATATGAGGATGTGAAGTTAAAGCTCGTCAATGCATTTGATTTTTCTGCATGAGGTGGAGTCAAGACCGGTCACCTTTTTTTGTTTGTTTTCGCTATGGCAGTTTTAGTCTGGATCAGTGTTGCCATTCTCCAGCACAGTCAGCCTGTTATGACTTCACACCCTTTATCAAATCCTGGCGCCATTTGAGGATAAACACATCCTTGTTCAGTGTCTATTCATCAACGCTTTTTGGAGAAAAGAACTCAAAACATGTTTACATTATCCAGCGTGTTTATGCTTTCTCTTTGCTTTCTCATGGAGTTTTCAGGTTTTTTTTCTAGTGAAATTTGAGCTCCTGCCAAGCGGAAGAGAAATGCTTCCGATTTTGATCAATAAGGTTAATAAAAGCCACAGAAGTCAATAGTCTGCTGTGTTAACTGTGTTTTACATGCTGTAGCATGCAAACAAATAATGCACACTGTCAGATCTATGCTGCAGAGGTTTGTGGACGTGGTCTAGACTGTAGTTGACAGAAAATGGTCAGAAAAAGAGAAAATATCCATTGAGCGTCAGTTCTGTGGGTGAAAATGCCTTGTTGATACCAGAGGTCAGAGGTGAATGGCCAGACTGGTTCAGCTGATAGAAAGGCAACAGTAACTCAAATAACCACTTGTTACAACCGAGGTCTGCAGTAGGGATGTAAAATGAAAACGAAAAAATTTAAAATATTCATCAAATTTAAAATAATAATCCTCATCCGAGTGCAAAAACGGTGCATTCGAATTTTAGGTGTGCGTCAGGCAGTGGCACAGGAGATGGGTTGATGTCATTGTTGCGTTTTAATGTTTTGTAGTTGAACCCACTATATGTGGTGCTAGATGCAAAACATTGCAGAAATAGAGAAGCTCAATGCGGAGGAGATCTTGGTTACATCAAAACCATAACCAAGCCGTTCACACACACAGAACGCATTTTCTGCACTTTTTCATGATTGTTTATGAAATTTACATAAATATATTTGATTATAATTATATTTGATTTATAAACATTAGTTTAGTTAGTTTTTTTTACAGTCATTGCTTTGAATAAACAATTTAATGCAGTGCATTAATATTTTTGCTCATTGAGTCCTCTTGTGGCCTCAGCAGACAAGCCAAAAGCTTTTTTTCCTCTAACTGAAATTATGCCTTTTAAATTCAAATATGATTAGAATATTATTAATATTTATGTATAAAATAATAATTTCATTTTTCAGCCATTTTGACAGCCCTAGTATGCAGAAGAGCGTCTCTGAACGCACATGTCGAACCTTGAAGGGATAGTTCACTCAAAAATGAAAATTTAATTAATTCATTAATTAATTCACCCTCATTTAGTTCCACATCCGTAAGGCTTTCGTTCATCTTCAGAACACAAATTAAGATTTTTTTGATGAAATCCGAGAGCTTTCTGTCCATCCATAGAGATCCAACGCAACTACCACTTTCAAGCCCCAGAAAGGTAGGAAAGACATCATTAAAGTAAAACGTGCAACTCAAGTGGTTTAACCTCAATTTTTATTTTAAGAAAACGAGTGCTTTGTTTGTGCAAAAAAAACATAATTTACCACTTTATTTACAAAATAATATTACCCAAAGCGGGTTCACGCAACAATGTCAGCCCTCACGTGAACACAACATGCATGCGTTGTGATTACATTCGTGAATGCGTGTTGCAGATCAATAAAGTGGCAAATAATGTTGTTGTTGGGTTTTTTGGGGGGTTTTTTGCGCAAAAAAGCTCTCGTGTTGCTTCATAAAATTGAGGTTAAACCACTGGAGTCACATGGATTACTTTAATGATGTCTTTACTGCCTTTCTGGACCTTGAAAGTAGTAGTTGTGTTAAATCTCTATGGATGGACAGAAAGCTCTCAGATTTCATCAAAAATATCTTAATTTGTGTTCTGAAGATGAACGAAGGTCTTACGGATGTGCAACTAAATAAGGGTGAGTAATTAATGACAGAATTTAAATTTTTGGGTGAGCTAACCCTTTAAGGCAGATGGGCTACAGCAGGAGAAGACACACCGGCGCCACTCCTGTCAGCTAAGAACCGAAAGCTGAGGCTACAATTCATACGGTCTCAACAAAACTGTACAATAGAAAATTGAAAAAAAAAAAAAAAAAAACTTGACTATTTCAGACAGCTATCAGAAACCAGTGAGTTCTCTTTTGCTGCTTATTGCCCTTCAGTGGTTTAAAATCACTTGTTTTTAAACCACAATGCTTAAAAACGTGTGCAAATGATACGATTTTGTGACACCGCAGCACGTAACCCTCGATAGAGTCCAAAATCTCTACCGGTTGATACATTTCTACCGGTTTATCGTGTCTACCCGTCTATCACTCACCCCTAGTTTATGTAATGTATATATCTCATGAAATGTTTTCCACATTTTAGCAATTGCATTAAGAGAGTAACCTTGATTAAATTAAAGTAAATTACCTGCAAAAGCCCTATATTTGGCTGGCATCAACTTAGCATTTAGTGTAACAGGAAGTGCTCCGTCTGCTCACCCTGTTGCATCGGTCCCTGCGGTGACAGCATGTGCTTCTACTATAGTTTGCGTCGTGGATGCCACGTCAGTGTGTCCCACGTCAGTGTGTCCCACTGCTCCGATCTGTCCATGTGCCAAATATGTGATTATTAATGACAGCGGCGGGTGGTGACGCATGTCTTTTCAGACCTCTTTTGAGGGATGACGACATTCATTCCTAACACTCACCCCAGTGATCTGGTCTTCATTGAGTCATTTTGTGCAGTAGGGAGATTTTCAGATGAGCCATGCGCTATTGAACAGAGCTCTTGAGCATTCCCAGATAGGCCGGTTATAAGACTCATAATTTCCAGGTTATTCATGAGAATTTTTTCTGTTGAGCTTTATATTTCTAACTTAGTAAATGGTTTTTGTTTTCCAGCTGTTGCTGCTCAACACTTTGCACATCCTTTTCAGAAGATGTGGAAACTGCATATGTTGAACATTTGCATGTAGCAGAGGAAATAACTGGTCTTAAATATAAAGAGTTCTAATGCTATTTATTTTATTTTAATTTTAAATGAAAATTCTACAATATATGATTCAGTTTTTGCCCTGATAATGGGCTGAATGTTCCACCACAGTGGTATAATCAGGGTTATTATGTTTTATTTATATATATATATATATATATACACATACACACAACAGTTCTTTTTGGTTCTTGAATCTGATCAGTCAGATGTGTAATGGCTAATGTGTAATGGCTATTGTTAATATTATTTTTTTATAAATAATATGCCATTTTTTCCGTTAGCGATTGTGATTTCGACAGTAGCAAATCGAAAGGGACTGGTTGTAAACAAGTTGTTTTAGCGCTGTGGGAAATCCCTTTAACTTTTAAAAGGACAAAGACAAAGAAATTGCTTTCCTCAGCAGACATTCAAACTGATTTTTTATAATGGATATAATATTATGGACATTGACCCCAATACTCTCGTTTAGTAGACCTCTCTCTCATAATACCGTACATAATACAATAAGCTTCAGTAAAGCGACTGAACGTTCCTTTGTTACTAGTTCTAAAGCGTTTTACAATTAGTAACGAAGGCTTGGTCACAAACTGTAAAACTGTCAACTTGAGATTTGAATCTGTGGCGGAAGGAAGTAGTTTTGCACAAAAGAGGGTTTTTAAAGACACTCTGTTGTTGTTTCCGTTTATTTACCTCACTTGTGCTGTCAAACTGTTGAATAAACGCAATATCACACTCGTAGCCATGCGATATGGCTTTATATCAGCATGGCTGTGATTTGGCCATAGGTAATACTGGTTAAAAATGGTCTAATGTTATTGCTATTTAGTGACATTTTAATGATTATTTTTTTATGATATACCATGCATCACAAAACTAAAAATTAATTTACTTTAGAAACTTAATTTGTAGCTTTTTTTAAATTTCCCCAATTATGTTTATTTTTATTTTAGTAAAACTAAAATATTTTCATTTAGTTTACATTTTAATTTTCATTAATAAAACTGGATATAACAACCCATATTACTGATTATTCAGTCTTTCAGCTGAGTGAAGACATATGTCAATATTTTGTTTTGTTTTTTTCCCCCCCCCAGGTTTTATTTGAAGGACACTGGCCTAAATTTGGGCTGTTAATTTGTCTTGCACCTTGCATTAGTCAAAATTGTCTGGCTTTGAAAGGACAACCCCGACAGGGATGTATGAAGAATCAGAGTGACGTTTGTTGTCCTAAGCGATAGTTTAGTGTGGGTTTTGACTAAGCGCTTTGTAGAGGTCACTGAAGTATTGCACTGGCCTTTAGTTTTTACTCAAGTTCTTATCTTATCTACTGACTCTCACATTACTGTGTCATGTCTATTCTGCCAATTCCCTTCAGCGATAAAGAAACAGAGTCGTGTGAAAGAGACAGGTTCAGTCGGTGCCTGTTAAGCCTGCTTTATTATTTCTGCAGCAATGCCCTAGTGGAGCCACCTGCTGTCATGTCTGGCAATCTTTTTGTTAGCGGGGATCGTGGCAGACACAGGAGATAGACACAGATGTCATTGAAGCCTTGTGCTTGTCGCCAGACTTTCAGAAACTTTCAAGTTAAAGTCTTATACTTGAATGCTTTTTTTCTCTTTAACCTGATTACCCTATTATGTGAGTTTAGACATAAACAAAGCTCTGTGAAAATGTAGAGAAGTGACCTTTTCTTGCACCCATTTGTTTTGTGATAGTTTAACTCTGCGTTTTTTTGTTTTTTTTTTTCCCTCCCAGCCGTGCATGTTTAGCTCAGGTCATGTATTAATCATTAAAGGAATATTCTGGGTTCAATACAAGTTTAAGCTCATTCAACAGGATTTTTGCCATTTTTGATTACCAAAAAAAAAAAATAATATTGACTTTGTTTTCTTCCCAAAAAATAGGATCTGGTAAATGGAGGATGTATTAGGGTCATTGACAAATAAAGCTCCAAAAAAGGCGTTTTTTAAAAGTCTTTTCAAAATAATGTAATGCATATTTTTGTCAAATCATGAACAGTGTTTAAACAAGTTTCAGTTGTTAAATAACATTTCAAAGTGTTTAAATTTCATTTTTTGGCTTTTTATGTCAGGCGGTACAACCAAATAGTTGTATGTGTATACTGTAGTTCTACCACCTGACATGGAAAGTGTACCAACCTACCCATACTTGAAATGAGCAATTTTTACCAGTATTTGAGAGATCTACAAACCTTTTCACTCTGCCACAAGTATCAGTTGGTTTATCATGTTTACTGTTATTACCTTGTCAATTCATAATAAAAGAGACGTGTGCAGTTGTGCCACCCTGATATTTGAGAATATACAAATTGCTGGACAAAAGTTTTTCAATTCTCAAGCTTTAAAACTACTGATATTTATAAAATTTGTTTATATGAAAGGTTTCAAACCTAAAACGATGCCATAGTATTTAGTTTTTAATTTTAAATAGTTTTCTTAGTCTGTTCATTTGTTCGGACAGTTGCACCACCTGACATTTTGCAGGTTTAAGATAACAAAACATAAAATAATATGTAGAATTTAATTGTACTAAAAATGAATTCAAACTAAATATGTTTTATATAATAAAGTGATATATCATGAATTTATCAAATTATTTTACAAGGAAATAATGCACTTGGACACAAAAATATGCATGTCATGTCATTGAACCATTATTTGAGCTGTAAAATTCATATTTTTTACGGCCTTTTTTGAGGATTAAAAGCAGAAATGTGAAGATTAGAATTTTATAAAAACACTTACATAGACTTTTCTGTTAAAACTTATCTTATTTGAGCTATGAAATTGTTCTCATCATTTATACGTTCATTTTTGGAGGATTTCAAAGAAGAAATGTAAAGTGTAAAATTTTATAAAATATCTTAAAATCTGTTGAGCTGTAAAATTCATATTTGTACGTTTTTTTGGAAGTTACGTTGTGACTGCAACTAAATTGCAAAATTGGACAAAAGTAAAACCACTACTTTCCATACTGACATGGATATTGTTTACATCTTGTGGCTTCTATTGAAACTACTAGTAATACTGAAACCGTATATTGATGTTTACAAATTGACCTCACAGTAACCTATATTTTTGCTTTTTACTTTACAAAGAAAAGGAGAGAGAAGTGAAAATTAAAGGGCTGCCGATTAAGCTCGAACTGAAACCGGGAATGTACCTTTAACGTTTTCCCAAGACGTTTAGATTATTATTGATCAAGCTGATCTTCGAGCACGTTTATTAGCCATGTTTTGTTGCAGGAGTGTGCGAATCTGTCGGAAAATGGGACCATTAGTATAATGCAGCCAGTCGAAAGTGCTTGCACAGGTGAGTTCCCACAGTTAAGAGAGATGTAGTTATCAGATAGTAGAGGATGGTGTCTGTAATATGGGTAGGTGAAATATAGGAGGACACCTTAGATTTCTTCTGTTCTTTGTATTATACTGTTCACCTCTGGGAGAACGTCCAAAACTGATAGAGAACTCCTTCTATTCCCCTTTTGTCTCGGAAAGGTTAGTCATTTAAGAGCGGAACGCCTTCTCTTTTTTTCTGGCAGTGTAAGGTGTTCTGTTTTCCCTCAAGCATGTCTTTCAACAGAATCAACAAAGGCATGATGTTATAAAGCCTAGGTATGCATTTGAATGTGTTGCCGGTGGGCCCCAGGAGCTCCTAGATTTATTCAGTCCGACACATGAATGAAACGACAGTGGCTTTGTGCTCCCAGATGTCAGCTGATCCTTTGTAGTTGTATCCCAACAAGTTTTTGGTTATTTCCTTTCTTGGAAGTCAACGTGAAGAGCTCATTTGTTGATTAGATAAGCTTTGCGGTCTATAGGATTGCTGACGCTAGTATGCGCTTTTCTTTGTCTGTGACTGTAGGTGGGGATGGCTGTTCTAGGAAATGTGAACGCTGTCAAATTTTGCTTTGCCAGCATGCATTTTAGCATGAGGGTGAGAGCGGAAACTTAGAACGGGTATAGATTCCAGTTGTGGAACGTCAGCACGCCGCAGAAGCCTCGCAAACAACCAATCCCCCTGTGAGCGGCCGGAGACATGCTGAGGACGAAAACAAATCAATCCTCTGGGAAATTAAAGTGCCATGTTCACACCTGCTGAGTGTGTTAAGTATCAAACCTCAGACATCAGGGCATTTCTCCCTGACACAATTTGAGAGTCTGCACTGCTGCCTAGTCAAGTGCTAAGGAGGTTCATCTAAGAACTGTCTTTAGGTTGGGTATCGATGCAGAATTTTTTTTTTTTATTATTTTTTTTTTTATTTGATTCTGATTTACAAGCTGTTGATTCAGTTCAGATTTTGATTCAGATTCAAATCTAATGTGTTTGGGCATTTATTGTTATATTAATAACATTTCTAATTAAATAATATTTCAGTTATAATGGCTATTTTGCTTACAAAAGAAAAGCTAATAACCTGAATAAATAATAACCTGTATATATGTGTGTGTGTGTATGTATGTATGTATGTATGTATGTATAATATATATATATATATATATATATATATATATATATATATATATATATATAGAGCTATATTTATAGAGCTATATTTATAGAAATAACAACCATTTAATTCAGTTGGATAACAGTTGCTTTAATTGTAAACTATTGTAAACGTCTGCTCTGCTCATGCAGCATGAGCTGCAGAGTCACACACAGTACAGCAGGAATCAGAGTTCACTGATCACGTGATGAGTAAAGCCGCGCACACACTTAACGATTGTAAGGCCGATTATAAATGTAAATTGATACTTATGACTGATCGCGCTCAAACGCGTCCAGTCAGAGCCAGTTGCGTTCAGTCGGCGATTACAGTTGGTGTTCAAATTCCGTGTGTAAGTATTTAAATCTGCTTTAGTCGAAGGAAATAATCGCTGTGTGTTGAGCACAGTCTTAGAATGTTTTATCTAGTCGTTAAATGTGTGCCCGGCTTAAGGCGAGATGACTGACAAGACCATGGTGGAGGATTCGTCGCGCAACATAGCCTGTGCAACGGTGCGTGTCCACTGGCGCAGAGCGAGCGTTTTCAGTTCATTCCTATGGAAGCATCTGATAAATAGTTTAGAGCTTTATTTATCCCCTTGGGGCAATTAGTTTGTCTTGTCTTGTAGATAAGACAAACTAATTGCCAGAGTATGTGCGATCACAAATTCGAAAGCAAAAGTAAAACGCGAGCTCCATAATGCACGCAAATTAGGCTACATACAAAATGCTTGTATATTGTTGTCTTTCAATGCATATGATAATTCATACTCAGAAAGTAGAACTAAAATGACATTCATTACAAGATGATTAGTTAAAACATTTCAAAATGCACCTGCAGTCTATTTTTCCAGTCATGAATTTGGTCATTGAGGATTTCTTAAAAATACTGTGCAAAAATCTCATCTCGTTCTCATCAACCCAATCTTGTGTCTCGTTAATTAATTAATTATTTTGTATTTTGATGTTCATATCTTTGAGTTTATGCCTTTTACTGACATTTTGGTTTTATTTTTCAGTCAAAAACAACATAACACTAACGTTCAAGATGACAATTGTAGTACTGATCCGTTTAGTTTTTGCTGTAACAGCTGGGGCGATTTCGTTCTCGTCATTTACTCAAAGCATTACACACTCGTCAGCGTGCTGTTTTCTGCTCGAGTGCGTTCTATCCTATGTCTTGCTGTCTGGCTAAGTACAGTAAGCGCCTGTTCTGCACACCTTTGTCTGTGGGCTATGGCTTAACGTGGCCGTGCGGAGGCCCAGTGTCACACCGTTGCTCTCAAAACCTGGTGGAATAGAGTAAGCATTGTCTTGTCTACTGCATTCAACCCCCGTCGACCACCCCTCCCACAGCGGACAGCATTTCACTCCCTCATAATCTACCCGGCCAAGCTAATCCTCCTGGCCCGGAGCAGACTGCCTGACTCAGTGAGCGCACACCCTGTGAGGGCAGGAACAGGACACCTGTCTGGTACAGGGATCAATCCCTATGATTCAGACCTGCCTAAGCCTGCCGCTGTTTACCGGCTGCCGCTACATCCCTTATTGTTATTCCCGTCCTCCACACAGCTGTCACGTGTGGCACCTACTAAACTCCCATCGCTGGTGCTGAGCAAGCAAGCTAGTGAAGTGGGTCACTACCTGATTGTGATCAAGTGGAAATACAGAATAAGACTCTAATCTAGTACATCTGATTCCGACGGTGCTTCATCTGACCAAGTGGAAAGACTAGGATTTAGTGTGATAGGTTTAGCCCACTGGCATTGTTCATTAGGTTGGTCATTAGGTCATGAATCAGTATCCAGATTTATCATTGCAGTAGACTATTTATACCAGATACCTCAATCGCCTTTGAACTTCAGGGGCAGCCCTTCTGCTCGGCACCTGCTATAAACTATTATGAATCCGTATTATAATTTTTTTTTAATTTATTTTTATATATATATATATATATATATATATATATATATATATATATATATATATAATGAATGTGTTGAAAATCCATTTATGCCTACAAATTTAAATTAACCAAGTAGGTATGCACAGATATTAAAAATTCTGCTGATAAGTTTATGTTTCATGGTCTATGATAACCGGTAAATTGCTGATGTTAAATACTATACTATTTAGGCAAATCAATAAATATTTTTTAAAAATATATATTTGTATTTATTTTCTTTTTTAAGCTTGTTTAATTTTTTATTTTCCTATTTTTTAAATAATTATTAATATTGTTATTATTTAAAAACATAGTTTTGTTTATTATATATACTGTTTTTCACTGTAATCAAGCTGAAAAGCTATAAAAATATAGAAATGAAAAATCCTTGACAGTTTCTGACAATAATGATAGATCTACAAAATGTGATTATTTGTTTATTATTATTGTTATTATTATTAAAAGTACTTGATTTATCTATTATACCTACTTAGTAAGTTTTTTTCACTGTAGTCCGTGATTTTTCTATTTAATTTAGCATGTTTTATTTTTATTGTAAAAATGTCCAATTTTTTCTTTTTTTTATTAATTGATTAATGTATTTTAATTTAGATGAAATGTTTGTAATGGATCAAAACAAAACTGTACTAAAATAACTGGTTTGACAATCAAACTGTCAGTTGACTACCTCCATTTTCAAATTTCTACACAATCAATTTCTTATTGGTCAAATGTGCCCATGGTTTAGGCTATAATAAGAATAGACTTACTTGAAATAGTGTGTCAGTTACTGAACGTTACATCCACATCTGCTAGTGTTTCAGGGAATGAGCAGCTCAATATAAGATGGATATAGATGAAGTTTATTTAGAGAGTAATCCCTGCGGACTGGAGTCTTTTCCACATCATCCGTTCCAACTTTTCTGTCAAACCCGTTTACGGTTTTTGTTTGGTGTTACTTGAAATAGATGCTAGAGAAATATTAGCACAAGGAGGTTAAACTCAGTAAGCCTAAATATGCTTTGTTGAATTGTTTAAATTAGTTATATGCAATGTGAAGCTGAAATTGATTGATATACCCTCTCAATACAGTTACAGTAAGAGATCAGGAGTGTCCCTGTTATAGGGTGTAGTCTGGCCTCTTTTGGTTTGTTCCTCCAGGGGCTTGACACCCTCCCGTCCCCCACCGTCTGGAGCAGTGCCTTGCTCTCTCACCTTTCACTGACGACACCACTAGATGGGATTTCATGTTTTTGTGTTGTGCCCCTTCCGAAGGGCCCACCGTCAACTGACCGTGTGTTTAATGACAAAACTAGCCTTACGGCAGAGCAACAATCTGTGCCCTTTTTCTATATATTTTTTCAATCTATTATATTATTATATTATATTATATTATATTATATTATATTATATTATATTAATATATAAAAAGCATCTTGCATAAGCCAATCATATTGTGAACTGAATGGCATTTGTAGGGCTGTCACGATTCCTTGATTAAATTCGAGTGTTTGATTTAAAAAAAAATTATTGATTGCAATTTATTCGTGTCGAGTAACCAGCAAAGTGGCACATTCCTAGGACGAGAATCCATGAACCGCATTATTAGACCGTTTTCTAAGGCTGCATGATGTATTAAAACTAGAGATGCACCGATATATCGGTCAATAATCGGTGTCAGCCGAGAAAAGCAATTATTTTCAAACAATTATTTAAAAATAGCTGATGATCAGGGTCGATGATAACCTGTCACTCAAAAGGGGGTGGGAAAGCATGTCAGACGGCAACTCATACTGTGTGTGAAGAAAATCTCTCATGTTGAAAGTTGTATTTAGGACAAGTTAACGTGACAATAACGCATTAACAGTTCAAAAATAGCAAAGTTAAAGCAGGCTCTATTTGACAAAATCACCCGTAGCTCAAGCCAGGATTGCCAGGTTTGCAGTTTTTCCCTGCATCAAACATTGTTTGTAGCTCTTCTCCCATCCAATAATCGCAAAGAGTTTTGTGCTTTGTTACTTGTGATAAGAAAGTCTCAGCTTTCAAATTATGTCCATTTTTATCATGAAATTCAAACAATAAATGCCGTTTTGACGCTCTTAAATGTGACGTGACAGATTGCTGTAGAGCCTCAGTTCAAGCAGCAGTGCGGAGCGCGAGTCTTTTCTTCCAATATATAGCTTTTAGTTATAGCATGAAAAAACACCAATGAACATCAAAAGGTACGTTTAAAGATACAATAAAACTTAACGAAATGTATCATGTCTCATGTAATTGCTTAATCAGTGTTTCAATCATGGAAAGATGTCAATAAAACAGCTTGTGAACAAAGTGTCACTTAACGTTGCATTTACCTCAGGAAAGTTAACCAGTGTTCACATTTCGTTAGTTAGCTATAAAAAAAACACTAGAGGGGAGCTTATTTATTGTTAATTATGTGTGCTTGAATAAATTTGTCATGAAGACAAGTGCTTATGAAAACTACCTAGTTGCATACAAACATTTCTGTTTTTATTTGTGTGTAATTATTATTTGTGAAAAAAAAAACAAAAAAAAACAGTTTGATATAATAGCTCTGTTGTAATTGTAACCTCTAATATTATAGTAATGTACCAAATGAGAGGGTTCCCTGTATAGTTTACAGCATTATTTGGGAGAGATTGTTTTTCCTTAATAAAATCAAACTATCGGCATCGGCAGATATAATTCTGAATAATCAGCTATTGGTATTGGCAGAGAAATTTAGTATCGGTGCATCTCTAATTAAAACCATTAAAAAAAGCTTTCTATAGCATAGTGCTATTGTGAATTCACAAAGGCTGTGATTCAATTAAATAAATATATGTCCTGCGGGTTTAATATATATGCCCTTTAATTATTTAAATGCATGTAGGTTATGTGCGTCTCAGAGCGGCTCCGTTCACAGTAAATGCTGCTTCACATGAACTGTTATCATTTACATGCGTGGAACGTCTCAAAATCTCTGCATGTCGTTTGGCCAATATTAAACAAGGATTTGATCTGCTGTAATGTGTGTTAAGTCATTTTAAAGGCTATTGTTTGCTTAGGTCTGTTTTTATTACCACACAAAATATCCAAATACTCGATTAATCGTCAAAATTTGACTCGATTACTAAAATATAATAGTTAGTGACAGCCCTAGGCTAGACACTTTACCAAATAACAGTGCTGGAAGTAACAGTGCTGGAAGCTAGAAGCTTGGTGAGTAAAAAAGCCTGCCACCGCAGGATGGCCTGTACTGCCAGCACCTTTGGCCTCCGTAGAGCATGAAGACAGGAGGAAGCAAAGCAGAGGTGACTGTACAAGCCAAGCCAGGTCTCTTGTGCCAGCTAGCCGGGAATATCCTGCACCATGCCATCCGAAACATCGCAGGACCTCAAACGCCCACGAGTGCAGCAAGCCCTGTATAACGAGGCAAAAAGACACCCACCAGCCTTTCCAGATTCAAACCGCAGACCTGTGACGGGAATACACTTTCAAAAGAGTTACTTATTTCTGTCATTCAGATGCTGTCCTTAATTTATGTCTACATCGCCGTTGGGCTGCGGCTCCGCTTTGAGGGCTGTTTTATTACGCGTGTAGCACTTTCTTTAGAGGATTTGAAAAGTTCACAATGTTTATGTTGTTTTTTTGCATGTAGCAAGGCGTTGGATCACAGGCGTTGAACCATCGACATTAGTCCCTCGTGTTGTCTGGATGATGACTCTGTTATTAGCACTAGTCGCTCTTTGTGAGTCAATCTTAGTGAAGAGAACAGGCTAAATACTATTCATGAAAAAAGACCCTCAGAGCAAGTCAAAAACAGCCACTCTTTTGCAAGACACATGGGGAAAATGGCCCCTGAACACTTCATGTATTTAGGTCTAAAAATCTGGAAATTGTTAGGCAATGTTATGGTAGACTGTTACCTAGCCAACTGTTGGATTTGTAATAACTGTTCAGCCCTCCATCTGCAAGCTGGGATTGAGTACAGTATATGTGAAGGTTTTGGGCTTATTAAAATGGTTTTTACGAGGCACGAGTCCTATTATGTGAGACCAGACAGGTATGAGGTACTCTAATATTGTCAGGTAAAACGGCTTTTACTAGTTTCGCCAGATTTGAGCAGGAGACTAATAAGGACGTTAGAGAAAATGTCAGTGTTAGTCACATCGGACAGTGTCTCCTATTAAAGTCTAATTGATTTTAGTTTGAGGTCATTCGTGTGTTTATTTGTTTATCCAGCGCAGACATAGTCTAGTCATTGGCAGTTTCAGCTGTCCCTTTTTATTGTTGTTCTGTTATAATGTCATCATATCATCCGCTCAATGCATTGACATCTTATTGGCATGTTTTTGATCAGTAAAAACCATTCACAACTTTGTTGATCTTGTAATTTCAGAGTTAAAGGGTTAGTTCACCCAAAAATGAAAATTACCCCATGATTTACTCACCCTCAAGCCATCCTAGGTGTATATGACTCTTCCAAGCATTATAATGGGAGTGAATGGTAACCAAGATTTTGAAGCCTAAAAAAGCACATCCATCCATCATAAAAGTAATCCATACAGCTCCAGGGGGTTAATAAAAGCCTTCTGAAGAGAAGCGAGGCGTTTTTGTAAGAAAAATACCCATATTTATAACTTCATAGGCTATAATCACTATCACTTTGGTAAATGTAATGCATTCTTGCTGAATTAAAAAAAACAAAACATTTTTTTATTGACCCCAAATTTTTCACTGGTAGTGTACATGTTTCACTTTTCATAGCATTTTAGACCCACATAGTGAAGCTGACCTTTGGTGAATGTGTGCTGATTCTACAATGTGAGACTGACTGAGTAAAACGGTAATGAATCTTGTTTTTATCACGCCCAAGCATATTGCGAGTGATGTTTGCCATCTTATATGATAGTGAAACTCTATCAGGTGTCACTCTGGGCTTGTATGCAGTGATGCACTGCCCAGCTGGAGCCCTTTTACAGCTCTGCATATAGTGGTTTATGAACATTATCATCTGAATTTGTTTCTACTATTGGAGAAACATGAGAAGGGTCACAATTTCTGGCTTAACAAATCAGTAACCACATTCATCCTTGGTGATAAAGATAGCAGGTGATGTGTGGTATCGGTTTCTGTAAGTTTTTTTTTTTTTTTTTGCATTGAATGGGTTTTAATAACCAGAATAATAATTATTCATGTATATGTGAATTACATATTACATTCAGAAATAATGTAAAATATCATTAAATGAAACAAAACGTTTACAAACACTGTAAACAAGTATTTTCTTTCCCTCAGTCCACAAATGTAAATTATAGTGATATTCATTATAAACAACATTTATTATAAATTACTTTATTTAAGTTGAAGCAAAAATGTCCCAGAAACATTGCCATCTTGCACTGACGTCATTTGGAGGTAGAGTCTGCGCAGTAGTGATCGTGAGGTGGAGCAAAGACTTTATATACAGAAAGACGGTGCACTCATATTACTATGGATGGGAGAAAGTGCAACTCGTAGTATGGTGGAATAAGTCCCACCTTCTAAATAAAAGAGCCAATCGCCAATTGCTGAAGTCATTGCATCACTACAGCTGCTGTTAGAAGCTCCAATTGCTTTAGAAAAAGTCATTGTTCTGAGATGCGCACTTATAACTGCACATGTGAAGGTCCAGCCTGAAAAATTCATTTTTTTAATGATTTGAGCATTTTGAAACAAAATTTGAGACAGTTGTCAGATTTTATTGGTGATTTTAAATATGAAAATTAATTGTAAGCAGCTTTGGAGAACTAGATGTTTCCCCATTCAAAGAGAAAAGAGCTGCCCGAGAAGCATTTCAAAGATGGCTGCCAAGTGAAATGACTTGCCTTAAAGGGTGTTTGGCTCAAAGTTTGGCTCACGTCACATTCGTTTACACAGAGAGGGTGGGGTTTATGACCTATATTGCAGCCAGACACCGGGGGATGATCGAAACGTTTTGGCTTCACATTTCTAGACGTGTGCGGCACACTTGCTAGCTACACATTTAAGCTGCATCCGAAATCACAAACTCTCTTGAGTAGGTACTTATTTTGAGTAATTACTTCACCAACCACTAAAAAAAGTACATTCTATATATAGAATGAGTGTGTAGTATAAATGTAATCCGGACATTCTACGTTCGCCACGCTGTCATTATTATGTGACCTACCAGAATCAGTTGCGTCGCTTGAATGCCATTCACAACATTTCAGTTGGATAATATTTAAAGCTTTGAAGTGCTGGAAAAAGCGTGAAGCACTTGAAAGTCTTTGGGGAAAAAAAGTGCTTAAATTTCACTCTCAAAAGGTTGTACGAACCCGGAGATGAATAATGTAAAAACATTCAACTATTTCTGCCACAATACCATGGTTACAGTTGGTGTTACTACATTAAATCCATGGTAAATGTTGGTGATTTGTGAATTGAAAAGCCTTCTATAATTTGTTTGTTCATGACACTGTTTCACCTGGTTTCCACGTCAGCTCTGTTTTATCTGATATGGTTTATAACAGAGAATTCTGCACTGAATGTGAATGCTTCTCACTGGATCTCCCAGAGCTGTGTAGTAACATTGTCGCATACTCAAGATCGGCCCACGAGTAAACCTGTTCTGAGCTCTCGCTGTTATTGCTCATAGCTGATAAACTGTCCGCCCAACTCAAACAAGAAGCGCAGTTTTGTTTGCCGTTTGACGTTTCTTATATGCAAAAGAAATTGCAAGCACTCACAGCACTGGCTGTGCTTTGCATTCGTTTCCGACTTTAGACTGACTCTGAGATATATCTCGATAGTTTTGAGTATAACTTGTGTTTTTGCTAAATCCTGCATTTCAAAGTCAGGCTAACTGCACATACACACATCAGTGATGTTGTCGAGGAAGGAACATAATTTCATCCTCCACAAATTTTCATCACTAGATGTGACCTTGAGGTATTAGATTAGATGTCTTTAAGACTTAATAATTGAGAAATATTCTTGAGAACTGGGAGCCATGCATTCCTATTGTTCTCCGTCCCACCGGGGGATGAAAAGAATATTTCAGGTTGGATGTTACACCTTATTCTTTGCACGTTATCTGCTGGTGTCCTCTTGCACACTCTCACTGATGGAGAACGAGAGGGAACACACTGTGCCAGCGCATGCAACCTGTTTTTCTCAGACATGCTGGTTTGTGGCAGCCAAGATCAGCAGTGATGAAAAGACCTCAGATGAACTTGGAGAGTTTCCTGAATTAATAAGGAAGAGGGGCTGAGGTGACGATGTTGACTAAAAATAAAAAAGCCTGAGGCATCCTTTCTGTGCCTCGACTGTCAGCGACATGATGGTGAATGCCGGGAAGAGCAACTCTCCGAGGGGTCTTCTGTGAGAGCTGGCCTAATCTAACAGGGCTTGGCGTTTCCCTTCCCCTCCCCACCACCACCACTGATATGGAGTAATTCAGGAATAGTTCAGCCAAAAATGACAATTCCTCATGTTGTTCTGAATGCCTTTTTTTGGTTTGTAAGACGCATAAAATATTAGGTTAAAGCTATTATGCAAAATTCACTTTTACATGGTGTTTGAACATAAATGTGTGTTGGCAGTGTGTGTAAACAAACACCCTATAATGTTAAAAATCCACAAACTCCTCACTTTTTTTTAATCCCCACAAATCATAAGTGTCTCAGAACATGCAGATTTTAACACATTCCTCAGGCCTCACCCACGACTGCTGACGGACTCTGTCCTATTAGCATAGACCCCGCCCTGAGTGAGCTGTACACAGTCCGCCATGTTTATCTCCTCGCCAGATCAATCAACAGCAGCGTTCAAGTAAGAAATGTATTCTTATTAAAGCTACTAAAGTCATTCAGTCAAAAACAGTGTGTTATTTTCTGTTTTTCTTTTGTTGTTTGGTTCATATTACCAGCAAATATAGCAGTAGGTACTGTATATTGCGCTGCTGTCACTTTCTAATATACACATGCGATTTCTTAACTTGCTGTTTACGTTCACAGATATAACTGACTGTGTTTATGTGGACTTTGTGTTTTTGACATAACCTTGTGTGTATCTGACAATTTAAGCGCAATAAGACATGAAAGAGAACTTAGTTTAATCCTCACATGATGCACTGTATGACAGCCAGCTTTCTGTGCACGTTCTTTGGATGTGTGCACTCAGAAAACCATATATCAGCAGTTTAGACTGATATGGCTTTAAAAAACATGCAGATCATAAACTTTCATGATGACGAAGAACTGCAATGTCATGTGAGCGTGACCGCAGTAGAGATTATGATCAAAAACAAACAGGTGTTTTGTATCTGAGGCACAAACTGTACAAGCTCCGCCCTCTTCTGGAAAGGGGGTGGGGAGCAGCAGCTCATTTGCATTTAAAGACACATGCATGAAAACTGCATGTTTTTCCTTCCACTCAAAAATGGGCATTTACAACATGCTATAATAAATGATCTGTGGGTATTTTAAGCTGAAACTTCACAGACGCATTCTGGGGACACCAGAGACTTATGTTACATCTTGTAAAAAGGGGCATAATAGTTCCCCTTTTAGTTATTCCTTAAAAATCAGTACATAATGTCTAAAATTTTGTTATCATCACACAAAGCTATTGTATGGCTTCAGACTCGGAATAAAGTGCAAAATTTTTTATGGTGCTTCTTTTTATTCTGCTAAACATTTTATGTGTGCCACTGATGAATAAAGTTCATACAGGTTTGCTTCGATGCAAGTGCCTACATGTTATGAAAATCTGAACAGGAATGCAACCAACAGTTATTTGGCCTATTTTGTTTTATTTTGGTTTAGTTTTGTGCCCTGTATTTTATTTCACAAATAAATTTTTTTTGCGCTTTCTGATTTGTTTTGAATTGTTCCAGAAACAGTTATTGGAATCTGTTTAGTTTAGTTATTCCTATACAGGTTTGGAACGACATGAGGGTGAGTAAATTATGACAGAATTTTCATTTTTTTCTGAACTAATGTCACACATAGAGTACTGATAGGAGTGAGCAAGTAAAACAAATGTTATGCTTTATGAATCAAAAGATTTGTGAAGAAATGCAGCTTGTGCATCTTTAGCATGATGGAACAAAACAATGTAGATTATGGTTTGGCCGGACAGGGTTAAACGGATGTCTGCGTTTCTGTGGTGAACGCAGTGTGGATGGCTTTAGCAGGGCTAGCCCAAAAAAGTTTTAATTACAATACTGTGGTTGCAATAAAAAGCTGTGAATCTTTGATCGGTTGTTATGTCAGCATTACTATTTGTTCTTGTGGAAATTACATGACAATGTCAATACGAAGTGCAAGCATTTAGTTGTGGTTTTGCTTTGACAAGTACCTAAATGTTATGTAAATTTATTTTTATTTATTTTTTATTTTTTATTTTTTTATTTTGACAAATACAACACATTTATTTATTTAATTTTTTACACTCTCTGATTTGTTTTGAAATGTTCTGAAAACATTTATTGGGATCTGCTTAGTCATATATTCCAATTTTCCTGTGAATATATACAAAAAGCCATGTGTTGTTGACATGGAAAACTGCACAGCTGGCTGGTCCCACAACTGCAAATCAACTTGACCAGCATGGTAGGAATCACTCCTGCTTGCTAAACGTCCCTGCAGCTGGATGCAAAGAAAATAACAATGCAAATCGGTTCTCAGATTCAGACTGAGTCAAATCCAGACCGAAATTAAACAATTTTAGGTCTGGATTTGACTCCTGACACACTTATGTGGTATTGTATAAGAAATTATATTGTAATTGTTAATATTTTAGCTAAATGCAACAGGCTTTTCTCTGCAAAGTCCCAGCCTAAAACACTTCACTTCAATTCATATTCCTCTTGCTATTAATAATCATAAAAACGGAGAGAAAAAATATGAGTCTAGCTTGTTTCCTGAGGGCCCAGGTGTTCATATTGGATCTGTTATTGTGTGAGGACAGACAGTAATCTGAGAGTTGATCAGCTCCCGGATGGAGAGAGAACATCCAAGATTTACTTAGCCAGGTGTTCATTGTCATTCACCTGCAGCACACGAGGGGTATGAAGAATCTACATGGTCCAAGAGTTTTATGCTCACAAGTGCATTGGACTACATTGGTTGTAGAGTTTCTTTCAAACACTCCCGTGTGAATCTGTGAAGTGAAGAGCATCACTGATGAATATTTACAATGTTTTTGAAGCGTTGATCATTGTAGCATATCACAGAGATATCCGATGAGCACGTCAACAAAATGGCCAATCAGAGGTGTTTACGAATCCGCTCAACAGTGCTCAAAGTGTCATATTTTTAAAATTTCACTTGCGAAGGAAGAGAAATGTAATGTAATGTTGGTAATGTTTTAACCATTAAAGGGTTAGTTCACCCAAAAATGAAATTTCGAAACACTTATCACATAAAGAAGCCTTGTTTACTGAAATCAGGTGACTTTGGCGCTCCGAACCACTGATTCAAAACAAAAGATTCGTAAAGCTTCATGAAGCAGTGTTTTGAAATCGTCCATCACTAGATATTGTTAAATAAAGTTGTGTTTTTTTTGGTGAAAAAAGTAACTCGTATCAAGTAACTCGAATTACATAATCAGATTACTTTTTCAATTTACAACAAAATATGTTACTTTTTCAAATAAACGTGAACATTACTCATCTCACTTGCATGAAAACAATCAGTAATCCTTAAAATGAATAAAAATAGTGAAATGCAATTTCACTCTGTATCCTATTCTTCTTTAATCCAGAATAGCAGCACAGCTGAAAGGTTTGTTTGAGCTGCGCCCTCTACTGTACAGGTGTAAATATGCATTTCCTTCAGCCTGAGGCTTCTTCATTTTACTTTTGGTGTGAAACGGCCTTAACATTTGCCAAAAATAGAACTTGTTTGTTGTTATTAAAAAAAAAAAAAAAAAACAAGCAAGCCCAGCCCAGGTGAGAGAAAGTAACGCAAAAGTAATGTAACGCATTACTTTTCATAGTAAGTAACTAAGTAATGCAATTAGTTACTTTTTTAGAGAGTAACGCAATATTGTAATGCATTACTTTTAAAAGTAACTTTCCCCAACGCTGCTGTTCAAATGTTTTGGGTCAATAAGATTTTTTTAAAGGAATAAATACTTTTATTCAGCATGTATGCATTAAATTGATCAAAAGTGACAGTAAAAACATGTTACAAATGATTTATATTTCAATTAAATGCTGTCCTTTGGAACATTCTATTCATCAAAGAATCCTGAAAAAAACAACAACATAAAATAATTCATAAAATATGATGCAGCGCAACTGTTTTCAACAGTGATAATAATCAGAAATGTTTCTTGAGCAGGAAATCGATGATTTCTGAAGGATCATGGTATTAATATTACAGTTTTTTTTGTACTTTTGTTCAAATAAATGCTCTCGGTGAGCATAACAGGTTTCTTTTAAAAACATGAAAATATCTTACCAACCCCAAACGCTTGGGGTTTTATAATGTTATATATTTAAGTTTATATATATATATATATATATAACTATATTTTCCTGTCACAATAGGAATTAATGTAATTTCACACTGTATTTATGTACAATGTTGTGGTTTTCTGGTAAAGAACTAGTTTAGCAACTAAAGGCTGTAGGCTCAAATATCAAAAAAGAGCATGAATTATCACATTGTGCCCTTGAGAAAACAACATCTGCTATATAAATTGAAGTGTAGATTATCTATCAGTAATGTGCATCAAAGTAGTGTTAACTATTCTATTTAAAGATGATTTCTGAGCCTAAACTTGTTGGTAAAGGACGTAGAAACGCCCTGACAAAGGCGCTCAGTCAAGGGTGTCTGGTTCTGGTTTGTTTTTTTCCGTGTTTAGACTAACTGAGATTCCAGCATGGTGGCCTTGTGAATACTCCACCGTAAGTGTCCTTAGCTGAAGATGGCATATCTCAGTCAGCCAAAATTAGCTGGGTTGTCTTCGTTCTGACCTGATGCTAGCTGAAATGGTGCTTTGCAGTAACTGGAAGTGAAACAGATAGTTTTCTGGATGTTTTTATGTTTTAACTAAAATGTAGGTGTCCTAAACTGAACGGCTGACTCGCTTGTCAAGAATTTGCTCTTTGAACGCTGTTTGCGATCAAGAATAACATCTCAGACACACATTAAGCCTCAGGCTAGTGTTTTTTTTGCATGCGTTATCATTTAACTCTTATTTACTAGTGTCCTCAAAGACAACTGTTGCATGTAAACTACAGCTTGAATGTGTTTTTGCATCCAGCTTTTATCCCTGTTCTCTCCTTGGCGTTGCTCGACCTCGCTGTAAGGTTATCTGAAGAGACCCTCCCTAAAAACCATCAGACCTTTGCCGCTGTGGAAAGGCCAACATTTATGAAAAATGAAAATAAATAGTCTTTCTTTGGCTTTTCTGAGATATGTGAGATGTCTATCCATGGTCATTTGGAAAGCGAGCTCCCTGCCTGTTCAAGACTGTAGTATGAGCGCGTAAGGAAAGATCAGGAAGGCTGAGTTTCTCTGTTCTAAATGTAGGCCATTCTTGTACTAAAGCTGGTGTTTTCCTTGCTGGTGCTCTGACCTGAATCAGTTTTTCCTCTCCCCTGTTACAATGCGCTCTTATTTAGAATGATAGCAGAGGACTCTGGTCGAATTATACATAGTCTCGGTCGGATGGAATATGCGGACTGGATTTGTTTGTAAAGTGGACCTGGAATGAACAATTAATGTGTCGCCTGTGCCATATGAGAATAGGGGAAAAGAGAGATGAGCACAGGAAAACTCACTGTTTATGTGTGACTGTGTGTTTTGCAAGATCACAAATACTTTTTTTCATGAAGTGTCAATTTTTTTCTATACTGAAATTGTTTTTATGGGGCATTTATTAACCTATATGTTGGATTTAGTTTAGTTTGTTTGGAAGGGTTTATTTAGACATTTATTAACATTATGGAATATTTTGTATGTATGTTAGTTGGTTAGTTAGGAAGGGTGGTAATATTTTTTTCCCTGTAATTATTTTTCATGAACATTTATTAACACATGCGATGGATTATTTTTTCTTACTATGTATGTATGTATGTATGGGTAACACTTTACAATAAGGTCTCAGTTGTTAACATTAGTTAATAACTAACATGAACTAACAATGAACATTACAGCACCATTAAGTTATTTGAACTTATTTCTTCTCTTTAACTCCAATTGTCATGACAAGTTTTGGATTTTGAACTCAAGCTTAAAATTTTTTAAAAATTAAACTTAAAGTAATCTGTTGTCTTAACTATTTGTGAGTTGAAACAAAGGTTATCTTCAAGTTGAGTTAACTTATGTTTAGTTGAGTTCACTCACATTTTAAGGCAGCAGGTGAACTTTCATTTCTAAGTTTAACCAGCTGGAAATGTTTTATATTAATGTTTATTTATTAATTTTTGTTAATGTAAGTTAATAAAAATCCAGCTGTTCATAGTTTGTTCATGTTAGTTCACAGTGCATAAACTAATGTTAACAAATACAACATTTGATTTTTAGTAAATGTTGAAATTAATTTTAACTATTGGATTAATTTATTATCTTATAAGATTAATAAATGCTGTAGAAGTATTGTTAACTCTCATTTCATGTTAACTAATGTTAACTAATGAAACCTTATTGTAAAGTGTTACTGTATTAGTTAGTTTTATTTCATTTTATAAATTTATTTTAGTTTATTTGGAAGGGTGGCAATATTACTGAAATTGTTTTTCAGGGATGTTTATTAGCACATATGCTGGATTACTTTATTATTTTCTTAATGTTTATTTATTCATTCCCCATGGAATTATTTTTCAGGGGCATCTATAAACATACATTTTGGATAATGTTTTTCTTACTATTTAGTTAGTTATTAGTTTATTTGAAAGGGATAATACAGAATGATTTAGTTACATGAAATTTCATGCAACCAGATGCTCTGTATATTGGCTTCTAGCAAGTAGCTAATTTGCAGCCTCGGTTAGAAAAAATAAGAACAATTTAAATGAGAATTCATTGAGAATTGACACTTTCCAACACTTTAATCAATTAGCATAATTAAAATTATTTCTCAAAATGAACAATGCTGCATATAAAATATACGGTTGTCACAACACTCATTTATTAATATAAAGTTTCCTTAACTTTTTTTTTTAATTGTGTATATAATGTGACTTTGGTAGCTTTGCCTCAAGTTAACGTTGGATAATACTGTAGTCTTTCTCAACATGCCAATGCGTTTAATGATGATTGGGTCATTTGTTTTGATAAAGTAGTTTTTTGGCAAATGGGAATGTATACATAAAAGAATACTTTGACTCTGGTGAAGTATGTGCTTGTACTTGTTTGTGAACTGTACAGCATCGTATCCTTGGGGCTGTTGGCAGCAACCTTTATCAGTCAAGCTTGAAAGACACTACGAAGGTTGAGAAGAAATAGACAGTAATGGAGAGAGGACGTGCGATCACACGACCCTGACTCAGAGCCTCAAACCGCTTGGGCTTAAGCCAGGCTTTTAACCTCACAGCCGGGTTATGAAATTAACAAACTTTATTTGAGCTTGCATTTGAGCATTATTTGAGACTTGACTTCCTGAATGTTGTAAAGTGGTTAAAATAAGTTGATGATCTGAAAGCAGAATGCAAAGCAGATAGATCTAATTTTACTCATCACTCTCTGTGTATCGCTTTTCTCATTAATCTCACAATTCACTGCAAAGAAGCAATTTTCTAAAAATTATTTAGACTATTTTCACATTTTCCAACCAAATTCTCAGTACTGTAATGCAAAAATATGTATTATTTCAAGTTGTATATTATATAATTGTATATTGTTTATTTTTACACTGTGATTGATAGTGTTTAATTAATTTAAAAATTTTTCGTCTGTTTTAATTTAAAGTCATTACCTGAACATAATGATTTCTGTATGAGAATGAGAAAAACATTAATAATTTTTTTTTTGGTCAAATATGACATTTCTTTGTGAGAATTACTCATAAGCAATAATATCTAACAAAAGTAAATGATATAAACCTTCTAATATTGCAGGAGACTATGGAACAGTTTCATCTCTAATGCTGTAAAATCAAACTTTATTGTCTGAGGATGTTTTTTTAATTTGATGGATTCATAAACACAAAGCTCTGTCATGAAACTCTAGATGACGCAGGCTAATAGGTCCTTAACTCAATCTACTTGCAATCACATTATTCTCTATAGAGCACAGCTAATTGGTTCCTGCTGTATCAGTAGCCAATGAGCTTGCATGCTCAACCTTCAAATACTTGGTTAGCATTTGCCTTAGCAATGCAGCCCTTTCAGAAACCCTCCACCTTCCCCAGCTCCACCTGTATAGATCTGCTACGGGTAATCCATATACGCTATATTGTACAGCAGCAGCATGTCTTACTTGCTCACATCAGTGTGCTGTGAATGTATTGGCAGTAGCAAGTCCCGTACTTGCTCTGCAGCAGCAGCAGCAATAGACAGCAGCAGCAGCAATAACATCCACCACCAGCAATATTAACCAGCAGCAGCAGCAGAAATAACAGCAGCAGCAGCAATAAACAGTAGTAGCAATAGCAGCAGCAGCAGCAGCAATAATAACCAGCAGCAGCAGCAACAATCAACAGCAGTAGCAGCAATAACAGCAGCAATAATAACCAACAGCAGCAGCAATGACAGCAGCAGCAATAATAACCAGCAGCAACAGTAGCCATAATAACCAGCAGCAGCAATAACAGCAGCAGCAGCAGCAATAACCAACAACAGCAGTAGCAGCAGCAATAAAAGCAGCAGCAACAATAACCAGCAGCAGCAGCAGCAATAACCAACAACAGCAGTAGCAGCAGCAATAAAAGCAGCAGCAACAATAACCAACAGCAGCAGCAGCAGCAACAGTAGCCATAATAACCAGCAGCAGCAGAAGCAGCAATAATAACCAACAGCAGCAGCAGCAATAATAACCAACAGCAGCAGCAACAATAACCAATGGCAGCAGCAGCAGCAGCAACAATAACCAACAACAGCAGCAGCAACAATAACCAACAGCAGCAGCAGCAATAATCAACAGCAGCAGCAGCAGCAGCAATAATCAACAGCAGCAGCAGAAGCAATAATCAACAGCAGCAGCAGCAATAACCAGTGGCAGCAGCAATAATAACCAGTAGCAGCAGCAATAACAGCAGCAACAGTAGCCATAATAACCAGCAGCAGCAGCAATAATAACCAACAGCAGCAGTATAGCAGATCTATTCCTTCAAGACCAAATATAATAATGTTGTCAAACCCATTACCTATGCCAAACACTCCAATAGTTGTCATGACAGAACCTATTTTCTACACAAATACATTAAAAGTTTTTAATTGAATGTAGTTTTCTTGTCCCAAACCCATAAATATTCATATCAACATTTTCCTTCCTGTGATTCCCTCCAGTTTGTCCGAAGTGGTGTGGACAGCGGGCGTGTACTGATTCGGGCGAGTGCTGCCACCCCCAGTGTCTGGGCAGCTGCACCGTGCCTGACAATGACAGGGCCTGTGCCGCCTGCCAGCACTACTATCACGAGGGCCGCTGCGTGGAGGACTGCCCGGCGGGCACGTTCAAGTTTGAGGGCTGGCGTTGCATCACCATGGACTTCTGCTCCAAGGTCCACCTGCCTGATTATGACCGTTTCGTGATCCACGGAGGAGAGTGTATGTCTGACTGTCCACCCGGCTTCACGCGCGATGGGAACCAGAGGTACGAAGGCTTGTAACATATTTTGAAAGCATGCATTTAATAAATGGTTATAATTTTGTGAAAATGGGTTAATTTAAAGCATGAATTTGAGTAAGCATTTTTTTTATTATTATTATTTTATTTTTATTATTTAATCTGGTAAGTGTATGTGCAAAGTTTGCGGTCCGTACATTTTTTTTTTATTATTTTATTTATTTTTTTAAGAAATTAATACTTTTATTCAGCAAGGATACATTAAATTGATCAAAAGTGACAGTAAAAACATTATGTTACCAAAGATTTCTTTTTCAAATAAGTGCTGTTCTTTTGAACTTTCTAGTCATTAAAGAATCCTGAAAAAAGGTATCACGGTTTCCACAAAAATATGAAGCAGCACAACTGTTTTCAACATTGATAATGATCAGAAATGTTTCTTGAGCTGCAAATCAGCATATTAGAATGATTTCTGAAGGATCATGTGACACTGAAGACTGAAAGTTCAGCTTTATCATCACAGGAATACATTACACTAAATTATATTAAAGTATAAAACATTTATTTTAAACTGTAATAATACAGTATTGACAGCTCTCTGAATACTTGACAAAATAAATACATTTTATTTCAGTAAACTAATTTGATAATACTTTCAGCTACCATTAAGACTAGTGTTAAAATCCATTATACAGAATTCATCCCCCACAATCGGTGCAGAAAAATCTGACAAAATTGTGCAGATCCTGTACACCGACAAAGCAGTCCCTACTGAAAAATGTTTCCTAGTTAAACTCATAAATCCCAGTTCTGATTAACTCGGAACAAACCAATCATGTTCTTTTGTCGGTCGGAAAGAGCGAAAAACTTCAGCTTTCACTGAACTGAAGGTCACATGATAAGGTGAAAGTGAGAAATTTGGTTATCTCTGTTGGTTTTGTGGTGACACTTTCTGATCATCCTTTTGTCCCTGTGTGTCTGACAGCATGTTCTGCACTGCCTGTGACGGCCTATGTGACAAGGTCTGTGATGAAAAGGTCATTGACTCAGTGGACGCGGCTCAGTCCCTCAAGGGCTGCACCGTTATCAAAGGCAACCTGCATATCAACATCCGCCGTGGCAGTGAGTACCTGCGGCACAGCAGCTTCTGTAAGACTGATGCAGTTAGCGTACTGCTCACTGACACTCTTTTCCATCTCTCTAGCTAACATAGCTTCGGAGTTGGAGAACTTCCTGGGACTCATCAAGACAGTGACGGGATACATTAAGATACGTTCATCACACACCCTGAGCTCTCTCTCCTTCCTCAAGAGCCTCAGAAACATCCATGGAGAGGAACTTTGGGACGAGTAAGATGGAAATTTTACTCTTTACTCTTTGTCTGTCCACACTTTGCCAATTTTCAATCCGCTTTGTATGTCGGTATCAGGGATGGGCAACTTTGATGATGACGAGGGCCAGCATTTTTCTCTTTTATAAGAAGGGGTCATATTACTAATCAAGACTCACACAATTTACACTGTTCTATTCAATTTTCTTTTTGAGGGAAATCAGAGTACAATTAGTGCAATGCGTTTTTAAAGATTGTATTAACTATAAAACTTGTGCCAGTTGAAATGGCAACTTTAATGTCAATTGACAAGCAAATGTAAACTTCTCAATTGCATTGCCTGTAAATTTGCAACAAACAAATTTACAATTTTGTCAATCCTATTTTTGCCTACAGAACATACTCAACCAACCGTCAAAGAACTTTTAAAAAGTGCTTCAGAAAATTGTTATTCCAAATGGTTAGTGGTTTACTGGTTATGTTATTAAACCTTTGACATTTTACAATGAAGCGGGAGTCAGGCATTGTTGATTATAAGGGTGTATGTATCTACGAAATTCCACACGGAATTAACATCAAACTTTTCCTTAAACCGAATGGGTCCCGTGCGTCATAGAAGAAATGTGTAATTTAATTCAATCCCTGTTTGTTTACTGTTATCCCATTTTCAAGACACATCAAAACATGCCTCTCTATGCAGTGTTGTTACGAAAGACTAAACTGAGCTCTGGGAACGCTTTTAGAGACAAATATAAACAAACAAGCCCTCCATCCACATATTTAACATTTATAAGTCTGCTCCTTTAACATTCCCTTTAACATGCATCATCAAACAAACGTCAGAACTGTAATATAGCTGTTTGATAAATACAGCAAATAGAGCATGTGTGTTATATCGACTTGACAGTGTCTTTAAACTAATAAATATAAGAGTATCAGAGTGTGTCAGATTAAAGCTTTCCGGTGTGCTGTAGGGTCAAGAGAAACACTTGCTTTCAATGCAGATGAAGTGCTTGCTTTTACTGAAGCTGTTAATCTTTTATGATCATTTATGTCAATTCTGGTGAATCATCAGCATATATATCCTGTGAAGTAATGGCCATAATGTCCTGCAGCTACATACACACCGAGTTCAGGTATTTATGGGAGCGACACTCGCACTGTACATCTGAATTCACTCCTCAGTTTCAGATAGTGATATCTGCATATTCTTTAAATCATAGTGTGGTGCAAAACCAGTCTAGCTGTTAATGAAAAGATGGAGGTATGTGTATTGACTAATAATTCACAATTTTTGACACCATTTTGTCTCTCGCCACTGAAGTTTCTTGCAATGGAAGAAGTTTCTTTGCTGAAGTGGTCAATGGATAAACTATATGTTACAGTTGAGAGAACACACACTGTTTCAAAGGACAGCTTTCACACAATCATGAAAAAGCTGAAAATATAACGGAATTTGGAAATTGTGATTTATAGTACTGGAAAAGCCATGAAATAATCTAAAACTTCTTTAGTAATTTTTTGGTAACACTTTATTTTAAGGTGACGTAATTACATGTTACTACATGTACTTACTATAGTAATAACAGTAAATTATGCATAATTACAAGTAACTAACCCTAAACCAAACCCTTACCATAACTCTATAGTAAGCACATGTAGGTAATTAATATTACTCAGTGCTGCTTATTTGAGTAAGTACAATGTAACTATGCCACCTTAAAATAAAGTGTAACCATTTTTTTTCAGGTTCTATAAAATGTAATATGTTTCTAGTGCTCAGCTCTAAAATGTTTCATAGGCTAGAAATAGTTTTACATAAGTACAATCTATATAAAATGAGGTTACACTTTATTTTAAGGTGTCCTTGTTACATTGTAATTATACATTTAAGTACTGAGTAATAATTATTACTAAATCCTAAGGTTAGGGTTTGGTTTAGGGTTAGTTGTGTGTAATTATGCCAATTTATAGTAATTACTATAGTAACTATAGTACTTGTAACATATGTAACAAGGGCACTGGGGAAAAAAAAGAAAAAGAGTTACCTAAAATGATTTTGTGTATTTTCTAAAATTTCTAATGATAATAGAAAAGGTGGAAATATCAGCGAATTTGGAAATTGTGATTTATAGGCCTGGAAAAGTTAAAATTATCTTTAAAAAATTCGATAGTAAAATTGATTTCATGGACTAGAAATGGCTTTGTGTAAGTACAATCTACCTAAAGTGATTGTTTTTTTTGTTTTTTGTTTTTTAATTCTTAAAGGCATAGTTCACCCCAAAATAAAAATCTGGTTTGAAACAACTTGAGTTAAATGATGACTTTTGAAATAAAAAACAAATTGTTTAATAGAGATTGAATTTACACAAAGCAATTTCTAGCCTATGAAACATTTTATAGCTGAGCAATAATTTAGAATGTCTTGGAAGATCATGGAAATTTCATGGAAATGCATTGGTAAAACAAAAAAGTTGTGGAAACTTAATTTAGCATCTCTCTTTTCAGATGATAATATTCCTCCAGTCACTAATATTTAGTTAAAAATAACTAAAGCCATTTTTCTTGTTATTGCTACATGATGATAAAAAGTGTAGCTATGATTGTCACTGTATGTCAGTTGAGTTTTGGACATGCACATTAGTCCTGCATTTTAAATGTCCTGCACTCCCTAAACTGTGCAGTGTGTAGGTAGCCTACTGTATATTATAATTTGTCTCTAGATGAAGCATGTTTGAATGTTTTATCTGTTTTTGTCACTTATTCTTTGTTATTGTTATGTTGTCTTCAGAACGTATGCCTTTGCTGCCTTGGATAACCAGCATCTCCAAATTCTGTGGGACTGGTCCCAGCACAATCTCACAATACATAAAGGAAAACTGTACTTCCGCCTGAATCCCAAACTCTGCATGTCCGAGATCCGCAAAATGTGGGTGAAAACAGGAATTAGGGAGAAGTTTTTGGAAGGAGATTTCCGCAACAATGGAGACCGTGCAAGCTGTAAATATTATTTGTTCTAATATCATTTTAAACTCTATATACATATTAATGTTTTATTTTTTTTAATGTGTAAATTCATTTTTTTTTTTTCTTAGGTGGGAGTAAAACCCTTAAGTTCATATCGAATAGCACGAGGAGTAATAGAATCGAGTTGACGTGGGAACTTTATCGACCACCCGATTCCAGAGACCTCGTCAGTTTTATTGTATACTACAAAGAAGCGTAAGTGTTGATATTTTGAGCAGCCTTTCTCAATACCGTTAAAATGTTTAAGCAGCTTTGTAAATAGCTGTTATGTTCTCTCTTAGGCCTTTCCAGAACCTTACAGAGTTTGATGGTCAGGACGGTTGCGGATCGGACAGCTGGAACATGGTTGACGTGGACTTACCGGAGGAACAAACCCAAAATCCGGGTGTTAAGCTGTTGATGCTGAAGCCCTGGACTCAGTATGCCATCTTTGTGAAAGCTGTAACTTTACTTGTGGAGGACAGGGACAGGGACAAGGACAGACAGCATCTTGGGGCGAAGAGTGAAGTGGTGTATATTCGGACTAAACCATCAGGTAATCAACTGGATTTAATTTGTCATTTTTTTCCACAGAAGGCATTTTATGTTAAAATATCAAAACATCCATGAAAAAGGATTTATTACCTGATTAATTAAGCTGCATAAAAAATTTAAAGAATCCATGGGATGACTTTGCGTGATCAGCATTCTTCTTAGTGTTGTTTCTCTTTTTGTAACAGCAAGTTTCTTTTAGGAATGGGTAAAAATGGGCAAATATATATTGGATATGTTTATTTTGTCTTGTTATATTGCCACATAATGTTACTTGTTTGCATTATCTCAAAGTTTTTTTTTTTTTTTTTTTAAATATGTTAATGGACTACTATAATGGAATTATATTCATTTGTTTGCTAAATGTTTTTTCTTCTTTTCCAGCACCCTCAATGCCTGTAGACATTCGTGCTTACTCTAATTCTTCATCAAAGCTGGTGGTGCGGTGGTCTCCACCTGTGGCCCCCAATGGAAACAACACCTACTACCTGCTCCGCTGGAAGCAGCAGGGCGAGGACCATGAGCTCTACCAGCACAACTACTGCTCCAAAGGTCCGGTCTAAATTACACCCTCAAACCAAGCACCATTTTCCCCAACAGCGATTCAAACTTTTAACCATGAAACTGATAAACATATTATTGAGAACATCTGAAGCATCTAGTGTCTGTGCATCTAAGGGAACTAGATCAAATTCTATTTGAAAACTCTTTAAAATGCATGAATCTTTGCCATAATACAATAATGTGCAGCATATTCAAACCATTCAGCTCTGTCTGTATATTATTAGTGCTGCTCTTGAAGTCTACTATTACTCATACTTTAGTTTAATTTGTTTTCTTTCTTGCTTTTCTGTGGCGCTTTCAGAATTTACATTTTGAGCATATTGAAATAATATCAGATCACTACAGAAAAAAATGTAACCATGTTTATGTTGTTTCCTGACAGAACTGAAGATCCCCATCAGAATTTCAGCCACGGGTTTGACAGAAACCGAAGACACCAAACCCACCAATCCTGAAACAGGGGGGCGGGACAAAATCCCCTGTTGTCCATGCCCTAAAACAGAGAAGGATCTGAAGCAAATCGAGGACGATATCTACTACCGCAAAGCCTTTGAGAATTTCCTTCATAATGCCATATTCACCCCCAGGTAAACCTAGGAGTTCGATCACAGATATAATTGTTACTTTCTTCATAAATAGCACTATAAATGTTTTTGAAAGACATCTCTCATGTTCACCGAAGCTGCATTTATGTGATCAAAAATATAGTAAAAACAATGATATTGTAAAAAAAAATTTTTTTACAATTTGAAACATCTGTTTTCATCGCACATCACTATTTTTATTTTATTTTATTGTCATTAAAAATATAAATGATGTACAAAAAGTAGAGAAAGAGAAATATAAGAATATCTAATTTTAAAAAAAATTATCTTTGTATTTTATTAGGGGTTCAAGCACGTAGTGCTAAAAACCCTATTGTAATTGTAAGGATTTTTATTATTTTTCTTCCGCCGTAAAACTGAACGTGCAGACCAAACCGTAAGGCCTAGAGACTTGGCCAGATGATAGTCCTCAATTTGGGAAGAGACTAACAATGTATGACCCTGATCGGCCAATAGGTGGACTCAAGTGCCTTATGTCGTTGGAATCCTTGGCTCAAGATGAACAAAACGTATATCTCAGGCGTGATTTTTTTCCCCAAACCAGTTCAGCGGAAGTCCCGCCCTGAAGCCGATTCTAAACATTTCATTGGCCATGTCAATCACAATAACGATTGCCTACACCCAACCCTGATCCCTAAACCTACCCGTCACTGTAACCTGAGCCAATGAAATTGGTTGCAGGGCAGGGATTTCCACTGAACCGTTTGGGAAAAAAAATCATGCATATCTCAGATTTCATTTGTGCCTGGAAAAATTTTCCGCCATTTTGAATTTTGTCCAAAACCTACTTTTGCTTACTAGTCCTAGGATTTTGCCCGATCGGAACCAAACCAGTGCAGAAATGTTCTCTGGAGACTGAATATCAAAAATTATCACAAAAAAGTTAAAATTTTGATTCACGCTCACTAAGGGGCGCCAAAACATATGAAGTGGGCGAAGCAACTTTTACTAAAATGGCTCTTGAATGAAATTAGATGTTTTCACCAAACTTGGTACATGTGTATGGGCTCAATCTTTGGTCACAGTAAAAAAAATTGTGGCGATTGGACACTTGGTGGTGTTAACTATGCAACCGTTAGTCCGATTGACTTAAATTGGAATGCATTGTCTTGGTCCAAGGAGCCATGATGGTCTATGAGGACGTTGGCGTATCTCAAAAAACATGGCCGCCATCGGCCAATGAAGTTTGAGCATCTATGAGACAAGGTTAACGGAGGCCGATCGGAACAAAACTCGGTATGGGCCATCGGCACGATGCCCTGAAGGAGCCTGAGAAGTTTCAAACCAACGCCACCTAGTGGTAAAACTACATTTTCAAATGCTTATAACTTGGTGTGGTTGACTTATTTTCACGGGAATTTAACTTATTTTGCTAGTGGGTCGTTTTTCATGCTCTCATATATATATATATATATATAAGTGTCTATAACTTCAAAACGAAATGAGATATTTTCACTAAGTTTGACACACATATGTATGGTCACACTCTGAGGACACCTAAAAAAAAAAAAAAAAAAATAAAAAAAAAAAGTGGTGGCGATCGGGCAATAGGTGGCGCTATAACTGTCCAAAAACCTTTAAAAAACATATTTTTTCTTAGTAAATTGCATGTACTGGCTGTAAATGATCATTTCCATCTAGGATCTAAGTGCTTACATTCTTGCTAAATAAAATATAATACCTTATTACGCATGTGCTTAAAGGCCTTAAACTGCTTAAACCCCGATAATCGCTGCACGCAGCTAAATTTTTTATAGTTATTTCAACAATTTCAAATCATTATTATTATTAAATTTTGTAATACACTTCAGCACTAGTTTTCATATGAGTTTTCATATTACTGATTATCAGCCAGAATTTCCAACTTTTGATCAATTTAATATGTCCTTCCTTAATAAAAGTATTCATTACAAAAAAATCTTACTTACCATAAAATACCACTTTTATGGTGCTTTTATTTTGCTATAAATGGTATTTTAACAAAAAAGGACTCTGTGAAGTCTCTTTTTGTATTTCACACGCTACTGTTTTGCATAAGGATTAACTATTACTTAAATTGGCAAGAACTTTAAAGTTAATGTCAGAGTTGAAGCCTCGAAGAACATGTGAGCTCATCCCCATCCAAGTTTTGATGCATCAGCCAGTACAAAACATCCATTAAACTTCATATTAAAACCTTTAATAGAAAATAAATCCATGTTAACCTTTTGTGATCTCAAAGATGAAGATTGAAAGGGGCTGTTGATGTCTCTGGATGTTAGCATTTGTAACGGCTCTTTGTTTCTCGTCTGAGAGGTTGTTTTGGAACATTTTCAGCGTTCCCTCAGTAATCGTTTCCCTCCAGCCCTGGTGTTGGTAATTGTGTGGTACGGGCTCTTGGGTCTGGATCCAAATAACACGGGAGACCATGCAAAGCAAATGTAAATGACTACATAAGCCTCGTTTTCTCTCTGATCTCAAAGGTGTAACACATTAAGTGTTCTGTGGTAAAATGAGGGCCGACATCTGTATCCTATTATCATCCATCATCGGGCAGGGTGGCGCATGTGTCCTGCCGAGCGTGCCAAAATCGCTCGCTGTATACCTGAGCAGACTCGTATAGAAATCAGTGTATCTGTGAATTCAAGTTTCGGGCGATTCAAGGACATCAAAATGCCATCGATTCTCCACCCTGGCCTGCATGATTCGGGGCTGGATTATCCTGCTCTGTCTGATCCGCTTTTTTCCTCTGCATGTTTGTCATTGCTTGGCTGTCGACGAAAGCAACGGTGCCAGAACTATGTCAGGCAGCTGAGAAGTATGTCTGTACCCAGGCCAGCACAACCTGTTTTTACTGAAAACCGAGATATTGAGGGAAGTGCCTCGAGTTCCCTCGAAGTTCAGGATTTGGAGAGAGCGAGAGGAAGGGGGAACGAGAAGGAGAGGAAATCATATCCATTCAGTTGCCATTCCCCCTCAAACCGCTCGGCTGCCAGGAAATGCACAGTAATTCCATCTGGAATACCAATGAAATAAAGGGAAGTTCCCCTCCAGCCGGAGAGCGCACAGATCAATGAATGCCGCTCTGCGCGGAGGGAGCTACAGAAAGAAGATTGAGAGAGAATGAAAGAGCTGTTTCAGGGCCATGTGGGAACAGAAGGACAGAGATTAAGAGGGAAAGTCACTGGTTTTGAGATGGGGAATGTTCAGAATGGCATACTAACTAGCATACTACTTGTACTATTTTTAGCGGTGCTTACTAAAAAGGCGTGTGGTCATATTAAGGGTTAGGGGTTTTATTTGATACCAATTATTTGAATAGTTTGGATTTGATATTGTTTTATTATTATTATTATTTTGCCTGAAACAATAAAAAAGTCTCCTTTTACTATATTTTTTTAGCTGATTTCTAACCACTTTTCACATAATATCCATTCCAAACTACAGTTTTGTTTTATTTTTTAAAGGAATTATTTTATTCATCAAGGATGCATTAAATTTATCAATAGTGACAGTATTTTTTGTAAAATTATAAAAATCTTTACTGTTTTCTAGTAAATGCTTTTCTTTTGAACTTTCTTGAGCAGCAAATCAGCATATTAGAATGATTTCTGAAGGATCATGTGACACTGATGACTGGATTTTCAAATAGAAAACTGTTATTTTAAATTCTAATGATATTTAACAATATTACTGTTTTTACTGTATGTTTGATCAGATAAATGCAGCCTTGGTGAGCAGAAAAGACTTCATTCAAAAATAAATAAATGAATAAAATTGTAGTGACACAAAAACATTTGAATGGTCCATATCAATTAAATGTTTTGTTAATTAAACATGGAAGGGAGTTGCATCATGTGACAACAGTGCTATTTTTATACGCATGATCACATACTGCTACTAATAACAGTTTGAGCGGCACATTTCAGCATGGACTGACTATGAACATTTACTGTACGCTACAATGCATGCTTTACTCCTTGGAAAGAGAATGTCGACTTTGCAAAAACTAAATGATTGCTGCTTTTGATGCAGAAACCTTGACTAACCTTATAAGTGAACCTCAGGGAAAAAATACAGTTAAAATAGTATGCCGTGTATGCACCTTATATGCTAATAGTTTGGAGTTGTTAATTTTAATATCTTTAAAAGAAGTCTTTTTTATGCTCACCAAGGCTGCATTTATTTGTTCAAAAATATAGTAGAAGCTGTAAAATTGTGAAATAGTATTACAATTTAAAGTAACTGTTTTTTTATTTGAATATATGTTAAAATGTAATTTACTCCTGTGATCAAAGCTGAATTTTCAGCATCATTACTCCAGTCTTCAGTGTCACATGATCCTTCAGAAATCATTCTAATATGCTGATTTGATGATTTCTTATCAATGTTGAAAACAGTTTAATATCTTTGTATTTCGTTCTGAACATAGCCAGCGATTAGACAAGACTGTGCTTGAGCCAGAATACCCAGTGTGCATCAGATACAGACAGAGATGTATAGCTTCATATCGCGTCTCAGTCAAACTCAACCCATCTGTGGTGGAAGGATGTGTGTTTCTAGCAGGCAGAGGAAAGACTTGCAGCTTGTAGGGAGTTGAGTGACAAACTGCTCCAGTGTGTGAGTGTTAGCAGGCCGAGGAATGGAGACCAGCTGTGTGTGTGTGTGTGTGTGTGTGTGTGTGTGTGTGTGTGTGTGTGTGTGTGTGGAAGGATTCAGGGGGGATGGATGGAGTCATTGCCAGATCATCTGAGGACAGAAAACGTGATTGCTTTGGCATGGACGAGAGTAACTCGCTCTCATGGGAGAACAGCCATGTGGTTGTTACCCCACACATTCATAATTGGGGTTAAAAATGGCCCCCCCAATACGGAGGAAAAAAAGCTTCCCTTTAAGTGATAATAAGCACAGAAAATGAACTTGATCTACTTGTAATCTGCTAATCAACCAATTTATGCAGCCATTGTTTTATTGTAGGTTCATTAACCATTTCCCAATATAGTTATAATCATATGTTGACCAGAAAAGGCATTTATAATGTAAGAAGAGATCCTGAAAAATTATTCAAACCATTATTAATTCTAAGTGTTCTAAGTATTCTAAATGGATTTTTATACCGTGTATTTTTGTGTTTTCTTTGCTCTGCTCTGTATAGTTTATCTGTGTTAGAAATTTATTTTTATACTATATAGGATATAGAAATTTAAGGTAGACAAATTATAATATTAATTAAATAAATGCATAAATAATATTGACTTGTTTGTCAGTTTGCAAAACAAAAAAACAAACACGTATACATACAGAGACTGTACATATAAATGCACTTATGGAAGTCTGAGGTGAAAGTTATTACACTGGGATTAATGTTAAAACATACAAGAAATGTTTAAGTTTTGTGTGGACATGTTACTAGAAGTTCTTCTACCTAAAAGACAGATTTGGACAACTTTACAGCTCAAATAGCACATTTTATTGTATATGAAATAATATAAAAAGTGTGTCAATTAAAAGCATTTTAGTCATTATAATAATTATTATAAATGTAGCTGCAAGCAGCAGTTATCAGGGTTCAAGTGCTTTAAGGCCTTTTAAAGTCAGCATGAAATCAAAATTGACCCTATTTACTTTGTTAGTGCACATTACTACTCTTGTGGTGAACAATTAATCCATGCAAGTTAATACACAGAAAAAAAATTGTTTGTCGTGGTAATCTTTAATCAAAATCTGAAAAGTTACTTCCGGTCTGGAATGGCATTCCTTCCCTGATGACGTCAGTTTGACGGCTTGGGTTGAAAACGCTTAAAGGGTTAGTTCGCCCAAAAATGAAAATTCTGTCATTTATTACTCATGCTCATGCCGTTCCAGACCCGTAAGACCTTCGTTAATCTTCGGAACGCAAATTGAGATATTTTTGTTTAAATCCAATGGCTCCGTGAGGCCTACATAGGGAGCAATGACATTTCCTCTCTCAGGATCCATAAAGGTACTAAAAACATACTTAAATCAGTTCATGTGAATACAGTGGTTCAATATTAATATTATAAAGCGACGAGAATATTTTTGGTGCACCAGAAAAAACAAAATAACGACTTATTTAGTGATGGCCAATTTCAAAACACTGCTTCAGGAAGCTTCGGAGCACAATGAATCAGCGTGTCGCCAAAGTCACGTGATTTCAGCAGTTTGGCGGTTTGACACGCCATCCAAATCATGATTCGACACGCTGATTCATTACGGTCCGAATCTTCCTGAAGCAGTGTTTTGAAATCAGCCATCACTAAATAAGTCGTTATTTAGTTTTTTCTGGCGCACCAAAAATATTCTCGTCGCTTTATAATATTAATATTGAACCACTGTACTCACATGAACTGATTTAAATATGTTTTTAGTACCATTATGGATCTTGAGAGAGGAAATGTCATTGCTCCCTATGTAGGCCTCACGGAGCCATCGGATTTAAACAAAAATATCTTAATTTGTGTTCCGAAGATCAACGAAGGTCTTACGGGTGTAAAACGAGGGTGAGTAATTAATGACAGAATTTTCATTTTTGGGTGAACTAACCCTTTAAACGACTCCCCTCCAACCGTTAGTCTGCTATGAGGAAGAGATGGAGAAGAGGAGCGCTAAGGTAAAACCCTGCCCTCTATTCAATATTCCGTTTCACTTGGAAGTACGTCACAACACTGGAGAAAAGTCGTTTGCAACTTCTGGTTCACGGGGACTTTAAGCACATGCGTTACATGTTTTATATTATATGTTTTATATGTTTTATTTAGCAAGCCTGTAACCACCTTGATCAGAGATGGAAAAGACCATTTACTGCAAAAACAGGCAATTTACAAAGGAAATATGTGTTTTATTTTTAACAGTTATTGAGGTTGAGCCAAAAACCTAGGACTAGTTTGCAAAAGTTTGTTTTTGAAATCTCCAATATTTAACGAACGATTCGGTGGACAGCGAAGTTGCTCAGAATGAGGAGTTCTACCATGTGGTATGAATGTCGTGGGCGTGTGTGAAAAATCGTGTGATATACAATCCTTTACACACGTGAAAAACACGAAGGCGCCCCCCCCAGTGGCCAATTTCTTTTGAATTTCTCACAGGCCTCTAGGACCGTGAGTCAAACAGGGCCAGCGAGTTTCGTTCCGATCGGCCTCTGTTAACCTTGTCTGGCAGCTGCCCGAAACTCATTGGCCGACGGCGGCTGTGTTTTACGAGATACGCGAATGTCCTTGTAGACAATCGCAGCACCTTGGACAAAGACATCTCATACCAGTTTAGTCAATCGGGCTGACTGTTGCATGGCAATAACTTTTATTATTTATTTATTTTTTATAGCACCACTAAGTGGCCAGTCAGCACGTCCTTTTTCACGGGACCACAGACCAAGCCCATACTTAGGTGTACCAAGTTTGGTCAAATTATCTCATTCCATTCAAGAGGGATAGCTGTTTTAGTAAATGTGCCCACACTCACTTCGCGGACGTGAATCGAAATTTAGACTCTTTTTCAATAATTATTGACAATCAGACACCAGATAATCTTTCTGTGCTGGTTTGTTTCCAATCAGGGACTAGTTAAAACCTAGGACTAGTTAACAAAAGTTGTTTTTTCAAAAAATCCAACATACCCGAAAATTTTACCAGGGCGACAATCAAATCCAAATCAATGTGCATTTTGTTCGTCTTAAGCCAGTGATTCCAATGATATAAAACACTTGAGCCTGCGATGAACGGTTTAGGAGCCATTATGTACTTTTGACAGCTGTAGCACCACCGTTAGGCCAATCGGGGCGAGTCTTGGTGATGTTGTAGATGGGGTGGGTACTACCATCCCTCAAAGTTTAAAGTCTCCACGACTTACGGTTTGGTCTGCCCGATCGCTTTTAGGGGAGAATGCTGATCCTTAGAAATTCTAACAATTACAATAGGGTTTGAAAAAAGAGCTTTAACTGAAACATTCATCTTCCATTGTAAGTAGATAACTGTAAAAGCAGTTTTACATCATAGGGCACGTCAAAAAGTAAAGAAAATAAATCAGTTTCTGCAACACCAGAAGTTGTTCAATGTTTGCTCCAATATATCTCATGTCTCTCGTTCAGACCTCCTGACAGGCGGCGGCGAGATCTGTTTGGCGTGGCCAATGCAACTTCCATCCACGCTCTGCTGCCGGGAAACTGGAACATGACGGAGGGAAACTACTCAGATGATCAGCCGCCTAGACGGGAATTTTCCTTTCTAGAGAGGAAGGTAAAGGAGCGAACTGCTGACATCGGTGGCCTGCAGCCCTTTACTGTGTACCGCATCGACGTGCACGCCTGCAATGAAGAGGTTCGGCACTGCAGCGCGGCCGCCTTTGTCTTTTCCCGCACCAAACCGGCAGGTAAGATCAGGACATGAACATGGAATCGGCGGTGAAGCACTATAAAATATCAATGTCAAACCTTTCGGTTTCTTCATTTTCTTGTAGAAAGAGCTGATGACATTCCTGGCCCAGTGACCTGGGAAGGTCTGGAGGATTCGGTGTTCCTGAAGTGGCCTGAACCGCATAAACCCAACGGCCTGATCCTGCTGTATGAGATTCAGTATCGTCTTGGGACAGAGGTGACTGTTGAATTTTAATCACCCAATCAGTGTCATATGTTTAAGCAAGCTTTTATAAAATCTTTGATTTATTGACTTAAAAATGTCAAGTGCTGTAACATTCAAGTCTTTCAAAAAGTATTTCAGTAATATTTTGAAACAAACTTTAGTACTTTTTTTTGTTTTGTTTTTTTTATAAAAATGTAAATTAAGTAGTTTGGCACATTATATATTATTATTTTTAAAATATATATTTAAGAAGTAAGAAGTTATACCAGTTGACATTGCTGGAGAAAAAAAATTAAATAAATAAAAATAAATAAATAAATAAATAAATATTAGTGCTGTGAATCAATTAAAAAAATTAACTCGATTAATCAAAAAAAAAATTCTGTGATTAATCACAATTAATCGCAATTAAAAACACTTAAGTTTTTATATGTTTTTAATATATTTTATAATGTAATAATTTCACAGTTAATCTCCGAATTAAAACAACATAAAGAAACAACATGAAGACAGTATATTTTAAATACTTGTTTAATGGCATCTTTTTATGAATGAAGGTCAGTATCAATAATACTAATACAGCTACTGATGTCTCGATGATATTGATTTTTTTCCCCCAATTTTAAACATGAATTATAGCCATTCAACATTCAAAAGCTTCAATAATATAACAGCTTTTAATTTAAGTAAACTTAGAACAATTCTCACATAAACCCATAATAAATGTCATATTTACCTGTGCCCTTCCAACCTGTCTAACAGATAGGAAAAATACAGAAATTGAATAAAGTTAAACAGTCTGCACTGCATAATTTATAGCATAAATGAAATATAGATTAATCATTATTAAACTACAAAAGTTCTTTAGTCAAGAGCAGTGAGTACTTTTCTCTGTTACCTTTGTTCTTTCATTATCTTCAATGACAGACAGAATTGGTTGCTGTCACTTTAAGAGCTGCCGCTGCTGCACAGGACGCGGATCTCACACTCGTCCCACTTTCTCACAGCTCTTTACTTTCGTTTAAGACTTTAATTCATTCAAGGCTGCTCGTTTTTTTTTTTTTCTTCCTGCATTTTTGCAGTAATTATTAACTAGTTTGTCAACTATTGATTTATGTGTTGTTCTGTTTTTGTGTTGTTGTTTTTTCCTTTTACAGCCTGAGAAGCATGAGTGTGTATCCCGCCAACACTACAGGGAGCACAAAGGGGTGAAACTGTCCAATTTGGGACCTGGGAACTATTCTGCCCGTGTGCGGGCTACGTCTCTTGCCGGAAACGGGTCGTGGACTGAACCCATAGCTTTCTACGTGCTTCAGGTCGAACGTAGGTTTACCATGATTTTCATCCCTTTCAATTCCAAAATTGAGAATTTCGAAATTTGTTGACACATTATTGAGTTTTGAAATGTTTTTTTTTTTTCTTGCACACTCAAGAATCAGGTTATGAGCACTTTCTGTACTTCATGATCATCCCGATCATCCTGATTATGGCCGCCTTCGGTGCAGTGGCTTTCATCTTTGTGAGCAAGAAACGGTACCAGTTTTAACATTCTACACTCACCATATTCTCATAATTACTTTTTTAACAACATTTCTTGATGAAATGCACCTATCTGAGACATTCCAGATGTTGTAATACAAAGTAATTATATTGAAATGTTTCCCAATTGTTCTCTATTAAATGTTGTAGTGCTGTTTTTGCTAAATAAGTGCTTTCTGGAATCTACAGAAACAGTGACAGGCTTGGAAAAGTCCTTTACGCATCCGTTAACCCTGAGTACTTCAGCGCAGCAGAGAGTGAGTATTCAGTCAACGGCAGGATCGACTCTACTTAAACATCGCCTTCGTAAATGTAGAGTATATTTGTGACTAACTTATTTATGCTTGCAGTGTATGTGCCGGATGAATGGGAAGTGGAGCGAGAGAAAATCACCATGTGCCGTGAGCTTGGACAAGGATCCTTTGGTATGGTGTACGAGGGCATCGCCAAAGGTGTTGTCAAAGATGAGCCGGAAACCAGGGTGGCCATCAAAACGGTCAACGAATCGGCTAGCTTGCATGAACGCATCGAGTTCCTTAATGAAGCCTCCGTGATGAAGGAGTTCAATTGTCACCATGTGGTTAGTCAAGGAACTCATGACAAATCACATCTTATGCTAGTAGTGATGTCAAAAGTTGGTACTGAAATGTTAAAAATGTGACAGCATTTTGAGCGCTGTTGAGCGGATTCTTAAACACCTCTGATTGGTCATTGTGTTCATACGCTCAACAGTTATGTCTGTGATTGGCTACAATGATCAACGCTTCAAAAACACGTTGTACATAGACATCTTTCACGCTTATCACCGAGTGCTTACACAGATACAACTTTCAAAACACTTTTAAACGCTCCTGTGTGTATCTGCGTAAGCGCTCGGTCACGTTTTTGAAGTATTGATCATTGTAGGCAATCACAGAAATATCTGTTGAGCGTGTGAACACATTAGCCAATCAGAGGTGTTTAAGTTAGTCAGAATCACACAACAGTGCTCAAAATACTAGGGGGAAATGCTGGTATCATCACATTTTTAACATTTCAGTACCGACTTGGTGCTGAAGTACCGGTACTTTTGACAACCTTAGCTCTGCATATTGGCAGTATTGGTGTAAAGTAGCCTTAAACCTGCTAAATAGAGGTGAGTCTCTGTGATGTCTTTTGTGATTGGTTTAGGTGCGTCTACTGGGCGTGGTCTCGCAGGGTCAGCCCACCCTGGTGATCATGGAGCTGATGACACGAGGGGATCTGAAGAGTTACCTGCGCTCGCTTCGATCCGCTGAGGTGAATACAGGCACACATGAGACATCTTCACATCGTTGCTCAAATATTTGGCTAATCAGACTGGTTTATTCTGAACTGTTATTCTAAATTCTAGCAAGTTAAAGACTGCCACCTGGAAGCGTAGTGGAATTATGATGCATAATTGAGCGATTTCCGTTAATCAGAATTAATCTTCTGCACATTCACTGCTAATTTCTTTGCCTAAATGGATCGCTCACTGCAGGGCTCTCCTGGAACGCAGCCTCTAGTCTATAAGCCCCTCCAATTCTATTCCAAAACCTAGTGTGCTGCATTGATGTGTACTACCACCAACATAGGCTGCATCCTAAATGATAAATGCAACCTCGAGAGTGACTGATATGAATCGTTCTTCACAGGCAGCAATTCCACATGCACTCCTGGGAAACTCATCTCCAAATTGATTTCAATCGTGTTTACCATTTGCATGTAGTCTCACGTAGCCAGACTCCATTGCATCTTTCAAGCACCCAATAGGACAACTGACCGACATGTTTAGCGGCGTGAAAATATAAAGTCGATGTCCCTATAATAACAGAACGGCATGCATCTAATAAATTATTCATTCAAGAACGTTGTGCAAGTTTACTGCAATAAAGGCGGCACGAGCTTCACATACTTATGAAAATCGAGTGTTTAGTTGATCCTGTTAAGCGCTCATTGTCACAGTTGTAAACACGACGGCTTTCCTTTTCCATGAGGGGGTTTGGCATCACGACAGCTTTCAAAATTGAATTTTTTGGCTTTTAGTATGAAAATGTTAGTTTTACTGTTATTTATAAGCTAGTGTGCTCCAAAACAATGACAAAATTCACATTTAGAAGATATAAGCATTCAAAACTTAGTCTCTCACTTCTGCCAATATGGATCAATGATTTTGATGACGTCACGCTGCACTTCAGCTTCTCGTCCGATTTTCTGTCCAATCAAATGCTCTCTAGAATTTGAAGTGTCCCGCCCCTCACATTATAAATAGATGCTGAATCTGGCTGAAATCGGTCATTTGTTCACACATTTACTATTTTCTACATGGTGAATGGCACATAGTGCATTATATAGGGGATAGGGAACAATTCAGACAGTGTAAATATGCTTACAATTGGGGCAAATGAAGTCTGGTTTCACATTAGTGTCACGCAAACCGCCTCAGCGCACACGGTCTGCTCCGGTCCGGAGACATGAGAGCACAGAGTGGATCATATCCAGACCACAAAACGTATCGGACCCGTTTGAATTCTGCACAGAATGCTGTATTTTAAAGCGATATGTAGGAGATTAGGAGGAGAAACGGTTAGAGATTAGGAGGAAACTGTGGCTTTCCTGAGCTCAACGGCTCTGGGCTGAGCTGTGATATAAATGAAATGTTATTGGCTATTTTAAAAAAGGGGAGGAGCTGATTGATTTGTCCTGCCTTGTCTTCCTGTTATAGTAGAAATTACGTCAACACATTAAATAATGCTGCGCGTTTAAAGGCACTACAGCGGGCCTTTAAAGAACGCGACACGCGTCGCCCAGAAATCCTGTCGAATTCAGATGACGACTTTGAAACTCCCAAAGTGTTTCGCATTTTTTATTGCTTATGCATGAGTTGTTTAGCCCACGGTACGTGGGAGTGACATCTGAGGCTGAGACTAATTTTCTTGATGCAAAGTTTCAGCATGAAACACATAAGACTCTCTGGGTTTTGGACATAGCCCCAGTGTCATTCTCCTCTTCCTCGTCCTTCCTCAGAACACCTCCAGCTTGCCTTTGCCACCATTGAAGAAGATGATTCAGATGGCAGGAGAGATCGCGGATGGCATGGCTTACCTCAATGCCAACAAGTTTGTTCACAGAGACTTGGCAGCAAGGAATTGCATGGTGGCTGAGGATTTTACCGTCAAAATTGGTGGTATGTGATGAAATGAGAAAAAAATGCATTTGCTTTTCTCAACAACTGTATGTGCAATATGAATTAAGTATTCATAAGTAGTACGACTATTTAAGACGCTTTAAAATAGGGACTAGTCGCCCAACTTTTATATTTTAGCTTTATTATGTTTTAGTAGCAGAATGAGTTTTGAGACATAGCGTCTCTGAGAGGGTTTAGCATATTTTAATTATCTTAAGTTATGGGCATTTCACAATAAATATTGATAATCACGTCAGATTTAACATCTTTTGACATTTTGCATTATTGTTCATTGTTACAAAACAAAATTAAATACTAAATCAAATAGATATAATCAATATTTAATAATTTTCATTATTTTAAATTTGTTATGAAATGGAAATCTATTTTTTAAATGCATGTCATTGATCTGACTGTAAATTTTTCGTCCATGCATTTTTTCAGTTCATTTTTTTTTACCTTGTAATTTTTAATCAGATATGATAGACTTACATTAAAACGCTAGCGGTAAATAATGGCAAACATTTCAAAATATTTATCCATCTTTCATACTTTCAATTATATTTCCATTACATCGTTATATTGCATTTTTATATACTGTATTATGCCTATATATTCACTTGTAGCATGCAAAATATTTATTTCAGCTTTTAGTATCTGCGAATTGCCAATTTTTGTTTTTGTTTTTTTTTATACTATAATAAGTAAATAACAAGTTGCTGAAAATGCAGTAAATGTTCTTCATTTTGTTTGGCTAAATCTCAAGTAAAACTATGAAACCTTAGTAATTTCACTTCATTTATCCTCAAACTGTAGATTTTGGCATGACCCGGGACATTTATGAGACGGATTACTACAGAAAAGGAGGTAAGGGACTGCTGCCTGTGCGCTGGATGTCTCCCGAGTCCCTCAAAGATGGAGTATTCACCACAATGTCTGATGTCTGGTAAGCTTTCATGTATTCTACAGAGAATCAGTGTGTGCATGTTTATATGATGTTCAAAACGCATAGAGAAATCAAATGAGATGACATATAGTGCGCAATATAGCATCAGTGCATCAGTCCAGTCACCGTAGCTATAGAACGACATCTGTGTTTGAAAAAAAGACCATTACAGTTCCTGCGCTAGCTTAACGAGAAATGAATACCACACTCGCACAGCTCAACACACATTTTCCATTACACAGTGCATACGTTAATGCGGTAGGCAATGAGGAGAAACATCTTTCCTTATATTTCAAATGAAGCTGGCAATCAAGCCTCATCAGCCCTCATATGAGCTAGAAACATTTCCCTCATATGCTAGTCTCATTTGAAAAACTTTCAAAGAAAACCTCGGGGAGTCTAGACCACGCTTTTCCGGAAACTGCAACAGCTGCGGCTGATATGAGCGGCATTCCAGAGCCTCAAGGAATCTTTAGCCGATTCGTCCTCCCGTGTCATGATAAGTAGCTGTTTGGACTCGCTGGGAGGTTCACTCTTAAATCTTTTGTTAAGGATCAGAATCAAGTACTCCCTGTTCAGGAAGAGGATTGAACTTAATTACAATGTTCTCAAGTTTCCTTCCAGGTGTTTGGAGAGTCTGCCCTAACAGTTCACCTTTCATGTCTGTCCAGGGTCACCGTCAGGCCTTGATAATAAGGAATGTCTGTCTGCTAAACTTTACACAAGGATCAGACATAGGAGTGGAGTAGTGTTTCGCCAGTAATTACAAATTTACCATTGTAAAAAAAATTCTGTGACAGTTGTTAAGATCAGAATTAGAATAAAATGGCCGTATTTTAAGGATTAGTTCACTTTCAAATGAAAATTACCCCAAGCTTTACTCACCCTCAAGCCATCCTAGGTGTATACGACTTTCTTGTTTCTAACAAACACAATCGGTAAATATCCTGACGCATCCGAGCTTTATAATGGCCGTTACCAAAACGAGTATGAGCTGAAGTGCTTCCATCCATCATAAACGTACTCCACACGGCTCCGGGGGGTTAATAAAGGTGTTCTAGCAGGTGTCCTGCTTTTGTGTAAAAATGTTTTTTTAAAAAAATCCATATTTATCAAGTTATGAAGTAAAAAATGTAGCTTGCTCCAGACCGCCTTCCGTATTCTTCAAAAAGCTTACGTTGTACGTCCTACGCCTTCCCTATTCAACTTACGGAACTGACGCAATGCCAGTTCCGTTTTTTTTTTCCCGTAAGTTGAATATGGAAGGCGGTGTGGCAGCTCACGCTATTGTGCTTTCACTTATGCCGCCTTTGCAGTGCGTAACTGATCCGTGGCTGTATGTCACAAACACAACATTTACTTATTTTTATTTTAAATCCAAAAGTTAAATCCATCTTTTTACTAAGCACTGTGAATGAAAGCCTGTATCACTGATAATGGTACTGATACTGATGTTTCTATTACATGGATTTTCTTTTCAATTTTAGCCAGTAATTGTAGCTATTCAACATTACAGTGTAATTGAAAGCTGTCAGTGCTATTTCGCATATGTGCTTTGTGTAAAAAGCAACAGCAGAATGCATAAACAAGCTCAGTGAAAAAGTAAATCCAATAAGGTGAACGGTGCGAGAGAAATGTGGATTACAAAGGTAAATTTTATTCAGTACTGTGAAGTATTGATGCAAATAGTTCAGTTCAATTAAAAATGTATCATTTTATTTGTGTTTTATGAGTTGCTGCCTAATGTAAAGCGTTTCTTATATTAAGGCAGTTGTAGACCACACTCATTCGGTTTTTGGAACAGAACCTATGATTAGTTTTTGCCAGCGTTTGTATCTAATTTAGATGTACAACACTTATCTGTAGAAAAATAATAAGAATAAGAGAACCAAAAGAAACATTACTTGAGTGAGGCACGACTGAAGGTATTTTTGTTATGTGCTTAATAGCTTTATTATCAACAGACCACCTTATATTTTATCATTTGTCTGAGCGGATGACTCGTTATAATGACAACTTGCTCACATTTGGAAGTTTTAGGTAATTAGAACACACATCACTTACTTTCTCAGTGAAAATATTGGTACTTCTTGAAAAAACATCTTCAGGGAACAGTTCTTTTATAAGTGAGCAGCTTTCAACTGACTTAGAAAATCAGCGCTTGGTGAAGGGACACTTTGGTCGCTATTAGGGATGCTAATGATTAATTGACAACCGATTAATTGTCGATAATAATTTAATCATCAAGTCATTTACACACAGTGGCGGATAGTATGGAAGCTTGTTTCCTCCACTAAATAAAAAAATAAAAAAGTTAATTTCGACTTTTTATCTCACAATTCTGACTTTTTTTACTCAGAACTGCATGACATAAACTCGCAATTGCGAGTTATAAAGTCAGAATTGCAAGATATAAACTCAAAATTCTGACTTTTTTCTAAGAATTGAGAGTTTATATCTAGTAATTCTGACTTTATAACACACAGTTACGGGTTTACATCTTTCAGTTCTGAGAAAGAAGTCAGAATTGTGAGATATGAACTCACAATTGAAAGAAAAAAGTCAGAATTATGAGATATAAACTTGCAATTGTGGGGAAAAAAGTCAGAATTCTGAGATAAAAAGTTGCAATTATCAGTTTATTTATTTTTTTTCATTTTGTGGTGGAAACAAGCTTCCATATGATAAGACACTCAAGACACATAAATTTTTATCAGAATCAACTGTCCATTAAACATATTTTGCTGGACTGTAATACTTGCACCCATTTAAGGAAATTGTTTTATTTTGTTGATACTTTTGAAAAGGTTTTTAACCAAGTAAATCCAAATTTAGTCTTAAGGTTTTTAGGGGGAAAAAATTGAATCTTAAACATCTTTAGTTTTATTTTGAATAACTAAACCTGGCTCTCGCCATGAAAAGAGACATAGAAGCTGGCATGGCATTAAAAAAGGAAAGAAAAAATAATAATAATAATAATTTAATTTATAAAACTTATTGATGGTTGTCATTAGAGTGTGTAGTTTTGAGGTTTGTGTGGCAAAACGCGTGAAACAAGCATGTCGTAGTTAGGTATTCTAAATGTATTAATGTCTTTAGGGCTGCCCCCTAATATTCGACTAATCTTAGTCGACCAAAATTTTTATTATTCAGTTAGTAGCAGAAAAAAAACTTGTGGCGAAGTCACACAGTCCGTGAGGGACAGATAGTTGACAGCGGGCCCTTGTGATAATTACAGTATGTCTGGCAGTTAATCCAAATGTTCGCCTATCATCCATTGACCTCAAATATGGCTTATCATTTGAAACATATTAGTAGTAGCAACTTCACATTGCCCCTCACTCTAACGTTAACCAAGATAAATGTGCGCTATTATTAGGCCCATATCCAAGTGTTTGTGCGGAATATGGAAGGTCAAGTAAAGCGGTAATACATCACTCTTTTATTTGTGTACACTTACAATAACAATAAAACTTTGTGCCTTTGTAAAATAAAGAAAACAAACAGGATGTGCTTTCTGCCCGAAAACACTCAAAACATTACCAATAAATTATTAAAATGTTTAGACAGTCTTCTTGCTGTTTTTTTCACGACACATTCATAATCATTACTTTTGCTGGTGCAATGTGGCAAGCTTTATGTGTGCGTTTGAGCGCTGATTAGGCTGTGTATTACCGGTATAGATTATATGATTATTATGATTTATATGGCTTATTAATATACACGTGAGATTAGTCAACTAATTGCTTAAATGATCGACTACTTGTCGACTAGAAAAATCTTTAGTCGAGGGCAGCCCTAAATGTTTTAAAGCTGGTGGATGGATTAGGTAGGCTAGCCGTTTATATAGAAACATAACCAAGGGTCGAAACAAAACCAAGGGTCCAAAAAAACCTCCAAACAAGTGATTTTACTGAATATAATAACTACTTACTTGTGTAAACAAACAGTACTTAGAATAAGTAACAAGTAATAAGATCCTGGTTGATGAAAGATGATCTTCCAGCGCTGTTTCAGCTGTGTTCTATGGCACGCTTCAGCTGTAAAACAGTGTCCGATTGGTCTCTACACATCATCCCTACCCACCATACCCGAGATCCAGTTTCCATTGGTTGAACTTTCAAATGACGTTGGAAAACACTATGTCATGATTGTGACGCGATCGGATCCTGGAAGTCCTATAGCTTTAGCGAAGCAGCATGTCAATGTCTCTCCGTGATCTACACATTGTCGTATGTTGTGTTTGGGCTCGCTCGAGACCACCTGCTCTAAATAAAGATGTGATCTACTATGATTTACTAATCTTTCACGAAATTACACACAAAAACATGGCGCAAAAGCATCGTGTGTATTCTGTTTACGTGTTCGTTGCTTTTTCATACAAATACTTGGTATAGTTTGGTCTCTAACAAATATGCTTGTATTCTGCTAGTCAACGATATATGACACAAGTCTATCTGTTAATGCATGATGATTTTACAGATCACATTATCATGTAAAGCAGTTTTTTTTTTCACGCTATGAAAATAGAGCAAATTTAGCAGGAAATTTTAAATCGCATATTAAGTGATCGTCATATTCCCTATATTCACTGTAAAGCCAAGCTTTACACCTTTTTTGTGTTGGTTAAGTAACTTGAAAACTTAGTGATGTTTAATCGATTAATTTATCGGTTTTTTTTTTTTTGTAATTTTTGTAAATTGACGTCCCTAGTCACTCTCAATGTAGATCTATTCCAACTGTTCTCGTCTGTTCTCATCTTGCAGGTCCTTTGGGGTGGTGTTGTGGGAAATAGCCACCCTGGCCGAGCAGCCCTATCAGGGCATGTCCAATGAGCAGGTACTGCGGTTCGTCATGGAGGGAGGACTGCTAGACAAACCAGACAACTGCCCTGATATGCTGTAAGTTACATCATTCACCTCGGTTGATCTTTTACTGACGTTATGCATTTATTTAACTTACTTCAATGTTTTGAAAAGCTTACTGCTGTTTTTCAAGCAGATAGCTACTAGAGGATGTCAAGCTCCAAAATGGATAAAAACATGAAAGTGATCCTCGTGCACTGTATTCCACGTCTGTTGAATCTATGTAATAGTTTTATGTGAGAAACAGACCAAAATTCAGTATCACTTTTTCTTTTTGTCCTAGATTGGTTTCATTGATGTCAAACCTGGTGCAACATCTTGATGTGACAGTTTTAAAATTGCTTAATATGAATTTTCATTTAAGTTTGGAAGGACATGGTGAATAAATGATGATGAATCTTCATTTTTGGGTGAACTATCCTTTTAAAAAGCAGAAAGTCTGACACCTACTGTATGATTCAGGTGGTAATGTCACAAAGCGTTAAACAAGAATTGACATACAAATCAGGATTAGCTTATAATTAATGGTATTTAACAAACAGTTTTTGACTTCGGCCATTATTTGTTTTGGATTTTAGAACTACCAAGTCTAATGCTCTTGCCGTGGGTGCCGTGCGCTAAATTTAAGTATAATTTGTTCATCTGTGAGAGCCTCCAAGCTCTGGGTTTTCTTTGGCACGGTTTGAGTTGGGTTGCGTCTGGCTTCAAGTCCGTGTTTTATCTGAAGTGTGAGAGCTGGCAGTGAAATACAAGCACTCAGAGCACTACAGGGATGCCACATTTTTAATAATATAACATTATATCAGGAATGTTGGTAGATAGGTGGGTGTGTATCTTGGGAAGAAATGGGTACAAAGAATGGAAAGTTAGTTTTGGAGGTCAGAGATAGCTTACATTTCCATTTGGCTTTACTTCTTGGCTATAAAAGTAATATCATTATTTTTTTGTCAGCTACAGCTTGTTTTTTCAATCTAATAAATGACAAATGAATCTGTTAAATTAGGGTGATATAGCTAAAATAAAATATCTTAATTTTTTTCAGCCTTTTATTATATATTTAAATTTATATTTTATATCTATATATATTTCTAAATATTTATTCATTTTAAAAAGATATATTTCAAATATTATAGATTCATATTATTTTATATATTAATATTATAATTTAAATATACTAATATTACTGTTATGTATAATATATTATGTAGATTTTAATATATTATTTTATGTATATATATTAATATATAATTAATATAGAAAATAATATATTAATTATATAATATATATATATATATATATATATATATATATATAATATTTATGAAAATAATATGTTGCATAGACTTTTTAGAATATGATTGATTTCTTTTTCTTTTTTTTTAAGAAATAAAATAAAAAGGAAACCTTACAAGCTGTGCTTATTGGTGAAACAAATGAACAATGATGTTTTGTTTCAAGAGAAATGGCAGTTTGCATTTTCTCAGTCCACTGTCCATTGACAGGAAGTTCACAATGGTTTGCATTGGCCTGTGCCTCATTTTCATCTCAAGGCCGTCTGGTTTAGAGTCTTTGTTGTGGTTGGCCAACGTTTGGCACCTTTTAACACTTTTTCAGAGAAGTGCCGGGAAGGATGAAGTGGTCTTTAAAGCGGAGGAGGGCATGTGGGAGGGTTTCAGGCTGGTACATGCTACTAACAGTGCCAATGGTCACCCAAGTTAAACGTCCAGTTATTCGATTAAAAGTGGAAATTATGTGCAGCTTAGCAATGGTGATGTGATATTTTTAATAAAATAGCCAAAGAAAGCAAAAGCCACTGCCTCCTACTAGGACAAAATTTGGTCTGTACTAAAATTTAAATTCTGTAACACTTTTTAACCTTTCATCAAAATAAAAGAACAGTATCTTAAAGTCTTTATGTATAATGCATTATAAAGGTATTTACAGTGTACGTTATAATGCATTATATCTTTTCATAAATAATTGTAACCAAAGTTAAAATGCATTATAGTATTTGCAGACTCCTTGTTACATCTGAATTTGGTTATGTGTTTTAATGCATTATACTTTCCAAAGGTGTGTTCAATGAATAGATAAGCATTATAATGTATTATTACGGTGGTTACAATTATTCATAAGGACCATACAGTGCATTATAAGGTGCATTACAGGGCATAATAATGAATGCATTAAAAATACTTTTCTAATGCATTATATATATAAAGGCTTTAAGTAAAGAAATTACTCCGCTTCTGAAATGACTTTCTTTTTCGGCATGACCTCATTTTTCATTTTTTGGTATGTCCACTTTTTACAATCAATTCCTGATGTATAAAATCAAGTCCTGCCTTACATTATGTATAGTTATTTCTAGTTGTTAATATCCTGTTTCACACAGAAGTGAAATTTTGAGTGTTACATTGAAAATTAGGGATGCACGATATATCGACCACCATATCGGTATCGGCCGATATATGTTCATTTTTAATGTTATCGTTATCGGCCCGATAAGAAAATTTGGCCGATATATTAAAGCCGATAAATAATGGATTATTTCCTTCAGCTGAGACACTTCAGATGCGCACTGTCCGCCATTATGGTTTTGAATTGCTTAAGTATACAGTTAAGTACAATGTACAACGCAAATCTTTCATATAGGCTACATAATATTATAATGAGAACACTATAATTGTGTGCTTGGGTCATCGCTTTTAATGGTGAGACTTTGATTTTGTAATCAGGCTCTCAAAAATTATATAAAAATTTGGAATTAGATTTATCGGTTAATATATCGGTTATCAGCTTTCAAATATAAAGAATTATCGGTTATCGGTTTTAGCCAAAATTTTCACATCGGGGCATCCCTAATAAAAATGTAACTGATATTTTACACATAACATGGCCAGCTATTTTGTTTCTGGCAATAAAAGTAGAAACTAGATCAGGATCACTTGGAATTCTGTACAACAAAAACAGACTGAATGATGCATTTCAGTGCTTTCATAAGATGTATCAGCACAGCAGTGTCTCCTAATATCAATGCTATTGCAAAACTGTTACCTTAAATTCTTACTATTTTTTTCATGTTATGTTGAATGAGTTGAATTCATTTTGATATTTTGTGGGGTCTGAGAAAAGTAAAAGATGGTGTAGCTGTCTGGATATTTTAAGTATTTTTGAAAAACTTTTACATGCCACAAGAAAGTCTGTGATGTACAACCAACATGCAGGAATACATTTTAAAGCTGTGTGATAATATAATATATAATTTTTATAAAAATTTAGGACTGTTGTAGTATCCAGGTCAGCAATTAAAAATAAATAAATATATAAAAGCTGAGGTTAGTCAGGTCAAATTCTGTAACCTTAAGAAAACTAAATGATTTTCATGATTCAAAAATGAATAACATTTGATATTTGAAATTAAACAAAGATTAAAGATCGAATATATATATATATATATATATATATAATATACACACAGTCAAACCAAGATTTATTCAGATACCTTGAACATTTTATTCATTAATACAGTTTATTCACTATAGTTTAAAAAATGGTAATAAAATATGACAAGATCTCAGAGTTAAACTGTGTCAGAAAAAAATAATCTTAATTATGTCAGATAACACTTAAGCAAAACATGGTCAGGTCAAAGTGTCTGAATTTTTGGTTCCAAATTTTTATCAATTTTACTGGTAGTCCACTGTATATATATATCAAAAATATCAAAAACATCTGAATAATTTTTGGTTTGGTTTGACTGTACGTGTGTAATTTTTGGTTTGACTGTACGTGTATATATATATATATATATATATATATATATATATATATATATATATATATATATATATATATATATATATATAAAATATATGAAGAAAAAAAACATATTTGGTAGTTACTGCAAGCTTCAGTTTAGTTCTTATAGCAATTTTAACACTGGAGGTGCTAAAATCAGACCAAACCTCCCCATCAATGGAAACTTCATTTAGTGCTGTGCAGGAAAAACAGGCTGGAGACTCCGAGGGCAGTGAGTCCAATCCCTCTGTCTCACAGCTGGAGAGCCAAAAGCCCCGATGTGTGTGTGTTTGTGTGTGTGAGATGGTGAAAATACCGCACTTGGATATGCTGGTGTGAATGTTTGTGTATGTGGTGCACGGGTATTTGTAACTGTCAGCTGATGTTTGCGCTAGCTGTGTGTGGGTGTGTAGCCGGCGCTGGTGTTTGTAAGACTAATGGTGTGTGTTACTCCACTGGTGTGTGAGCTGGCACAGGGATCCGAGTATTTATTTCAGCAGACTCCTCTGGTATTCTTAGCCTGTTTGTGTGTAATTAAAATGGTGAACTGGAATGCTCAAGTGTCAGCGAGATAGTAGTCTTATTTATTTATTTATTTATTTATTTTCTTCCGTAACTGTAGCAGTTCCCCCTCGCTGGCGCTCTCGGGCCTCCTTTACAGCTCTCTCCAGCTTTGCAGTGTGATTTCATCACAGTTCTGTGTTTGTTGTGTAGTAAAGAGGTCATAGCATTCACCATGAGCTCACTGCAGCTGTGTTTAGGACGTAACCGCTGATAGCATGCATGTTTATGTTACTGATTCGTCACACTGCCACCTGTTGTTCAGAGCTGCGCCAAGTAGGCGTGGGCGGTACAAACAAGATCTTATGAGTAATTTTATGACAATCATGTTAATAGTACAATATTCAGTAATTCTATATGTATGTAGTATATGTTACACTGTGGATGATCTCGGGTAATAATAGATTATGACAGAATTTTTACAACCCTGTCTGGGGCAACGCAACCATGCATATATATCAGTCTATAATATGTGTACAGTGCAACAGCAAAGAGCTTGATTACAGTTTAGACAAGTCAAGTTGTGATACAACATGGAGATGCCAAAAAAACCCTAAACCAACTGCCTTGACCTGACTACAGTACACGGATCCATTCAGAATTACTAAACACAGCAAAATACACGACACATCAAAACATTATCCTGAATGTGTGTGGAAACAACGCGAATGTACTGAAATATGTCTGTGCATTTATACAATGTGATCAGGTCATCGAGAGCGCAATCGTCAGAACATCACTGCAATCGTCTTTACCTTAATTACAATCCTCATCTATCAACTTTACTAGAGAGACACTGGTTTGCTTTATCCAGCCGAGAAATGTAGTTTGTGTATCATCTGGCTATACAGCAGTCGACAGCCCTAATATATACATTTTTTTATTTATATTTTTAAAATTAATTAATTTTATATATATATATATATATATATATATATATCATATCTTATAATCTTATCGTGAAAATAAGCATACACCATTTATCTTGTTTAACACGTCCATTTTGCCATCATTGCCTATATCCAGCAAAGTAAACCATCAGATTGAAGTGTGATTTTCACAAAACTGTATTTTTCAGCTTTTTTCAAGGTAAATTAAGATGTCTTTTCAAAAAAGGACTCATATAATTCATACATGTATTTACATACGTTTATGTATTAAGTAAATCGTCTTTACTTTGATTGCAATCCTCATCCATCAAAACTTTACTAGCAAGAAGCTGGTTTGCTTTATCCGGCCGAGAAACATAGTTTTCATATCATCTGGCCATACAGCGGTGGGATGTTTCGACATTCCATTCAGACAGGAACAGCGCGACAGCAACGTTGACAGCCCTAATATATATATATATACAGTACATTTAATATTTACATTAGTTAATTTTTAAAAGGGCCATCTCGATATATAATATATACATTTTTAAATGGAAATTGACTTTTTTAAACAACATAAACCAAAAGGTTAAATTATTGAGAATACTTTGAATACAGTTTAACAATAGCAATTTTTTTAACACATTTCCTAAAATCTCATATATATATATATATATATATATATATATATATATATTCCTTAAAAAATATATATATATTTTTTTTTCTTTTCTTTTTTTTTTGCTTGCTTCAACTTTTCATGTGCATACTGCTATCGTCTGATGCTGATAATCTTGAAATGGCCAAATATCAGCCGGTCATTTGGACTGGACACTAGGGCTGCACAATTAATCGAAAATAAACCACACACGATTTGGCAATTGCCGATATTTTCGCAGCTTGTCAGTGAAGTCAGGCTTAATGCTGCTCCACCCGAAAGCCTGAGGGTGCTCTCGTGTAGAAACTCCAAATATGCCCCATAGAAGTAAGATAATGCACGTCATTCCAGGAAATCCCTATGGGCATCAAACTATCGCTGTAGCTGAATAAACAGAAGATTCAAACGCTTTGATTGATTAAACATGACTAATAAACACACAACTACGACAATATATGGTTTATCTGAGTTCTTCAAGCCATCTTTAGTATTTTCATGATAATAAAGTATATTTATAATGCAATACTAATCGACATAGCCTTTATCACTGTATAAGAATACTATGAAATAATGCTGTGTGCCTTATTCTGTTTAAGAAGCCACATCGTCTCACAGAAGGATGTTTTCAAACACTCGACTGACATTATAAAGTGAGTTTGGAGTAAAAACATGTTATTAAATGTTGTCTTTTGTTGGACAAGAGGTTCATAAATGCTTCTCATGTTTGGAAAGATATTTGACGCATTGCTTTTTCAAATGCAGGTTTATAAGCGACTCAAACTCGCAGTGTTTTCAGATGGAGCAGCATTTAGTACTGATCACTGACAAGTTGCACATAAAAATATAATCGCAGCCTTTGCGATTTCATAATTGCACTAAGCGAAACAGTTTTAGTGTGATTTGGGGTTAATTGTGATTAATCGTGCAGCCCTACTGGACACACAACTATTTCTGATGTTTTCTTGCAGATCATGTTGCTCAGCTTCTCTTTGTTTGATCTTCCAGGTTCGAGTTGATGCGCATGTGCTGGCAGTACAACCCCAAAATGCGGCCGTCCTTCCTGGAGATCATCAGCAGCATCAAGGACGACCTGGAGGGGGGCTTCAAGGAGACGAGCTTCTTCTACAGCGAGGAGAACAAACCTCCCGACATGGAAGAGCTGGACATGGAGAACGTGGGAACCATGGAGAATGTTCCTCTAGAGCCGTCCTCCAGCCTACAGCCCCTGGCGCCCTCTTTGGCCTCCCCTCAACAGTGCGCACCTGCGCCCCAGGGCTCCGGCACTCCGGCCGGCCCGTCCTCACCGCCTTCCTCCCCCAGCTCTACGGACAAGCACCCGCTCCCCGCATCAGCGGCAAACGGGCCTTCCATGGTTCTTCGGAGCCCGTTTGACGAGACCCAGCCTTATGCTCACATGAACGGGGGCCGTAAGAATGAGCGTGCCTTGCCTCTGCCCCAGTCGTCGGCTTGCTGATCAACGGCCCGACCCCGTTTCCGGACACATGGACACGTCTCTGTCTGTCAAGCCACTGTGTGGTCTCCTGAGAAGAAATATTAAAATAAAGAGACAAGGAAAGTGAGAGTCCAGGCAATCAATTTTTTCAATCATACCTCAACGGACAAAGTTTGGATTTCTTTGTTTTTTGTGTATTTCGAATTGATTGACATGAACTCATTTGTTATTTCCGCAGACTGGATCACTGACTGAAAAACCATGACCTTCACTCTCGCACTCGATAGGCTGACTGTTTTTGTTACGTTTTGTTACTTTTCTAAACTTCCAAAACTGGTTTGAAGGTCTATCAGAGCCAGTAGAGGTACGGTGGCATTATTACGAAACGCTCGGCGTATCTCCAAGCGAATCCAACGGCGAAGCACTTGCTCTTGTCTTTGTTTCCAAAGACGTGCGTCTAGATTAGGCGTGTGACTTCCTGTTCCGCCCATCTTAGTAGTAAAACCCAACCTAGATACGGAGATCTTTGGCTTCCACTCTCTCCAAATCGTCTGGCTCTGCAACATAGTGAAGAAATTCTCCAATCTGCCAAATGTCTTATGTTGCCAAATTGTATACTGTTGTCTAATTCCCCAAAATATGCAAATACGACCACATATGTTGTTTTTTTTACACTGGTAATCCAAAGCATCTCTGACTTCAAAACACAATCAATAGAGAGATATTTCCCTGATTCCCACTTTTTCTGTCGTCTTGCTTTGGGTTAGATGCATTTCGGATGAAATAATGCAAACGTTGAAGAACAAATGCAGCAGATATTATAACTTTAAAAGGGAATTGGGTCAAAAAGAAGCTCAAAAGATTTAAAATTGTGGCATTTGAAATCTTCACAACAATTCTATCGCTTGGTCGTTCAGTCGTACTTAAGACCACAGAGCGCGTGCATCGTTTGTCGGTCACTTTTGTACCTTTTTTACAGTTCAGATTGATCATTTATATGTCTGTGCTGAAAAAAGCTGCTATTTTATTCTCATTTTTCTTTTGTGGTTGTAATATATATATATATATATATATATATATATATATATAATGTAAAGAGATTCTTCAGGTGTAATCCTTTGCCTTTCCACTACAGTCCATTTTATGATGCTTATAGTTCTGCAAAACCGTTGAGTTTTCCAATGTAAAGTTGTTTAATGCCTTCTTTTTTATTATACTCTGTCTCTTTAAAAGCAAAACCGGCAATTGAACACACTTCTGTATCAAACACACTTCTGTCTTCATGGCGGCACCTCGACGACATGACTCTATAATAACAGCTGAACACTGTGTTTCTCCTCACATTAATGCGCAACAAATACTCTCAGGTCAAACTCCTAAAGGTTTCGGTCTCAGACCCCGATGTTTTGTTGTCTCGCTATTCATTCCTCTGTAACCGACAAGATATGACTAAAAATTTGGCAAAGTTTGAATTCATTTCATTGCTTGAAGATAGACTCGTCTCATACTTTCGATTGATTGTTCAGCCTTATTTGTGACTGATCCTGCCGCCCTTTGTAAATGTAATGAACTCTGCATTTCCTTTCTTCCAAGCAGAGCCCGATAAATGACGATTATACAGATATGATTCAGCATATCTCTATGCAGAAGTTGTGTTTGTAATATAGATCACTTATATAAATTTAAGATACAGGTTTGACTACGAGCGCCAGTTTTGGGGATTTTTTTTTTTTTTTTTGGAAGGATTTTTCAAAGGAAAAACTGTCACCTTTTTTGTTTTCCCCCATCCTGACTTTTTATTTTCATTATTTATTTAGTTTCTTTTTTTCCTCTCTCTTGTTTTTGTGATGTTTATAATCACTGTAAACCCCCCTTGATTAAGTGTAACATTTTAGATATTTTTATGTTTTTTTTCATGACATTGGGACTTTTTTTTTTTTTTTTTTTTTTTTCCTTCAGACATTTATCTACCTCACTCTTTTTTTATGTACCTGTATATAAAGTACATCTGACCTTTTTTTCATGAAAAGGACAATATTACTGCTCTCTGTATCTGGGTAAAACCTCATAAATGCTACAAACCACAATCTCGGAGTGGAGAAAATTTACCGAATTACGGACATTTTGTATGACTAGCTGCTTTCTTTCCTATCGGATCTCGCTTAAATTTGTTTATTATTTATTTGTGAGATTAAAACAAGAAGAGGTCTGACAATTGACTCCAAATGTGCTGGAATGTTGTCGATGTTTAATTTATCCATCTTTTAACTTGAGGGCAAAAGTCAATAGATGGAATATTTCTGAGGATATAATTGTTCTGATCTCCTCTCCCTTTCATGTCTCTGAATCCCACTGTTGGCATCGTTATTATTTTACCTTTTTATTATACGTTCATTGGAGTACTCTACTTGTACCAAATGTTCATTGAAACTAAAACAGAGTTATGTACGTTCCTTCTGTAAAGTTTTTGCTGTAGTCGAGTGCATCAAATGTACATACGTTTTGTGCTGGCTTTGGAAAACTACATTTTTTTTTTTTTCATCAGGAAAAAGCCCTGAAAAAAGACCAACAGGATATCGGACAAAGCTTTTCCCCCCATTTCATATATCACTATTACTCATACAGATATTGGCCTGATTAAATATGAAATTTGTAAATCCAGATTCAAGATATTCTTGTAAATTTTCACTAAAAATTTCACTTTATAAGGGATATATATATATATATATATATATGTGTGTGTGTATGTTTAATATATATACATATATTTTATATGTATGTGTATATATATGTATACATACACACACATATATAACGTGTATATATTAAACAATAAATATATATACACACACACACGTACATATATATATGCATATATATAAATATGTATATATGTATATAAATATGTATATATATCAAGAACGATCATATAGCACTACTGATATCCTGCCCTCTAGTGTTGGTCATTTTTCTCTGCTTTTTTTCATAGTTCAGATCTTGTTAATCACAGATTGTCCGAGTCCGTAGAAGACGCCGTCCTAATGCTCTTCACTGATCATCTCAGACTACAGCCGTAACACCCAACTAATGGTTCATTTCTCAGTACAGACCTGTTGACTATATGGGCTAGATATTCTCAGGGCTGAAGGTTCTGAGTGGGCATCAGCGGGACAGGAAGTGACCTGCTCCTCTGCGCTCGCTCTACCCTGCTGCTGAAAACTGCTGCTCTCCATCATCTCACTGAAGCTCCATGAGGGTTCAGAGGAGAGCATTGGAGGTGTTCATGATCTGATGGCGCCATCTAGAACCTGAAGGAGGCTTGTGTTGTGTTACATGTTATTTCATTTCACTCCTGATGCTGGTTGGTCGTTCAGTGAACTGTTGACTAGATAAGTGTGTGTTAGTTATATAAAGGGGTTACAGATGCAGAATGGGAGGGGAGAATGGAGAAAGTTTTGTGGTCCAAGTCTGTTCAAACCTGGCTGTTCTGATTAAAAAAGGCACTTATTAACTTTATTCGTGTTGTTTTCTTTTTGTATAAATTTGATGAAAAATTAAATGTGTCCCAGGAATATGGATGGAGAAGATCGATATATTGTATTTATGGTGGCACATTGCTCAAAAATACTTATAATAAATCCAGATGAATAGCTTTGTGATGTTTGTGTCTGTTTTCACATTTTACAGTAGGTTTGAATGAATGATTATGAAACAGAACTCAATTCTGGCAAGGTAAATATTTTAATAAAATAACATTTTCATCTGCACTGGTTACAAGTCACATGTCAGGAAGGACTTGTAAGTGATGTCCCTTGAATAAGTCAAGCATTATTATAAATATATTAATCAATATTGGTTGTAGCTTTTAATAACAAAGTGTTGTCAATGATAAGCTATTTTGTATAATAGTGGACTCAAAGAAGCATCAAAAACATTCAAAAGCACAACAGTTGTCATTCATAAGGATAATAAAACTGTACTTCACAATAATATTACTTATTATTAGAGATGCACCGATATATCGGCCAAATAATTGGTATCGGCCAATAAAAGCACATTTCAACACTATCGGCCGATAGTTTAAAAACAGCCGATAGTCAGGGCCGATATATCCTGTCAATCAAAAGAGGGCAGGAAAATGCACTGCATTTGGGCTTTGTGTAAAGAAAATGCTAAGATTTGATGTTCAATATTAATAGTTATTATATGAATTAATAACATTCAGAAAGTTAAGAAATATTAATTTAATCTTCAGAATTTAGTTAATGTTAATATTAATTTGAGTAATGTGTTTGTTTATAACTGATACCAGTTACTCTGAAACAAGTTGATGAAATGGATTATTTGCATTTCTTTCAAAACATGATAATTAAAAATATGATGATTAATTATTAATTATAATGAAATTATCATTAATTTAAAAGAAGGTATAAACGGATATCGGTATTGGAGAAATTTAGTATCGGTACATCTCTACTTATTATTAATATAATATTAGTATTATTATAATGATAATTAGCTTTATGATTTCTGTTTTCGCTTATTATATGAATTTGGGTGAATAATGATTGAACCAAACTGTATTTGAGAATCAGATTCAGATGTGTGTTAAATAAATAAATGAATGTGTAATAGTGTGTGTGTTTGTGTGTTCCTCGTTTGTTGTCAAGTGTTCATTAGATGGATTGCCTGAGGGAAAAACTTCCTGTGTCTGGTCGTTCTGGTGCTCAGGGCTCTGTAGCGTCGACCAGATGGCAACAGTTCAAAGAGGGAGTGTGCTGGATGTGAGGGGTCCAGAGTGATTTTGCCAGCCCTTTTGCGCAGTCTGGATAAGCACAGATCTTGGAGATTGGGGAGGGTTGTACCAAGGATTCGCTCAGCAGTCCAGACTATCCGACATAGTCTTCTGAGGTCAGAATTGGTAGCTGAGCTGAACCAGACGGTAAGTGAAGTGCATAGTACGGATTCAATGATGGCAGAGTAAAGCTGTTTCAGCAGTTCCTGTGGCAGGTTGAACTTCTTCAGTTGGTGGAGGAAGTACAGCCTCTGTTGGGCCTTTTTCACAATGGAGTCAATGTGAATGTCCCACTTTAGGTCCTGAGATATGGTGTTGCCGAGGAACCTGAATGACTCCACTGTTTTTACAGTGCAGGGGGGTTTCTTCTGAAGTCCATGGATATTTTGACATTTCTCTTAAAAAAAAAAAAAAAAAAAAAAAAAAAAAATTAAAACTAACTTTATATATTATATTATATTATATTATATTATATTATATTATATTATATTATATTATATTATATTATATTATATTATATTAGTGCCGTGGATGTGTCTCTATCGACTGATGTAAGGAAAACTACATTACCCATGATGCTCTCTGTCTTGTATCCTGTGACGCGTTTGCTCTCAGACGGAAGTGCAGTTTGGTACACAAACAACTCCAGAGGTTTAAACAGAGAACGTTTCACATGTCATAGACAACAGGGATGTAATGTAAGTTGCAATTTATCAATGATAATATTTGCTGTGTTGTGTATTGAGTATGTCAGTGTTATAGTGCGCGCAGTCTAAGATCTGAGCAGCAGTTATGATTAGATTTCTGCAGAGACTAGTGTTATCAGACTGACTGACAGTATAGTACAGTACAGCATCATTATCTGAGCTCGTCTTGGTTCATACTGTATAATTATTATTATTGGTATTTGACATTACAAAATACTTTTATACTACTAGTAAACATCAGTTCATAAGTAACTTCATATTTTACTGTCTGTGTGGGTTTTTCTACTAGCATTTTTTCCCCTAGCAAATCCTGTACATTACCTTTAGTCCAATATAAAGATATTATTTATTGATTAATTGATTGATTGATTGACTATCTATCTATCTATCTATCTATCTTTTTACCCCTCAAGAATGGAAAAGTAGAAGTTGAAAGAGGGAGAAACTCTCTCAACCAAAGACGGTTCTCACAGCCATGGCCTCTGAACTCCGTGCAGCAATTTTTATAGCCAAACAAGAGCGACACAAAAATCTTTTCCTGAACTACAGAAACCTCAGCAATTTCCCTGTGGAGCTCCTCAAAGATGAAGGGATGCAGTTCCTGGAGCGTCTCTTCATGAAGAGAAACTCCCTCACAACACTTGTAAGATCTCATTCTGTTAGTCTTCAGTTTTGATTCAGCCCTGTGTTGAAATATTGTAAATATAGTTTGCCTATATTATCCTAATACTGTTTTCCTCCTGTCAGCCAGAAAATCTGGCTCAGAAGCTTCCCAACCTGATTGAATTGTGAGTATTTATCTTTATACATCTTTATTTATGTGAGTGTTTATATCTTTATATAGTATTTATCTATCTCATTATACCCTTCTGATTTTTGTTTATGTTGTTATAACAATGGACAGTTGGTGTTGTACAGCTGTAATATTACTGTTGTCCAGTAGAGGTCCCTGAGTCATAGTTATTATTTATTGGTGGGTAAGAAAACATCAAAATATGACTGGATGGGCAAAGTCTAAGTTTGGTAAAATTTAAATTATTTGAGTTAAATCTTTACTACATCTGATGAAAAACAAGATTATAATCTCACAACCTTTTTTTTCTTTAGATACCTGCACTCAAACAATATTGCAATAATTCCTCAAGGTAACTTAATTTTATGAATATATATATATATATATAATCAATATTTTGATATCAAGTACATTATGTATTGCATGATACATTATGTTGTTGTTCCAGCAATAGGCGACCTTGTGAAGCTGCAGTCGCTGGACCTGAGTGACAACGCTCTTCAAATCATCTGCCCAGAGATTGGTCAGCTGCGCTCATTACGACACCTGCGATTGGCCAACAATCAGCTGAAGTTTCTCCCGCAAGGTGAGTCCTGCACATTTATCAGCATTTCTCTAAAAAAACTGAGAATGATTGAGCTGCTGCTGCTGGTTATTGTTATTGTCAATTCCTCCATGCATAGAAAGATCTAATAATAATAATTATTTAGTTTTCGAGCTGAATTAAATTGAAAAGAATGCGAAAGAGGACTGTCAGCACAGTTACTAAGTAAACAGCCCCTGTCATGGACATTATTTGTAACATGAAACATCTTTTCTTGTGTAATTGAGCAGCTTTAACTGCATCAAATCATTTCTTCGCTCACCAGCTGAGTATGAGGAAACTGCATCACCAGAAGCTTTTAAACTTCAGTAGATATTGCAGTTATTAAACTTCATTTAATGAAGAGGTTTCTGCGCTCAGCATGACATTTAAATGGTTCTGAGGAGTAAAACTTCATAAAGAGTCTGTGGGGAAAATGACTAAGCTTTTTGACACTCTCTTTAAATGCTTTGCTTCAAAACACGCAGTTGTTTTTATTGCTCTTTTCCATTTTAACTGGGTAATGTTTCATCTGAAGCTCTATCATATGTCAGTTGTTCCAAATGAAGTGTTTTACAGTGAATTGTTACAACAGTTTCTAGCATATTTTATCTAGTGACAAGCATTGCACACATGTTGGAAAGAAGTGTGATTTTTGTATTTAATTGTAACACAATTATGGTTCCTTTTCAATATCACATAATGTATTTTTTCCCAGCAGAAGGCATAAAGACACTACCTAGGGTTATAATAGCCTGCTATTACCTGATTTATTTATTATAAATGAGTTATCCGTGCATATCTTTATTTTTTCAGTTCATGTGCCCTCATAATCTTTAATCAAAACAACTTCCCCTCCCTCTTGCAGCGACATCTCTTCTCTGATGATGTGTTTACTAGTGCGAGGGGCGGGGCAACCTGTCAATCACATGACATTAACCAATAGCGAATCACAACCATGCAACAATCCAATCAAATGTTTTTTTTTTTTCCTTTCCCATAAGCCATTTCACTTCGATGTATGTCACAGTAGGGAAGAAAAGACTATCGCAACTTCTGTTTCATGCCGATTTTAACAGAAATGTTTATTGGCTTGTGTTGGTAGAGCTGGGGGATCTCCGAGAGCTGGAGACTCTGGACGTGTCCATGAACCTCCTGAGGACTCTACCAGAGCGTCTGCACCAGTGTCTGTCCCTGCAGTGTCTGACGGCAGACCGCAACCTGCTACAATGCCTTCCCCGCCAGCTCTGTCTGCTGCCCGACCTCAATGAGCTCTCCATGGCCGCCAACTGCCTGACATCACTGCCGCTGGGTGAGCAGATATGATGGTGTCATCAAGACATTTACATGTATGCATAGGCAGACGATTTTATCCAAAGAAACAGTGCATTCAAGTTTCACTACCTTTCCAAAGTTTGGGGTCTTTTTTTTTTTTTAAAGAAATTAATACTTTGAAGAATACAAATTGATCAAAAGTGACAGTAAAACATGTTACAAAAGATTTCTATTTCAAATAAACACTGTTCTTTTAAAGGGAAAGTGAAAAATGAAAATTATGTCATTAATTACTCACCCTCATGTCGTTCCACACCCGTGAGACCTTCGTTCATCTTCAGAACACAAATTAAGATATTTTTGATAAAATCCGATGGCCTGCATTGCCACCAATAATGGTGCATTCACACCAGATGCGAATGAAGCGTTAAGCACGAGTGATTTACATGTTAAGTCAATGCAAAGACGCGATAGACATCCTGTGGCGCGATTCGCGCGAATTGAGCGTTTTGGGCGTTTGACGCGTGTAACGCATGATTCACGTGAATAGCGCGAGTTGAAAAATCTGAACTTTGGCGAATATTCGCGGCGCGTTAACCAATCAGGAGCTTGCTCTAGTAGTGACGTGATTACGACGTAGCGAGCGAAGGCAGAAATCCAAAACAACAATGGAGGACAAAATCATCATCGCTGTATGTGGATACCCGGAGCTGTACGACACATCTTCGTACTTTTATAGAAACAGGAATAAAAAGGAACCAATCTGGTAAGTTGTAAAAAACACTCTTTACTCAATTTGAGCTATATATATACATATTGAGACTACAAGCTAGCTAAAGCCGGCAAATTGAGCTTATTCGCTGTATTTTACAACTACTTTCCCGCGGATGAGCTGATGTGTTTATTCAGTGAAAGTGTGCAGATACGAGACTGGAGCTGTCTGGCAGAAGCCCCTCTCAAGATGCGAATTCGCGTCTGTTGTGAAGTGAATTTCACGCACGAATGAAGCGAGTAAACTCAAAATGTTCAAGCGTCCAACTACGTACGAATAGCGCGATTTATTTGCGCAAGTCGCGTCTGTTGTGAACGCCCCATAACACTCCCTTTTTCAATGCCCAGAAAGCTACTAAAAAGATATTTAAAACAGTTCATGTGACTACAGTGGTTCAACCGTAATATTATAAAGCGATGAGAAATAACAACTTTAAAAAATGAAATAACAACTTTTCAAAAATATCTAGTGATGGGCGATTTCAAAACAACACTTCGAAGCTTTACGAATCTTTTGTTTTGAATCAGCGGTTCAGAGCGCCAAAAATCACATGATTTCAGTAAACGAGGCTTCGTTACGTCATAAGTGTTTTGAAACTTCAATAGTTCACGTGACTCTGGCAGACTGATACGCTCTCCGAACCACTGATTCGAAACAAAAGATTCGTAAAGCTTCGAAGCTTCATGAAGCAGTGTTTTGAAATCGCCCATCACTAGATATTGTTGAATAAAGTCGTTTTTTTGGGGTTTTTTTGGCGCACAAAAAGTATTCTCGTCGCTTCATAATATTGAGGTTGAACCACTGTAGTCACATGAACTGTTTTAAATATGTTTTTAGTAGCTTTCTGGGCATTGAAAAGGGAGTGTTATTGCTGGCGATGTAGGCATCACTGAGCCATTGGATTTTATTGAAAATATCTTAATTTGTGTTCTGAAGATGAACGAAGGTCTTACGGGTGTGGAATGACATGAGGGTGAGTAATAAATGACAGAATTTTCATTTTTGGGTGAACTAACACTTTAAACATTCTATAAAACATTCAGCATTAATAATAAGAAATGTGTCTTGAGCAGCAAATCGGCATATTAGAATGATTTTTGAAGGATCATGTGACTGAAGTAATGGCTGCTATTTTATGACTATATTCCACGAGTTCCAGGTGAATTATTTGACGTTGTTGCCGATAAACTGATGTTTTATATTTCTGTCAGATCTGGGGCGCTCCATGGAGCTGCAGTTTGTCTTTGTGGACAACAACGCTCAACTGAAGGCTCTCCCATCGTATCTTTATAACAAAGTCATCGGCTGCAGTGGGTGAGTTTTTTTCTGTCATTGTAATATGTGATCAAAATCCCAACTTTTTGTTTTAAAAATTTCTATAAAGCAGGGCTGTCAGAGTCATAGTCACAGAAGCTTTATTGTCATTTCTGCTCTATACAGCGAAACGAAATGGCGTTCCTCTGGGACCATGGTGCTACATAAGACAGCACATGACAAGGACTACAAAAACAAGCTGTACATAATTTAAATTTACAGGCTAAAACAAAGAGTTAAATAAGAACTGTCAATTGATTTAAAAACGAATTAATTGCACCAATTTCTGTTATTAATCATGATTAATCACACCTAACATTTAAAATCTGTAATCATAGATGTTTGACATTTTCACATTTTTCTCATTTCATAATCAATGTACTGTACACATTTATTGAACTGAACTGAATCAACACTGATTTCAACTGAATAATGACTGTTTACTATTGTCTTTTTAAAACTCTGTTTGCATCACTGATCGTTATTTTCCCGTTTATCGCTGTAAAACTCCTTTGAAACAATCTGTATTGTATTAAGCGCTATATAAATAAAGGTGACTTGACTTAACGTGACATTAATTCTATAAATGAACGAGGAAACAACAAAAGAATTATCAAATTATCATCTGTTTTTTTTTATTGATAATTTATTACAAATTACAGAACATTCAATTTATTTCACGTTTATTTGTATAGCACTTTTCATATCGTTTCAAAGCAGCTTTACAGTAAATGCATGTTGCTACATTACAATTTAGAGTAATCTGTTATCAGTGGTGACTGTATCCAATTCAGAAATATACAGTTCTAAGATAATACAAATCATGCAGCTAGCTCACATATTGCAAGTTGTGATCATAATGATTACAATCAGGGCTTGACATTAACACCCGCCAAACGCGGGTGTATTTCAGTAGTGGCGTGTAACGCAGTCACTCCTGCTAGCCACTTTGACTGGTTGATTTTTATACATAATATATACATTTTTTTAATTGCAGTCTTTTAAAAAGGCATCTGAAATAATAAACTAAGTGCAATGTAGTGTCAAAAATACTGATTTTTCAAGACATCAATACTGAAATATCTGAAACGTTTCCAATAGTCATTTTCCGCATAATAGACACACAATACCAGCTGATCTTTCTCTCTCTCTCATCTCTCAGACAGCAAGTTGACACACAAACCCTCCTCCTCTCACTCACTTGTTTCATTTGCTCCGGATGAATATTGTTGGTGTTACAGGGCTTGAATTTCGCCATGGGATTGCATGTATTGCGCATAATTTTACTCATTCCCGCTGATTTTGTGCTCACACCCAAAGTGCGCCACATAAAGCCGCCTCTCAGTACTAAATTGAGTTCTTTTTCACTGCTTATTGCACTTAAACAGTCAAATACACACAAAATAATGTCAAAATGCTGGTCTTGGCGAATGTTCACGTAAACACAGTCAGTTATGTATGAAGTAAACGTAAACAGTTGAGAAAGAAAACGCATGTGTAACAGTATAATGGATCCGTGCATCAGGTCTTAAAGTGACAGCAGCCTAGTATACCTGCTGCCAAATTATGAGATAATTTTAAAAATATCGATATGGCAGTTTTTCCATATGGTAAAGATGCTAAAATTGTGGCCAGTGAAAATGTTGAGTGGCTAGTAACTTTGGAAAACCTCTAGCCACAGTGGCTGGTGAGCGAAAAAGTTAATGTCAAGCCCTGAATACAATATATAGAACATTTGTATATAGAAACTTTTTAATTTAAGTGAACCTTTACATAAACCCATTATAATAAATGTCAGGTTTAGCTGTGCCTTTTATATAGTATATTTGGTGGCGTTTCACTCTCTGTCAAAACTGTATAAGAGCTGTCAGTTTATTTTCCCCCACTTTAAAGTTTATTTAATTTCACAGAAATTAATGTGTTATTTTTCCCAGCCCAGATATAAAGACACAAAGAAACAAATAGATTCAGCACAACAGAATTAGATTTTTTTTGTTGTTGTTGTTGCCTCGTGCCTTTTTTTATGTATTTATTTGACATTATAGCTGGTTAAATCTGAAATAGATGATTTGGCACAATAATAGATCAGCATTGGATAAAGTGGAGCTCATTCCAGACCCTGTGAGCTACTGGACAAACGCTACAGCAGAAACTAGTGGAAAATGTGTGTAGAGTCTTTGGTCAGATTTTCCATCCATCTAAAAGTAAACAACATTGATTTTTTTCACACATGTAACTCTGCGAGCAGAGTTTACTTGCCTCACACAAACATCAAAACTCTTGAATATCTTTTAAAGCTTCGCTTTGGTAAATCTCACAAAAAGTTCTTCTATAAACTATAAACTTAAATCTGGCTTGTCCATTTTTAATACGCTTTGCTGCTTTTGCTGCACATTTTTCCAAGAAAGATTCTCCAGCTGAGCACCAACTCTGGCACAAGAATCAGCACCATTTCAGTAACAATGTCTGGGTGGGAAAATGTTTCTGACATTTTAAGTCAATTACGAAAGTATCACAGTTGCTATTTGGTGTGATTGATCCCTGGCTGTTTCAGACGGACACCTGCTGACATAAGGTTATTTATCTGTATGCGTGTACAGATGCGGTCTAGCTGCACAGATCTCTGACGTGAAGCAGCTCTGCTTGACGCTGGGAGATGTGACTGTTCCTCTGCCATCTGAAGTGAAGGCCATCGGCTCCGAGACAGACCGTGTGTTGCCTCTGGAAGAGCTGGCGTGCAGAGTCCTACATGCAGCCCACAACTCATGTTTGTCAACAGGTATATTAGGCTGCTGTCACTTTAAGACCTGATGCACGGATCCATTATACACATGCGTTTTCTTTCTCAACTGTTTACATTCACTTAATACATAACTGACTCTGTTTACTTGAATACTCACTAAGACCAGCATTTTGACATTATTTTGTGTGTATTTGACTGTTTAAGCGCAATAAGCCGTATAAAGAACTCAATTTAGTACTGAGAGGCGGCTTTATGTGGCACACTTTGGGTTTGAGCACAAAATCTGCGGCAATGAGTAAAATTATGCACAATAAGCGCAATCCCATGGCGAAATTCAAGCCCTGTAACACCAACAATATTCATCTGGAGCAAATGAAACGAGTGAGTAAGGGGAGGAGGGTTTGCAGCACTAATCAGAACATACTGCTGCCTCATAAGACGTAGTAATTCAGCGCCACAGCAACACATTGTCTTGTTGTAAGACATTCTCTGTATTTTAAAACCGTCCATGTTGCTGTTGTTTTTGTCTTTTGGTGTATGCCTACCAACACAATGTCACTGCCATAGAAACCAAAGCAGAAAAGAGCACACGGGACACACAAATTGGATCTGAACAGTTTCGATACACAGCGTGGACACGGTTCATCATTTAGATCAGATTCCAGTCAGATACACAAATAATTCGATTCCTTAAACTTTTTTGTTCTTGTGTTCTCCTGTCTTGTGTGCAGATGTGAAGTTCCTGACTTCATTCCTGTTGCCCAAGAGTCTGCTGGATGTGGTCCGGTGGCCTCTGGGTCACTGTCACCGCTGCAGTCAGCCCATGTTCACCATCGTCTACCCCAAACTGTTCCCGCTCAGAGAGACTGCACTCGCAGGGGTCCACAAGAGGTACTGTTGCAAACGTGTAGTAGCATCATATCACAAGTGTGTGTTTTGGGATTCCACTTTACATCGTGTCCTGACCAGACGTGATACAGGACGATGATTTGTCTGTCCGCACTTGACATCTAAAATCATAGTATGTGGGCAGAGTCTCTTCAAGTGCAATGCACTCGCAATTAAATGGATAAAGTCCATTATCAAATTCATAGATATTACACTATTTTAACATTATAAAAATTAGGGGTGTGACGGTACATCTATTTGTCCTGAACCGTCACGGTTCGGTGCACACAGTCACACGACGAATACAGTCAGTCACAGGCGATCCACACTTCAATCCAGAAGGCGCGCACGGTAATGCAACGCTGTTTGCTAACCACCACATCAGAAAGAAGCGAAGAAGAAGAACAACAGATGATCTACGCACAGATATGATTAAGTATAATCTCTCAACCAGTGTTTCAACCACAGAAAGACATCAATAAAACAGCTTGAGAATAATATCTCACGTAGCATTACATTTACCTCAGGCAAGTCATTTAGTGTCCACAGCATGTTAGTTCACTAGAGAAATCAACTCTAGAGGGAGAATATATGCACTATATTAGCTTATATATTCATGGTATTTACTTTATTTGTTAGTAATATCTTAATTATTTAATATATGTTTAATTACATTTGTCATGAAAACAAGTTATGACCCTAACCGTGCAAATGATTATATTTCAAAATGAACTGAAGTAGAAAAATAATTGAGAAAATAATTTTATAATTAGATTTAGAAGTTAATGCAAAACCTGCCTTGTGTGAAATTTACGTTTTTTTTTTTGTTTGTTTTTTGAGTTTTGATTATCATATCTTAAAAAAATAAATAGCAACTGAATTTAATAGTTTGGGCTCTGATGTTAATTGTAACCTTTAATATTATAGTAATGTGCAAGAAAGTGCTCCCTCTATATAGTTTACAGCATTAGCTGAGATAGTTTTTTTTTTTTATCCTTAAGAAAATGTTTATTATAATTGAATGTATTTAAAGGGAGAGACACAATTTGTTCAATAAACCACAGTTTAATTAAAAAGCAATGTTATGTTTAGTTTTACCCTCCTGCTGTACCGAACCCGTACCGAACCGTGACTTCAATACCGAGGTACGTACCGAACCTTCATGTTTGTTTACTATTACACCCCTAATGAAAATACATAGTGAGGGACTGAAAAAAACTTTTTCATAGAATACACTTGTTTGTTTTTACATTGAGTTCACAGTTTGAACGTCCTTGTATCCTTTAATTTATTTTCAATATCTGAGGTTAATTATCCATTGTTGCTTTCAGTATGGCTATAAAGAAAAGACATGCCGTTTTTGTGTGTGTCCCTTTAAATGCAAATGAGCTGCTGCTCCCGAGCACTCCAGAAGAGGGCGGAGCTTTACCAGCCCGCGCTTCGGTTGCTCAACAACAACAAAGCTGGAGAATCTCGCGCAGCCAAAATGATTGAATGTCAGTAACGGTGTTCAGCCTTACATTGTTCAAACCGGAGTCGACACTGATGGAGAGACTCAGGAAGAAGTTACAACTTTTAGAATGAAACTGGACGTTTCTGAATGGTTAGTGGATAAATTTATGTAGTTGCTGTGGAGTTGATTCAACTCATCGACCAGCATGCGCTGTCATGTTAATCTTTTGTGCAAATCCAGCGTTGAATTGACCCTCGTTTGTGAAGCAGTTCGGCGTAAAATGACGGCATGTCAACAACACTCTACTACAATAACTTCCTCTTCTCTAAAGCAGCCCAACATGGCCTCACCCCCTTTGTTGCATGTTCTCGGGGGTGGGGTTTATGTAAATTTTAGGGTGATGTCACCAACCCGGGAAGAAGTTCGTTGTAGTCCCTACCAGCCGTTTGTTGTAGTCCTTAAAAAGTGATTTCTGTAATAGAAAATATCTCCCTTTGCATTGAACTTTGAGCGTCATAACTTTGCAGATGTTGTTTATGCTCAAACAGCAACATTACACACTAACTAAAGTTAAAAAAGTCAAATCATAATCAACCACTCCTTTAACATTTAAACTAAAGTAGGCAATATTTAATAAACACTTTTTGTTATACTGGTTCTAAAAATGTATATATAGATGTGTTCGACTTAAAGCGGCGCTGCAGACAGTTCTGTATGCTTTTGAATCACTCTTACGGTACTTTGACGTTTTCTGAATGATAGATTGATTTCTGAAAGATCATGTGACACTGAAGACTGGAATAGTGATGCTGAAAATTCACAGAAATAAATTACATTTCAAAATATATTAGAATAGAAAAATTTCTTTAGAATGGAAACAAATTCTTTTAAATTGTAATAACATTTCACAACATTACAGTTTTTGCTGTGTTTTTCATCATATAAATGCAGCTTTGGTAAGCAATAAAACGTACCAACGGCCTTTAAATGCACATGCATTCTGGGATTGAGTATGCCATACATCTCAGCTCTTGCATTCAGAAAACGGTCTCTTCTCATTCTCTGACCCCTGTCACTTCCTCTATCTCCTCATCTTCCTGCTTGTTTGATTGGTTGAAATGATCTGTGCTTGCTCCGTTACCCGTCATGTTCCATCTGTAATGCAACGCTGTGGTTTTGGTATCAACATCCAGCAGCGTAACCCAATCAGCCTGCTCGAATGCTGCTCTCAGCTACTTCACGTGCATTAAGAGATCTAATCCACTCGCCAATTACCTCTTACCCTGAGTGTTCGGCTGTCGTTTGCAGACGAGCGGTGGTCGTGCACGTGTGCAAGCGAGAGAAAGAGAGGGAAGCTATTTGTTTAAGGGAATACTTTTCCATTTGCTTCTTTTTCACCTTTTATACTCTCCGTTTTCAACCGCAGGTCATCAGGTTAGTGTGTATTTTGTGAAAATATACCAGGAAACCCTCGCTGTTTGAATATCACTTCATCGACATGCTTATGAAAGCATGTTGTGGGAGTAAAATGGCCTCCCTTGTATGTGCACACATTAATCTGCATATTTTGAGAGCTCAGGAATGAAAGCTCATAAAAATACATCATCTCTTTCTCTGTGAGGTAGCTTCTCTTAAGCTAACCATACTAAAAATTTACAAAATGACCTTTGTGTTTTTGATACTGCATTATTTGGTTTTTGATAAGGTGAGCATCACTATTACTGTCTACTTAGTCTTAGGGGATTTGAAAAATCTCTAAACCTAGATGCTACATTTCTGAGTATGGCTTGTTGACTTTTGGAAGTTATCAGGCTTACAATTTTCGCCTGACAGACAATAAAATGGGTGCAAAAATTAGTGGTCAACCAATATTTCGCCAATATTTTTATTAGGTACACCTAATTAAGTGGCCAAATATCTAATCTGTCAATTGCATGGCAGCAACTCAATGCATTTAGGCATGTAGACATGGTCAAGATGATCTGCTAAAGTTCAAACTAAGCATCAGAATGGGGAAGAAAGGTGATTTAAGTGACTTAAAGGCACAATATGTCATTTTTCACCACTAGAGGCCTTGATTTTGCGAAATCATGGGAGATGTTGTCTTCTCGGGATAGGACACGGGCAGGAATCATGTTCATGGATAAGATTATTAACGGTTACTGTAGTATGAAGCAGAACAGGGCTGAGTGCTGTGCGAGCAGAAATGAGGCCGCTTGAGTGATTGCTAATGAGAGACGAGCGCGACACACGACTCAGAGCAGCAGAACTTTTATTATGCCGCAGTCACTGCTTCCGGTCAAGCGTATGTGGGGTAAAGCAGCGCTGTTTATCATATTAGATACATCTGTGTGTTGAAAGTTGTTATAATGCTACTCTGTGCATTCACTCGGTGGCTGCTATGAAACACTTGTTGCACACTGCAGTAAGCTAGATCGATATTAGGCATGGTAAAACATGGTACTTGCAATAAACCTAGAAAACAAGATTCAAACAATAAGACTTACTGTGTTGAGCTGTATAACAATGATTAGTTTTCTGTCGATGAATGTATCCAAACAGTTGCTCACCTGTCTAATAAAACTTATAATATGTTAAAGCATCTTTAGTGTTTCCTTGGTTTCTACAAAATAAAACCAGAAACTGAGGGTAATGCGGGTATGATGTCATTGATAGGTTACGCATGGACACGGTCCTTGTCCTGGTTAAAAGTGCTTATTTCTCAGGATTTAAACATTCTTGGAAACATTTTGGATAATGTAAGTATGCAAGTCAAATATATAACATTGTTCTTGTGGTTTTTGGATATTTTAATCCAAAAATCATACATATTGTGCCTTTAAATCTGAACGTGGCATGGTTGTTGGTGTGGGGCTGGTATTTCAGAAACTGCTGGGATTTTCACACACAACCATCTTTAGGGTTTACAGAGAATGGTCTGAAAAAGAGGAAATATCCAGTGAGCAGCAAAAATGCCTTGTTGATGCCAGAGGTCAGAAGAGAATGACCAGACTGGTTCAGCTGATAGAAAGGCAACAGTAACTCAAATAAGCACTCGTTACAACCGAGGTCTGCAGAAGAGCATCTCTGGACACACAACACGTCCAACCTTGAAGCAGACGAGCTACAGCAGCAGAAGACACACCGGAGCCACTCCTGTCAGTTAAGAACAGCAAACTGAGGCTACAATTCACACGGGACACAAATTGGACAACAGAAGATTGGAAAAATATTGCCTGGTCTGATGAGTCTCAATTTCTGCTGCAACATTCAGATGGTAGGGTCAGAAATTGGCATAAACAGCATGAAAGCATGGATCCATCCTGCCTTGTATCAACGGTTCAGGCTGGTGGTGGTGTAATGGTGTGGAGGATATTTTCTTGGCGCACTTTGGGCCTCTTAGTACCAATTGAGCATCGTTTAAATGCCATAGCCCACCTGAGTATTGTTGCTGACCATGTCCATCCCGTTATGACCACAGTGTACCATCTTCTGATGGCTTCTTCCAGCAGGATAACGCGCCATGTCACAAAGCCCAAATAATCTCAAACTGGCTTCTTGAACATGACAGTAAGTTCGCTAGAGTCATGGCCACTAGATCTCAATCCAATAGAGCACCTTTGGGATGGTGGAACGGGAGATTCACATCATGGATGTGCAGCTGACAAATCTGCAGCAACTGTGATGCTATCGTGTCAGTATGGACAAAAATCTCTGAAGAATGTTTCCAGCACCTTGTTGAATCTATGCTATAAAGAATGTTACGCCCCGTCTAGGGGAAAGGGTACAACATGAAAGACTCTGAGAAATGTAATGAAATTGAACAATGATAAATTTATTGACTTTAAATTTGGGACTTGTGATTCAGGAGCTGACTGGGCCAAAATAACAAACAAAAGTTCCTTGTTTTAAAACCTCTTTCCTAAACCCTAAGCCAAAAGAAAAGAAAAGACAATATACAAACCTAACTCCCTAACCAAAAACAAAGATCAAACAGATGGCATCAGACTCTCTACTTTCCCAAATAATCAGTATTTACAATATATACGACCAGGCAACCAAAATTTGAAAGGGCAATCCAAACTCAGCGTCAAAACAGGCAAATGGTCAAATATAACAAAGTTCCTCAAGTACAAACAATTTCAATTCAAACAAACAATCAAACAATACTCACAGTCTCTAGCACTCTTAACACATTCTTCTCTCTCTCACACACACACACACACACACACACACACAGAGATTCTGCACTATACAACCAACACTCTGCTTAAAACAAAAGATCTCTCTGTAGAGGAAGTGATGACATGCTTTTTAAAGTACTGTGCACCAATCAATAAAAAGCATCAATCAGCCTGCAGGAACCAATCAGGATGATGTTCCTAGACAGACACAGACACAGAGACACTCACAGAAAAGCAGAAATAGAACAAAACACAACCATAGGGTCGTAACAAGAATTAAGGCAGTTTTGAAGGCAAAAGTGTGTCCAACCCAGTACTAGCAAGTGTACCTAATAAAGTGGCCGGTTAGCATGTAAGATATCACCATAGGCCATTAAAAAACCTATATCGGTCGACCAAAATATCTCATAGATTTGCATTGAAGAAGGGACCTGAGCCATATCTAGACACCAGAATATCATCAGCTGGGTTTCCATCCAGTGTTTTGTAATTTTTAAGTGCATTTCTGAATCTGAACATTCAAAAAATTGTGTGTGGTCACGTTTTCATCACATTCCTACTTCAAATAATATACCTCAAATTATTGCATTATCTTTTATGCGAGGATTTGAAAGTCTTTTTGAAAGTTTGTGTACATATCAAGCGTTTTCATTTAGGTTTTAAGAACAAACTCAAAATTAGAACCTTTTTACGTTATAAGTGCATATTATTATACAGTAAGTAGATTTTCTCTGTTTTCTCACACAGAACCACAGTGAGTTTCATAGCGTACTGCTGCTCTAGCCAATGTCTGAGGACGTTTGACCTGCAGGGCTGAAGTCTTGCCCTCCATAACCTCACATCACTGCTCATGGTGCTTTCATCTTCACAAAGGATGTTGCAATAGACTTTCCACAGAACTGAGACCTTTCTGAGCTTCAAGCTCCATTTCAGAAACATTTGACAGCCCACCGTCCTGAAGATCTTCATGACTGAGTGTAACATTTTTTTAATAAAACCAGCAGTTGGTTAAACCTGATTACATTTCACAAATGAATGTAGAATGAGAAGAACTGAAACAATTGAACAATGGCCCGTTCAAACAATAAAGTATTGTTTGTGTCGGGATTATTAGGGTTTACTGTAACCAAAAAGGTTGAGGCTGTAACCAGAAGAGGGTTTCTTGAGAAACATAACAGTTACTCTGTGTTTTAAAGATTACCAACATTTATAAATTTAAAACTGGTGAGTTTTTAAGTGAGATTTTTCCATTTGAAGGGAAAAAATGTTTTCAGTGCTCTTGAAAATATTGCTGAAAATATTACTGAAAGGTCATGTTTCTTTAAAAAGGACTGTTTAAGTTACAAATTGTTTTAAACCGTGACCCAATACTTTCCTTTTTAAATATAAATGTGTGTAATTTTAATGAGGGTCATAGTCAAGTGTATGTGTGCTGAAGGTGACCAGGATTGTTACAAGTCTTTGTGAAGCTTTGACTACAAATGGTTATAAAGTGCCAATTGACTTTTATGAAAACATAAAATTGATTGTTCTCAATGAAGGCAGCTTCAAGGGACTGTACTTTTTTTTGTGCAAGATAATATTTTCAAAAGACAGAGACACGTGAATTGTGAGATTTGCTGACATTACACTACAGCTGTGCCATATACTGGAGCAAAACATCAACATTGTTCAGCTTTCAGATTTCTCTCTACATTTAATTAGACATGAGCATGACTTGATGTTACTGTTACAGTGTTCTCAAATAAAGCAGCCAGCTAGAACAGAAAAGACCCAGTGTTTTTATTTTCTCTTAAGAGTTTGTTCAGGTTTTTCACAATGTTGTAGTTGTGGTTGTTTCATGCTTATAACTGGATAATTGTGCTGTTGTTTGAATGTTTGGCAATAATAACAATGTTTAAAACTTCTCTTGTATGTTTTCTAATTTCAGATGTATGTTTAAATTGAATTTCATTCATATTGAGCACCATTTTGACTTCTGTGAATGTAACCGTCTCTGCACTGGTATCTGTTATCAACACTGTGCAGCACAGATGCAGCATAAATATATATATTCGTATGCCAGAGTCGGCCGCTCGGTTCAGATTGTTTATGTCTATTTTATGATTAAAGTTATGTTTGACGTCCTTCCCTGAAATTACATCTTTATGCTTGGGCATTTAAAGGGTACATAACACACACAGTTTCTACCAATCTCATGTTAATCTTGAGTACCTATAGAGTAGTAGTGCATCCTTAATATCTCCGAAGGGTCTTTAATTTTATCATATTTATAAAAGATAGATACGCTGTACCGAGTCTTTCCGAAAACAGCCGAGCTCCCGGAGGGAGCTAAAGAGTGACGAGCACGCGCAGCTTTTGTGTAACGATCGTCTGTATTTAACAAATGTACTTAACAAAAGTATTTAACACTCTTAAGTCGGGAAACGCGCCGGCACGTTTTGCAGGATTTTTTTTTCACATTGCAGCAAAACAGATTTAAAATACTCCGTCATTTTTTTGTCATAGAGACATACGTAATATATCAATTGAAACTATAGAATATCTTCTTTTATTTGTGTACACTCAGAGTAAAAACAAAATGATATGCTTTTTGCAAAATAAAGAAAACTAACATGATGCGTGATCTCTCGTCTCCCTCTGAACCAAGTCCAATCTGATAGTTCTCAGAAAATGAACTGTAACTTAGTGAATACTAATCACAAAAAAATTAGACTTATCTCTAAAGAAACGTTGGAATGTTAGGTTTTAAATCGTGTAAGTCAAATCGAAAACAAATATTCTCTGTTTATGTAATCTGTATGAAAACAGAGCCATGTCAGATGCCCGTGATTCAGCTCATTATCCGCTCCCACGGAGCGAGTGCTATTCAGACGCAAATTCTGAGGCAATACATGTATACATCGTCGCAATCGTGTATTTATTGTCTTCAAAAGTGTTTATCTGCATGTTATAGCCATGGTTAGCGATCTCTGGAAGCCTCTGTTAGTTCCTGGAATGTCACATGGCCTGTTCTTCTTTAGAGTAATTTGTGGACTAAAGGTGCACAGAGCGCCCTCCGGCTGCAAGTATGAATTGAAAACAGCAGTATCCAGCGCTCATAGTGATGACAATAAATATTGAATAAATATTACTCCTCTGTATAGAAAATTGACATAAACATATGAGAATCCATCAATATTTCTCCAAATATGCATGCTTTTAAGCTAAAAGCCTATATGAAATGCCATAGAGGTAACATGAATGTTCAGACGCTTTGCATCACAGAAATACATTATATTTTAAAGTATATAATAGAATACCATTATTTTAAATTGTAACAATATTTCAAAGGATTGGTGTTTTTTCTGTATGTTTGATATACACCATGATGAGCTTGAGACATGATCACAGAGGGTTTTTTCACATAGCCTACCTGACTGAAAGAGCTCATTATTATGCAGGTCATTAGCTCATTATGTGGATCTTTTGTCTTCTCAAGTGTGAATCACAGCATTATTCATAAAGATTCACGGCTCCACGCATACTGGGTTTCTTGACAAAAAGTGTCTTAGAAAATTTAAATCTCTGTATTGTTTTATATGAACGAGTAGGCAGGATAATTTTTACATCATTTTGAAGCAAAAATTCTATTCTGCAAACCCCAATACCCAGAAGTCTTGTGAACACAGATTTAATTTTTTTTTTTGGCCTTATTTCAGTGACTTAAGTTTTTAGTTTTTTCAATAACCACACATAAACGTTATTCCTTCAGAAACACAAACATGTACGTATATGTTGTTTACATATTATGGTAGCCAAATTCATGCTGAATACAGTGTAATGACACTTTTGCCATTAATATGTTTATGAACAACTGAAAAAAGCACAAATGTCAGGGCATGTCAACTTCTCCAGGGCCCCAAAACAGCCTCAGACTCCAGAGGGTTAAACACACACAATACACCATCGCATTATCCATGGATAACTTATGAATCACTATAATGAATATAGCGTATAGTGAATGATGAATAATGAATTTATGAATTCACTATGTTCGTATTGTTTACATTATATGCACTTAGGTGCCTATTGCCAATAAAACAGACATTTGAAGCAGTTTTACTCACCACCTGCGGTTCCGGGGTCATTATCGCTGTGACCTCTCCATCTTTCAGTTTCAAACGATCTGTAAAGAACTGGGCCTTGTTTATGAAACCATAAGTGCCGATCTTGAGGGGCTCGAGCAGCCACGGAAAAACACGAGATATTCTCCATTCATTTTAACCAATAAAAAATTGATTGCAACTTTCAGACATGACTTTATCCTTATTTTGATAGTTAATTTAAGGCGGTTTCTATGGTTGTTTTAATGACAAATATCGAGAGCGCATCAATGTAATGCGTGAGCACAAATCTCTCAGCTCAACTTAACACTGGGTTCTTTGGGAAGCAAGGTTATCTTTCCCTCACAACCAAAAACACACTTCTTTGGTGACATTGTTGATTTTGTGGTCTAAAAACAAAGTGACAAATTTTTCTCAAGCAAGGCCTGTGCAGTGCTGCCGACGACTTCTGTAAAGCTGAACGAAGCGCGTTGATGGGCGGCTCTTGCTCTTTCGCTCTGGAGAAGTGCCCGTACAAGGAATTCTGCCCTTTATTACATAATAAAGGGCCATGCTCGGAAAAAACTGTGAGAAATCTGAAGAGTATTTTTGGCACAGAAATACTCCATCATACGTTCAACACGTTTTTTGAAACATTTTTGAAACACATACACTCTTTAACAGTGTAAATAAGTCAGAATGCATGAAATAGCATTAGACCCCCCTTTAAATTCACATTATTTTATTTCATTCAAGTGCTGAATTACTACTCATACAGGTCACTTTATCTGATGAATTAAAATTGTGGGGTAACACAGCGCTGTTTTCAAAACAACCATACTAAAATACAGTCAAGTGTGTTGAAAGTTATGTTTAACGTTACTCTGAGCGTTCGCTCCGTGGCTGGCATGAGACACTTGCCACTTGTTTCACATAACAGTAAGATACATCAAGAATATCATATTAATAAACACTGGATGACTTGTGTTGCTAAATGCAATGCAATTAATTTTAAAACATATTGTATGGCAGAGAAAATGCTCTATTACTGTTACTACAAATAAAGCTCTTTCTAATTATGTTATGTTAGTCACTTGACAAAATAGCATTGTCTCTGAGGCATGTACAAACATGTTACTCGAGGTAAATCAAGAAAACTGGAGATTCAAGCAATAAGACTAAACGTGTTGAGCTATATAACAATGATTAGTTTTCTGATTAGAAGTATCCAAACAGTTGCTCACCTGTCTAATAAAACACATAATATATTAAAGCGTGTCCGGAAATCGAGGGTAACGTGGATATGTCGTCATTGACAGGCGACACAATGACACAGACCATTAAACTGGTTAAAATAGCAGATTTCTCTGAAACATTGTTGGAAACATCTGGGATTATGTAGCCTAAGTACACAAGTCAACAAAATATATAACATTGTTCTAGTGGGTTTTGGATGTTTTAATACAGGAATCTTACATATTGTGCCTTTAAGATAAGCAAATACCTGTTATATTACTTAGTAATTGTGAAAATTATCATTTAATACTAGTTGATTTTATTTATTCAATTCCATTTTTTGTCCTTCAGCCTGAAAAAAAGCTCCAATCCTGCATTGTCACTGACTTCACAGAGACTGTTAACATTCAAACCTCTGTCCCAGACATCTCATAAATCACTCTGGATGAAACATGCTTTGTAATATATTTTCCTGTCTCTGACACTATATATTCCCTGTGACAGGCCAACAGATGTCTCTCCTGCCTGCTGTTCATCTTCTCAATAAAATTTCAAATGACATTTAATCATCTACAGTTAAGTACATTCATAGTAGTGTACTGTAACGTTTCCTCAAACAGTTTTGCTATTCCTTCAACTATTTTTATTTATTTATATGTTCTCACAATTCTTTATGTTGCACAATGTTTTAGATAGATAGATAGATAGATACTTTAAGAACAAAACTTTTTGTGATTTGAATATTATAATTGTTAATACACTGTACTCCATCAGGCCTGTGTAATGTGGCATGTTATCCGGTGACACAGGAGCCCGAATCAATCAGTGTGTTTGTGAGGAGGGCTGGAAGGTCTCTGAAGGACACTGGTGTAGGAGGGAGGAGCTGCGAGCTCTAGATCATCCAGCAGCGCGTGCACGAGTCCAAGAATGACTCGGGATAATACAGTGTACATGATTCCTGATGTTTGAATCCATTCGTTCGGGTTGCGCTCCTTTTGTCTTTCTCCAACTCGGAAAGCGCCGGGCTGAAGGTAAGAACTCAACTGGTCTCTGGTATAGCAGGGTGGATTTAAACGCGTGTGGGTGAATTAAGCGGTCACATTAGGTATCGTAATGTCACATCGATTTAATTTCCCTAATTTATTCTCATTGATAACCTTGCTTAAATTACGCGCAGCCGTGTGATGTCATCAACTCTCGCGTTTACGTGCTTTTGTTGTTATTGAACATTTTTGGCAGTGATGTTGGGCTTGATGGAAGATAGAAAGTAGAAAGTTGCTGCCACTTTGGTTTATTGAATTGCACTGTGGTCGAATCATGCTATTTGTCTTCTAACCGTTTCCTGTAATGTCTCTTTTCTTTATAGGCTGTTTTTACTTTTTTTTGTTCTTTACCGGCTCGTGATATATAGGCTACATAAATAATACAAATTCAATTGTACAATTACAAAGAATATATAACTTAAACAGAGTTTTGATGTTAGTTTACAACATATAAGGCATTTTGGGGCATTAGCCACAAATTCGACACCTAAAGCCGCACTTAAAGGATTAGTTCACTTCTGAATGAAAATTTCCTGATAATTTACTCATCCACATGTCATCCAAGATGTTCATGTCTTTCTTTCTTCAGACAAAAGAAATTAAGGTTTTTGAGGAAAACATTCCAGGATTTTTCTCCATAGATTAGTGGACTTCACAATAGGGTTGAAGGTCCAAATGTCAGTTTCAGTGCAGATTCAAAGGGCTCTACACGATCCCAGACGAAGAGTAAGGGTCTTATCTAGCGAAACGATCGGTCATTTTCTAAAAAAAATAAAATAAATAAAAATGTATATACTTTTAACTACAAATGCTTGCTTTGCACTAGCTCTGCGATCCGCACGCATGACGTAATCACGTTACAAAGGTAATGCGTGACAATGGCGGAAGTAGCGATCCAGTGTCTACAAAGCGAACGTGCAAAGATTAAGCTAAACGCCCTTTATATATGAAGTTGGAGGAGAAAATTAGATTAAGTTTTTCACCCTACCGCTGTACTTCCGCCTATATCACGTGTAACCTTTCAACGTAATGCATGTCGCAGAGCAGTGCAAGATGAGCATTTGTGGTTAAAAAGTATATACATTTTTATTTATTTTAAAAAACGATCGATTGTTTCGCTAGATGAGACTCTTATTCCTCGTCTGGGATCGTGTAGAGCCCTTTGAAGCTGCACTGAAACTGACATTTGGACGTTTAACCTGTTGGTAACTGTTGAAGTCCACTATATGGAGAAAAATCCTGGAATGTTTTCCTCAAAAACCTTAATTTCTTTTCGACTGAAGAGTAAATTATCAGGAAATTTTTCGTTCAGAAGTGAACTAATCCTTTAATGTATAGAAGTTATTGCATTTGGCTAAGGAACTAATGTTTAAATTATTAATCAACAACACAAACTGTTTAAAATGAAGGCAAAAAAGAGTGCAGTGCTTTGTAATTATCAATTGTGTGAACACGAAAAAATCACATTAACATCAATTGATGCAGTTAATGCAAAATTAATTGCAAAATGGTGCAGAAGAACAGTTCTAAAATTGATTTTAATGATGCTACTCGATATATTGTTATGTCTAGGTTCTTTTGGACCACTGTGCTGCATGCTGTAATGAGTCTTTAATGTTTAAATGTTTAATGACATTGATGTATCACTGGCAAATTAGGGTACTTAAAATATTCTGACTATAATGCTGTGTTCTGATGTTAAAAGTCCATTGATTCTCTTTCTAGCTCACTTTCACAGCAACACTTTAGATTGTCAGTATTTAATGCACCTTAAGCCAAAGCTTTACCTACGTTAGCTTGGAATTTATAGCTAGCCCTTTCAAACACTAATCCAGTACATTTCAATAACTGCATATCTAGCCTAACATATCATGCATATGTTTTAGTACCATTTCAGTTGTCCGTACTTCAGAAGAATTCACTGCATACTCATGTGGGGTCTTTTCCAACAACAGAGCCATAAACCTCTGGCTGCCTTCTGCCTGACCGCCGCTCCACATGTTTGAAACTCAATAGACTGACCATCTTTCAGAAATTATACTCGATAAATACAGAAATCAAATATAATTGTCTCTAAATATTAGCTCCCCAGTCTGGCTTCCTGCAGACCCATGAAGCTTTCTTTTGTGAAGTGTAAATAGAAACGGCTGCGCTTTGCCAAATCAAACTGTATGTTAGATTTGAGCAATGAGCATGTGTGCGCTTTATTAGACAGACTGTTAAGATTTAGTGATCGCGGCCAAACCTAAGGGCTTGAGGGTTGGCGCTGTGCCTCTGGGATTAGACTGCCAGCTACTCCAGGCTTTATTACTCGTAAGCTGTCTCAAAATACAGGATAATACAGAATACAGTTCTTTTGTGAGCTTAGGCTACGTGGCATATTGTTTTTTTTTGGGTTTTTTTTGGTGCTAAACTACATCTATAGCAAAGGTTTAGAAGTATACATTTATGTTTGTTGTAGTGTCTTCTAATAAAATGGTCTAAGAAACAATTCTCTAAGGTTAGTTTGTGAGAATTGGGATGACAAGTTTTTTAGGGGAATTTTTGAAGAATAAAATGTTGTTCTTGGGTTTTTTTATTATTACATGGCTTTCTCATGGCATTCTGCAGTTAAACTATTTTTGGTCTATCATAATGACATCAATTAAAAAAATTTGTGTGCATATGGTTGGAAGACGAGATCTTAAGAGAGAGAGAGAAAAGTTTAGCTAGTTTATTGTTTCTTGCATCACCTGTTTCCACCTGGTATTAAGATGTGTTTTGGTTGATCGGATCACAAGTGGATGACGCTAAATACAGGTGTAAACAGGGTGTAAAATGTTTTGAGCTTGTCCACTTTTGACCACCAGAGGTAGTCGAAAACGCATTCGACCGGATTTCTTTCGTAGTGTAAACGCTCATGTGGTCGAATGAGCCACAAAAGACCGTCTACTGTTCACTTACTGAGCTAACGTGTAAACATTATGGGACGCGCGCTAGGCAGACAGGATTTAAACTTTGTAGGTTGAAGACCCAAGTTTGGTGTGAAGACAAAAAATGCACCAAGCACAATGTTCTCTCACCTACCTGATTTCTAGTTTATTCTAGTAATTTCTAGTAAATTTCCGGAAAATTTCCACGGGAACTTAACCTGGGGAATTTTGGAAATATTCCAATTTGGAAACTTAACAGGAATTTACGGGAATTTATGAGATTTTATGGGAATTAATTGGAAATTTTGGGAAATTTATATAAATGTATAATATTTATATAAAATGTATCATATACAAACAAATATAAACATTTTGTTTTGTCATAACATGAAATAAGTTATTTCTTTTTCGCATTCAATAAATTTTAATTTATTAAATATGTAAAATAAATATATTTTTAGTGCAGCAATTGTTATGTGTTATTTATTTCAGTGTCACATGATCCTTTAGAAATCATTCTAATATGCTGATTTGATACTCAGTTATTATCAATGTTGTGCTGCTTAATATTTTTTTGGAACCTGTAATACTTTTTTCAGGATTCATTGATGAATAAAAAGTTAAAAAGAACAGCATTTATTCAAAATAGAAATCTTTTCTAACAACATCACTTTAATATTTATAAATTTCACACATAGTTGCTGAATAAAGTATTAATTTCTTTCAAAAAAAGAAAAAAAACAAATTACTGACCCCACAAATTTGAACGGTAGTGTATATTGTTACAAAATATTTCTATTTTAAATAAATGCTGTTCTAGCAATTTGTATTCATCAAAGAATCCTGAAATAAAGTATCACAGGTTATAAAAAATATTAAGCAGCACAACTGTTTCCAACATTGATAATTGAGTATCAAATCATCATATTAGAATGATTTCTGAAGGATCATGTGACACTGAAGACTGGAGTAATGATGCTGAAAATCCAGCTTTGCATCACAGAAATTAATGTATATTAAAATAGAAAACCATTATTTTAAATTGTAGTTATATTTCACAATACTACTGATTTTTCTGTATTTTTGATCAAATGTGCATGTTATGGACTGGGGGAATGCACAGTGCATGCAGGGGGTGTGGCCTCAATAGCCCTGTAGTAAGTAGTGTGCTGCGTAAATGTGAATGAGGAATGTGCAAGGTAAAAATTCAACTGAAATTGCATTAAATCTGGTTGTTTTAACCAAAATTATGCTGTAAGATGTTTTTTTTTTCAACTACATTTAAGTACCCTGTTATAGGCTAACCTGCAATTTTGCAAATTCCCTGTTTATTCCCATTAATTCACGTTAATTTCCATGGAAAGTTTCCAGCTTTGAAAATTCCCGGAATTTTGCAACCCTATTTCTAACACACACTCACAGCGTTCGGCCGGTCTTGCGGCTGTCAGAGCAGAAACGAAAGCTGCTGCCCTCCATATGTTTTTCCATCATCTCTGGGCGCGTTCATATGTAAATTATGTGAGCTTATTTTGTCCATTAGATTGAAAGATCTGAAAAAGCCCATATTTACCCATCTATAGACCCTCCCCTCGAAGAAATCAGGACAGAAGTGGCTGAAAGTGGACAAAAGAGACGGATTACAACACCAGGTGTAAACGGGAATGTGTCTCCCTCATCTACTTGTGATCCGATCAACCAAAACACATCTTAATACCAGGTGTAAACAGGGCCTCTGTGGTGTCTTTCTTAACATTCATCAAAGCAGTATTTTATGTCCATTTATTTATTCATTTGGTAAGTAACCATCTAATAAGCAAGATAATGTACAGTCTGCAGGTCATTATGGGTGATAATTACCAACTAATGGAGATTTACAATCAGATCAGAATCTAATTAGATTTAGAATTTGATTAAAAACCCATTCACTTAAAATCTGATTAAAGTGCAGTTCCATTCATACTTTCACCTGCCTTAAGAACATCTGTTGTGTCTTTTTACTTTCCATTCCCCCTTTTGACCTTGTCAATATGGAGGATGACATGAGGTTTCCTGATCTAATTGGAGTTGGCTAAGTCTTCTTTTAATCCGATTCCTCAAAGCAATCCTCTCTAGATCTGTTAAGGATCTTTGGTGTCACCTTTGGCCCTGTAATGGTAGAATTGCATAGCGGTTCACATATTATAAGTCTGACAAGTAGATTTCTGCAGGTTAGGTTGTCTCTGTAAAATAAACTGGATTGTGTGCCAGGATTTTTATATTTTATAGAAGGAACTGTTGCTTCTTCAGAGGGTTGAGAGTTTGATGTAATATGTTAGAGGTTTGTTAGCAATTATTTCCATCCATGAAGCATTTTGCACAGTCTAGGCTTTATTCACACTGCTAGTACTTCAGATTTTGTTTCTAATCTTATTTTTAGGACTGACTATCCGCATTGTATAACCATTATAAATGGTTCCAGTTTTTGATTCTGATTGGCGGCTATGACCGCGCCCTACGACCGCGTTTTCCCGTGCCCTGACACTGACAGCGCTAGTGTTCACAAATCACAACAGTATCAGTCCTTTAAAAATAAAAGTCTTCCCTACTGACTGACTCACTCAAACAGTCTTTGCCACCATCTGACTTTTCCTAGTCTGTTTTTAGTTGATCTCCATGAGATGACGCATTCTGTTACTGTTCACGGTCAGGGGCTATTTTTTTCCAGCGGAAGGAAGGTTGAAAAACTTAATGAAAGTTGCATCGATATACATATAGTTGCTTTAATATTTGTATATATGGAATGACCATTTTATTAAAGCAATAAGCCCTTGAAACCGTGGTTTACAGTGAATTTATAACAGCTAAGGGGTTTTTAGGCAACAAACACTTACCACGGCTTCTTGGGGCTTATTGCTTTAAAGGGTTAGTTCCCCCAAAAATGAAATTTCTGTCATTAATTACTAACGCTCATGTCGTTCCACACCCGTAAGACCTTCGTTCATCTCCAGAACACAAATTAAGATATTTTTGATAAAATCCGATGGCTCAGTGAGGCCTGCATTGCCAGCAAGATAATTAACACTTTCAATGCCCAGAAAGCTACTAAACACTACTAAAGACGTATTAAAGACGTATTTAACAGTTCATGTGACTACAGTGGTTCAACCTTAATGTTATGAAGCGACGAGAATTCTTTTGCGCCAGAAAAAAACAAAATAAGGACTTTATTCAACAATATCTAGTGATGGGCGATTTCAAAACACTGCTTCATGAAGCTTTACGAATCTTTTGTTTCGAATCAGTGGTTCAGATCGCGTATCAAACTGCCAAAGTCACGCCCCCCAGTGGTGAACCATTGAAATTTCGAAACACTTATGATGTAACGAAGCCTCGTTTACTGAAATCACATGACTTTGGCAGTTTGATACGCGCTCCGAACCACTGATTATTTCAAGTTGTTATTTTGTTTTTTAGGCACACAAAAAGTATTCTCGTCCCTTCATAACATTAAGGTTGAACCACTGTAGTCGCATGAACTGTTTTAAATATGTCTTTAGTAGCTTTCTGGGCATCTGAAAGTGTGGCAATGCAGGCCTCACTGAGCCATCGGATTTTATCAACAATATCTTAATTTGTGTTCTGAAGATGAACGAAGGTCTTACGGGTGTGGAACGACATGAGGGTGAGTAATTAATGACAGAATTTTCATTTTTGGGAAACCTAACCCTTTAATATTGACTCGCTCTCATGCCACACATCCATATTCTCACGCAGTGAATAAACATCGAGGAGCAAAGAGGACACGGACAATGTGCTGACAAACAAGACAGAGCAGGTTACTTTTGATATGAAACAAAGTCTCAGCTTTCAAAGTTTGTAAGTTTTATTACGAAATTCAGTCAATAAATACCATTTTGCCGTTTTTAATGTGCCGTGACAGATCGCTGTAGTGCACATGAACCAATCATCTCTTCCTCTTTACTACTAAATAAACATGAACATCAGAGGGTATGTCAAAAGAACCGGTACGACTTACTGAAGTGTATTATGTCTCATGTAATCGCTCAATCAGTGTTGGATAAAATAGCTTGTAAACAATGTCACATAACATTACATTTACCTCAAAAAAGCCATTCATTGTCCATAAACTGTAAAGTTAGCAAGAAAAATGTACTCTAGAAAGGTGTTTTTTTTTTTTCAAGAAAAAAGAACGCCCACTATATTACATACTCCTTATATTTTTACCATTAAAACATTATCATTAGACGATAAAAATGGCCTTATATGCAGTTGAATACAAATTAGTTGTTACTGGCAGGGTTCCCTGTATCTTAAAACATTAGTTTTACAACAATAGATTTTTTTCCTTGAGAAAAATTAACATGTACTATATATCCATATCCAAATGGATTGAATCGAGATCGAAATCGAATCACAAGCTCATGAATTCTCCAAGCTGAACTCAAAAGTTGGCAACCCTGTATGTTGTTCAATGAAGTCAATATTTGGTATATCTACATCACTTGCTACTTGACTTTCTTCTGCAACAATTTAGAGTCACTGTCAGTGTGGAAAGAGAGGACATAAAACTGGTCATTTTGCCCCCGCTTACATCGTATGCATCCATACATATGCTGTTTTTGAGCAGATAAACCAAATAAAGAAATGGTTTCAGTTCGAGACATTCCTGATTCTGACTAATTCAGAGAGAACATGAGATTAACGTACATTAGTTCTCACTATGAGCTTTATGATATGATGAACGAGCGCAGCAGGATGGAGTCTGTCAGTAGCTCTTGCGTCTGGGACTCAGCAGGGATTCTTCGGTTGCGTGTCGTAACGTAAATAGGAAGTGTTCTATTTGCTGAAAGGGCAGAATATTAACGAAAGAGTAAAAACAAATCTGAGGAGTAGATACTCTTGCAAAAACACTTTGAGAAGCCTGGAAGGAAATGGCAGATCTCATTAAATGTGTTTTGGACAGAGCAGTCAATGATTGAGCTCTTCTTTTATGTAAGATGAGGTTGATTGGGCTTTATTTGATTACTGTTATGAATTAATAAATGTATTCTATTTTAAATTGTAATAATATTTCACAATATTATACTTTTCACTGTATTTTTGATCAAATAAATGCAGCCTTGGTGAGCACAAAATACCAATAAGTTCATGTTGAAATTTACTATGAAAACATCATTGTTTTTGATTACTCCAAAAAGTTCCTCAGGCAGTGTTGAGTTAAAAATAAACCCGTCCAGAACTTGTACAATTAAACCTTGATTACATTTCCAAAAACTCAAGAAACTCAGTATATTGTTTTGTAAAACAATCCGTCTGAATAGCCTACTTCTACAAAAATTTATGCCATAAAACAAATAATTACATATGCAGATCTTTTTGAATAGCAAAAACATGGATATACAGTAATAAACTGTTCAACAACAAAGAAATAAGACACGAGACCCCTGAAGCCAGATGTTTTGCAGAACATAGCTGTGTCAGTCTGCATTTATTACAGAAACAATCCCACAACCCTTAATTAGCAGAAGAGGTTGGATGCAGTCATCCTCATATAAGACCACAGGGTATAATGCTGTGTTCATGTTTTGTGTAATGAATTATTGTAAAAAGGATTTATGCAAGGAGGCCAGACATGTACTCAGGCTGTAAGTGAGATTATGTCATGTCTGTGCTGTGTGACAATGCCAGTTGTGTTTCTGACTGAATCGTATTGGTCTGCTGGAAACATTCACCCATCTGAGTCACTCATTGTAAATTATGTTTTTTTTTATCTTTATTTTCAACTGTAAGTGGACCATTGAATCTTTCAGTTCCTTTTATGGGAATGGAGATGAATGAGAATGAGTCTCAAATTAGTGGCGCCGGAGTCATTTAAGTCGGTTCTTTCTAGTGATTTAGTCAAACTGGTTCACGAAGTATTTGCAAGTATTGGCAACAACATTTTTACACAATCTATGATAATAGCTAAATTGATAAAAAAAACATGTTATCTATCAGTGTGTGTTTATGTGTGTGTATATATATATACAGTCAAACCAAAATTTATTCAGACACCTTGAACATTTCATTCATTAATTCAGTTTATTCACTATAGTTTAAAAAAATGGTAAATATGACAAGATCTCAGAGTTAAAAAATTAATCTTAATTATGTCAGATAACACTTAAGCAAAAACATGGTCAGGTCAAAGTGTCTGAATAATTTTTGGTCCCAAATTTTAATCAATTTTAGTGGTAGTCCACTGTATGAAGAATTGTTGGGTATAATATGTCAGTTTACTTTATTTTGCTATCCTCACTTACATAAATGAACTATAGTGTCCTGCACCCACTTGTAAAAATATATCAAAAAGTATATCTAGTGTCTGAATAATTTTTGGTTTGACTGTATATATACTTATATTAACTTTTTTGCTCACCAGTCACTTTGGCTAGTGGCTTTCCAAAGTTACTAGCCACTCGGCATTTTCACTGGCCACAATTTTGACATCAATACTATAGCTAAAAAACTGCCACATAGATATTTTTAATATTATCTCATAATTTGGCAGCAGGTATATTAGGCTGCTGTCACTTTAAGACCTGACGCACTGATCCATTACGCTGCATTCACACGGGGCGTAGGCGTTAACGCTTCTCATTTACTTCGAATGGGTGCATTGCCGAACTGAATTGTGGGTTCCGTCATATCGCTTCACTCGCGTTGCAAGCGGCAGAAGATGAAGATTTCTCAACTTTTCAAGTGCCAACGCAGGCGCCAGCCAATCAGATCGCCTTATGCAAACACTCTAGAGCAGTCGCTAGGCAATTGCGTTCATGCAACACCGGAAAGTAATGTGATTGGCTGTTATCACTATAACAGTCGTGTCAACACAAGCTTCAGACACGCCTTCCGTCAAGCGTTAACGCTGACGCCCCATGTGAATGCAGCGTTACACACATGCGTTTTCTTTCTCAACTGTTTACGTTCACTTGAAACATAACTGACTGTTTACATGAATACTCTCCAAGACCGGAATTTTGACATTATTTTGTGTGTATTTGACTGTTTAAGCGCAATAAGCAGCGAAAAAAACTCAATTTTTTTTTCGGAGAGATGAGAGAGAGAGAAAGAGCAGCTGGTATCATGTATCTGTTCTGCAGAAAATGAGTATTGGAAACGTTTCAGATATTTCAGTATCTAATATATATCTAAAAATCAATATTTTTGACACTACATTGCACTTAGTTTATTATTTCAGATGCTTTTTTAAAAGACTAAAATTTAAATATGTATATATTATATATAAAATTCAACACGCCAGTAGTGGCTAGTAGAAGTGACTGTGTTACACCTGCATTTGATGGTTAATGTCAAGCCCTGTGTGTATGTGTATATATATATATATATATATATATATATGTGTGTGTGTATATATATATGTATATATATTTGAATAGCAAAAACATGGGTATACAATAATAAAATATTCAACAACAAAGAAATAAGACACGAGGCCCCTGAAGCCAGATATACACACTCTTCTTATGAATAATAAGGTTATTGAAACAACCACCTGATTTAAAGTAAATGTATCTGTTGAATGCTGACCAGAAAAACAACAACTACCGAATATATCATATATATATATATATATATATATATATATATATATATATATATAGATAGATAGATAGACATAGATATAGATATAAATATATACTGTGTATAGATACAGTAAGAACTGAAGATGCTTTTCAGGAAAAATGGTGTTTTATTAACCACAGATGCAAACCCTCCTAAACAAGTAAAAGTAGCACTATGCAAACTACATTAATGCAAAACCTGGACGGCAGAAGAGTTACAGTGTGTATCTTACCGTTGCTGTGAAATTCACTCATGTATTTGCATGATGAATCTCTTAGCATTTAAAAAAAGAATATCATTCCCATATGCATTTCCTCTGTTAGGTAAATAATTTAAAAAAAGTTATGGTACGATATGGTAATTTATGGTATAACACCATATTTTTATTTTAATTCACATTAAATCCCAGTGAACACTCCTATATTACACGTTGCTAAAATATACAGTGTTGTTTTATTCTTTTAAACAGGCTTCTCTTTTCACTTGGAGTTGATCATATGTAAGGCATCTCGTTGGTTGCCCTGGTAACGGCGGAGCTGAGCGGGAAGGTGTGAAAGTGCAGGAATACGGGAGTTGTTCCTTTGTCTTCCTTCAGATCTCAAGACCTGCTCCTTCACTGGGAACATCCGGCAGGAATTCTCTGGGTAATTCTCAGTGTAGCCACTTTTTAGATCTTATGAGTTCCATAAATAGTTGGAGCGACACAAATCTTTGATCTTTTCTTATATTTCTTGAGAAGCGTTCTGAGTGAGGAATAAATACAAGCAAAAGTAAGACCTTCATGGAATTTGTTTATTTCTCTCTTGGGCTTGGGTGTTAATTTTAGATTTATGAGGGATTGTGGTAGATTATGCCCACTAGTAGCTGTATGATGTGGTTTTAATGGGAAATTAGATGGCTTGAATTCATGTTAATGATAAACACTGCTGACACCGACTTTTCCTTTTTCCAGTGGGTTTAGTATAATACTGCTGTTATTTACACCAGCCAGCAAATCAGATTACAGGAAAAATCTGGATGGATGGGTTCACAAATGTGCGTTTGATTATGCTGCAGGTGACATTGAAATGTTGCTTGCAAATTTTTATGTCATCAGTGGCTCATATTTGTTCATTGGTGCTTCATGTAAATTTGGTACATTTCCATAAAAGCTGCATGTCATGCCTTACATCTCTTTGCATCTCTTGCAGGTTCTGTTGTGGTGAAGAATGCAGAGAGAAGCTGTTTTCTTACGATGCAGTAAAACCAAAACATAATCTGCCATAATCACTGAGGATTTTGATTAGCAAAAAGAAACAAAGGGAAGTGACAATGGGGCGAAAGAAGATCCAGATTACCCGCATAATGGATGAGAGAAACAGACAGGTAAGATGAGGACGTCTGCTTCACACATCCAAACTGAAACCTGTAGTAAAAAATCTGTCTGGTTTAAGTAGATAAAAGAAATCTTTGAGTTGCTTCAACAGACCAATATATTCGCCAGACTTTGCCAAATATAAGTGAATCGGTGCTGAAATCTACAATGAGCCTTGCACATTTTCCGTTTTCAGATAATTAAAGATAAACATTGTGTTCATAAATGTCCATTTCAGTTATTTGCAAAAATGATGTTAAATATATACATAACTGTTCAAAATTTCGGGGTCAGTAAGATTTAAAAAAAAAAGAAATTAATACTTACTGTATTCACTATTCATTAAAGAATCATGAAGATAATGTATTATGGTTTCCTCAAACACATGAAGCAGCACAACTGTTTTCAACATTGATAATAATATTACAAATGTTTCTTGAGCAGCAAATCAGCATATTAGAATGATTTCTGAAGGATCATGTGACTGAAGACTGGAGTAATGATGCTGAAAATTCAGCTTTGATCACAGGAATAAATTACATTTGAAAATATATTGAAATAGAAAATAGTTCTAGAGTTACTGGTCTCTAGATATCAACGTTAAGATTTGGTTTAATTTTTTTTTTATTTCCTTGCTGGTTGCACACAACAAGCATTCCTCAAGACCAGTAAAATCCGGTTCATGAGCAGATGACTACAGTATTATGAACTATTTTTTTAAGGGGATTGGTCGAAAAGTCTGAAAATCAGACACAAACTTATGAGTTAGCAGTTTGAAGCGATTCAGTGGCTCTGAGTCATTCAGAGCGTTTCTTCACTAAACCACAATTAGTTGGGCTAAAAGAATGAATGGAATCATTAAAGTGGACCTATAACGCCCCTTTTACAAGATGTAATATAAGTCTCTGCTGTCCCCAGAATTTATCTTTGAAATTTTAGCTCAAAATACCCCACAGATCATTTATTATAGCTTGACAAATTTGCCCCTATTTGGGTGTGAGCAAAAACACGCCGTTTTTGTGTGTCCCTTTAAATGCAAATGAGCTGCTGCTCCAGAAGAGGGTGGAGCTTTAACAGCTCGTGCTTCGGTTGCTCAACAACAACAAAGCGGGAGAATCTCACGCAGCCAAAATGAGGATTGTCAGTAACGGTGTTCAGCCTTACATTGTTCAAGCCGGAGTCGACACTGATGGAGAAACTCAGGAAGAAGTTACAACTTTTAGAATGAAACTGGACGTCTCTGAATGGTTAGTGGATAAATGTATGTAGTTGCTGTGGAGTTGATTCAACTCATCGACTAGCATGTGCCGTCATGTTAATCTTTTGTGCAAATCCAGTGTTGAATTGACCCTCGTTTGTGAAGCAGTCCGGCGTAAAATGACGGCATGGTAACAACACTCTACTACAACAACTCTTCCTCTTCTCTAAAGCAGCCCAACATGGCCTCACCCCCTTTGTTGCGTGTTCTCGGGGGTGGGGTTTATGTAAATTTTAGGGTTAGTGATGTCATTAACCTGGGAATAAGCTCGTTGTAGTCCCTACCAGCCGTTTGTTGTAGTCCTTAAACAGTGATTTCTGTAAAAGAAAATATCTCCCTTTGCATGAACTTTGAGCGTCGTAACTTTGCAGATGTTGTTTATGCTCAAACAGCAACATTACACACTAACTAAAGTTAAAAAAGTCAAATCATAATCAACCACCCCATTAAAGGGTTAGTTCAACCAAAAATGAAATTTCTGTCATTAATTACTTTCCCTCATATCGTTTCAAACCTGTAAGACTTTCGTTCATCTTCAGAACACAAATGAAGATATTTTTAATGAAATCTAAAAGCTTTTTGTCCTTCCATTGACAGTCTATGCAACTACCACTTTCAAGCCCCAGAAAGTTAGTAAAGACATCACAAAGTAATCCATGTGACTCCAGTTTAAATTTAAAGAAGCGATGCGAGTGCTTTGTTTGCAGAAAAAAAAAGATCTTCATTTATGTTCTGAAGACGAACAAAAGTCTTATGGGTTTGGAACGACATGATAGTGAGTAATTAATAACAGTTTTCATTTTTGGGTGAACTATCTCTTCAGAAATCTGACCATTAAAATCCTTACAATTCCCATATTTAATGAACAGCATCAGATGCAGCCAACTGCATCACCATCAGCCCAATCTGTTTAGATGCCTTTTTTAAAAAGATTTCTTACAAACCCCTTCATCTTTGTAAACCGTTGGAGCACCAGCAACGTCCCTCAACTTCACTGCTAACATACATGATTTATATGTATTCAAATGATTGCTCAGGAGTGTTTAATGAATGTACAGGTCAGACTCTGGGTCTGTAGTGGTGAGACTCGGCTGATCCAGCACACAGCAGCTCTTGTCTGGGTTCCTCAGTGGACTGCAGTCCCTGTGGTATGGTAGCAGTAATTAGAGCAGTTCAGGGCTCCACATCTCTCATTAGAAAACTGGTCAGTCTGAGGGCTTGTACAGTCTCTCTCTCTCTGCCCCTGACGGCCATCACTCACAGCAAAACCACAGAGACACGCCTGAATTTACCCAGTCTGCACTGGGATCAAATACTAACCAGCACCACAAACCATATCTTGTCTAGGCGCTCTTGTTCGGTAGATTATTTTTGGTACACAGTGTTTTTTATTATCACTGAAGGTTTTTAGTCAGTGACATACATATGTGGAAATATATTCCTGGGTAAATGAGTAATTCCTCTGTACTATGCCGTGATTTTGGTGACTGTTTTATACAGTTATTAATAGAAATTCATTATCAGCAAGTTTATTAAAGGTTTCATTTATTTTAGTCTGATGTAAGAAGCCTTAAGACTTCCTGTTCATAATCATTCGCCAGAAAAAAAGGTACAAAAGCTGTCACTGGGGCGGGACCCTTTAAAAACCAACTAATATGTACCATTTAAGTACTAATATGTACACTTCAGGTAATAATATGTACCTTTAAGGTACCAATATACACCCTAAATAAGATACAAAGGTACCTTTTGAAAAGTTACCTCACAAGCTTTTGTACCTTTATTTTTTATTAGAGTGATAGAAAAGTAAAGTTTGGGGGTTTTGAAAATGTTTTTGAAAGAAGTCGCTTATTGCTTATTAAGGCTGCATTTTTTGGTCAAAAATACAGTAAAAACAGTAATATTGTGAAATATTATTATAGTTTAAAATAACTGAAGAGATAGTTCACCCAAAAATGAAAATTATCCCATAATTTGCTCACCCTCAAACCATCCTAGGTGTATATGACTATCTACTTTCAGCCAAACACAATCAGAGTTATATTAAAAAATATGAGTGAATGGTAGCTGATATTTTGAAAAAGTGCATCCATCCATCATAAGAATAATCCATACGGCTCCAGGGGGTTAATAAAGGCTTCTGAAGTGAAGTGATGGGTTTTTGTTAGAAAAATATCTATATTTATAACTTTATAAACTATAATCACTGGTGTCTGCTAACAGCCGTACACAAATCGAGTTCCAGCAAAAGAGTGACCTCTGACCTAACGCAAAACATAGGATGTATGACAAAGGTGTACTGTAAGTGATACTGTAACTGTACTGTAACTGATAAACGTGGAAGTGCAGAGGATAGAGCAAAACAAAATGCCGGTCATTAATTAGAAGTTTAAAACAAGAAGTTTTAAAGAAAAATGTCAGAGGATTTCGATATAAGAGAAGAGGAGCTACGTCATACGTCGGGTCAGAGGTCACCGTTCCGCCGGAACTTGACTCTATCGTGAACGCACGGACGGCTGTTGCCGGAAGCTATTGATTACAGTTTATAAAGTTATAAATTTGGATATTTTTCTTACAAAAACCCATCGCTTCGCTTCAGAAGGCCTTTATTAACGCCTGGAGCAGTGTGGATTACTTTTATGATGGATGGATGTGTTTTTTTGGGCTTCAAAATCTAAGGTACCATTTACTACAATTATAAAGCTTGGAAGAGCCAGGATTTTTTTAATATAACTCTGATTGTGTTTGGCTGAAAGAAGATAGTCATATATATCTAGAATGGCTTAAGGGAGAGTAAATTACAGGATAATTTTCATTTTTGTGTGAAATATCCCTTAAAGTTTTTCAAATGTGATTATACACTTTGACATTGACAACAAACATGGAAAGAGATTTTTTGTATCAGTGTTTAATGCACTGTTGTGAGAATTTGGCCCTCAGCTGTGAAGTGGGAGCAAGCCTGAGATTCCTCAGGGAAGCTGATAATTGGCAGGAAACATGAGAAGATCTGGCAACCCTGACAGCTGGGTCCCATCAGACAGTTGTGAACAATGACTTCTTCTGATACTATTAATGAAAAATAACGGCACATTACTTTTTGTAAGAGTATTAAAAGCTTGGTGTTGTATTTAATTTTATTTACACTATCGTTTAAAAGTTTGGGGTCGGTAAAAGAAGTCTCTTCTGCTCACCAAGGCTGCATTTATTTTCAAATATACAGTAAAAAAAGAAATATTATGAAATATTATTACAAAATATTAAACAAGTGTTTTCTATTTTAATTATTACAGTTTGAAAAAAATATATTCTTTTTTTAATATATTTTAAAATGTAATTTATTCCTGTGATCAAAGCTGAATTTTCAGCATCATTACTTGTCTTCAGTGTCACATGATCCTTCAGAAATCATTCTGATATGATGATTCACTGCTCAAGAAACATTTATTATTATTGTTTACAATGTTAAAAACAGTTCAATACAATTTATTTTATTATTTTTACTGTTTTTACTGTCACTTTAGACCATTTTAATGCATCCTTGCTAAATAAAAGTATTAATTTCTAAATAAATAGTGTCATGTAGAGGTAGACATTTACATTCCACATCCATAATTTACAGTTTTCTGTAAATTATTGAGTGTTTTTAGATATAGCTTTTGTTCAGATGTATCTTTTGTTTTGTGCAAAACCACATCAGTCAGCAGTGAGCAGATCTCTTCAAGTTACTTGAATACTTTATTTGATATCTATGACATCTATGATATCATATACACCTATTTCTCCTATCACTTTCATAGGTGACGTTCACAAAGAGGAAGTTTGGTCTGATGAAGAAGGCGTATGAACTCAGTGTTCTGTGTGACTGTGAAATAGCCCTGATTATCTTCAACAGCTCCAATAAGCTCTTCCAGTACGCCAGCACAGACATGGACAAAGTTTTGCTGAAATACACAGAATACAATGAACCACACGAGAGCAGAACCAACTCTGACATTGTGGAAGTAAGTGGCTACACATTACAGGATTAGTTCACTTCAGAATTAATTTCCTGATAATTTACTCACCCCCATGTCATCCGAGATGTTCATGTCTTTCTTTCTTCAGTCAAAAAGAAATTAAGGTTTTTGAGGAAAACATTCCAGGATTTTTCTCTATATAGTGGGCTTCAATGGGTTGAAGGTCCAAATGTTAGTTTCAGTGCAGCTTCAAATGGGTCTACATGATCCCAGACGAGGAATAAGGGTCTTATCTAGCAGAACGATTGGTCATTTTCTAATATTCAAATTATTTACTTTTTAACCACAAATGCTCGTCTTGCACTGCTCTGCGATGCTTTGAAGCTGCACTGAAACTGACATTTGGACCTTCAACCCCAGTGAAGTCCACTATATGGAGAAAAATCCTGGAATGTTTTCCTCAAAAACCTTAATTTCTTTTCGGCTGAAGAAAGAAAGACATGAACATCTTGGATGACATGGGGGTGAGTAAATTTTAATTCTGAAGTAACTAATCCTTTAAGACATTGTGTGAAGTTCAAAAGCAGAATAAAATCACAATGATTTGTTCTATTTTAAATACCAGTTTTAAATTGAAACAGAAGTTGTGATAGTCTTTTCTTCCCGAATGTGATATATATCCGAGTGAAAAGTCTTCTTGAACAAGAAAAACTGTAGGGCGGGACTTGATTTTGTCCATGGGGAATTGATGTGGTTTGCTGTTGCTGTGATGTCATGTGAGTGACAGGTTGCCCCGCCCCTCAGAGAAGAGATGTCGCTACAAGTCAAAGATTACGAGGACAAAAAAAAATTATGTGCACGGATAAATTGTTTATAATAAACTGCAATATTCCATAAAAAATGTCAATTTTGATTTCATGATGAGTTTAAGATATAAAGATTTGTGCTCTCCTATAAATTGAAAGTCAGCATGAAATGAAAATATACCCTCTATTTTCTAAATGAATGTTATCAATCTTATTGTGAACGATTCATCCATGCATGTTTCATTTTTTAACTTTTTTTTCGACCTTGTAATTTTTAATCAAAATGTCATAACTGGATCTTCCAGTGAAAAGTCTTCTCGAGTCATTTAGTCCTTTTAAAGGGTTAGTTCACCCAAAAAATTAAAATTTTGTCATCATTTACTCACCCTCAAGTTGTTCCAAACCTGTATGAGTTTCTTTGAAGAATTGTGGGGCACCATTGACTTCTATAGTATTTTTGTTTCATACTATGGAAGTCAATGGTGCCCCACAACTGTTTGGTTACAAACATTCTTCAAAATATCAAAGAAATGTATACAGGTTTGGAATAACTTGAGGGTGATTAAATGATGACAGAATTTTGGGTGAACTATCCCTTTAAACCACACTCAAGTTCATTAGTCTTCATTTTTGAATGCATCACCCACATCTAAAAATCCAGTCAATGACTGGCGGAAAAAAACCAAGTCCCCGTCCTACATTTTTTTCTATTTTATCTATTACACTTGTATCATATGTACATCACAATAACAAAAGAAAACATCTGTTTCATTGCAAAAACAAATCCCAGATATTTAATTTCGTAGTGGTTGATTTATCCTGAATCTTATGACCCATATCTGATTGAATAGTACCTCACAGAACGGCCTTTAACAGATTACACAAATGCATCTTGTAGCAGCGGCATCTGGAGAAGCGGGCTGCATTTACCGTTGTTGTAATACAGTTAACAAACAGTTGGGCCACATTTCGAGCATGCAGGCTGGAGTAATTATAGATCACTGTCTTCTGTGAGGCATGTGCTCAAATTACATCTTCATTGTCACATGCATTTGCTCCATTTACAGTTAGCATGTGAATCTAGCCAAGGCTGTTCTGTGCTTTTCCTTTTGCCAAGATATATAAGCACCTGTCATCTGTGTTTACATTTATTCATGGAAGCTTTCATCCAAAGCGACTCATACACTTTTGTGGTCACTGTGATACAATTTTTTCAGGCTTCTTTAGTGAATTAAAAGTTGAATGAACAGCATTTATTTGAATGCAAGACATACATGCAGTATTTGTTGTGATTGTTTGTGAGACTGTTTTCTGTTGAGATGCCAGGTTTAAAGTACATGGTGAATGTTCAGCGTCTAGCAATCTGTAGCTAAATCCTGGTGCTGAAGTCATGCGAACAGATTTTCTGCGAGTGGTGCTAATTGGTTGTAGCTAAAAATAAAGATCCAGTTTTATCCAACATTCATACCGAGGAAACCTGAGATACTATCAGTCAAGGACGTGGCACTTTTGGCAAACGCTGCACTCATTAGCCTCTATTAATCACAAATGGCTGGCGTGTACCAGCAATGCATTTCTGAATCAAAGTTATGTGTGCTGCTGATCTCACATTAGCATACCCTATCTTGTTTTACAGTATACTGGCATGCAAAATACTGTAACTATGAGCTCAGTTTCCACTTTAATTATTTGATATTCTGTTATAATATGGATTATTATAAAGGAGGCTAATCTTGAAGCTGTTCAGACAGAAAAGTAATAAACCTGAAAAATTCAAAATGCAATCTATCTCAAGACACTTAAAGGGGACCTAATATGCAAAATTCACTTTTACATGGTGTTTGAACATAAATGTGTGTCGGCAATGTGTGTACACAACAACCCTAATTATGGTAAAAATCCACCCACTCCTCTTTCTTTAATCCCCATAAATCATAAGCAGTGTCTCAGAACATGCAGATTGTAGCTTTTGTGACATCACATTGCTTAGGCCCCGCCCACAACTGCTGACGGACTCTGTCCTATTAGCATAGACCCCGCCCTGAGTGAGCTGTACACAGTCCGCCATGTTTCCTCGCCAGATCATTTAACAGCAGCATTCAAATAAGAAATGTATTCTTATTAAAGCTACTAAAGTTATTCAGTCAAGAGCAATGAGTGATTTTCTGTTTTTCTTTTGTTGTTTGATTCATATTAACAGCATATACAGCAGTAGATACTGTACATAACGCTGCTTTCCCTTTAATACACAGATCTAATATATACATGTGATTTCTTTACTTGCTGTTTACGTTCACAGACATAACCGACTATGTTTATGTAAACTTTGTGTATTTGACAGTTTAAGCGCAGTAAGACGTGAAAGAGAACTTAGTTTAATACTCACATGATGCACTGTCTGACTGACAGCTTTCTGTGCACGTTCTTTGGATGTGTGCGCTCAGAAAACCATATCTCAGAAGTTTATACTGATATGGCTTTAAAAAACATGCAGATAATAAACTTTCATGATTATGAAGAACTGAAATGTCATGTGAACGTGACCGCGATAAAGATGATGATCAAAACCAAACAGATGTTTTAGTTTTTGGCAGAGTATCTGAGGCACAAGCTGTACAGGCTCCACCCTCTTCTGGAAAGGGGAGCAGCAGCTCATTTGCATTTAAAGACACATGCACGAAAACAGCATGTTTTTCCTTCCACTTAAAAATGGGCATTTACAACATGGTATAATAAATGATCTGTGGGGTAGTTTGAGCTGAAACTTCACAGACACATTCTGGGGACACCAGAGCCTTATATCACATCTTGTAAAAGGGGCATTATAGGTCCCCTTTAAATGTAGCCTTCTGCTTCTCATATTTGTGTCCTCTATAGTATATCAGAAGATTTTTCATTGGGATTTGTCAATGATTGTTGTGTAATTTTTGTATTTATCAACTTTTATTGGAGGTCTACCATTGGTGGACCCTTTCACATTGATTACTCAATGACTAGATCTAGGAAAGTGGCCATAAAGTGCATTAACTTCTCCAACATCCTATAACCATCAAACCTGGATGGCCTGGAGTCGGTGATGATGATTTAATTGGGGCAGATCCTGTCAAATCAGTCAAAATTTTCACTGCATATCTTTTTGGTTTAGTCAGAACCTCCTAGTTGAACTCTTCAACCTCTATCTGAATCATAGGTGTAATTTAAAGCCCATTTATAACATTAAAGCACATAGTTACAGCATTACAGACGCCTGAGGATGAGATAAGCCTCTGATTTCCGTTCACTCTCATAAGGGCTCTTAAACTGCAGCAAGCAGGTCCTCAATCTACTGTCCTGCGCTTACACTTTTGCTTTTGCTTTAGCGCTTTAACATTCTGTAACAGGTATGGAAATATTCTGCATAGACTGAATACCTGCACTCAGTTTGACCTTTCATTTCCAGTGTGATGTAGATTTTTAACAATATCCTACCGTCATTCTTTGCTGCTCCCTACAGGTGCTGAACAAGAAGGAGCACAGAGGTTGTGACAGCCCAGATCCAGAGTCTTCATATGTCCTCACACCTCACACAGAGGAGAAATATCAGAAGATTAATGAAGAGTTTGACAATATGATGAGAAATCACAAAATTGTAAGCAAAATGTGATATGTTTTTCATTGTAGCATCTCTGTTACATACACTACTTAAAAAAAAGTAAAAATGTAGTTAATTTCAATGTTTTTGAAAGTCTTATTAAAGTCTTATGAAGTCTCAGCCTCACCAAAGCTGCACTAGTTCCAACTAGGGCTGCACGATTTGGGGAAAAAAATCAAATTGTGATTTTTCTGGTTAAAATTGCGATTTAAAAAAAAAAAAAAAAAAACCTCAAATGAATATATATATATATATATATATATATATATAACACCCAGTTTGTTGTGCTTATTTGTAGGGCTGCTGCACAATTTGATTTTGTGCTTGTATATTAATATGACTAATAATAATTATTATAATTGTTATTATTGCTAAATAAAAATACTAAACAAAAATATTACTATTGTAATAACACTTTCATTATTAAAAATAATAAAACAGAGTATTTAAGAATAAATATAACAATATAATAATAAGAAAATAATAATAATAATATTTTTATTTTACAGAAAACTTATTTTACGAAAAACTGCAAGGTTACCTGTTAACATGCACGCAGCCTATGACTATAAATCATTACAAACGTCTAAGGATTTATTATCAAATATTATATTATTATGATAAAAATCTGTGACAATATTTTGCAATATGTCTCATGCAGAAACTCTAAATATGCCTCACAGAAGTAATATAACTTATGACGTTCCAGGAAATCCCTAATATGGACAAAGGCATCAAGCTATCACTGTAGCTGAATAAAAAGAAGATAGAAATGCTTTGACTGATTAAATATGAAGACAATATACACACGACTTCCGCAATATATTTGAGTTCTTTAAGCCTTCTCAGGTATTTTCATATCAATAAAGTATATTTATAATGCAATGCTAATCGACATAGCATTTAAAGGTGAAATATGTAAACTTTTTGCAGTAAAATATCCAAAAACCACTAGGTCAGTGTTATATATTTTGTTCACTTGAGTACTTAGAATATCCCAAATGTTTCCAATTATTTGTAAATCGTGAGAAAATTGCAGTTTTAACCAAGGCTCCGGGACGTGTGAGGAGTCGCCTGTCAATTGCGTCATACCAGCGTTACCCTCGGTTTCCGGTTTTATTTTGTAGAAACCATGGAAACACCAAAGACACTTTAATATTTACATGTTTTAATAGGCAAGGGAACAACTGTTTTGATATATTTATAGTCAGAAAACTAGTTGTTGTTATATAGCTCAATACATTTAGTCTTATTGTTTAAATCTAATTTTCTTGATATTTTGTAAGTACCATGCTTTACCATGCCTCAGAGAAAAACACTATTTTGTGAACTAGCTAACATAGCATAATCAGATGCAGCTTTATTTTTAGTAACAGTAATACAGCATTTTCTCCATCATACAATACGTTTTAAAATAAATTGCATGCCATTTATCAACACAAGCCATCCAGCATTTAATATGATATTCTAAAATCGATCTATTTTACTGCAGTGTGTCTCAAACAAGTGTCTCACAGCAGCCGCCGAGCGAACGCACAGAGTAACATTATAACATCATTTTCAACACTCTCAAATGTATCTAATATGATAAACAGAGCTGTGTTACCTCATACTCATGACCGGAAAAGCGGAAGCGGCGCCGACGACTGTGGCATAATAAAAGTTCCGCTGCTCACGGCGTGTGTTGCGCAATCGCTCCAGCGGCCTCGTTCAGCTCCCACAACACTCGGTCCTGCTCTGCTTCATACTACAGTAACGTTAATAATTGCATCCATGAACATGATTTCTTCCCGAGTCCTATCCCTATTCTTTTGCACCGTCCTTTGAGTTGAAGACCACATGTCCCAAGATTCCGCGCTCAAACTTGCCGTCATCAAGCTACGCCTTTGTTTTGAATAGACCTCTAGCGGACAGAAATCCTACATACTGCACCTTTAATTACAGTATAGAATACTATAAAATTATATATTGTCTGCCTCATTCTATGATATGAAGCCACATTAGCTCACAAAAGGAAGTTATTTCAAACACTCGACTGACGTTATGAAGTGAGTTTGGAGTAAAAACATGTAATTAAATGTCTTTTTTGGACAACAAGTTTATGAACGCCTCGCATTACAAGTTTGGGAAGATGTTTGATGCATGTTTCTTTTTCAAATGCATGTTATAAGTGACTCAAACTCGCAGTGCTTTCAGATGGAGCAGCATTTACTGATGATCACAGAGCCGCTCTTCACTAACTTCACTGTGCATATATTTATTTTAATTAAAAATCACAGCCTTCGTGATTACATAATCGCACTAAGCCAAATTGCGATTCCAGTTTAATTTCTCTTAATCAGGCAGCCCTAGTTCCAACCATTAAGAGCATCCTAGCAACACTCTTAAAAAGCAGTCCCCCTTGGCAGGAATCACGGCCCCAATAGTCCCGGGCCTGCATCCAGAAAACCATAGCAACTTCATAAAATGTTTTTATTATCATGATTCTAATGTCGGAAACATTTGAAATGTTTTCTTGTTTTAATCTGACTTCATCCCTCTCGATATCTCTCTTCTCTGTTTCCATCAGCCGGCCTCTTTGGGTCACCAGAGTTTCTCCATGCCATTGACTTTGCCCGGCACCCTGTCCTACAGTACAGACAGCTCACTGGACACCCCAGCGTCCCTCAGCGGGGCGAACATACCGCCTCTGTCCTCCAACGGCCTCCAGAGCACCAACAGCACTGCTGTCGTGGGTTAGTATCTACATCATTACCATACATTTTATTTATTGCGATACCATAATGCTGTGGTGTTCGGTGCTAATTCCAGTGATGTTTTGAGGTAGTATGGAATGCCATGTAAATAGAGTGGTTGATGGATATGATAATCATTCATTTCCATGGTAAATATAAAAATATTATTGTATTACCATTGCTTTTGATTCATGGTGTTTTTGTCTTGTCAAACTGTGCTTAAAGAAATCGGTCTCATACGTTTTGAAATGAAACTTTAATTTATATCTATAACTAATCCTCACAGGTTTGAGTGCCTTAAACAGAAGGTTTTGTTTGTTTGATTCATTTTCATATGTTCAGATGGTTTGCCAGGATCCTCAGATGTTACGCTTCCAAACGGTGTGCAGTCCAGTCATGTGGGCAAGTGCTTTTTTGGTTAACTTATACAGTGTGTCTGACCGTGATGATAAAGTTCCACTAAGTAACAGTCTGTTTAAAGAACACACATTAAAAATAAGACTTATTTCTATGCTTGCTGTGTAATTCTATTTACATACAAACCACCTACAAATCAGGTGAATGTCTCTTAAAGAGCAGGATTTGTATGTTGTAGACAGATTTACTGGATTATGAGCATGAAGCTATCAATTTTTCACTATACTGTACTGCACATCCTGTATACTGTATATGTAGCTCATAAACCTCTATGAAAGTACCTGAATGTTAGAGTATGTGTGATTATATGTTTTTTTGAATCAGCTCTGTGTATTAAGTCCTGGTGTTGACTGGTGTGAGGTCACGACCTCATGGAAGTTAAGACAAACTGATCTTTTTATCCACTAGTTCTTCCTGCATTCCTGAGGCCATTTCTCTGTGTTAATGAAATACTCCAGGTTAAAGACAAGTGAAGCTCTGTAAATGGGTCGATCACCATCAGCAATGATGCATTGACGTAAAGACATTTATAATGTTACAAAACATTTGTATTTCAAATAAATGCTGTTCATTTGAACTTTCTTTTCATCAAAGGATGCAGAAAATCAATATATTAGATTGATTTCTGATGGACACTGAAGACTGGAGTAATGATGATGAAAATTCAGCTTTGATCACTAAATTGCAAGTTTATATCTCACAATTCTGACCTTTTTTCTCAGAATTGCAAGATATAAACACGCTTGCATCAGAATTGGTTGATATAAAGTCAGAATTGTGAGATATAAACTTGCAATTGTGTGTTATAATGTCCAAATCTGAGGGAAAAAGAAATGTTCTCAGAATTGTGAGATATAAACTCACAATCTCACTATATAACTCACAGTTGCTTACACAAACACACAATTCTGAAAAAAAGGTCAGAATTGTGAGTTATAAAGTCAGAATTGTGAGATAAAAAGTCACAATTACCTTTTTTTATTTTAAAAGTCTTTAAAATTCTTTTGTCACCACTGTGTGGTTGCAATTCGAAGCCCTGCCCACCCAAGGTTTACCTTTTTGACTGTGTAAGTTCATAGTTAACTACTACATTAACTACGCTAACCTGTGACTATGTTAACCTACATCTCACCTAAACTTTTAATAAATTCAGTTTTAATTGTGCCTCATTCAGCCAATGGCTTCGTCTGTGGTTCGGAAGGAAGCAGTATGGGAAGAGTCGTTTCTGCAAAACCTCAAGCGTCGTCTACAGTGGGCCGCAAACCTGATCTGAGAGTGCTCATTCCTCCTGCATGCAAGAGCACCGCTGCTTCACTGGTGAGAGCTCCTTTGTCTGCCGTCAGCAATAGATCTGCTATATGTCAGCGAAACATCCTGAAATAATTAGACAATGAGAGAGTATTATTGACCTGCCTGAAATGGCTCTTAAATCTTTTTCTTGCAAGCTGCCAGAAGGAGAGGAGCATTTGGTAAGGGGTATTTGATAATGTTTTATTCAGAAAAGCTTTTCAAAAATGACTCATTGTCTAGGTCATGAAAATTTTAAGAAAATCACTTTTATTACAGCTGCTTTATGTTCAACACTTACATGCTATGAGGCCATCTAGTGGTTCTTTGACACATTACAGCCAAAGCTTACAGTGAAAGTAAGTTTAAAAGCACAATATGTAAGATTTTTTAATTAAAATATCCAAAAACCACTAGAACAGTTATATATTTTGTTGACTTGTGTACTTACATTATCCCAGATGTTTCCAAAAATGTTTAAATCCAGAGAAATAAGCAATTTTAAGCATCATCAAGCTGCACCTTTGTTTGAATAAGTGACCTCTAGCAGCGAAAAATTACATATTTTGCCTTTAAGACACTATCTATCTATCATCCGTCTGTCTGTCCATCCATTCGTCTACTCCATCCATCCTTCTGATGTTTTATTCAGAAAGTCTCCAGCTCTCTGCATTATTTTGCAAAACAGTGTGTGATGAATAGTGATGTATGATAAATAATGAATAGTGAGTATAGATTGAATATAATTTTTGCTGTTGTCTGTAAATAGCTTTTTAGCCCATATATCTCCATACAAATCATCCCCTGTGTCTTCCTCCATTTTTATTTAAACCTCAGAGAACAGACAACTCTCAGTCCAGCCAATCACTGACCACACCTGTGGTATCCATGTCAACCCCCAGTCTGCATCCCCAGGGCCTTGTGTACTCAGCCATGACCTCATCATTCAGTACAGGTATATCATTGACCTATACATAATAAATCATCTAATAACACTAGGTTCAATCATGTCACTGTGAATGATTATTTTTCTTGCAGATTTTGCCTTGAGCAGTGCAGAGGCCAGTTCTTTACACGGCTTCAGTTCACCAGACACTGTCACATCAGGTCCAGGGTCTTCATGGAAACACAGCCAACATAGCCAGCCCGGGTTCAGTGCTCAGAGGTGAGGACATGACAGAGAGGTGTGATCAGGGCCGGATTTATGCATAGGCAATCTAGGCAAGTGCCTATGCCTGCACTTCCAGGGGAAGGGCAATTACAATGAGAAGAAATATATATATTTTTAATGATTATTATTTCACTCTAACAGTAAATCACTGTAAGACAATTATTTAAATTAACAAAATTTTAAATATCGGGCAGAAACCTTGTATCATTTTTTTCATAAATCATTACTATTAGTTACCCTTTAAGTCTGTCTGTGGGTTTTGCAAATATTTAACCACTGAAACGTATTAAAAAGAGCTTGTAACTGAACCTCGTTTCTCCATTGGATCCTCAAACTGTCAGTCAAACCTCATAACTCAACCCACCTCAAGCTTGCATGAAGTGACTCACACAGTTTGGATCTTGTCTCTGCTTGTTTGCAATGCAAGGGTAAATTAAGTACTGGTTCTCTGAATAAGTACAGCGTTTTCTTTACTCAAGAAACACTTTATATAAAGGCTAATGTTTTATGTATTTGAGGAGTGGAGAAGTGTCTTAGTTTAGCATTTGTCATCAAATCAGAGCCAATACCGTCTTAGCCTGTGCGAAGCTCTTCATCTTTTATAACATGAAATTTTGGCCAAATGACAGAAATTGAGCTACAATAAACTTATAATATAACCTATAAGTTGATGAAAATGTATTGCGATGCACTTACTCAGATGCAGCCGTACTAATGACGGACAAAACACAAAGGCCATGTCCGACATTCTACGAAATTCTTTGGTCAAAAACCTTGTAACTCTATTTGAGCTTGATTTTGGTAGAATGTTAATAATATAATGACACTTGCAAGTGTCTGACCATATAAAGCCAAAACATCAACGTTATTTATTTAAAAAATACCCATTTCCTGAAAAGTAGTGGTTTTGGACATATGAGGTTTCCGCCCGACAGTGAACGATATACAGTATGTAGTGTTGGGTGGGCCCAAAAATGTATTTTGCCTGTGGCACAGTATGCGGTAAATCCAGCCCTGGGTGTGACCACACTGTGGTCCATTTTGGGCATGCATTTCCTTCATTCACCCAAAGTGTTAAAGCACAAAACATTAACAAATACTTTCAGTCTTTTGTCATTCAAAAGAAGGGTTGAAAAATAAGAGAACAGTTGTTTGACAAGTAAATCAAGTTATTACGTCTGGTCCCAGCTTTCATACCAGTCTAAGATGGTCAGGCACATTTTTTTCAGGATTCTTTGATAAATAGAAAGATATAAAAACAGCATTTGTTTGAAATAGAAATCTTTTGTACATGCTGGGTTAAAAACAACCCAGGTTGGGTTGAAAATGGACAAACAAAGTTTGTTGGGTTGTTTTAACCCAGCAGTTGGGTTAAATGTTTGACCAATCCTGCTGGGTAGTTTTATTTAACTCAACTATTGTTTAAAAATTACTGTATTGCTCGCTTAAAATTAACCCAAAGTATGTTGGAAATGAACATTTATTAATATGTTTAATCAACAATAATTAAGTACTAAACATTTATTAAATTGCTTTTTAATAAATGTTCACCTTTTGATTATTATTGTTGCTTCTTGTGTCTGATTTTTAATTTCCAACCTAGTTTGGGTTCATTTTAAGCCAGTTATATAGTAATTTTTAAACGATAGTTGAGTTAAATAAAACTGTCCAGCAAGTTGGGCAAACATTTAACCCAACCGCTGGGTTAAAATTTTTAGAGCATTTTTAGAGTTTAACATTATAAATGTCTTTACTGTCACTTTCTATCAATTTAATGCATTCTTGCTAAACAATATTAATTTCTTTCAAAAAATTTTACTGAGCCCCCGGTATAGTGTAAATACTTATAACCATTATTGTTATACCTCTAGAAGCGCACAACCTCAGGTTCAGGCCTCTGACTCTTCCACCATCTCCATCAGCATCAAATCAGAGCCCATCTCTCCTCCCAGACACTCGGTGTACCCCAATATTAGGCCTCGGCCCAACTCCAGACAGGAAGTCGAGAGCTTCAGCTCTTCTGCTAGTTCATATGAGGGCAGCGACCGTGAGGACCAGCGGCTGGACTCTCACACGGCCACCGCGGTATCAGCACAAGGCAGCAGATCATCGCCCGAGACGGAGAACCAGCAGGATCCCTCAGTCAAACGCATGCGCACAGACAGCTGGGAAACTTAGGACAATGGATGGACTTTAAACAAGTCCAATTTCTGTCAACAGATATGCAGACTGATATGCCAAGACTCCTCTAAAGCAGCAGGTGTAAGTTCTTGTGAATGTGTGCAGGTATTTACAAGAATTTACATTGTTAAAAATATAAGTTATGAAGTGTCTGACACTTATTTTTTTTTTATTGTCGATAGAGGGTTAGCCTTGCTGCATTATTTGCAGTATATTATTTTTGAAAGCTTTTGTCTTTTGTATTTTTAACTGAATCCTCAATCAAAGCCATATAAATATTGATTGGGACTTGCTGTTTGTTGTGATGAAGTGTATGTGTTTGATGCCCTGGTGATTACAAATTTTATTTCATTTTTTGTGCTATGGCAAGTTTTAGATGAACCTCAGGTATCTGCATGTCAATCATCAACTGGCAGCCAAATGACACTTTCAGGTTTTTCAAGGTTTGTGGAGAAAAGATGATAAAATGGTCACCCTAGTGGATTATAAAATGAGCTAAAAATCATAAAATTGCCTTTTCGGCCTAAAACAACAATCCCTCTGTAAGAGAACGCAGTATAATTATGTCATTTTCGCAAAATAATTTGGAAAATTAGATGATTAATATAATTTATGCAGTGTAAATACTGTTACTTTAAAAACCCTGCATTTAAAAATATATATAAAGAATATTTAAATGTTTTTATCCTTTATTCAGACTTTATATCCATTTGCTAGTTGTTATGTGAACATTGAGCCCACTGTCTCCCATGAGATGCTTAGGTATTTTGCTGCTAATACCAGGTTTTATTTTACGGCTGTTCAGTAAATCTTTTTACATGCCATACAATATCACTTCTCACTTGATGACAATGCAATCTATGGAACTCTACTGGATGTCAAATTTTGTTCTCAGATCTAGAAGCTGATCCCTTTTATTGTTTGTACACCATGATAAATAGCAATAAACATCATGTTAATCACCTCTGTTGTTTTTAGCTGCTTTGGAGTTGTATACTTTTCATGTGTAAATTATTAACTAGGCCATTTACTTCAGTAGAAGGTTGTTTATGGGTATTTAACAGGATGTGAATTCTTTGATGATGTTTGAGGTTTTTTCCTCATTACCACAGAAGCATGCAGGGTTGACACTGTTCCTACTGTTTTCTCTTTTGTTTTGCACTAAACATTACTCCACTGGTTTTAAGTTTAGTCAAGGGGATTTTTTTTTGTTAGTGATCAGAGCAAACTACCTTTGCATAATACACGTGAATTCATTTCTGCAAGAATGTATTATGCTTTGAGTTACATTTAAAGGGTTAGTTCACCCAAAAATGAAAATAATGTCATTTATTACTCACCCTCATGTCGTTCCACACCCGTAAGACCTTCATTCATCTTCGGAACACAAATTAAGATATTTTGATTAAATCCGATGGCTCAGTGAGGCCTGCATTCAAAGCAATGACATTTCCTCTCTCAAGATCCATTTAAAATCCATCCGGATTTAATCAAAATATTTGAATTTGTGTTCCGAAGATGAATGAAGGCCTTACGGGTGTGGAACGACATGAGGGTGAGTAATAAATGACATTATTTTCATTTTTGGGTGAACTAACCCTTTACACAAATATGCATTTAGTGATGTATTGCATCAGTAGAATATAAAGTAAAACTAATTTGTGTTTTAGTCAATGCTTTTATCTAAAGCTTCTTGCATATGCTTATTCAAGGGATGTTACATTTGGATCAATCTGCAGGTCAAGTGCTCCAAAATATATGATTATATATAATATACAATTACTATATATGTAATCACTAGGCGACACCATCTACTATAAATTAGTGCATCAAAACAAACTAATAATACATTTATTTATCCAGTATTCATTCTTACTTGAGACAATATTTGTCATTTTCATGATGCCGTGAGAAAATGTTTTATGGTCCGAAGAGAGAAAACGTGCAAAAAGTCTGTTTATATCCCAGCTAATGACAACCTTATCTCACATCCGGAAAAGATTTACAGCAGCCTGACTGTTATGAGAAACTCGTAAGGATTACAATCTGATCCATGTGACTCTCAGATTGCACCAGCCTTGTTTAATATGGGCCAAAGAACGACCCTGTTGGGCGACAAATTAACTATTTCCATTGGGACAATAAGCGTATGTTCCTCCAGGGGGCGCTTGGTGGCTCACAACGACAAATTATCCATTGAAACCCATTCAAAACTCAGTAGCATTTATATCTTTTTTTGAAAATGTATACACTAAAATGTATAACCGTTTCAATTTTGGTTTACATTTCTACTTGGCTTACAAATGAAAACCCATATCATCAATCGCTATAAAATTATTTAGCCATTGACCACAAACAACTGTGATTGGTCCATCCTTACCAGTGCTGAGAAAAGTAACAGGTGTCGCCTGACAATGCTGTCAGCGTGCTAGTTGATTAGCGGTCTGGACGTTAAATTTATAACTAAATAATGGAGCTAATAAACATTTATATTGATTAAATATGCAATTAATAGTTATATTAACATATATATTTTTTTAGACCCAGCTATCATGCCCAATTAAGGAAAACTTCCGGGCCAGCAATAGTATCAACTATTGAATCATGCTAATTGCCGTTCTACCCAATTGTATTTCGGTAACTCATCACTAGCTGAAGTGTTGCTTCATTACTCATGTAACTCGTACTAGAGTAGGAAGTTAGTGAAGGTACTGTTGTGAACACATGAGATGTTTTCTCTTTGGTCCAAAGCGTCTTTGGTTTAAATGAAATGGATTAAACGCTGCAACTCAGGTAGGAATACTTCTGATATACTTCTGTGATTTATTCAAATGATTATTTATGCATTCAAATGAATTAACGAAATGTTTGAATGTTGGATCATCTACCTATTGGGACTGTCCCACAGGTAATGTGGATGAATTTGATAGATTTTAATTTATTTTATGACACTTGAAATGTGTCTTTTTTTGTTTACTTTAATTGTTAACACCTTTTTCCATATTGTGCAAATATTGTGGCAAACAGACAAGATTATATCATAATGCATTCTGCACATTTTTCGGATTGTCACTTTGTAGACCGTAATAAATCCTCCCTTGTGGAAGTGAATGGCGTTTCATTGAGCTGTGGGAGGGACAATGTATAATAATCGCGTGTTAAGTTGTCATTAGTAGGAGAAAATAATGTTGTGTTGACATGCTTTTGTGAGTTGAAAAAGCTTTAAATTCTTGTGCTTGGAATTATCTTACAGTACCTTCCATTTGCAGAACACTAGAACAGGATTCCCACAGAAAGTCATGGAAAAAACACGGAGGTTCAATAGTCTAAATGTGTGGGAACCAGATAGATGGTTAAATTACACACCAATTGTGCAGCATTGTGGCCTGAATTCAGTAGGATTTCTTTCACTTTGTTATTCCCATTATTTCCAAATTGTCTAAAAATTAGGCCTGAAATATAAACACAGCAACCAAATGGGAAGGAAACTAAACAAACTCAGGTGTGTATATATGTACAGATGGATTATAAATATCATTGCTCTGACAGCTGCATGTAGCTCACTGTACAGCTGGGACGGAGCCTGACTATACAAATGAATGAAGTGATAATACTAATGTCCAATGAACCAAGTGGATGCCATTTGGACCAATCCACCGTAACTGTTAGCTCAAACCCAGCTTTATGGTCAACTTTGTTTACTTAAAAGTTAATGATTATATGCAGTTTTAGTAAGCGGTTGTATCTCGCGCCCAATTTGGCTGATGTCTATGTGTCTATGTGTGAGATATCAGTGTTGTCACCAAAGAGATCCTGTTTTATTGGTTGTCTGATTTGAAATGTTTTTTAGTGTATTCCAACATTTAAGATTTTTAAACCATGATTTCTTAGAATTAGACTCAAGCCTTTGTTCAAGAGATTTTAGTTGAGGTTATGTTGTCATTAAAGGGATAGTTCACCCAAAAATGAAAATTTTGTCAGCATTTACTCACCCTCATGTTGTTCCAAACCTATAAGACTTTCGTTCATCTTCGGGTTATATTTTTAATAAAATCTGAGCCAGTTCTATACTCTCCATTGACAGCTACGCAACTTTGCTTTTAATCACATATAAATGGTTCAGCGGACATAAATGGAAGCTCAACCGAACTTGCTTGATGCGCGAGAGCAAACCTCAATTGTGCTGCGTAACACATGAGAATGAACCTCATTGGTTCTTGCAGAAGCTCAAACGTGCTGCGTAACGCGAGAATGAACCTCATTGGTTCTTGCAGAAGCTCAAACGTGCTGCGTAACGCGAGAATGAACCTCATTGGTTCTTGCTGAAGCTCAAACGTGCTGCGTAACGCGAGAATGAACCTCATTGGTTCTTGCAGAAGCTCAAACGTGCTGCGTAACACATGAGAATGAACCTCATTGGTTCTGGCTGAAGCTCAAACATGCTGCGTAACATGAGAATGAACCTCATTGGTTCTTGCTGAAGCTCAAACGTGCTGCGTAACACGAGAATGAACCTCATTGGTTCTTGCTGAAGCTCAAACGTGCTGCGTAACACGAGAATGAACCTCATTGGTTCTTGCTGAAGCTCAAACGTGCTGCGTAACACATGAGAATGAACCTCATTGGTTCTGGCTGAAGCTCAAACGTGCTGCGTAACACGAGAATGAACCTCATTGGTTCTTGCGGAAGCTCAAACATGAAAAAAATTAGGACTAAACCGCTCAATTCATATGGATTAGTTTTAAGATCCCTTTATGAACTTTTTGAAGCGTCAAAGTGTCAGTTGCTTGGCTGTCAATGGAGGAACGGAAAGCTCTCAGATTTCATCAAAAAGATCTTAATTTGTGTTTCAAAAATGAACGAAAGTCTTGCTGGTTTGGAATGACATGAAGGTGAGTAATTAATGACAGAAATTGTATTTTTGAGAGAACTAACCCTTTTAACTGCAAAGTGAAAGTATTCATGAAATTTGGTGTAAATAAACTTTTGCAACATATTTTCTGAAATTTGATTGCAAAATATTAGTTGTAGTTCCTCAAGTAATTGTAAAAGTAGAAGTAATATATTAATATTTTCTCAAAGTGTCGTCTTTTGTGTAAATAACTTCAGGATAGTGAAAGGGAAAGTGACATGTGAAGGCCAAGTATGGTAACCCATACTCGGAATTTGTCCTCTTCATTTAACCCATCCAAGTTAGTGCACGCATATTAGGAGTAGTGAGTAGTGAGTGAAAACACGCACACCTGGAGCAGTGGGCAGCCATTTTTGCTGTGGCGCCCACAGAGTGATTGGGGGTTAGGTGCCTCAGGTTGCTCAAGGGCAGCTCATTCATTTCCTGCCGAAAGATTGAATGCAGAAAGTTTTGCCATCATGACAGAGTTTGAGGCTATTTTGCATGTGAGCATGATATCCTGCAGCTTCAAACTTTAATCTATTTTGATAAGTGCAGCTTAACAGATTATTTTCCAACATTTTCTACTCTCTAGTCTCTTTCCTGAGTGTTTGTGCATTTGAAATGCTCTGGAAAGGTATTATGTTTTCTGTTCTTAGACTACAAGCATTGATAGCTGGTTATAGTTGGATAGCCAGGCAAAAATCATGATGCAGTAAAAATGTAATCTCTATCTCACTGGCTTATCATATGCATCATTCATGTCCGTAACACAAACGCTCTGAAGTTTAATACTTACTTGGGTCAGGTCAGAGCGGTTTGTCATATCATCAAACCTACGTATATGAGCCATAGTTGACTTAGCAAGCACCTGTCTCACCTGTCTCTTTTTCATTATCACTGATGTGTGAAAAAAAAAACTGACATGCAGCTGTAAAGTCAAATTGTGCATCCGCACAAAGACACAGGGATGAGCTTGTGGCTTGAATTACACCCACAACATGTTAGGCCTGTTTTAAACAAATGCAAAAATGACTAATCAATCTTTAGATGACACTATAGAACATGAATCACAGTGCAGATTCATGAGAGTCTCAAACATGTATGTTCATGATTGATTTTACTCCCTCAACTAAAAAAAGGAATGGTAAAAAAATCGATATGAAGGTGAAGTGAATGTTTGGCCACTTTTAGATGATTAATAGATGTACCATTGTTTTTGAACAGGCTTCCCTGAGCCTCTAACAAATGTAATTTTTATAGATATGATTTGAATAAGTATTTGGGTAGGTTAAATGCTTTTGGAAAGTTGACATGTAAGGTGACAGTATTCTTCATCTAAAAGTATTTTAAATAGCATTTTTTTCTATGATTATTTTATAGTTATTATGCATGCAGATTTAATAAAATCCTGAATGTTTGTTTGAATTGAGAGGCTATACACGGAATATTTAAATTAATTTGTCATGGCACAGGGCCATTTAAAAGGAACTAGTGAAGACAAAAGGTTGAAATGGATATTCAAACTTAAAAACAATGGTAAACACTAAACAGTTCAAGGACCTGAGACTATTAAAGGTGTTTGAAAATGAATCTGAAACTCAAAAATGTTGCATTGTCATTTTTAACAGCAAGTCAAGTTACATAAATGAACAAGCAGATTGACATTTGTCAGTTTAAACAGGGTTTAGTAATATTACAACAGACTTTGCACTTTATTTGGGGTCATTTGACGCAACGATTTTCCACAGGTGAAAGTAAACATATTTTTCATAGTCGTGCACATTCAGAAAGCCATTGCAGATGACTTTACCTGTTAAAGGTGCAGTAAGTGATTTCTGAGTATCATTGTTGAAAACTGTTGATATTTGAATTCAACCCAAACAAACACACTTCAGTGCTCCGCCCTCAAAATCCACGAACACGCAATGGAAGCGTGGATGTCTCTTAGCAGATGCGAAGCAAAATAAAGCTTCGTGAAAAATAAAGCAAAGATGTTAGGCTGCTGTTATCCACTGTTTACTTAAGCTATAACCGGCTATGTTTACTTGGATACTCGCAAAGGCGGGCATTTTGAGATAAATTTGTTTGAATTTGTCCGTTTAGGTGCAAGAAGACGTGAAAGACAATTAATTTTATTATTTGCACGCTGTGTGAGACACAGGGCCGTAACCACCATAGACATTGAGGGGGACAAGTCCCCCCCCCAATAATTAGAAATGGCCAAATCGTCCCCCCCCCCCCAATATTTGAAATTCTTGCACTGTTCTGCTGCACTTCATTACAGCACTCTGCATGTTGTTAGAATGACAAAAAATGTTTAAAAGTTACATTTTTAGTACGGTCTGCCTCAGCGGTCTAAGAACGTTCGTCAATGTCAAAATGATTGAGATGGCCAATCAAATTAAAAAGTAGGCGGGGTTTATGTTCTCTCTTTGCTCGTGCATTAAGTCTTCACAGCACAGAAGGGCGCGTCAATCGATCGCTTAACACCGCTGCGGGGGTTCTATTTTTCCGGTAAAATCACAAAACAAATGCACACAAACGTGTCCCTGCTCTTGACATACACCATTGAAGGACATCTTTGATTTTAATGAGGAAAAAAAAAAAGTATGCGAGGGCGGATTAGAACATGCAACCTTTGATAAGGTTAACAAAAGTTAGACCGCTAGGGAATTCTAATATTTGTTGTGGATCTATATATTTATTCACATTGAAGAATCTCAGAACTAACAATATATTGTATTATGAAATTATCACATTAAACATGAGTTCTCAATGTACTATTGAAATTGATTTCTGGACCTCATAATGTTATTTATTTTTTTTCTACAATTGTTATTGTACATATCTGATATAGCATTGTATTAGCAGCATTTTCGTTCACTGTTTTGTTTCTTTATGCTTTATTAAAAAAAAAAAAAAAAAAAAAAGGTTCCCTCCCAATGTTCAAGACAAGGTTACTGCCTGAGACATGCAGCTGTTTGTGCTTCGGGTGTGTGTGCACACAAAACTTCTCATACAGCTCGTGAGTTCTCTTTCGCTTGAATGCTTAAATTGGCAAGGCTTGATAACACATGCAAATGATAAACTTTAGTGCCTGTGCAGCGCTGGCCCGATCAGGACAGTGACAGTTCCTTCAACTGTCTGGAACGTCTTTCACACTAAAAGGCGCATCTGCATCCGCCAAGTAAAGCACTGAATAAATGACAGGGTCCCTGCTGTCGCACAAGGTAAATAAGAGGATGACATCCAGTGGAGAAGACTAGTAATATGATTAGCCTCAATCAGATATAATGTTCAATGTTTGCAGAAATAAATATGGAAAAATCATGAGTGGACATGCCCCCTACTGCTGATTGGCTCACTCAATCCTTGCTCATCATGAGTGGACACACCCCCTACTGCTGACTGGCTACAAGAGTGTTGTGATGCTCGGTCCGATCCAATTTCAACAGCATTTCTCAGAAATCACTTACTTCACCTTTTAATACATGCAAACAGTACATGTAAGCCTGGAGCCGTTTTCCTTTGTTTAGCATTACAGGTGCAATATGTAAGATTTTTGCAGTAAAAACACTATTTTGTCAAGTAGCTAACATAGCATAATCAGATGCAGCTTTATTTTTAGTAACAGTAATACAGCATTTACTCCATCATACAATACGTTTTAAAATGAATTGCATGTCATTTATCAACACAAGCCATCCAGAATTTATATGTGATATTCTAAAATCGATCTATCTTACTGCAGTGTGTCTCAAACAAGTGTCTCACAGCAGCCGCCGAGCGAACGCACAGAGTAACGTTATAACATCATTTTCAACACTCTCAAATGTATCTAATATGATAAACAGAGCTGCATTCCCTCATACTCATGACCGGAAAAGCGGAAGCGGCAACTGTGGCATAATAAAAGTTCCGCTGCTCGTGAGGCGTGTGTTGCGCAATCGCTCCAGCGGCCTCGTTCAGCTCCCACAACACTCGGTCCTGCTCTGCTTCATACTACAATAACGTTAATAATCGCATCCATGAACATGATTTCTTCCCGAGTCCTATCCCTATTCTTTTGCATCGTCCATGAGGTGAAGACCACATGTCCCAAGATTCCGCGCTCAAACTTGCCGTCATCAAGCTACACCTTTGTTTTGAATAGGCCTCTAGTGACCCCTAGCAGACAGAAATCCTACATACTGCACCTTTAAATGATTTTCACACAGTATTTACAAGAAATTGGTATTAACAGTTAAACTTCTCCACTTAGGTGCAGGCTTTACAGAAAAGACAGATTTTCTAATAAATAATTTGAATTTACAATTGCGCACCAATAAACAATGGGAGGAGTGACTAGAGGCCTTGGTGACATCACCCAGAAAGAAAAATGTTTTTACAGTCGGTGCAGTCTAGTGAAGTTTTTAAATGCTTCAAACAGCATTCAGTTTTTTGTAATCTCAGAGGGTATGCATAGGCGTCACTTTCCCGCTGGAATGCGCTCCCTCAGCTGGACTGAGTGGCAAAAGAACCTGCTGCATGACTGAATTTAATAGGGGAAACTGCGAAAATGATTAAACTAAAGGTTGGGCTCGAAAGTGTTCCTTATGACATGTCAAAGAAACCTAATCCATGGGTATTGGCATGCAGCCAGGAATCGTGTTTCCTAACATTTATATGTGCCTGATTTCGACGCCGGGGAAATGCATAAAGCAAATCTGCCTGTGAATGCTTTATATAAATACAATATAGGTAGGTCTAAATCGGAGTGATCACTTATATCAATGTTTTATATTTCGACACAGACACAGAAGCGCTCTCTCTCGCGTGCGCGCTCTCTCTTTTCTTGCGCGCGATCCCAGTTCTCTCAGACAGAGCGCGACCAGTTCTCCTCGCACCTTAATGGTCAAATGCACACGTCAAAATTTATAAAATTTACAAAATGTATTTCTTTATAGTATTTATTGTATTGTTTGTAATTTGTAAATTTCTTTTTATATAACAACAATTATATATATATTGGTAATTATGCCCTTTGAAGGTTATTGGACCCTGTGAAATGTTGACAAGCACATACAAATTATTACTTTTTTCATTAGAGTAATAATAAAGAAGCTGTCCTACATTCATTAGTCTCGCTGTGTTGTGCTTGGAAAACTGCAACATCACCAAAAAAAAAAAAAAAAAAAAAAAAAAAAAAAAAAGAGAGAGAGAGAGAGAGAGAGAGAGAGAGAGAGAGAGAAGTTAATAAATGTATAGGCATCGGTATCGGCGAGTACCAGGGGAAAAAAAAGTATCGGTACTCGTATTCGGTCCTTAAATGGTATCGGTGCGTCCCTAGCATTAAATAATAAGACCTTATTGTAAAGTGTTACCTGTTGTTCTTTATAGCCTAATTCTTTTGCACTTTAATCTGTTTGAAAATTTTACTTTATATATTTTTTTGTGTATTGTATTTAAACATTCAGAGTTCTTTTTGTTATTACAAAAAGAGTTCTTAAACCTGTTATAGTATGACAACACTTTTTTTTGCAACTTATTTCAATATCGTGATAATACCGTATACCGTGATAAAAGCTTCAGCAATTAATCGCAACATGAAAATTTGATACCGTCACATGCCTAAATTGTTCTGAACACCTTTTAAGGAAGGGCAATTCACTGAAAATCTAATAATATTATTAATATATAATTTAATATATTTTAAACCAGCAATAAACCCGTTTACTGTTTTATCTCAAATCACACCAAAACAGTTTTTTTCTTCTTCCTTTTTTTTTGTTCCGGTTAATGTGCCTTCGTAAACAAACAAGCAACACCTCCATCAAAAAGATTTGATTCTTTTAACTAAAATGCGGGACTTTCATCTCTACGGCCACAAATACCATTTCTCTAATTAATTTTTCTATGAGTGGTCAATTTCCTCCTCTTTTATGGTATTTTTGTTTTCATTCATTGTAAAATCAGGAATATGTGCTACAAAAGTTTTCATTGTTGACTCTAAACTGAAATTGCGAGTATGTACACTTGCTTTCACTATGTCAGTTTGTGACTTTTTTTCGTGTTTAATTTGCAGGTCTTGGTCACAAGCCAGCTCTAGTGTGTGAGAGAGAGGCCTTCACGACCGACTTGCGAAATTCACCTAAACACACACTCTTACATCCTTCTCATGGAGGACAAAAAGTCTGTAATGGGCACCTTACGCCAAAAAGCCAGACTCTTTCGATACCAGCGGGTTGGCAGCGACAAAAACCCCAACAAGCCAGAGGTCAGGGAGGAACGCTTGTTGGACCAGCGGATGAACTGTTCTGTCGCAGAAGTTCTGGAGCGGAGTCGAACATCCTCGTTAATAAGCCCCTCCCACCAGCAGCCAACTGACCTCCGGCCATCCTCCGTCTGCAGCAGCAGCCCAGCAACCCCCCTCAGCGTGACTCTGCGAAAGAGAGGGGGCGGAACCGGGCTAGCTGATTCGATGGTGGACTCGAGCAGGTGGCCGTCGCAGGAGTCAGACACTGAGGAGCACGACGTCTCCACAGAGTCCACAGAGGAGATGGATCAGGTGCTGCGCTTGAGGGACACGCAGCATCCTTCATCAGAGAGCTTGGCAGAGGTAAAGAGCGTCGGCGATCTTGATCTTTCAGTTGGGTTAATCATCACGGGAGGGAGGAAGTTTTCTGTGACTCTCCTTTTTATGGGCACCATCTATCAAGATTGTGTTACACAAACCTGTTTGCTCTTGATGCTTTAGGTGTACTTAGTACTTCCTCGTGTTTTTTTCACTTTTTATGAACTGCATATTTCATTGATATGACATGGAAAACTTACTTTTTCCGTTTGAGTGGATAACATTTGCATGCTTTTCTTGTAGCTTTCACTTCTTTGGCATGCTGTCAGCCTTGTAATTTAAACGAAAAGTATTTCTTTCAAGTTAAATTCAGTGGAAAGTTTTTTTTTTTTTTTTTTTTTTTTTTTACCGTCTTCTATTTTGTCTGCCTAACCCCAGGGAAGAGTGCAGAGCATCACTCTATTGTGAAATGCAGTTCCTCTGAACATGAGCAAGTCATCACTGCAGGAACTTGTTATAACATTTCTAAGCCCTAGAATGTGGTAACGCACATTTAGAGTTGCTTCTCTATTTGTTTAACATGCAAATTATCACCCGGGAAGTGGCATGCTACCTTTACGGTACTGAATGGCACCAAAAATAAACACTTTAATGGTCAGATAGAGGTAGAGGTTTTGTTAGTTATGTAACATTGCGTTGGTGATCTTTCTCTTTTATTGTAGTGGAGTTATCATATTTTTGATGCTTCATATGGGCACCGCTTGTGTGGATAGTATGCGAGAATATTTATTTTTACGGGTGAGTCAGCTGCTAAGTTTTCATGGTGATTCAGAGAGTTCAAGATTAACTTGGGATTTTCAGTAAGGAAGGAAAACCCCATACTTTGCTTTGTTTGTCAAAGAACAAGACTCTTTTTTTACATTAAGGTAATTTATGTCAAGCCTTGACTGCTTTTTTTGAGATTTCCTAGCAGTGGAAACTTTTTAATTACTCGTGTTCTTTGCTTCAGGTTTTCTGGCTTAGCAGTCATGTTCCCTGGGGCTAAGGAATTTTTAATAAACTTATTAAGACCGATGATCTTCAGTGTTATTATCGAAACATGGGACATTAAATTAGAAGTCAGCAAGACAAAGTAAAACACATTTTATCACTGTTGACTTCAAGTGACTGTGAAAAAAGAGGAAATGTAGTTAAACCAGGGGTTTGTGAATTTGTGGCTTTTTCATATCTTAAAATATAATAATTTTACTTATCTGTTTGTTTTGTTTGGGAAACAGAAGCTGCTTTTTAACAGAAATGGTTCAGATACGTTGTCCATACATGACAACGAGCACAATAATGTAAGTATTTGTGTGTGTGTGTGTGTGCTTTATATGGTTTATAATAACATGCATATTACACTGGTAATACAACGTAAACATGGTTTATGAGTCCTCGTAATTAAAATGGCTTAAAAACATTCTAAATGTTTTATTAAAGATGTAAAAATGAAGAAAGTTTTCTGTGATTGGTAGGTTTAGGGGTAGGGTTAGTGTAGAATATACATTTTGTACAATATAAAAAACATTACGCCTATGGAATCTTCTATTAGATAGTATCAAAGGATATTTACTAGGGTACATGTAGCTGACATTGTACTTTAAATGCCCATGAAATGGACCATACTGTGCAGCACATTGTTCTTTTCCTGAGCTGACATTGAAGGCTCAAGGTTTGCTTTCTGACCATGCTGAAGTTGAATAAAAAAACATAGCATTTTACCGTGGTAGCTGATAGTGCTACCTAGTACTCGGTTTTAATTCAACATCAAAATTTATATTTCCTCAATGAAAATACCAGTGCTCGCAAGGTTGCAAAATATTAGGCTCTGTTTACACCTGGTAAGATGCATTTTGGTCGATCGAATCACAAGAAGTTGAGGGAGACACATTCTCTTTTGTCCACTTTCAACAACTTCTCTTCTGATTTCTTTGGTGGGAGGGTCTATGGGTGGATAAACGTATGGGCTTTTTCAGATCTTTTGATCTAATGAATGAAATTGAGAGTGCAAATTAATGTATGTTTAAATGTTTGGGGTCAGTACAATTTAAATTTTTGTGAAAGAAATTAATACTTTCATTTAACAATGATGGATTATATTGATCAAAAGTGACAGTAAAATACATTTATTATGTTATAAAAAAAAATCTATTTAAATAAATGCTGTCCTTTTAAACTTTTTATTCACTAAATTTTTATTCCTGAAAAAAAAAAAAAAAAGCATTGTGTTTTCTACAGAAATATTAAAGGGTTAGTTCACCCAAAAATGAAAATAATGTCATTAATTACTCACCCTCATGTCGTTACACACCCGTAAAACCTTCGTTAATCTTCGGAACGCAAATTAAGATATTTTTGATAAAATCCGATGGCTCAGTGAGGCCTCCATAGCCAGCAATGACATTTCCTCTCTCAGGATCCATTAATGTACTAAAAGTATATTTAAATCAGTTCATATGAGTACAGTCGTTCAATATTAATATTATAAAGCGACGAGAATATTTTCGGTGCGGCAAAAAAACAAAATAACGACTTACATAGTGATGGCCGATTTCAAAACACTGCTTCATGAAGCTTCGGAGCGTTATGAATCTATTGTGTCGAATCAGCGTTTCGGAGCGCTAAAGTCACTTGATTTCAGCAGTTTGGAGGTTTGGCACGCGATCCGAATCATGATTCGACACAAAAGATTCATAACGCTCCGAAGCTTCCCGAAGCAGTGTTTTGAAATCAGCCATCACTATATAAGTCGTTATTTTGGTTTTTTGGCGCACCAAAAATATTCTTGTCGCTTTATAATATTAATTTTGAACCACTGTACTCACATGAACTGATTTAAATATGTTTTTAGTACATTAATGGATCTTGAGAGAGGAAATGTCATTGCTGGCTATGCAGGCCTCACCGAGCCATCGGATTTCAACAAAAATATCTTAATTTGCGTTCCGAAGATGAACGAAGGTCTTACGGGTGTGGAACGACATGAGGGTGAGTAATAAATGACATTATTTTCATTTTTGGGTGAACTAACCCTTTAAGCAGCACAACTGTTTTCAACATTAATAATCAGAAATGTTTCTTGAGCAGCAAATCATCATATTGGAATGATTTCTGAAAAATATATTTTGCATTACAGGAATAAATAAAAATTTAAAAATCTATTAAAATAGAAAAGTGTTAAAATTCTAATGATATTTCACAATGATACTGTTTCTGATCAAATGCAGCCTTGATGAGCATAAGAGAATAAAACATCATTTAAAAAAATCAGAAACATTACAAAATCATACACACCTCAAACTTTTGAATGGTAGTGTAAGAAAAAACCCAATCACAAATCATATGCAAATTTTACATTGACCTCATAGCTGTTCGAGTATGAAAAATGAGCACTCTATCAGTGTTCGTTAATGGGAGAGTTTCAAACTTTAACATTAAATTTCTTAAAAAGTATGATGAAAACAGTAAAAAAAAGAAGTAAGATGGATAAAGTGGCTTGAAAGTACTATAAAAAGAAACCATATATTTGAGATTTTTTTTTTCACTATTTTTAATGACTTTTTAGGTTTTTGCAGTTCACTAAATAGCCAAAAATACTAATATTAGTTCATAAAGTGTGTAACATTTGTACAAAAATATTGCTTAAAATAGTTTTAACTGTAACATGTGACACTACTGTCAGAAGAGTATAGCGTTTGAATGACCCATATGAAAGCTTGTTGTAAATGGTTTTCTCATTTACTTTTGACTTTTTTCTTTTTTTTAAATCAGAATCTGGACATGAGGACAGAGACAGCTGGAGTTAGTGAGCATCAGAGGGAAACTCAGAGAACATATCTGCTCACTATATTTCTAAAGGAGGGACGTGGACTAGTCATTAGAGACCGCTGCGGTGAGTGTCAAATATCAATGTATAAACACAACACACCCTGAAGCACTACACACATTTTAATAGCAATCAGTGGTCTTTGAATTGGAGCTTATTTGTTAAGGTGCAGCCTTAGCCAGTGTAGATGCGTTAAGGTGACGTGTGTATTTTTGTCATTGAAATACTTCTTCCTTCCTGAGTTTACTATATAGAGACAAATGTAAATAAGCTTTCAAAACATTGCTCTGTTTGAGAGGTCTGACATGTCTACTTCTGACTTGACCAGTGGCGTGAGTTCAGGGCAGGACTATTTCTAATAAGCCGTTCAGCTAGGGCCGGGCGATATGGCTGAAAACTGTATCACGATATCAGTGTTTCATATCGGTCGATATCGATAATTATTGATAATTTTTTCTGACCCATTTAAAATAAGGACCAGGAGAAAAATATATTACATTTAAACATTTTTATTTTAAACTTAACCTTCCTCTGATCATAATCCCCTCAGTTATTAAGACAGAAATGTCAACAACCATGGAAAACTCAAATAATTAAAATGTTGTGCGGTGTTGCAGCTACAGATGTTGTTGGTTGAATACGGCTGTGCTCCAAAGGGTGAGCACGGCTAAGGTGGTACATCAAGTTCGTGGTATTACCAGTCTTGCATAATTTGCAGACGACATTGGTCTGACTACGGTCAGACTTATAATATCCAAAAAACTGCCATACTGGCGAGCTGACATTTCCTCTTTTATTTACAATTTCCTCGCTCGCTGCGGCACTCATTTTCTGCTTATCAGTTGCCGGTTACTGAAGAGGAATCCAGCAGACCAGCACGAGACAACAATATGGTGCAACCAAACATGATACTGTTACATGATTGGCTGTTAGCGTGTCACTCCCTACGTTGCTAGGTTACCAGAGAGCGAGTGCCTTTGTTAATGCAACCAAACTTGCTTCGCAACCTCTGTTTTCTTCCGACGAAGAATAAAAAAAATATCAAACGTTTTATCGAACACATTTTTTATTGATATCGATCACGTGTCTATCGCGATACATATCGTTATCGTTTTATCGCCCAGCCCTACGTTCAGCAGGGAATTTACTTATTTGTCCGAACAGACGGGTTAGAAACTCATTATTTTCAAATAATTATTTTTGCAATTCCATTGAGTGTCAGTGATGGCACAGACATGACCCTCTTGACCTTTAAAGGTGCATTAAGTGATTTCTGAGAAACTCTGTTGATATTTGAAATCGACACCCAAACAAACATACCCCTCCCTTATTTGCTCTGCACCCCAAATAGCAAACACACAATGCAACACATGCAACCACGAAAGCCTCATTTAGACTGTCAGTCCAAATCCGATTTTTGTGCATATCCGATTGGAATCTGATCATGTTTATCAAGTGTGAACTGCAAAAAATCACATGAAATGCGATTTTTACAAATCCATTTTGAGCTATATGTGGTTTGAAATCCCATTCAAATCACATTTCTGTCATGACAACTCGTGTTTAGCATGGTAATGGGTATGACAACCTTGATATATTTAGTTTTGGCGAATAGATCTGCTACACTGTTGCTGCTTTTGGTTATTGCTGCTGCTGCTGTTGGTTATTATTGCTGCTGCTGGTTATTGCTGCTGCTGCTGGTTATTATTGCTGCTTGCTGTTATTGCTGCTGCTTTTGGTTATTTCGGCTGCTGCTGTAATTGCTGCTGCTGCTGCTTCTGTTATTTCTGCTGCTGCTGTTATTGCTGCAGCTGTTATTACTGCTGCTGCTGCTTTTTATTATTTCCACTGCTGCTGTTATTGCTACAGCTGCTGTTGGTTATTGCTGCTGCTGCTGTTATTGGTGCAGCTGCTTCTGTTATTTCTGCTGCTTCTGTTATTGGTGCTGCTGCTTCTGTTATTGGTGCTGCTGCTTCTGTTATTGCTGCTGCTGCTTCTGTTATTGCTGCTGCTGCTGCTGTTATTGGTGCTGCTGCTTCTGTTATTTCTGCTGCTGCTGTTATTGCTGCAGCTGTTATTACTGCTGCTGTTGCTTTTGGTTATTAATTCTGCTGCTGCTGTTATTGCTACAGCTGCTGTTGGTTATTGCTGCTGCTGCTGCGGCTTTTGGTTATTGCTGCTGATGTTATTGCTGCTGCTGGTTATTATTGCTGCTGTTGGTTATTGCTGCTGATGATGTTATTGCTGCTGCTGCTGTTGGTTATTTCTGCTGCTGATGTTGTTGTTGCTGCTGCTGCTGCTGCTGCTGCTGTTGCTGCTGCTGCTGCTGCTGCTGCTGCTGCTGCTGCTGGTTGTTGCTGCTGCTGCTGCTGCTGTTGGTTATTGCTGCTGCTGCTGTTGGTTGTTGTTGTTGTTGTTGTTGTTGTTGTTGTTGTTGTTGTTGTTGTTGTTGTTGTTGTTGTTGTTGCTGCTGTTGCTGCTGTTGCTGCTGCTGCTGCTGCTGCTGCTGCTGCTGCTGCTGGTTATTATTGCTGCTGCTGATGTTATTGCTGCTGCTGCTGGTTATTATTGCTGCTGCTGCTGGTTATTATTGCTGCTGCTGCTGGTTATTATTGCTGCTGCTGCTGGTTATTATTGCTGCTGCTGATGTTATTGCTGCTGCTGCTGCTGGTTATTATTGCTGCTGCTGCTGTTGGTTATTGCTGCTGCTGATGTTATTGCTGCTGCTGCTGGATATTATTGCTGCTGCTGCTGTTGGTTATTTCTGCTGCTGATGTTGTTGCTGCTGCTGCTGGTTATTATTGCTGCTGCTATTGGTTATTGCTGCTGCTGTCAGCTGTGCCCTATAGAGAATAATGTGATTGCAAGCAGGTTGAGTTAAAGACTTACTAGCCTGCAGCAGCTAAAGTTTCATGACTGATCTTTGTATTTCTGGAAATCCTTTTCAGTCTAACTGCTTTAATTGTATTTTGTCATGGTTAACATCACTTTCTCTGCCACGTAGAATGTAAACATGTCAGACATTTGTCAGATACCTGAGTTTTGCTTTGGTTGTCTTGTCTGTGATAACACCAGAACGTGTGCATTGGTTTCATACTTCAGACAACATTCCTCCCAGCACATTCAAACCTGTCTGTGGCCACACCTGCATAAATGCGAGGCACACCTTGAACTATGACTATTGACATTTAAGACAGAAACAGACAGACAAGTGGGAACTAGGATGTGCATTGGTGTACTTCCAAGTTTATTTACTGCTGTTTACTGTATTGCGTCATTGCTACGTGGCTCATTGAACAAACTCTCTTCCTGTTTACCAGTCTGTGTATTTTGCTTTAATTTCATGATTTGTGGCCATAGGCCTCTTAAGTTTTTCAAAGCTGTCCTGTTGGCACGTTTTCTCAAGAAGATGAAAGCCATCTTAATTGATCCTCCTTTACCAGAGTTTAGAAAAACACTGTTAACTTAGAAAGATCAGGATATTGTTACTGACCTTTTCCCACCATTTGTTTATTGGCGGTGTCTTTTATACGATAGAGCAGCTTGAGGTTATACAGTCAGTATTTGCATATTATAGTCAGTGTTTGCACACATGCCCTTATTGTTGATTATATATTCGCCGTTTTAAAGTCAACATGAATCGCTGATTGCAACTCATTTTACTTCTGTACGGAATATAAACAGGACATTCAAATATATACTGCCGTTCAAATGTTTGGCTTGCGGATAATTGTTTTGAAAGGAGTCCCTTATGCTCACCAAAGCTGATCAAAATACTGTACAAACAGTAATATTGTGAAATATTATTACAATTTAAAAAAAAAAAAAAAAAAAAAAGTTTTTTATTTGAATATATTTTAAAGTGTAATTTATTCCTGTGATTAAAGCTGAATTTTCAGCATCATTACTCCAGTCTTCAGTGTCACTTGATCCTTCAGAAATCATTCTAATATGATGATTTGCTGCTCAGAAACATTTTTATTATTATCGATGTTGAAAACAGTTGTGCTGCTTCATATTTTTTTAGGATTCATTGATGAATAGAAAGTTCAAAAGAACAACATTATTTGTTTATTTTTTCAGCATTTATCTTTACTGTCACTTTTGTTCATTGCAATGTGTCTTTGCTGAATACAATTATTTTTTTATTTTTTTATTCTCAACCCCAGACTTTTCACAATAGAGTGTTGTGGATGAAAGGGCAAATAAGGGAGCAACTGAGGACTTGCACAGACTTACTGAATGCTGCCCTCTACTGGTGCAACAGGGTTATCAGGCAGATAGGCGGGTTGCTTAGGATCTTCTTTACAGCCTTATTGAAGCCCCTATTTGATCCATCATTTTATTTATTTTTTTATTATTATTTTTTTTTGCAGCTGACCCTACCAGAGGTAGTTACATTACAAACTTTTCTTTCTCTTTCAAAAAGATAGTCTTCTCCGGAAGCGGGCTGGTTTTGCGTCATGCACTGATGTTGCACTTAAGTATTAACCACATCCTTGTCAGGCAAACCCACACACAACTAAACTAGCTGAGTTTACTGCACATGACTGCAGGGAAAACAGTTGGGAGTGCACTTGCATGAAGTATTCAGAGTTCACTGAAAGGCAATGAAAAATAGTCTTTTAATATATCATCTTGAAGGAACACTTGGGTTACATATTTATATCACTGACACACTGCGATGTCTGTCTGAGTTGGCAGATTTTTAAAAACCTTCTTTAAGTACTAATGTTCCAAGTTTGCCTTCTTTGGTTTCAGTGGTATCAATGGTAACAAGTGATATAACCATCAAGTAAAATGTAATATCACATTTCTTTACACACTGAATATATATGTGTATGCATCTTAATCATTATTTTTATAAACATTTTTTAAGGTAAGACACATTTTTGTATGCATTTCTTAATTGTGCATATGACATTTTTAGGGGGTTATTCCTTTTGACATTTGGCAACCTTAACTAACTTATTGAGCCATAAAAGGTCATATTACTTAACCCTCTACGGACACAATGATGCTTGAGTTGCCTTTGGCTAGTAAATGTTTTATTTTACTCTCCAGACTTTATAGATGGAATGCAAGAACAATGCAATTAAAAAAATTCTACATAAATATAAAATATAAATTTCAAACACTAAAAGATGCAAATTCAACATTAAAAACACATGCAGCAGCAGGAATATTAGGCTGCTGTCCCTTTAAGACTAATGCACAATATACTGTTACACACAGCATAGTGACATAACTGACTGTGTTTATTTGCCAAGACGGGCATTTTGACATAATTTTGTGTGAAATTGTCTGTTCAAGCGCAAGACATGAAAGAGAGCTCAATTCAGTGCTCACATGCTGTAGGACGCAGCTGGGCGCGTGCTTTGGATGTGGGCGCGCACAAAACTTCTCACACAGCACACGCACAAGACTTTTGCATCCTCCTGCAATTGAATGTTTAAATTGGCAAGGCTTAAAAATGCGCGCAAATGAAAACTTTTATGACAAAGCAGCACTGGTCCGATTGGGACAGTGACAGTTATGTCAACGAGCCCTACATGTGCTCTCTCTTTCTTTCACGTTGACTGTGCATGCATGAGAGAAAGCGAGGGTAGGTAATGAAATCATATCTGCGCTAAACTCAATTACAGGCGACTGAAATCGTACAATTTACTAGCCATTGGCTAGTAAGACTTTTTTTAGTCGCCTCTCGTGAAATTTGTTCACATATGCGAGCGATTTACTTGCAATGTAGAGGGTTGATTACTTAATGTGACATTACCATATCATGAAGGTCTACAGTGGTTCTCTCTGTGATGTCATTTCCTGTTTTATGGTTTTGTTGTCATGTAACAAGATGGCCTGCATGCACTGATCTTAATGACTAGATTGCTCATAATGTCATACAAGTGAAGCCACCATATTGGTATTCCCTAGTATTCCCTCACGTTCTATTGAATTGATAGGAAATCATCTGATTTTAATGAGAAAACATTACCTAAGGAGTCAGCGTTTTATATCTGAAGTCTCCCTGTGCATTCTTACAGTGCAAACTTCCTAAACATTGACAGTGCCACTTGAAAGTTTGTGAACCCCTTGCAGAATCTGTGAAAATGTGAAAAATTTTAACAAAATAAAAGAGATAATACAAAATGCATGTTATTTTTTATTTAGTACTGTCCTGATTAAGATATTTTACATAAAAGATGTTTACATATAATCCACAAGACAAAAAATAGCTGAATTTATTACAATGACCCCATTCAGATGTTTTCACCCCCCGGCTCTTAATGCATCGTGTTTCCTTCTGGAGCATCAGTGAATGTTTGAACCTTTTTTTAATAGTTGTGTTTGAGTCCCTCAATTGTCCTCAGTGTGAAAAGATGGATCTCAAAATCATACAGTCACTGCTGGAAAGGGTTCAAATATGCAAAAAATGCTTGAAATCTGAAGAATCTGCAGGACCTGGAGCATTTTTCTGAAGAACGCTGGGCAATTTAACTGCTCAGAACAAACAAGAGACTCATGAACAACCATCACAAAACAAAAAAACAGTCGTAGATCATCCAGGTAACCACACACAGTATTAAGAATCAATGGTTCACAAACTTTTGAATGGGGTCATTTTAATAAATTCAGCTATTTTTTTGCCTTGTGATTTATATGTAAACATCTTTTATGTAAAATATCTTACTCAGGACAGTACTACATAAAAAATAACATGCATTTTGTATTATCTCTTTTATTTTGTTAAAATTTTTCACATTTTCACAGATTCTGCAAGTGGTTCACAAACTTTCAAGTGGCACTGTATATGGTCATTTGTTTAAAGTCAGAAATATATTCATTTATATAGAAGAGTGCCTGCATGTTGAATATACGTGTTATGGTTAGTCAACAAAAGTTGTTTAAATATTAGTGATATTTTAAAGTGAAACTGCAATAAAAATAACTGTAAAAAAGTCTAATTATTCATTTGGCAAATTGTTTATAATTTACACCACATTTTTTACTTTATACCTGAACCCTATAAACAATATCAAAAATTTTCATTCAGAAATTGAAAAAAAACCCAGTCATCTTAGTAGACATGTAGGCTATTCAAGTCATTGTCTGTAGGAACTGTATTTATTTTTAAATAAAAATAAAATTAACCAAAATTAATTTATATTTTGGAAAAAAAAAAGAAAAAGAAAAAAAGAGCAACAGGTCCCTGACCTTTAATACATGATGTAATGACTATAGCTCAAAAATATTTAAGCAAATTTGCAGGTGGTCAATAAAAAAAACTTCTGTCTCCATAGGCACAAGTGATCCATATGTGAAGTTCAAACTGGATGGGAAGACCTTGTACAAAAGTAAAGTGGTGTATAAGAATCTCAACCCTGTCTGGAATGAGTCCTTCTCCTTCCCGATCCGCAACCTGGACCAGAAACTCTTCATCAAGGTATGTTTACTTTGCTGTGGCATAAATGCGTTAACTTTGTGATGTGCTATGTTGGTACATTAAGCAGTCCCATCCATCGATTATTCAGGTTTACGATCGAGATCTGACAACAGATGACTTCATGGGGTCCTGCGGTGTTGTGCTGAATAAACTGGAACTTGAAAAGTAAGTCAATCCAAAATGTTTGTGTTCATGGTGAAAGCAAGAGTGTGGTTTCTGATGCTTTTGTTCTGTCTGTTCGACAGGACCAGCGAGATGGTGCTTCCCTTGGACGACCCCAACAGCCTGGAGGACGATATGGGGGTCATAGTCATCGATATCTGCTTATCTGTGAGGGACGGCAAAAACAAAAAACATGTAAGCGACTTATTGAATTTAAAGAGAATTTCAACAACTAGCTAACTAAACGTTTGCTGCTTGTGTTCACATTATTTGTTTCTGTTATGAAGAGATGGGTCAAGAGGAAAACAAGGAGCCTGACGGTGAGAAGGTTTAGTTTTGAATGACATCTAATCTCTTACTAATCGTTTCTTGATTCTTGGCTGGTTGTGTCAGCACTCTCTCATGAATTTATCCGAATACTAATAATATATTCCAAGCAAATTATTCCACAAACAATGATGTCTATATGTTAAAAGATTAGTTCACTTTCAAATGACTTTCTTGTTTCTGACAAAGACAATCTGAGAAATATTAATAAACATCCTGACGCATCCGAGCTTTAAAATGGCAGTAATGCGTTACCAAACGAGTATGAGCTGAAGAAAGTGCCTCCATCCACATCCATCCATCATAAACATATTCCACGTGGCTGCGGAGGGTTAATAAAGGCCTTGAGGTGATTTTCATTTGAAAGTGAACTAATCCTTTAATGTACATGCAAAGACAATAAAGATTAAAGCAAACTAAAATTCACAACCAATATAACAGTGGTTCTCAACTTGATTGTATTTATTTATTTTGCACATCAAATGGTGGCCAAAATGTTTTTTTGAACCTTGATGGTTTCCTGCTCTCGGTAGCCAATAATAGACCACAGAAAGCACATTGTGGTCTATTGCAAATAGAATGAGGCCGTGCCGCCCAACCTGACCATGCTGGCATCAGCCTAACTTGACTAGCTTTTACCAAGTGAGTTTAATCGGAAGCATGAACTGTGATGTCATTAACTAAAGATATATAAAGTGTTATTTCCCTTTCAATTTTAAAAGTTGATAAGTCTATTTATTTTGCTAGATTAACTATGCATGCATTTCAGGGCTTGACATTAAGCCTTGTCATGTGTTTGTCCTTCGGTCATTCACTTGTCTAAGTAACTTTAGTTAGTGTGTAATGTTGCTGTTTGAGCATAAACAACGTCTGCAAAGATACGACGCTCAAAGTTCAAAGCAAAGGAGATATTTTCTTTTACAGAAATCGCTTTTTAAGGACTACAACAAACGGCTGGTAGGGACTACAACGAGCTTCTTCCCGAGTTGGTGACATCACTAACCCTAACATTTAAATAAACCCTGCCCCGAGAACACACAGCAAAGGGGGTGAGGCCATGTTGGGCTGCTTTAGAGAAGAGGAAGAGTTGTTGTAGTAGAGTGTTGTTGACAGGCAGTCATTTTACGCCAGACTGCTTCACAAACGAGGGTCAATTCAACACTGGATTTGCACAAAAGGTTAACTTGACGGCACATGCTAGTCGATGAGTTGAATCAACTCCACAGCAACTACATAAATTTATCCACTAAACCATTCAGAAACGTCCAGTTGTAACTTCTTCCTGAGTCTCTCCATCAGTGTCCAACTCCGGTTTGAACAATGTAAGGCTGAACACCGTTACTGACAATCCTCATTTTGGCTGCGTGAGATTCTCCCGCTTTGTTGTTGTTGAGCAACCGAAGTGTGAGCTGTTAAAGCTCCTCCCTCTTCTGGAAAGCGGACCGGGAGCAGCAGCTCATTTGCATTTAAAGGGACCCACACAAAAACGGCTTGTTTTTGCTCACACCCAAATAGACGTTTTAATTGGGCTACTTGTCCAGTTTAAAAAAATCCACTTGTCCCGGACAAGCGTTAATGTTTAGCCCTGCATTTTATTATTTGCATTTAGAATTCTTTTTCCCTGCAACCCACTAGTTGAGAACCACTGCGATTATAGTATCCAGAAACTTTGCATAAGAGTTTTCAATATCACATCCCAATATTTTTACTGATCCTCAGGGAAGTACAACAGAGCATAGCAGACGTCTCACAGAGTCACTAAAGAAGAGTCAACTCTGGACCGGCGTCTTTACCATCACTCTGGTGGAGGGGCGGGATTTGCCGCTGGATGGACAGGGCGACGTGTTTGTTCGCTTCAAACTGGGAGATCAGAAATATAAAAGCAAGGTACTTGTATGACCTGTTCAGCTCTTCGCTGATGTAGTTACAAACTCCTTAATGTCATATAAACATTACAGATTTAAAAAGCAATTTAATTAGCAAAGCAGTTTTTCTGCTGTAAGTTTGCCGTCATTTTCACAGAATCAAGTGAAGAAGGTCAACACACAGTGGAGAGAAAAGTTTGACTTCAACCAGTTCCCTGACGGGTCCAGTATTCTGGAGATTGAAGTGGTGGGAAAAGAGGGACGGAAAAATGAGGAATGTTATGGACAGTGAGTTCAAGAAATCTTCAAGAAATGTTCAAAATAAAATAAGCTCTATTGAGTCGACATAATATCAATCACATCTGAAAAGAATGTTGTTTTTGACAGTTTATAGTAAGGCACTAGAAGTGGAAGCATCGGCCGAATAATTATGTGTTAAAATGTATGCTCTTTCTAAAGTATAGCCACAAGACTGTATACATTGTGTCATGAGACTAGTTTGTCCAAAGTTATACAGTGTCCAATATTTCAACTCCTGCCATGACTATATAAAACCAGTCGATGCACATTGCAAGGATACAAGGATATTTTTTACATTGAAGTAAAAATATAACTATAGGAAATGCATAACTAGTACTTATATACATACACTACCGTTTAAAAATGTGGCGTCACACTTTTTTTGTTGTTGAAAGAAAGAAATTATTACTTTTGTTCAGCAAGGATGCATTAAATTGATCAAAATTTCAAATAAACATTGTTCTTTTGACCTTTCTATTTAAAGAATCCTGGGGAGAAAAAATATATCACGATTTCCACTTTTTTATTTAGCAGCACAACTGTTTTCAACATTGATAATAATAAATGTTTTTTGAGCAGCAAATCATCATATTAGAATGATTTCTGAAGGATCATGTGACACTGAAGACTGGAGTAATGATGCTGAAAATTCAGATTTGGTCACTGGAATAAATAGACATATTTAAATGATATGTTACTTTGAGGTTGAACTAATATTTAACAATATTACTGTTTTAACTGTATTTTTGATCAAATAAATGCAGCCTTGGTGAGCAGAAGAGACTTCTTTCAAGAACTTAAAAATTACCAACCCAAACCAAACAGTAGTGAACACCTATAAAAGTAGTTACACCACAAAACATGATGAATTTTACAGCTCAAATAATTTCAAATCATATTCTTCATAATTAATTTAAGTGGTTTAACAAAAATACAGGTCACACTTTAGTTTAGGGTCCAATTCTCACTATTAACTACGACTTTTGCCTCAATGAACTCCTAATTACTGCTTATTAGTAGTTAGTAAGGTAGTTGTTGAGTTTGTTGGGTAAGATTAAGGGGTGTAGAATATGATCATGCAGAATAAGGCATTAATATGTGCTTTATAAGTACTAATAAACAGCCAATATCCTAGTAATATGCATGCTAATAAGCAACTAGTTAATAGTGAGAATTGGACCCTAAACTAAAGTGTTACAAATTGAAATTATTCCTGTGGTAATCAACATTTATACCACAAATGCTGTCAATAGAGCTTAGCTTGAATTAATCTCAGAACATTAAACTCAAAAGACTTTCTCAGGGAACGAATTTCCTGCTTGTAAAGACTGGTTTTGTGTTTAAGGCCTTTTGTGTCTGTGCACATTTGCAGAAATGAGATCAGCTTGTCCGGGCTTCCACTGAACAAACCCACACTGTTTACATGTGAGCTGGACCCGGGCAGAGGCAAGCTGGTGTTCCTCGTCACTCCCACTCCCTGCACTGGAGCTTCCATCACGGATCTCGTCGCCCCTCCGCTGGAAGAGCCTCATGAGAGAGATAATATGCTGGTTAAATACGTATGTTAATCCGCCCACTCTACCGCATTACTTCTTTGAGCATAGTACACAGTATATACTGCATATGGTATTTTGTGTATAACAATAATCCTGATCCCTCTTAAAAAAATTTCTTGGCAGAGTATCAAGAACTCCCTGAAGGACATAAGAGATGTTGGTTTTCTTCAGGTTAAAGTGATCAAGGCCACTGACCTCATGGCTGCTGATCTAAATGGTATTATTTATTATTTGTTGATTACCTAGAGCTTTTTTTTTAGTTGTGAGCATCAACAGCCACATTCATCGGATCTTCTGTATATTTTTAGGAAAGAGTGACCCATTTTGTGTCCTGGAATTGGGAAACAACCGGCTACAGACCCACACCATATACAAAACCCTCAACCCTGAGTGGAATAAAGTCTTTACTTTGTCAGTATCACCATAACTGTACTAATGTACACTAACGTTCAAAACTTTAGGGTCAGGAAGACTTTTTTTAAAGAAATTAAGATATGTATTCTGCAAAGGATGCATTAAATTGAATAAAAATGACAGTAAAGACATGTATAATGTTACAGAACTTTTCTATTTCAAATAAATGCTGTTCTTTCTAACTTTTTTCAACTTCGATAATAATAAAAAAAAATTAGAAAAAAGATCATATTAGAATAATTTCTGAAGGATCATGTGACACTGAAGACTGGAGTAATGATGCTGAAAATTCAGCTTTGGTCACAGGAATAAATTACATTTTAAATATATACTCAAATAGAAAACAGTTAATTTAAATTGTAATAATATTTCACAATATTACTGTATTTTTCCTTGGTGGAAACATCTTACAGACCCCAAACTTTTGAACAGTAACCAATGTCAACTCTATATTTACAGGTATATTAAATTAATAGTGACATTTATTGAATTTCTCTTTACGAGCAGCCCGGTAAAAGACATTCATGAAGTTCTGGAAGTGACTGTGTTTGATGAGGATGGCGACAAAGCCCCAGATTTCTTGGGGAAGGTGGCTCTTCCTTTACTTTCAGTAAGTGCAGAATATTGACATTCTTCTTTGCATTGAGAGCAAAACATCTTAATTGATTAGAACTGATATATTAATATGTTTGAATTTAGTTTAATGTTTCTTGTTGCAACAGATTCGTAATGGTCAGCAGGTTGCTTGTCCTCTGAGGAAAGAGAACTTGGGAGGACTGTCTAAAGGAGCCATAATACTGGAGCTGGAAGTCATCTACAATTCTGTGAGTCTTGACAGATATCAACTGAGAGATTATGCCTTTAATCTATAGTTTAATTAGTCTTTCTTAGTAATTCATTTAGCACAAAACCTAAATTAAGTTTACCTATTAATTTTGAATGTACTACAATTCATGCACTGCTACACACTACATTATGCCTTCAGTGGCTTTATGTGCAATAAATACATTTCAAAGTACAATATATATATTTAAATGTGATATATACGTATTTAATGTGTAATAGTAAATAAAAGTAAATATTTGATTAATAATTGTTAGGCAGTATATTTATGCATGATATTGTATATATGTATGGATTGTGTATATACAGTGTACTTCTCTATATATAATTTTAATTCTTAAATTTTTACTTTTTTTTTGTATGTTCATATACAGTATAAGTGTCTCTTGCTCTCTGAGAGTTGCCACTCTAAATTTCTTTGTATTATATACAATGACATTAAAGCATCTTACTTACAGAATATGAGGAAAAAAAGTTGAGCAAATAAAGTATCTGTGAAATATTTAATATGTTTAGATATTGGGTATATTTTTAATGTTTGTTTGATCAATGTTTTGACCAGGTCAAAGCAAGCATTAGGACCTTCACGCCCAGAGAACAGAAGTTTCTTGAGGACAATGTCAAGTTTTCTAAGAAGGTATGATGTTCAGAGGCTCTATAGCTGGAGTTTTCAAGTCAAAGACAGTGGGCCTCCCTTTTGACATAATATACAAAATGGCGCCTCCCCACCCCCCAATATTTACTAATTTTCAATAGCGATCAGTGCACCGAGCGCGCGGCACACACATGGTTTGTTTGCGCATAAATAATAACGGACTCTCATCTCCTCATCTATCAAAACTTTACTAGCTTTACGACACTGGTTTGCTTTATCCAACTGAGAGATGTAATTTGCGTATCACATGCTCATGCAGCGGTTGGGTGTTTTAAACCCCGCCGTTCAGTCTGTATTTCACAGCATGATGAGAAATGGCTTGGGCTGCTCTGAAACAATCACAGAATAGGAGAGAGATCGTGCTTTGAAGCCAAATACACTATTCTTTCCGCCATCTCTGATGAAATTGGCTGTGTTTTCTCTGCATTTTAGGGCTGTTTTGGACTGACTGTTTGAATGTGTTCGCTTATGGTTTAAAATGATCTGATCAAAAACAGAGGAGTGGAAACATAACAACGTCTCTTGTCAAAAAACCTGCTTTTTGGTTTTTAAAATTTTTTTTTTTTTCGTTATAATGTATTGATTTAAATTATTATTATTATTATTATTATTATTATTATTATTATGAATAATTATTCAATTATTATTATTATCATTAATTATTTTATTTATTTTACCACTCTGCGCCCCAGACTTTTAAAACCCCTGCTAGCATCAGTATAGTATATACAGTCAAACCAGAAATTATTCAGACATTTTTGATATTTTTGATATATTTTTACAAGTGGGTGCAGGACACTAGAGTTAATTTATGTAAATGATAACAGGGTCATTTAGAAAATAGGCGTGGTAAAATATACTCAAAAGCCTATAAATCCTAAAAGAAAACTCAGAACTTCACGAAATTAAGTGAGCACATGCAGCATATGACTCTAAAGAAGCATGCCAACTTTTATGGAGATCGGACCATAGGTGGTGCTATAACTGTTAAAAAGCTTTAAAAAACATATTTTTAATGGTTTTGGATGAAAATGTATATAACTTTGGGTGTGGTCGACTTATTTTCATGGGAGTCACGTCCTTAGACTCCTGAAACCTTGTCGAGTCCAACGATTCCAGACATGCCAGGTTTCGGTTTATGGTTTGTGCAACGTAGCGCTTAAAAACTTTTGCGAATATCTTCAAAACCGTTAGTCCGATCGAGAAGAAAACAGCATAGGAAACACGAAACCTAAGTTGGTTAACTAAAAGCTATAGCCCAAATGTCATAATTTTGATAGGAAGTGCCAATCAAAGTTGCTCATGAGTAATTTTTTATGCTCTCATATATATAAGTATCTATAACTTCAAAATGAAATGAGATATTTTCACCAAAATTAACACGCATATGTATGGGCACACTCTGAGGACACCCCCCCCAAAAAAGTGGTGGAGATCAGGCAATAGGTGGCGCTATAACTGTCAAAAAACCTTTAAAAACCATAATTTTTCTTACTAAATTGCCTGTATTGGCTGTAAATGGCCTTTTCCATCTATGATCTAAGTGCTTACATGCTTGCTAAATGAAATATAATACCTGTTTATGTGCTTAAAGGCCTTAAATGCTTGAACCCCGATAAATGCTGCTTGCAGCTTTAATTAAGATTCATTTTTTAATTTTTTGAACAGTTTAACTCTGAGATCTTGTCATATTTTATTACCATTTCTTTTAAACTATACTGAATAAACTGTATTAATGAATGAAATGTTCAAGGTGTCTGAATAAATTTTGGTTTGACTGTAGCATGAGTTGGGTAACATCCACACAGAAAAGAAATTTTCAGTAGTATCTTTTCGAAAAATATGAGCAGCTAATTGGTATATCAACAGGTTCTTGCCAGGAATGTTGTTCGCGTGAGGAACCTTTATCGTGCAGTGTGCCACGTCAACCAGTTCATCAAAAGCTGTTTCCAGTGGGAAAGCGTGCAGAGGAGCATCATAGCATTTCTGGTCAGTCTCATTCATGATTTATTTTTGTGGTCATGTGCTATGTGATTCAGCAATAAATCTGTTTTACTTTTTTATAGCAGCTTATCTTACAGTTAAGACTTGTGGTTTCAGATGGTACTAATTCAGTACCATGGTATCATTATATTCATATACTCTGATATTTGCATAGTATTGGCAAAAGGTATTTCAAAGAATACCACGGTACCATGTCCAGCAAAATGTAAATGCTTTGTAGTACTTTTCTGTTATCTAGTAAAACATTTTGGATGGTCACCTTTAGACATTCTGTTGACTATAAGTAACATTGCACCTGTCTATTTATTCTACTAACCCAAAACCTAACCTAGTCTACTAATACTTTAAAGACCTACATCTTCAATGTGTTCTCCTGCAGGTCTTTCTTCTTACAGTGTGGTACTGGGATTTCTACATGCTGCCCATGTTCATGGTCCTTCTCATCACATGGAACTATCTCCAGATTGCTTCTGAGAGAGTCACCAGAGACCTAGTGGGTGATTTTTGGCTTAATTGCACATTTTAGTAAGACTGCAGACAACCAGCTTGTTTTGTCTTTCATAACAGAACATCAAACAGAGTTTCAGCTATGAATTTAAGCCCTGTTTACTCCTGGTATTAAGATGATTTTTTTTTTTTGTCGATCAGATCACAAGTGGACGACGTTAAATACAGGTGTAAACGGGGTGTAAAACATTTGAGCTTGTCCACTTTCGACCACTTCCAGAGGTAGTTGAAAACACATTCATCCGAATTGCTTTCAAACAGCCACAAAAGACTCTCTGCCTACTGACCTAACGCGTAAACATTATGGGGAGCATGCTAGGCCAGACAGGATGTAAATGTTGTTGGCTGAAGATCCAAGTTTGGTTTGAAGAGGAAAAATGTACCAAGCACAATGTTCTCTCACCATTCCTGATTTCTTTACAGCATTCGGCGTAATCTTGTGGCTATCAGAGCAGAAATGAAAGCTGATGCTCTCCGTATGTTTTTCCGTCGTCTCTGGTCACGTTCATCTGTAAATTGTGTGAGCTTACTTTGTCCATTAGATTAAAAGATATGAAAAAGCCCATAGACCCTCCCCTCGAAGGGACAAAAGTGGTTGAAAGTGGACAAAAGACACCACATGTAACTGGGAATGTGTCTTCCTCGTCTTCTTGTGATCCGATTGACCAAAATGCATCTTCATACCAGATGTAAACGGGGCCTAAGTTTAGCATTTGTTCTACTGGTTTGAAACGGACTGTAAATGTGACATGAATGAGCAGAGTTTGAGTTCCTCTATGTATCGTCATCTCTTTAAAAGCATTCTCTTAACAAGACCTTGCTAACTTTCATTTTAAAATTATTAAAAAATAAAGCCTTTCTCTTGCAGGACACCATGGAGTTATATGAAGAAGAAGATGAAGATGAAAAGGTATGATTCTTTCCAGTTCACAAATTTCCTCACATTCATTCATTCCAATAAATAAGAATGCCATTTTATGTCCTAGGTCTTTAGTTTTGATTTAAAATGTGTCTTCTTGTAGGAATCTGAAAGAAAAGGTTTGATGGAGAAAATCCACATGGTTCAAGAGATTGTCATTACAGTCCAGAACCTTCTGGAAGAGATAGCATGCTTTGGTGAAAGAATAAAGAAGTATGTGTTGTTTTTACTCCTTCATGTACATTTCTGCTCTCACGTACAGTATTATGTTTGTCAATTTGTAATAGATATTGAGAGAATAGAGCTAAATGCATAAAATACACACTACTGTTCAGAAGTCTCTTATGTTCACTAAGAATGCATTAAACAAATATCCAAAAGAATGCATGGATATATTTCATTTATTTTGAAAATTAGCACAATTCCATTGACCCAGAAGCTTATATCATGAAAGAATATTTGAACTCTTTTAGCAAGATGACGCCCTCCAAAAGACGAATTAATTTCATTGTACTTATTGTAAAACTGCAACATGTCTTTCTTTCTTTTTTTCTCCTCAGTACATTCAACTGGTCAGTGCCGTTCTTGTCTAATTTGGCCTTTCTGGTTCTCATTATGGCCACAGTGATCACTTACTTTATTCCAGTACGCTACATTATTTTATTATGGGGTAAGATTACAGCTGTGTTACTTTCTAACAATGAAATATGTTTTCTTTCAAATCAGTGAAACCATTGATCTCTAGGCAAATTGAAAACAAATACAAAAGTTCCTTAGACTGTGCTGTGAAATCTAGAGATATCAGTACTATTTTTATTGTAATTTTTATTCAACTTAATTATCAGTTATCAGTACTAGAGATTGTTCAGCATTATGTTCATTCTTTTAGGTATACATAAATTCACAAAGAAACTGCGCAATCCTTATGCCATTGAAAACAATGAGGTGATGGATTTCCTCTCCAGAGTGCCTTCAGATGTCCAAATGGTAATTACCACAGAATTTACTAAAAATAAGGACTATACACTAAAATGGTGGAATCTGTAAACTTTCCGCTTTTTTATGTCGTAATGTGATGTTTTGTGTATGGATAAGATCATTGCCCATTTATCAATAGGTATAAATATGTCAATATAATTTAAAGGTCCTGGCAAGTTTTCCCAAAAAAGTTAACACCTAAAGAAATAACTAGTATTTTTATTGTACATAAATTGAGTTGCCCTCTCACATTGGCTGCCATGACCAGTCATATAACTCATCCTACAATTGAACACAATAATAAACAAACTTCTCTTAATTCAGACTCTGACAAAAAGTCTGGTTTCCACCACAGAATAAAAACAAAAAAAGGTAATTGCGACTTTTTCTCACAATTCTAACTTTTTTCTCATAATTGCGTGTTTGTCTCACAGTACCTCACCAAGAAAAAAAAGTCAGAATTGTAAAAAATAAAGTTAGAATTACGAGATATAAATTCCCAATTGTGATAAACAAAAGTCAGAATTGCAATTCTGACTTTAAGTTTATAACTCAAAATTCTGATATAAACTCACAATTTCAAGGAAAAAAGTCAGAATTGTGAGATATAAACTTGCAATTGTGAGTTATAAGGTCTGAATTGTGAGATAAAGTGTCACAATTTTGTTTTTTTTATTCCATGGCGGAAACAAGCTTCCATAGAAAGGGCTTTAAGAGCTGGTATAAAACTGTTAATAGTTAGGGTTGGGTATCGTTTGAATTTCAGTGATTCTGATTATCAATTATGATTCTTATCGATTCCTATTTTAGATTCCAATAAGGTATCATTCACATTTATTCTAAGTCTTTTTGCAAAACATTTAATTTTAGCTGAATACCATGAACAAAAATCAACAGGCTAAAGAACACTATGGTTTAAAAATACCATAGCAAAAACAACTGGCCTAACTAATATACATTTCAAGCATTACTTAAGACAAGTAAACACTCAATAAACAAATCACAAAGTGAAATGAAATAGTGTTTTAAGATTTCCAGCTAGGTCTAGTATTTAGGTACAGAAACTAATGAAATGTAAAATAACACTGCACTTAATAAATAAATTATACATAATAAATTATACATATACACAAATATAGTTACAAAACTTATTCAGCCAAGAACAGAGAGTGAATTTTCTCTTTGTATTTTGTTGTTTGATTAACATTAAAAAGACAGACGGCAGAAGGATTATTAGGCTGCTGTCACTTTAAGACCTAATGCACAGATCCAATATACTGTTAGACCTGTGTTTACATTCACTTAAGGCAAAACCGACTGTGTTTACAAGGATATTTTGACATAATTTTGTGTGTATTTGTCCGTTCAAGTGCAAGAAGACGTGAAAGAGAACTCAGTTCAGTATTTGTGCACTATATGAGAGGCGGCTTTCTGTGTGCACGCTTTGGATGTGTGCGCAGCACAGAAAACAGTGCGCAAGACTTCTCACGCCTGAATGCATGGTTTGAAATCACATTAAAGGGTTAGTTCACCCAAAAATGAAAATTCTGTCATTTATTACTCACCCTCATGTCGTTCCACACCTGTAAGACCTTCATTCACCTTCGGAACGCAAATTAAGATATTTTTGTTGAAATCCGATGGCTCAGTGAAGCCTGCATAGCCAGCAATGACATTTCCTCTCTCAAGATCCATTAATGTACTAAAAACATATTTAAATCAGTTCATGTGAGTACAGTGGTTCAATATTAATATTATAAAGCGACGAGAATATTTTTGGTGCAGCAAAAAAACAAAATAACGACTTATATAGTGATGGCCGATTTCAAAAAACAGCGTTATGAATCTTGTGTCGAATCATGATTCGGATCGCATATCAAACTGATAAAACTGCTGAAATCACGTGACTTTGGCGCTCCGAACCGCTGATTCGACACGCTGATTCATAACTCCCATAACAGTGTTTTGAAATCGGCCATCACTATATAAGTCGTTATTTTGTTTTTTTGCTGCACCAAAAATATTCTCGTCGCTTTATAATATTAATTTTGAACCACTGTACTCACATGAACTGATTTAAATATGTTTTTAGTACATTAATGGATCTTGAGAGAGGAAATGTCATTGCTGGCTATGGAGGCCTCACTGAGCCATCGGATTTCAACAAAAATATCTTAATTTGCGTTCCGAAGATTAACGAAGGTCTTACGGGTGTGGAACGCCATGAGGGTGAGTAATAAATTACATTATTTTCATTTTTGGGTGAACTAACCCTTTAAAATGAACACAAAGGAATCGATAAGAGGAATCGAAATTTAAATTTTATAACAAGTATCCGATTCCTGTTGCTGTCTGCGTTTCCATCGCGGTCTAAAGTACCATAAAGATTAGTCTGGTGACCTAGGATTGCGCGCGACTTTCCAGTTCCCACTGGATTTCTGGAAGCCTAAACCTCGTCGTCGGTCCATCAGTCATAATTCTTATACTCCATTGTTGATTCGAATAGCAAACAATTCATACTGCACACACCGCAACAAACTTTTAAAAATGGTGGTTGAAATAAAATGCTACAGAGTCAACCAATCAAAAGTCCAATCAAAAGCCCAAGTCCCACCCCCAGAAGTTCCTGAAATTTGAAAAAGTACTACCTCACGAGCAGGGACTTTCTGAGGGGGAATTTTTATCTGGAACTTCATTTAGACCCTGGTACCTGCAGTCGAAACACAGTGCCACCCCAAAGTCCCTAGTTCCTGGCTTCCTGCGGTGGAAACGTGGCTTTAGATGCCTAAATGTTCTGCCTTTTCTCAGTTTGCTCATTTATCTTGAAGCTTCTGGCGTCTTGAATTGTTTTTCTTCTTCATTCAGGCGCAGTACACCGAACTGAGCAGCTGTGGTTTTCACAGTCCCTACAGGAAAAGGAGAGCATCACCGTAGACACTAGAAAGGGAAACACTGATCTCCTGAGAACATTCTGTGTGAAGAACCTTTGAAGGTGCCAGGACTCGACGGCCAGGGAATGATTTGAACATGTATTTAAAAAGGTGAATTGCAGTTGATCTGCTTATTTTATTCGAATGAACTGAAATCATCCCCATCAGATGGTCCGGTCTTTACCGCTGGGTCGAGCTGAAGCACCTTGGTTAATGACACAGACGCATATCAACACTCATATCATAAAGCAGCAGCTCTGTTGCGTTGAGTGATGAAGAAATGTAACCTGATAAACTGAATGGTAAAAATATACACCACACCGGGCCTCAAATATTCATCTGTAGATGCAATGCCTGAACGACACATCATATACAGTATGAGTGCAATACAATGTAATGCTTTGCTTTTGCTATTTTATACTTCATTTTGTTTTTTCAGTCTTGTAAAATGTGTTTTGTAAAGTCTCATTCTATACAAGCCACATATTTTTTGTTGAACAGAGAACTAAATTTATATTGTAACAAAGTTTTCCATATGTGGTTTAGTTCTTTTGAACTTATTTTTATTATGCACACAAGTCTTTCTAATCTTTTATTTACATCTTAATTATTGCAGGGGGGAAAAAATCGCAACACACATGAAAATGAGTGCATTGAAAGTGCCTTTGACAAACTCTAGTTGTGAAAACTGATTTTTAACTACACTCTCCTCTTAAAAATTGTATTTTTGTGCAATATGTTGTTTTGTATATCGAATGGTACAGTAATTGTAGATGAGAGACTGCAAGTACACTTCTGATTTGTATTTTCCAGTGTTTTCTTCTGCTCAGGTGGATATTATGTATATCACAGATGTTATCGAATGGTTATTTTGGTACTCTTTGATACTATGTTGACAGTATACTTTTCCATTTTGTATTACAATCATTACTTATACATACTTAATGACAGAGATGGTTTGGTGTGTACTTCTCATAAGACTTTATTTCTTATTACAGAATAAGCACAATAAATGCAGATCTGTAAGTAAGAATGTGATTAAAGAAACCCTTCAAAAGTCCTTACACAATGGTTGTTTGAGAATATTCAGCCACACAGTGGCAGTGTTTTCCTTTAATGGGAACCCTCCTGCCCTTCATCTTTTGCTCTACTGAAAAAGCTGAACATCTGATCAGGGGTGCGTTTCTCAAAGGCAATATGGTCGCAAGTTCCGTCGTTACCAACAGAGATCAATGGAAATTCAGACTATAGTTGGCTAATGATGCCTTTAGGAAATGCACCCCTGTCTAGCTATTCAAGAACTATAAGGGTTAGTTCAAACAAAAATAAAAGTCCTGTCACCATAATAAGAGTGTTTCAGGAAACCCCCCCCCCCCCCCCCAAAAAAAGTAATTTTAGCACATTTTAATGGGTTTTAGTTAAATGCCAATAAGAGCTGTGGTTTACAGATCAGTTTAAGCTCAAGATATTTTTTTAATTCTTATACATAAAATAGGCTACATCAGTAATACCACCTTGTGATATTTTTTATTTTTATTTATTTTATTTTTTTTGGTGTCTTGAAAAAGACGGTTTCTAACAAGTGGCTAAATGGGACTACAGAGGCTGTCGGAGACTACAAACTATTCTATCTGGAACTTTTTAAAATGTTTTTAAAGACCGAAAGAGTTGTCGGAAGTGATGGTGACGTTGAAGCCCTTCAACCGTGGCTTTTTTATTTCTGCCGATTGTATTAAAGGTGCAATAGGTGATTCTCTACAGAAACATTTTTTGTTTTACTGGTTGAAAGTCTCCTCAAATCCTGATAGCAATCACTATGTTAAACGGTCTAAATGTATTTTTTAAAAATATATATATATATCGTCTGTGGAATTCGTAGCACCATAAAACGTTCATCCAAATACTTATTCGGTCAGAATGAAATGACCACATGATGTCGCCATGACACAATGAGAGCATATCGTGTTTTTGTGTCAATTATGGCAAAGAATAAAAATGACATAAAATCGCTTTGAAAACAGCTGATAAAAAGCAAAAACGAAGGTAAAAATTACATGAACTTATTATCTAATGTTAAACTTTGTTTTTACGTTCATATTCATTGGTATCAGGACGCGCCGACATATTGGAAGTGACGTCAAATGACGCTCTCGCTGAGGTCGGGGTTGATCGACGTACCCCGAGTTCACACGCAAAATGTCCGACTTTGAGTGGCATTCTAGATGTTATTTCCTTGAAGTAGGTGGGGAAAATCCAAATCTGATCTGTCTGGAACGTAGCATTACAATGGCTGCTGCGTGCATGTGTCCGTTAAGTCCACGAGACCGTAGGGTGTCCCATTTGACAATTTTAGGTTTTAGAAGGGTGCTTCTAATGCGGCCAATATGCACCCGCTATGCACACTTTTGCTGCAGCAGACTTCTTTCCGACAGTCAAAACGGCGTTACATCACAAAAGTGTGGACTCGTTGGAAGACCGTGAGTGTTTAGGGTGCCATTTGGGACAGGGCCAATGTCGTACCTGCCTGTCAAGGTATGTTTTTACATACCCTCACGCACCTTATTCGCGCAGCCATTATACGTCATCAGCGTGTTTCATGCTATGGAGAGTTTATGTAGACAGACGTCAGTCATAGAGCACCACAAACAAGCAACAGCCACCTTTTACAGTTCCTACTGAATAAAAAACAACAAGCTTATGCTGTGTTCATGCCATAACTAACGTAATTATGAGATGGCCACCTGTGACGTTCTACCCAGAGCTGTTCACGTCCTCAGACTCGGAATTATGCATTTCCATGTCAACAGTATCAACACCGAAATGAATCTGCAGCAGTGAGGTACAAGCTCTTAAGTTGTTTACGCTCATTATAATTGTAATGTTATGTGCTTTGAGGCATGAGGTAGTTTAACGCCGTCTCTTGTCGCACTTTGCCGAGAGCAGCTGTGTGTATGTGTGTGCATTCATGTGTTTTGGAGGAGGCCAGTGTTGCCAAGTCCGCAGTTTTCCCATGGAATTGGGGTACTTTTACACTGTTGCCGTGGGTTGTTTTTCATGTCGGCGGATTGAAGCAACCCCAAATAACATGATATTTAGCTCCTCAAATGTGAATTTTACCAGGGGAACCCTGCCAAAAATGTGAATTTTACCCCACACATCAGATTTTATCTCCACAGGACCTCCCCCCGAAATGCGATTTTGGCTAGTTTTGGGCTTGTTTTAAGTAGCAAATCCGCTGCCAACCCTGGAGGAGGCATGGCTTTGGAGAGTGCTCTGAAGGGCGGGTGGGATGTTTTGATTTGAAAGCTAGCTCGCTATTGCTAGCCTCTCCGAAAATGTACTATTGCACCTTTAAGGCTTTAAAATTCATAAAGTTTGAGTTCATCTGTGAAGATTATCATGATGAACAAAACGTGTAAGAATCATAAACTTTTGTTGGTCACAGAGCTTATATTCTACACGTCATCCCTGCAGGAATCTATTTACTCATCTTACTCATTATCTTCTTTTGTATTCCACAGAAGTCAGTCATACAGGTTTATGATGACATAAGGGTGAGTAAATAATGACAGATGTTTCATTTTTGGGTGAACTAGGCAGCATTGAATTTCAACAGAGTTTGAAATCCTGAAGCTCATTCACCCTTTATTAGTGAAATACACTGAACACTTTCTGAACCAGCACACTGAAACACACTCGCACACTTTTTCAGTGAAAATCTGGCTTTCTTAACACCATGTAATTGCCCCATCTTAGAACTACTATTTTCAGTTTGAAACACTCCCTCTATTTTTGGATAATGAGAGGGCTGCTGTTAAAGAGCTGTACACTAAGAAAGAAAGTCTGAAATAGTAATTCCTCACTGTAGGGATGTGCGAATGAATGGGACACAACAGGCTGGGTAGAAAGACTTATTTTTACCCTGGCTGAACCCTCATTCCTTCTCACTCCTTACAGAAAACCAGTCCTAATTAGCTCCTGTGAGCATTTAGCCATTAGCAGAAGAATAACGTCATGTCTGGCCACAAAAGATGGAGCCCCATGGATCACCAAAAGATCAAAATGAGATATGTGATAACAAGATCATATCTATCATGCCTCTAGACACGTTCCAATTCATAGCCAGGGCAGTTGTCTGAAACAACACGGCTAATTGTGCGAGGAGCTCAGTTTGATTTAATTTTCCATGAGTCTGCCCATGATTAAGCCTATAAAACCTGACACATGAAATAATAGTCAGGAGAAAATTTTTTTTTAAATGGAACAGTTGATTGAACATTTAGACAAAATAATTGTAAACAATCAGAAAAAAAGTTGGCATGTGTTTTTTGGTGAGTATCATATCAGGCTTTTATGACTCATGTAGTTTGGTATCTGGAGAATTTGGAGCAAAATATTAAAAACTAAGCAAGATAAGCAATTTGGTGAACTTGCTGGGATGGGCAAAAAGTAAGATGGAATTTTGATATCTTGTAAATCAATGAGACCTTTATAACAATATAGGAGACTACTTGCATAAAATGCAAATAAATATCAGTTGTCACTCTGTATCTTCCAATAATATGTCTTAGTAAGATGATGATATTGATTAGTCCTATGTAATCAAAACATAATGCAATTCAATGACGGTTGAGAGAACGTTCCTCAAAAGCCCAATGTAAATACATTTCAACATGATTTTTCTAGAAAATTATGTATGGATAATTGAATAAATGTAAGTTGCTTCAGTCTAGTAAGTGTTCATTTTGAAATACAACAAACAATATAAAATGTATTCTCCCAATTACGTCCGTTTAAGGAAAGACACGTGTAAAACAACCTGAAGGGGATGTTTTTAAAATTATACTAAAAGGCCTTTTACTTGCTAAAAAAGTATAAACTATCAATCACATGACAGAACGCATTTATTAACAGTTTTTTCAGCAAAGTTTTGATCATGTTTATCATTTAGAAATCATATAAATTTGCATATCAAATATGATGCAGTAGGATTTATAGGCTCTAAACGTCCATTTATGTGTAGATAAGAGAGTCAACCAAACTATTATAGTGAACAAGATGACAATCACATGAGGAGAGTCAATGAAAGTAAAACGCAAACTGAGGAAAGATTCCATCAGCTGTCTGCATATAAAGGGAACTCCAAAGTGGCCACTACAGAGCTCAGAAGCAGCCTCCTTTCTCCCGTTTCCTCACAAGACACACTGTTTAGCAGATGGGTCTTCATTCCCTGAGGAGGAAGAGACGGGGGGAGAGGATGATGTTGGGAAGGAGGGGGCAAAACACCTACAGCATTTCCCTTTCCTATGCCTTTCTCCAAGCTAAAGGAATCTAGGCCAGACACACAGTACAAAGAGAGAGTGCAATGGACAAGGCCTTTTCAGGGCATTGCATTGTGGGAATGAAGATATTATGCCAGAGGCAGACGAATCATTCTGGGCCAACTTAGTGATCCAGCAAATTGAATTTGACAATCAGTAATTCTATTGAACTCTACCTGAAAACTCTACCAACTGATGATTTTGTTGATTTTTGTTGATTCTATGCAGACAAGGGATGAGAAAGCTATTATCATTTTGAACTATTTGCAAATAATATTTGCATTAAAATATGCACACATACTTTTATGTGTATACCTAATATGTCGAAAACATAAAACGTTTCTTGTCTAGTCACACTCAGAAATTACATGAATCACGTAAATGCATATTTTCAATTCAAAGTGTCCATATTTGGGAAAAAGCTAGCTTGCATCATTGGATGTCACTGTCAGTCGTTTAACATTTCTATCGCAAAACAGTTGACATGTATTAAATGTTTCGCTATTTACATCTTAACTGTTGACCGATGAGGCAAAAATGGAACTTTTAAACCTTTTTGTCAAACTTATAATTATATTACAGCTGTCGGGACGGATTTCGCGGGAAATTGCATACAGTACGTCATTCGCCTATGCGTGCACGTCATATCCATACACAGAAAAAATGCCCCGGCTACTGTGGTGTGTATGGGACTAGAGTTAAGGTGAATGGTTGTCTCAATGAGAAAAACTCACCAAGGATTATTAAAAACGGCAAACATCCGGGGAATTACCAGTTACAAGAAACAGAAACCGTAATTTGTATCCCGTATGCATGTGTAGGCTACATCGGTGCTTCGAAACACATTCATCCGCGCAGATGAGCAGACTAGAGCCGAAATACAACCAAAATAACGTTCTTCCGCAAGATGTATTCCGCATGCAGTTGTATTATTTAACCGCTAGAGGGCCAAAAGTAAAAAGTTGCATTGCTTTCAATCAGTTGCTTATGTACGGAGCCCCACACATGACATACAAGAAAAAAAAAAAATTAAATCGTGCGCACGATTTACTAATTCATTCCCTCGATTTATTAAATTGTGCGCACTACTTACTAATATGTTCCCTCGATTTACTAAATTGTGCGCACGATTTACTAAAACGTGCAAACGATTTACTATTTCGTTCCCTCGATTTATAAATCATGTGCATGATTTATAAATCGAGGGAACGAAATAGTACATCGTGCGCACATTTTAGTAAATCGAGGGAACGAATTAGTAAATCGTGCGCACGATTTAGCCTACTATTTTTTTCCTGCATGTCATGTCCGGGGCTCCGTACTTATGCAGGTTTTTGAATTAATTAATTAATCCTTTGCATATGGCAATAAAATAATTTCTTAGTGTCTTATTTTTTTTTTTCAATAAAAAAAAGTATAAAAGTATATTGACTTGATATAATGACGTATGATATTAGGTCTTGTTTCCAAAGAAAGTTTATGCATAATTCTCTAAAAAAAAAAAAAAAAAAAAAAAAAAAAAAATGCAGTAAAAACTAATATTATGAAATATTACATTAAAAAAAAAAAATATTTACAATGTAATTTATTCATGTGATCAAAGCTGAATTTTCAGCGTCATTACTCTAGTCTTCAGTGTCACATGATCTTTCAGAAATCATTCTGATATGATGATTTACTGCTCAAGAAACATTTATTATTATTATCAATGTTGAAAACAGTTGTGCTGCTTAATTACAGGATTCTTTTGTTTTGAAGTTCAAAATAACAGCATTTATTTGAAATAGAAATCTTTTGATCAATTTAATGCATCCTTAGAAATTTAATATATCCTATATTTTTAAGTCATAATTATGTGCCACAGACTTGGCATTTTCTTAGTCTTTTGTCTTTTATAAAACATATTTAAATCAAAATATATTCACATATTGTTTCCAAAGAAATCAAACAAGTTTTGTGAAGTTTATGCATAAAATAATAAAAAATGTCAATTGGGGAAATTTCATTAGATTTTTCTGGAAATAAGACTTACTGTATGTCGATTTGCTTCTTAAGTAAACTGATCATGAGTTACCACTTTGTTGCACACCAGCTTTTTATTATGGTGTCTGTTTCTTATTTACTCACACCTAAGTGGTGCATTAAAATAAACCGTGGCTGGTCACTTATGGGTCAGTCCCACCGTAAGCTGCAAAGCGCACCATGTCCACATTATGTTGCTGCCAAAAATCACACACACACATAATTCTCTGCTTTACAAAATGATGGAGACACACACGTCAACTAACCTGAACATTAAGTCAACCTCCTCCTGTTCAAAACCTCCTGACTTTATTCCAGTTACGTTTCCTTGCAGGACATTGATAGCAGTTAAACTCTGAGAGGATTAGACTTAACCCCTTTTACTTATAGGCCAGTGAGCAATCATTTGAAGTGGAGTGTTCTTGCATTTCTGCGTTTAATGTTTGACAGGGCATTCCCGTGATGTGTTCTGTGCCTCAGACACAGATAATCCTGTGCACTTTAATTATAAAGCGCCAGCCTTTGGTCTCACTGCTGAGTGGAGGTGGGGAAGATCAAAAAACGCTCCTGAAGAACATGGCTACGTCCTTCTTCTCCGCTCACAAATCCAAATCATCCCACTCCATCGCTGTTTATTGTTCACTTAGGGTAGGGTTAGTGGTTTGAACAAACCAAAAGATACCAAAACAACTTCCAATTGCATATAATGTGCCAGTTGCTGTGGATACAAATTAAGTGAAACAAAAACCATGATACAAGGGCTTGTATTAACCCTTGTGCGACCTTATGGACATTTTTGTCTTTTGGTTTTGTTTTTTGATCATTTTGCCTGTTAATGCCAACTACATACATTTTGGCACAGGTGTGTATTTTTATTGGAATTTTACTATTTCACCCCCATTTTTTTACTAAATCTATTTTGCACTATAGGTACACAAAATAGTTCCACTCAGGACCTTAAGGACATAAAAAATGTCCCCACTGAAACCCATTAAAACTGCAATTTTTAATCCCAGGGTCATTTAACTATGAAATTATGCAATCTTTGTTAACAGGCTTTCATTCTGTTGGCAAAGTTTCAAAATTAAAATTTTTTACTATTATTTTACCAGTGCCATTTTCTCAGGATTGGTCTATAAAGCAAATAGTCACTTTATTGCTGTTTTCTGCTTCTGCATATTATAGCGCCAATTGGATAATTTATGCAGGTATAATTGTGAGGGTGTGTTGGTATGTGTGTAATAAAATTGTGTGTGTTGCTTGTAATATTTGAGAGAGAAAAACTGTGTGTACCAGTGTTTTACTGGCATGTGGAAAATTTGGTACTGCGCCCAAACAAAATCTTACTGAAAGCTCATTTTTTGAGATTTCAACCTCAAATTTGGAACACAACTTGTTTAGATTTATGGCTTTGGTTTTCTAGCAGTTTTAGAGTTCAACATGTTTCATAAAATATATATTTTATATAAAACAATGTTCATAAATCATTTTCATAAACTTAAACCTCTATAACTTTTTTGTTTCACTTTTTAAACTTTTTTTTTACATCAACAATAATCTGCCAAGGGTCTTCTTTAAAATGAGACCAAACTTAAGTCTGTGTTCCCAAGCTTAAAATTTTAATTTTTTTTTTTTTTTAAACAGACATTTTTATCTACTTATGTGTAACTTTTTTTAATTGACGCACAAGAGTTAAATGAATTTCAGCAAATAGTGTGGATGTACATTTTATTATGTGCTTGAACTAAAGGTGCGGTCACATTTAGACCTACCGTTGCTCAGCGAAATTTTGCAGAAGAAATCCAGTCATTGCGATTGAGAATATCGCATGAGGTGATTCCAATTTCAATAATAATATCATTAATACTATCATTATTATCATTATATCAATAATAATATCATTGCGGTGGCTATATTTTGCACATTTTCGAGTTAGTCATGTGAGTTCCCCGCGCTGACCAACAGAAAGCTGTTCAGTTTGAAAGAAACTTCTGTTTGAACTGTGCTTTATACAATGTACATTATTGACACTCGACAATGGACCTTTTGTGCCTGCAATATATTGCTGAAATTCCGCTAACTAATGTGACCGCACCTTAATTCATAAATTCAGATTCATCCATAACAACTTTGGACTGCCTCTGTGACACCAAGCTGTAAAACCTGAATTAAAGGTGCAGTAAGTGATTTCTGAGAAAAATTTTTGAAATCAACTCAAACAAACACACTTTTCGGTGCTCCTCCCCCAAAATGCACAAACTCGCAGTACAAGAACAGATGTGTCTTTATCATAGCTGAAGTGAAGTAAAATGAAGCGGAAATAAAACAACACAAAGATGACAAACAACAAGAAAGAAAAAAGAATGAACATACAGTACACAAGAGTGTATAAAAATAAAAGTTGGTTGTTGTTAGTCACCAGCAGCACAGCAACTCCAGACAAACAATGACACTCAAAATTTCTTAGTTCTGTGAAACAGCAAAATCAGTGTTACTCATGTATGGAGAAACAACGCAACCTCAGCATCAGCTTTCAGGCTTTCCTGCTTAGGTCTCTCCAGCGCTCGAAAGCTTTTCTAATATTAACGTGGCTCTTGCCTGATCATAACCCTTCTTTTCCCAGTCATATTCCTCTGAGCTTTTCTCTTTTGTAATGTCTCTCAGCCATCTCTCTTTCTACAGTCTTTCTTCAAATTCCTCTTGTTCACTTTCTCTCATCATGAGTGGACACGCCCCTTACTGCTGATTGGCTCACTCTCTCTCCTCCCCCATAATGATCGGACACGCACCCCACTGTTCAGTCCAATCCACTTTCAACAGCATTTCTCAGAAATCGCTTACTGCACCTTTAAGTGATGAGCGAAAACCGAGAACCAATTTTGTGTGCATTATAGATATGACTAAATGTTTCGAAACTTTTAAAGTTTGTGGTCCGATGCAGTTTTCAATTCATTAACTTTCATTTCCACCATTAGGTACTGTTAACTATTACAACAAGGGTGCTAACATTGAGAGCTTCTACTTAAATGTTCTTAATGTGTCTTTGCAGAAAATAAAAAAATCACATTACTTTAATAAAGGCAGCTCCTAATTTTCTTTATCGTTACAACTGTATGAATTCACAAGTGCCAAGACACTGTCTAAAATGTCATGTATGATGAGACCAACAAAATCCTGACAATGAAATGTACTGCAGCTCTATTTGTTTGGGATGCACGCAGATCATTAGTGGCTGAGGATGGAGGTCTTAACAGTGTTTTTAATGCTACTGAAGCGTAGGGACAGTTTGTTCCCTTCACACCCCTTCATTAGCCGAATGTCTGTCGACTGTGCCCTCAATTCTGCAGCAATTGTCTGTACGGTTTGGCACGAAATAATGGATAAATGAGGTCATATTTCACTCATTTTAACACAAAATGCCTTTTTAAAAACAAAGCTTCTTTATTGGCATCAGTGGTTTCATGAAGAACATTCCATGGAACATCAATGGAATCTTTCCATTCCACAAACATTTCTTTATAGTAGAAAAAGGTTCTTTAGAATTTTAAAATGTTCTTTACACAAAGAAAAAAAAAAAATGGTTCTTTTAGAAACTGTTCCCTGAAAATGAGATGCATGGGAATACTAACAGATAGCTTGCTCCAGGTATTTTATAAGTCCTTTGTTTAGACTAAGGTCATCATCAGAGGTCATCTATAATGAAATTTATATTTTAGTAGCATGCAGTCCAGAATTAAACTCACTTATAGAGTTATATAGTTATCTCACAAGAGTAATGTCTTTATATATCATCTGCAGCAAGAAATACCTCAATACACATAGGACGCCTTAGAGTTGTGTGTGTGTGTGTGTGCCATGTGACAGAGCCCTCCGGTGTCCTGAGAGGCTGTGAAAATGCAGACGTCTCCCATGCTGTACGCCTTAATGCCTGGGGGGCACAGGGACACCGGGGCCCCTGGCAGCTGGAGCTGAGAGAGACTCAGATGGGGCCCGTCTAAGCAGTCACTCTGGGACCAGAGACAGAGGAGAAGCCAGAGAGAGGAGACGAGGGTACAACACCTTGAGAGGAAAAGAGCAGCCAGAGTATTCCCAAGACACACAGACAAACATATTTAAAGACAGATGCATTCATGATAGAAATATATGGATGTACAGCGTTTATATGATATAAAAACAAAGTGACCCATATTAGGTAGTGGAGATGGAAAAATAATGCAAATAAGATGCAAATTTACCATACTGTTGTCCTCACCATGTATCCATTTTCGCTTACTTTTAGGTATAGTTCAAATAAAATAAGGAAATGAGTATTGGGGCTGTTGAACTCGAAAAATAACACATGCACTAGTCGTGAATCATTTTTACTCATACTGTTGATATGACAACAACATATTGTTGACTAGTTTATTATACTTTAATATGATGCATCTTATGTGGTTCTTTTTATTTATTTTTTTTGGTAATTTCTAAGTAAACTGTTCCTTTAAACAGTTCTAACGTGTTTACATTGATTAACATCATGTTAGAGTTTGGATCAGACGACATAAGGTCTTCAGGGAGGGACTGATTCAACCCCTCTAGGTCTCCGAGGAAAGCGAAAGACACAAGAGAAACAAGGATCCCCGAGGCTGAACGTATTTGTTTTAAAGTCCTAAAGGAATCTGGGTTCTCTCCTGGGATAAGACCATCAACTTAACCTCATTTATAAACATAGGCAGATGTTTGGTGTACAGTCATGTACTGGAGAACTGATGGAGGAATTATAAACATTAAGTTAATGTTAATTAAATATCCATTCAAAGAATTTACAGTAAAATGCATAGAGAAAAATGAATAGAAATAGATTTAAAAACTGAAATATACATTTATAGAATGGTTATTTTTATATTTAATTTATTTCTATTTTATTATTATATATTTCTATTTTATTATAGGCTTTTGACATAGGACAATTTGAAAGCTTGTTTCCACCACAAAATAAAAGAAATTAAAAGATAATTGTGACTTTTTTTCTAACAATTGCGAGATAAACTTATAATTGCTAGTTATTATAGGTGCAATGTGTAAATTTTAGGAGGATCTATTGACAGAAATGCAATGTAACAGCTATGTTTTCAGTGGTGTATAAAGACCTTACATAATAATCCGTTATGTTTTTATTACCTTAGAATGAGGCATTTCTATCTCATACACCGCGGGTCTCCTTACATATTAAGTCACCATTTTGCGTCGGCATGTTTCTACAGTAGCCCTAAACGGACAAACTGCACTACAGAGCGCGTTTGCTTGACTGGCTACTCTGCTGTCTCAGACGACGACATCTTTGTCCTGTGTTGGCCACCATAGCTTCTCTATATTGCAATTCACGACCTCACCGCTAGATGCCACTACAATTTACACACTGCTTTAAGTCCAATTCTGAGGGAAAAAAGACTTTTGCAAGACATAAAATGTGATGTTTTGTGATGTAAACTCGCAATTTTAAATAATTGCACCCTGAGGGCTGTATGATTTCTCAATTTCTCCAGGATTATTCATAAAAGTTCAGGATTTATGCTGAGAAATTGCTTGTGTGCACAACTATATACAAGTTCTTAATGTATCAACCACTAGAGGGAAGAAAAAGACTTAATTTCATGTAACAAAAACAGTATGTAAACATATTTCACTGCAAGAAACCACTTTAAGACAAAAGTCTTTTTGACTACCAACTATCTTCAGGCCAAATACACATTGTGTAAACTCTGCTAGGAGAAGGGAGAAAAATAGAAACAATACTGGAATGCTATCGATTTAACGTGAATAAAACATCGCTCACGTGAAGATGAGAGATATTTTCTGCTCAGGGCTCAAAACCTGAGATATGCTGGAAGCGGGGATTGCAAACTGTATCTACTCAATCTTTACCTTAGGCAGTGGGTCAGGTAATCCTTACATTAACTGGCTTAGCTTTGACCAATGTTGTCTTCAAATTATGTGATTACCTTCTGCAGGGCATCTTATTGAAGACGGCTGGGCTGCAGACATGCACTTGGACATTTGATATTACAGTATCTCCAATAAAAATCCATGAGTCACTTCACTGGAGGTAAACAGATGGAGCCGCAGTTTTGCCTTAAGTACTAAATGCCAGGTTGAATTCATTTCTGTCTTTTGCAGAAAATAATGCACTTAAGCTTGGAAAAAGTGGGGGTGAACAATGGTCAAACAGTTACAGAAATCCCTAAACACTGATTTCAAAATTATATGGGCCATTCTACAGAACTGGTGCAAACTACTGTCCCACAACCAAAAAACACATTTAAAAAGCATTATTCACATTTTAGATGTTTACTAAGATCCTTAATATTTAAAATCTCAGTAAGCTTAATATATATAAATCATCATTTATTGGGTACTTTAAATTGGGAGGTGGCTGTCCCGAACCCTAAATTTAAACTTAATTCAACTTAATTTTTCAACAATAATTTTTGCAATTTTTTCGATTGTTTTTACAAATATATTTTAGATTTTTTTTTTAAAAAGTGAAGTTAAAATATATATATATATATATATATATATATATATATATATTTAAATCATGAAACAATGTAAAAAAAAAAAAAAAAAAAATGTGTCCCGCATTTTCATGTCACTACCGAAACAGTGCATGTTTTAGTCCATTGGCTGAGACTGATTTTAATCACACCCCAAAATTTTTGATCAGGAATTATTTCTGTGTCCCTCCCTCTCATAGCCTCTCATTCATAGTAGATAGGTACCATCATTTTGAGTTAAATGTATTCAAAATCTGAAAATCTGCATGTAACTTTAAGGAACGTCACTACTAAACACCTTTTTTCTGCAATTAAGCAAACTTTTTTAGGTGTTATTTCATAAAAATTAGTTTTTATGTGTGTACAACTGTTTATAACTGTGCTAGCTAACCATGTGCTGATTAGCATCTTTGAGGCTCAAAAGTATCTAAAATTGTCACTACCGAAACTTCACCGTTTCAGTCGTGACTGTTTTGGTAATGACATCATTGTTTTGGGGTAGGGAACACATAATTGTTTATTTGGGAGAAAACACAATTTTAGTACAGTTATGCAAATCATTAGAATTTTAGTATGTTTTATTATGCAAATCAATAATGTTTTAGTATGCAAGTTAAAATTCTGTAATGTGATGTGGTCACTACCGAAACTGTACAGTTATGACTGAAACATGGGATGTTTTGTCAAAAATAAAGCATATTGAATCATCAGCTAAGATGTTATTATAGTGTTTGGTTCAATGTATATTCAAACTAATGAATCCTTAACTTTGAAATCAGTATGATAAACTTTATGCCTTTTACAAAGATTGGACTCAAAATACAGCAAATCTCATAAATTACGCTTAAAATATTGTTAAAATTGTTATGATCTACCTGTGAAAACCTAAAAAAAAAAAAAAAAAAAAAATAGCAAAAAATATATTTACAAGTTAGATGTAAACAAAACCTTAATAGGTCAATGTAATCTTTCTTATTAAATTTATCGTTTTTTGGGGAGAGGAAAAATAATCAAATAAAATAATCCAAAACTTTCTGAAAATATGAGAATTAACTGTACAATTACTAGAAATGTGTACCTTGGATATTATACAATTTACATGCATACAAAATTTGTGGAAAAAGACTTTTTTTTCCCCAAGATGTTTCCAACTCTGACTTTGAACCAATTCTGTAGAATGGCCCATATAGCAATTAATTAGACAAAAAACAAAACAAAACAAAAAAACCCCACAACTTTCAAGTTTTATGAAAAGTTTTATTTTAACTTTTTTCGCAAAGTATCACTGAGAAAAAAAAAATGTCTCAAATGAGTGTTTGTTCGCTTTGCTGGCAGACAGCTGACATTTCGGCTCGTTTGCTCTTCCTCCAGCAGGTTTTTAACAACATGGTGCCATTTAAAGTTGTGAATTAAATTAAAATAAAAACATTTCACAAAATAAACATATTCATGCAAGCCTCTGTAGCCAAGCCAAAAAAAAGAAGGTCTTGGTGATAAATTATCTACTATTATTCTGCATAAAAATGAAGACTACCAGACTTTAGTCAGGTTAGACGCCATATTGAATTTAACGCTGATGAAACCGAGGCTGTGAGGGATGGATGGCAAGCACTGTATAAACGTCCAAAGATCACATACTGTATTTTCACAACTTTTAAAACAGTTTCTGGAGTTTGTCTTCTGGGAGTTTTTTTCTTTTTCCCAGAAAGGTGTCTCAGTATGTTTTTAAATAAATAACAGTACAAACTACTGAACACACTGTATTCTCTCCCTCACAGCCTCATTTCATTCCTGTCAACAATTAAATATGGCACTACCCTGATTAAGGTCTATAGGACTAATTTTGTAGTCAATTGAGTTCTTATTGAGTAACTGGTAGAATTCAGAGAGAAATGACTGAAATGGGTTATCAAATTATCAAACACATTTAGACCTTCATCTAAGCAGCTTCAAAAGTTGGTCTGAAATATCGCTTCAGATTATCATGCCAAAACTTCTCAGGTTCAAAACAAATAAGACTCATTATTGGCCAGCAATGGGAAATTTGTGATAATCTAAAGTATAATGCACATTTATGTATAACCATATATCAACACTGACTTGTAGTGCTTTCTGTAGTAAAAGCATAATAATATCAAAGCATGAAGTTCAAATTCTAATTAAATAGAATGTTTGTTCTAATATAGACCTTATGCACCAGAGAGAAGCGCGCAGCCATCTTTTTTGTGTTTGAACTTCCATTTTTGCGGTAGCTCTGTATGAGTCTATGGCATCGCTGTCGAAGAGTAGCTAGCTGATGAAGTGGATTTACTTATTGTAGAGTTATAATGAGTACTGTAATGTTTGAAGCGGATGTCATAGAAAATGTCATTAGACCGGGAGGATTTTAAAACGAGTGTTTCATTCATAAATCCATAAGATCTTACCTTAATGCTGTGGAAATACAAACCAGAAGACAGAACACAACAAACGCAACACTGAAAAGGGGCGGGGCTACACAGAATCAATACTGACACCGGACAAAAACAGGCACAACTTGTACAAGTACAGGCTTTGTCCTATAACTGCTCTTTGAGTTAAAAGTTTGAGTTAAAAGGCTCAGCTTCAGCTGAAGAAATCTGTAGCAGCTCATTCAACCAGGACCAGAAGAGTTTCTTGAGCACTCACAAAAAGAACATAGAGTAAAGGAGTTTATATTCAAGAGTATGGCCGTCAGTCAGTGATTCCTCTATGTCCAGTGTCTGTGAGGTAGAGCTGCAGTAGATCAGTCAGTGGCACGGCTTCTCAGGGAAAGGAAGCCATGGAGTTCCTCAGGTAGAGTTCCACACCCTTCGCTCGGGCTCATAGCTCATCATGGTTCCTGGTGAGATCTTCGCCGTAGTTGGTGGCCTGGCTGCCTACAAACATGTTCCAGTTCTCAAGAATCTCTTCTTTGGTCAGCATCTGGTCCTAAAAGAATTTAATATTTCATATAACGCATTATTATAAAACAATTTCTCCTTAAAATTCACGATCAATTAATTTATTTGTTCTTTATATACAAATATACTAAGCTTTGAAAGTTGGGGGTGAGTCAATATTTTTAATTTATTTAGAAGGAAATCTCTACTGCTCACCAAGGCTGCATTTATTTGATGAAAAATACAGTAAAAACAGTAATATTGTGAAATATTATAACAATTTAAACTGATCTGATGTATTTACTACATGGATTTTCCTCTCAATTTTTAACCATTAATGACAGCAATTCAACATTACAGTATAATTGATAGTACAGTATGATGACATTATAATTGATCGTCATTTTTAACATTTAATAAGCCTGAAAAAATATCCCCCAGTTTTACAGACCAGGTTAAAAGGCACAATATGTAAGATTTTTAGATTAAAATATCCAAAAACCACTAGAACAGTGTTGTATATTTTATTGATTTCGTACATTATCCCAAATGTTTCCAAGAATGTTTAAATCCTGAGAAATAAGCAATTTTAACCAGGACACGGACCGTGTCTGTGCGTCGGTTTCCGGTTTTATTTTGTAGAAACCATGGAAACACCAAAGACACTTTAATGTATTATGTGTTTTATTAGACAGGTGAGCAACTGTTTTGATACATTCATCGACAGAAAACTAATCATGTTATATAGTTCAACACAGTAAGTCTTATTGTTTAAATCTTGTTTTCTTGATTTATAGCAAGTACCATGTTTTACCATGCCTAATATCGATCTAGCTCACTGCAGTGTGCAACAAGTGTCTCATAGCAGCCGCCGAGCGAACGCACAGAGTAGCACTATAACAACTTTCAACACACAAATGTATCTAATATGATATACAGCGCTGCGTTACCCCACAAACGCTTGACCGGAAGAAGCGGAAGCGGCGACTGCGGCATAATAAAAGTCCCGCTGCTCTCAAGCCGTGTGTCGCGCTCGTCTCTCATTAGCAATCACTCCAGCAACCTCATTTCTGCTTGCACAGCACTCAGCCCTGCTCTGCTTCATACTACAGTAACCTTAATAATCTCATCCACGAACATGATTTCTGCTCAAGCCCGAGTATTTTCCACCAGCTGTAGACGTGAAGACAACACCTCCCATTATTCCGTGAAATCAAGGCGTCATCAAGCTATGCCTTTGTTTTGAATAAGCGACCTCTAGTGGCGAAAAATTACATATTGTGCCTTTAAGCTAGTCGCATACTAAAATGCATGTTTGAGCTGTTTTAACTGAAAGCAACTTACACTGACAAATCTTAAAATATGTCAGTGCCATTGTTTCATCTCAAGATGCACACCAGTAATAAGGCACATTTATAAAAGGTGCTTGAATGTCCTAATTAAACTAAGGGCTAATCCTGGCTTAATCCGAACCCTAACTGTGAAACCAGGCCTATAACTTTTAATTTAAGTGAACTTCAAACAATTAAGTTTAGCCACATTTAGCTGTTCAATTAACAGTGTGTTGTATATAGCGTAAATAATAATATAGAGATGTTGCTGTCTCTGTAATATCAGCAGAGCTGTCAGTTCATTTTTTTTTTACCCCACTAAGTTTATTTTGCACATTAATTTTTACAATAAGTAAAAAAATTACTTTGCTATCAGTATTTTTATGCAAGGATTGGTCCTCTCGATACAAGCAATTTGAATTAATGGTAATTCAAATTAGTTTAAATTACCATTAATGTATTACAGGATCAGTACTAATATTTTTGATTCAGGTTTAGAGATACTCCTGGTCAGCTTACCTTGTCAGTGTCCGACTCGTACACCAGATGCCGGGCTTCTGCCTGCGCATGGTCATAGTCCTGCGGCAGGATCCAGTGACGAATCTCTTCTAGGTCCATCTTCCCGTCTTTGTTCAGATCTCTGAAATCTGAAAACTGGTCTCTCTCAGTTCTCACCCAATCTGGCTCTGGACCGCCATCTTCATGAGCAAACATGTCCGCTGGAAAATAGCAAAAAAGAAACAATGAAAACTTTTTCCCTTGGATGAGGATAATTCAACCAAAATGTCAATTCTGTCAAGAGTTTTAGTTTCTAAAACTCACAAGAAGATCTGTAATACTGCACATGCAAAAATACAGATGAACCTACCAATGTATTCGTCCTCATCTACATGTCCATCTCCATTTTTGTCAATGTCCTCCAGAGTTTCCTGATAGAAGATAGTAAAGCGATTAATGATTTTTTAAAAATAATCAGCATTATTAAACTGACAGCTAGTCACACGGTCTAAAATCCAACTGACACTCACAAGAACCACAATTTCCTGCATGTGATCAAACTCCTCCGGGTGGAGGAAAGCAGTGAACTCCTCTCGTTCTGCGGCTAAATCACCATTGAGATCTGCAGCCTTAAACCTGCGTTCATCTCGCGGAAGCATCTTCTTAAAGCTGAACTGGTCTGTTGCGTCTTCGAACTCCTCTGGATTGGCTGGAAAACAATGAATTTCATTAAGCGAGCTATCACAAAAACATTTCATCGATATTAAAACTTCAGATGGTTTGAGAACAGTGTGGCTCACCGAGGTAGTAACCATAAGTTGCTTGCTTATATTCATCCCATGAGATCTTGTTGTCTTTGTTCAGGTCATAGTCAGTCCAGACCTTTGCGACGTTCTCATAGACGTAACGCTTCTGGACTCTCTTGATCCAGGCCTTGAGTTCATCGGTGGTGATATATCCATCAACATCACTGTCAATACGATCAACTATTTTCCTAAAGAGTTTAAAAGTGCGTAAAAAGAAAAGAGTGTATAAAATGTGTAACTTGATATTATTTGCATGTACAGTGGACACACGTACACACGTTTCTAGTTTTTCAGCTCATACAGGGTGAAACCTATAGATAGAGATACCAGGTAATATTGCATTATATATAGGTATAGGTTATATTAAAATTATATATATATATATATAACACTGCTGTTCAAAAGTTTGGGATCTGTAAATATAATATAAATAATTGTAATAATACAAATAATTGTTTTCTGTTTGAATATAATTTAAAATGTAATGTATTTCTGTGGTCAAAGCTGAATTTTCAGCATCATTACTCCAGTCTTCAGTGTCACATGATCCTTCAGAAATCACTCTAATATGATGATTTGCTGCTCAAGAAACATTTCTGATTATCATCAATGTTGAAAACAGGTGTACAATTTAATTTTTCAGGATTCTTTGATGAATAGAAAGTTCAAAAGAACAGAATTTTTGAAATAAAAATCTTTTGTAACATTATAAATGTCTTTACTGTCACTTTTGATCAATTTAATGTGTCCTTGCTGAATAAAAGTAGTAATTTCTTTCCAAAAAAAAAAAATCTTACTGACCCCAAACTTTTTGAATGGTAGCGTATGTTACAAAAGCTCTCTATTTCAGATAAATGCTCTTTTAACGGTCTATTTATCAAATAATATTTTTTCAACATTGATAATAATATGATGTTTCATCAAATCATATTAGAATGATTTCTGAAGGATCATGTGACACTGAAGACTGGAGTAATGATGCTGAAAATTCAGCTTTGATCACAGAAATAAATTACATTTTAAGATGTATTCAAACAGAAAACAGTTATTTTTAACTGTAACAATATTACTGTATTTTAGATCAAATAAATGCAGGCTTGGTGAGCAGAAGAGACTTCTATATATATTAATGTAATAGATAATTGATACATTCAATATTTATTTGCATTAAAGTCATGAGAACGGAGTGGGAAATGTGCTTAATTTCCATCTTTCTTGCTTAGCATCATTTTCTTTTGAGCAAGATATAATCTAAGTTTATTTTGGCTTGAAATACAACCGAGAAATGTTCTTGACAGGAACTAGAGTCTAAGTAACTAGAAGACTGTCAACAGCAAATTATTTTTATCTCTGATGCCACGTTGTGATGTTAAGTGAGCCCTCCCATGCATCCAGTACTGGAGAGGGAGTTCTGTGGGAAGGGCACGTGAGCTTCATGTCTACGCCCATTTCACCCAACGGGTCAGCTGCAGAACTTATTACATTAAACCCTGATATCCAGCACCAAAATGTTGGCAACCACTATGTTATATGTTATATATATATATATAATACACACACACACACACACACACATATATATACTCTTTAAATCTGTTTGTAGAAAATTGTATTACATGAACTTAGCATGTTTGAAACTAGATTATTAAACGAATGAGTTCTCCTTTTTGTCATCTGGAACAGTCTTATCTGCTATTGACCCACATACAGAGATATGCAACACTACTGCTGGAGTAGGTCTGTTGAACAAAACCCCAATCTTACCCTAATCTGGCTTTGCTTTCCTCTGGGGTGAGCTGATCAAATGTGGTGGCCTCCTCTTTGCCCAGAAAGGCCTCGTGGTCGTACTGATAGCTCTGGTTATCTTCGTGAGGTTGTCTGCTCAGTTCAGGCTCGTGGTGAACTCTTTCTTTCCTGAGAGTGGGTTTCCCGTGCACCAGACACGTGCAAACAGACAAAAACCATAAATAAGTCGACACGTCCATGTCTGAAAGACGCAATCCAACGCAAAGACAGTTTAAAACTGGCACAAAGTTAAATGCTGTAACTATCTGATCGATCACCGTCAAAACCGCAGAAGCTGCGGTTGCCAGGCAGACGCGTTTCAATTGTTATCAACTCGGAGCGAAACAATTCAAGTCATCAGAATACGAACAAGACAGTTCTTTTCATTTTCGATTCAAACATACCCGGCGGATCACTAAAGGCTACAACCAAACCCCGAATGGATGCGTGTCAACGCACAGCCAATCATACCGCGGCTAACAAAGCACGGGATTGTTAGAAGCTCTGCTATTGGCCAGTGGGTTGTCTGTAACTCGAGATGGGCGTGGACGCCACGTTGCAAGATGACACGCAGAGCGTCTGCTTCTTATTTTAGGAATGCCATAGCAGGAGAACATAAAAGTGTATTATTAAAATTTAGACCATACTAGTCTAGTAGTATTAATATTAGTGACCTGTTAATTTCCATCATAGCGCTGAACATATTTAAATAAATATTTGCATTAAACAAGAAAATATGGTTATTGTTCGTGCATTGTTAAACGTTGTTTAGATATTCAGAAGTGCTGAAAGAGCTCTGAAGGAAGAATCTTAAGTACAAAAGCACAATCTATTAAATTATTGACTGAACGTACGATACACTGATTTGTTATAACATTTCTTCTTTTGTCAAATCAACTTATATAATTAATGTAGTTCAGATAACATAATATTTTGAGTTTCTGTTGATTAAACCAATCACCTTCATTGTATTAACTCAAAATTTTAATTTCAATGAACTCAAAATTTTTAAGGCAACCAGGTAACTTACTTTTTTTTTTTTTTTAAGTTAAACCAACAACTCTTTTTTTTTTTACAGTGTAGCTGTCTTCCAGGAGTGTCATCATCATCATCATTGCGCGAAAATTGTGGATCAAGAGATCTCATGCATGTGTGCATCTTTGTTTGTTGTTTACTGACATTTGCGATTTCTTATTTTTTGTCTTCTATGTGTTTATCTTTCACACTGTACTGCAGTGCATCTGCAAACTATATTTGAAACATCATGTCAAATAGCTGAGAAAATATGATGCAGATTAATACAAAGTTAGGCATCAGATTTAGAAGACTGTGACATATAGAACTATGTTTCATTAAAATCACCAGATTGACCTTATTTAAATTGACAGAGCAAATATAATTTAAATACATTAACTATTCATTACTCAAATAAAAGGCCACTGGCCTTGGGCTAGTTTCATAACAGAGCCGTGGCTCTCAGTTTGTGCTGGAAAGATGGCATGTGTTAGCATATTAATCAAATAATGAATGACAAAATTCATGTTGGCCTGTTTGTAGAGGGGAATTTGAGATGACAATGTCAGCAAGTTATTCCCACAGTACATTACATGAGCTGATGCAAATTTTTAACATATGGAAATATTTATTAATTTGTGAATACATTAATATGAACATCTTTGACTGGATTTGGTTAAAAACTACAATGGTGACATCATATAGATGTTCGGGTTTGCATTTATGTATAGGAAAAAGATTTCACATTTCACTTTTAATTCTTTCCCCGCCAGCGTTTTTGAACAAAGTTGCCAGCCAGTGCTAGGATTTTTGATCATTTTCACAAAAGTTTCATGGCCCCCAGAATATTTTCTTGTATGAATAGACTATCTGAACATGCAATACATCAAAAGAAAGAACAGACCCTCTGCTTTTAAACAAAACAAACAAACAAAACCCTGTTTTACTCTAGCTTAATGCATTCTTTTTTTATTAACATCTGAATATGAGTAAGTTTAATTAAAAAAAGCAACATTTTGAGCAGATGAGAAAACTGTGTTTTTGTCAAAGGCTACACTCACTGTCAGTCCAAATCCGATTATTTGTGTATCCGATTGGAATCTGATCTAAAATTATTGACTGTCCACATTGTGTATCGCAACTGTTCAGATCCGATTTGTGTGTCCACGCAGCTCTTTCCCAGCAAACATTTGGACGTTTAATGACCGTTGAAAAGACTTCCCTCCGACACATCCCATCATGGTTGAAAAATAGTTCCAAAATGAAATTTGAACGGATGTCTTTGACGTTATCTTATTATTATATATTGAACTACACATAGCTAAAAGTCAAAGTAACAATTATACATGCAACCCCAGAGAATTGTAGACATACAAACGTATCTAAATGCATTTTTAGGAAATGTTCTGTTACATATTTTTACCAATTTATGTAGCGTGAGAAAGTCACATAAACCACGCAAAATCTGATCAGAGCAGGATTTCCAGAAATGAATTGGATTTCATACCACATATGAACGTAGCCCGAAACTGATATATAAAAATTGCATTTCACGTGATTTTTGGCCGTTTAGACATGCTAAATCTGATAGGATTTCAATTGATAAGCAGAAAAATCGGATTTGGACTGACAGTCTGAACGTAGCCAATGACTCCGCCTGGATCGTATTCACAACTATGATCAAAATATAGATGGAGTAGATCGAGTCCATCAACACCCCAGAAGCTTTACAGATACAGCTCGTTTTGATTTATATGCTGTCATAAATTATCACATTTTACATTTGCATTTGCTTACATTATGCTTGTTTTTACTTCTTCTTCGCCTGTGTTTTGATCAAGAGATTCACTACTCTTTCACACAATGCGTAAAAGCTAGGGTGACCAGGCGTCCCATTTTTCCTGGGACAGTCCCGTATTTCATCTCCATTTTTAGTGTCCCGATTTATTAAGAAAATATCATGTTTTGTCCCATATTTCATCTTTCCTAATTTCTTTATTACAGGGTAATCAAAGAACGAGTAGTGGAAGTGTTCTGCTACATGAGAACAGCCCAATTCGTCGAAGAACAAAAGTACCATCCAATCACAATTTGTTATTGATTAACTTGCCATTAGTGAAGGCGGGATAGGCGTAATCGCGCTGAATGAAACACACCAGAAGCGCTCTCTCTCAGCGCATGATCAGTTCCCCTTGCGCCTCAATAGTCAAATGCACACATAGTTTTTCAAAATGTCTATCATGTGGAGTACATAAATACAGTCGGTTATGGCTTAAGTGGATGTAAACAGGTGGGTGAAAATCAGATATGTGTCAGTACATCCGTGAATTCGCTCTTAAAGGGACAGTAGCCTAATTAATATTAATGTTAATCAAACAACAAAAGATGTTAAATAAATGTATACATGGTAAATAAACCTACTGTCTCTGAAAAACAAGTTTATTTAATTTATATCTCTATCATATTGTTTGTAAATTTATGCTCACCCCTCCCCCGTATTCCACCATGAGAAATCTGGTCACCCTAGTAATAGCGCATAAAACCCTACCATATAGATCTTATGTAGCCCCGCCCCCCTTTCAGCATTGCGCTCATTGTATTCTGTCTTACGGTTTGTAAATCCACAACTTGAAGGTAAGATCTTACGGATTTAAAAATGAACTGCTCATTGTAAAATCCAGACCCAGTCTGCCGACATTTGTTATCACATCCACTCCAAACATTACAATGCTCATCATAACTTTCGTTAACACTACAATAAGTAAATCCACTTCACTAGCTAATTACTCTTCGACAGCGATGCCATACACATATACAGAGCTACCGCAAAAACGGAAGTTCAAAGACAAAATTGTAAAGATGGCTGCATGCTTGTTTCTCTCATGGCGCATAAGGTCTATAACAGTGAAAACACGGAAAGTCAGAAAGTCCCGTCAGTGGCAGGGAAAGGGTTAACAATACTAAGTTTTAAACAAAAATTTAAAATGTTAAACTATTAATGATAAAGGCACACTTTTTTTTTTGATGAGTGACTGGGCTAATCATAATAGACTTTCTCCAGCACTTAAATTGGCGAATAATTGTCGTGCTGCCATGCTTAACACAGAGAACCAGCTAGTGGAAACTGGCTATTACTTTTTACTATTCTCTCAACCACTGATCTGTAAGCCTTTCGTGAACGTGAACTGTGTGTTCACTCACTGCGCCTGTGTTAAAAAACCTTTTGCAAATGGAGGGCATCAGGGAAGAAAATAGTATTTACAGCACCATGTTATGAAGATAAATGTTCCTTTGAGCATGAACATCATGAAAGATTTTTAAAGGTCTTTTATGCACAATGTACCTCATGGATCTTAATCTAGCTTTACATTACCAGTTTTATGCCATTAATCAACTGGAAGCATCGCTGTGGTTTTTTGGATGAGCTGGAAGGCCAGAAGAAACATTAGTCCACTCATCAGATAACTTTTCAAACCAATCCATACATGTACTTTACAAAAAGAAGGAATTTTCATATTATGTATTTAGTATTTTGTGTTTGGGCTTCTTTACATAGAAGCTCACGGATATTTTTTTGGCTGCATATTCATTGCATTGTTCTACAGTGACTGGTTTCAGCATAACTGCTTTTCAAACAAACATTCCTTGTGCTTATTTTCAGTTTCCGAACCCAAAGGCTTTACTAATTATCTCATCATCTCCGAGGAAGTGTTAATTCTTAGTTTGGCTCCCAGCACTAATGTTCCATTAATTAGATTGGCCTTCATAAACACATCTCATATTCAATAATTGTTGAATTGTCCTGACAATTCATTAGAGAAATTAGACAACTGATCATGATTTGTAACACTGATGATAAACTGTCAGGCTGGGCCAATGGTGTAGATAGTTTTTGGTTTTTAATAGATTGGAAACAATATCTCACTTTTTTCAGTCTTCAATGATCCTTCAGAAATCATTCTAATATGCGGATTTGCTGCTTAAGAAGCATTTTTGATTATTATTATCAATGTTAAAAACAGCTTAATCTTTTTGAGGAAACAGTGATACATTTTCAGTAGCCTATTTGTTTATATAAAGTTCAAAAGAACAGTATTTATTTGAAAAATAAATCTTTTGTAACATTATAAATGTCCTTACTGTTGCTGAATAAAAATACTAATTTCTTACCAATCTTTTGAACCGTAATATATAGGCCTATAGATTTTTTTGTAAGTAACTTCCTCTGTGTGTTTGTTAGGTTCAAACATCACACACACACTCATAATCTCCTCCAGCCTTTAAAGCAATAATATCTGTTATTCACTATCTATCAAAACGATCTCAGAAGAGAAGGTTGGACAAGGACAAGATAATCAGCGGGTGACACCAAACGCTTCCTGCGATCTAAAATCTGGATGTGACATAATATGCAAAAATGATTGAGAGGAAACAAAGGCAAGCAAGATGTGCCTTTGTGTGTTGTCAGTGATGTGATGATTATAACCATCAGGCTTGGACTGAAACACAGACACATCTCTACATAGTCAGCCAACTGGAGCGCCTCACAAGAAGTCAAATGCTTTATGGTCTTGCAAAAAGAAACAGACATATTCTCATTCAAAATGTGTGATCTGGGTACAGATGCAAATGTATTGCTCATTGTGCCTTCTCTGTTGCATAAGACTTTACTTTTTATGATGAAAACATAAGCTTGCCTGTGCATAAGGCGTCGAATCAATACTCATTAAAAAAGTAACAACCTTTCCCCAATAAGATGTGTAATTTGAGATATTTACTACTCAAATTACTCTTTTTGTTCAAATTCTTGTGATTCTTGCCTTAACCCTATAAAGCCTTTCAAATTTGATACACAACATTCTAAGGCCTCTAAATCATCAACATGATCAAAACTTTGCTGAAAAACCTTTTGTACACAATCTGCTTCATGCCTTCTATTATCTGATGGAGATTTCATACTCAATATTTTTCCTAACTCTAAGGGTACCTTTACACGACAATGATGTACTAAAAATGGAAAGTGTTTCCTTTGCATTTTCGCATACAGGCAGCACCACTGTCAAAACGATCCTCATTCACCCAGGTGAATAAAAAGAATAAAGAATAAAAACATTTCCATAATGTACTTAAAGTGCTCTATTTTTGCGCACTAATTTTGTATACCAAAAATAATTTTGTAGTACTTAAGATAATCTTAAGAACATCTAAGTGTACTCAACTGTGCTATTTTAAGACAGCATGAATATGAACTAAAATGTGCTTTTAACATACTATCTCTATATTAAAAAAAAATGCATTTAGCACATTTTAGTTCATTTTAGTTCTACACTGTTTTCCAAATTATTATGCAAGTGACATATCAGTAGGATTTCAGTACAATAAACATTCAGATTTTAGTTTTTCTAAGAAAGTATTTTTGTTTATTTATCCATGTCTTTTTAGATAACTGTTATCAATCTCAGATAAAATAATTTGCCAGGTCTACTTAGGTAAATGGAAACCCTACTTAGAGGTTGTTCCACATTATTAAGCAAGTCACAGTTCTCATGCAATATGGGGAGGAAGAAAGATCTTTCTGAAGATGAAAAGCATGAAATGGTGCAATGTTGTGCAAAAGGCATGAAAACAACTAATATTGTGCGAAAACTGAATGGAGATTATCGAATTATCATAAGATTTGTGAGTGAAATTACATCAAAAGTGGAAAACGTACATTTACACACAAACTAACCTGTAAACGCAACTTACAGACACCATCTTTCTATTTCTAGCTCAACTGTCAAGGAATGGAAAGCACAGGATTGTGGGATATCAAAGGCAGCGAAGGATACATTGATGCTGCCTTTAAAAATCGACCAGATGAAGGTATCTCAGGAAACAGGAAGTGAAGATAACATTGGATTCGGACTTGTCTTGATGCCTTCCTACCTTGAAATGTATCCTCCGAAGGCAGCATTTTTCAATTTTCGGATGCAACCTATGACTACATGTCTATCTGAACACGTAATAAACACATGCGCATGACGTAACTATTTTCACAAATTCATGTTTTTGTAGATTACACAGAGATGATAACGTTTTTTTGTTTTTTTTAAACTTGCTCTTTGAAACCAGTTTTTCAAAAGTTGTGTAAATGAACGGCCAAAATGCATAAAAAGTTTTACCTTTTTAGTTGATAACGGTGTCATGTAAACGGCTCCTAATTCTATTGTTTGCAGGTGTGTCTTCCTCTCATGTACACCCCAGTGTTTCCTGTGTTCATTGTCAGGTCTTGTCCTTTACAGGCTGTTATGTTGGTGTGCTCAGTTCTGTTTCGTTTATCTGTTCCTGGAGATCCCTAGTGTCTGTTACTTGGTTTATTTTAGTTCTTTTATATCTTTAAAGGCCCACTGAAGTGCCTTGAAACACGCAGCATTATTCAATGTGTTGACGTAACTTTCACTGAAACAGGAAGACAGGGCGGGACATATCAAACACCTTTTTTAAAATAGCCAATAGTGTTTAGTTTACATCACAGCTCGGCCAGAGCCGCTAAATAGTTGCAGTTTCCTCCTAATCTCTGACTGTTTATCCTCCTAATCTCCTCCATATCGCTTTTAAAATACAGCATTCTGTGCAGAATTCAAATGGGTCTGATACGTTTTGCGGTCTGCGCCGACTCATGCATATGATCCGCTCTGTGCTCTCGTGTCTCTGGACCGGAGTAGACTGTGCGCACGGTGGCGGTTCGTGTGACACTAACATGAAACCAGACTTTATTCGCCTCAATGGAAAGCATATTTACACTGTCTGAATCGTTCACTATCCCCTATATAGTGCACTATGTGCCATTCACCATGTAGTAAAATAGTAAATGTGTGAACAAATGACCGATTTCAGCTGCAGCTTCAGCGTCTATTTATAATGTAAGGGGCGGGACGCTTCAGATTCTAGAGAGCATTTGATTGGACAGAAAATCTGATAAGAAGCTTAAGTGCAGCGTGACGTCATCAAAATCATTGATCCATATTGGCGGAAGTGAGAGACTGTAAGTTTTGAATGCTTATATTTTCTAAATACAAATTTTGTCTGTTTTTTGGAGCACGCTAGCTTATAGATAACAGTAATGGTGCGTTCACACCAGACGCGAATGAAGCGAAAAGCACGAGTGATTTACATGTTAAGTCAATGCAAAGACGCGATAGACATCCTGCGGCGCGAATTGAGCATTTTGGGTGTTTGAAAAGTTTGAGTTGAAAAATCTGAACTTTGGCGAATATTCACGCCGCGTTAACCAATCAGGAGCTTGCTCTAGTAGTGACGTGACGTAGCGAGCGGAGGCAGAAATTCGAAACAACAATGGAGGACAAAATCACCGTCGCTGTATGTGGATACCTGGAACTGTACAATACATCTTCGTACTTTTATAGAAACAGGAACAAAATGGATCTTGCTTGGAAGAAAGTGAGTGAGCAGGTCGGACAATCTGGTAAGATGTAAAAAACGCTCTTTACTCAATTTCAGCTATATATATACATATTGAGACTACAAGCTAGCTAAAGCCGGCAAATTGAGCTTATTCGCCATATTTTACAACTACTTTCCCCTCCCATGACACGAATTCACGTCTGTTGTGAAGTGAATTTCACGCGCAAATGAAGCGAGTAAACTCAAAATGTTCAAGTGTCCAACTACGTGCGAATAACGCAATTTATTCGCGCAAGTTGCATCTGGTGTGAACCCCCCATTAGGCTAACATTCATACTAAAAGCCCAAAAAAAAAAAGAAAAAAAAAAGACAATTTTGATTTCATGGCGACTTTAATAAACCTTATTAGCATTTGGATCCAGCCTTCCCTCATCTCTGAGTTCACATCACGCCAGGCTTTACACAAACACCATTAACAAGCATTAATTGAGGAAATTGACACGATTACAGTGAGACTTTCACCTAAATCATTTGAGACCCTTTTGCATCCTTGTCTTTCTACAGTCGCCCCTCACCACACCCCCCAGCCCTGTAATGTCCCAGGAATGTCAAATGATTAATAGCTGATTAGTGCGCATTAATAAGGGTCTGCAGAGCCTGTAGTTCTGCTACTGCAAAGGTCACAGTCAGCAAAGGGGGCAGATGGGTAATCTGTCTTTTAGCTACTGCAAACCCTTGGCCAGTTATCTAATGCTTCAGCCAGAGCCAGAGGCGGCCAGAGTGTCACACAATCATCAAATGATTTCTGACCTCAATAAGCTGGCTGGTGCACAAATATTGTATATGCTTTAACATATTATGATGATGCATAAAAGGGTAGTGGTTAAAGACCTAAAATGGAGGATGCAGCAAGGAGCAATCTATGAATTATCATCATTGTAGTCTCAGTTTGCCCACAGTCTGTTCTCTAATCATATGATGCATAATGCATCTAAATTTAGCAAAATTTGACTGAAATCTGTATAACCAATGTTATACGGAGTGACACCACTGTTAATGAACATCTGATAGATGTGAGTGGCAGGGTTGTCTTTTGTCTAAATTTGAATTGAGGTATAGCAAACAGGATGCAGAACTGCAGTTTGATTTTGGATGAAAGAAAGCACCATTAAAATTAATTAAAAAAGTTTAAATAACTGTAATTTGTCAACACAAACTATAAATGTTCCCTTGTGAAAGCATCTTTGAAAGTTTTGAAACAAAAGAAAAAGTCTTCAAGTTTGGCATCTATGCATGATTTTTTTTCTGTTGGTTACATAGTAAGCTACACCATTAGGTGCGACAAATGACTTTATGAGTGAATCAATGCATTCGTTACTTCAACCTGTTAGTTTAAATCATTGATTCGTTCAGAAAACGATATAAGCGAGTCATTGAATAATTCATTCAACCAATTTGTTCGAAAATTTTGAATCATTCAGAAACGAAACAATTACTGCCTGTTGTTCGATTCTACGGATCTCATGTGGCTTTGCTTGGAACTATTTTCGTTGGATTTTCTTTGATGGATTAAAATCAGACTGCCAATATTGTGCATAAAATGTAAGTTACTCGATATTAACTAATTATTAAACTTGTCCCAAGAAAAACTGTTTTTGAAAAATGTTTAAAAATCTTTACATTTGAAGGTTTATAGGGCTTACAGACAAAACAATGATTTTAATCATATGTAATAAATAAAATTTTGTGTACTAGAGTCTAAAAACACAGCCTAATTTCGCAGTGGGTGTTGAATGCCTTTGAGTTACAATGCAGCACTTTCTCAGACCATGACACCGATACATAAATCTAGTAGCTAAATCATTGTAAATCAAGTTTTGTTTTGTTTTTTATGTAGCCAATACATTTATAACACTATACTTTGTCTTTGTGTTTTATTACTGTGGCATTGAGTTAGAGGGAGTGGCGGCAAATTTGACATCTTTCTCTCTTCTGTTCTGACCAAGGTAATCACCCTTACAAAAATAAGTAGGCCTAGTCTATACTTCAAGTTCATTTTATTAAGTATACTGAGGTATTATTCTTAATACCTTATGTAGTAAGTATACTAATATCAATGTACTAATAGTATACTTGTAAGTGTACTATTTTAATACTATTTGGGACTAAATCGGCCCACTTTTTAGTATATAAAAGACAGTATACTTTCAAGTATACTTTAAGTGTAGTAAACTTTGAGTACACAACTCGTTAACAACTATGTTTTTCACTTGTAATGCAACTGCATTACAAGTGATGTTATAGTTATACTGATAGTTTACTTGTTAAATACTTGAAGAACAATTTTTATGAAAGTACACTTTAAAGCATACTCTTCAGTAAATTACTAGTTAAGTAGTTTTATTCTGCAAGAATACTTGTAAGTTTTCTTTAAGTTAACTTAACCTCATACTTATAGTTTACTATTTATATATTATTTTTACATGTTAAGTACTATGTTCCAATTTAGGCATTCATTTTTATACTTAAAATATACCTTTAATTGTGCTAGATTTGAAGTAACTTCCTACTACACAAAAATGAACATACATATATTATAAATCAATATTTTCAAACAAATCTATCGTGTTGGATGCCAAAGCATGTATGTTTATAAAAGGGTATGTAAAACTATGTGAAATAAGTATTTAGTAGGCTAATCAATCAAAAGAATAAACACACCTACAAAATATACTTAGAATACTTAATTATACTTTTAAATATATCTCAATCAAAAGATTGAGTACAAGTATAGGCCAAAGACTTTTCTGTCAGTATAAGTCAAGTATACTTTAGTGTAATTTTAAGTAAATTTAAAGTACATAAAAAGTAGACTGAAAGTATACTTTATTATTTTTAGTTTAAAAGAAGTATACTACACTCTAAAAACTGCTGGGTTAAAAATAACCCAAGTTGGGTAAAATGTTTGACCCAGCATGTTGAGTGGTTTATTTAACTCAAATATTGATTATAAATTACTTTATTGCTCACTTAAAATGAACCCAAAATAGGTTGGAAATTAACATTTAGTAATATGTTTAATTAATGAACATTTATTAATAAGTTTAATAAAAGTTGAGTTAAATAAAACTGCCCAGCAGGTTGGTCAAACATTTAACCCAACTGCTGGGTCAAAACAACCCAAACACTGTTTAACCCAACTTGGGTTGTTTTTAACCCAGCATTTTGAGTGTAATAGCACACTTGAATAAACTTTTTTGTAAGGGCAGTCTCTCAATATTTTTTCTTCTTTTGGAAAGTCACAAGTGCTATCATGGATTCTTTTTTCTTTTGCTATTGGGGCAAATGAGAATGAAAAAATCATATTTGTTGTAGTTCCGGTCACCACTAGAAGTTTACTTAATTCGTTTTACTTCCTCTGCTGAGACCCTGAAAATGTCTCCATTCAGATAATTCTTCTTCCTGTCATTCCAAATCAACTTCTGGTGCAGTGTGTCCAATTCAGTTCAAATTCACACTCATGAACTGAAACAAAGCCAGTTCTTCCATTCTGAATGTTTCACCTTTCTGTAAGCAAAGAGTTTGTGCATGTTCCTCCTCAAACTTGCGCACACGCTCGCTTCCTCATCTGTCGTACTTCCAAGAGGACGCTGCTGGTCTCGATTATCCCTGAATGAAGCTCGTCCAGTGGGGCTGCTCTTCTGGTGTCTGCAGCTGTGGAAGAACATGGACAGATGCTTTCATTGGCCAGCCCTCATCAAGAGAAAGGAATGACAAACTCAACTGGCTCATGCACCTGACTGCTCCAAACAGAACATTCCAACTCACTGCATGACAGGTTGTCAGACTTTTTAATCCAAAATGTGTTTGAATACATGCACAAAACATTGTGGCTCATATAAACTTCACTATGTACTCCCAATATGTATGTGAACGCTAATAGGGAATCAACTGTGTGTGTATGGCCATGCAGGACCACAGGGAAAGACAGAATGAAAGAGACATCGAGACAGGCTGGGAAACAGATGGATGAGGCTTCGGTGTGGGCACAGAACAGACGGGGCTGGCACAGCCTGGCATAACTGTGAGAACAGGTACAGATGTGGTGTGCATATTGGAAAGGGCTGCAGCTCAACCACAGCAGTCATACATACATTTATGAAGATATAAGAGAAAAACAGACACAAGGAGTCATTTGCTGGTCAGTTCAGGGTCGCAAGTGACAGAAGAGCACAGAAACATTCACATTTATTCAATATGAGTCATGACTGTTTACTTTAGTCCATCTCATACCCTGAAGTCCGTTCTGCAGAGATGGACTAAAACTTACTGCTGGATTCTGGAAGATGAATTCTTCAGACAGTGGTACAAGAGGATGTGGTGCTGTTCCTTCAAGAGTCACTCTCAATCTGTCTGTTTATAAAGCCTATAAAAAACAATCTTCATGTATTTTACAACACTTAAGCTTGTGATTCTTATTAAGTGGAGGTCATTTTTTAGGATTCTTTACCTAACCTAAGTCTTTGACATCCTGACACCTTGCACTTCTGGAGACTCCAGGTAGGTTGCAGTTCTGGAAAATGGTGGCGCTGGAGACTAAAGGGTTCCTGATGGTTTCATGCTTAATTCTTCACCTTAATTCCTAATTATTTTGCAGTTAACATGGGTCTTTTCTTCTCCACCTGTTTTTGTCTGACCCTGCTGACCCAATGAGCATTTCACTGTCCAATGGTCATGCCTTAAAGTCCCCCTGTGGTGAAAATCAAATTTTTAATGTTGTTCATATGTCTATCTGGTGTTTTTACCATGCTTTAAGACAAACCATGTGCAAATTCATAAGTTAACACCATTGCCGAGTATTTTTGCTTTAAAACTACAGCGAACTAAAGACAGTCTCAAACCCTCGGTTTGAAATCGCTGGTGTTTCTGACATCACAAACTACCTTGTAACCAATCATGTCAACATGCCGGCAGGCTTTAGCATAACTGACTGCAAAGGAGTCTCAAAAGAAGATTATCCCGGAATATTTTTCTGTTGATATGAAAAATCGGGTAGATTTAGCAATATGGCTGTCTGACTCGTGAACAGGAACATGGTTTCTGTAACATTAGCAACACATTATTAACTGTTTGATAATGTAGTCAAGCAAAACGCTAATCATATTAATTACCGTCATGTGTCCGACGTTGTAAAAAGCATTTTTTTAAACAAAACCATTGTGCAGCGATTACCTCAGTAAGTTGACCGAGTGGTTCTCTGAGCTCGTGTGAGTGAGTGGAGGCGGGGCTAATTATCATATTCATAGATCCGTGTATATTAAATGAGGCAAGGGTGTAAAGTTACATTCAAGCTATTTTAAGGCATTAAGTTTTTTTTTTTTTTTCACAGGAAAAAATGTTTAAATATGTAATTTTGGTGATCAAAGATGAGTTTTAAGGGATACAATTATTGACTACAGGGGGACTTTAACTGCAATTATGCATTACTATTGCATTCTTCTCATGGGCATTTAATAATTTTTGACTTTTCATTCTGAGTTAAATCTCTTTTTTTGGCTCATTTTATCTGTAAAAGAAAACCTGCCTAATTAATTATGCACACCTGAATATAAGGCGTTTTTCATTTCCAACCTTCATGAACAATTATATATCACTTATAAATTATTAAATACAATATTAATAGTAGTTATTAAGATTAGGTTTTAAGATGTGGTTTGGAATTGGTAAGATGTACCTGGAAAAAAATATAATCAGAAAATCAACTTGCTTAATAATTCTGAACGCACTGTACTGGTTAATTTAAAGGGGTGGTTGATTATGATTTCACTTTTTTAACTTTAGTTAGTGTGTAATGTTGCTGTTTGAGCATAAACAACATCTGCAAAGTTACAACGCTCAAAGTTCACTGCAAAGGGAGATATTTTCTTTTAAAGAATTTTCTGTTTAAGGACTACAGCAAACAGCTGGTAGGGACTACAACGAGCTTCTTCCCAGGTTAGTGACATCACTAACCTTAAAATTTACATAAACCCTGTGAGGCCATGTTATTGCAATACAGTACCTAATGCAAATGCAATAGTATGTCATAAAAGCAAGATGACAAGTTATAACCGTAATTACACTAAACTATACCTGTTCTATCTTCATGCAGAATATATTCTCTGGCTCTGTAAGCATTTTACAACAGTTCCCACACTAGCGATTAATAGATTATCATGACAGATTATGCTAATCAATGACTTTAAGATAGTTAACTCTACATCAGCTACATAAATTCATCAACTAACCATTCAGAAACGTCCTGTTGCATTCTACATGTTGTCACTTCTTGGTCTCCATCATTGTCCGACTTAAAAGGCTGAACAGTTTCTGACATTTTCTGTGAGTCTGAGGTAATCCGCGCTGCTAAAACGAGCTCTTGAAACTCCGCCCTCTTTGTAGGAGCAGCAGCTTATTTGCATTTAAAGACACATGCAGGAAAACAGCATGTTTTTCCTTCCACTCAAAAATGGGCATTTACAACATGGTATAATAAATGATCTGTGGGGTATTTTGAGCTGAAACTTCACACACACACTCTGGGGACATCAGAGACTTATTTTACATCTTGTAAAAGTGACATTATATGACCCCTTTAATAGATCCTTGATAAATAAAAGTAGCAGTTTCTTTCTTCATAGAGAATCCAAACTTTTGAACAGTAGTGTAAAAATAATCTCAAAGCTTTTTCAGAAAGTGATAATAAAGATCAGTTGTTGAGATGCATATGAAAAAAAAAAAAAAAAAAAAAAAAAAAAAAAAAGAGAACGAGGCAGTTGAAGTGAATCACTCTTGGCTAGATGTTCAATTCTATGGTGGCATTAAAGCCAGATTTCAGAAGTAAGAGACTTTGGGTTAAATTGCTTGTTAAATTGACCAAAGTGATTTTCACTTTAGATGACCACTCAAAAGTCAGTTTCTTAAATGGGATTCAGCAGTTCATTGTTGTTGTTATTTAATGTAGGCTATTATTTATTAACAATTTATTTATTTTACATAGATGCCACAGAGTATAAGACGAATACTAGAGTATATAAGACGAAGACTGAGTGGAGTGGGTACATTAGGGGTGCAGCAGAATTAATTACAGATGACTGTCCGAAAAGAAAAGGTTAAAAAAAAAAAAAAAAAAACAGTATGAGGGATTTAAATAAGGTAAGTGAATTGAGTAATAAAGAATCAGCATTAGTTCGAGCTCAATTAGAGTGTAACGCGCACGATACGCTCGCGCCTGCGCCATAACTGCACGCGCATCTGGTAATGCGGTCACTGGAGGAGAAAATAAAGATAAAGTTCTCCACTGGCGCTGACATTTTCTTTCAGCTACTGGAAATCAACCTATTCTTTCTTTAAAGAATGTATGTTTGATCAGTCTCTATCTATCTATCTATCTATCTATCTATCTATCTCTAAAATACTTCAAATAGTTTGGTTGCAATATACATTATTGCCTGAACTATAAAAATAAGCACCATCAGTATTCACACGTGTGTTTTTGTACATCTATCAATAATTCAAGCATAATTTAATATCAATAGAATAGAATAGAATCTATGTGTAGTACTGCAGTCTGTAGGTAAGTGACCTTTGACCTGGTCCAGTGCATGCAAAGGTTGTCTTATTACACTGACATCATACGTTATTTAGAAAGCATGCAGTTATGATGGATACACAGCTGGCATTATGAACACCCGCACGTTTCTGTGCACATTATATACAGTGCTATTAGAAGTTGTTTGGTATAGGCATTTTTTTTTTACGTTCATGTTTGTTTTTACGCTTTCACATTCACGTTTTTACGCTGATACCATGATGTAGAAATTACATTTTCATTACATCAAGGTAAAGTTCAAAAGAAATTAAACATGAAAATTAAATTTAATGTGAAATTAATTAACGTGCTGACAAAATTCAATACCTGATAGCACTGAATTCACAGTGCACATGTTTAAGTCCTTGTTCTGTCTGCTGTCCATTTTCATTTCAGCTGAACCACAAAAATATTAAAATGAAGTGTTGTTAAACCACCAGAGGGCGCACTAACACAGCATCAACAGGACCAAAGGCTCAGATTCCTCACATCACTGCACACTACACAAAACTTAAAAGATGTTTGGATGTTTTATGAGGTGTAATCTGAATTTTTATGTTATGCTTGATAGGCTTACTTTGCTCATAATCATCTGAAATATGAATTGCATGCTATTCTAAAAGTTTTATTTTATTACAGTGTTTATTACTTTAGCAATTCAACATGCAATGCAGAATAAAATGCCCAAGAAACTGAAAGCATTTTTACTCCTCTTCACATGCAGCCTAATGAAGCCTCACTACAGTCAGCTCACTGCTCCAGGGCAACTTTACACCCACATCGTGCTTTAGTCACCCTAAGAGTCCTGAGAGATTAATCATCCAACAACACCACTGAAGCAGGACAAAAAAAAAAAAAAAAAAAAAAAAAAAAAATCACACAAGATTTTTTTTAAAATGGATCACAAGTTTCCTCTTCATCTTTATTGCTTTTTTATTTTTTATTTTACATTATATCTATTATATTTAAAATGCAGATTTCATACACTAATAATAGATAAAAAATAATAGACACCAATAAAAATGTATTGGTATGGATCTATGAACCTTCCATGGAACCTTTCCATTCCAAAAAGGTTCTTTAGATTTTAAAAAATGCTCTTCACACTAAGAAAATAAGTGGTTCTTTTAAGAACTGATCACTGAAAGATTCTTTGGGGACCAAAAACTGTTCTTTTTGGACATCACTGCAGGGAAAAAAGGTTCCTTCCTTTTGGAACCTATATTTTAATAGTGTATCTAAATAAAGTGTCCTGTCACATCTTAAAGGGCCATGTATACAGAAGAATAATGTGAATAATCTCATCATCTAAATGACCTGTGGGAAGGAGTAAAATTTAAATGATCAAATATTCAAATATTGCACTATTATTATTCGAGCCATAACAGAGAACAGTAACTGCAGTTCAAATGAAGTGTGGAGAAGGTCAGTAGAGATACTTGATACCACTTGTGCATTACAGCAATGATTTCAATTTATTTAAACTAAACCAAAATGTATGTTTAAGAGAAATATCCTTAGAGTTGTATACTGTAGAAGTCTACAAAATCAAAAAGTACACTTGACATTTCACCTTTCTGTTTAGATAAGTCATTAAGGAGCACAAGTACGATTATCTGGGTCAGTATATGGACCTGTTGCAGGCCGAGTTATGCCATCAAGCTAATGTATTGTGACTGCCGCTGGCTTCTGCGACTGAGCCTTACAGCTGTCCCCGAATCAATAGATGTCAGAGAACTATTAGGGCAGTCATGACAGAAACCGTAAACCCCAGCCTCCCACTTGGTTACGACAAATGTGCTCAGGTTCTCAAGACTGGGGGATTAATCTACTACAAACTTTATTTATACCCCCTAAACCCCCCATCTATCTAACTGCGGACGGAGCCCGGTACATCTGCTTGGGGTTCAGAGTGTAATTCTCCATTATTGGCCTTCATGCTCTGTGGCCTTTAATTACAACAGTGATTCACGGAAAGACCAGATGGTACAGTGACGGGTCAAGGAGGACTTCATTGCCTGCATTGTACTGTTGTCCTAGTGAGTTTCAATGTAAGTTTGGGTTAAACAGAGTATGGTCAGGTTTGTGAACTTACATTCAACTCATCTGTGAAAACAATACAGGTCTTTGAAAATGAGTGGGAATAATTATTGTCTAAAAAAGAACACTGTAAAACAGCATACAAGCGTCTAAAAATGTAACATTCTTTATAGTAAAAAGTTTGGGGCCAGTAAGATTTTTTTCTCTTTAGTCTCTTATACTCACTACGGCTGCATTTATTTAATCAAAAATACAGTAAAAAGACCAATATTGTGAAATATTATTACAATTTAAAATATCTGTTTTTTATAAGAATATAATTTAAAATGTAATTTATTCCTGTGATCAAAGCTGAATTTTCAGCATCATTACTCCAGTCTTCAGTGTCACATGATCCTTCAGAAATCATTCTAATATGATTTGCTGCTCAAGAAACATTTCTGATTATTATCAATGTTGAAAACAGCTGTGCTGCTTCACATTTTTTCCACAATTCTTTTATGAATAAAAAGCTAAAAATAGCATTTATTTGAAATAGAAATCTGTTATAGAATTATAAATGCCTTTACTGTCACTTTCGATAAATGTAATGCATCCATGCTGGATAAAAGTATCAATTTCTTTAAAAAAACAAATCTTGAACGGTAGTGTATGGAGAAAGTTGAAAAGTAATGCGTTACAATATTGTGTTACTCACTAAAAAAGTAACTAATTGCATTATTTTGTTAATTTTTATGGAAAGTAATCTGTTACAGTATTGCGTCACTCACTAAAAAGTAACTTATTGTGTTACTTGGTTAATTTTTATGGAAAGTAACGCATTACGATATTGCATTACTAAAAAAGTAACATTGCGTTACTTATTTAATTTTTATGGAAAGTAATGCATTACAATATTGCGTTACTCACTAAAAAAGTTACTTATTGCGTTACTTAGTTATTTTTTATGGAAAGTAACGCGTTACAATATTGCGTTACTCACTAAAAAAGTAACTTATTGCATTACTTATTTAATTTTTATGGAAAGTAATGCGTTACAATATTGCACTACTCACTAAAAAAGTAACTGCGTTAGTTAATTTTTATGGAAAGTAATGCGTTACAATATTGCCTAACTCACTAAAAAGTAACTTATTGTGTTACTTAGTTAATTTTTATGGAAAGTAATGCGTTACAATACTTTTGTGTTGCTTTTTCTGGGCTTGCTTGGGCTCGCTTACACAAAAGCTGTATTTTTGGCAAATGTAAAGTCCCTTTCACACCAAAAGTGAAATGAAGAAGCCTCAGGCTAAAGGAAATGCAAATTCACACGTGTACAGTAGAGGGCGCAGTTCAAACAAACCTTTCAGCTGTGCTGATAAAAAGAAACACAAATTTGATGTTTAACTAAAGTAATTTTTGCTTATTAGTGTGGTTGAATCATCGAAAGTCAGCAGCAAAGGCATTGGTAAATAAAGTGAAATTAAATACATAACGTATATTTGCGTTATTTAACATTTAAGTATTGCAGGTTTGCATAATCTGTTTTTCATAGTTTTTATTCATTTTGAGGAATACTGAATCTATTTTTGTGCAAGTGAGATGAGTAAATGCTCACATTCATTCGAGAACTGTAATACCCGTGACTGTATGTTCACACAGCGCACACAACACCTCTGCACTTACTCATGATTTCTCTCAACATGTGGGCAGGAGAGGAGTCAATAAATGGAAAACAAAGCAACCTGTGTTACATATTTGAAAAAGTAACTTAGATATTTTGTTGTAAATTTAAAAATAAAGCATTACTTTACTAGTTACTTGAAAAAAGTAATCTGATTATGTAACTTGTAATGTGTTACCCCCAATACTAATATATATATATATATATATATATATATGTATATATATACATACATAAAATGAGGTATATTTTACATAGTAAACATCACAGAAACGCATGTGATATTACAAATGTTGATATCCAGACCCATTTACTGCAGTAGAAGCAGTACACACTTTCACTGAAATGAGATTCTCAGAATGAGACACTTTACCGAACGGACATGACAGGTCTGGATCTGCCCTGGACTGCAAATTGAGGCCAAAACAGCACCATCACATCATATTTAAAACAGTAGAAAAGCATTTCAGAATGTACATATTCTGCATCATGATTCATTGATGCTTTGCATTTCCATTAAAATGAGAAACATGTACAAAAGGCAAAAGAGGCCTATTTTTCCCCCTTTGCATCACTCGTAGGCCTGTTCAAGGATGGAATTCGCACCCAGCAATCAGTTCGATTATCTTAAAAATACGCACTGCATGAGAGAATGCGTCAGGCAGATGTAAGATGGGATGAGTGGGGTCTCTCCCGAGTCTATTTTCCAGATGGTTTGCTGTTGTTATTGCCTGATTTAGTGTGAGTTGTCGAACACGGAAAAGGGTTAGCAACACAGGATCCATTTAAACCTATCACTTGGATTTGCGTTGAGTTCCTCACGCTAGGTGCTCCTTAGTTCTGCCCATGCTTTTGCCCCGAGCGAGAGATTGCTGTGTCGCATGCCTTAATGACCCTGTTTGGGCACGTGGCACGTTATAAATGTGCACGCTCTTGTGAAGGCTTTACTCTGCCACGTTTCATTAATAGTTTATTATTTAGAGTCCCTTGTGAAGCACTTTACAGCTTTACGTCTCAGTTTTGTCACATAAGACAGAGCATTAGGCCACAAACATAAACACAGCTGGGAGAGATATATGATAGCTAAGAACATATGAACACAACAGTAAACAAACAAACACACACATTTAGCTTGGTATCTCAATGGGAACATATTAAATGGTCGGTTAAAAACAACCCAAGTTGGGGTAAATATGGACAAACCCAGCGTTTGGGTTGTTTTGGCCCAGTGGTTGGGTTAAATGTTTGCCCAACGTGCTGGACAGTTTATTTAACTCAACTATTTTTTAAAAATTACTTTATGGCTGGCTTAAAATGAACCCAAAATAGGTTGAGTTTTTGAGTTTTTTTTTACACTAAAATAATGTATTTATGATTCCCTTTTTAAAGCAAACCCCAATAAATGAACTTTTCTGATAGTGGGAACTGCTTCAAATTTCTTTTTTGACATGTTTCTCTATATTTGTGAGGACATTTTTAAATAAAGACACACACTTTTCCACTTTCCCCCCAAACCTGCCTTACACTTAGCCACAAACATATGTTAGGTCAACACTGCACAGTTAAGTGTTCTTTTGTTTAACTCTAATCTGGCATGGTAACATCATTTGTTGAGCACCACTCAGCGTAAAAGCGATATCAGCTTTAAATGTGGGCTGGGGGGTAAACATAGATGTAATTTATGAATGACTTTGTCCGGCTCATTGTCACAGCAACCAAGTTTCCTGTTACTGTAGCAAGACGCAGAGAGGGAAGTTACACCTGGACAAGCAGAAATGACGCAAGAACAAGAACTGAACTCAGCCTGGTTTTCAGTGATCCACAATAATAACTGGCAAAATCATAAAAATCATAAAAAAGTAACTCAAGAGGAGATGCACAAAAAATGAAAATCTGTATATAATGTACAATATATAATAATCTTGGATGAATGGATGGATGGATGACTCTAAAAAATGCTGGGTTAAAAACAACTCAAGTTGGGTTGAAAATGGACAAACTCAGCGACTGGGTTGTTTTAACCCAGCAGTTGGGTTAAATGTTTGCCCAACCAGTTTTAAATAACTCAACTATTTTTCAAAAATTGCTATATGTCTGGCTTAAAATAAACCCACAATATGTTGGAAATTAAAAATCAGACACATAATTAATTACTAGAGGCAACAATAATGATCAAAAGGTAAACATGTATTAATAAGCAATTTAATAAATGTTTATTGTTTAATTATTATTAATTAAACACATAAATAAATGTTCATTTATTAAACATATTAATAAATGTTAATTTCCAACATACTTTGGGTCCATTTTAAGCAAGCAATACAGTCATTTTTAAACAATAGTTGAGTTAAATAAAACTACCCAGCAGGTTGGGTAAACTTTTAACCCAACCACTGGGTTAAAACAACCCAATTGCTGGGTTATTTTTAACCCAACATTTTTTGAATGGATGGATGGATAGATAGATATAGATTTTGTAAGATATTTTGTTGGATATTTAACCTCAGGGAATTAACGCGGAAATTCGCCCCTCATAATTAATTCGTTGTGTATTTTGAACTGAGCAATACGTTTCCACTAAACGTTATTAAATCGCGGGGAGTGACGAGCTTTTATTTGTGCTGTCAGAGTATCTGACAGCCTCGTTAGCTCCCATTTCGCCCTGTCAGCTCACAGTTTGCCACGGACACTGAGTCTCTCCTCTCCATTTACCGTGTTATTGCTGCCAGCTCTGCGCAGCGCGATCAATCACTGGCAGGTGTCAATCATTTCATCCTGCGACGAGAACCAATCAAGGGTCAACTTTTTGTGCGTTACTTCTGCTAGTCATAGATAGATAGATAGATAGATAGATAGATAGATAGATGTACAATAAATCTGTTTATTAAAAACAACTATTGCATGTTCATTGTTCATCATCGCAGAGTTTCGGACATACGGATGATTGTCATGAGCTTTGGGCGTATATACTGTATATAATTGAAGCTCGCCGCTGAATCTTTACTCTGGCTGTGTTTTCAGACTGTGGCTCGTATACTCAGGCTTGTCACATTGAGGTAAAGTGAGTTTCTAACATCCAGGGCTTTGCTGTCTGCGCCGGACAAATTGATTGCGATCAGCCTGAGGGAATTCAGCTAATGTCTCTGTCCAGGGCCGGGGGGTGGACTGCTTAAATTAAAGAGGGGGAGAGATTCACACATATTGCTGAAAACCCGAAATACACATAATACACATCACAAAGTCATCAGCATCTGAGAGAAAACTGGGACGACAAGGACCTGAAGGTAGAGATTTGAGGAGATCTCATATATATCATATACTCATATAATTAAACCTTAATGTCTTTAAGTATAGCTACTTATAGGCCTTGATGAGAAGAAGAGGGAAATATTATAAGTGCATAATTATTAAGTCTATTCATGCACTTTAGTTTTTCAGAACCCAAGAGAATAGAAACTGAGATTTGTCCATTCAGACACGATGACAATGCACAGTCCAAAATAATGTAATCTGTAATGCCTGGTCAGTGCTGAAGCTATTTTACTGTGTGTAAGCAGAAGCAGAAGCAAACAAAAGATCCATGACATGCTCGTGTGCTTCTTCTGCATGGATAGAGAGTTAAGGCCAGTCATTAGAGGAGTTATTCCAAATCTAACAGAACAGAAGGCATACAAAGAAGGAAAAGTGCGCATATCTTTTGCCTTTTCGGATCTCAGTTCTTTAAGGCTAATCCAACCTACCCGTCACTGGGGTTTAGACAAGTCGTATGAATTCGTACGAATTAGCCACCTCGTAAAATACGTATGAATTGGTCGTGAGATAGCGCTGGCTAATCAATATTAAATGCATAGTTTTAAAAATTGCCAATAATATTTTAATAAAGACGCGTTTTGCAGGTTACATGAAACTATTAGAAAACTTTGGAAAAAGAGTGACTCAAAAATTCACGATATTATCGATATACAAAAAATACATTATAATATGTCTTTCTTGAAATGTCTTGAAATAAATATGACACTCACATGTATTTGAAGAATCGTATTTTAATACTTTTTACGTGATGGTGACCACTTCTCTGAGTCATTAAAACAATTATTGTAAAAAGAATGTATTTAACCAACATGAATATAAAGATAACATTATAAGAACCTGACAGATATGTCAAAAACTAGATTTTTCCCCTCATTATCTACTGACATTTGTCTGTAGTCTTTATGAGATTGTTAATATACCAACATATTGTAATAAAAATGTAACGTAAAACAAAATATTAAATAGAGATGCACCGATACAAATTTTTTCCACCGATACCGATTATTCAGTGATAACAACACCGATAAAAATACAGATGGGGTTCTGCTGTTTATACCTTCTTTTAAATTAATGATAATTTCATTATAATTAGGCTAATAATTAATCATTATATTTTTAATCATTATGTTTTGAAAGAAATGCAAATAAAAACGTTAAAAGTATCTTTTATAATCAAACACATTACTCAAATATTAACACACTAACTAAATTCTGAAGATTAAATTAATACTTCTTAACTTTCTGAATGTTATTAATTCATATAATTACTATTAATGTTGAACATCAAACTGGTTTCTTAGCATTTTCTTTACACAAAGCCCAAATGCAGTGCATTTTCCTGCCCTCTTTTGATCGACAGGATATATCGGCCCTGACTATCGGCTGTTTTTAAACTATCGGCCGATAGTGTGGAAATGTGCTTTTATCAGCCGATACCGATTATTGGCCTATATATCTCTAAAATTAAATAAATATTCATTACATTTAATAACGAACATTTTGATTGCTCATATCAAACTCATCACTGATATTATTTGAAAACTTGTTGTATAGAAGAGAAATGTTATATATGTCAATGTATGTGTGTGTGTGAGATACACAGAGAGATAGAGGGGGGAGAGAGAGAGGATGCTGAGAGGCTGGCTGAACAGATTTTCCTTCACGCCTGGTCGGGTTCTTGAGAGCGGGGCGTCGTGGAGCAGGGAACGGAGGCACCTGGCCCGGCCGCTGCTCAGCGTCTTCTTTTATTGACCGCATGATAAGCCGTGCGGTTTCCAGCGATCACCTGGAGAACCCTGCAGCGTTGCACGGTTTCTGTGGCCCTTAATTGTGGTTACGTCAAACAAAGGGCTGAATAATGCTCGTGCGTCCCATACCTGCTTATATACGTCCTGAAGAACCAACACAACCCATTCATTTCCTGAGAGACACACCACGAAACTGTTGCGCATTTGCGCACTATATGCACAGTGACATCTGTAGACACGTCATATGAAGTAAATATTATGTGCTTATAATTATATTATATGCTTCTTCACCTTTACTGTTCTAATGTTTTCTTTGTTTAGATGTAGCTATTATGCGCAGAATCTCATAAATGTAAGCCTCTCCTTCATAGGAAGAGTAGTCCAGAAATGGTCGTAAACAACAGTGAAAGACATTAACGAAAAACTCACACAGGTGGAAGAAAACATTTTCACTAAACGGGCTGTTGTACCGGTTAACCATTTGATTTTCCACGTGAATGAGTAGGGTAAATAAGATCTCCGTGACGCCTTGGCCAATATTTGCTTAACAGACGGAAAGCAACTTGGGATCAAAAAGAGAGGCTGAAAAATAACATATGCCATTTGAAATATTTGCATTTATTGCAGTTATTGATAGGCTTTGGGACTTTCTGCAATTAGGCTTCTGAAATATATTCTCAAAGATAATTATTTTCAATGCACTATAAGGGAAAAGATGTGATGATCTCGAAGGAACTAGCAAAATATAATAATGTATTTTAAAAATTAACTATTTTATTCATATGATATAATATTATTATTAGATAGTAGGCTATATATACCATTATATACTTATTATATTATTGATATTATAAAACTGCCTCGCATTTGGTATCAAAGAAATGCCCAGAAGTCAGTCTGTCTTCTTCAGGAAACACCATGACTTCAGAAGCATAATTCTCCTAATTCTTCACTTGAAATATAGGGCAATAATCACGCCACGTCTTGAAAATCGAGGCTAATGTGAGCGCGTGGAGTTCCCCTGATATGTTGCATGCATGGCTGTATGAGAACTATTTTCCAGCGTGACGTAGCGCGTCATCTGACCAATCGCTGTCGAGCTGAGGCTGATATTAAGAGAAAGTTTACAGTGAGTGAGGGTTACACCGTTTTTTCATTCTCACTGACATTTCCGCTCCAAACGGGATTCAAACGTGACAACAATACAGTCTGGACTCATGAGATCGTTTTAATTTTATTCAATCGCAAGGGCTTGAAACTGCAGGATATTGATCAGAAGTCAGAAATATCCCGGTAAGTTCAGATCAAATACTGCATGTTTTCCCCACCGTCCTCAGTAAAGCAAACGCACGGCATTATCTTCATTAGGAAAATACATTTCATTGTGTCTGAAATATTTCATTATGAATGTTTTATTTGAAATATTTATCACAAACCAACTAAATTATACAAATTACATAAATTACAAAATATTTAGTAGCATAAATTTCTAGCGAAATTAGTTCATGGATTTGGAATTTTTATTTGTACTCAATAGAATTGGTATAACTAAATTTCAATCTTAATTAGGCTAATATCTTTAATTTATTACCTTTAGTTTGTGTCAAATTTAGACACAGGCATAAATCTGCTTTTGAAATGGTTATTTTAGTACATTTTCATAACGTGATGAATTACGTCAATTCATTCGCGCAGATACAGCGCGTTACTTCAAAATTATTTTTTTATTACATCAAAAGCACTTTTCCCCTTTTAAAAACAGTTCTAGGAATGATACGCAAATTAACATTATAATTAAGTAAAACATTTTTTTCAAAACTTTTTTTTTTTTTTTTTTGTCACAGCAATTAGAATAAATTTGTTTACTAAACATTCTTCTTCCTAATAATAATAATAATAATAATAATAATAATATGGGTGGTGCTTTTTCTATTATTATTTAATGTTAAACAATACATTTTTGTTATTATTCTAAAATAATAAACACCAATAAAAGAAAGTAAACAATATAAATAACATAAATAACTATTAAAAAGATCAACCAAAAATGATTTATAAAATAATCTGTCAGCCCGTTTCTGTTTATCGATACACTCTTTTGTTCGTGTTCTCCTGAAGTATGACGTCAGTCCCATTCCCTCCTCCCTCGTTCCCCTTTTCTAAAAAGTTTTCTACAGAAGACACAGTGACCACTTTGCCCAAGAGCGAAACAGCCACGAGATTAGGGATTACTTTTCACGACTTTGTATTAGCAGTTACTAATCCCAATCGGGCTAATTGCTTTGCGTGTAAAATTGCTATCTGCAGGGTTCGTGTGATGTCGCTGGGTTTGTATGGCCTGGAGGGCGATGATGCCCCCTGAATTAGACCACATCCTAAATACACCTCATTAACAGAGGATTTACAACTTATCTAAATGAGAAATCAACAGCCAGGGCACAATTACTAAGCTTTTTAGGCCATTCTTTTTTGTCACTGACTATTTGGAACTGGGTTTTTTGCAGCTTTATAATAAAGTTTAAATTAAAATTAATATATTTGAAGGTGCATTATAGAGACTAACACAGATAAGAAGAGCTCATCTATGGAAATATTTGCAGCAGTAAGAGAGAAACTCTGCAAGGCCATACAGAGACAGTGCTGTTCATTATCCGTTTTCATAAGGCCTCTTTTTATTATTATTATTATTTTTATTTTTTTTTACAGTGTCATTTGTCTCCTTCAGTGGTTCTCAAGCGCTCTCATTCACCTCTTAGATAGTTTACTGATGAACTTTGACTTTTTCCCATCTTTGCATACCTCGGGAAAAGTGAATGCAATGGCTTTCGTATCTTTTAAATCCCATTAGTTCTTGTACAAACCGGCTCCCATAGACTCGGGAGTCGAGCTACGACTTATATATATATATATATATATATATATATATATATATGCACTGCATTTTATTTTAGTTATGAAGTAGTTTTCAGTGTGTGCGTGTATTTTATATATAGGCCTATATATATATATATATTATATATATATATATATATACATACACAACAGTACTTAGCAATTATATCAAAGTTACCTAGTATTGTATCAAAGTTTGAGACACGCAGCGCGCGCGCACACACACACACACACACACACACACACACACTACAGCGATACAGACAGACTTTGGGAAATATGGTTGGAGCTAGCAGTTAAATTAGCAAAAATTCAAAGCCTAATTTTCACTATCTTGCTTGAGCTACAATAAATTTACCTCAGGGACCAGTAATTTCCGCATGATTATTTTTTTTATTTGCACTTTAAAATCACACACCACCACTGCTGCTGCAAACAGAATGTAAACAGATGTCATCACTATTTGCGACTCCGATGAACAAGCTGTAAAATTAGTGAACAGTGAACAATTTAAGGGGGGGAAAAAACTCCGGCCACGTGGACACGGAGGTAACCTCCACGCGCAGATACGGTGCAAAAGCGCGTGAGTGTCAACAAAAGCACGTGGAGAGTGTTTGCGTTTGTTTTAGCCAGTTGCACCAGGGACCATTTGCAAGTGCACTTAATGCACAGAGCAAACAGGTTCTCCTTTTGAATTCGCAGCTGTCAACAGGTTGCTTTCTTTTATCAGTGTCATGGAGGGCCACATCTCTCAGGACTTAAAAGCTCCATGCAGCAAACAATTATATTCAGCAAAAACAGATTTTCGTGCTTAACACTTCACAACAGTGTCCATACACATATTAGATATGCTCAAATAATTCAGCAGACCTTCTAGAGTAACATTAATGTAAAAGCAATTTCTTTTAAATGAAATATAATTTGCATTATGCAATCCACTCTATACTGTAAAATGTTACTTCTCACAAATTTCGGGCCAAACTAATATGAAAAAGACACTAAAATGCATTTTGTGAGTGAGCTCAAGTGCCCAGTGGTGAGATTTAAGCAGTGCAATCCTACCCCATTGCATAAAGCAATATTGAGTGAGATTGAGAGGGGGCGCTCGGCATTTGCATGCGCGGACTGATTAGTTGGTTCAAAAGTGGCCTGTTTTCTGTTCTGTGATGGCAGAGGGTCAGTGCTTCTCTAATGGGCCAGTAAAGAGCTGCAACCGGGAACAGACAGACTAAAGACATCAGTACTATCACCAATCAGCATAGGTGTGTGTGTCTCTCTCTCTCTCTCTCGAGCGCGCGCGCTCTCTCTCTCCCTACATGCGCCTTCACTTTCTCTCTCTCTCTCACTCACTCACTCACTACACATGCGAGCACACACACACTCTCAGTCCCTGAGCAGTCCTGACATCTCCGCTCACTGTCAATCTGTGTCTCCTTCGCAGGGAATTTCCTTCCAGATAGAGGGACGCTGGAAAAACATATATTTTGAGAAGAAATTACTATCGGAGAGCCATTGTTTATTTCCAAGTTTCAGTGTTTTGCTCGGAAGGGCTCAGGCGGGGGAGCAGAATGCCTCAAAAAGGTGAGTGCGCATGCTAAAACTAAAAGTTAGTTGTTCGTGTGATGCAGCATTTTATTGGAATTATCCACTAGCTATTATTTATTATTGACATTAAGATTATTAGCCTAGTAATAATGGTGTTGCCCAAGTCATAAAAATATAAACGTGCTCGTTGTGTTAATAATTTAGCTGTAAAACTAAATTAGCCTATACGAAATAAAGCTGTATTTTTTCGGTCTACTTTTTATGCAGAAAACCGCTTCTGTTTGTGGATAATAAATATTTATCTGTGAGAGGAAAGAGTTTGGAGTCACATTAGGCCTGAACAGTGTTTTTTCGGAGCACGGGAATGCACTGACCCGTTGAGGAAAGGTGTCAGTTTGATTCATCAGCCTGAATCTCGCGAGGACCTGCTTGTTTATTATTCTGTACATTGTAGGAATATTTATATTTAACGTTTTTGTAATTGTAAATAAAGTACAGATAATAAAGTTCAATATTTTTTTAATCAAATGCACTGTCAAGACTTTCCACTTAATGTATACTAGCCTAAAAGTGTTGCACAAATTAAATTTAGTAAAAAAAAATTATTAAGCAAATAATTACATTTAAAAACCGTTTATTGTAGCATCCAGCAAATATTCCCCATGCAGGCCTACTCTAGTGGCATTAGGACGCTCATAAACACTCACTAAATAAATGTAGCTCCAAAAACACAAAGGTTTCCCCATCGAAGGCAGTATAAGATGATTAGGGCATGTTAATGTCAGATCCTTCAAAACTTCCCACTGCGCTTTTGTACACGTACAGATGCGCGTCTGCATGAGAATGATGTTTATGGAGAACACAGTTTCCTGAATAAGCATGTTTAATTAAAGCAATTGTAGTTAAGGATTACACAAACGAAAGAAATGCAGATGAGATCCTAGTTAACCTCATAAACAACAACAACAGCCTGTATACGACGTTAGATAAATCATTAACGGGAACACGCAGAGTCGCGATGCGCGTACACAAAACAATTAACATTTCTGTGATTAAGAGCGATTAAGGGTTTTAATCATCGCATTAGGCTTTAAAGGTGTTTCGGATTTACCTTCGGGTTGTAGTTTCCATTTGACGTAACTTTTTTTTATTATTATTATTAATATTTTTTAAAGATCCGGCACTAAAATATTCACATTTATGAAGGCATATTACAGCTGGCAACATCTTGACACATTATATATATATATATATATATATATATATATATATATATATAAATTTAAATACAAATGTTTGAATTACATTATATTAATTTTAGGCCTACTTGTTTATGGGAAATTATAAAATGAAAATAAAAGAGTTGAAAGGTTAAAAACAACAACAAAAAATATTTAGAATATAGAAGACACAAATCCACAAAATGTTTTAGAAAACAAAAAAGAACTTTAGAACGCTTAAATACAAAAGTTTAGAATGTTCAAATATAAATGTTCTGATATGGTAAAGTTGATACATTTAAATGTTAAACGAACACTTCCAGCAGCTCTAGCTCTTCGATCTTGGGAAGCGCGCGAATGGAAACGGGCACACCGGTTTTGTTATTTCAGCGTCGGGAGAGAAAATGAAACGAAAGACTTTCCTTCCCTGGGCCCCTTTTTAGCAATGTCGCTGAATAGATCCTTTATTGCAATTGTTTTTTTCCCCCAATTGAGCACCCTACTGGGCTGTTGCATCCTTTTACAACCCCTAACAACCCACACCCGTTACACAAACACCAGATATTTATAACGCGAAATTACTTTTCTATTTCCCCAAAGCTCACAAACAGAAACACGCATTGGGGTTCGGGCACCGGGGTCATGGCCGTCAGGAAAGTGACAGTGGATGTGTGTGTGTGTGTGTGTGTGTGGATGGTCGTCTGGGGGGCAGGGTGCCCTCGGCTCTTTGTATTCGGGCAAGTATTGGTAGGTTTGGTGGGAGGTTGTGTTGCTAGTTGCAGAGGCCGAGTTGTGCTGGCTGGGTTTGGGTATAGAAGGTAAAAGAGGCGCATTGTTGAGCTCCAGCAGGCTTTGTTAGGATCCTCTCACCCCCTCCGGTTCTCACTTTTCAGAGCACTGATGCGAAGTAGACAGCGTGTGTCACTGTACACTTTTGACGGGAAGATCTAAAGAGGAAGGTTGAACATATTTTACAGACCACCAAGAAATTGAGATGCATATTTAACAGCACAAATTCTTCTATTTTATGTGCGCAGGTGCTGCTAAAAACTATATGACTAAAAACGAGCCATTCGAACTAATATTACTCTTTTGCTCTATCCTATAGGAATGATCTAAATAGTCAGACGCAAATGAAGGGCTAAATTTTTAAACGGACAGTCAACTCTGTTACCAGGCAAGTTTTTAAAGCTGAAATTCCCTTAGAAGGGATTATTCCCAAATATATTATGCGCTGAGACCGTTAACGCAACGCCGCAACTGCTGCAAAACTGCAATAAAAACAAAAACAAAACTGGATTTCACGACTAACCCTGTTTATTTTCTTTGTCATAAATAGAATACCATAACCAACCCACGTGGGAATCAGGAGTGGCGTCCATGATGCAAAACAGTAAGTGCAATTCTTATTAAGCCACTCATGACTGCATTGCATTTCTGATGGGAAATTATATTTATATTTTATCCCCCCCCGCACAGAAAAGTTTTCTATTATTTCATGTTGAGATTTAAAAGAAAAGGCATATGAATACATATATGTCGAGCATAAATAAATGCATGGCTGATGGGGGAGGAGATGTTTATTTCTGCTTGAGTTGGTAACAAATAAATGCAGCTCTGGCTCGATTATTTAATGCAGAGGATTTGCCAACTTCCACAGAGGACTTGACAGTCCCGAAACAGCGAATGCATGTTTAAAAAAAATAGTTTGATGATTCCAGGATTTTCTGTGCTTGCTTGAGGGGGAAAAACATGAGTTATGTTAGTTTGAAAACGGCAAAGCGTCACTTAGATCTTGCATTTGTCTCTTGCTGTAGGATCAGAGGTCTGACATACGATAAATGCTTGAATTAGCTCGTCGTGATTACGTAATGCAATCATATATTGTTCTATGTAATTCATGATATAATTTATGATTGCACTTGTTTTTATGGCCTCGGACCAAGCTGAATAAATGATGTTTTGAAGAGTTATGCCCTACTTTTCTGTGTGCGAATCTATTGGATTTCTTCGTTTGGATTGACGCACCTGTATATGGGTCAAATACGATAAAGGGGTTTCAAGCATCAAAACAATAAGTGTAACACAGCTTTGAATTGTAGTTGTTTTTCAGCACATCAGAATGGGTCCTGTTTAATTTGTTTGCTTTTTTTCTGAGCAAAAATTAAATATCATACATTTTTACCATGATTTACAGAAGACATGTCGTTCAGTGTAACAATCTTGTCAGGGATATTTACAACAAAAAATCTATTTTGGGCCTTATTAAAGACTAATTACTTGTAATTTTACATTTTTAAACTTTGCCACTCAAGTTTTGCCCATTTGTCAGCAAGAATTTTTTACTCATTTAAAATACAATAAAATGTAGTTATTCTGTTACATATTTTAATACGTACAGGTCAGAATAAGTATGTTGTTTCAATTTTGACAAATATAAGTGTTTCACTCTAAAAAATGCTGGGTTAAAAACAACCCAAGTTGGGTTGAAAATAGGCAAACCCAGTGATTGAGTTTTTTTTTAACCCAGCAGTTGGGTTAAATGTTAAATGTTTTATTTAACCCAACTATTGTTCAAAAATTACTATATGTCTGGCTTAAAATGAACAGGTTGGAAATTAAAAATTAGACATTATTACTAGACGCAACAATAAAAATCAAAAGGTGAACATTTATTAATAAGCAATTTAATAGATGTTTATTGTTTAATTATAATTCATTAAATGTATTAATAAATGTTCATTTATTAAACATATTAATAAATGTTAATTTCCAACATACTTTGGGTTCATTTTAAGCAAGCTATACGGTAATTTTTAAACAATAGTTGAGGTAAATAAAACTACCCAACAGGTTGGGCAAACATTTAACCCAATTGCTGGGTTTGTCCATTTTCAACCCAGCTTGGGTTGTTTTTAACCCAGCATACACTGAATGACAATGGAACATTATTTCAACCACATTTTGACATTTTATTCTCCCAAAACTTATTTGAAACCTTAAAAGTAGACATTTTACTTGCATTTAATGTGCTTTCTATGTATATAAAATCACTTTTTTTTTGTAAATTTCTATTGATGCGGACATCTAAATATCTTTGACCCATTTTGTCCTAATTTTTATCAAGATAAATTGAGAAATTCGACAATTTTGTTTAAAAAAAACAAAAACAATTTGGCCTGGAGATTTAGGACTGATGTTTAAAATTCACGACATATGTTTTCCCCATTAGTAGGGGAGCAATAAAATACAAGTCTCATTACGACTGCCACAATCCTACACCGTGGGGAATTATATGATTATTAAGACTTAACCTTTGAACTGTGAAATGACAGGCCGGGTCATGTTTCTGTGTGATGGTGACATCAATCAAATGCCTTCATTTGATAAACACCCACGCCTCCTTACGTTCAAGAGTCTATTAAATCCAACTAATCCAGGAATTATTGAAGACAGAGAGGATGACAGTGGATTATTCCACCGGATTTGAAGAGATTACCACACGTTTGTTGTGCGGTATCAGTGCTTAAAAGAATCAGGTTCATTAAAATGAGTTGGATTTAAAATACCCTTACTTTAACTTTTCCCACTGTAAATTTGAAATTTAGACACTTGAATTTATCTCCAGCAGATGTGGGGTTTGTTACAAACAGTACAACACAAAAAAAGAAGCTTTGTCAGATTTAATATGTTTGGGAGCACGCACGCCCCTGTCCTCGTAGCTCGAAATAAACCGAAGCCTCCCTTGAAGGCAACAAGAGCAGAATCCGATTTTGTCTGCTATCCAAATGCGGACAGAAAGGGTCGTTTTATCATGCTACTATTTGTCGTGACGATGCGTTTTTCAAAAGCAGAGCGGTGTCATATAAAGTGACAGTCCTGCCACAAGTACTTCAGCTGATCTTTTCAATGAGCCTTCCATGCATGATCCGAGGCGACCTCCGCCTATTTCCAGAAATTAAGCTCAAACTTGACGTGCAGCTAGCTTTATTCTAAAGACAAATGTCAGGGAGGCTCATCATATTTTCCCCCCTCTTCTTCTTCTACTTCTATATTTGGAGCTTATTTATTGCTTAGGAGCTCAGGCTCCTGCAGTCAGACGAGAGAGGAGCAGAGAGCTAGAGCACACACGCGCTCCGGGGAGGCTTTTCGTAGGGATTCGCCTGCGTTTTTGTGCTCGCTTTGTATTGACTTTTCATTGGACTTTCATCAAAAGTACCGGTATGCGCTTTTCATATTCTTCTGAGACAGTGCTCATCTAACATCGAATTATTTTACACATTGTTGGACTGCTGCCGTGTGCTTTGCGATAATTGGTCTGTTTCTGTTGTTCCTCAATGGTGACGTGTGCTTATTTATTAGGGATTTGTTGCTGGTCTGGTGTGAATGAGAGTTTCCAAACACTGACGCACGGTTCTCTTGAGGACAGTTTGATTATGACGATTTCAGTTCACTTGAACGGAGAGGTCGGTTCATCAGTCGATTCTGTGTGCTGATTGATTCGAGTCCAGTGCATGACATTCCTCTGTTGATTTGCTGGGTAGTGAGCATTCAAAAAATAAGTATAAAGTTTCCTTTGCTGTTGTGCATTTAAATATTTGATGTGCACAGTTATTGATCACACTGACAGTGCAATGCAAAAACTCAGCCTTTTTTCCTCTCTAATCCGACTCGGTTTGTCTGATCAAAGAAACGCTCCAGGACTCTGGACAATGGGACACCCATTGAGGGACTTTTTTCGAGGGGAAAGACGAGCCAATTTGTTATGTCTCCATGTGCCACAGGTCACAGCGGCGTCAACCAGCTCGGCGGGGTGTTTGTGAACGGCAGACCGTTACCGGACTCCACCAGACAGAAGATCGTCGAACTCGCTCATAGTGGAGCGCGACCCTGCGACATCTCCAGGATTTTGCAGGTGACCCTGAAGCCCATTTTCTACATCCGGGTGCTAGTGGAATAATTACATAGTCATATCATGGTCCGTGTTACAAATAGTACAGCTAAATGACAACAATATCAATATAATACGAACCGTATTCAAGATACTAACCCTCAGTAAACAAGCAAACACTAATGTAAAGTGTGACCCTAATTACTTTTAAGCGTAAATGAGATCATCCTAGCAATTTTAAGGCATATTTTCTGTGTTCATAGACCCATGATGATGCAAAAGTCCAACTGGACAATAAGAACGTAAGCGTATAATTGTTTGAAGTACATTACTTTATTTCAATTTAGTCTTAAATAATGTATGTGAATTGTGTATATTGCTGTCCATTCAGGTGTCGAACGGGTGTGTGAGCAAGATTCTGGGGAGATATTATGAGACCGGCTCCATCCGACCACGAGCCATCGGAGGAAGCAAGCCGAGAGTAGCGACGCCTGAAGTGGTCGGCAAAATAGCACAGTACAAGAGGGAGTGTCCCTCTATCTTTGCCTGGGAAATTCGGGACAGACTGCTGTCTGAGGGGGTGTGCACCAACGATAACATACCCAGCGTAAGTGCCAGTAATGATTCATTTGCATCATTTGAACGTCATTGAGAGCTTCTTACGTCAATAAATGAAATCATGCGGTCACTGCATTTCTTAATGGATAAGTAAGAATGCATATAATGCAAAAAAAAAATTATCCATATTGCAAAAACGAACAGGTATAAATATAAATGGCATTTATGGACAGAGCTATAGTGGAACTGAATGAAATAAAATGGCTGATACAAACAGTACTTGACTGACTGGCTTCTTTATGCCTTTCAGGTGTCGTCGATAAATCGAGTCCTACGCAACCTGGCTAGCGAAAAGCAACAGATGGGTGCAGATGGCATGTACGACAAGCTGAGAATGCTCAACGGGCAGACCGGCACGTGGGGGACGCGCCCGGGATGGTACCCTGGTACGTCTGTGCCAGGACAACCAAATCAAGGTGAGACAGTCGAAAAGCAATAAGAGCATCACTGTCATGAGAAAAATGATAATAACGACAACAACAACATAAAGGCATAGCAGGAACAAAACAACTGCAGAAAAAATAATAAAATAAAAATATTAATAATATTAAAAGATTTTTAAATATTTTAATAATGTATTTATAATAAAAAATAATATTATTAATGATTTTATTATCACATTTTCATGCTATAATATTCATACTGAATTTATACTAAAATATACAAATATAATCAAGTATACTATATATTGAATTATTTAAAAATAATAAATTAATAAAGTAGATAATGCATATATTGCACATTATTATTTTTTAACAACGTAAATACTGTAGTCAACAACAACAAAACAACTGCAGTAAAAAAATTATAAAATAAAAATAATAATAATATTAAAAGATTTTTAAATATTTTAAGTTTATTTATCATAAAAAATACTATTAATCTTTTTATCATCCCATTTTCCATGCTATAATATTCATACTGAATTTATATTAAAATATATAATATAATAAAGTATACTATATATTAAATTATTATTTAAAAATACTAAATTAATAAAGAATATGGTACATAATGCATATATTGTACATTATTAATTTTTAATGATGTAATTACTGTAGTCACAAACAAAACAACTGCAGCAAAAAAATAAATAAAAATTAATTAATAATATTAAAAGATTTTAAAATATTTTAATTATTTGTAATAATAAAAATAATAATATTAATCTTTTTATTATCACATTTTCATACTATAATATTCATACTGGATTTATATTAAAATATACAATATAATAAAGTATACTATATATTAAATTATTATTTAAAGATAATTAATAAAGTATATGGTACATAATGCATATATTGTACATTATTATTTTTAACAACGTAAACACTGTAGTCACCAACATCAAAACAACTGCAGCAAAAATAATAAAATAAAAATAATATTAATTAATAATATTAAAAGATTAATAATATTAATCTTTTTTATTATCCCATTTTCATGTTATATTCATACTGAATTTATAATAAAGTACACTATATATTAAATTATTATTTTAAAATAAATAAATAAATAAAGTAGATAATGCATATATTGTACATTATTATTTTATTATGAATTCATAGTATTCATAGTATTGAAAAGTATTTAAATTATGTAGGAAATCTCTCTCAGTCATTAGGTCTATATGTCAATCCATCTGGAGACGCATTAGATTATTATACAGGATCTAGAATTGCGTGCCACTGACATGCTTGGATGAGAAAAGGCCACTCATTAATTGAGGAGTTAATCGCTCACTTCAATACGGCTTCTGTCTGGGTCTTGGATCTGCGTGACTAGGAACAGAGTTTTCGGCGGAGGTGTCCATGCAGTACCACCTGCCCCCTCCCCCTGCTAGTGCCCTCCACATCATTTGCGCCCCATGGGGAGTGAGAGAAAAGCACTGTGCGTCCCGGGACAAAAGATGTTTCTGTCACATGCAAGAATTTGTGACAGGCACAGCTCTGTCTCTCTGTAATTGCTCATTAGAGGTTGTTGTTTTTTTGAGGGAGAGAAAGAACATGTACAGGCTTTTGGTCAGAGGAGACAATGATAAAAAGTTGAGTTGATGAATCGTTAGTTTCTAATCAGGTTGACGAATCCTTCACAGTAACACTATCTGAGAGCATTCATGTTAAACGAGAAAAATGCAAGCGATTGAATGTGTGATGTGTTGCTTAAAGGGACAATTCACCCATAAAATGAAAATATTAGAGAGATTCTGGTCAGATCGCAGAGACTTTTCCCAACTCATCCTAACCAAGCAAGCAAAGGTCTTTCAATGGTCATCATCATCTCCTGTTGAACGTATATAAATCCTAACTGGCGTTTAACAGGCCTGGCCTGGGGTTCTTTGATTAATGACAGTGGTGTGTAGAGGTTAACATACTGAACTGAAAGGTCTGTTGACTAGATCCTTGTGTTATACAATGCTGAGCACTGCACGCCTCTTTTTGTTGTTCCTTTCCAATTGTGCCCTCGGGAGAATTTGAGCCTGGCAGCCCATCTCTGTCTGCACAGTTTAATGGTTCCCCTCATTCTTCTGCTGGTATTGTGTCATTGAGAAAAGCAGCTCTCTATTCAAGTGTTGGTGGTCACCTCAATAGGTCCCTGGACACCCATACGGTGAATAGCACTAAGAATCCCTATACATTATATGTGCAGTGTATGAAAACATCCAAGGGAACCTGAGGATGATTCAATGCGCTTCTTTTGGGACTTTGTTACGGAACTATGGAGATAATGCTGACGACTCTTGCCTCGAATCTTTGGGGTGTATTCACACCATATGCTAATTTTCCATCTGAAATTAGTCTGAAATATTTATATTATATTATGTAGTATTATATAATATATTATTATATTAAATTATAAAATACAAAACATTTTTTTATTAATTATTTTATTTATTTATATTATATATTTTTAATCAATTTATTTATATTTTGTATGCATTAAAATACATATACACACATACATTTATATATATATATATATATATATATATAGTGTGTGTGTGTGTGTGTGTATATAATATAATGATTTGAATGCATACAAAATAACTAATAAAATAAATAATAATGAAATTATTTTGTATTTTAAAGTTATTTTGTATTTTATAATATAATATAAATAATGTTTTTGTTATTTTGTATTTTATATTATATAAAATACAAAATAACAAAATAATTTTATTATTTATTTTATTAGTCATATTTTGTATGCTTTCATATATATATATATATATATATATATATATATATATATATAATGATTTGAATGCATACAAAATATAAATGTATTACATTACAAAAAGAAATAAATAAAATAGTTAGCGAATTTATAATACTTTGTCAATTATTCACATGCAACTCTAATTGACTAAAACTAATTAAAAATTGTTTTCGGTAATCGAAATAAAGCTGAAATAAAATAAAATGAATAAAAAACTCAAACTTATACTTTGATACGGAATATTGCCTTGGCAACTAACTTTAATAGATATGTTTAAGATGAAGTACTAAAATTACTAAAAATTAAAATGGAAATAAAAAAATAAGGCTATACTGTAATGGGCGGAGTCTAAATGTAAGATGTTGAATGTGATGAGCATGATGAGAGGTATCAGGTGAACTAAGTTTAATTTTTCTAGAATAAAGAGTTATAACCATTTGAAAAGTGAATTTTTGAACTGGTGGTGGCGCTATAGAGTTGGTCCTAGAGACTCCAAAATTGGTCAGATTACTATTCATTACCATCACTACAAGTGTGCCAAATTTCTTCATTTTCCTTCTTACGGTTCATAGGGCTGCAATAGACTCCCAGTGGGGAAAAATAACATGCAACTCAAGGTAATGGAAAAAGTGGATTGCGTGATCTTTCTACAATTTTTCACCTTTTTTTTCTGCAGATGGTTGCCAGCAACAGGACAATAGTGGCGAGAACACTAACTCCATCAGCTCAAATGGCGAGGACTCAGATGAGACTCAAATGCGGCTGCAATTGAAAAGAAAGCTGCAAAGAAACCGAACGTCGTTCACTCAGGAGCAGATCGAAGCCCTGGAAAAAGGTATGCATCAAGAGTAAGCATCAACAACACACGTCTCACACGTCAAGCTGAGGTTCAAACTGAGTAACATTTGTTTTCACATCGGTTTTAGAGTTTGAAAGAACCCACTATCCAGATGTTTTCGCAAGAGAAAGACTTGCAGCAAAAATTGACCTTCCGGAAGCTAGAATACAGGTGAGAATATGGTAACAGTTCAATTTTGATACCATACCATCTAATGCATGTTCACTATTACTATTGTTTACATCTATGCTGACCTTCTCTGTGTCTGCAGGTATGGTTCTCAAACAGAAGAGCGAAATGGAGGAGGGAAGAGAAGCTGAGGAACCAGCGACGACAAGCCAGCAATTCCTCCAGTCACATTCCCATCAGCAGCAGTTTCAACACGAGCGTCTACCAGGCAATCCCACAACCCACCACTCCTGGTAAATAGCATACATCAACCTAAATTCTTGAGGATTGGATATGCAGATTTTCAATGCAAACACAGCTGGATTTTAAATGGAATCAATGCTTAGTTCTCTCATGAAACTCTAGATGGCACAGGCTCATGGGTCCTTAACGCAAGCTGATGATATTTACAGTGTTAACTACATTTAAATGGAACGAACATTTAAAACTATTAAAAACATTGATGTTTAGTGAAATAAAGATAAAATATAAATATTAGTTACAGGTACACTATGTAATTTTTAGCACTTAAACAAAACTATGAATTTTGCGGAAGAACATTGTTTTGGTTGTGCTTTGGCTCTGCATGACGGTGAGGATGAATATGGTTATCCTACTGCTCATAAAACATTCACTACTAGACTTAAGAGATATAACCAGTTTAGATGGAAAGGATATCAAGCTGACTAGCTGAAGATGTTACTGGAGCTAGTAGTGTTGTCAAAAGTACTCATTTCGGTACCAAAATTAAAAAAATGTGACGATATCAGCGTTTCCCCCTAGTATTTTTAACGCTGTTGAGTGGATTCTTAAACACCTCTGATTGGCCATTGTGTTCATGTGCTCAACAGATATGTCTCTGATTGTCTATTGCGTTAACATGATCAACAGATATGTCTGTGATTGGCTATTGCGTTCACATGCTCAACAGATATGTCTGTGATTGGCTACTGTGTAAGCGCTTGGTGAAGAGCGTCACACAGATTACTATTTACAACATGTTTTTATCATTGTTGCCAACCACAGACATATCTGTTGAGCATGTGAACACAATGGCCAATCAGAGGTGTTTAAGAATCCGATTAACAGTGCTCAAAATGCTAGGGGGAAATGCTGCCATCGTCACATTTTTAACATTTCAGTACCGTCTTGGTACCGAAGTTGGTACTTTTGACAACACTAGTAGCTATACCCTTTAATAGACACGGTACTTCTTTGAAAATAAATTCCAGCACAGCGCTACAACAACCATAATGAAATGCCCCTTTGCAATAGATGATGCTTTACAATGAACTCTGTCAAAAAGCTACATATGGCAGTTTATCTGTTCAATAAAACACCTTACTCGTGTGCTGAGTAATAAAAACATCACTTTTACAACATTTCAAATCCCTCAGTTTTTGCCACCTCCGAAAAGCTAAGTCAATGTTGATTCTTGTTTTATTACAAGATCAGTCACCTCCGTTCGGCCTTTTTTTTTTTTTTTAAATGGTTAATCCCGAAGGTTGAAGATTTTCAACCTTTCTTGCTCGTTGTGCCCACTTAACTATGCCACTCCCTCACCAGACAGCTGAGCGACTTCTCTGTATTTACGTATATGACAAGACGCGCACAGGCGAGTGACAGATGTACGCAATTTCCCGCCAAAACCACCCCGCTATTAATACTTATAATTAGGCTTACCATAATGAATCAGGTGAAGACAAAAACACGTTTTGGAAGAAGAATTAATGATGTTGTTAATTTTGAACAAAACACAGTTACATAGTGTACCTTCAAAAAATTCCAACTAAATGAAAATTAGAAATAAGTTTATGTTGAAGCACTAAAAATTATTAACTGGAAATAAATAAAAACAAAAAACGAAATAAACCTTAACAGCAATATAAAAAAAATAAAATAAAAAAATAAAATAAAAAAAACTAATAAAATGACAAAAGCACATAATGAAATGACTAAAATCTTTTTACCATTTTTCTTTACCAGTGTCCTTCACAACAGGGTCAATGCTGGGCCGCTCAGACACGGCTCTGACCAACTCGTACACGGGTTTGCCTCCGATGCCCAGCTTCACGATGGCCAACAACCTGCCTATGCAAGTGAGTAACATCACAAACACTTGTTTCCTCCTCTACCCTTGATAACTGGATTAATGTGTTGTGTGTGATGCTTCCTTAAGTGTCTCCCATTCCATCACCCAAGTCAAACTATACTGACACGTTTAACTCAAACTCCTCTGTGTTATAGAAACTACAGTTGTGCCTGTAGGTATAACTAAAGCTATATTTATATACATATATTCTTGTTTTTTATAGCCAAGCCAGACATCTTCCTATTCCTGCATGCTGCCCACCAGTCCGTCCGTGAATGGGCGAAGCTACGACACATACACACCCCCTCATATGCAGGCACACATGAACAGCCAAACAATGGCAACTTCTGGTACCACCTCAACAGGTAGGCAGAATAAGTTCATTGTGCGATTAACAAACTCACCCTTGATCAAATAGTGCATTTATGCTACTGTTCAAAAGTTTGGGGTCAGTAAGGTTTTTGGTTTTGAAGAAAATGAGTACTTTTATTCAGCATTAAATTGATCAAAAGTGACAGTAAAGACATTTATAATCAGGGCTTGACATTAACACCCGCCAAATGCGGGTGGATTTCAGCAGTGGTGTGTAATGCAGTCACTCCTACTAGCCACTTAATTTTGGTTGAGTTGAATTTTATATATAATATATACATTTTTCAATTGTAGTCTTTTAAAATGGCATCTGAAATAATAAACTAAGTGCAATGTAGTGTGCCAATAATCATTTTCCGCAGGATAGACACACGATACCAGCAGCTCTTTCTCTCTCTCTCATCTCTCCGACAGCGAGTCGACACACAAACCCTCCTCCGCTCACTCACTCGTTTAATTTGCTCCGGATAAATATTGTTGGTGTTACAGGGCTTGAATTTCGCCATGGAATTGTGCATAATTTTACTCATTCCAGCAGATTTTGTGCCCACACCCAAAGCCTCCTTTCAGTAATAAATTAAGTCATTTTTTCGCTGCTTATTGCACTTAAACAGTCAAATACACACAAAATAATGTCTTGGCGAGTATTCACGTAAACACAGTCAGTTATGTTTTAAGTGAACGTAAACAGTTAAGAAAGAAAATGCATGTGTAACAGTATACTGGATCAGTGCGTCAGGTCTTAAAGTGACAGCAGGTATATTAGGTATATTATAACTGCTGCCAAATTATGAGATAATATTAGAAATATCTATATTGCAATTTTCCCCCATGGTATCGATGTCAAAATTGGCTAGTGGCTAGTAACTTTGGAAAACCACTAGCCACAGTGATTAATGTCAAGCCCCTTTTATAATGTTACAAAACATTTCTATTTCAAATAAATGCTGTTCTTTTGTCAAGGAATCCTAACATAAATCATGGTTTCCACTAAAATATAAAGCAGCACAACTGTTTTTAACATTGATAATAATCAGAAATGTTTCTTAAACATCAAATCAGCATATTAGAATGATTTCTGAAGGATCAGATGACACTGAAGACTGGAGTAATTCAGCTTTGATCACAGGAATAAATTACATTTTACAATATATTACAATAGAAAACAGTTAATTAAAATTGTAATATTTCAAAATATTACTGTTTTTACAGTATTTTTGATCAAATAAATGCAGCCTTGGTGAGCATAAGAGACATAAAACATAAAAAAACAAAAACATTTGAACGGTAGCGTATATGTATACACTTATTTACCAATTTGTTCACATTTGTGTATGTATTTCCTGATTGTTCCATTTAATTTTAAATGCATGGTTTTATATATCGAAAATTGTCTTTCTTTGTTCCTCACCCATTTTATGTAACATTACTGAGCATTAACACTTTAAAAACCACACACACATCCTTTTCAATGTCTAGTTTTAATTTCATTACTTCTTTAATCATCACATTTGTTTAAAATATGATAATGCTTAGTGGACAGCACAGGTTCTTACATAACACCAAAGTTTGAAAAGGAACGTGTTTTTGACCTATATTTGACCTTTCTCTATTTACAGGACTCATCTCTCCTGGAGTGTCTGTCCCTGTCCAAGTTCCCGGAACTGAGCCAGACATGTCTCAGTACTGGTCAAGATTACAGTAAAGAAAAGAGTTACTTCGCCCTTTGACTTCCACACAGAGACTAAGAGAGAACCTGGACCTCTGCAGCAGTATTTTCACAAACACACAGACAGACACACACAGACAAACACGGGGACGAGGCGACGTGTGGTCTCTTCATGGTCTGAAAACTTTGCGGCACTACCTTTAAGAGGAAAAACTGACACTAGAGAGACTTTAATGGAACAAAACGCAACAAACCTCTGCTACATCCACATTTTTTTTGTTGTATTTGTACATTTATATGTAAAGAGGAAAAGACAATTCAACAGCCAAAAGATATGTTGGTCTCGCATCCATTTGAAATGGTGGAGAACGACATATTGGGACTGTTTTCTGCTGCGCTAATATCAGGATTACGGATCAGACTTCATACAGGCCCATATCAAACCAGCGAAGCAGAAACATACCAAGAGGAGACGCCCACTAGAGTTATCGGCTATAAGGACGAAGCTCAAATCAACCCACAACGGCTTCAGTTGACGACATACTATTGTACCTACAAAAGGAACAACAGCCATTATGTAAATTACTGAGTACTTTATAATTATGTATGAGGGTTGGGAGATGAGTAGACTGATTCTGAGGTTGTTTGCGCTTGATAATTTATTGGGAAGTTATCGTACGGTAGACTTTGGCATCAAACTAACAGTCATCCATTCTGCTACAGTCCAATTGTAAGTATTTGTTTTCCCTAGAAATTTCCTCTCGGAATTATCGCGGAACATAAATATATTCTTATTTGTATTGCCCCGAGAAAAATCTTTAATTGTTTTATACAGATTTTCATGCATCGTTAAAAAAAAGAAAAAAGAAAAGGAAAAACATTTCTTTAGGTCAGGTACAAGTTGTCTATTAGGTATAGTTGTATTATAGTGTCCTACGGTCAAATAATTTTGTGAGACTAGAAATATTTAATTCCAATAATTATGATTAAAAACGCTTGACAGAGTTTTTTTTTTAAAAAAACGTAAGTGTTTGGCAGTTGTTTACAAGTACATATCAGACTTAAACCATTGTTGATTGTAAAAACAGACCAAAGCCTTTGTATTTCATCTATTACACAACAATCTTAATCTTCTCTCTCTTTTTTTTTTTAATCGTTAGTCTTGTGTTGCTACATTTTGTAAAGGAAAAAAAAGTCGTTTTACATTCTAGTACACTGGCTTCGAGTATATTCGACTGCGGCTTAATCACGCAGTCATTTATTTATGATCGACAACCATTTGTGGTTTTAAAAACATCTCTTGAATTCTGCGTTTTTGTTGTGTACCTGAAACATGAACACTTGTAATGGTTTTTTGTGTCAGAGCAATGCTTTGGAAAACGAAAGGTCTACCCTGTCTTGCAGATATTTCAATTTAACTTTATTTAAAAGCTTTCTAAATGTATTTTGTGAAAACTATTAAAACATTTTGTACAGTATCCGTTTCTTTCTCTGTGAATATAACCGACTCCTAATGAAAACGAGGCATCGTTTTCAAAAGTATTGTTTATAATTGAAAACATGACCACAAACTACCCATTTAAAGACACATCGGCATGTCAAAACCTCTCTCTTCTCTCCACATACCTCATAACCACCAAAGAGCTCGTGAACAAAGGCACCAGCCGACTCCACACAACTCAGACATCACAAAAACACACCACAATAGAAAAGGCCTATGCCATTCAGCACTGCCAGCTCTTGTTTTGGTAGAGTTACGATGGTCTAAAAGGAAAAAGAAAAAAAAAAGCGAGCGAGCGTGGGGGGAGGAGAGAGGGGGAAGAAACCAGAAGAATAAAGCGGTCCGAGTAAGCTCAGGGTGAGCAGAGGGAGAGATGAAGCGATTGTGTGGCAGAATGAGTTATTTTGCTTCACTTGCTGTCTCAGCGGGAGGGCCGAGGGGAGAGAAAGTGTCCGTGTGGAAGGGTTTTTGGGGGTGGTAGGTTGGTCCTGACGTTAGCTGGGTCAGGTACTGGCCTATGGGACTCTCTCTCAGAGACAGCAATGGAAAGTGAAAAGGATGGAGAAATCTAACTAAAGCCACCTAAAGTTATACTTGGACAAAATTGTTATGTTTCACTGCCAAAAAGAGTATCAGTCGTATTATGTTGTACATGCATTTATGAGCTCAAATTAATTGAGAAACTATTTTCTTAAAAAATATTCATGTCACACCACATGAGTGCACTGCAAAAAAATAAATAAAAGTTGTGAAAACTAGGTGACCATACTCTTTAATTCAAAATAAACTGAGGTAATTCACAAAAATAGAAACCTCATTTGGAACCTAAAGAACTAAAAACTGTGAACATTGACAGCTATATTGAAAATGAGGCTATGAAACATTAACTTTTTTGGTAACACTTTATAGGGAACACACATAAACTATTAACTATGACTTTCCCCCTCAATAAACTCCTAATTTACTGCTTATTAATAGTTAGTAAGGTAGTTGTTAAGTTTAGGTATTGGGTAGGATTCAGAATGTAGAATAAGGTCATGCAGAATAAGGCATTAATATGTGTTTAATAAGTGCTAATAAATAGCCAATATTCTTGTACTATTCCAATATTCTTTTTTAAAGAATAATGACATATTAGATAGGTTTCAGTCCAGGTTCAGAGCTCAGTTCAGCACAGAATCTTTTTTTGAAAGTGTTATTGCCTGTTGATTTTGGAAAATGTGTCGTTTTTGTTCTCTTGGATCTAAATGCAGCCTTTAAAACTATCGATCACTCTATTTTACTGAAACGTCTTGAGCAGTATGTTTGCATTAGGGGAACAGCTTTAAACTGGTTTGTGTCCTATCTCAAGGGAAGAACTTTTTCTGTAGAAATCGAAAACCTCAATTCCTCCTCTGCAGCATGTACATGCGGTGTGCCACAGGGCTCCGTCTTAGGCCCTGTTTTGTTTTCCCTTTATCTCTTTCCTTTAGCCAATATTTTTCGTAAGCATCAGATTTCATATCATTGTTATGCAGATGACATTACAGCTTTATCTTCCAGTTAAGTCTGACGAGAATACATCTCCCCAGTCATTATTTGATTGTTTGAGTGAAGTTAAAAGTTGGAATGGCGGAAAACTTCTTTCAATTAAATGATTCCAAGACTGAAGTGTTAGTTTTTGGACGTCCAGATTCTGCCAATATCCTCTCAAAAACTTTGGGCCCTATACTTTGGGTACTTATGCAAGAAATTAGAGTTATTTTTGACCCGGCACTTAAATTTGACAAACAAATAAATTTTTTCAGCTTAGGATGATCACCAAAATTAAATCATTTCTTTTATTCAGGGACTTAGAAGCCATTATCCACGCATTCATCTCATCAAGACTGGACTACTGCAATTCATTACATTTAGGGGTCACTCAATCTTCTTTGTCTCGCCTCCAGTTGGTCCAAAATGCTGTGGCCAGACTTTTAACAGGGACTAAGTAGAGGGAAAATATTACACCTGTTTTGGCTAGTTTGCACTGGCTCCCCATTGAGTATAGAATCCAGTTCAAGGTATTATTGTTTGTCTGTAAGTCCCTGACAGGATTGGCACCAAACTACTTATCTGATCTTCTCTCCTATCATCAGACCAATAGGCCTTTAAGGTCATCAAACACAGTACCCAATGACACGCTTAAAACTTAAGGGGGATCGTGCATTTTCGGTGGCAGCACCCCAGTTGTAAAATAACTTGCCTTTTTGCTTGAGATCGGTCACTTCTGTACAGGTTTTTAAATCTTTACTTAAGACAAATCTTTTTATGGGCGCTTATGGGCTGGAGTAACTGCTGTATACAGTTTTATCTTGTGTGAATTTAGTGTTGTGTACTACTTGTGATTTGTTTTATTGCTAATAGCTTAATTCTATTTCTCTGTGCAGCACTTTGGTCGGCTCTGTCGATTTTAAATGTGCTATAGAAAAAAATTAAACTGAAACTGAAACCGTGTGTATAAAAACATACCTGCCTGATGAATACATGCTTTTACAGGCAGCTTTATTCATCAGCAGAAATGAAAAATTTGTGCATGCATGCATTTTTACATTACAAATACATTTTCCCATAAAGTCAAGCAGGATCACGTCAGCTGAAATTTATGTTGAGTATTATGAATGCAAAAGGATCTTATTATAATTAAATTGTAAATAAATGCAGTATCTTATTGTGGAACCTAAAAAATGTCCGGGTCACCTTTCACCCCAAAAGAAATTATATTTCCATCAAGCCTATTTTTTTTAAGAAAATTAACTTGAGTGAAAATGTATGCACATTAAATTTTCATTACTCTAATGAGGTCAGAGATAATTCCAAAAACATACCATTGTTCTCAATGGTGATTCCCATTACTGCAACAGTTTTTTACTGTACTAAAATAAATCATAACTGCAAATAAATGTTTTTTTTTTTTTTTTTTTTTTTTTTTTTAAACATAAAACCCAGCATAAATTAAAGGCAGATTTTGTATTTGAGATTTGTATTGAGAATTTTGTATTTTGAACAAACTTTGCGACCGTAAAAAAAACTACATTCCATATAGTATGAATGTGTGTAGTATGAATGTAATCTGGACTTACTACATCCGCCATGTTGTCATTTATGACGTGACCTACCAGCGCCAGTTACGTCGCTTCACCTCCATTCATAAATCCCCTACCGTGGCCTCATGGGACAGTAAAGTGTCCATTGTATGCACACTTCAGAATCTCACCGGAAGTAGTAGATCATCTGGGGACTCTTCGCTAACTGCTTTTAGAATACTACAAATTCGGACGTACTACTCTGTTGACATACTGTTTTTCGCATGCTATATAGTAGGGAAGTATTTGATTTCGCACGCAGCGTGTATCTCCAGTCGTGTATTTGAATATGATAACCTCTGACCTAGTTCATCGCCGTAGAGCTCTCATAAAAACACAAGACTGTATGCAGCTGTCCTGATGCATTATAAAGTACAACCTCATCTGCACCAACATCTCTCAACCCCTGAATTTTACACTCCTCACTTCCTGTACACGATCTCACTATCTTTTGGGTGAGGGAAAATGATAAGGCACAGATTCTTCATCTGTCCAATGAAAAGTACCATTTAAATGACAAAAGGCCTAATGGACACTTCGAAAAGAAGAAACATTTCAGCTTTAAAGAGGACCTATTATTCCCTTTTTCAAAGTCTTGATTGTGTTTTTGGGCTCTACTAGAATAAGATTTCATGCTTGAATGTTAAAAATTATTATTTTTCACATATTTTATATTGTTGAAGCTCCTCTCTTCCCAGTCTGTCAGTAACGCTCTGTTTAGTTCCTGTCTCTATGAAGCCCCTCCTTCTGAAAAGCGCAATGTGCTCTGATTGGTCGGCTGGACCAGTGTGTTATAATTGGTCAAGCACTTTCAGCGTGTTTGGGAAATGTCCTGACCCTTACCATAACCCTGAGATTCAACACACTACTAACTCAACCAGGCCCCGCCCCTTTATTTTGCGTATGCCTTATTTAAATGAGGAATATTGTGACGTGTTTGTTCTCGTGTTAATTCAATCAAGAAAAAAAGTTTGTTTGTAAAAAATGAGGGATGAGAGTAGAAACCATTTTCTGCCATAAAGCTTGTTTTGAGCCTGAATAAAAACATGACATTTATTACATTTTGTAGAAACTTTATTGACGCCAAATATTTATTAGCTATCGATGCTCATAAACACCAGGAAGCCATGAAGCGCACTGAAAAGACACCGGTAGCCAAATTACGTTATCGTTATTTGTGTCACATTCTCGCTTTATCCAAAGAGAGCAACAGGTACTTGTCAGGTTCTTGTGGCACGGAGTATCTTGTATGTAGTTACTAAACGCTGTGCCATCTTAATCTCTTTCACTAATATTCAAGTAAGCGTGTCAGTGCAGGTGTGACTGTAACCTAGTGTTGGCGTAGTGCAGCTCCAGCGCTCTCCTGCCCTTGAACATCACAGGGGTGGAGGTGGGAATGGGAGGGGGAGGGTGACGGAGGGATGGGAATCCGCTAGAAATCTAGGTGCTTGTTGCCTGTGGCAGTGGTACCACATCCTGCTGCCAGTTCTGTTTTACTCACTCGACTCACCGTCTCTGACAGGTCTGGAGGCAAATGCAGTCTCTGAAAGAGAGAGAGAGAGAGGGAGGATGTAAGAATAATGTAGAGAACAAGTGATAAAGCTATAAATGCAAAACAAACCTGTCACGGTACATTGGTATAGTGATGGTATCAGATGGTAATACAGTGGTATTTTAGTGTTAATCATTATATTGTCTGAATTACTGTATTCAAGCAGCTGAAAAGGCTCTTCTGCTCACCAAAGCTGCATATATTTGATCAAAAATAAAGTAAAAAGATAAATATTTTGAAATATTTTTACAATTTGAAATAACCTTTCTATTTGAATATATTTTAAAATGTAATTCATTCCTGTGAATTTTCAGCATCAGTCTTCAGAGTCACATGATCTTTCAGAAATCATAATATGCTGATTTGCTGCTCAAGAAACATTTCTGGTTACTATCAATGTTGGAAACAGTTGTGCCAAACCTTTAAACATACATATACATACATACACACACACACACACACACACACACGATACATATATACAACATGGTGTCAAATCATTTCTGTCCTCACTGAAAGTATGAAATACCACATAAATAGGTAAAATCACAGACATCCAACAGATATTTGTCAAAGTGTCTATTTATACCAAGTGCAAATAGCCCGCCTTGTTGGCAGAGGCTATTTACACTAACTCCGCCTACCAAAGTCTGGTTTGGCCAGACAAAAGTAGTAGACAAAAAGCAGTGTTGAGAGGGCTTTATTGTCCCAATAAGGTGGCAATTATTTCAGAAATACAATCATTTACACTCAATATGTTATTATTGCATACTATTTTATAATGTCCTAAAATACTAAGGTGCACACAGTATCTAAATACTATTTACACTTATTGCAAAGAAAATGCAAAGTGCCAATGCACCTGCATATAAACATTCACAGAGTTATCTATATAGTCAGCTTGCTCACAATTATGGAATTTCAGTGAAAAACAGGCTATTTTTGCTGTGTATAAAACATACAATATGCTTTAAATGATTTTTCATATATGTAAACATGCACTACTGTAATTATAAGACAAGGTGATGTAGCTGTAGTGAAAAAAATAATAAAGAATAGCAGTCATAACTACAGTACAATCGTTCTCCCTTCCGCCATGTTAAAAGTTTGTCCCGTCCAACTCGGAAACTTGGGTATCAAAATGATCCCTGAGCTTCCCAGTGGTAAATACGACTTGAGAGGGCGGTTATGTCCAGTTTTTAACAAGAAACTTGTATTTATGATAATTCCGATAGCATGTAAATGCAACATTAATATAATGAAATGTGGAGTGGGCTTTTAGACCAATGAGATTTCACTGTGGGCGGAGCTACCCAGTGCAAAGAAACAACTTGAACATAGAAACTATGAGACTGATAACTCATGTTGTGGTCGTGGCTGGTTAGGACAAAAACAAAAAAGAACAGAAAGGCCAAGATAGACTCGACTCACAACTGATTTAAACAAACTCTGACAACAATGCAGTTCTCTAATAAGCATAAAAAATACAATGCACACAAAAGATTTGCACATTTTGGAAATACTATCCAGATCAGCATTGTTGTTATTACTATTAAAAATATTTTCTGTTAATTAAAATAAATAAATATAAAACAAAATAAAAACAAAACAAATGAGAATTAGATAAATTATAACAAGTAGAAATAAAGAAAATAAGAAATAAAATGACTAAAACTACAATAAAAATAAATTAAATTAAAATATTTAAAACATATATAAAAAACACAAAACAAATTTTCTTAAACTTAAAATAAAATTAAAATGAAAACTGAAAATATAAAAATAAAAGCAAATTAAAAATATTAAAATAATTAAATAATTAATAAATACTATAATAGTATGTTTCAAAGGCAACTATTATAGTATTTATTAATTATTTAATATTTATTATTTATTTGCTTTTATTTTTATAGTTTCAGATTTTTTATTTTTAAACTAAAAAAACAAAATGAAAATTAGATTAATTAAATATAAGTTGAAGAACTAAAATTACTAAAACTACAATAAAAATAAAGTAAACTAAATTTAAGAAATATATGTTAAAAGCAACAAAAAATTAAATTTCTTAAACTTCAAATAAAATTAAAAAGAAAACTGAAAATATAAAAATAAAAGCAAATTCAAAATATTAATAATTAATAAATACTATAATAGTATACATAAAAAAAACTGGCCTAGATAGACAGCTCACTAGGACATTGAAATGAGCAGCACTGTTAGCATTTTAGTTTTCAGTTTTATTGAACTTTTGTAGACTGTAACAAATAGCATCTGCACAGTGCTGAATACAACAAACCAAACCTTTACAATCTGAGATCAGTTTAAACGAATAAGTCCTCATAGACACTTTTAGCCAGTGATGCCTGTTTCAGCTTCTTGCCTCCACAGTGAAGATCTGTAGACTCGAGACAGGTGAGAAAACATGTTTGCAGACAGACGAAACAGAGTGTGTGAACACAAATCGCGTTAGACGCTTGGCCATGCACCTTAAATGGTCCGAAAAGTGTAACTGTTAGCGTGCCGCTAAAAAACCCTTCAGGGAGGCTCAAGCTTTTTAGTGGTTTGTGCGTAGAGTTACAGCTTAGAGGAGAGTCATTAGAATCAAGCGTTTTATTACGGTAACTTGGCCCCACATGGGCACTAATCTCTAACAAGGCAATGAGCGACGCCAAAAGCTTGTGCTAAAGAGGCTAATGAGGGAGCTCAGCACAAGGTATACACACACACACACACACACACACACACACACACACACACACACACACACACACAGTGTCAAGAGTAGTCAAGTGCATGATTAACTACAGTTCTGTACAGTAAGTAAATTGCCACAAGCCAAACATACCTTCAGCCTTAATTCAGATGACCTTTTTTTCCTCAGGTTGATGTTTATCTCCTACCAAACAATGGCCTTCTAAAGCTGCTATTGTTTGCTGAACAGCAGGTAAGTCATGTCCCTAAAAGGGTCAGCCGCAGAAGCTCAGGACAATCTGTAATTTCCCTGAGCCTTTTCCACACGCCTTTAAGAGCTTCAGATCCTTTCCCCCTGAAACCCTCAAGGCTACAATGCATCCTAATCAGGAGACACCCAGGATCAAAATGTTAAGCTTGTCAGGAGGAATTGTGAAGAATATGAGAAGGGATCTGCAGATCGGTAGATGTTGGAACTTAAAGGGATAGTTCACCACGTAATGTGAATTCTGTACTCACCCTCATGACGTTTCAAAACTTTTTTTGTAATTTTTGGAGCTTTGTCACTATGTTGTTGTATCTACTGTAAAAAAGCTGCAGGAAATGTCCTTTTGAGTTTGTGTTCCACATGAAGGGTGAGGACATAATGACATCATTTAAACTCTTAAACTCTTTGCAGTTTTCCAAAAAAAGTGGACCAAATATATGTAAAGATATATAATAAATAATATCAGTGTATATATAAATAATAGTTAAATTAAATACTATAATATTTAAAAAATGGCTAAATATTTATTACTCAAAATGGCTGCAACAACTACTTTGGTAAGCATACAAGCTACATTCCCTCGTCCTTAAGTCACTGAAATGCATACAAATGGATAATATAATATAATATAATATAATTCTGTTAAATTTACGGTAAAAAAAAAAAAAAAAACGGATTTCATTAACTGATATAATGTTAATTTACCAACCTATTGAAGTGCTAATATCTATTTTGTACCTTTGTAATACACTGAGAACCACCAATCACAGTGGTGATGGGAGTCACATGATGAATCAAAGTTCATCACAAGCAGCTTTTCCACAAGCTGAGAAGGACAAAACTAATATACAGAAGGTGCACAGTCATTCACAAATTATACAATGACTTATTTCTCACTTCCAAAAACTGTAAATTCAATGGTATTATACTGTAAAATTACATTAAATGTACCATTGGATCTACAGATAGTCACCATATATAGTACGGAAACTTTCTGTAAACCAATTAACTGTTTTTCACCCTAGCATTTTTATACTCTTTTACCGTTAAAATCACGGTCATTTTTTACAGTGTAGTTCATGTTAGTCAATGCATTATATAATGTTAACAAACGAGACCTTATTGTAAAGTGACACCAATAATATAATATAATATAATATAATATAATATAATATAATATAATATAATATAATATAATATAATATAATATAATATAATATAATATAATATAATATGTATCATATTTAAATAAAATATATTATAATATTTAAATAAATATATTATAATATTTAAAAAGTGACATAATGTCGATATGTAGCGCCGATGCGCTTCAGACAACCCGAGTTCGAGTCCCGGCTCGTGATCCTTTTCCGATCCCATCCCCCTTTCTCTCCCACTTTGCTTCCTGTCTGAATACTGTCCTTGCAATAAAAGCAAAAGTGCCAAAAAATAAATCTTAAAAAAAAGTGACTTAATATTATTTACTCTAAAAGGGCTACAACAGTACTTTGCTACGCAGTCGAGCTCCTAAAGATCTGCATGCAACATTCCCTCGTCTTGAAGACACTGAAGTTAAATAAAAAACAAAACAAAAAAACAGACCACTTTGACTTTGCTCTTCAAAGCCCATTATTGCGTACAATTTGCAATTTCATCATCATCATCATCATCCATTAACATACTACTGTCAGCCTCTCAGCTGGCTAGACCAGTCAACACTAGACAGTGTGACTAAGAGGACTTGAACCTGACACACACTTGAACACACTATCTCCTACTGTCTGTGGAAATGCAGGAACTGTGTACACGTAATGTTTTTGGTATAGTTTAAGTCTAAGGGTGCTCTGTTAGTGTGGTTCATCTGAATAAGAGTGAACGCTGACATCCGATCCCATGTGGACACCAAACAAGTGGACCGAGAATGGTAAAAAGTTTGATCCCAGCACCCTTTGTTTGAGATGTTTGGTAAGTTTCACTGCAAAATATACACCATAAAAGACTTTTTGTTTTGTATCTTTAGGTGTCTGCCATTGGTCAGACAAACAGATGAAAGATACAAAATTTAAACAAACAAAACCAGAATGGCTTATTTATAATTGCATATTAAGCGGAGATTTTAACCAAGAAAGTTTCACACTTAAAACATAATAGAAAAGACAACCAACGCAGCCAACAGAAAGCTCTAGGATCATTAAAGGGATGAGTGGATTATTAAGAGGCAATCATTGTCATGAAGTGCTTCATGCAAACAACAATTTCTGCCAACAACTCACTTGAACAAAATCAGTTCAAATCACTTGAAGTGATTTACAAGAGGCTCTCGAGAGGAACATGAAGAGTGGCTTTCCTTAAGAGGGTTACAAATAACACTCAACGCCGAACAAAACCTCACACTGATAATAGCTTCAAAGCCCTCCAGCTACTTCTTGATGGTCGCACTTGTGAAGAATCACCACAAATCTCACAGGAGATTGTGTTTCAACACACTTAACGTAATGTGCTTCGGGATCAGAGGAGTTTGGATTGAAGCAGGTGACTTTACATGGGGTGAATTCAGGTAAATTAGGAAAGATGAAAAGCAAATGTAGCCCAATTTACCTGAATTCACACTAACTTATCCCAACTCTAAAAGTCTGGGATAGTGTGAAAAGGTTTTCACCAACTTACTCAAGAATAGATCACAATGTGCAACAAATTTTCAGAAAACACTAGGCCTGGTTTCACAGACAGGGCTTAGATTAAGCCAGGATTAGGAATTAGTTTAATTAGGAAGTATCTTTTATAAACGTACCTTAGAAAAAACATTACTGGTGTGCATCTTGAGACGAAACAATGGCACTGACGTATTTAAAGATATGTCAGTGCAAGTTGCTTTCAGTAAAAACAGCTCAAACATGCATTTTAATCTGGGACTAGGCTTGAGCCTTGTCTGTGTAACTGGGCATAATGACACAATCTAAACCAAATAAAATATTTTGATAAAAATAAAACATCTTTATATGCAATGTAAACCAAATATATTTAATTAAACTATTATAATTCTTAAAAAAAAAAAATCATGAAAATAATTTGATTCTGGTATGAAATGGAGCCAGTTGGGAATAAGAACCAACTCTTGATTCCCAACACTAACATTAAGCTTGTGTCTTCATTTTTCACCAAGCTTTGCATTTCATAGGCAAAATGTTAAATGATGCATGAAAGCACAAACTGTAGTTTAAACATGTTAAATATCCCATGCAATAACATTGCACATGTCCAGAAGCCTTTTTGTTTGACAGACATGAACACATTTTCCAGAACAGTACTTCTTATTTTTAAATGCTGATGAAGTTCTTTAGAGGCACATATACAGTATGTGCTCGAGGGCAAACGGAGAGGTTACTGAAGACCAGCTTAGTCTAACTAGAACCAATATTACCTGTTATTGTCTTCTTTCACTCTGATCACAAAGACCAGTGTAATATGATTCTCCGAAGATCACCTCACTATCTTCCGTTTCCTTCATTCCCTAAGAGTCTAGCATCAGGTACTTTTACCTAACATCAATGCATTAAAGGGATAGTTCACCAAAAAATGAAAATTCTGTCATCATTTACACACTCTCAGGTTGTTTCAAACCTATATAATTTTTTTTGTTATGTTGAACACAAAGTAAGATATTTTAAAGAATGTGGGAAACTGAACAGTTCTGGGGCACCATTGACTTCCATAGTATTTTTTTTTACTACTATGGAAGTCAATGGTGCCCCAAAGCGGCCTGGTTACAAACTTTCTTCAAAATATCTTCCTTTGTGTTCAACAGAACAAAGAAATTTTTACAGGTTTAGAACAACTTGAGGGTGAGTAAATGATGACAGAATTTTAATTTTTGGGTGAACTATCCCTTTAAGAGCATTAAAACCCCCATTATGTGATTCTTGAAGTAGCAACACTGTAATCAATGCAAAAAGTTGATTTCTTACTTTCCCAATAGCTTCTTTTACCATTTAACAAGATCCCCTCTGAGTATTTACTGTCACAAACATGTATTTTCTATCGCCCTACACCAACCCTACCCCTAAACCTACCCATCACAGGAAACTGTGCACATTTTTACTTTCTCAAAAAAACTAATTCTGTATGATTTATAAGCCTTTTGAAAAATGGGGACATGAGGTAATGTCCTCATAAGTCACCCTCTCCTTGTAATACCTATGTCATACCCATGTCATTATACAAATTTGTGTCTTGATATGTCACAAAAACGCACACACACACACACACACATACTTGTTGTCAAAAGAACAGACTTCGGTACCAAGTCGATACTCAGATTTTAAAAATGTCAAGTCAAGTCATCTTCATTTATATAGCGCTTTTCACAATATATATTGTTTCAAAGCAGCTTCACAGTGACAATAGGAAAATTATTATTGAGCTAAAGTTGGTTTTTGATTGAACCACTTCTGTTGTAAAAATTGTTAATTACATGTATTACTTTAGGGGCCGCTTAAAAGACACCTTTCCTACTGAAAACCGAATACCTTTAATGCATTCTTGCTGTTCATTTACGTGTTTAGTCTATAGGTTTGCGTGTTTGAGTGTGTATGTGCGCAGAAGCTTGGTCTTTTTTTAAAAAGTGATATTTGCCAAAGTACTTGTCTGGTCTGCACAATACAGAAAAATTAGTTGTGTCTGCGGATCTATGCGAAATGGAATAATTTTGATAACGTTTTATCTATGCATAGGGAAAGGAAAGGGAAGGAGGCCTTCACAGGGGATAGTTTAGTTGAAACGTCAGGGCTGCGTTGTGGCGCTTTGAGCGCTGTTGAACGGATTCCTAAACACCTCTGATTGGCCATTGCGTTCATGCGCTCATCAGATATGTCTGTGATTGGCTACAATGATCAACACTTCAAAAACATGTAAATACATCAATGACGCTCTTCACTGAGTGCTTACACAGATACACACAGCAGCGTTTGAAAGCAGGCATCTATCAGAGGACCGGTCCGCTGATAGACGCCTGCTTTTAAAAAATCCCGGTTTCAAAACGCTTTTACATTCAAATATTTCTGTGTGCTTTCAAACACTCCCGTGCGTAGATCATCTATCTGATGAGCGCGTCAACACAATGGCCAATCAGAGGCGTTTTTGAATCCGCTCAACGAGTCACATTTTTAAAATTTCAGTACTGACTTGGTATCGAAGTTGGTACTTTTGACAACATTATATATATTATTATAATATATTTTAAATATATATAGATATATACACACACATATACATACATTTAAATATAAAAAAAAATCGTGTATATGTGTATATATCCATACACAATTCTTGGCAAACTCTTCCATTTGTGTTTTCTGCATGGCGGGTTTTTTAATTAACCATGTTTAAACAAGCACCAAGAGTTAGTGCTCTTAAACACAGCTCTGTTTCACAATATGCAATTTGGGGGGCCTACATAATATCAGAACCATCGGACATGAAATAATGTGAAGTAATAACTTCTGGCGTCAGCACTATAATTATCACAATTTTCTTTTTCATTTGCTTCTTTCTGCACGTTATTCAAAATCCAACCCAAGCCAAGTGACAAGCACCCGAGGACAAGTGAAAGTAACCGAGATGATAAAAAACCCCAACTGTGTAGCACAATCAGTATCGTTCTCATTGCACCTCACCCTCTGGTCAGCTGTGTCCACTGTGCTCTGAGTCTTTAGGCCAGCGACTGCAGAGGTCAAGAGTCCAGGGGGAGTTTTCACTCCTCTCTGCTCGTTCGGATTTGGAGAGGTGCCATAAGAATGGACCCTGGGTGCTGTCGGATGGGCGTTGGATGTACGCTGGGGGCTTAAGACCCTTGCGGACTGGCTGGCTGGAATATGAATGCAGAGGCGGACGCCCTCAAGGTACTCCGGGGTGCAAAAGGCACAGAGGACAAACACGTGTAAGTGCTGCTTTCATATCCGATTGGCTGAGCTGAGAAATGAAGGCAGTATATGATATGACAGTGTATCACGAGGAACACCACCTCTGCTTCTGCTAGCTTCTTAAAATGCTTGTTTTAACCCTTTTGTGGAGAGTTACATAAACATTTTATATATAAGTGGCAATAATCTGTATGTTGTAACTGAAGAACTACATAAATCCAAATGTATCCTTCTACAGAACATATAGCAAACCAAAAAAGTGATTATTATACATGATGATTGTGTAATGGAGCATTTTTCTGGGTTCATATAAATGTAAATGACTAATAAAATAAGAAAACAGTGACCGAACAGTTGATTGTGAATACTTTTCTCACTGAAGCCCACAAGTTCATAAGTTTGAGATCAATACGATTTTTTATGTTTTTGAAAGAAGTCTCTTCTGCTCTCAAAAGCTGCATTTATTTGATCAAAACAAACTTTGATCAAAAGATTATAATTGCTTCATTGTCACTTTTAGACAGAATAAAAAGCAATAAAAGTGAATAAAAGTATTCATTACTTTCAAAGAAATCTCAGACTTTTGAATGGTTGTGTACTTTTACAATAAAGTACAGTTTGAAGGCTCAATTCAAACAACCACAGATTAAAGTAATTAAATTAATTTTAATACAGTATATAACAATTACTTTTTACTACAGTATATAACAACTAATTTTTGAGTTACCGAATTGTCAAATTGGTAAGTGGGACATCACCTTAAAGATGGAATACATTACTCAACTTTTAACATCTGAAAAGAATAGAAATATGAACAGAAATGGGTCAAGCTCATTTGAGTGGCATTAAAACACTGTTGAGATTCAGATTTGAGTCATAATTTAGTATACACTACTATATTACCTCTATAGTCTACTCTAAAATACCAAAGGCCAGATTTACTAACGGCTTGCGCCAGCGCAAACCCTCTTATGGCATTAAAACACTACTGTCAAGATTTACTAAAGACATACAGTGAAAAATTATTATAGGGTTGTTTCAACCTGGTCTCAAGGAAAGATGTACTTGTGGAAACATTTTTGCAAGTCGCAAAATACGTACATATCACTGCAGTTTCCAACAGAAATGAACACTAGAGGCAGTAAAACAGCAAGCACTTTAAATGGTTTTCATACACAGCTATGATTACAGGGTCAGATTATGGATTAATAAAGACTTCTTTTCACATCTCCTTGCACAATATTATGTTATGATCTCAAAACGCTTTTACCAAAGTGCACGATTTGTAAACAAATACATTTTGGACTTTGCATCGCTTAACCAGCTCCATATGTTTCGCTTTTCTGACATAACAAGTTTGCTCAGTAGCTCAGCTGATAAGGAGTTGTACTTAGGATGCAGAAGGCTTGAGTACGAATCCCGTGAAAGACGAGTCATGGTAAAAGAGCTCAAAGATGAGAGATCAAAAACAAGCTAAAATGGCATGATTACAAATGCTTTTTATGTCACATTTGATTTTGTTAACACTATCGGGTAGGTTTAGGTGTAGTGTTTGTGGTACGTTATTTTTAAATGTAATGGAGCATTAGTGCCACTCACCGGACATTTCAAATCAGAACTGCGGTGAAACGTATAAAACCAATGTAATAACAACATGCCATATTAACGTTCATCCGTTTCGGAAAAAAAACTGAACACGCTTTTAGCGCCACTCACATTTAAAGTGTCACGAAACTTACATGGCGCTACGTATTTTCGTTTGCAAAATTTTCCCAGAGGTACATTTTCTAATGAGACTGGGCTGGGTTGTTTTTGCAGTTGACCTTATTGCATATGCATTTGTAGGAGTTTTCCTTTCAGACCCAAAACTTATGGGAGGAGAGTATTTAAATGAATCATGCAAGGTGATTTACTAAGGTTTGCGCTAGTCAATTTACTGTTATTTGCGGCATTATTTACCGGGGATGTCTTAGGATGTCTTAAACCAGACGCTAATTTGCACTGCTCTTGGTAGATTGCGTTGGTCATTGTGGAAATGATCTGGATGCGTCTGTCTTCTTTAATTCAGTAGATCACATGCAGAACTTTCCACTTCCGTCAGTGCTGTTTTTGGAATTGCACTAATTTGCCATGTTTAGTAAATCTGGCCCCAAATGGAGAACAAATAGATGGAATCTGATGGTAAGAAATTGTACCCATTAGGGCTTGTATTGTATTGTATTTGATTTTCGATTTTGGCTTCCAATGATTATGAAAACAAGATAAAATGACCACTGCCGTATGCTGTTTTGGCGAATATCCTCGTAAAGTTGAGAAAGAAAACGCATGTTGTGTAACAGTATACTGGATCCGTGCAGCTCTTAAAGTGACAGCAGCCTAATAAATCTTCTGCGGTCATTAATGATAATCAAACAACAAAATACAAAGATAAAAATCACTCACGGCTCTTGAATGAATAACTTTTGTAGTTTTAATAAGGATTAGTCTATATTTAATGTATACAGCACTGTTATTTTACATTTGATTACTTTATATAATTTCTGTTGTAGGCTATTACTTATTTGAATACCACTGTTAGTACATCTTCCTGAAAAACCTAAAGCACTGCTTATTTAATTTGTATTTTTGTTCTGTTGTATTAATTTGTCGGTTTTGTTTGCAATTCCTTTCTTTGTTCTTATTGCATTGCTGACTGTTTGCTTATCTTCTGTAACTGTTTTGAGGACCTTTTATTAGTTAGCCTAGTTTTAGTTTTTGCTGAAGTATTGATAAATGTGAAATTTCACTGATATTTAAAATAACTCATTTCATGAAATAAGACTTTGATCATATCACCCACCAATAATTGTATTAAATAATGATGATTATGAATTTTGTCATAATCATAAAATTTGACGACTTCGACAGCGCAAAATATGCAGACTGGACCCGTCGGTAAGCTAAAATCAGGTTAGAAAAAGGGCTAAAATCTGTTTTGAAGTCAGGTAATATAATCCAGCCGTTAAATGTTCATCCCATCCCATTGTTTCCTCTGCAATTTTACATTGAAAAGAGCGACGTTTCTGAAAGGACTTTGTTGACCTTTTTGACCTTTCATGCTCATTAAAGACTGGAGGCGCTTGGAACTGCCAGTGGTAAACTCCCCAAAAAGGAACCACAGACAAATATACAATGTGAAGCCCTTCCAGTCTGTTCTCCACTTGCCCAACAAAACCCAGTCGCCGTCCTCCTCCTGCCCACCTCCCCCATACCAGAAGTGGGGTTCAAACACAGTTTAAACGCATTACGTGCAGCAGCGGCGAGGTCGGCCACGGGTTACTGTGCCGTTCCCTCTACGGGCCTGACCAGTCGGTTGAGTGCCGGAGTCTGGATCACACTCCAGGGTACATGTGTGCTGCGTGCAAGCATCCCCCAATGTCTAGCAGAATACAAAAAAAAAAAGAAACTCCCGTCTGATGCGGCTACAAATGGAGGTGTGGGACTCCATCCTTCAGCCCAGTAAGAGCAGCCCACAAGCTTAAGGGAAGTGTGCGTGAGAGTGTGTGCATTTGTGTGTGTGTGACAGTGAGCTAAAGGCTTCTGCTGTTAGCCATCGCTGCTCTTTATGCGTGTGCAGCACCGTGAGGAAGGAGCTAATGAGCCAGCAGGTATTTTCAGCTATCAAGACGACGTGGGAGGAGAAACGCTAGCGAGAGAAGGAAAAAGAGAAGGTGGGGAGAGAGAGGAAAAGGATTCTTTTAGGATAATGGCAGATAAAGATGGGGTTTTTCTATGGACGACTTGGCTTTTGCAAGACTGCAGATCAAACCGAGACAAAAGGAGAACTGGGTGTGTGAGAGGACGAGAGAGGAACTTGGAGACAGAGAGAGAGAGCGGGCAAAAGAGAGTCTAAGTGTGTGTTTAAGTGCTTCACAGAGTGTTAATGAATTGGGGGTGTAATCCATCACAGGTTGTAACTCTTCACAAGAAAGAGTCCCTTTAACTAAAGGACAGCACTTGTGGGGACAAAGACCGGCATAGTGTGGACTTAATACTGCAGCGCTGAAAAGGTGTTGCCATTAGTAACCCCATCCCCTTGAACCACAATTTGCGCTTTAACAGTCACAAGTCTGACCTTAACCAACAACACCGAGCTGACTAGAATGACAACTTTAGGCCTGTATATATGAAGACTTCAGATGCAAAAGCTGCTAAATATCACCTCCGTCAAAGTGAGATATGAGCGAATATTCTCCACACATAGTTTACGTTCATCAAATACTTCAGCTTCAAACCTGCTAAATCCCAGTCTTAGCCCATTCAGAAATACCAGTTTGTTGGCAGAAACCTTTAAACACCAGTTCCCTTTGCCAGCCAAAGCCTCCAAGTTCACAGAACCAATCAGAAGACGCAAATCGAATCATGATTTCAAGATGAATGAGCTTTCAATTGTCGAGCTGCCAAGTTTTTATCCTGTTTAAAGAGATTTTTAACTAAACAAGATGGAGGAGTATGACGAAATGGATGAAGATGTGGTAGTTTCAGTCATTGGTAAAAGGAAACGTTGTCAACCTCATAATTCTGCACGTTGTTAAGGCCTGTACACACCGGGACGAATATCGCTCGCGATTATCGCCGACGTTTAACGTTTCGTGACTAAACAAAGGGCACCAATGTGAGTGTGCACACCGAAAAACGGCAGGCGTAAAAGCATCATTTTTTAAAAAAACGCCTCGGGTTCGTTTTTTTTGGTTTGACGTGCCGCGTTAAAAACTGGCCGATGAGATTGGCGCTTTTGTTCACGTGCATGGAGCTGCTGAAGTTACAGTAAAACACGACTTGGTGGCGCTCAAGCACAAAACGGTCTTGCCGAGCACACATTGATACCAAGACGACGAAGAGGAAGTAAGTAGATGAGGAAGACCCCTACAAACTATCCCTGCGTCTCAATCAGCTCCCTAGCTTCCTAGGTCGTGTATCAGTATACCGTGTAAATGAATGTGGCCGACTTCCTGATCAGTGCCCTGACTACTGAACTAGGGAGCTGATTGAGATGCACGCTATGGGTGCTCTGCTAGTTCTTGGCCACACCAATTGTATTATTTCTTTATTTTTACTGTTTGTTTTTTTCTTTTACATTCAAAGAAATATAGTTGAGAATATCTATTTCATAAATATGTTTATTTGCACTACCGTCCACTTGCACTACTGTCATTGTGACTTATTTGCACTAATGTTTCTGAATACCATCTCTCATGTGTCATGTATATGCCATATATGCCATTTTATATCTGTATTTTTTATCTTCTTTAACTTTATTAATATCATAAATATGTTTATTTGCACTACCGTTCAGCACAAGAGCCAAATAATATCAGGGAGTGAATTTACTCTGCGCATCGCCAGTAAAAATCGATTGGGTATGAACACAAAAAACGTCTCGAAAAACGCTGGCGATAAGCGCGTGCGATATTCGTCCCGGTGCGTACAGGCCTTAAGGCTCAAGGAAATCGTTACAGTGGCAATGACAGGATTTCGTGAGTAGCATGTAAACACAACAGTGTTTTGTGGGCTGCTGTAACTCTGATAGAAACGGACATAACCTACTTTAAAGAACAGCTTCAGAGTTTTTTGCAAAAAAAGTACACAAAGTCTTGATATTTCTTGGAAATAACATCACAATATTTATTTCCATCAAGAGGTTCATCAATTTTTGGCCAAGATCTTGTATTGACAATGCAAGAGGTGAGCTCTCTGTAAAGTCTCCTCCAGCACATCCCAAAGACTTTCAATGAATTTAAGGTCTGGACTCAAGAGGTGCCAATTCATGTGTGGAAATTTATTCTTCATGCTCCCTCCCAACCATTCTTTCACAATTTGAGCCTGATGAATCTTGACATTGTCATCTTGGAATATGGCCATGATGTGTCTTCCTACATGATTGTTTAAGAAATGAAAAGCTACACACTCCATCTTTAAGGGTTAGAAGAACTATTGCCAAACATTTAACATGCTAGAAACATAATAATCACTGCAATAATGATAGACTCTTAAGCTTTTGCCAATTTAAATCCAAACAGCGACTTTTTTTGGCAGGTCAGTGTGTATATATATCGACCTTAATGCCCTCCCATGACACTTTAAACTTGACGTTGACTAGTCGCTGATTATGGCCTATAGAGTTAATGACAAATAAATGCATACACCAAGAGTGTTCCAGAAGATATGTTTGATTATATCATCTGGATGTTCAATATTGATCAGGTGAATGCACGTTTTAAATAGCTTATTGCATACGTTAGTTAATCGCCGTTCTAAACTAACGCGCTGCTGCATTAACGCACACACACACATACAGACAGTAGCACGCAGATCATGTGCAGATCGCACGCAAGCGCAGAAATGTATTGTCAACACTGTTCTTTGATTTATCACTAAAATAGCTTAGTTCTAGCATATATTTCTTAGCAAATATAACCCACAGCTTCACTATTCGTAGAGAGACGCTGCCAAGTAGAATTCATTCACACGCTCAATTGCTCTCTCTCTCTCACTAATGCATTCATATAAATGTAAGTAATCTTTCTGTGCTACTTTATCTGTATCAGATTTAGAACAAGCAATCTGTGAGAAATATAATGACCAGAAGACAAAATAACTGATAAAAATAAACTGTTATGTTGGAGCAATAGCCTTGTGGGCAGCGCTGTGTCATATGTCTGTGCACAAGGCGACCCACGTTTGAGTCTCAGCTTGAGGTTCAGGCTTATTTGACGTCATCAGCGACTAGTCAACGTCAACTTTAATCACATAAATGTTGACTTTAAAAAATCTGAAGTCATTCAACCCCTAATATACACACACACACACACACACACACACACACACACACACACACACACGTCTATATCTATCTATAAGTCTATCTAGACATAAAGTTGTCATTCTAGATAGTTTTATGTGTGTGTGGCTCATGTGAGGTACACAGATTTGTAATTGTGTGCTGTGAGTGACTTGAAGGTCACTGAAGGACATACTGTAGCAGGGAGAGACAACAATACTCCAGCGACTCCTCTCCTGTCACAACAGGTTTAGTCCAGCACACATTATAACAGAGAAACAACAGCTCTGTTACGCTACATACACACCATTCACATCTGCCGTAACAAAAAGTTTTTTTTTTTTTTTTTTTTTTTTTAAACATGTGTTTTACCTGTATTTAGAATTTGCACATTGCACATTGAGTTGTGTTTTAGGGTTAACGGAAATGTCTGTAAAATGACTGGATAATGTCCAGGTAATGAGCTGCCAGCACGTTTTCTGTTATTTTACGGATTTATTTTTTACAGTGTAGAAGGAAAGAGGGAGACACTGTCCATTCTGAGATGTCGGTCCATTCATCCTTTACCATAACTGTGCAAATAACTGTATATAGTTGCAACTCCTGGTTGTGCAGTTCCTTGTTGTGTTTTTGTTGCAACAGGCTCTTGATGGGGAATTCTGTTTGGATATGCTAGAAAAAGCTTGTGTGCAGTTCTGTTATAATAAACACATCAAAATTATAACAACTTCAGAGTGGATGGGTAACCAACTGGTCACTTTTTCAGACAGAAAACTTTCAGTAATTCAAAAAAACAGCAGGGAAAGAAAGAGGAGAAGCAAAAGAGAGAGAGACGGTGTGGGTGTTTGGCTACAGTTTGTGCTGTGCAATTGAATTTCACACAATATGAGGCAGCAAATGACATGTAAATCATGAACAGCGTCCGGCTTGCTTTTCCACGACAGAGTTAAATACCGGAGGTGTTAGAGAAATCATACGGCCGCTCCAGAGGGCCAGGCAAGAGAACAGCAGGGGTGCAGAGGGCTCCGAGACACTGAAAGGTCTTCCTCGAGCTCCACTGAACAGCCAATCTGGTGCACACACACACAAACGATTGCTTCAGACTCTGGGCCACCACAATGAGGACGAGGCCTGTAATTGTGTTTGTCCACCTGGGTATAAAATAAGCATTCTGGCGATGTGATGCTGGCTTGCTGTGCTGCTGAGTCCTGCGCGGAGGGGAGCAGCCATGAGTGGATACACTTCATTACCCCCTAGATTCTCCCTCCAATTACCCCTAAATAAATACACACAGCCTACTGGCAACAACAATGACATATAGCCCAAAAGGAGAATGAAAGGAGACCGTATCCAACGCAATTCGCATGCATATATGAGTGCTGCTGGATAATGACCATGGACAAAGAGAGATACGCACACATTTAAAAAATTATTTCAGACCTGGAGGATCTACATATTTAAGAGCTAAAGAGGGTCAGTGCAAAGAGTCTGAAGAGATCATTCAGAAGGACACCAGGGATTTATTGATAGACTGATAGACAGACTTTGAAACAGACAGACAGATAGATAGTAGACAAACAGATAGCTAGATAGATGATTAGACAGAATGTCAGATACATTTTTAGACAGACAGACACACATTGAAACAGACAGACAGATTTGTAGACAGACAGTCAGAAACTTATCTGTGTCTGTTTATACATTTATCTGTCTGTCGATAACAGATTTATAGACAGACAGCTACATAGATGGATAGACAGAATGACAGATACATTTATACAGACAGACGGATAGATATAGACAGACAGACAGATAGAAAGACAGAAATACAGACAGAGACAGACAGATGGATAGATAGATAGACAGATAGATAGAGACAGACGAATGGATGGATAGAAAGAGACAGACAGATGGATAGACAGACAGACAGACAGACAGACAGACAGAGACAGACAAATAGATGGATACATAGATAGATAGATGATAGACAGACAGACAGACAGACAGATTGACAGATAGACAGACAGACAGAGAGACAGATAGACAGATAGATAGACAGACAGACAGATGGATAGATATATAAAGAAATATTAGACAGACAGACAGACAAACAGACAGATAGATAGATAGATAGATAGACAGATATAGACAGACAGACAGATAAATAGATGATAGACAGATAGATATAGACAGATAGATAGATAGACGGATGGATAGACAGACAGACAGATAGACAGAGACAGATAGACAGACAGACAGACACACACACAGACAGATAGACAGACAGATAGATAGATAGACGGATGGACAGACAGACAGACAGACAGAGACAGATAGACAGAGACAGATAGACAGAGACAGACAGACAGACAGACACACACACAGACAGATAGATAGATATAGACAGACAGATGGATAGACAGATAGATAGACAGACAGACACACACACAGACAGATAGATATAGACAGACAGATGGATAGACAGATTGTCAGACAGACAGACAGACAGACAGACAGACAGACAGACAGACGGATGGATAGACAGACAGACAGACAGATAGACAGAGACAGACAGATAGACAGACAGACAGACACACACAGACAGATAGATATAGACAGACAGATAGACAGACAGACAGACAGACAGACAGACGGATAGATAGATAGATAGATAGATAGATAGATAGATAGATAGATAGATAGATAGATAGATAGATAGATAGATAGACGGATGGATAGATAGATATATAGAGACAGACAGAAAAAGAAATATTAGACAGACAGACAGATATAGACAGACGGATAGATATAGATAGATAGATAGATAGATAGATAGATAGATAGATAGATAGATAGACAGACGGATGGATAAGATAGATATATATAGACAGACAGATAGATAAAGAAATATTAGACAGACAGACAGACGGATGGATGTATAGACAGACAAGACAGACAGACAGACGGATAGATATAGACAGACAGACAGACAGACAGACAGATGGATGGATGGATGGATAGATAGACAGACAGACAGACAGACAGACAGACAGATGGATGGATAGACAGACAAGACAGACAGACAGACAGACAGACGGATAGATATAGACAGACAGACAGACAGATGGATGGATAGATAGATAGACAGACAGACAGATGGATGGATAGACAGACAAGACAGACCGACAGACAGACGGATAGATATAGACAGACAGACAGACAGACAGATAGATATATAGATATATATATAGTGACCACTATCTCAGCATTCGATCGGACTATTTCACTAAATTCCAGCTACTAGAACCAAAATTTATGGCATCTTCAAATACAGAAAAAATAAATCATATTCTAGGAGAAAACAGCAAATTGATTGCAACAGCAGCAAAATACGTAACAGCTTGCCACAATCTAAGAGAGACAGCAACCAGTGGACAAAACTAGAATCAGAAATATTCTTAATGTTTGTACAGTTTTTTTTTTTTTTTATATTGTCTTATTCTTTTTTTGTTATTGTTGTTATTTCTTGTATGCATATTTATATGTTTATGCATTATATAATCATTATTTGTTCATTGTAATGGCCACTGCTTTGGCAATACTGTGTAAGTCATGCCAATAAAGCAAATTTGAATTTGAATTTGAAATTTGATATATAGATAGACAAATTTACAAACTCAATGAAGAACTTTACAGCCATGACTGAAGTAGAACAAATAAAGATAATATTAAGAGGGACAGACAGCAGCACTGGCTGTGAGATACGTGTGGATGAGCCACAGCCTGAGAGACAGCAGGTGAGTGTGTGTAATGTGTGTGTCTGACCTCAGTGTGTTTCCCTACCGTCCACCACAGCATGTATGTGTGTATATGTTAAAACACTGTTCTAACACGGTTTATTTAAGTTTAATTTATGTTATAATATTTTCTTCTATTATTTTTGATGTTTTTATTATTGTTTTATTTATGTATGTATGTATTCCAAGCTTTGGCAATATTGTATTATTTACAGTCATGCCAATAAAGCAATTCTGAATTTGAATTCGATAGATAGATAGATACAGACGTGAGCAGAAGGCGTTTATCTATCAGTGATCTCAATCATCGTAAGACTGGAGCACGTGAGCAGTCAGCGCACCTGCCAAAAGGCTGTTCCCACATCACCAGTTTTTAAGTCCTGCTCAGCAAGAGACCAATCACACTCACGGGAGCATGAATGAACACGGCCATTCACAAAGCAGGAGGCGTGTGTTCGCTCATGGCCAAGCTAATGATTTTGACGAGAAACGCAGTTGAAAACGCATCCTGTGCAGCTGAGTGATGCTGATTGATGTGAACTGACACCAAAAATGAAACGGGTTCATCAAAAATCCAGTCTGATTGGGAACTAATTGGAAACCATCACAGGTATTACATGAACGGCGGGGGTTAACGTGCATCCAGTGCATTGTCAGCATTCTGCCATGGTAGAACACCTTTCAAAAGAATCCCTGCACACCTGTACACAAGCACCACCTTGGCTCTGGGCATACAGTTAGTATTTGTCATGCCATTCGATCAGTTGTTCCCACGGAGGAGGGAGGCAGGCACATATTTTCACCAGCTTATAGGCAGGCTTTCATTTCAGCGAACAAAGTGTAACTGGCTTCCCGAGAACAAAGAGTGTCGAGAATGGCAGCTATGAACTGTGGCATCTTTACCTGTTGCATTGCGTGTGAGCATGCAGAAGATCAGTGCATACACTTAGTGACATAAATAATTATATATACAAGATTTATTACGTTAGAGGCAATGTGACAGGAAAAAATACTTAAATCCATTGTATAAAACAACCAGTGCCAAAACACACCACATTTCTCCCAAAGACAGATGGATCAGAATCTATATGGTAGCCTTTCATGTCAAAGATCTATTGATATACATTTACATATAGCATTCAAAAGTTTTTTTTACTTTTATTCAGCAAGTTTGCATTACAAAAGATTTCTATTTCAGATAAATGCTGTTCTTTTGAACTTTCTATTCATCAAAGAATCCTGAAAAAAAAATGTATCACCGTTTCCACAAAAATATAACCTGTTTTCAACAATAATAAATGTTGCTTGAGCAGCAAATCAGCATATTAGAATGATTTTTGAAGGATCATGTGACATGTGTCAGCTTTGCATCACGGGAATAAATTAGAAAACGGTTATTTTAAATTGTAATAATATTTCACAATATTACTGTTTATATTTCTGATCAAATAAATGCAGCCTTGGTGAGCACATAAGAGACTTCTTTCAAAAACATAAAAATATCTTACCAATCCTAAAATTTTGAATGTTATATTTTATATAGTTTTACGATTTCACTTATTTTCAATGACAGGTATCATAATCATAACACAGTAAAATGTTTTAATTATTTTTCTAATAAGTCAGAAATTAAAAACCAGCAGAACAAATACTGCCATGATGTATTACAAAAACATTTAAAATTTAAATAATCTAAAATTTAATTGAATATTACTGTAATAAAAAAACGAGGAAAAGGAACTATATAAAAAAAATATGGTAACACTATTTTATAGTGTCCTTGTTACACACTGAATAATAACAATAAGCAAAATGTATTAAATTTTTCTTTTGCAAGTTTTTGCATGCATATTTTTTAAGTAAATTTCAAATATGGAATTAAGTAACTCTACTTATAAGTTAAGTAAAATTAACAAAGAAAATAAGTCATTTTAACTTGCCAGTAAAAGGTTGAGTGATTTCTACTTAGTTTTTTTTGCAATACATTTTACTCAAACAATATAACACTAAATTAAACCACGCTTTTAAAGTGTATGCTGTACTTAGAAACATCTAAGTAAATTATGCAATAGATATTGTGTAGATACCATATCTACATATTAGAAGTAACGCGGCACCTGAACACAGAGACCTCAATACTTGGTAGACAATACACAATGACGGTAACATTCGATGGATCGTTTATGAGGGTGAATGTGCCATTCTGAGTAGAAAATGAACTCCAAATGTCACAAAATGGCAAGTTACTAAACATAACTAAACATAAAAAAAAAGTTACTAAAAATAACAAAACAGTGTAAAAACAGCTGGAAAAACAACGAAAAAAATCAAACAAATTAATTATTCAAGGCCCAGTGTATGATAGGAACACCAGTATCAGAAAAGTTGAGTAGTTTTACTTAAAATTGTATAATGTTGATATTTACTCTTTAATTTCTACAAGCTTAAATTGAGTACTAATATAGAATTTACTTAGTTTTTTTTAATTCTTGCCTGAACTAACTTTTTCATGTAAAAATTACATTTGTTTTTTCTGTAGTATTTACTTCACCATAAAGTCATTTTTTACAGTGCATGTTACAAGTAGTTACTAAAGTAATAACTAAAAATTATGCATAATTACATGCAACTAAACCTAAACCAAACTTAAACCTAACTCTAACCCTACACTCTAAAAAATGCTGGGTTAAAAACAACCCAAGTTGGGTTGAAAATGGACAAATCCAGCGATTGGGTTGTTTTAACCCAGCAAATTGATTGTTTTAACCCAGCAGTTGGGTTAAATGTTTGCCCAGCAATTATGTTGGAAATGAACATTAATATGTTTAATAAAATGAATAATAATTAAACAATAAACATTTATTAAATTGCTTATTAATAAATGTTCATCTTTTGATTATTACTGTTGCCTCTAGTGATTATGTGTCTTATTTTTAATTTCCAACCTATTTTTGGTTCATTTTAAGCCAACCATATAGTAATTTTTAAACAATAGTTGGGTTAAATAAAACTTCCCAGCACGTTGGGCAAACATTTAACCCAACCACTAGGTTAAAACAACCCAAATCGCTGGGTTTGTCCATTTTCAACCCAACTTGGGTTGTTTTTAACCCAGCATTTTTTAGAGTGTATAGTAAGTACATGTAGTTTATTATTATTACTCAGTACTTAAATGTATAATTACAGTGACAAAGGCACCTTAAAATAAAGTACAACCAAAAATATATATGCTTCATATTCTTTATACAAAATGTAATTTCTTATTTTCTTATACTGAAGAATATGATCTTTACATTTCTTTGTGAAACTCACCCAAGTACAGAACGCTGAAAGACATTTCAATGGAAAAAATGCTGCCGATCTTCACATGATCAACAGCCTGGTCAGACTCATAAAACACACCTCATAAATGCACGCAAAATCTCTCTGGCGTTAGCCTAGCCGGTCTGACCCTCGCTCACAGAAACATTAGCATGCTAATGTCAGTCAGCATGGTTAATTGATTACCAGTCCACCCGGGCCAAAACCACTTGAAGCAAGAAATAAAGCAGATATCCCTAGGTGGCCATATTGTTTGGGGCAAAAACTATTAATTTGTCCACTGCCAAAAAACCCTAAATGAACACTAATTTTTTGGCTTGTTCCTGGCAGGGTTTCTCGCTTTCAGCTGGCTTTCAAAGGGAAATTAATTATCTCAGATACATGTAGCTCTTCGGTGGGTCTGGGCTTATTTGCATTGAGGAATATTCAGCAGAAGTAATGGATGCACAATCAAAATACTGGCACAAAAACGAACGCAATTTTCATACGCAAATTTCTCAAATCCCACAGGAGCAAAAGTATCAAGCACGGGTGAAATAAAAATACAAAACCAAACAAAAGGTACAGAAAATGAACTGAGAATATTCTGAACAGAATAGCTGGGCTGTGTCTTCACTAAAACACAACAACTGAAGGGAAACGTCAAGAAATGATGATGTGTTTGTAGGCTGGCCACCAAAGGGTGAAAAAGGGATATAATGACATGGCTATGTGACAGTTGATGTCTTCATCTAAATGTAAGAATTTACATTTCAATTATGGGTAAATTTACATATTAATCAGGTATTGGTGCTCAGTGCTCCGTTAGCATTAGTAATAACGCCGAGGCTGTGCCTCTTCTGCTGGAAACTGCCATGATCTCATAATACTTTTTAATTAATGCCTCTAAAATTGCTGCTCAAATAGAAAAAGGTTTATAATAGTCATAATAATATTAAAATATTATGACAATGCTGCTTAAATTTCAATCTGCTCATTACACACATCTACTAGATGGCTTCAGAAGACTTAGTTTTATGGTGCTTTTTTGGTCATTTTCAAGCTTAACAGCTCCAGTCCTCATTCACTTGGTCAAATAATAATACTGTCCAGTAATTTTCTGGCCACTGTATTAAAGCTCAATCTATCCTCATTAATTTCTCAATTAAGCACCTTAGATAAGACTCCTCTCTGTACAAAAATCATATAAAGACTGAGTAAATCAAAGGCAAACACACAGCACCATTACAGCTTGCTCAAGGTAAATGAAGTGTGTTCGTGTGACATCTTTCTATCGCCTTCCCTTAGCCCGCACTAAAACATAAAGGTCAATGAATGTATTAGAGTTAGTCCTGCTTCACTGGTGGCCATTACCAGCACCTTAATCACAGTAATACTAATAAAAATACCAGCTGAAAGATGATGAAAAAATGCAGACACCCCAGATTATTACAAAGAAGAAATCTTCATAATTAAATCATTTACAACTAAATCAAGTTTAATATATATATATATATATATATATATATATATATATATATATATATATATATATATATATATATATATATATATATATATATAAAAAAAGAAACAAGCAAAAAATATTTCTCAGGATAAAGTACAAACTATTTTAACAGTTTTTTTTTTAAATAAATAAACATATATGGTTTTTTATAAATAAATGTTGTACACTTTAAACATTCTTAAAATTAGGACAAAGGTAATTAAATAAAGGACCTATAACGCCCCTTTTACAAGATGTAATATAAGTCTCTGGTGTCCCCAGAATGTGTCTGTGAAGTTTCAGCTCAAAATACCCCACAGATCATTTATTATAGCTTGTCAAATTTGCCTCTATTTGGTTGTGAGCAAAAACACGCCGTTTTTGTGTGTGTCCCTTTAAATGCAAATGAGCTGCTGCTCTAAAAGAGGGAGGAGCTTTAACAGCTCACACTTCGGTTGCTCAACAACAACAAAGCTGGAGAATCTCACGCAGCCAAAATGAGGATTGTCAGTAACGGTGTTCAGCCTTACATTGATCAAACCGGAGTCGACACTGATGGAGAGACTCAGGAAGAAGTTACAACTTTTAGAAAGAAACTGGACGTTTCTGAATGGTTAGTGGATAAATTTATGTAGTTTCTGTTGAGTTGATTCAACTCATCGACTAGCATGTGCCGTCATGTTAATCTTTTGTGAATTGACCCTCGTTTGTGAAGCAGTCCGGTGTAAAATGACGGCATGATAACAACACTTTGTGATGTCACCAACCCAGGAAGAAGCTTGTTGTAGTCCCTACCAGCTGTTTGTTGTAGTCCTTAAAAAGTGATTTCTGTAAAAGAAAATATCTCCCTTTGCATTGAACTTTGAGCGTCGTAACTTTGCAGATGTTGTTTATGCTGAAATAGCAACATTACACACTAACTAAAGTTAAAAAAGTGAAACCATAATCAACCACCCCTTTAAAAGTGTTATAAACTACTTTTTAAAACTAGAATAATTAAAAAAAAAAAAAAAAAAAAAATCTTACTAGGGGACAGAATTAAAGAATCACCCATTTATGAAATGTAATATTTTATTCATGAAAAAAAGTAGATGAGATGACATTAGGGAAAATCCAGTGGAGAAGCATGTGTGTTTTAAGAATGAAGAAAAATAATGTTTTAATTTATCTATTATAATAATTTATATTTATTTATAAAAAAAAAAAAAAAAAATGGGAAAAGGCCTCTGAGAACACTGCTTGTACAACCGGCCTGTGGAGGGGCAGAGAAAAGAAATGAGATCGTAGAACGGAGAAAAACAAAAAAGAGTACATGACTGGTCTCAGATACGACTCTAATGCTGCTCTCATATTCATGCCGACTCATGCATTTGTGCTCTGTTTCACACTGGCCCAGCACGCAACCCTCCATTTCACAACATACAAACACACACTCACTCGCCCACAGCAAACACGATGAAAATACCCAAGTGCTTTGAGCAGTTAGAAGACACACTTGCCACTTTAACCCTGCCACTTTCTATCTCCATAAACAATGAGACCTAAATGGCTGTCCATGTTTGACAAAGTCAGGCAATACAACAAACTGAAAAGAAACAAAATCCAAAAATAATAGTTCATACAACAAAGAAAATAAGGAAATATAAAGATATCTGCCCAGACCCTGGTACTTCTGACCTCAAAATCAAATACAAACCAAACAATAAGAAATCCAAACTATAACACTCCTATTTCAAATCTAATGCTTCGTGGAAAATGATAAGAAACACACATCAAATTAAACTCCTGAAAAAATAAAAACAATCAGCAAAATGGACCATATTCTTAATAAGACGCTCATGTTTGCCATAATAGATTATGTCATGAACACTAACTGTGTCATGAACACTAGTTAATATCTAATTATATTGAGGTTATGAAGAATTAATCATCCTAATACACAAGTATCCATATGTACGTGTGTGTAAACACAAACACTGGTGTGTTTAGCAATCCAGAATTCACAGCAAATGTGCGTGATTGCGGCAGTGTGCGTGTGAATGGGGGATGGGACGAACCGGAGGCACGCCAGGGATAGGTGAGCTGTCACTGGTCATTAACATCATCACCGCCACAATACAAGGAACCAGGGGAGGCTGGGGGAAGTGGGCGGAGACTGTTTGGCCATAAAATGCAAGTGTGATAGGAAAGGCTCTCCTGCCTTTCTGAATTGCCACATGGCAGTTGCCTCATGGGAAACCCTGGCACGCAAACACTGTAGTTATTGCCAAAAGGGAATGCACACCAATACAATAACGCACAAATGAATAGCTGTCTGAGGGCGGAAAATAAACCGATTTGCTGTAATTTTACAAAGTACAATTCTGAAACAAGATGATCAAGAATATGGTTACATGGATGCAATAAAGAACATGCAGTTGACGGGGCAGTGCTGTATCGTCATGAAAGTTTAAGCCTTGCCAATTTAAATATTCAAGCGCAAGACAACGCAAAAGGAAATCAATTCGTTACTCACTTTATTCAGTTTAGTGTGTGCAAACATCTGAAGCACACACCCAGAAAGCCCTGTCTCAAAGAGCCCGTGACTACTGAATTGAGCTCAGTTTCACATTGTCTCACGCTTGAATGGACATATTCACAAAAAAATGTGTCAAAAAATGCCCGTTTGGGCGAGTATCCTAGTAAACACAGTCGGTTGTGGCTTAAGTGAAAGTGAAAGAGAAAGACAACATGTGTAGGTCTTAAAGTGACAGCAGCCTAATATTTCTGCTGCTGTCTGTGTTTTTAATGTTAATGTAAATGTTTCATTTATACAGTGAAGACTAGCTTATATGTGTGAGTGAATTACGATTTTTTTTTTAATTTACTGCATAATTCTTTGCCATTTTCTCATTAAAAACAAAAGCGCAACATTTGAGATAGAAATGTTTTGTAAAATTGTCAAGTGTTTACTGTGACTATAAATCAATTTAATGCGTCCCTGCTGAACAAACGTATTAATTTCTTTAAACAAAATCTCACTGACAATACTTTATATAACAATAATTTAACAGGCCAATATAAATATTTAGACTATATATAAAATTGTTTAAAACTAAAAAAAATTTAAAATTAAAATATAGGCTCATATTTATATCAATTAAATCTTTTGTAACATTTTTAAGTGTTTACTGTCACTTTAAATCAACGTAATGCAGCCTTGCTGAATAAAAGTATTAATTTCTTAAAATAATTACTGACAATACTTTATATAATAACAATACTTTAATAGGGCAATTTTTAATTTAAATATTTAGATTATGAATAAAGTTTACAAAAACTAAAAAAATATTTAAATTTAAATATAGGCTTTTATTTATATGAATTAAATATTTTGTAACATTGTCAAGTGTTTACCGTCACTTTAAATCAATTTAACGTGGCCTTGCGGAATAAAAGTATTAGTTTATTTTAAAATTTCTGACAATACTTTATAGAACAGCAGTAATTTAATATGTCAATATTTAATTTAAATATTTAGATTACATACAGTTTACTAAAACGAAAAAAATATACACAAAAAAAAAAATTAAATATAGGCTTATATTTATATAAATTAAATTTAAGTATAAAGTTTTCACAAACCAAAAATAGTCTTTATTATGGTAAAAAAGCAAATAATTGATTAAAACAACTATTTTCCAATGATTCAATCATATAAATTTTAGAGTAAAAAATGTGTTTGTGAAATTTTAATGAAGACTTTAGCAGTGCTTGAGTGTAATTTGTCAGTTCAAACATGATTGGCTCTGACATACTGTAGCCCCGCCCCTTGTCCCAATACCACTGTCACTCAGCATTACTCCTCCTCATTAGCTACGATGGGAAAGTTTGTCTAAAGCAGAAATAGCACAGGTTGGCTCACAGTTCACAAAGCTGGGCTTTGGTCTCAAAAACATTCTTTAAAATGGATCAGGACCCCCCCATTTTGACTCATGAATAATCTATTAATCTACATTAAAGTGCATTGAGAACTCATTAATTTGCATTTCCAGTGACCTCGGTCATCTGTTTGGGTTCCACTGAAAAGCAGCCAGCTGTAGGTGTCAGGGTAAAGATGGTCATAAAATTCACCAAGTTTTTATGACCACTTACTCAACGACTGCCTGTTTAAAGGTTTTGATTTATGCAACCTTTAGAAGAAAAAGAGGTAGGACAAAGCAGCCCAATAATTCCTCCTTTCAACATTAAAAACTTCATCATCAAGTGTTAAGTATATAGTCACTGACAACTAGGGAACTGGATTTGTACATAACCAGAGGCTTACCATTACTAACCAACTGCAATTCTCAAAACCCCTCACCTGCAAAATATCCTTTATGATGCACAAAGCTATTTTTACTTTGTGGACAGAGTTCAGAAAACTAGCTGTCAGTTGAAAGAAAGTACTGCGAAAGCCCTTGGAGCATTTCAAGAGTGTGGGAAAGTTATTTTTAGCAGCCATGCCAGAACCGACAAAGACTTCTACTCGGCCATCTTCTGCTCCGGATCAAAATTCCACCTTTGAACCGGCCGACAGTGGACCAGGTGGGGGTGAGGCGGACTTTGCTGATGATGGCAAGTTTAGCTCAAACTGTGTCGCTGACTATTTAAAGTGAAGCAGTGCACCTCTAAAGAGGCAATAATTGCATGTATCTGCTCAAATATTCCAGGAGCAGAGGGAAGCGGAGTCAGAAATTAACCGTTTAACAATTAAAAACAACATCAGTCTAATTACTTAATACATTTTCAATCAGGATATGTTGATCTGATTATCCCACAAGTACACAATACTTGTCTCATCCTTGCTTTTACTTTCATAACCTACATTTTCATAACATAGGGTATGTTCAGAATGGCACACTACTATTTATTTTTTTAAAGAAAGTAGTATGCAGTATGCATACCATGAATAGTATTGCTCATGCATGGCCTAAAACATTTGCCAAATTTGTCAATGCAAAGCACACTGCGTGAAATACTGTATCATACAATGCAATGCACTTGACTTGAACTTTCATTTAGTGTAAAAACGAACCTGAAGCAATATTAATCGAATTTTAACACCTCTGTCTAGACGCCACCTGCTGAAGTGAACATGCAACATAATGAGGTCATTCGACAACACATGAAACTACTGTACATTAATGTTGAGGAAAGTTTGTATTAAATTTGTCCTCTATGCAAAGAGAAATAAGACAAAAAATAAATAGCATAAAAATATTTCTGTCATTTCTATCATTTCTTAAGCACATGCAGCTGTAAGTGACAGGCTGTAAATATATGGTCACATGACCAAAAATTGGTCAGTTTCTTAGGTGGTGACGCCCACTTACTGTACTGACACATCTTATTTTACTTATTTATTTATTTTTTTATAAATCTTGTAGGTAGGGCTGCCCCCTAATATTTGAATAATCGTTACTCGACTGGAAGAGACTTAGTCGACTAAAAATTGCATTAGTCAGTTAGTCGCAGAAAAAAAAAAAAAATTTTTTTTACAGTAATTACAGTATGTCAGTCAGGAAATACAAATGCTCGCCTATCATCCATCGACCTCAAATATGGCTTAGCTTTCGAAACATGTAAGTAATAGCAACTTTACTTGGCTCTCACTCTAACGTTAACCTAGATTAATGTGCGCTATTATTAGGTGCATATCCAAGTGTTTGCACTTTACTGCAAGACATAGAGGCGCCGGTGCGATCGCTTGCATTTTTTCCTGATAACGGCGGTAACAACATAAAATACTCCATTTTTATTCATACAGATAAGAGTAATATATCATTCGAAACTGTAAAAATATAAATAAACCAAAACTCAAAGTATACTTGCCTCACAGACTTGAGAAATATATCTATAGATAGCTTGAAATGTCAAGCGCTTGTCAACCAATTCAAGTGGAAAACAAATATTCTCAGATTATGTAATCCATATGAAATGTGCATATAGGTGCGTCCACTACTGTGAAGATGACAAGTCAGCATCGTCGACTTAATCTCTTAATTGACTTAATAAATTATTAAAATGTTTAGACAGTCTCCTTGCTGTGTTTTTCACGACACATTCTTGTGCGCTGCGGAAAAATTTATGCGTGCGCTTGAGAGCTGATTAGGCTATGTATTACCGGTATAGATAGGCAATTAAAGGCTCATTATTATGATTTATATGGCTTATTAATATACACGTGCAATTAGTTGACTAATTGCTCAAATGAACGATTACTAGAATGGTCACGTGTTGGAAAGTTCACGTGTGACGTAGTCAGAAAGATCCAGAGTTTACAAAGCGAATGTGCAAAGACTAAGTCAAATGGCCTTTACAATAAAAAGGTAAAACAACGATGTCGGACAATTTTGAAGTTGGAGTTTTTCGCCCTACGTCACACGTGACCTTTCCAACGTGATTACGTAATTTTATTTTATTTTTTTTTTAGAAAACGGCCGATCGTTTCTCTAGATAAGACACTTATTCCTCGTCTGGGATCGTGTAGAGACCTTTGAAGCTGCAATGAAACTGCAATTTGGACCTTTAACCCGTTGGTAATCATTTCTTTTCGACTGAAGTAAGAAAGACAAACATTTTGGATGACATGGGGGTGAGTAAATTGTCAGGAAATTTTAACTCTGAAATGAACTAATCCTTTAAAAGGAGTCAACCTTAAAAACGGATCATTTCAGACAGAGGGTCAGAATGAAGGTTGAAAATAATCGTTTTTCTGCATTTATATTTGGATTTTCTGTGCAAACAACTTTATTAACATTATAAGAAAACCTCAAGGAATATATTACAGTAATAATAAAAAAATATTTTATAAAAAGAAAAGAAAAATAGCACTGACCCCAAACTTTTGAATGGTAGTGTAAATCAACACTCAAATGATACAACAATAAGTTATTAACATTAATTTACATGATCGAGCAACAATGTTTTACTATATTTTAATTACAGTAATAATTTCTCCTAAATTTAGTTTAAAACTATCCAAAAGCACAGATACTTCACTGATTTGCAGAAAAGACCAAATGATTGATTAAAAATTAAAATAATTGCCTGAATGAATAAATAAAAAAAGAAAGAAAGAAAAAAAAATTGTTACTTGATATTGGTCACTGTTAAACGCATACTGGTCAACCACTAAAACTAACTAACTCTCCAAAAACTTTACAAATATATATATGATAGTTGGATCACGGCAGCAAGGCCCAACCAGCCAGACCCAAATAGGCTGGCCCAGACACAACCAATCAATCAAGATCTTGCCGCAGGTGCAGAACCTTCAAAACTAAGATGGGACAACAAAAAAACAATTACTAAAGGAATGCTTGTGTGGTTATGAAAATTATAAAACCAATGTTCTGACATAACACCATAAATATGTCCACACAAGTCTTAAATATGCCCTCAACTTGAAGGCTCAATCAGTCCAAGGAAAGCAATGCAGGTATTGCGATTAAAATGCTCATAGATAATGACACTCAACCCAGTGCTGATCTTTCAAGATTGTACCTCCACAGCTAATTTTACCCAAATTCTGGGCTGAAGGTATCTGACCTCACCTCTAAAAACCCCAGCACCCTCAAGGTGTGTTTGGCTCAAGTTTGGGTCAGGTGTCACACTAGGGTAAGTATAGTTTAATCACATACCTCTTACATTCCTGTCTGAATCCTCAGTTGATCACCCCACTCGTTGTCGAGCGCTCAACTGAGTGCGTGAGTGTTTGCTAATCACGATTTTCCTCATAACCCCTCTTTCTCTCTCTCTACCTGCCGGAACAGGGACAGAGGTTAATTCTGGCTGCAGGGCATTCTGGGCAATTGACTGCTCATCAACCGCCAACTGAACTTTACCAGTCAGTCAAAGACAAGCAGCCAAAATGCTCCTCTGGGTAGCTGAGTGACAGCATGTAGACCCAGCCTGCATTAATTACATTACAGCACAGCAACTCACTTCAACAGACAGGCAGAATATCAGCAAAATCACGCATGGCTGTATTTGCTTTTGAGAGTTGGGAAGGCAAGATATACTCAAAATGTTAAAAAACTTAAAAAAGACATACTTTTAGCTTCTTCTGTTGATAAGATTCCAACTCTTTCTTTCTTCACTATACAGTGCAAAATAAATAAATAAATAAATTCAAATTAAATTAAATTAATTTTTTTTTTTTTTTTCTTTTGAGAGTTGGGAAGGCTTTTTGAGATTTACTCAAAATGTCTAACAAATGAAAACGTTAAACCAATTAAAAGACATATTTTAGCTTCTTCGGTTGATTAGATTCAAATTCTTCCTATCTTCACAACACAGTGCAAAATAAAATAAAATAATAAAATTAAATAAAATAAAACAATAAAATAAAAAAAAAATAATAAAATAAAAAAATAAAATAATAATGAATGAATACCAATTAATAAAATGGTAATTTTAGTTATTTTATTTTATTAGTAATTTTAGCTTGTATTGTGTGTATAATATATATATATATTATATGATATATATGATGCCTAATTTCACTTGAGGCAAGACTTAATCATGAAAAAGTTTTTTAAAGTAATAATAATAAAATAAATAAATAAATAAAGCAAAGTGATGATGATCAAAATAAACTATTATCGGTTATTGACCATAACAAATATAATTATAACACATGACCCCAAATAATAAAATAAAATAAAAAATAAAATAATGCATTAAATTCTTTATTAATGAATGAATACAAAATTATTAATAAAATGATAATTATAGTTATTTTATTAGTAATTTTAGATTGTATTGTGTGTATGTGTGCGTGCGTGCGTATATATATATATATTAAATTTTTCTGATGCCTAATTTCACTTGAGGCAAGACTTAAGCATGAAAGTTTTTTTAAATAATAATAATAATAATAATTTAAAAAAATAAATAAATAAAAAATAAATCAAGCAAAGTGATGATGATCAATCATCAAAATAAACTATTATCAGTTATCGACCATAACAAATATAATTCTAACACATGACTCCAAATTTCTATATCACTGCATCCCTAAAAATAATGAATGAATCGAGCATACAAGAAAGTTTCAAGCTCGGAAAGTTTCAAGTTCGGAATGATTCAGGCTAAAATTTCAAATTGAGGTTTCCATGTCTTGCATGGTTTCTATGTGTGAAAACACATCTTTCTGCGGTCATGTTGCCATGACATGGCTAATCTTTGATTGACGTGTGCACTCTAAACGACCTGACTGACACACACTTGGCCTGCCAATCACCTTTCAAATACAATCATTGAACACAGATCAGACCTCTGATTCACACTGACTCATCTTAAAGGGAAGGTGACGAGCATGTCTTTCTTTGTAGGAATGAAGGTTGGAATGATGGCATGGCTAGCAAGAACAATGTCTCAACGTTTCCAGCGAGCAGGTGGCAAAGGGGCCATATCATATTTCAAGTCATAATTCAGGTTAATTCAGACATGCCAAAAGTCCACCAAGCTCTCAATGTCAAAAGATTTAAAAAAAAAAAATCTGATTCTTCCTTATATGACCTTTTTATAGTAAATACTGTACTTGATTCTTGATGTGGTGATAATGTAAGCATACATAAACAATTGGTGTCCTTCTGTCAAGCCTTCCCATCAAGACTGCATCACAGATATATTCATGGAATGATGGCATGTGGTTGGAGCGCACACACGCTACCAACAGCCCTGCGGGGAAAACTCACTGCATGAATTTCGTTTCACCCAGTATAAACTCTGCACGGCACATTTGTTTGTGCGTGTGACAACGGTATTGGTGCAACACTATTTATCAAAGGCCTGTCTGTAGGTTATAGACTAGAATGGTACAGTAGGATCAAATGGGGAAAATCCCTCATGAAGACAAGTCACTATCTCTTCCTTTTACTGATGATTTCACATCAAATTTTCCTGAGAAATTCTCAACTGCTAGTTTGTCGTGTCCCCTTGATTGTGATGTCATCACACCTGACGCAGCTCCAATCAAGAACACGTTGTCATATGATCTCATTTCTAACTATTCATTTAAATTGTGTTGTTGTATGAAGAAAGGTAATATTTATACAGAAATTTGTGAAATAAAATATATAGCATTTCTGTCAACCCAAAAGGTCATGGGTTCAGTTCTCAGGGAATGCATGAACTGATAAAATACATACATTAACTGCAGTACTGTTTAGGGTTTAGGCAGGGCTTGACATTAACGTTTTTGCTCAGCAGTCACTGTGGCTAGTGGTTTTCCAAAGTTACTAGCCACTCAACATTTTCACTGGCCACAATTTTGACAGCAATACCATAGGTAAAAAAACTGCCATATAGATATTTTTAATATTATCTCATAATTTGGCAGCAGGTATATTAGGCTGCTGTCACTTTAAGACCTGACGCACGGATCCATTATACTGTTACACATGTGTTTTCTTTCTCAACTGTTTACGTTCACTTAATACATAACTGACTGTGTTTATGTGAATACTCACCAAGACTGGCATTTTGACATTATTTTGTGTGTATTTCACTGTTTAAGCACAATAAGCAGTGAAAAACAACTCAATTTAGTGCTGAGAGGTGGCTTTATATGCCACACTTTGGGTGTGAGCACAAAATCTGCAGGAGTAAAATTATGCAAATTATGTTTTTTCAGTGTTTGGGTAGTTTTTGTGTTACCCAGCTCCTGGGTCACCCAGCTCCTGGGTCATACGTAGCAACCCAGCGGTTGAGTTATTTATCGCAAGCTTTTTGCATCCTCTTCAGAAGAGAGCAGTTCTCAGTGCCATTGAATTGGTTTGTCTACATTTTATTTTATCTATAAAATCCTTACTGTGCTGTAAATCAATTAATTTATGTTGTAAGAGTTTCTCCATCAGTGTTGACTCCGGTTTGAACAATGTAAGGCTGAACACCGTTACTGACAATCCTCATTTTGGCTGCGTGAGATTCTCCAGCTTTGTTGTTGTTGAGCGACCGAAGCGCGAGCTGTTAAAGCTCCGCCCTCTTCTGGAGCAGCAGCTCATTTGCAATTTAAGGGACACACACAAAAATGGTGTGTTTTTGCTCACACCCAAATAGGAGAAAATTTGACAAGCTATAATAAATGATCTGTGGGGTATTTTGAGCTGAAACTTCACAGACACATTCTGGGGACACCAGAGACGTATATTACATCTTGTGAAAAGGGGCATAATAGGTCCCCTTTAATTGTTACTTCTAATGTTTTTTAAATTTAAGTTTAAATGTAGGCAATATGTATAGCCTACATATTAAAAATGGTATAAAATATGCTATACTGTAAAATATGACCGAAAATTAAGGAAGTTATCATGCAAACCAGTGGTTGTGTGGAGTATTTTACAAAACTTTAGAGGATTTAAGTTAATTGGTAAGCACTAATTCATATTTGAGGTAAAAAAAAAACAGACAAACAAACAAACAAAAAAACTAGTACTATAGTAAAAGTGAATTATTAAAATCAACCCATTATGCTGGGTAAAATTAGCCCAACATGTGTTATGCCCTATATTTACCCAGCCTTGGGCTGAAAACAACCCAAATTAGGTTGTTTTTAACCCAATGTTTTTAGAGTGCAAGTTTAGTGTCAGTATGATATTTTTTGTTTACATTTGAATTCGCCAAGTAGCACAAATGTTTTCAACAATGACAATAATAAGAAATGTTTCTTGAACAACAAATCAGCATATTACAATGATTTTACATGCATATTTTGTTTATGATTTTTAAATTTATGCATTTGGCAGACACAAAGCATCTTACATTGTATTTAAGGTATACATTTGATCAGTTGAAGCATTAGAAAAAGGCGTTTGTTAAAAGATCAGGTATATTACACTGCCCAAAAAGATACAAATTCTTCAGCGCTGCTCCAACACAAACCCACATCTGAGCTCTTCCACAAACTCAAAGCGGTCGGCTCATTAAACAGCCATTGAGGGAAACCACCTTGACTTTTATTGACCCTATAAATCTAGTGAGGAGTGGATGAGAGGTCTCTGCCTTAGAGAGCGTTTAAAGACAAAGACTACTGGTCCTTCGGAGACAATAGACTTCCTGATTAACTATTAACAGCTTCAACGGTGATAACTTAATTAGGGGCCAATGATGGGGCTTCAGTAAGAGCTCGGGCCCTTTCATTTGTCTCCACTTGATGGACAGGCACTCATTGGTTGGAAGTGGATTGTGTGTGTGTGTGTGTGTGTGTGTGTGTGTGTGTGTGTGTGTGTGTGTGCTGAAGAGTTTGTAATGGTAGTAAACATACAACCAGGGTCCAAAATGAACACTAGCCAAGCACCAAAGGAAACCAATATTTAAAACTTTTCTATTGCAAATGAATGCAAAATAATTTTAAAGTTTAACATAGCAAGCCAAACTAAGATCTCTTATTATAAACAAGGTTGTATTTTATCTTACAATCTCAACAACTAATTCATGAATTATTACCAACATGACAGCAGGTTTTAAACTCAACTTACAGTAATTGTCAGCAACAAGTAGCTTTAAGTCGTCAAAACAGAAATGTTAGTATCAAAACCACAACATTTTCAACATTTTTGCTGCAAGTTACAGAATTACATCTACTGTATCTGTTGTAGGTAAAACAGCTAAATTGTTCATTTATTACTGGGACATATATATATATATATATATATATATATATATATACACATACACATATATATATATATATACACATATATACACACATATATATATATATATATATATATATATATACACACATATATATATATATATACACACATATATATATATATATATATATATATATATATATATATTCAAAGAAACTTATAAGAGTAGACTTATGTAATCAGATTACTTTTTCAAGTAACTAATAAAACAACGCATAACTTAAATTTGAAACAAAAAATCCGAGTTAGTTTTTCAAACAAGTAAGGCAAGTTACTTTGTTTTTCCATTTATCTACTGACTCCTCTCCTGAGCTCATGTTGAGAGAAATCGAGTGCAGACACGTTGTGTGTGCGCTGTGTGAACATGAATAACACAAAATATACTTTATGAATTTAATCTCACTTTATTAAACAATGTCTTTGCTGCTGACTTTTGATGATCTAATTCAACCATAGTAATAAGCAAAAATGACTTGGATAAACATTACATTTGCGTTTCATTTCACAGCCAAGGTGAAAAAAAAAAAGCAAAAGTAATGTAATTACTTATTATTACTTATTAAAGTACTTTTTTTGGAGTAACTATTTCTGACCGGACCTGTCCGAATACCATATAATTTACAGCAAAAACAAGTTACACATTAATGAAAGTGTATGTATGAGTCTTCAGAAAGAAAGTCTTTTGAGGTTATTCTTTAAGATGTAACATCTCCAGACTAAAATCAATAGTTTCAACCTTTCAAATTGACACTCAATAGCTCAGGAAAATAAACAGGAATTAGTGAAGCACAGCTAATGTGGACATCAATTCATAATCATGACCTCCTAATATGTGCACCGATTCGAGAGACATGGGGGAGGAAAATAAAATTCGCAATTAAAAGGAGTAATTTTTTAGCACCTAGTAACGTCATACTCTTTAGGTTTTCCACCAGAATGAACAAACGTTAAGATAAAAAAGCTGCATAAATATATGCTAGCAGGAGTTAAATAAATTAAAACGAACATTATTCAAAGAAACCTATAAGAGGAGACTTTATCTGGTGTACTGTGACAGCATTATTGTGAACTCACCTCAATTGTGAACTGCTTCCTCTTAAGTTTGAAGGCCAAGTCTTTCGTATCGGGTACTTCACATGACAGACAGTTCAGATGGGGCAACTGACGAACATGCAGGAGACCTGAACAAACACAGAAGACATTAACATTGAATCATATCACTGCAGAAACGTGCTGGAAATACATACTGTCAGAGATATTTTTCAGTATACACTGCCATTCAAAAGTTTTTGAAAGATGTTTCTTTTGCTCGCCAAGGCTGCATTTATTTGATCAAAAATACAGTAAAAACAGTAATATTGTGAAATATTATTATAATTTAAAAGAACTGTTTTCTATTACAGTATACTTTAAAATGTATTTTATTCCTGTGATGCAAAGCTGATTTTTCAGCATCATTACTCCAGTCTTCAGTGTCACATGATCCTTCAGAAATCATTCTGATATGATGATCTGCTGCTTGAGAACACTGAAAAAAATAGTAGGATTTACTTTGAAATAATTTTCACTCAGAAATTACTAGTAAATTTCATAATTACAAAGAAAAGACAAGTGCCACATTGAATTAAAAGTGAAATTTTGAAGTAAAATATCTTCTTGTAAAACAATTTTTATTTTATTTACAACTTTGAAAAATAATGTTAATATTATTTGCCTAACTATTCTGCTTAACATTTTCGTGGAAACCGTGATTCTTTGATGAACAGAAACTTAAAATAACAGCATTTATTTGAAATAGGAATATTTAAAAAAAAATAAAAATTATAAATGTCTTTACTGTCACTTTTGATCAATTTAATGCATCCTTGCTGAATAAAATCTTACTGACCCCAAACTTTTGCACACTAGTGTACACAATGTAGTGCTTATGGGGACGAAGGTGTAATTAGTGTTGGTCCGAGTTTTAATTAGCATTCAATGATGGCGAGTAAATGATTACAGAAGGCTCAACTTATATGAATGGGTTTATTTTTTGGTCGAAACTGCATTCAAAATCCATTTGGCTCAAAAATCTGAGGCAGGGCATGACGTTTCAAAATATATCGCACAGGCTAATAAACATGCTCTGTAGCAAATATTTTCCCCAGGTTTTGTTTTGCCTGTTACCTATTTAAACAGACTCTGGCTTTCATTGTCTGCTGAGTTTTACTGTGGGCACATGTAGCTATCATCTTTCACACTGGCCACTATAGCATTGTATCAACCATTATTTTATTAGCTGCACCAATGGGCAGAAACCAAAACATATGAGAGAAGGAGTGCAACGGAGGGAGGAGGAGAGAAATAGGTTGGTGGGAGGGAGAGAAAGCAAGAGAGGTGAGTGGAGGATGGGGTAAAACAAGGTCAGTCGGCACAGGGGCATGTTGGGAGGAGAGAAAGCTTTTTCGCCCTCTTTAATTCCTCCCTCCATCTCTTTTTTTCCCTCAGTTATGTGGCCAGTAGAAATATGACATTAAAAAGGAGCACTGAAGACCAAGATGAGGGGGATGAGAGGACGGAAAGAGCATGTGTGTGTGTGTGTGTGTGTGTTAGGCCCCGCTTGTAAAGGGACCCGTGCGCTAGGTTGATTCCGCTCGAGTTGATTCGCTGTGACAGAACTCCCAACATGCTTTGTGCAGTAGACGCACCACAGAAAAGAAAGAGTGGCCTCGTGTACGTCTTCACATTCACTAAGACCTTATGGCAAAGCATTATTCACGAAATGAGGTGAAAATCAATAGCAAAAGCTGACAATAACTGTTAAAAAAAACACTAAAAAGTAAGGATACATGCATTTCTGAGACGTTTGTGAAACCACCTGGAAAGCATTGCGTTGTATTTTTAAAAAGAGGTGATTCACATACAACTCAAGCAACATTAATATCATTAGTTTCTTATTTGTTTACAAATATGTTATCTCATAAACATGCATGAACTTGAAATTATTAATTTCTAACATCTGTATTGATGAACAAATGCTCTAACAATTACAATTTTCATCCATTCAATACATGTGTGTGTTAGTTTTAACTTGTCAAATAACTATAAACTAAATTAATAAAATTGACACAAGTGACTGACCTAACAATTTTTTTAATATTATAAAATGAATAACACTCTGACAAAATGTAACTGTGCCTGATATTTAAAATAAAAATGTGAATCAGAAATTAACAACACTGACAAAACTGCTATTTTTTAAATACATATTTTGCTATATACATATATATAGCAAACAAAACAAACATTTCAATTCATTTATTTAATAAAAGAACTAACTCATTTAATTAAATAGCGATTAGCATCTTTGCTCATCAACAACTGATAAGCATCTTAAAGTTAACAAATAAACATAAAAAAATACCATTATAAAATAAAAAGATAAATATTAAAATCAGGTAACAATAAATAAAAGTACTAAATCAAGATATTAAAAACATTTTTCATAATTATCTGATAAGCATCTTAATAAAGAAATATCATAATAATAAATAAATAAATAAATAAAACTAATGATCTTAGATGATTTATTTTTTTAATAAAAGAACTATCTCATTAAATTGAAATCATTAGCATCTAATTTGCTCATCAACAACTGATAAGCATCTTAAAGTTAACAAATAAACATAAAAAATACCATTATAAAATAAAATGATAATTAAAATAACGTAACAACAGATAAAAGTACTAACTCATGAAATCAAAAACATTACTGTAAGAATAATATATATAAGCATCTTAATAAAGAAATATCATAAGCAATAAATAAATAAATAAAACTAATGATCTCAGATGGTTTATTTATTCAATAAAATAACTCATTAGCATCCAATTTGTTCAACAACTGTTGAAGAAATTAATGAAATTAACAAATAAATAAAAAATACCATTATAAAAAATAATAAATATTAAAATAATGTAGCAATAAATAAAAGTACTAACTCATGAAATTGAAAACATTAGAGTGAGACTAATTTGCTCATAAATATTTGATAAGCATCTTAATAAAGAAATATAAGTAATAAATAAACAAATAAAACTAATGATCTCAGATGATTTGTTTATTTATTCAATAAAAAAACTCAATAAATTGAAATCATTAGCATCCAATTTGCTCAACAACAGTTAAAGTAATTAATTACATTAACAAATAAATAAAAAATACCATTATAAATACATATTATTTATTGTTACATTTTTTTAAAAGTACTAACTCATGAAATTGAAAACATTAGAGTGTAATTCGTATCTGATAAGCACCTTAAAAAAGAAAATATTAAGATAAGTAAGCAAATAAGTAAGTAAATAACTAAATGAATAATAAAATCATGTGAGGTCATTAGTGTTTGTGAACCACACCCCCTTCGGCCATTCCGTACACATGGAGCAAATGAATGCAAAAAAGAAACAGGGCAGGGGGCGGAAATGAGGAGAGAAAACTGTAAACAAACTGACCTTTACAGAAAGACGGACACAAAAGAGATGAAAAGATAAAGCATGCAACATGAAGAGATGGAGAGAGAGTGTACGATGAAAACAAGGGAGAATATAAAGAGGCACAATGAGAGGAAAAAGGGAGAGAACGGAAAGAGCGCGAGCCCCAAAGATCTTCCTCATCTGCAGTGTGGCCAGAGAGGTTTCAGCCAGTATGAAAATATTGATTCTGCAACTCTGCGGCCCCTGAGGGCTGTGCTGGGTGCTTGTGTGTGTGTGTGTGTGTGTGTGTGTGTGTGCGTGGCAGCTGAATCTCCCCCTGGCCTGTCTGCCAAGGAGCACGTCTGATTGAACACGGCCACACTAACATGAGCTGACAGCTAGAGAGAGGTCCACCCTGCCTGCCCCTTTCTACTAATGCACTTTACTGAGCCAGAGTGTGTGTGTGTGTGTGTGTGTGTGTGTGTGTGTGTGTGTGTGTGTGTGTGTGTGTGTGTGAGAGAGAGAGAGAGAGAGAGAGAGTCAGAAAGATAGGATGATGCAAAAGGCATGAATCAGACGAGGGACCAATAAAAAAAACATCTTTTGAAAATAGATTTTCTGAAGAAATGTGAGGAGTGTCTGTCGTGATTCTAGACTGTTGTGGATGGTTGTCAGGGTGTTGCTATGCATTTGCTGAGGTGTTCTATGCAGTTATTTATATACAATTATTACTATTATAGCTTTTATTTTTCTATATATTCAGTTTTCACGTGAGATTAAGTGCTTTTGTCCTTTTTAATAGTTTTTTTTTTGGTAACACTTTAGTATAGGGAACACATATAAACTATTAACTATGACTTTTTCCTCAATAAACTCCTAATTTACTGCTTATTAATAGTCAGTAAGGTAGTTGTTAAGTTTAGGTATTGGGTAGGATTAAGAATGTAGAATAAGGTCATGCAGAATAAGGCATTAATATGTGCTTAATAAGTACTAATAAACAGCCAATATTCTAGTAATATGCATAATAATAAGCAACTAGTTAAAAAAAACCCTAAAATAAAGTGTTAACGAATATTTCTATTTTCAAGTTAAAGTCTTTCATCTAATATTCATATACATATATTTTTTTTTATCCTATAATGCTTTATATTTTCATTTCAGCTTCATTTTAAATAACAGCAACAATTTTTAATAGTTTTAGTTGACAATAAAAACACTGATTCTGAGTCACCCTCATGTCATTGATATACTATCATAGTTTTTGTTAATAATTTGAATTAGATTTTATTTGTATTATTTCTGTTTTCACTTTAATTTTAGTTTAAATAATTTTATCGTGTTTTATCAAATGTCAATATAGCATTTAATCATTTTTATTTATTAGTTTTAGTTTATTTAATTTCAGTTATTATTAAAGTACTTGAATTTAACCTAAACGAAAAATAAGAAATGTTTTTTTGGCAACTTGCTAAAATAAAATATGTTTAATTTGTTTTATTATTATTTTATGTAACAAATTAATGGTTAATTAATGATAATAACTCTGGTCCTCATGACATTACGGTCAGTAGATATGTTGATTTTTTTTATTTTTTTTATCAGATTTATTGTCTGACATATAATATAATCTGGTAACACTTTATTTTACGGTGTCCTTGTTACACATATTACATGTAGTTACTATAGTAATAACTATAAATTATGCATAAATACTAACCCTACAACAAAAATCTAATTCTAACCCTGTAGTAAGTATACGTAGTTAACTAATGTTACTCAGTACTTAAATGTATAATTACACTGTAACAAGGACAACCAAAAATCTAAATCCCATTGTTTAAAAATAGGGGTTACACACTTTATTTTAAGGTGTCCGTGTTACAGTGTAATTATATATTTAAGTACTGAGTAATAATAATTAACTACATGTACTTACTATAGGGTGAGGGTTAGTCGCATGTAATTATGCATAATTTATAGTTTTTTACTACAGCAACTACATGTAATATGTGTAACAAGGACACCGTAAAATAAAGTGTTACCAAAATAGGTATCAGTTATTACAGAATGACTTACGAGCCAATGTTTAATACTTAAGCTTTGGGTTTGTTTTTTTTTGTTTTTTTGTCAGTGTATTTGAACTCTTTGTATGTTTCTTCTCACCATGATAGTCTTTGTAAAGTGGGTTGGTCTCCTTCTCCGAGCCTCTGAATGATTCCAGAGCGATGGCTGTGTCACTCAGTCTGATTATTCGCCCCATTACGGCTCTGTTCTGAGAGTGCGAGATGGAAAGAGAGAGGGGGAATGGATGAGAAAGACAGGAAATACATGAGAAGAGTCCAATTAAAAGTGTACAAGCAAACGTAGAAACATCTAGAGCGATGCTGAGAGCATGCTAATTAAACCCTTCATTACAAGCAGGGGTTTCACTCTCTTTGCTCTGAGAACTGAATTAGGTCAACATTATCTCTCGGAAAAAAATGGAGCAGGGTATTCCGGAGACGGAATTCATGATCTTACAACAAAGCCTGAGCTTATAGATCCAAAACTACCTCAATCACCAGATAAAAAAAATAAAATAAAAAAAAGTACCCATTTTACCAACACCACTCTCTATGATAAATGAGGTGGACGATTACTTTTCACACATATGGTGATACGGGCCGGAATTGGGCCAGAATATCACAGACACTTTTTAACCAATTATAAACCATCCAGAACAGCATAGCAACAGCCTGGCGATGGTTTGCCCAAACAAGATTGTATGGGCAAACATTACTCATATTTACTTCCTCTGAAAATGTAAAATATAACATTCAATGCATCAAAATGATGCTTAAACATATAAGCACTAGCACTAATCATGGCATCCAAACTGGTATTAAGTTATCTTAGGATGCCACCTCTGTGAACTGCTGCCTTTGGTTGCATTGTGTAACATTAAATCCATCAGATCAGAGCAGAACATACGTTTGGTGCTCAAACACATTGAGTGCTCTGATTCCCTCAAACACATGCTCTCCAAATCTGTCTGTCTCTCTTACTCTGATCGCACAACTCATGCAGCGTCGCCATACGGCACAAATCTGGATGAACGTAAGCACAAAGCCACATCAACTCAGAGAAAGATCCAAAGATCCCATCCGCATCAGAGCAAAGACGTCTTATCCATTAATGCTTTCGTTCCAAAAATATCTGCTGTTAAATGGTGTAAAAATGCCTTTAAATGCCTTTTAGCTCAACAAGGTTTTGTGGCACGCAGGAATAACACAAATTTACATTTATGCTATGAAATGGACTAAGTTTGTGTTTACATAATGTGTGTATATATATACACTAGGGGTGTAACAGGACATGTATTCGTCATGGTACAGACTTCACGGTTTGGTGCATACAGTCAGAAGACGAATACAGTCAGTCACAGGTGATCCACACTCCAATCCAGAAGGGGGCGCGCACGGTAATGCAACACTGTTTGCTAACCACCACATCAGGAAAAAGCGAAGAAGAACAGATGAACTACGCATAGATATGATTAAGTATAATCTCCCAACCAGTGTTTCAACCGCAGAAAGACATCAATAAAACAGCTTGAGAATAATATCTCACGTAACATTACATTTACCTCAGGCAAGTCATTTAGTGTCCGCAGCATGTTAGTTCACTAGAGAAATCAACTCTAGAGGGAGAATATATGCACTATATTAGCTTATATATTCATTATTTTTACTTTACCTGTTAGTAATGTCTTAATTATTTAATAGATGTTTAAATAAATTTGTCATGAAAACAAGTTATGAGAGTAACGGTGTAAATGATCGTAAATGAGCAACTGAATTTAATAGTTTGGGCTCTGTTGTTAATTGTAACCTTTAATATCATAGTAATATGCAAGAAAGTGCTCCCTGTATGTAGTTTACATCATTAGCGGAGATAGATTTGTTTTATCCTTAAGAAAAAGTTTATTATAACTGAATTTATTTAAAGAGACACAATTTGTTCAATAAACCACTGTCTAATAAAAAAAGAAGAAAAAAGAACCTCTGACCTTGACCTTACTGATATGAAGACTGAACAAACACAAATCAACAGCTGCAAAGGCCAATACAGATGAGAAAATAAGCCAGTTTAAAGCGAAAAACCCCACACAAAAATCAAATACAGTACACACAGCAAATCTGCTGAGAGCGCCTCCTCCTGGCCAAAAACTAATACAGAGACCATTCAAAAAGGAGGGAGCACTCCAAAGAAAGGCTGTAGTGAAAAATTAATCTCTATGCCACTCCTGAATATTTCATACGCTCCCTCTCTGTAGCAGCTGACACGGCCTAATGCAGTTTTCATGCATCCGTGTCCTTTCTTTTTTTCTTGCCATTCCTTCCTCTCATCTACAGCAGACTTTGAGAGCATGCGTGTTTGTGTACGCAGCCTTGACCCTTTTCCCAAATCTAGCATAAAAAATTTATCCCAAGCAACTGTGTTAGTGACAGTCGCTGCTACATCAACACTATCACACCAATTCAAAATAAAATGCAATGCAACTGTACAACAGTTGGGACAACACATTGAAGGCTAGAGTCCAGGATAGGATCCAAACAGATGGGTTAACAAAAGAGACAGTGTTTTAAATCGATTGCTTGCATTATTTATAATTCATAATGATATTAGGAAACATTGTGTAGTTGAACTTCTTGAAGCACCTATAAATAAAGATGTTTTATGGACAAGTCAGGAAAAAAAGCACTTCTGTTAATTAGATTATGATATATGAAAAAAGAAGCATATGCAATTAAACTGAAGTATACATTTCATAGTGGCAAATAATATGAAGCACATGCAAAAGTACAAGTAGCCTACACATCAAAAGATGAAGCAATTTATATTCATTCTGCTCATGTGTCATGAATGAAACCCATTATTTTTTAAAGATATTTAGGCTTTTTGTTCAACTTTATTTTTCAAACATATCAGCAAACTGTTCATCATAAAAAGACAACAACTAAGGCTACGTTCACACTGCGAGCCTTAGTGCTCAATTCCAATTTTTGCTCAGATCTGATTTTTTTTTTTTTTTTTTTTTTTGTATAGCTGTTCACATTGTTGTTTTAAATGTGGCCAATATCAGATTTCCAGTGTGAACAGATCATGGTTCTGAACTGACCTGCGCAAAAGAACGATACAAACAGTCTTGCCAGGTTTTTACCACAAAATCCACTCAATTGCTTCTCAAAATTAGTCCAAAACTAGCCCAGTCACGTTCCATGGGGTATCCCGGTAAAAATCGCATTCTGGTGGTTAAATATCGCGTTATTGCGGTCATTCCAACAACCCGCGGAAACAGTGAAAAAGTAACCCAATCCTGCGGGAAAATCACGTACTTGACAACAAACACAGCGCACTGCCATACAGAAGTAAACACGGAGGGCATTAAAGTAAGCGATTACGCGTTTGTTTATAGCGTGATCTGCTGTGGAAGTTATGCGCAGGCAATATGAAAATAAAGACAATGATGTGACAAAAGAGAGCAGAGTTTTGAAACTTTTATGATACGAGCCCTCATGTTTTGCTGCTATTATAGAGCTGTCGAGTTCTGACACATCACTGTCCTTCTACTGACTACCTTTCGCAACCGTCTTGATAACGTTGGATATGCAAAATCTTTGAATAGACTCCCATGAGCGCAGAATCGTGACGAATGTTGATCTTGAGTGACATAAAAATCACATGAATTCCGATATGACTGTTCACACTGCGGTCGCATTACAAAACATCTGACCTGTGTCGTATTTAGTACCACATATGGAATTGAAAAGATCAGATTCCATGTGGTTCGTACTGCTCACACTGTCACGGGGAAAACAGATATGAGTCACATGTGGGCAAAAAAAAACCAAAAAACCAAAATCAGATTTGGGCCACATTTACCAGTGTAAACGTAGCCTAATTTACATACATAGTGCAGAGTCCTGCACGGGTCCTGTTTGATAAACCCGCACCCGCCCCACACCTGCAGTTATTAACAGCACCCGACCCGATATCCGACAGAAACACTAATTTTAGCCCGTACCCGACCCATTTGACATAAAAACCGCGACCCGACCCGTGCCCGCATTAAATCTCCTTCATGACATAAGGCAGACAAAAATAATTTTCTCATGTAGCCTAACACAATCAATAAAACCAACATTAGGCATTCTATACGTCGCTGCATTTAATTAAACATTGCATTAAACAACACAAGTAAAATAATAGAACAAATAATGTTTTAGTAGCCTATTTAACTATAAGCTTAAAGCTAGTAAATATTTCAGCAGATTCACTCGGCATTTAAACACGGCTGTCTCTTCTGAAACTTAGCAGTGTTTACCTGGCCGCTGGTCCTCTTTGTAGCAGCGCGAAAAATATTCTACAACTTTTATACAAATTGTGAATAGCCTATATTAAAAACATAAAGAGAGCAAAAGCGCGTTCCCTTTAATATAATCATAGCTTTCAATCAGATGCAGCGTGATTGGCTACAATGCTCAGCGCTGCAAATCATGCTGTAAGCCTTTAACGGTCTTCAGACAGAGCGTGAACACAAATAAGCATGGGACCATTTGAAAGCAGCTGTCAAACGCACCGAATTGAGTTGGAATAGTCTTGGCTATTGGACCCGCAGTCCGCCCGTGCCTACCGCGCGTCCGACCCGCACCCGACACGTAAATATTATTCCACCCGTTACATAAAATTTAGCGGGTCACCCGTCGGGTACCGCCCGCATGCAGGACTCTGACATAGTACACTTCAAATAGATTAGAAAGAGAATTTTAATGACACAAGAAGAACAAATCTCTATACTTTAGTTGCACATAAACTATAATTCAACTTAATGCAACAATTTACGTAATGTAAGGAAGTAATTTTTATGAACATTTACACAAATTTGTGTTAATGAATGAGGTTGCTGCAACAGTTGGAATTTGCACATTTTTGTGGGGAAATCTGTGCAATTAATAGATTTTAAAATGGCAAACAGTGTTAAATATAGACCTTATGTAGCCCCGCCCCTTTTCAGCGTCACGCTCGTTGTGTTCTGTCTTCCGGTTTGTAAATCCACAGCATGAAGGTAAGATCTTACGGATTTATGAATGAACCACTCGTTTTAAAATCTTTCTAGTCTGCTGACATTTGTTATGACATCCGCTTCAAACATTACAATGCTCATGATAACTTTCGTTAACTCTACAATAAGTAAATCCACTTCACCAGCTAATTACTCTTCAACAGTAATGTCATAGACATATACAGAGCTGCCGCTAAAAATGGAAGTTCAAACGCAAAACTGTAAAAATGGCTGCGCACTTTTGGAACAGATTTCATGAAGGCCTACTAATTGGTAAAAGAAAACGCATCTAAGATAGACCTGCTCTACAAGTCACATTAAAACAAACCAAAGTCTAGCCATGATAGCAGTCCAGCTCTTCCGTCTCCAAAGCTGTCATCCTTCAGACTGATAGACTGGGTCTCCAGGGTCCTGACCCAACAGAGGCTGTATCTGTAGGTGTGTGGTAGTGGACTACGGCTATTTGAGCAGAGATTGATTAAAGATTCAGATGGACTGTGGCTTTAATCTCGTCATAGGAGGCTTTCAATGCCTGGCCCCTTCCTGGCGACATTAAAAATAAATGACAGGATACATGACTTTTCATTACAAGTCGCATCAGAATAGAGGATTAACACAGCAGTTCAACAAAAGTTGACTCTACATTTAGTAGTTAAAGCAAAAATATAGATTCCTCACACATACTGTACATTCAGAAAACTTCTTCAAGCCCTACATAGAAGCAGATGTATTGATTCAAAAGCTTTTGAGATTTTGGGTCCTATCATACACCCGGCGGAATGCGATGCCAGGCGGGTCGCAAGTGTTTTTTGCTTGTTTCAGCCCGATGCAGTTATCATTTTCACGTCCTGCGCCACGTTGTTTAAATATCAAATGCATTTGCGCCCATCTGTTCGCCCATGGGCGTGCTGGTCTGAAAACGAGGTGTGTTCAGGCGCACTGTTGGCACGTTGCAATTTTGAGGCAACTGAAAACGACTGCACCATTGACCAACTGAAACCTGGTCTAAAGTCAATGGCGCGTTAAAGAGCGCGTTAGTAATATGCGCCTATATGCGGGTGCACAACGCACGTACACTCTGCTTATTACACACACAGGGCACACAAGCAGCAGCAGCACACACAAACATGCCAAATATTAAAAATAATAGGATTACAAATGTAAAAGATTATTATTGTGTGCATAAAGATAAAAATGCCTTGGTGCAATCCGGCTTGTCCTGTAGATGGTGTGCTCGCATGCTTTAACCTCGCGCATGAGCAGATCCGTTTCCTCGCTAGAGAAGCGTTCAGATTTTTCGCTTGCAAATTCCGCCATGTAAATAGTAAATCCCCCATGGCATGAGCGCAACTGAATTTTAAAGGGAATGGGAGATGAGACTCTGATTGGTTTATTACACTTTACCTTTTTAACACTCATTAAGAGACTAGGGACAACCCTTTTAGACCATGCACCGGGTGTGTTGACCATTTTTCCTGAGCATTTTTCCTGCCCTAAGTGCACTTGCGTGTGCTTCAGACCATGCACTTAGATTGTTAAAATAGGGCCCAAAATATGTTTGTGACTAGTTAAGACCTCACTGCCTCAAAATACTGTACTTACTGAAAGGTCTATATATTTACATCCAGGGTCTAAAATTAACACTCGCCAAGCACCAAATACAAGAAAAAAAAATCAGCGCTGGCCAGTATATGAAACATTGTCAATCGCTAGTTGGCCAATGATGTGGATGCAATGATGCGAGAACATGAACGTAACTGTGAGAACATGAACTTTGGCAATTTGGCAATGAAGAGCAAGAAGACGCGAAAGGGATCTCAATTCGTTACTCATGCGCTGTGTGGGAAGTTTAGTGTGCGCAAACATCCGAAGCGCGCGCCCAAAATCCACGTCTCAGACAGCGCGCGAATACTGAATTGAGCTTTCTTTCACGTCTTTTTGCACTTGAACAGACATATTCACATTTATGACAAAAATAAGTAAACACAGTCGGGTATGGCTTGAGTGAATGTAAACAGTCGAAAAAGACAACGCATGTGTACAGTATCAGTATATTGGATCCGTGCATTTGGTCTTCATTTGCTGTCTGTGTTTTTAATGTTAATCAAAAAAAAAAAAAAAAAGGACAAAAAAAATTCACTCACTGCTCTTGACTGAATAACTTTTGAAACTTTAATAAGGATTAATCTATTTTTAATTTATACAGTGAAGACTATCCAGTGTTTACATTTGATTACTTTTTTATTCAATGTCTCTACCTGCAAACTACTGTTACTTGTCTTTAATAATGTTTTACATTTATATTAGTTAGGCTAGTAGTTTTAGCTGTGATAATTGGAATAGAGAATTGTGAATTTTCACTGGTAACAAAAATGTTGGTGTCATACCTGGGTATTTTTGTATAAACAATTAAATGGCCGATAAAAAAATATTTATGGACGGTAAATTGTAATAAAAGTCACCAGCCATTGGCAGGTGCGGCAAAAAGTTAGTTTTAGGCCCTGTTTACATCACATCCGCTCCGCAAAATCACTTTTAAACCAATCACAGCGTTTACACCACAGAAAACCGCTGTGTGCCCCCCGGCCTCCCTCAGAGGGGTTTTAGCACTTTGTCTCCAAACGGACAAAGAACAGCGAGATCTTGTCTTTTGAGCGTGCTTAGAGCACAGCGGCTGTGGCCTCACTCTCGTTGGCTAATGGAGGCACAAAGAAAAGGGCCTCTCAGGAACCGAAAGACGCTGAAAGAGAGAAGCGCCCAGAAAGACTCAAGACTGACCATTGGGTGGCTGAATGCAAAGTTGAGGGCCTCAGACAAAGAACTGTGGGTTCACGCGCCAATAAAGAAGCTCCTCTGAAGGCCAAACATACATGTACTCAAACAGATACACACACAGGCCCCCTGAACCCCAGCCAAGCGGAACCTCATTCACACAACGGAGGGGGGTCGACTCTTTGACTCCGGCTCATGGGGCGGTTATGGTGTGCCAGGGTGGACAAACTTATGGTGACCTCAATGCTGGTCCATGTGACTGACAGTTAAAAAACAAAAAAGTCTAAAAAGGCCGTTTTGCAAAATTAGTTTTGGAAGCTGATGTTGGAAATGTTGATCATCATCACAAGTAATAATGGTATCGTTAATTCAAAAGTTTGAAAACACAGCAAAACCAAAAATAAACCAGATATATTTTCTGAGGAAAAAGCTGCATCCAAAATCACATACTCTCGAGTAGGTACTTATTATGAATAAGTAATTACTTCACGACCGCTAAAAAAGTACGTTCTATATAGTATGAATGTGTGTAGTATGAATGTAATCTGCATGTACTACATTCACCATGTTGTCATTATCATGTGACCAACCAGCATCAGTTACATTGCTTCACTGCCATTCATAAATCCTCTCCCGTGGCCTCATGAGATAATAAAGTGTCCATCGTATACGCACTCCAGAATCCCGCCGGAAGTAGTAGATCATCCGGGTACTTTTTGCCTGCACTATTACTGTGAATTAATTTCAGACACAATTCTTTTATCACATACTGCTTTTCGCCTACTATATAGTAGGGAAGTATGCGCTTTCGGATGCAGACAGAGTGTTGTGAGTAGTTGCTAGGGTGTTGCTTACTGGTCAATTTAGCCATATATATATATATATATATATATATAGAACAAAGTATAAAACAAAGGCTGCATTTATTTGATCAAAAATACAGTAAAAAAACAGTAATATTGTGAAATATTACAATTTAAAATAGCTGTTTTCTATTTGAATATATTGTAAAATGTACTGTAATTTATTCATGTGATCAAAGCTGAATTTTCAACATCATTACTCCAGTCTTCAGTGTCACATGATCCTTCAGAAATCATTCTAATACGCTGATTTGCTGCTCAAGAAACATTTCTTACTATTATCAATGTTGAAAACATTACAATTTTATTTTTTTTTTCCAAGTCTATTTGATGAAAAGTAAGTTAAACAGCATTTAATTGAAATAGAAACCAGAAACTATTTAATCAATCATACCTGTATGAGGTGGGATGGTACGGTCACCATAGCGACCGAGAGTGAAGTGCGTAACAGGCCTCGGAGGGCATAGAGAAAGGTGGTGAGGGCATGGCAGTGGGTGGGGTTATCCTTACAGCACACATCATCCCCCCACAGCGCAGATCCCAGAGAATGAAGACCCAGCCGCAGGACATTCCGAACCTTAGACTACAGAGGTCAAAAAGATGAACATAAAACATTTGAATTTAAAACAACACTGTATTGTCAGGATACGTACAATTCATCTGAACAAATCCCCATCTGGCTTTTGCTATGAATATTTTATTAAAGCACCATAGGGAAAACTTTGGCGAACTTAAAGTTTTCAATAATGCATTTTAATAAGTGCACCTTAATTTAGAATAGAAACAAGGAGAAACCTGTAGTGCATGACATTTTACAGTAATACACTATATTGCCAAAAGTTTTGGGACACCTGCCTTTACGTGCACATGAACTTTAATGACATCCCATTCTTAATCCGTAGGGTGTAATATGGAGTTGGCCCACCCTTTGCAGCTATAACAGCTCTTCTGGGAAGGCTTTCCACAAGGTTTAGGAGTGTGTTTATGGGAATTTTTGACCATTCTTCTAGAAGCGCATTTGTGAGGTCAGGCAGCGATGTTGGCGAGACGGCCTGGCTCACAGTCTCCGCTCTAATTCATCCCAAAGGTGTTCTATCAGGTTGAGGTCAGGACTCTGTGCAGGCCAGTCAAGTTCCTCCACACCAAACTTGCTCATCCATGTATTTATGGACCTTGCTTTGTGCACTGGTGCGCAGTCATGTTGGAACAGGAAGGGGCCATCCCCAAACTGTTCCCACAAAGTTGGGAGCATGAAATTGTCCAAAATGTCTTGGTATGCTGAAGCATTAAGAGTTCCTTTCACTGGAACTAAGGGGCCAAGCCCAACCCCTGAAAAACAACCCCACACCATAATCGCCCCCCCACAAACTTTACACTTGGCACAATGCAGTCAGGCAAGTACCGTTCTCTTGGCAACCGCCAAACCCAGACTCGTCCATTGGATTGCCGGACAGAGAAGCGTGATTCGTCACTCCAGAGAACACGTCTCCACTGCTCTAGAGTCCAGTGACAGCGTGCTTTACACCACTGCATCCGACGCTTTGCATTGCACTTGTTGATGTAAGGCTTGGATGCAGCTGCTTGGCCATGGAAACCCATTCCATGAAGCTCTCTACGCACTGTTCTTGAGCTAATCTGAAGGCCACACGAAGTTTGGAGGTCTGTAGCTATGGACTCTGCCGAAAGTTGCCGACTTCTGCACACCGTGCACCTCACATGCGCTGACCCCGCTCTGTGATTTTACGTGGCCTACCACTTCATGGCTGAGTTGCTGTTGTTCACAATTGCTTCCACTTTGTTATGATATCACTAACAGTTGACCGTGGAATATTTAGTAGTGAGGAAATCGTAAACTTTTTAGAGTCACCATGAAATCAAAATGAACAATTCTTATTTTTTATGGACTATTGCAGTATTTATTATAAATAAAAAACAAAACTAATTCGCCAGTGTTTCCCTCAAGATCTTCCTATGGGATTTTATAATGGGGGTTTTCGATTTATGTGTTAAAAAAGCCTGTGGTAAACATAACCTGCCAGTTTACGTTGTAGAACGAAATGTATCATCAAGTTATGTTTATCACAGACCTTACTTTACTCATAAATTGAAAAACCCCATTATAAAACCCAATTGGAAAATCTTGAGGGAACCAGTGGTGAATTAGACTTCGAAGTTTTGACGTCATCCCTGCACCATGTACAAAATCAAACCCCACCCTACATTTTTCTTGTTCGAGAAGCCATTTAACTCGACATTTCACTCAGATATACAACACAATAGGGAAGAAAAGGCTATTGCAACTTCCATTTCATGCCAAATAAAGCTGGAACACCTAAGACTGAAATTATACACAAAACAAAGTTTGAACAAGGTTAAAATAATGGAGGAGGAGAAAAAAAGAAGGACTGTAACAATGCAATTATTTAAATTATGGATTTTCTTAAATATAAACACTATAAAATCTAGTGAATATGCATAAAATGAGCAGTTATTTTATGTTATTAGTAAGATTTCACTGTTTAAGCACAGTCTGTGTTTCTGTCTTGTATAGATTTTCTAATAAATGTATGTTGAAATCACAGGACAATACTTCATTTACTTCAATTAGAGACTCTCAACAGGACATGATTAGCTATTGTACAATTTCACATTAATACTCTCTCTATAATGAATGAGAGGGGGAGAGAGAGAATGGTGAAAAGCAAACAAAACAGTGCCCAAATAGTATGTCATACATGAGTGTGCAATGACTTGTGTAACTAAGTCAGTAGTGGAATCCTGTCTGTAGTGAAAAGCCTTTTGTCTGTTGGAGTGAGGGTCATGTACCTCTCAAACAACTTGAATCAATGAAACAAACGGCCCAGCCAAGACCACTCAACAGCACGGTCAAACGGAACACGATGGTCAAAAGTGATTGGACAACATCTTCCAATCAGGACAGTCGCCTGACACGACCACAATGTGGCTGTCAACCTAAGAGCCAAAATGTCTGCTTCCAACAAGTGCCAGGAAATTCTTGGCACGTTATCCACCAACATCAGCCAAGCTAAGGGGCCATGGGTGAGAGATGTGCCCTCTACAGTGTACAAAGCCTGAGATAGAGTGACAGAGAATTGAACCTTATTCACAAATCATCAAAGACCAAAGAGCTTATTCTGAACCTGCTAAATAGAGATAAATAGGACACCTGTCTCAGATGAGAACATCTACAAGACTGGCCTCATGGAACCGTGTGAGACACCAATACAAGTTTCAGATATCTTGAAAAAGCAGGACAACTTCATACTTGCATGTTTATGAGGAGAAGATGATCACAGATCATACCTAATAGCTTTGTAGTCTTTAGTAAGCCGTTCAGTGACAAATACACTTTTTGGGCAAGCTGTGGACTTGCCAACACAACAAGTTAGCTACTGTAGAAGTCAAATTAAAGAGTTAGTTCACCCAAAAATGAAAATTGTGTCATTAATTACTCACCCTCATGTCGTTCCACACCCGTAAGACCTGAACAATTATTACTTTTTATGGACTATTCCAGTATTTATTATAAATAAAAAAACAAAACTAATTTCCACACCAAATTTCCAATTTCCAAAACTAATTTCCAAACCCGTAAGACTTCATCTTCAGAACACAAATTAAGATCTTTTTGATGAAATCTGAAAGCTTTCTGTTCCTCCATAGACAGCTACGAAACTGAAACTTTGATGCTTCAAAAAGTTCATAAAGTGATTGTAAAATTAAACCATATGAATTGAGTGGTTTAGTTCAAATTTTCTGAAGAGACACGATCGCTTTATATGAACAGATTGAATTTAGGCTTTTATTCACAAATAAACATTGATCAGCGAACATAAACAGAAGCTCAACCGAACCTGCTTGATGCACGAAAACAAACCTCTTCTGCAAGCTCAAATGCGCTGTGTAACACACGAGAATTAACCTTACTGGTTCTTGCAGAAGCTCAAATGTGCTGCGTAACGCGAGAATGAACCTAATTGGTTCTTGTAGAAGCTCAAACATGCTGCGTAATGCGAGAATGAACCTCACTGGTTCTTGTAAAAGCTCAAACGTGCTGCGTAACGTGAGAATGAACCTCATTGGTTCTTATGGAAGATCAAACGTGCTGCGTAACACAAGAATGAACCTCATTGGTTTTTGTAGAAGCTGAAACGTGCTGCGTAATGCGAGAATGAACCTCATTGGTTCTTGCAGAAGCTCAAACGTGCTGTGTAACGCGAGAATGAACCTCATTGGTTCTTGTAGAAGCTCAAACGTGCTGCGTAATGTGAGAATGAACCTCATTGGTTCTTGTAGAAGCTCAAACGTGCTGCGTAATGTGAGAATGAACCTCATTGGTTCTTGTAGAAGCTGAAACGTGCTGCGTAACGCGAGAATGAAACTCATTGGTTCTTGTAGAAGCTCAAACGTGCTGCGTAACGCGAGAATGAACCTCATTGGTTCTTGTAGAAGCTCAAACGTGCTGCCTAACACATGAGAATGAACCTCATTGGTTCTTACGGAAGATCAAACTTGCTGCATATAATCATAATTAAATTTCTTATCTTGAACTGCCAGTTAGGAAACGGTGCAAAATAATATTTCAATGATTTTTACAGGCTTTATATAGATGGAAATATTATTTTGCATCCTTTCCTATTAATTAAAGGGAAAGATAAAATGTAATTCTGGCTAATGTAACTGTAGAAAACACTCTTAAAAATGTAGAAATAGTCCTTAAGACACAAAAATGTTTAAAGCTATTATAATCTAGCTTTTACATCATCCTACACTTTTAAAATAATGGTTGTTCAAAAAATGTTGTTCTATGGTATCGCTGTGAAAACGCCCATTTAGAACCTTTATTTTTTAAACTGTAAAGGACAGAAAAGTTCTACTGATATTATTGTACATATGCCTTCATTCAATGAAATCGTTGTATTGTGAACTAAACAGCCTGCTTATGTCTTTGAAATAGAGAAAAGGAGGGTAGATATCTTAAACAAACCAGCTGAAAATAGCCATGGTGTTGAATTAGGTCTACCGCCCTGGTTGTTCTCCTCACATTAGCCTTCGTCCACTGACAATAAACACCCTCCACGCCGTCCAGCAATCACAAGCATCTTAAGTTAAATAAACCTCATTGTTTGACTGTTTCCAAAGCTTCTTGAGGGTTGAGCTCAACATTTCAACAGTGAGGGTGTTCCTGACTCACTGGCTTCCTCCTTGCCTTCAGACACACTCCAGCTTTTTTAATCACTCACACTCTTTTCCCCACTATGTGTGCATGAGAAAGATGATATGCTTATAACCAATTCTGATGGTAACAAACACAACTGCTATTCTTTAAATTAAATTAATGTCCACTACCAAAGCTAACACAACCTACAAAATGTTTTACTTTAAGTTTAATTCAAACTTCATAGGTCATTGCAATCATACTAGAATTGAGTTGCCAATTTGACAAACGTTTTGGTCAGTCTCACTGCTGTCCCTGTTTGCTCTCATTCTGAACATTCTTGCCTTTGTGCCCATGTTCTCTCAACCTCATCACATTCCGCGACCTCTGCCAACAGAACGGCACTGTTTGATGATGTAAGCGCTTAATCCGTCGGTTGACTGACAGGGATCGAGGACTTCCAGGGTGAGGAGCCCGAGGTGTCCATCAGTGCCACGGATTCAAAGAAAAACACTGCAAATATCAACAAGAAAGTGCTAGCATAAACAAGACTGCAACTACTAAACAGTACAAGATGTTACATTTGATTGGGAACTTGATTCAATCAGATTTATTTTTTTTTTTTTTAAAGAGCAATAATAAGATTGTTTACAAGTCTAAATTTAGAGGTGCTCAACAAGTGAAAATTTGATGACATGAGCTCGATTTGCTCATTTTTGCACAGCTGGTAAGACTAAAACATAAAGAGTAAAAAACAGAAGTTTTTTAATTGTAAATGGGAGGACAAATAGATTTTTTTTTTCAAATGTCTTCATGTAATCTAACAAAACTGTGCACAGACAAGATTATCTTGTCTTTAATTGAATTAGAACTCCAATTAGAACTCTTAATTTATTATTTTGTTTTATTCCCATTTCCTATTTTAGCTGAATTTAACACAAGCAATTTCACAAGTTTGTTGATTTGACATAAGCGTACAGTGTAGCTACAATATGTACAAATGAAAAAGAAATCTGTGAAATATAAAATAAATAAAATGACTCAGATTAACCCTGGAGTAAATTTTACTGTGAGAGACTTTATATCGGTTACAAATATACAAATTTGATTTAAGCTGATGAACAATAAAAACATTGACAGCCAATCAATTAACTTTTTTAAACAACGTTATTGTGTATTGGTGTGGGAGCAAATATAGTTATCGTTACTGTTCTTGGTGTGAACGGGCCTTTAACTGTGAGTTCTGTGTGTTGTCATATCACTCTGTTCTCATTCATGTTCATCTTTAAGTGTAGCATTTAAGTTAAAATTATGTGACATGAGCTTAATTAGGTTATTTTTGCACAGCTGGTAAGATCGAAACTGATAAAAGAGTTAAAAACAGAAGGTTTTTATTTGCAAAAGAGAGGTCAAACTGTAATTTTTTCCCAAAATGTCTTCATGTGATCTAACAAAACTGTAGACAGACACGGTTATCATAACTGAACTACAACTCCATTTAACGAAAAAATAAATAAAGTAATACTAAAGAAAATTATTTCATTTTATTACCATTTGCTATATTAGCTTGTTTCTGCCACGGAATAAAAAAAATTAAAAAGTTAATTGCGACTTTTTATCTAACAATTCAGATTTTTTTTCTCTCTGAATTAGAAGAAATGTTTGAATTGTGACAAACTGTGAGAAAAAAACCTCATAATTGTGAGATAAATTCTCATTTACCTTTTTTATTTTGTTATTCCGTGGTTGAAAAAAAAGAAAGAATTGTGAGATGTAAACTCATAATTCAGAGAATTGTGAGATTAAATCTGATAAAAAAAAAAAAAAAAAAAAAAAAAAAAGAGTCAAATATGTGAGTTGTAAACTCTCAGTTATAAGTTTATACCTTGCAATTGCAATATATACACTTGCAAATGCGTCAAACTCAGAATTGTGAGAAATAGTCAAAATTGTGAGATATAAACTCAGAAAAGAGGTTTTTAGACTCTGGAGTAAATTTGGATGGGATTTTTGTATAGGTTAGACTAACTTCATGTAATAAAGGTATAGACCTGTTTACTAAAGGCCCCGATATACTTCAAGCGTAATCGAAGAACGAACTGGTGTGACAAAAACAGCTTGCCAAAGCAAACTTTCCAGAAAAGTTCATTCCAGCTGGTAAACACCTTTAAACTTCCACTTAAAGGTGTCTGTGGCGATGATGTAATAGTAAGGTGTGTTCTAAGGCTCCGCCTTCTTTGGTCTGGAAATCTTCTCCAGTTCATTTTTTTCTGTTCAGTCCATCAAGGTCAGACATCCGCGAGTAAAAACATGAACACACTAGGGAGCCAATTTATAGTAGAAAATGTAGTTGTAAATTCTTAAAGTTGTAATTCTAATTGAAAGAGAAACTGGCGTATTTTATTTTCGTTTATTTTCGTACGTATTTTACAAGGTGGCTAATTCGTACGAATTCAAACGACCTCACTCGTACGAATTCATACGATTTGTCTAAACCCCAGTGACGGGTTTAGGGGTGGGGTTAGGGGTAGGTCATTTGTACCAATTCATACGAATTTAGCAACTCTAAAAATACGTACGTTTTAGAAAACCTTGTAAAATACCTACGAATTGCCGTGAGATCGTGTTAGTTTTTTCATGTTTATTACTGCTTTCTTTAAAACAAACTACTGTAAAAGGGACACAAAGTTTGGTCACAAGACCATCTCTGGAGTTCACCACATGACAGAAGCCACATTAGAGCCACATAAAGTTGGAAACTGATTAAAAATAGCGAGTGTATCCTCAAGCGGCCGGGTCCCAAGAGCAGCTCAGCAGATGCAGTGCTGATGTGGAAGTCAAGACAGGGGCTATCATGGGGCCGTTTCTGAGAGGGGCCCCCAGAGGGGCCGAGCTCCCCTGCTTCTCAGTAGGAGCTAATGAATATGAACAGACAGAGGGCATATTGCCCAGTGTCTGTCTTGGCCTGTTTACCACAAAACTAATAGGACTCAGCTTTAAGGAAGAGGAACCCAAGGGAATCCATCTCCCTCCTGAGAGAGATTCAAGCACAACATGGAGAAACTGACAACTGAGGATGAGATGAGAAAAAGAGGAATAAAGATGGAAAATTAAATAAAACATACAGACTTTATTTCTGAAGTTCATTTCTACTTCCTAATTATCACAAGCTACGCAAAAGCCACATAACAAAGGAAGTGAAAGCACAGAAATCAGGCAACAATTAGCCAACCGAGACCAATCAATGAAACAACAAATTAAAGGTCTTGTAAAAACATTGCCTGAAGCAAAACGCTTTCATTGTTCCCGAGGTGTGAATGACAGAGAGACTGTTAACTGTGCATTTCATGATAGCCTTTTTACTCAATTTAAGGCAAGACACTACAGGCAAAAACACTTTTTTCATGCATCTGTCAATTTTGAGATTTTGGCTTTTAATAAAGTGTTTTTTCAGACTAGTGGAAAGAAAACATCCAAAATACATGTTTAAGTGCATCTTTTATAGCACTTTATGTATTTGCGAATGCAGATTTCAATTGAAGTACATATCTTTAAAGGCCATTTTCTCAAAATGAGTTTCTCCACTTCAGAGGAATATCAGAAAGAGCAGAATTGGGGCACTTTAAAATCATAACTGTTGGAAAAACGTTATCTGCATGATCACAAGAACAACAGAGACAGAGATAACAAATAGTAGGGATGCACCGATATGAACATTTTGGCCGATACCGATAACTCTTTATATCTGAAAGCAGATAACTGATATGTTGGCCCATAAATCTAAATCCAAATTTTTATATAATTCTTGAGAGCCTGATTACAAAGACAAAAGTTTCACCATTAAAAGCCATGTCCCAAGCACACAATTATAATGTTCTCATTACAATTTTATGTAGCCGATATAACAGACTTACACTATACATTGTACTTATCTGTATTTTCAATCATATTTTAAGCAATTCAAAACCATAATGGTGGAAAGTGTGCATCTGAAGTGTCTCAGCTGAAGGAAATAATCCATTATTTATCGGCTTTAATATATCGGCCAAATTTTATTATCAGGCCGATAACGATAACATTAAAAATGAACATATATCGGTCGATACCGATATGGTGGTCGATATATTGTGCATCCCTAACAAGCAGCTAAACAAATGGAAACCAACCTGGGGTGTGGATCCATCAAACCCTTCCTTCCGGATGACCGTCTGGATGGACTTCAGGAGAGCTTGATAGGGCGATGGTAACGGACTAAGAGAAATTGGAGAAGAACAAAACATACTTAACCCTAAAACAGGCAAGAGTAGAAAATGATCAGCAAAAAAATCATTTCATGTTACTTTTTATATCATCATACTTTTTAAGTAAAACATATCCAAAGGAATTTTTGAAATATTTGATATAGTTAGGATTTTGTGAGATGTATCTCCCAGGATATGTTGCCCTATTTAGGTATAAAAAAGACCAAAGTCATCAATGTTTCTGTGATTTATTTGATGCAAAAAAAAAGTAATATGCAAAATATGCTTCATGTATGACATGTCTAAGTATCCTAACATTGAGGAATATACATTTCTTATATTTTTTCACTGCTCAACTGTTTCATCTTCAATCTCAGGGGTGGGAAACTCTAACCTTAGAGGTCCAGTGTCCTGCAGGGTTTGGCTCCATCCCTAATCAATCATATAATGTAATTTATGATACAACTTTTAATTTTTTAAGTAACCCTGAAGCCTTTTCAGGTGCGTTTGCACGGTAGCCCTCCAGGAGCAGGGTCGGACAACCCTGTTCTACCATAAAATGAGCTGTGTGAAACCCTGCAAGAAAATAGCTAAAAATGCAAAGATGTAGTCAACTAAATGTAATAATTTCAGTTTTACATGTGAATATTACCATTTGCACATTTTTTAACTGACAATACATAGATTGAGAAGGGGGACTGTGTACAGGGAGCCCAGTTTACCTTGAGACACCACTCATTGTCAATACATCATCCTTTTTTCTTTTCAAAATGTAAGGAGTCATAACTAAGAAAAGTTTAAAAGATGGATACAATCTATCTGAGCTTCATGATGAGCTTCAATCTATATGTTATTTTATTTATTTTCAGCAAAGTGCTTGAATGTGAATGATTATGATTACGGCTTCGTAACAGGTCAAAAGTTGACGATACCTGCGTACACTTCAATTAAAACCACTCATGGCTGTGGCATATGCTGCCAACATAAAACAAGATTTGCTTCGGTATCACAAAAGCCTGTTGACATCGACAGTAACCCTGGCAACCAACCCTTACATGTAGACGCAAGGAAATACATCACTAATTAAATCAAATGAAATGAAAGGAAATTAATTAAAGACTTTGGCACCTCCGTCAGCTCCGGGCGCTCCCCCTGAGGTCTGCGGTGAGCTGAAACAGAGCGCTGTGTTAACGGGACAGTGCTTCTGATCCCAGTGACACAGCGCTTCTATGTTAAATCAGGGGTAAGATGTGCAACTCCTAATAAGGAAGGTCATAACATTTGACCTGCACTAAGTTCACTAAGCACATTCTGTCTTTACTTTTTAGACCTTCTAGTCACACTTAAAATTGCATGAATGACATTGTATTAGATAAGAAAACTCTAAACCATGTGGCATTTATTTGAAGGAAGGTTAGCATAGGCACACCTTTCAAGCAAAACACAGCCAAATGCAGGTGTATTTCAGCAGTGGCGTGTAACGCACTCACTCCTACTAGCCACTTTGGCGAGCTGAATTGTATATATAAATTTATACATTTTTAATTTGTAGTCTTTTAAAAAGGCGTCTGAAATAATAAACTAAGTGCAATGTAGTGGTCAAAAATAAAGATTTTTCAAAATAAAGATTTTTCAACACTTCCAGTGCTCATTTTCACACACGATACCAGCTGCTCTTTCTCTTTCTCTTATCTCTCAGACAGCGAGTCGACACAGAAACCCTCCTCCCCTCACTCACTCGTTTTCGGTGTGGGATTGCACATAATTTTACTCATTCTTGCAGATTTTGTGCTCACACCCAAACCGTGCGCACATAAAGCCGCCTCTCAGTACTAAATTGACTTCTTTTTCACTACTTATTGCGCTTAAACAGTCAAATACACACAAAATAACGTCAAAATGCCGGTCTTGGCGAGTATTCACGTTAACACAGTCAGTTGAGAAAGAAAACGCATGTGTAACAGTATAATGGATCCGTGCGTCAGGAGTTAAAGTGACAGCAGCCTAATATACCTGCTGCCAAATTATGAGATAATATTAAAAATATCTATATGGCAGTTTTTCCCCATGGTATCGATGTCAAAATTGTGGCCAGTGAAAATGCTGAGTGGTTAGTAACTTTGGAAAACCACTAGCCACAGTGACTGGTGAGCAAAAAAGTTCAAGCCCTGGCAAAACATGCTACAAAAATAAGTATATTAAGTTTAACATTATTCAACAACAGACACACTACTGTTCAAAAGTTTGGGGTCAGTAAGATGTTTTAAAAAAAAAAAAAAAAAAAAAAGAAATTAACACTTTTATTTAGTAAAGACATTAATTTAATCAAAAAGTGACCGTAAATTTCTTTTTCAAATAAATACTTTTAACTTTCTATATTCATAAAAGAATGCTGAAACGAATGTTTCATCATGGATAATAAAAATGGTTTCTGAAGGATCATGTGACACTGAAGACTGGAGTAATGATGCTAAATATAGTATTTGGACATTTCAGAATGTCTGAACCTCAGGGGTTTTGCAAAGTCATTCATTCTGTCACTTCAGTCAATCATTTCAGCCTTTCCCTCTCATTCTGGCTCACAACATGTTGTAATGACCACACTGTGCCACTCTGCATGTAGCTATGATAGCCATCAATTACTCAAAGATTGACAACTGGACTTAAAACAGCCACCTCCAGGCCTGTCACTGCCTTTCAGTTGTTTAAAGGGACTCACAGAAAAACAGCATCTATTGCATAATGCCAACAAATGTCCACAGCAATTCATTCTGAAATTAATTCTAAAAGTCTCTCAGTTTAAAATAATGAATTTTTAAAAGCAATAATGAAGCTCATTTTAAATTCGATAAAAGCACCTGAATTCCTTTTTTAAATATTGTGAGTTATTTGCGCCTTTAAGATGTTCATTGTGATTTGGGCAGCTGTTCTAGGTGGATGAACTTCTAAATTTTGCACCTGTGAAATATTACAGGGTTTATTGGCTTTACATGGCCGAGATGTGACTGGAAATACTTGATTATAACTTTGAAAAGATTAAAGCAGTTTTCATGTCAACACATAATGTTTAAGTCTCAAAGTTTCAAAACTATTTTCTGTGGTAATCAACATTATCCCACAAATGCTGTTGATAGAACTGATGATAAACCTAAAACATCATGATGCATGTTTAGTCTTCCATTCTCACACATACACTATCGTTCAATTATGCTCACCAAAGCTGCTTTTTATTAATTAAAAATACAGTAAGAACCATATGTGAAATATTATTACAATTTAAAATAACTGAATGTAATTTATTCCTGTGAATTTTTTTTAACATCATTACTCCAGTCTTCAGTGTCACATGGTCCTTCAGAAATCATTCTAATATGCTGATTTGCTGCTCAAGATATATGTATTATCAATACTGAAAACAGTTGCGCAGCTTAATATTCATCATGCTTAGTGCATGATTTTTTTTTTTTTTTTTCAGGATTCTCTGATGAATAGAAAGTTCAAAAGAACAGCATTTATTTGAAATGGAAATCACTTTTGATCAATTTAATGCATTCTTGCTGAAGTATTAATATTGAAATATTGAACCTAAACTTTTGAACAACAGTACAATTTCACACTCTGATCCCAACTTACTGATTTGCTCCTTAATGGGGTGAAACACGTGTTTCCCTCTTTTGATTAAGACCTGGAGAGGTGGGGGTGGTGGTAATCAAAAGAAGACACGCCCCCATTGTGTCTGAGACACCGAGACTGCAGCAGCCCAACGGAGCGTGATCGCTTAAGGTGCCGTCCGTGGAGGATAAAGGCCGACAGGTGAGCTAATTAAGATCACAGTGATGTGAGCGCGAGGGGGACCAGAGGGGTGCATGGAGGTAGCATCCGTCTTAAACAACAGGCTCCGCTTTCACCTGGAGAGCAATTTGTGCCAATTACGCCACGTAGTGAAACGGAGCGATTTAACAGTCTGGAAACGGCATGGGGCTTTTTATTCTATGAGCTGTGAAACACAGAAAGACAATGAGGGGTTTTTTTTGTATCTCAAGACATTTATTTGTCGTTTAAGCTTGCTGATTAATTGATTTCTCTGAAATGGATATGAAGCAGTTTTCTACAGCAGCTCCAATTTGTGCTTTATAGAAAAATGACCAACATAGGCTCATTGCAAAAAACATTATTTTCAGACAAACTCAAAAAAATTTACTGATTTTCACAACGGTTTCCTTCTAAAATGAACATTAGAGGCAGTAAAACATTATCAACTTGTATTGCTTTTCACATAAATTAACATTACAGCCAGGGTAGATTATCGAGCAATAAATCATTTTCATGCAGTCCTTGCACAATACACAAAACACTTTTACCAATGTGCATGATTTATAAGCTAATTTGACGTTTACAACACATAAATCAGCTACATATGTATGGCTTTTCTGACATGGTAAACTTGCTCGTTAACTTACCTGGTACAGTATTGCAAACGCTCTGGTACGAGTCCCGTGAAACACCAGTAAAAGTTCAGGAGTTCAAAGACACAAGCTAAAATGGCATGGTTGCTTCAGCAAATGCATTTTTTTATATTTGTATGAATTTCAGGTGGCACATTATTTTCAAATGTGATTAACCTTTTAGCACCAATCACCGGACATTTCATTTTCAAGCTGCTGCGATACGTACAACCACCAATAGGGCTGGGCAAAAAAAAAAAGACTTTTCGATTAATCGTTTTTTAAAATGTGGCCGATTCGATATCAATTCTCAAAAGCCACGAATCAATCTTTTTTTCTGTATTTATATCCACAAACATTGAACATAATATCTGATTGACATTAATCGTATTTCTAGTCGCGAAAGCGGGGACACTGTCATTCATTCAGTGCAAAACATGGCGGATGCAGATGCGCGTTAAGCGTGAAAGATGTTCCAGACAGTTGAAGGAACGGTCACTGTCCAGATCGGGCCAGTGCTGAATGGTCACAAAAGCTTATTTGCACACATTTACAAGCCTTGCCAATTTAAATCAAAGGAGATGTGAAAGAAAACTGGCGTGTGCTGTGTGGGAAGTTTTGTGTGTACAAACAGAAATCTGCGCATCTCAGACAGCGTGCAAATAATAAAATTAATTCTCTTTCATGTCTCCTTGTGCTTAAACGGACAAATTCACACAAATTTATCTCAAAATGCCCACGTTGGCGAGTATCCTAGTAAACATGGTCGGTTATGGCTTAAGTGAACGTAAACAGCAGAGAAAGACAACGTATGTGTATCATATGTATAATGGATCCATGCAGCTCTTAAAGTGACAGCAGCCTAATATTCCCGCTGCTGTCTGCATTTTTAATGTTAATCAAACTACAAATGACAAAGAAATTACTCACTGCTCTTCACTTTTTTTGTAACTTTAATAAGCATTAACCTTTATTTGATTTGTACAGTGAAGATTAAATGCAGTGTTGTTTTACATTTGATTACTTTATTCAATTTCTGTACCTGAAAACTACTGTCAGACCTACCTGAAAAACCTTAAAAGCACTGATTATTTCATTTGTATCTTTGTTCTGTTGTATTTATTTAATTGTGCTATTGCTTGTAGTTTAATAATTTGTTCTTTAGTTAATTAATGACAGCTTACTAAGTCTTTAAAGGGGACCTATTATGCCCCTTTTCACAAGATGTAATACAAGTCTCTGGTGTCCCCAGAATGTGTCTGAAGTTTCAGCTCAAAATACCCCACAGATCATTTATTATAGCTTGTCAAATTTGCCCCTATTTGTGTGTGAGCAAAAACACGCTGTTTTTTTGTGTGTCCCTTTAAATGCAAATGAGCTGCTGCTCCCGGCCCCCTTTCCAGAAGAGGGTGGAGCTTTAACAGCAACAAAGCTGGAGAATCTCACACAGCCAAAATGACAATTGTCAGTAACGGTGTTCAGCCTTACATTGTTCAAACCAGAGTCAGACACTGATGGAGAGACTCAGGAAAAAGTTACAACTTTTAAAATGCAACAGGAAGTTTCTGAATGGTTAGTGGATAAATTTATGTAGTTGCTGTGGAGTTGATTCAACTCATCGACTAGCATGTGCAGTCATGTTAATCTTTTATGCAAATCCAGCATTGAATTGACCCGTTTGTGAAGCAGTCCGGCGTAAAATGACGGCATGGTAACAACACTCTACCACAACAACTCTTCCTCTTCTCTAAAGCAGCCCAACATGGCCTCACCCCCTTTGTTGCATGTTCCAGAGGGCAGGGTTTATGTAAACTTTGGGGTTTGTGATGTCACTAACCAGCTTGTTGTAGTCCCTACCAGCCGTTCGTTGTAGTCCTTAAAAAGTGATTTCTGTAAAAGAAAATATCTCCCTTCGCATAGAACTTTGAGCGTTGTAACTTTGCAGATGTTGTTTATGCTCAAACAGCAACATTACACACTAACTAAAGTTTAAAAGTAAAATCATAATCAAGGACCCCTTTAATAATCTTCTAAATTTATATTAGTTAGTAGTTTTAGCTGCGGTATCGAAATTGGAATCGAGAGTTGTTCAATTTCACCGGTACCTAAAATTTTGGTGTCATAACCTTATTTATTACAATACAAGGATACATGGGTCAAAAACAACAAAAACAATAACTATTTTATTAATTTATTTTAATGTGATGGGGCCAGTGAAAATTGAATCATTGAATTGAATCACAAATCGAATCGAATCAAGATCTTGTGAATCAGAATCGAACTGAATCAAATCTGAACACATGAATTGATACCCAGCCCTAACAATCAACGTAATAAAATTTTCCACATTCACACAAAACATGCCAGGAAACATGCAACATAAAATCATTTTGCAGAAATGTAGCCACTGGCATGTTTTTCCAGTGAGCCTGGGTTAAAAAAAATTACATGACGACTAGAAACTCTTCATCAATATATGTACTAGGAATAACATCTCTTGGTGTTCCTGTGGAACCAAAACACATATAAAAAGGCGTTCTAAAAGAGCTAATGGCTAAAAGCTTTATGATTGCATTATAACACGTCATAAAATCATAATAAACTGAATGCGGAGGAAGGAATGACGGCAAAATTCCAAAAGCAACACCTACGTAGGCCACAACATCCATCATGTTGCTGCCACGGCACAAGCTGTTCCGCCGACACAGTATCGCCACACAGGAACACATTTACCGATGCAAGTAAACATAGGCTGGGAACACGACCCCTTCACTATGGTGCTGTTATGCAGATAAACAATTAGAAGACCTCTCTGTTTGCGGACATAAAAAGCAGAGAGAGGCTCCATGAACCAGGGGCTCCAGATTGATTTGTTTGCACTGCGGCCATGCCGTAGACTTTAATGCAACCAAAGCTCCTGCCTCCTCTACACGGGCACCCCTCGCAACCATAAAACAACCGCATCGCAAACACCACTGAAGACTCAACCCCGTCTCTCGCAGTGCCGGCTAGGACCTGGAAGTACAGAGACGTTTTTACGAAAACCTTTATTAGGCTGAACACCCGTCATAAAACGAAATTGCAGATGTGTTCCTCAGAAACATGACATCAGCATTGAGAAAGCATTTTCTTCTTGGAGATATGTGACGATACTTAGCGCACTTATCATGCTAGAAGGACATGTATGAAAGATAAGTGCAGAAGGCCGTGTGTGTGTTCAGTTATAATGTTTGGTTAAGCTGTTCCTGATCATAAGCATTCTTTTATGAACTTCCATGAGTAATAATAAAAGCCCTGTCAGAGCAATATAGATATTTACGCAAGACAGGCAGACTCTGTTGTCTGATGCTCTGAAGATGACATATACACACACTCCCATTAAAAAGTTTGGAGTCAATAATACAATAAAAAAATAATATTTCACAATATTGCTGCATTCTTGATCAAATAAATGCAGCCTTGGTAAGCATAAGAAACTTCTTTCAAAACAAAATTAATAAAAAAAATCTTGCCCCCAAACTTTTAAATGTACATCTTGGCAAACACAACGCCAATGCTATCAAAGCTGGTTTATGCTTGGAATAAATCACATTTTTGGGTCAACTAATTTTGAATATTGGCCATAACTGAACAGACATTATGATACTGGTAATAGATATTCATACATATGTACACACTGTCCATTTTTGGGATTAACAACCATATTTAGTTTCGACATGTCTCTTATAAGTAATTATGGTGACAGTGGGCCTTTACCCGACAGTGACCAAAGTAATATCAAAGATGGTAACGCCCATGGGGCAAATTCCAATCGGAAGTGAGCATCCCTATGCCCTACTCACTCAGAAGGGCGGAGCCCTTAAAGTGGGAACTGTGTAGGGAGCAGGGCACTTGTGTGCCATTTTGAAGCTGTTTGGAACACACTTGGTGAAGGGAGAAATGAAAGACCACATCATTTAACTCATTAGCTTCACATGGAAAGTTATCACAACAAAGCTAGGCAGCAACAATAGGAATATCTTATTATTGCTGTTAATAAGATACAAATACATTTATAATGAAGTTTTAAAATATGCTTTATATGTGTGTCTGTGTGTTCCTGATTTGCTCTTAACTTTTTAAGTTAAGCATTAAACAAAGCATTAAGGACATTTCTTACCTATTAAACATTTTAAAACTTAAAAGGCACACTATGTAAGTTTTCGCCGACAGAGGTCGCATTTTCAAAACAATATCAAAGTCGAAGCTTGATGACACTAAAGGAGAGTGGAACGATGGGAGATGTCATTTTCACCATGTAGAGACGTATGGAATTGACGAATCATGTTCATGGATGAGGTAATGAATTAGATTTTGTATTGCCTGTACGTTTGACCACACTAGTTTATGTCATCGTAATGAATCTGCTGCAAGGAACGTGAAATTTAAAGGATTAGTTCACTTTTGAATGAAAATTTCCTGATAATTTACTCACCCCCATGTCATCCAATATGTTCATGTCTTTCTTTCTTCAGTCGAAAAGAAATTAAGGTTTTTGATGAAAACATTCCAGGATTATTCTCCTTATAGTGGACTTCAGTGGTCTCCAAACGATTGAAGGTCAAAATTAGTTTCAGTGCAGCTATAAAGGGCTTTAAACGATACCAGACGAGGAATAAGGGTCTTATCTAGCGAAACGATCGGTAATTTTCTTAAAAAAAAAAAAAAAAAAAAAAAAAAAAAAATACAACTGTATGTTTAACAAACACAAATGATCGCCTTGCAAGTGCTTCCACCATTCCGCTTTCCGTATTCTTCAAAATGCTTACGCTGTATGTCTTACGCCTTCCCTATTCTACTTATGGAAAAAATGTAACTGGCGCTGCGTTCGTTCCGTAAGTTGAATAGGGAGGGCGTAGGACATACAGCGTAAGCTTTTTGAAGAATACGGAAAGCGGAAACACTTGCAAGGCGATCATTTGTGTTTATAAAGCATATACATTCGTATTTTTTTTAGAAAATGACCAATTGTTTCGCTAGATAAGACCCTTATTCCTCGTCTGGTATCGTTTAAAGCCCTTTGAAGCTGCACTGAAACTGTAATTTTGACCTTCAACCGTTTGGAGACCAATGAAGTCCACTATAAGGAGAATAATCCTGGAATGTTTTCATCAAAAACCTTAATTTCTTTTCGACTGAAGAAAGAAAGACATGAACATCTTGGATGACATGGGGGTGAGTAAATTATCAGGAAAATTTTATTTGAAAGTGGACTAATCCTTTAATGCTATATTAGCCCATTAGTGATATGTGACTATTTGTCAATTGATTTGGTGGGTTAATGCTGCGCAGTTTTACGTGTTTAAAACATTCATACTAAAAGTAAATTTGAACGAACCCACAGTATTTGCAAGTAATGGCTAAATATTTACTAACACATACTGTATTTAATTTCACGGCCATAGATGTGGTCACCAGACTTGATAAAAAGCGTTACTGAAGTACAAACAAAATGCAATATAAGTATGTGTAATTTCATCAGCATAACCCACAGATTTATGTAATTACGAAGACTTGATAGTTTTTCAAGTGAATCTACCTATGCATTATCAGATGTCATGTCATATCTGTATCTTGCATTGTTTATATGTGCTATTATTGACATTCATATCTATTCAAATCATCTGTAAATGACTATTACTTGTAAAATAAACAATATATTTGCTTAACTGACTATTAAAACATGCGAGAGCGGAGTCTCTGTCAAGTCCAAGTTTGTCGTGAAGCTCTCTTCATCTCAAAAATGCCATGGCAATATTGATCCTTGTTTTATTTCTCCATTTGTCCCAAAGCCTGCTTGCCTCAGCTGATCTACGATTACGTTTTTTTGGGATTTTCTGTACTCTCCAATGAGTAATGGTGATTCATGATGACTGAACGACACAACAGCAACGTGCTCGTCGACAAGGGATGAGCCATTATTTAAAATTGGAATTTCACTGGATTTACAAATCCTTGGGAACCTTTGGGATAATGTAAGTACACAGCTGCATGAAATATATCACACTGTGGTTTTTGGATATTTTATTACAAACATTTTACATATTGTGACTTAAATATGAAATGCATGACAAAACAAAACAACTTGAATTATTCTACACGTTAACTCCAACTCTACCAACGTGTCTAGATTTAAAATGAATCGTGAGGATTTGTCACCCTGAGTCATATGACCATAAATTATTAAATTACTTCATTGAAGTGACTATCGCATGTTCCCTTCACTAACGGACTTGTGGAAAGTGCCTTCATGAAGTAAGTTACTGAAACCACACATGAAAACCCTCAACACATGGTAGACAAGCGTTTGTGACTGACAACCATATTCTGCTTCTGTGTGAACGTGGCCTTAGTTACCTTGATCCTGTGGTTACTGGTGTTTCCTGTAGCTGATAAAAACTGTGGCATTTGGCTGCTTGCCGTAGCTCAGGCTCCATGGTCTTGGACACGTCATAGTAATGACCAAACCTCATTGAGGACGCCAATGCAGTCTATAAAAAAAGAAAGAAAACATTTATGACAACACAACTATATGGATAGAAGCACAGAGAAATAATTTCATTTAAATCACTTTTAGAACGATTTTTTCCAGCTGATGAACGGTACAAACACTGACAACCAATCAGAATCCATCCTGCTTTAAAGAGCTCGAGCATTTAAAGCGGCAGACGACAGAACTGCAGAATAAACAGAACGGTATCGTCCGCTGGTGTGGACGCTAATATAGTTCTCATTATAGTTATCTTTATAGTTATCAATCTTGGTGTGAACGGGCCTGTACCCTCATTAATGAAAGTGACATTACAACCCGAATTCCAGAAATGTTGGGACGTTTTTTAAATTTGAATAAAATGAAAACTAAAACTTTCAAACCACATGAGCCAATATTTTATTCACAATAGAACATGGATAACATAAATGTTTAAACTGAGAAATTTTACAATTTTATGCACAAAATGAGCTCATTTCAAATTTGATGCCTGCTACAGGTCTTAAAATAGTTGGGACGGGGGCATGTTTACTATGGTGTAGCATCTCCTCTTCTTTTCAAAACAGTTAGAAGACGTCTGGGCATCGAAGTTATGAGTTTCTGGAGTTTTGGTGTTGGAATTTGGTACCATTCTTGCCTGATATAGATTTACAGCTGCTGAAGAGTTCGTGGTTGTCTTTCGTTTAATGATGCGGCAAATGTTCTCTATAGGTGAAAGATTCACCCGGACTCTTCTACGACGAAGCCATGCTGTTGTAATAGCTGCAGTATGTGGTTTTGCATTGTCCTGCTGAAATACACAAGGCCTTCCCTGAAATAGACGTAGTCTGGAGGGGAGCATTTGTTGCTCTAAAACCTTTATATACCTTTCAGCATTCATAGTGCCTTCCAAAACATGCAAGCTGCCCATACCGTATGCACTTATGCACCCCCATACCATCAGAGATGCTGGCTTTTGAACTGAACACTGATAACATGCTGGAAGGTCTCCCTCCTCTTTAGCCCAGAGGACACGGCGTCCGTGATTTCCAACAAGAATGTCAAATTTGGACTCGTCTGACCATAGAACACTTTTCCACTTTGAAACAGTCCATTTTAAATGAGCCTTGGCCCACAGGACATGACAGCGCTTCTGGACCATGTTCACATATGGTTTCCTTTTTGCATGATAGAGTTTTAGTTGGCATCTGCAGATGGCACGGCGGATTGTGTTTACCAACAGTGGTTTCTGGAAGTATTCCTGGGCCCATTTAGTAATGTCATTGACACAATCATGCCGATGAGTGATGCAGTGTCGTCTGAGGGCCCGAAGACCACGGGCATCCAATAAAAGTCTTCGACCTTGTCCCTTACGCACAGAGATTTCTCCAGTTTCTCTGAATCTTTTGATGATGTTATGCACTGTAGATGATGAGATTTGCAAAGCCTTTTGCAATTTGACGTTGAGGAACATTGTTTTCAAAGTATTCCACAGTTTTTTTACGCACTCTTTCACAGATTGGAGAGCCTCTGCCCATCTTTACTTCTGAGAGACTCTGCCCCTCTAAGGCATCCCTTTTATAGCTAATCATGTTACAGACCTGATATCAATTAACTTAATTAGTTGCTAGATTTTCTCCCAGCTGAATCTTTTCAAAATTTCTTGCCTTTTCAGCCATTTGTTGCCCCAGTGCCAACTTTTTTGAGACCTGTAGCAGGCATCAAATTTGAAATGAGCTTATTTAGTGGATAAAAGTGTGACATTTCTCCGTTTAAACATTTGTTATGTTATCTATGTTCTATTGTGAATTAAATACTGTCTCATGTGATTTGAAAGTCTTTTAGTTTTCATTTTATTCAACATCCCAACTTTTCCGGAATTCGGGTTGTAATTTTATACCCTCTTTACACCTATTGACAGTCATGTTTTTCCTCAATCATAATCATTTTCCCCTGATATGATTGTGAAGCGTTTTGGGTGTGTGCAATAGTACATAATAAAGTGCTATTTAAAGGCATAGTTCACCCAAAAATTATTTACTCACCCTCATGTTGTTCCAAACATGTATGAGTTTATTTCTTACACAAAAGAAGATATTTTGAAGAATGTTGGTAACCATATAGTTGATGGCACTTATTGACTTCCATAGTATTTTTTTCCTACTATGGAAGTCAACGGCTACAGTCAACTGTTTGGTTACCAACATTCTTTAAAATATAAGAATTTGTGCTCAACAGAAGAGAGAAATTTTTGAAACAACATAAGAGTGAGTAAATGATGACAGAATTTTCATTTTTGGGTGAACTATCCCTTTAACCACTCATTCATTTAACCATTGTTAAACCGTAAAAAACCCAGATGATTCGTTAAGCCATTGAGAACATAATGACTTTCTGACAAGACTGAGCTTAGAAAAACACTTGCACCCGGGCAGATGTTTTCCTGAGGTCTGGCTTTCGCTCCAGAGTTTCTAATGAGCAGTGAGGTGAGCCCCTAATCTTCTCCTGATCTGGATCAGCGACTCTTATGTGTTCCAGCACCACCTTCGGAGATTGACAGCTTGGCACTTATCCTCGTTTAGTGGGCAGGTCGGGTCGACCCCTTTAACGTTACGGGATGGGTTTTGACTGACTGAACTTTGATCTGGTGTCTCCATTGAGATCGTGAAACGAGGGGGGCACTCCATGTTTAGGATGCAAATCCCTTACTAGATTTACTGGTGCTTTGTGAAAAGGACAGAGGTATGATAAAGGTTAAGGAGGGTAAGTATCCCCTCTGAGACAGAGAGGAAGAAAGGGTGGGGGGGGAGGAGGAAAGGACGAAATAAGAAAATGAGACGAAGAGGAAAAGAGTAAAAACACGAATTCTGTGAAATTTTATTACAATTATTAGCAAACAGTTATTTTAAAATATAATGTATTCCAAGAGGAATTTTCAGCATCATTACTCCAGTCTTCAGTGTCACATGATCCTTCAGAAATCATTCTAATATGCTGATTTGATGCTCAATGTTCAGCTATTTAATTTTTTTTTTTTTTTTTTAGGACTCTTTGATGAATTGAAAGTATGTCCAATGAGAAGGAGGGGAGGGAAAAACAGGAAAGAGAGAGAGCAAAAGTTGTCAGAAAACACAAACAGAAAGAGTGAAATCTTTGGGGACTCACTGGTGTCCCCCTAATCTCCATAGCAATCTGGATTATGGGCTGGCGGGAGGGGTCTTTTCTCCAAACGGAAGAAAGAGGGGCACGGGGATGCCATGGCAAGGGCTGTGAAGGGATTTGGGGGTGCTGGAGGCTGCTGTTCTATTGTAAAAGGCTTGAGGTTGAATAGAGCCGCCATGTCCTCCTGTCTCCTCGGGTTTTAAGTCTACCTATAACCAGCTAAGCGTGAGTAATCCACCTAAACTGTGAATGAGAACAGCGAAAGCCCATTCACAGCACTGGGTGGGTAGGAATTGATATATTTATTATGGGACACTATTTTTCCCAACCCCCTCCTTTTCTTAGCCAGTATAAGTAAGTAGTTGGTCACAACCTAAAAATGAGTCACAGGCCCTGTTTACACCTGGTATTAAGATGTGTTTTGGTCGATCGGATCACAAGTGGATGAGGGAGACACATTCCCTTTTACACCTGGTGTTTTAAAGGTGCAATGTGTAAAATTTGTGAGGATCTACTGACAGAAATACAATATAATATGTATGACTATGTTTTCAGTGGTGTATAAAGACCTTACATAATGAACCGTTATGTTTTTATTAGCTTAGAACGAGCTATTTCTATCACGTACACCGTGGGTCAAACACTCTACAGAGCGCGTTTCATCACTATGTTGTTGTTCTTCTAAATCGTTCGTGTTTTTAGAGGCAGCTTACATCATTGAATACACACAAGGAAGAAGTAGTAGTAGTAGTAGTAGCCTTCTGGTTTATTAGAAGCAGAGACCGTTCTTTGTTAGAAGTAAGAAGGAACCTCATTGCTTGACTGGCTAACATACTCTCTGCTGTCTCAGACGACGACATCTTTGACTTGTGTCGGCCAGACAACCACCGTAGCTACTTTATTTTGCTTCGAAATGGAGGGGTGAGCTGCCGTTGGTTACAGTTCGCAACCTCACCGCTAGATGCAGCTAAAATTTACACACTGCACCTTTAATCTGTCTCTTTTGTCCACTTTCAACTACTTCTGTTCTGATTTCTTCGAGGGGAGGGTTTATGGGCGGGTAAATGTATGGGCTTTTTCAGATCTTCTGACCTACTGGACAAAATATGCTCACACAATTTACATATGAACACGCACAGATGACGGAAAAACATACGGAGAGCAGCAGCTTTTGTTTCTGCTCTGACAGCCGCAAGACCGGCCGAACACTGTGAGTGTGTGTTAGAAATCAGGAATGGTGAGAGAACATTGTGCTTGGTATGTTTTTCATCTTCAAAACAAACTTGGGTCTTCAGCCGACAACGTTTAAATCTCGTCTGGCTAGCGTTCTTCCTATAATGTTTACGCATTAGGTCAGTAGATGGAGAGTAGATGTCTTTTGTGGCTGTTCGAACACAATGTGTTTTCAACTACCTCTGGTGGTCGAAAGTGGACAAGCGCAAAACGTTTTACACCCCGTTTACACCTGTATTTAGTGTCGTCCACTTGTGATCCGATCATCAGGTTCATACAAGTTTTGATAGGGTTGCAGAAAGCAGGGATAAAAACAATGCTAAATGCAAACAGGAAAATGCAACTAATTGAACCATAAAATCTTGCATGGGTAGGACAGTAAAGTAAAGAGGCTTGTCAATTTTTAAAAGGAAAGACAAGACAAAATTCTTCACATTGCTTTGGTTGTTGATGTCGAAAGTTGAGTGTCCAATCAAACTATATGGTATTTTGGCATAAAAGCTAGACAAATAAGACCAAAGCTAACATGGACAGGTTGTGTGACATGCACTCATTCTCAAAAAACATTAACAAAACTATGCAAAGCAAAACAAACTAGACTTCTTTAAATCTAAATTCACTAGCAATGAAGATTAACAATGTGCCAAGCACAATGAGTGTGTACAGTGACAATGTGAAATTTATATACACCATAAATACTTTTGCTACATTGCAGGTTGCCACTCATTGTCTAATGTAAACCTGGGTTTCTTAAAGGGTTAGTTCACACAAAAATGAATTTTCTGTCATTAATTACTCACCCTCATGTCGTTTCACACCCATAAGACCTTCGTTCATCTTTAGAACACAAATTAAGATATCTGAAATCTTAAAGGTTCTCCTACGCTGTTTACGCCATAGGAGAATGGCAGGGTAGAGAAGAAATTGTTGAATAAAGTCGTTAGTTTTGTTTTGTCGCACAAAAATTCTTGTCGCTTCATAACATGAACTACTTTAAAGATGTTTTTACTAATTTCTGGACCTTGAATTTGGTAATTACGTTGATTTCTACGGGGGATAAAAAAAACGTCACGGATTTCATCAAAAATATCTTAATTTGTGTTCTGAAGATGAACAAAGGTCTTGTGGGTGTGGAACGACATGAGGACGAGTAATTAATGACAGAATTTTCATTTTTGGGCGAACTAACCCTTGAAGCAAAACCAGTTGAGAACCCCTACTTTATAAACAGGGCTATCAATTTAAAACATACTTTTAGCAAATGCCATCTTATATGAATGTGTGAGGGTGATTTTTCAGTGTTTTACTGAATAAAAGTACTTCCCAACAGATGGTCTTTTACCTGGACTCTGGGTTGGTTCTGGTAGCGCCAGGCGATTTTCATTGTGTCTGGACTCTCTGGGTCGCTTGGTTGAGGTTGACCCTCACCGATTTTCAGGCTGGCAACATCATCCACAATCGGAGAAGGGAGTTCCTATTTCAGAATACATAAAATATATAAAAAAACAACATTAAAGTCACAACGAAATCAAAATAGACAATTCTTCTTTTTTTTTTTTATGGAATATTGCAGTATTTATTATTAATGATTTGTCCCTGCACATCATTTTTTTTTTAAAATTAATATGTCTTTGTAATCTTTAATCAAAATAAAAATAAAAAAAAAAAACCCCCGCAGCGACATCTCTTCTCTAATGAGGGCGGGGCAACCTGTCACTCACATGAGTTCAACCAATAGCAAGCCACGACCATCCAACCATCCAATCAAGTCCTGTCCTGCACTTTTTTTCCTATTTTTTTTTCCTATGAAATGTGCATATATTTTAGACACTGAAGAAAATGAAAATGAAATTAAAAAAATGAAAATTATGAAATAATGTCAATGAATCATTTTTTGCATCCACTAGAGCGACTATTTTACGGTTGACAAATGCAATCTGAATATGGCAAGACATCTTACTAAAAGCTATAGAGAGGCAATTAAAACTGGAACATTTTCACATTAAACGAATTGCTACATATTTTTATCTTTGACAAATCAAATATTTTGCCTATATCTTCTGTTTGTGTGGGTATAGTTCTTTCTAGATCTTTACATTGTATCTAGATAGACTAAAGCTACAGTCTTGGCCAGAGCTCGCTTGTGAAAAGGGAAATAAATGTCAAGTGACCCGTTTTAACAAGGCCAAAAGTATGAACAAACACATCAAAATAGTGCAGGCACTTCAGAAGCTGTTGTTTAAACAACAGGGTTGACACTGTCGTTAATGCCAAAAAATGCCAAAATGAGGGTGGGGGAACTGTCTCCCTTAGGGGACAATTCATACAGACCATGCAATAACAAAAAACAGAGACTGTTTCACAAATAACAGCTCAACGCAGGAACAGTCTGAAGGGCAACAACAGGCCCTCATTAAGCTTGTGTTGACTGGGGGCCAATCAGGGGCCAGCGAGAGAGGAACTCCTGTCCACTGTCATTAAGGTGAGACTCGTTAGCGCTGTTAACACAGGTAACTCCCTGAGCTCCCACACAAAAACATTCATGTATCAGTCTAGGAACGCTTAGATGGGGAAGGAGAAGAGGGAGAAAACACTGGCTATGTTTGGAATTGAATCTTAGTGAACTGCCTAAAGCACACTGTGAACTAGACATTGAGAACAGCCTAGCACGCTTTTTTTAAGGCAGTACATGAAACAGTATGCATTAGACAACCATTTAAATTTTAAACAGTTGCATTCTACAGTGACATACACATAATAAGACTATGTGGCAACCAATAAAATAAAAATTAAATAAAGGTCTGATAAAATAATAAAGCAAGAAAAGATGCAAATAATGTCAAAATAAGATAAAAAAAAAAAAATAAAAATAAAAAGTGTGATCAAATAATGACGCAAGAAAAGATGTGAATTAAATCAAAATAAAAAATAAATAAAAACGTCTGATCAATGAATCAAGAAAAGATGTGAATGGTGTCAAAATAAAATAATTATTAAATTAAATTAAATGTGTGATCAAATAATGAAGCAAGAAAAGATGTGAATTATATCAAATTAAAATAAATTAATTAAAAATAAAATAAAAATGTCTGATCAATGAATCAAGAAAAGATGTGAATGATGTCAAAATAAAATAATACTAAAATAAAATAAAATGTGTGACCATATAAAGAAGCAAGAGATGTGAATATCAAAATAAATGAATTAAAAATATAATAAAATAATAAAGATGTCTGATCAATGAATCAAGAAAAGATGTGAACGATGTCAACTGAATGATCAACAAATGAAGCAATAAAAGATGCAAGTGATGCCATATAAATAAATAAATAAATAAATAAATAAAAATGTCTAAATCAAACAATGAAGCAAAAAAGATGTTAAAATAAAATAATCTGATAAAATAATTAAGTAAGAAAATATGTGAATAATGTTAAAATAAAATAAAAATGTTTGATCAAATGAAGCAATAAAAGATGCAAATGAGGTCAGAATAAAGTAATAAACAAATAAATAAATAAATGCCTGATCAAAGAAATGTTAAATGTATAATTTGATATGCAAGCTCAATCTGCATGAATTGTGGGATAGATTTGGAATGTGCAAAGAACATTTAGTAATGTTCAATCATATTCTATACTTCTTATTCCAAAACACACCCAAAAACAAAAGTATACAACACAGAGAGGCAGCAGTTTCAAAGTGACCATAGACCAAAAGTAGATAAATTAGAGTATGGCGGAGTCATAATAATACATACAGACACTGTGTCAGGTTCAGTCAAACTATTCCCGACCGATGCTGAGAATAATATCTTTCTCAGATTTCTCAAGGTTTATTGTTTTGAGGGCCAGGTACTGGTTATATAAGGAGAATACGGTTGTAAATAATGTATTTTGATGTACTTAGAGTTCACAGAACCAAAAAACGTGACTAAAGTGTCAAACGGGCCGTGTGTGAACACATGATTTGATTCGATTCTTACCTGCATGATCTCATCAGGGTGATCTCGGGCGGATGCCAGGAAGAGTTCATGTCCGCACACAACACCCTCCGCCAGGAAGTACTTGAGCAGCATGCGGGAGTAGCTGTCATAGCGGTCCTCCTCTGTGAAGAAAAATCACCATCAATGCCACATACATCAACCCAAACTGTACCAAAACACACAGCGGTGAGACTCTTGACGCACCTAATGACAAAAGAACGGCCAGAGAGACAATATCCCAACATGGAGAACAAAAACAACACTAACCTTAGTTGAAATAATAGAACACCTGTTTATTCTGGTTGCTAGTGATGCCAAATACACTAGCCGCTTTATCATGGGGTGTCTGACAACAGGATCAGAAGCCAGTATTCGTAATGGATTTAATGGTCAGCAGCTACATCATACATGAATACTGATATATTTCTGTTATAAAACAGCACTGAGGAAAAGAGAAGGGAACACCTGTCTTGATCCATCTACCAGCTCTTCAGCACTATACTTTGTCCCATGAAACCTCCATCAGATACAGTTATACAGACACACATTTAGATACAAGTTCTTCTGAGATAAACATTTTCATAACTGCAGACGTGTTACATTTTCTTGGTGAGAAGAAAATTTTAGTGGCCAAAAATGCCATTGCTATTACTGTCTTTGCATTTACATTATTATTAGTACCCTGAAAGCACCAAGGAGGTCTAAAATAGAAATGTATTTGTTAGCATTTCCAATTTCTTCCAGTTGCAGTTGATTGGCAGGCAAATAATCAAACTCTCTCATCTAAAATATCTATTCTGCCTCACTCTCAACTGAATCATTGTGAAGTCTGATTCATTTTAGCAAGCTGGTTTGTTTGGACGGTTCAAAATTATTCAGTGGGGTTTTATGTAAATATCTTTTTCATAGAAATGCAATATACTGTACAATATAGTATTATATTACAAAATGGACAATATAAAATAAAATACAAGAATGTTTGGAAACATTACTATTTTTAATGTTTTTGAAAGAAGATTTATTTACACCTCCAATACATTTATTTGATCAAAAATACATAAAAACTGTAATATTGTGAAATATTATTACAATTTAAAATAATGGTTTTCTATTTTAATATACTTTATAAAACTCTATAAAAATACAATTTATTTCTATGATGAAAAAATTGTCAGCATCATTACTCCAGTCTTCTGTGTCACATGATTCTTCAGAAATCATTCTAATATGCTGATTTATTGTTGGAAAGTGTTGTGCTGCTTCATATATTTTTATAACCTGTGATACTTTTTTCAGGATTTTTTGATGAATAAAAAGTTAAAAAAGAACAGCATTTATTTAAAATAGAAATCGTTTTTTTAAAAATATACACTACCGTTCAAAAGTTTGGGGTCAGCAGTTTTTTTTTTTTTTTAAAGAAATTAATACTTTTATTCAGCATGGATGTATTAAATTGATAAAAAGTGATTGTAAAGACCAAAATATTTTTATTCTATTTTGAATAAATGCTGATCTTTTTAACTTTTTATTCATCAATGAATCCTGAAAAAAGTATCAGAGGTTATAAAAATATATGAAGCAGCACAACTGTTTCCAACATTGATAATAAATCATCATATTAAAATGATTTCCGAAGGATCATGTGACACTGAAGACTGGAGTAATGATGCTGACAATTCAGCTTTGATCACAGAAATAAATTATATTTTAAAGTATATTAAAATAGAAAACCATTATTTTAAATTGTAATAATATTTCACAATATTACTGTTTTTACTGTATTTTTTTATTTTTAAAAAAAATGCAGTCTTCATGAGCATAAGAGACTTCTTTCAAAAGCATTAAAAATAGTAATGTTTCCAAACTTTTGACCGATACTGTATGTGTATATATAATAGAAAAAATATCTAGAAAATATTATATTATATATATATAATATTTTCTAGATATTTTTTCTATTATATATATACACAGAACAACATTTTATAGTCAAACTGAAAAAAAATGATTTTATGTAAATTACATAAATGTTATCTGATAGTTAAACTACCATTCAAATGTTTGGGGTCTGTAAGATTTAATGTTTTTAAAGAATTCTATTATGCTCAGCAAGACTGGATTTATTTGATCAAAATGCAGTAAAACCAGTAATATAACGAAATAGTATTAAAATTACAAATTAAAATAAACTTTTTTATTTAAATATATTGTAAAATGTAATTTATTCCTGTGATATCAAATTTTCAGCATCATTACTCCAGTCTTCAGTGTCACATGATCCTTCAGAAATCATTCTAATACACTGATTTATAATTATTATTAATAATGTTAAAACAACTTAATATTTTTGTAAGAACAGTGAAACCTTTTTTTTTTTTTCCCTCAGGATTCTGAATGAATAGAAAGGAAAAAAGAACTGCATTTATTCAAAATTGTTACAAAAAAATGTAAATCTTTACTGTCCTATTTGATCAACAATGTATTCTTGCTGAATAAAAGTAATAATATATTATTATTTAATTACTGTCCCCGCACCTTTGATCAACTGTTTTTTTTTTCTATGTAAATTAAATCAGCTTCCTTATTGGTTTAGGGCTGACACAACAAAACAAAACAAAAAACCAATTATATATATATATATATATTATATTATATTATATATATATTACAACCAATGTGGAAAAATGGTTTTGAGCATAGGTGACTGGTCAACAATTTTTAGCGTTAATCAAGCATTAATCAATGGTCCACTCAGAAACACTGACAGTCTGCTTCATCTTCTCCAACACACACTGACAGTTTCACCCTTGCATTCTCTCTGACAAACAGCCTCAAACCCACACAGGTCTAAAGCCTCTGAAGGATTCCTCCAACAGCAGGAGAGAACGAGGGGTTTCCTGTCCTCTTCCTGACTCTGCCTACTAACCGGGATGCCTCTCATATTCCATCACCAACGGAAGAAAAAAAAAAATTCCTCAGCTCTTCAATTTGTCATCGGAAGAACTCCCCTCTCCCTTATTGATGTGTTTCTAGGTCAGCAGGCCTTTGTGGCTTTCAGCGGCCCCGACAAAGACTCCCAGATGGGCCCACTCGAGATGGGGCCTATTGTGGTGGTGTTTCTATGGCGCCTTACAAATGAAACCTGCGGGTGCTATTAGCCTAGCGGGGGTGTTTCGGGGGCAGGATGGGATATGTTGGGGGTGCATATCTCCACTGTAGAGGCACATATCAGTCACTCAAGAGGTGGGGCATCTAGAGACTTCCTATCTTTTCTGATGCAGAGAGAGGCGGTCTGTTTTGGTGAAAGAATAATGTAAGTCGTGTGTAGGGCAGTAGAAGTCTGTGAGTGCAGCGAGTGTGAGTCAGTCGCTCAAAGCTGCAGGGGAAATTTGGGTCAACACTTCTGCCCTCCTGCTTCCATATGTTTGCCGTCTGAGTCCCACTGATTCACAGTGGAACCGGTAGCACAAATCTAATTTGAATGCGCAACCTCTGGGGACACATCTAACATCTATTTCTTACTTTAATTACTGTTGCATCAAATAATAACAGCGAAATTTTCAACTCTACATAAACAGCTTACAATTTTGACCCTAATCTTAAAGGTGAAGTCTGTATATTTTAGGGTTGCAAAATTCAGGGAAGTTGGAAACTTTCCATGAAAATTAATGGGAATATATGGGAATTAATCGGAATGAACCGGAAATTTGCTAAATTGCATGTTAGCCTATAACAGGGAACTTAAATGTAGTTAGGAAAAAACATTTTGCAGCAACAACTTAGTTAAAGGGCACCTATTATGCAAAATTCACTTTTACATGGTGTTTGGCTATAAATGTGTGTTGGCAGTGTGTGTACACAACCACCCTATAGTGTTAAAAATCCAACCATTCCTTTTTTTTTAATCCCCATAAATCATAAGCAGTGTCTCAGAACAAGCCGTTTCCAGATCCCTGGCAATGTGACGTCACATTAGCCACAGGCCCCGCCCACGAATGTTGACAGACACTGCCGTTTTAACATAGAACCGCCCTGAGTGAGTTCACAGCCAGTTGTACAGTCCGCCATTTCTGCACTGACGAGAATGTCTCCCAAGCGTTTTAGGTGTTCTGTAGCTGAATGGATTAATCCACATAGCTCTCTCTATTTACTCCCGAAATCTGAGCCGCTGAAGACGAGGTGGATTAATTTTGTGTTCGAAGAAAATGCTCCCTCAACTCTACCGAAATTCGTTTATGTCTGTGTGAATCATTTCACACCGGACTGCTTTGTGAACGAATGTCAATACAAAGGGACAATACAAAACAGAGGTTGTGCTAAAAATTTGTTACTCAAGGATAGATCAATAAACTGTTCGTGATCCTGCTTACAGTCTCCAGAGTGATACTGGATATGGCAGTAATGAAAGTGAGAGCACTTTATTACAGTTCATCGGAGTTGATTTACGGATATAAAGTTTACCAGTTTATTAAGCACCACCCGACAAGGCATAAGGTCTTTATATATTTGTTTACTGTTAGTTGTAACGAGTGTTTCTGTGAACTTCGCTATGTATGTTGATGATAATGCAAGGGATTATGGATAATATTTTAATGCACACTTGCACTGTTTTATTAAGCTCTTACAGTGATTTTCTAGAGTGAAAACAGATGCTTCATCTTTTGTATGAGGTACAATAAACATCATAAAACTCATCTGGAAAGTTTTGGCCATCATTTGGACGGGGTCCGGTACAACAGGCTTGTACTAATATAGTGGAAGAAGACAATATAAGTTATAACCATAATTGAACTAAACTATACCTGTTCTATCTTCATGCAGCAAATATTCGCAGTTTCTGACATTATAGTGCATCCTGACTGACTCCTGACACCAGAGAATCAGCTCTTGAAGCTCCGTCCTTTTAGGCAGAGCGCAGCGGCTCATTTGCATTTAAAGGGCACACACTGAAACGGTGCGTTTTTGCTCAACCACAAAAAGTGGCAATTTTAACATGCTATAAAAAAAATTTTGAGCTAAAACTTGACATACACACTCTGGGGACATCAAAGACTTATTTTACATCTTGTAAAATGGGGCATAATAGGTCCCCTTTAATAGTACCAGATTTATTGCAAATTCATAGGGAATATGTTTATTTTATTCAACATTCATGCTTTTTTGTTGTTCAATGAAAGAATCGAAAAACATTTTTTAAGTATGTTTGCAAGCATGTCTTCTTATGACCAAACAAAATGTTTTTATTTATGTTTATGTTTGTATATGATACAATTTTTATATAAGTGATCCCAAATTTCCAATTAATTCCCATAAAATTTCCAACTTGGAATATTTACAAAATTCCCTAGCTTAACTTCCCATGGAAAGTTTCTGGAAAATTTCAGGAAATGTTTCACCCCTTTGCAAGTCTAGTATATTTCAATATTAAAATAGTATAATATGCATTTTGAGACAGTAATAACTAAGGCATTCGTACACATACACATTATTTTTTCTTATTTCTGCATCCCAACCAGTCCAACACAGCAACACTGGGTAAATCAATTATGTAAATTTGGGGCGGAACTATCTATTTAACCAACCAATGGCAGGTCAGAGGCGTGTTCAGATTAAAGTATTTTTTACAATTTCATTTGGTGCAACTTGTAATGCAAAAACTACACACTTCACCTTTAGGTTAATAACATCTGAAGAAAAGGAAATGAAATAAACTTCTTTAACATAATTTGTAGTATAATAGATAAAGCTACATCATACCATTTAAGCAGATCATTTCCTTCTATTATACATCATCTCTCTCACACAACAGTTGTATCTTTCATGTGGGTCACATGCCGGGGACATAAGTGACCTAGACAGGACTCGATTGGTCATGGTCCTTTATGATCTATCTACTTCCAATGAAGTGAAAACAGGACAAAAGAATGCAAAGAATACAAATTAGGATGTAAAGATATAAGATCCTCATGAATATATGTTTTTAGAATAATAAGGCACATCAAAAGAATTAATTATTCAAATAAAATCTATATTACGGTCACATACTAGAGTGCAAAGCAAATAGTGGCAACTTTCTTAACCTTACGTCAAAATAAATAAATACATAATACTGATAAGGAGCAACAGAAAGACTGTCAAATTTGAATCTGTCAAACTACTTTAAACTGTTAAAGTCATGATGAATTACAATTCTTATTTTTTTATTGAATATTGCTGTGTTTATTATAAATGATTTGTCCGTGCACATCATTATTTTTTAAATTCATGTGCCCTCATAATCTTTAATCAAAATAACTCCCCCTTCCTCTTCTCTGATGATGAGGGCGGGGAACCTGTCACTCACATGAGATCCACCAATCCACAACCATCCAATCAATTCCCAAAGGACAAAATCAAGCCCCGCCCTACATTTTTTCTTGTTCAAGAAGGTGGGATATACGTCACAATAGGGAGGGGAAAAAATCACAACTCCTGTTTCATGCTGACTTTAACACTGCAGAATCTCAAAACAACAACAACTACAACAAAAACCAATAGTCTGTAATCAGAGGTACTGTATCATCACATCTAATGCACTATCAACCAACTGTATAGCTATTTGCACTTTTTGTTAGATTTCATTGGCTTTGTACTGTACTCTGCAACATGAAAAGACTCATCTACATCTAATGAAAACATTTTTTTAATAAAAATAAACATGCAAAGCAGTGGCTTAAACAACGTGACATGACAAATACTTTGCTTCATTGCTTACCTACAAGTATTAGAGTTCCAACTGCCAGACCACCACCTATGGAAAAAAAGTGTATATTTCTGAATTAACTAAACAAATATTGTTTTTATCTCCATAACTTAATCAGAAAGGCTCAAGTACACCTACATTGAAAGAAATGTTTTCTTTTGGATATTATACCAGCTAGTATTTAGCATTATTACACACACAAACACATATATCCACACATACGTTATTACATTATATTACATTACATTACATTATATTATATTACATTATATTATATTACAGAACACATAACCCTTTTTTTTCTTGTTCTATCCTGTTTCCATTTTTTATACATGCCAAGATAAGGCTATCGTTATCGGATCAATATCTTACAACTTACAATACAAAAACATTTCATATAATGCAAGAATTATACCTTTAATGAAGTGAAAATATATTTTGATTGATGAGATTACGGCATTTCTCAGTATACTGCAAACATTACAAGTGTGACAGTGGTGCAAACAAAAGTCTAATAATGCTGAATTATTTTTGGATTTATTAAAAAAATATGAAGAAGATAGAGAAGCATATGAAATATAAATATAGTACACATCCACTTGACAGTGAGCTTCAACCGAGTGAATTATACTAACCAATCACGTAGTCAAGCGAGCTGACGCCAGATGACAGTAAGAGTTGTCCATTCTGTACAGACGGTCTGGTACCAGGGATAGAAACTAGTTTGCTGCGGGTTTTTTTCTGAAAACTAGTTGTGTTGCCTATGCTGGTGGATCCAGCCATGCATCTAACGGGAGCCGCCATGTTCTTCTGTTGACAGTAACGCCGATGACTCCACAGCCAATCAGCGACTGAATTGTTGTGTTCTTAGCCAATCAGAAAGAGACTTGCTTAGCGACGATGACGCAATGGAGTTCAAGGTTGACTGCAGCTGCGTAGTGAGCATATGATCAAGGGATACAAACAGCACGCTGTCAATGGACACAAATAAGGTAGGATTACTGTACAAATTACTATAGTGTTTATTGTAATTCCATCACACATGACATTGCTGCTGTAGATCCTGTTTATATGCCATCGGTGTTTCAAAACTGACAGCTACCTGAGCCATAACACAAAACATATTGCCCTTGTACTTTAAACAAGACTTATGAAGATCATTCAGAGCTTCTTTCATCACCAGTGACTCTGTAAAAGCTGAAGCTGTCATTGTAACGGTATATTTATTGATTCTTTGCAAAACAGTCATGCAATAAGCAGGCTTAATTCTATTACATGTCAGAAGCAGAACTACCAGAACCATTTTTATAATATTATTATATATCATATATAATATTATTTGAAATAATGTAATATTTTTATCCAGATGTTACAAATGAATTGTTTTTCAATTAAGTACTGTTCTTTTGAACTTTCTATTCATCAGCACAACTGTTTTCAACATTGATAATGATCAAAAATGTTTCCTGAGCAGCAAATCAGCATATTAGAATGATTTCTGAAGGATCATGTGACACTGAAGACTGGAGTAATGATGCTGATAAAGGAATAAATTACACATTAAAACATTAAAATATAATGTGTTTTTCAATTGTAATAGTATTACTGTTTTACTGTATTATTTTCCGTCAAATAAATGCAGTCTTGGTGAGCAACTTACTGACCCCAAACATTTGAATGTATACATACCATAGATTGTAATACATACATACATACATACATACATAAATACATAGGCTATATACACCGATCAGGCATAGCATTATGACCACCTTCCTAATATTGTGGCATGGACTCCACTAGACCCCTGAAGGTGTGCTGTGGTATCTGGCACCAAGATGTTCCGACAGATGCTTCATTGGATTGAGATCTGGGGAATTTGGAGGCCAAGTCAACACCTCAAACTCGCTGTTGTGCTCCCCAAACCGTTCCTGAACCATTTTTGCTTTGTGGCAGGGCGCATTATCCTGCTGAAAGAGGCCACAGCCACCAGGGAATACCGTTTCCATGAAAGGGTGTACATGGTCTGCAACAATGCTTAGGTAGGTGGTACGTGTCAAAGTAACATCCACATGGATGGCAGGATCCAAGGTTTCCCAGCAGAACATTGCCCAAAGCATCACACACATTGCCTTCTTCCCATAGTGCATCCTGGTGCCATGTGTTCCCCTGGTAAGCGACGCACACGCACCCGGCCATCCACGTGATGCAAAAGAAGAAAACGTGATTCATCAGACCAGGCCACCTTCTTCCATTGCTCCGTGGTCCAGTTCTGATGCTCACGTGCCCACTGTTGGTGCTTTCAGCGGTGGACAGGGGTCAGCATGGGCACCCTGACTGGTCTGCGGCTATGCAGCCCCATACGCAACAAACTGCGATGCACTGTGTATTCTGACACCTTTCTATCAGAACCAGCATTAACTTCATGAGCAATTTGAGCTACAGTAGCTCATCTGTTGGATCAGACCATACGGGCCAGCCTTCACTCCCCACGTGCATCAATGAGCCTTGGCCGCCCATGACCCTGTCGCCGGTTCACCACTGTTCCTTCCTTGGAGCACTTTTGATAGATACTGACCACTGCAGACCGGGAACACCCCACAAGAGCTGCAGTTTTGGAGATGCTCTGACCCAGTCGTCTAGCCATCACAATTTGGCCCTTGTCAAATTCGCTCAAATCCTTACGCTTGCCCATTTTTCCTGCTTCTAACACATCAACTTTGAGGACAAAATGTTCACTTGCTGCCTAATATATCCCACCCACTAACAGGTGCCGTGATGAAGAGATAATCAGTGTTATTCACTTCACCTGTCAGTGCTCATAATGTTATGCCTGATCGGTGTATATAATATATATATATATCCATAACATCCATATATTTATTGATTTTGTAAATACATGTGATATTACCCATCATAAATGTGGGTGTCAGTTGTCAGTTTTGGCCTTTTAAAAACTATGGTTCCTTTTTTTTTCCTCATTTCCGTACATAAAAATGCTCCATCTCCACTAGACAGGTCCATTCAGTGTTAAGGTGCTCTTTTTAGTTTGTCCACATGCTGGTATCGCTTATGTTATTTTTATTATGTCAGCTTTATCAACTCATATCTGATTGTTCCACACAGTACTAATACTAACAGTCATAACATGTCAAATGTTTCCTGAGCACCTTGTTTGGGTTTCCCCAACATGATTCTCTTCGCTACCACAATCTGAGGTTAAGAATATAGTGGCATTGCTCAGAAGGGAAGTTAGATTGTCATCTGCGGAGGGTTTGTTTGAGTTGGTGTTGAAAGGAAAGCAATAATCTTGGATGCCAGGACAATTATAGGGTTGTGGTGACTATTATTTGTGACCCACAGGAAGGTCATTTTATTCTCACCTCTAAAAACTGAATTAATCTGTATTTTTTTTTTCCAATATGAAATAAAGGATATCTGTCATATAAAAACAAAGCAGGCTAATTTTAAAACGAAATTGGTAGGGATGGGCATTTACTGAATAGACAATTGTAAGATTTCTCTTTTACCCACAACAGAAGGCCTAACTTGGCACATCTGATAAGATCTGTTTGCCTTTCAGCCCTGTCTTGGGTTCAAACTGCAGTCAAAGGTCATTTCAATAAAGATTAGTCTATTTATGTCACGTCATTGTTACAGAACTAGCTTAGCATCCTTTGAAATTGCTTCGCTTTTGTTCATATTTACGGGGATTGACACTGTAATTGGCTTTATTCATTATCCACCTTTTAAAATTCATTTGATTTCCTTTGGACTGTTGTAAAAATGATGTGATTGAGGGAGGTTTCCTTTATGTCATGCATGCTGACATCTGTCCTCCATCAACCAACCAGGTGTCACCATCCCAGCTCAATCCGCCGGCCTCGTTTTGATAGCTGCACCGATAGCCTCCCGATTACCAAATCTCAAGGTTCTCCGATCCATTGGGAACAAAGAGAGCAGTGCGAGGCCTCCCTCAGCTGCCTTCTGCCACACAGATCCAGAACATCAGAGTGTCCCCCCTCCTCATCTTCCTTCCATCTGGGTTCTCGGGGGAACACCATCTTAGTTAACACTATTCGAATCAATGTAATCTTCTTAAGTCCCGCAGAAGCTCCCAAAGTCCAGATCCTCATGTATGTCTAAATTCAGATGTGCTGTGATAAGAAGCTGTGAAGCAGGCCTTGGGATTGGATTCCTCACTTTTTGCTACTGATCTCACACCACCCGCTGTCCCGCATTATATATATACAGTCAAACCAAAATGTATTCAGACACCTTGAACATTTCATTCATTAATACAGTTTATTCACTATAGTTAAAAAAAAAATGGTAATAAAATATGACAAGATCTCAGAGTTAAACTGTGTCAGAAAAAATTAATCTTAATTATGTCAGATAACACTTAAGCAAAACATGGTCAGGTCAAAGAGTTTTTTGGTATAATATGTCACAGTTTACTTTATTTTGCTATCCTCACTTGCATAAATGAACTATAGTGTCCTGCACCCACTAGTAAAAATATATCAAAAATATAAAAAATGTCTGAATAATTTTTGGTTTGGGATCAGTACGATTTTCAGTGTTTTTAAAATAAGTGTCTTCTGCTCACCAAAGCTGCATTTATTTGATCAAAAAAAAAGTAATATTTTGAAATAATATTACAGTTTAAATTAACTGTTTTCTATGGGAATAACTAGTAAAATGTAATGTTATTTTCAGCATCATTACTCCAGTCTTCAGTGTCACATGATCCTTCAGAAATCATTCTAATATGCTGATTTGCTGCTCAAGGAACATTTATTATTTTTATGAGTGTTGGAAACAGTTGTGTTGTGTACAATTTTCAGGATTCATTGATGAATAGAAAGTTAAAAAAAAAAAAAAAAAACAGCATTTATCTGAAATAGAAAGCCTTTGTAACATTATACACTATTGTTCAAAAGTTTAGGGTCAGTAAGAATTTTTTTATTTTTTGGAATGAAATTAATACTTTTATTCAGCAAGGATGCATTACATTGATCAAAAGTGACAGTAAAGACATTTATAATGTTACAAAAGATTGTTTAAAATAGACGCTGTTCTTTTGAACTTTTTATTCATCAAAAAATCCTGAAAAAAAATTGTACACGACTGTTTTCAACGTTTATAATAATCAGAAATGTGTCTCGAGCAGCAAATCAGAATATTAGAATGATTTCTGAAGGATCATGGATCATGTTAATATAATATATATATATAATTTTTTTTTTTTTTTTTTTTTTTTTTTTCTCCCCAGTCTCACAAACATTAGGCTATATCTGCTCTATATCAGAGAGGAGCTATTTTCTGTCATTGCATTAGTAAATGACTATTTCTGTACCAACTTGTACCAACTCTGTACAAATGTCCGGCAATCATGAACAATGGCGCTCAGAAATGAGAAATACAGCACTGCATCCTTTCCACTGTCACCTGGGCTGCTGTTTATTTTCTTTGCTCTTTCAGGAGGTCAGCGGAGTGCGAGCACATTAGATGGTGGCACAGAGTCATAGTGACCTTTACACAAGTGTGACATCAGTCTCAATGCCTCAATTGGTGTTTGCACACTTTGCTTTTATATATATACCGCACTGTAATTGACTCTTAAAGGGAAACCTCTGTTTTTTTTAACTGCAATATTTTGAAACTGTCTGTGCCTCCAAATGATATCAGCTGAGAGAGTTTTAAAAATGCATTTGATACAGTAATATACTGATACTGTAATTGTATTACTTTGGAAAATCAAATGTCTAAACTCTGCTGTTCAATATTACATGTAGAAATATTTGGACAACATAGCAAAGAAGAATTTTTGGTTTCCTCAAATACTTTTGCAGACCAAAATGTTTAATTAGACTGTTTTACTTTGACTGTTTTAATTTCGGTTTTGGTAAAAAAATTCATTCATTCATAAACAGGTGTGCAACTGAACTGATATGACGGTATATTTGAACTATTGAACTATTTCATATAACTTTTTGTTTTTACTCCAGCTGCCATATTAAAACAACGCCCATGCCATGAGTTCAAGACATGATGCAACAGCTTGATTTATTTCTCTAATACTCAATAAAAATAAAATTGTTTTAGTTATTGTCACACGTGTTGCCAAGACTGTAAATGATCTATTTTTTTGAGCAGTTTATCAGATTAAATGCTGCTAAACCAACATTGATGACAGCTCTCGCTCTCTCAAGAGATTTGTTCAATTTCAGAAGTTTGTTTTTACAGCAGATTTATAGGATTAAAAGGGCGTTTTGATGCCACCTGCTTCTCAGCTCTATGGGAACCCTTTCTCCCTTCTGTTGCATTATGGGTTTTGGGGGTCCGGGGCCACAGATGGCTCTCCAGAGATGCTCTATGTGATTCTGTGTAGCAAATATATACATTGTACTGTGTAATCCTGGATTAAGGGGAGACTTGGAGCTAATTATCCAATTTTTAGATAAAATTCATTTTGGTCCGTCACTTCCCCCGTCAAGGGAATCATGTGGCCGCTAGTGCTTGTTCCGAACACACAGGGGAATGTTAAGAAATAGAGATTTAATCTCAATTGTCTGAAGGTCTGTTTGATTTTGGCTACACTCCATTTGATTCCAAGCAGCTGACTCACCCAGTCTCTCTCTCACACACACACAGGGTGCCAGTGGAAAACCAGGCGGCCGCATATGGACTGTCTCTTGATATCATTCACTGGCCGTGTAATCTTATTATGCTAAATCCTTAATCCTCACCTATGCTGGACGCCCACAACAGTGACGGTGCTGGTGATTGGACGACTAGACGGTCGTTGCGGATGCTGTGTTCTCCGCCACACATTCTGCCGATATGAGCCTGACAGTCTCTTGAGGTCAGGACCAGAATGAAAGATAGAGCCAATCAGATTGAAGTAGAGGAAGATATTTCTGGACAACATCCTTTGTTGTTACTAGAATCTGAATTGCGTTGAGTCGACTAGTTGGCTATTGTCAGATCAAAAGTTCCGTTCAAAAGTTTGGGGTCGTTCAAAAGAGGTATCTTATGCTCACCAACGCTACATTTAATTGATTAAAAATACAGTAAAAATGTAATATTGTGCAATTTTATTACAATTTTAAAGAAATGTTTTCTATTTTAATTAATTCATTTATTTTTGTTAATGGTAAGGCTGAATGAATCACATGTTTCTTGAGCACCAAATCTTTGAATCATTTTTTTATTATCAATGTTGAAAACAGTTGTGCTGCTTAATATTTTTGCAAAAACAATCATACATGTTTTTCAGGATTCTTTGATGAATAGGCTTAGGGTTAAAGAACAGCATTTATTTAGAATAGAAATGTATTACTATCATGTATGATCGATATAATGCATGCTTGCTGAATGGAAGAATTTTATTCTATCTAGAAGTATAAATAATAAAAAATTACAGCTGCGAGCAGCGATTATCGGGGTTCAAGTGCTTTAAGGCCTTTAAGCATACACGTAAAAAGGTATTATGTTTTATATAGCAAGCATGTAATCCCGTAGATCATAGAAGGAAAAGACCGTTTACAGCCAATACAGGCAGTTTACTAAGGAAATACATGATTTTTAAAGCTTTTTTCACCTTTGTAACAGTTAAAGTGCCAGCTATGGCCCGATGTCCATAAAAGTTTCCATGCTTCTTTAGAATCATGTGACGCATATGCACACCCAATTTTGTGAAGTTCTACGCAAGTGAGCCAATTAATGGGATTTTCCATAGAAATACAGCACCAGCACCAAATAGCCCCACCTACAGTATGGCCTGATGTCCATAAAAGTTTCCATGCTTCTTTAAAATCATGTTGCCGCATGTGCTCACCTAATGATGAGTTTTCATTTAGGAATGAAAGGCTTTTGGGTAGACTTGGCCACCCTTATTTTCTAAATGATCCTGCTATAGTTATCCCAAGGCCAAAGTTCAACTTTTTTTTTTTTTGATAATTATTGACCTAGAGAGTCCCGAGAATTGTGCCACAGTGGTTTTATCGAGGCTGAGCCAAAAACCTAGGACTAGTTTGCCAAAGTTGGGTTTTTAAATAATCTCCGATGTTTAACGAATGATTCGGTGGACAGTGGCCATCCTAGAGGCAAAGTTGCTCAGAATGAGGAGTTCTACCATGTGGTTTGAATGTTGTGGGCGTGTGCGAAAAATCGTGTGATATACAATCCTTTATGCAAAAACGCAAAGGCGCCCCCCAGTGGCCGATTTCTTTCGAATTTTTCACAGGCCTCTAGGACAATGAGTCAAAAAAGGCTTTCGCACCAGAGGAACCTTTTCATAGTTCCTAGAACTATTGGCTGAAGTACCCAGATTTTGCCGCGTTCGCACCGCTGGAACTACATTTACCTGTTGTCTGCAGAGTTGTGTTCTTTTCTCCGCCCCTGATGATATGTAATACTGTAAGTTGTCATAGGAGATTTCGTCTCTTAGCCCCACTTTTTGTTCTTTCAGTCTTGTAAATTATGCGTTTACATTCCATCTCCGTTATTACGAAACCCATGACACGCCACAAACACAGCTCCGATCACTGCATCTTCCATCCACCGGTTTTTAGCGTTTGTAAATGCCATGCTTAAAGACGACGCTGTCGGCCGCTTCAGAGTTCCTATTACTGGTGCGAATGCAACCAGGAACATGGCCCGGTGGAGAAATTAGTTCTCTGGGAACTATCCTAGTGGCTAGTTCCTAGAACTATTCGGTGCGAAAGCCCCTAAACAGGCCCAGAGAGTTTCGTTCCGATCTGCCTCCATTAACCTTGTCTGATAGCTGCTCAAAATTCACTGGCCACTGCTGGCCGCGTTTTTCGAGATACGCGAATGCCCTGAAAGGTGGTCTTGGCACCTTGGACAAAGACACCGAATGCCAATTTTCAAGTCAATCAGACTAAAGTTTGCGTAGTTATTGCCATTTTTAATTTTTTTTCCATGTTATAGCGCTGTCAAGTGGTCAGTCGCCACATCCTTTTTCATGCCAAGTTTGGTTAAAATATATCAAAATATATCATATATTTTGGTTAAAATATATCACTTCACGAGTTATAGCCATTTTAGTAAAAGTGGCTCTGCCCACTTCAAACGTTTTGGCGGCCCTTAGAGCTATGTATTAGTTTTCAGACAGTTTGCACAGCAAAATCCTCTCAGAAAAGTTGTCTTTAAATTCACCTCTTGTAATTTACCGTAAAACTTTATAAAATGTCACATTAGATATATTACAATTTTTCACCATATAGAGTACGAAAAATTACCGGTAACAATGAACCGTATTTTTCCATCAAATACTTATAGTCAATTAGTCATTTTTTTTATCCCAAAAGATGCACTTTATAACAAGCTGCACAGAGATTTAAAAGAAGAATGTACAGTATATGTTATAGTTTAGGCACAGAATCTGTGCCCGATCAATTGCCAAGGAAAACGGCTCAGAAACAATAGTTTGTTTGTCCCACCCTGGAGTTTGATAAGCAAAACAACAGCTGGCCCTTTCACTGCCTCCCTGAGATACGACCACATCCAGTCAGGCAGAAACATCCCCGGACGGAGGGGGCCTTTGGGTAGCGGAGCCAACTCTCGCATGTTGTGTTTGTGTTGGGGGTATCAGACGTAATTATGAGGATTCAAAGGTGTGGATTCGATGTCTGACCGGAATGGAAAGAGAGGGGTGTCAGGGACGAGGAGATGGCTGGTGGGTAATGGGATTAGGTGTAGCACTTTCCATGACACACGGAGACGGACACCTGACACTTGGCCTGGGACTGAGATGGAGGAAGTAGGGGACAGGGGGATTAATTCCACCCCATATTGGAGAAGTCATTCCCAAGGCAATAGGGGCTTTTGGGATAGGGCTCTGTTTCGTTTAGTTTCTGCTCGGCCGGGTCGCCTTAATTCCTTTGGTTTGTTTCAGGAGAAAAGATTGAGGTTTATCCTTCATTGGACATTGGTTGTTCTTCTGAAGACTTGTTTTCTAATTGCGATTTTTAGAGTTTCTTGTTATGAACTGACAAACGGCACAACATTGAAGTGTTGGTTTATCTTTTGAGCTGTTTATCTGCCAAGCGAGGTTTCACGGATGTGTACAAACATCCCAACACGACCTTTATTGACTCACGCACCCTGCTAGCTTGATGGCCAAGGAAAAGTCAATAGTTTGAGAGAGGATGGACTGTTTATTCAGACAGCGCACCACAGTTTTATCAGTTAAAGAGCCGGGATGCGAGGACAAACAAAGGAGCTTGTGTCTTCTGTTGCTATGGCCATAGCGTAACTCTTTTTTTCACTTCGAGGAGATGAACCTGTGCCTTCTAGCGCTGTCACCTGCTCCCACAGGTGTAGATTGGGTTGTCTCAGACAGGGTCAGATGCTCAACCCATCAACAAGGCACAAAGAGTGACCTTTGTGCCTTGTTGATGGGTTGTAGAGGCTGCTGAGAATGAAACACCATCTCTAATGATCACTTTGGTTTCACAGTTTTAACTGTTAGCCATTAAATGTGTGAGGTGCATTTCCCCACCACCACCACCACCTTCGTGACAAAGTGTTTAAAAGCCACTTTCGAGCCTCTGGCACAGACATGCGTCATCAGTTTTTGGCACTGAGTGAGGTTTCCAATTGAGACTTTGCATGCAAATTTTAGGTTTTCATTTAGAGTCGCGGTGTAGTGATTAGAGCTCCAGAGAATGATTTTTAGGATATTCAACTAATCATAAAATAATTAATAAAAAATAATAATGTTTGATGTTTCTTTCTAAATTTTGGGTTTAATTCATGTGTCTTGAAAGCGCCATATATCAGTGTTATTTTAGTATTATTTATATACTATTTATTTATCATTTTAATTGGCTTTTTTAGTTTTTATTTTAATTTTAGTTGAAGTTTGTGTTTCTCATAATTTTAATAAATTTTTTTATCTAATGTTTTATTGGTAACACTTTACAAGGTCCCATTAGTTAACGCATTAACTAACATTAACTAAAAATGAGCTATACATTTGTTATAGTATTTATTAATCTTTGTTAACATTGGGTAATAAAAATACAACTATGTATTGTTAGCTCAAATCCATTAAATAATATTAACTGATACAACTTTTGATTTTATTAATGTATTAGTAAATGTTGAAATTAGCATTAACTAAGATAATAAAGGTTTTTGATGTTAAGTTTAGGTATGCAGTAGAGTTTAGGGAGAATATGGTCATGAATAATATCCTATTATTGTAGAATATGGTCATGCAGAATAAGGCATTATAAGTGGGTCAATGACGTGACGGGTCTTTTTTTTTTTTTTGTCCAAAGGCCTTAATAATAATAAAAAACAAAGATATGACATCCAAAGTATGTAAGGTAGTACAACTAGGTCTCTTTTATTGAATCCAAAAGGTTTTAATGATATTTTTCTACATATAAATGTATTTTAAAGATTTTGAAGTGTCAAAAGGTCATTCGGTTTAACCGTCCAAAGCCAATACAGCCATTTCATTAGTGATTAAAACATCTTAAAATGTAGTAAATGTATATATTTTTTTTATTCTAGCATGATTTTATATTATCATGTATCAACATAGTGCAAAATGGTATTAAAATTATGTGTAGAAGTCATTGCTTTGTTATGACAAAGAATGTCCAGAAAAAATAATTTCATTTATGTCATTCGGAGTAACCAATATAAAGGGACCATTTTGATCAAGTCATGCATTCAATATATATCATGTGACAGGAAGTGACATCTTTCAGACACCTGCAAAGGACCACATGGTCATGAAGCAAAGTAATTAACTCTCTCTTATTTGAAAAATTCATGTTTTCACTTGCTCATACGAGTGTCTCGAAACATCAGGTCATTCGGTACAACCGCTATAAAACATGGAAAATGTTGTAATATTTTAAAAACTTGTTCTAAATATAAAATATTTGATTGTCATTTTGCTAGCTAGCTAGATATCAGCCTGTTAGCATTGTTTGAAAATATCATCTTTCAGTAAAACCAAAAGTGTCATTCGGTAAAACCGAGATTTTGGTTAAACCAAATGACTTTTTTGGTGACAAGTTTTGTCCATCTTGTAAAAAAATGACAAAAGCAGTGTTAATTGATTATAAAAACCACATAATCTTATTGTTAACACTTAATAAAACTTCAAAATCTCCATTATGTTTTTTTACACTTTTAAAAACCTTATTCATCAATTCATCAACCTAGTTTAGAACTCAAAGCAAATCTCTCCTTGTATGACAATATCAGTGTTGGTTGTGATTGATTGTTTTGTTTTGTGTTTTTAATTTCAGCATCTCTGAGGAGCGACAGGATGTTTCGTGGTTTCTTTGTGAAGACAATTAGCTTTGTCGGTTACACCGTCCAGTATGGCTGCATCGCTCACTGTGCCTTCGAGTATATTGGTGAATTTGTGTCTGTAAGTTTCTTGGAGATGTTTAGTCAAAGCATTTGCTGAAACATACAAAGACATAAATATAAATTCTTATATCTACCCACAATTCACCTATTGTTCAACAGTGTTCAGGACCTTCCATGGAACCCACCATCACTAACCACGATGTGGTTTTCTCAGAGCGAGTAAGCCGTCACCTCTGTCGAATACAAAAGTGAGTGTGTATCAAATGCGTTTATTTTAAAGTGATACTGTCATGCCAAACCTTTGGCTTCGTTTTGACCTCACCTGTTACGTTCTTTCAGAGGGGATATTGTAATAGCCAAAAGTCCTTTTGACCCAAAGATGAACATCTGTAAAAGAGTGATCGGACTGGAGGGGGACAAAGTCTGCACCAGCGGACCATCTGACATCTTTAAAACACACACTTATGTGAGTACCTACTGTAGTGCACTGACATGAGCTCTGCATGAAAGAATGAAGACACAGACTCCCTGTCTTTGTTTTTTGTATGAACCACTGCGTTTACTCTTAAGGTGTATGCATTTGAATTTCACATGCATTCACCTCTGTTGGGTAAAACATTTACCTTATGGTAGCAACAAATGCTCGTTTCTCAGTTATTATTGGTCCTGAGAGAGCATAGCCACCCTGTCACTGAAATAGCTGTTATTGCTTGTTTTTTGTTTTGTTTTTTTTCACCTTGACTCAGTGCGGTTCTGGCCTGTAATTTTTCCCGAAGCTGTTAGTGTTAGTGCCAGATGAGTAGAGCAAGTGATGAAGAGAAAGGAGAGAAAGAAAGGCCTGTCACCGGAGTCATTTAAGGTAAAGAGATACAAACCCTCAGCTGAAAAAGATTGTAGAAGTTTGCTCGGTCTCAGTACTAGTCGAACCTAAACTGATTACAATGACAATTTAATGAATTGCAGAATAATTACAAGGCATCGATGTCCTGATACTTTCTCCTCTCCTTTTAAAATCTAAGATTAAAGTTTGAAAATTGATTAGAATACCAAAATTAACAGCAATGATTTACATATTGAATTGCGATTGGTCTTCTTTCTTGCATTCTGATTGCATTTTAATGGCCATTTTGTCTTACGTTGCATTTTTGTTGCAAGGTCACAGTTGTCGTTTCGTGTTGATTCTTGTGTATATTTGAGAGAAAACACAAAACTAATGCTAATATAATAGTCATATCTATGGCTTTGTGGTATCTAATAACACGGAAATATTAATACTTTATAAACGTTTTAGTAAAAAAAAAAAAAAAGTCTCTTGGCAAGTAGGTTTAAATACTACCTTCAATATGACAGGATGATTTGTTTGTTTCTTTATATAAAACGCCTTTGGGAAAGTAAAGGATTTGTCAATCAAAGATAGGAGGCTAATTACCGATTTGGCTGTGTGATCTTACGCAGCTGTTTTTCACTGCATGACTCCAAACCACAGCATGTTCATGGGCAAGACCTAAAGTATAAACAGGAGAAAGTGTTCAGTAGAGTGCTGCAGGAATGAGTCTTAAAACCCAAAAACAAGTTAGCGTTTTTGAGTTTTCACTTCCATCGTCCTTGTCATTTTTTTTTAATTCGTTTTTTTGGTTAAAAGCGTGAAATAAGGTCTGTTGTTTACACAACCTCAAGATAACATTAAAAAAAACATCCCACTAGTGATTTTTTTTTTTTTTTTTTTTTTTTTAAGATTTAAAGGGCTAGTTCACCCAAAAATGAAAATGATCCTATCATTTACTCGCCCTCAAGTCATCCTACACATAATCGGAGTTATATTAAGAAATATTCTGACTCTTTATAATAGGAGTGAATGGTACCCTAGATTTTGAAGCCCAAAAAAGAGCATCCATCCATCATAAATGTAATCCATACGGCTCCAGGGGTTAATAAAGGCCTTCTGAAGCAAAGCGATATGTTTTATAAGAAAAAAATCGTCTTCTTCTGGGGTTTATTGTTGGTTGGCAAACAACGAACTGGGGCATTACCGCCACCAACTGGTATGGAGAGTGGACCAGAACGTCTACTATATACATTGTTTAAAAGAAAAAAAAACTATATCCTCTTTCTTAAATTAGTTTCTCTGAGATATTGAAACAATAAATGATCTTTTGACGCCTTTCGGAGAAAATCTATTAAATCAAAGTGTGTTTTCAGCTCTCCTAAGTTTTGGATCAGTTTCTTCTTTCTCTTTCATATTTCTTACAATACGTCATAACATGTTCTACGGTTTCTTCCTGCCCACAGAAATCACATTTCCCTGTATTATGTTTACCTGTTTTTGGACAGTGTTCCATTTAGTCCAGTGTTTCCAAACCTAAGCCTCGATATTATTTTCTCGTCCCTACTGCATTTCCTGAAGAGTGACCTCTGACCCGACACATGACATAGGATGTAGGAGTAGCGTAAGCTTAGGTGAGAGTAGACAGACGCCTCTTGTGGTTCAAACAAATAGGGCTGGGCAACAAACTCAAGCTCCTCTTCTTTTATATCGAAATCCTCTGACATTTCTCTTTAAAAATTCTCGTTTTAGACTTCTAATTCATGACCGGTGTTTTGTTTTGCTCTATCCTCTGTTCTTCTGCATTCGTCAATACATCATACACAAGGTCAGAGGTCACTCTTTGACCGGTACTAGATTCGCGTACGGCCGTTGCTGGAAGCCAATGATTATAATTTATAAAGTCATAAATATGGATATTTTTCTAACAAAAACACATCGCTTTACTTCAGAAGGCCTTTATTAACCCCCTGAAGTCGTATGGATTACTTTTATGATGAATGAATGTGCTTTTTTGGGCTTCGAGCCCCTTTCACTCCCATTATAAAGCTTGGAAGAGCCGCTTTGTGTTTGGCTGAAAGAAGATAGTCATATACACCTAGGATGGCTTGAGGGTGAATAAATCATGGGATAATTTTCCCTTTTCAGTGAACTAACCCTTTAACATGTCTTGAAAAGGCAGTTGCTAATAAGTGGCTAAATGGTACTACAGAGGCTGTAGGATGTGATGACGTTTAGGGATATTAAACATCATCTTACTGAACCCAAACTCATCTACTCGCTAGTCCACATTTACAGCCTCATTTAGACTCATGCTCTTGCAACTTTCCAACTTGTACATTTTAAATAAAGACTGAAAGAGTTGTCGGCAGCTTAATGGTGGTGAACTTGAAGTCATGCGACTGTGGTGTAGTTCGTTTAGGTTTTTACTTCTGACAGTTGTATTTAGGCTTCAGAATTCTTAAAGGGATAGTTCACCCAAAAATGAAAAATTATCCCATGATTTACTCACCCTCAAGCCATCCTAGGTGTATATGACTTTCTTCTTTTAGACAAACACAATCAGAGATATATTTATAAATATTCATAGTCCTCCAAGGTTTATAATGGTTGTGAATGGGGGGGCCGCATTTTGAAGCCAAAAATAATGCATACATCCATTAAAAAAAAAAAGTAATCCATATGACTCCATTGGGTTAATAAAGGTCTTCTGAAGGTCTTCCTTTGAACTGATGCACAACGTAATGACGAAGGCAGAAGCACAGAAGATAGAGCAAAACAAATTACCAGTCAAGGATTATGTCTAAACGATCATTTTTAAAGAGAAATGTCGGAGAATTTCGATATAAGAGAAGAGGAGATTAAATTTGTTGCACAGCCCTATTTGTTTGAACCGCAAGAAGCGTCTAAGCTTACGATACTCCTACATCCTGCATCATACATCGCGTCAGAGGATTACTCATTTGGCACAAGTCGACTTGCGCATTCTGCGTACGGTCGTCCACCGGAAGCTATTTATTTCAATGTACAAAGTTTTAAATATGGATATTTTTCTTACAAAAACGCATTGCTTCACTTTAGAAGGCCTTTATTAAACCACTGGAGCTGTATGGATTACTTTTTTTTAATGGATGTATGCATTATTTTTCCCTTTAAAACACGGCCCCCCATTCACAACCATTATAAACCTTGGAGGATTAAGGATATTTTTTAAATATATCTCCAATTGTGTTCGTCTGAAAGAAGATAGTCATATACAGCTAGGATGGCTTAAGGGTGAGTAAATCATGGGATAATTTTCATTTTTGGGTGAACTAATCCTTTAAGAGATGTATAAAACATGTAAGTATCATAAACTTTTGTTGGTCACAGTGCTTATTTTCTGCAGTACTCCAAAAAGCAATTGGAAAAATCTTTCTGGTATATTGTCAAGGGAACCAGGGTGATGCAAACTTCTGGTTTGGCCTACAAAATTACATCATGCCTGCAAGACGCTATTCAGTTAAAAAAAAAAAAAAAAAAAAAAAAAGATAGCAAAACAAAGTTTGGAAAGCAATTCAAAGCTAAGATAAGCCCTATACTAGCTGTAGTTTACATTAGTAATTGTAGAGATATTTTATTGAGCAGAATCAAGATGTCTCTAACATGCCTCCCATTTGTAAGATCGAACATTTGTGTCTGGTCACAGTATGGTGTGAAGTCTCGTATGCTTGGCTGACAGACAGGACAAAAGCTTCACTTCTGAACAACAGATGACGATGCGCTGAGATTTCTTGTGGATGGGATCAAACATATGTTTCCATGCTAATGAGAGTCGACTGCAAGACGAATACATGCTGACATATGTTTATAATCACAGTTCTTTTTGCATTTGTCAATGAAGAATTTGTTTGCAATACAAAAGGTCACCAAATCATTTTGTAAGTCATATTTGGGGGGGTTTTCACACATTGATGCATTGCTGTGTGACTGTAAATATACTTTCTAAACAGTTATGCACATCAAATCCTACTGTACGGAATTCTTCAAACGATTATTGGAACCCTACTGCAGGGGGGAAAAACGGATATAAAAATTCTTATTAAAGTTTGGTCAGTTCCAGATAGGCGTCTCCATACTGTTATGTTTATAATGACAACGTGATGTGTTGTTCACCCTCGCCTCGCATATAGAGGAGGTGGAGGGGACTTAATTAGGGGCTTGACAGCCCCACTCTCCCTGTGTGATGAGATTATTCCTAATTGATGTCAGTGTGGATCAGGCTTCGCTCGGTTGCCGGCCCAGCCTGGCAGGTCTGTCTGTGGTCTAGACCCATGAAGCAGCTCATGGAGGCGTGGCTTCACCCCTCACCGAGAGGATAAAGAGGGTGTTGTGGGAGGGGGGTGCGCGGCCCCAGCGGTCAGTAAAAATGATCCCATTCCCATCTGAGATGAGCAGTTAAGTCATGTGAACTTTCTCACTGTTAGGAACTTCTTCTTTATCCTCTAATCCGGGAGAACCAATATTGTGTGCCACATGTGAATGGGTCAGAGGATCATTTTAGACCTTGTTTTTGGTGTGGCTGCAATCAGAATAAATCATTTTTAGTTAGCTTTATGGTTTAAGCTTTTGCTCTTCCCATCCTGCCGTATAGGTACCAAGAGGGCATGTGTGGCTGGAAGGCGATAACCTTCGGAATTCCACAGATTCTCGAAGCTATGGCCCAATTCCTTATGCCTTGATCCGAGGACGCGTTTGCTTAAAGGTAATGAGGATACAGTCTCATTTCTTGACCTATACGCTTCCCCAAAGGCCAAACCACAAGCCTTTTCAGTTTGAACTGTTGCCTTTTTATGTAGTGTTTGTTTTTTCATGTGAGGTATTGTTTTTCATCAAACAAGAATACAAATGATTCTTTCTTAATTTTATTTTTTATTTTAAATACAACTAAATTATTTCAAACTAAGGTTATCCAGTTACTAGCTAAAAACCTGGGTGCTGTGTTCATTTGAAACTGTTTTCAGCTGTCGTGTCATATAGCGTCATGTGCCCATGACCCTGTAAACAGGTCTCCTCACCTTCTGTCAGCCCTTGATTGGAAAGTCAAAGGCAAATGATACAGGGGTGTTTTTTTCTTACAGGGTCTTATGAGTAAAAAAAAAAAAAAAAAAAAAACTGTTGTTTTCTGCGCTTCAGTTTCTAAGTTGTAAAATTATAACATAAAATGGTATAATGCTGTATTTCATAGTATAATCATTTAATATGAAATTTTTTTTTTTTTTTTTGATTTTGCAGTTGTGGCCACCACATAGTTTTGGAGTATTGGCTGAAAGTCCAAACGACGGGCGCATTTTATGAAGAAGCTGTGTTCATGTATAGTCACAATGTAAATGATATTTTTTCAATGTTTTAAAATAAACTCTTATTTGTAAGTCATGTCTGTTTCATTGTTTAAGGAAAACAAGGATTTATGATAGAAACACAAATTGATCAACTACATCATGTTGCAATCAATGGTTTAAAATGTTAGTGAAAATACTAGGATGATCTGTTGATGTTTCAAATTCATCATCGGTGCAGCTCACTCATTGTTACACCGACATTTCCTTTTGGTATAAAAACACTTATTTGCCTGTTTTAGTAACACATTTTGCTGTTGTTGATGGGCAGGACTCATTTTGAGGGTTAACTTTTTAAATAGTCTGAAAAGGCACCCTAAAATAACAGTTTATGACTATATAGAAACTTCCTTTTCGATTGATGATGCCCATTTCCACTTTCCGAGTAAAAAAATAAATAAACATTTAAATACATTTTTAAACATTTTCATACTTACTCATAGTGTGGACTAATATTTATTATTAAATGTGATTATTTCTTATTTTAAACCCTCAATTAACCGTTTATTTTCCTTTTACTCTGTGAGTCAGAAACAGGCTTCCAAATTTTTCTATATTCCATATGCAGTTGTGTGGTATATACTGTGTGTGTGTGTGTGTGTGTGTGTGTGTATATATATATATATATATATATATATATATATATATATATATATATTAGTCTTTTAATCAGGTGAAAACCACACTGACATTACAAATCTCTTTTACAGGAGTGTCTTCACCAAAATAGGATATACAGATAAAAGCATTTGCAAATCACTAAATCTTTCTCTAGTGCACACATAAGTGTTTTAAAATTACTAAAAGACACCAAATGATTTAGCCTCAATTTCATTTGAAGAGAGTTCCAGTCCGAACGGGCAGCATATTTTAAACCAGCTTTAAAGTATAAAACCTTGTTTGAATAATATCAAAAGCAGATTGTAAATCACCCAGAGCTTGTTGTTTTGTAGGAGCAGAGCAATAGATGACTGCATAAAAGTGAAACCTTCCATTTTCAATATTAAAGGGATAGTTCACCCAAAAATGACAGTTATGACAGCATTTACTCACCCTCAAGTTGTTCCAAACCTGTATGAATTTCTTTCTTCTGCTGAACACAAAAGAAGATATTTTGAAGAATGTCAGTAACCAAACAGTTGATGGACCCCACTGACTTCCATAGTATGGAGGAAAAAAAAAATACTATGGAAGTCCATCAACCACATTGACTTCCATAGTTTTTGGGTGAATTATCCCTTTAAAGTCAAGACAATTTATAGATATAGTGAATAATAATGGTCCCAGCACATATCCTTGGGGAACTCCCTTCACCACTTCCATTGAGTCTGAATTGATTCCTTCCACCTGCACACATTGAGTTCTTCCCTTTAAATAAACATTAAACCACAAAACTACAGACCAACTACTGGTCTGATAAACCAACACTTCTAAGCCTATCTAACAAAATCTCATGGTCCAGTGTGTCAAAAGCTTTAGTTAAATCAATAAAAAGATGTTAAATTTGGTTAAATCAATAAATACATTCAAAAAACTTATTACAGAACATCTGCTATGTTGGCATTGTCCTTTGACTTTTTTGATTTTGTTGACCTGTTAGAAGAATTTAATCACCATTTTGGTACATATTGCACTTCTTGAGTTCTTTGCCATTTTTATATTCATTTATTTATTAAGTTACTTACAGTCAGTAGAATGTTTGTTGGGAAACCATCAAAAAATTGTTAGCAGATATTAAGCAGACAGTGAGTCTACTAATACTCTAATGACTGCTAGTTGACATGTAGTTGCAAAGCAACTTATAGTTAGTATAATGTCTAAAGTGAACCACTGAAATTGTGTTACCGAAAAACTTATAAAGACAGACACTTGTCTTCACTGTTGCACAACCTTATATCCTCGTTGTAACTACCCTTAGAGGTTTTAGTTGATGGTTGAAACATCATAGTATTGGTTTAATCACACCTGGGATGTAATTCACTATTGAGGGTAATGATTAATAAACTTAATCATAATTAAAGTCCAAAGAGAAAGTTCTACATTCCCTCCTCAAAGACAAACTCCCTCAGAAGCTCTTTCTTCTTTTTTCAGTGTTTATTGGTGTGTTTGGATGTGTGCATTTAAGGTAATGAGAAATTGACGTCCTTCTTTCAATGCAGAATGTGTCTTTCTTTAATCAAGGTTTTAATTAAAACTTCACAGCGCCGTTTGATCTCAGCGCAGGATGAGTCTGTCTTTGGATGATGCTGGCTGACATCAAACATAAACGTGAGGCGGCGGTCACAATTTCTTTTCAAAAACGTGGGCGTTTGCATGGGATGAGCCTCTTAATTTGGCTAAAACTTGTTTTTGTGTGCTGATCTGAAGTCAGATTTGTGGTTTCTGTTGTTGTGGTTGAGATTGAGGGTTATGGAAAGGGAATTTGATCTTAGATCAGTTCAAAAGGGAAACTTCTGCCAACATTGGATTTTCTCCCCGCTGGATCCATACCAGACAGATGGCATTGAGGGGGAGACAGACTATTGCCGGCTGTTGTGATCAGACCCGTGTGGATAATCGATAGATAAACCCTTTGATTTAGACTGTGAACCAGGCTTCAGAATTATTGTAGAAAGTATAAAAGCGAAACAGAATGCGAGGTACTTTGATGCGAACACATTTCCGGGTGTAAGTTAAGAGTCTTTCTTTGTCTGTGAAGAAATTAAAAATATGTTTACTAAAGCTTACTATGGTAACCAAAGTTGTTCATAGTTGATTTAGTGACTACAGGTATTATGACAGCCACGACGGTCATCGAGATTTGAAAAGTTTCTTAGCTATTTTTTACACACGAAATCCATTAAATTGCAGTAACATGACTTTTTCAGTAAATGTACCACATGCACGCAATGGTTTTCAGTCTTTTATCCAAATATCTTTTAGCCCTAAAATACATTTCTGATGATAATTTGTTAGAAAACCACATGTATTGTTTCACTCTTTCATTTCATGATCATGATTTTCAACTCCAGCCTTATAAAAATTATATTGTAAATTTACGTTTTTTTTTTGTTTTTTTTTGAAAAATCTTTATTCATAAAATGAAAATCACCAAAAAATAAATACATTTTTACAAATTTCACACTAAAACTATTTAGTAGACTGGCAGGATTGAAAATGATTTTGAAAGAAAAGTTTTGTTCACCAAAACTGCAATTATTTGATAAAATACAAAGACAGTAATATTGTGAAATAATATTCCAATTTAAAATAGCTGTTTTCTATTATTATATTACTCCATTAAGGCCCTTTCACATTGAACGTGAAATTCGGTGCGAATTTTTGAAGTTGAATCGAAACAATAGATCCCTACGGAGCCTTTCACACTGGGCGCGAAAAAGCGAGGATTTGTTTTCTTCAACCTGTGTGTCGATTTTTTTTTTTTTTTTCCGCCGCTCAACGATGAAACAGGCCGTCCAATTAGAGTTGCGTTTAGATCACGTGCCCGGAGCAACTGCTGTTGCACAGAAGGGCGAGAGTGGTGGCGCCACCTAGCGTGCAGGCGTGAATTAGCAGAAGATGATCAGTTGTTTCGCATTCAGTGTGAAAGGTCCGTTCTTCCGCGATTCGCCTCGCTTTTTCGCGTCACGTTCAGTGTGAAAGGGCCACTGAAGTTTGAAGAACAGCAAAAAATCTTTTGTAACATTACAAATGCCTTTACTATTATTTCATCAATTTAAAGGTGCAGTATGTAGGATTTCTGTCCGCTAGAAGTCGCTAGAGGCCTATTCAAAACAAAGGCGTAGCTTAATGACGCAAAGTTTGAGCGCGGAATCTTGGGACATGTGGTCTTCACCTCAACGGACGGTGCAAAAGAATAGGGATAGGCCTCGGGAAGAAATCATGTTCATGGATGCAATTATTAACGTTAGTAGTATGAAGCAGAGCAGGACCGAGTGTTGTGGGAGCTGAACGAGGCCGCTGGAGCGATTGCGCAACACACGCCGTGAGCAGCGGAACTTTTATTATGCCACAGTCGGCGGCGCCGCTTCCGTTTTTCCGGTCATGAGTATGAGGTAATGCAGCTATGAGGTAATGCAGCTCTGTTTATCATATAAGATACATTTGAGAGTGTTGAAAATGATGTTATAACGTTACTCTGTGCGTTCGCTCGGCGGCTGCTGTGAGACACTTGTTTGAGACACACTGCAGTAAGATAGATCGATTTTAGAATATATTAAATACTGGATGGCTTGTGTTGATAAATGGCATGCTATTCATTTTAAAACGTATTGCATGATGGAGAAAATGCTGTATTACTGTTACTAAAAATAAAGCTGCATCTGATTATGCTATGTTAGCTACTTGACAAAATAGTGTTTTTCTCTGAGGCATGGTAAAGCATGGTACTCGCAGAAAATCAAGAAAATTAGATTTAAACAATAAGACTAAACGTGTTGCGCTATATAACAACAATTAGTTTTCTGTCTATAAATATATCAAAACAGTTGTTCCCTTGTCTATTAAAATGTGTAATATATTAAAGCGTCTTCTGTGTTTCCATGGTTTCTACAAAATAAAACCGGAAACCGAGGGTAACGCGGGTATGACGCAATTGACAGGCGACTCCTCACACGTCCCGGAGCCTTGGTTAAAATTGCAATTTTCTCACGATTTACAAATAGTTGGAAACATTTGGGAAATTGCAAGTACTCAAGTGAACAAAATATATAACACTGGCCTAGTGGTTTTTGGATATTTTACTGCAAAAATCTTACATATTGCACCTTTGATGTGTTATTTCTGAATAAAAATATCAATCAATAAAATATATATATATTTTTTCCCTGTTATTCTTTTTTCATGTTTTTATGTCCATTCAAACCTTGTACTTGCTCAGATAATAAGTTAATCGTATTGCTTTTTCACACAGAGCATCAGTACAAAATGTTTCTGCCAATGTTCCGGCAACTCCTCATTAAATTAACAGAGCTGATTTGGCAGTATTTTAACAATAGCTCCTGTTCACACATGATGCCAAACAGGAAAGTGGCATTTCCTTTATAGAAAAGAGTATTTGAGTGAAAGAACCAGTAGTTTAAAGTAGATCTCTTAAAACGTTCGATTGATGCTAATAACTGTGGTATTTTGGTTTTAAACTATGGTTACCATGGTACATTTTTATGCAAGGAAATAGTCAAACAAGCGCATAATTAATCAATCTCAGTGGAGACTGATGACATTTTTTGATGATCTCAGAGCCGAGGCAACCTCCTTCAGAAGGGCACAACAGCAGCTCTGAGGTCTGTGGTGTGAGTTTGCAGTTTGGGACTGCCATTGTGTGTGGAACTGTCCTCGCGCCACAGGCATTCGACACCATTACTGACGCTCTCCTCGACTAATAGTGGCAAGAGTGCTGGGGAGCAACACTGAACGCTCGTAATGGAGGGCAAAGGAACATTTTCCCCAAGGCCTGGAGACATGGGCAGGGGGCGAGCTGGGAAAGAAAAGGGGGCATAAAGGGGCAAAAGACCCATCACTTTGTGTAAAGGCAGTTTGATTCTGACAGTCCTGACCCACATACCCCCCGTGGGTCTGCAAGCACTCTTGTTCAATGAAAGCACTTTTTGAGAAACAAGCCTAAAACAGTGACTCTGCACAGTCTTTATCCTGTTGTTGTCTTCTCATTTTATCCTTAATTCACTATACAATTTCAATGTGTCAAATGAAATGTGGTTTTCATCTTTGAAGTGACACCAATCAACCTCCAACCCTCCAAAAACTGACATTTACTTAACTTTCTAAGGCCCTGTTTATACCTGGTATTAAGATGCGTTTTGGTCGATCGGATCACAAGACAACGAGGAAGACAACGCTGAGAGTGCGTGTTAGAAAACAGGAACGGTGAGAGAACATTTGGAACGTTTTTCGCTTTCAACCCAAACTTGGGTCTTCAACCGCCAAAGTTTAAATTCCCTCTGGCAAGCGCGCTTCCCAAACATTAGGTAAGTAGGTGAAGAGTAGGCGTCTTTTGTGGCTGTTTGAACACATGGGCAACTACACTATGAAAGCAATCCGGTCAGATGCGTTTTTGACTCTGGAAGTGATCGAATGCGAACAAGCTCAAAATGTTTTAGACCCCGTTTACACCTGTATTTAGCATCCTCCACTTGTGATATGATGAACCAAAATGCATCTTAATACCAGGTGGAAACAGGGCCTGGATATGTGATGTCCAAAGAATGCACCACATACTCTCTGTAGATGTTTTATTTCTCTCCATAATGTCTTCAGTTGTTCTGTATTTGGACAGAAGTGATGTTATGTCATCACAAAGTACTTGGGAGTCGCCTTTAATAATTTAATAATAATAATTATTTATTTTACCAGTTAAAATTAATAATTTACCTGACTTGACTATAATGTTTCACCAAATCAGTGACTACAGAATTAATAAAATAATTTTCCATTATAATTAAGTACCCTTCAGACTCAAGAGTGTCAAAAGTCTTTGTGAAATGAAACTTTTAATGGAGAGAAGCTGCTATCAGACTCCAGCAGACCTTTCACAAAAGGTCATCGATCCAGCCTTTAATTAAGGGCAGCATTAGAGAACCACCTTCTAGCACATTTAACACAACTTTGATGTTCAGTCATTGATTTAATTTCCTTAAAAGCCTCACCGATACGCCTTCACAGAGACAATGGAGAGGACTGCGTCATCAACTCTGCTTGAGAAGTTAGAGAAACCAGAGGAAGCAGGTTAACACCTCCTGTGTTAAAGGACAGTGTCTCTAACCCAGTGTCATGAACCAGACCAGTGTCCACACCGAACTGATGTGTAGCACAATCACAGTCAGTCAAACATATTTGACATTTAATATACACAGCAATATGTATAGCTTTAGTGTTTGGGACCAAAACTATTAAACTGTGAAACAGAAGAATGTTTGACCAACTGTAATTGTCCTCCATAATTGTCCTACATGTATAAAATATTATCTGGAAAATATTTACTTTCTGACAAGTTATCTATTTTGTATGGAAGCTTGTTTCCACCACTAAATAAAAAAATAAAAAAGGTAATTGCAACTTTTTATCTCAGAATTCTGACTTCTTTTCTCAGAATTGTGAGATATAAACTTACAATTGCGAGACTCACAATTTTTCTCGCAATGGCGAGTTGTAAAGTCCAATTCTGAGGAAAAAAAGACTGACATTTTTTCTCAGAATTTGACTTTATATCTCACAATTCTGACTTTATATCTCATGATTCTGACTTTATATCTCGCAATTCTGACTTTATATCTCGCAAGTCTGACTATATATCTCACAATTCTGACTTTATATCTCACGATTCTGACTTTATATCTCGCAATTCTGACTATATATCTCACAATTCTGACTTTATATCTCACGATTCTGACTTTATATCTCATGATTCTGACTTTATATCTCGCAATTCTGACTTTATATCTCGCAATTCTGACTATATATCTCACAATTCTGACTTTATATCTCACAATTCTGACTATATATCTCACAATTATGACTTTATATCTCACGATTCTGACTTTATATCTCACGATTCTGACTATATACAGGTGCTGGTCATATAATTAGAATATCATCAAAAAGTTGATTTATTTCACTAATTCCATTCAAAAAGTGAAACTTGTATATTATATTCATTCATTACACACAGACTGATATATTTCAAATGTTTATTTCTTTTAATTTTGATGATTATAACTGACAACTAAGGAAAATCCCAAATTCAGTATCTCAGAAAATTAGAATATTACTTAAGACCAATACAAAGAAAGGATTTTTAGAAATCTTGGCCAACTGAAAAGTATGAACATGAAAAGTATGAGCATGTCCAGCACTCAATACTTAGTTGGGGCTCCTTTTGCCTGAATTACTGCAGCAATGCGGCGTGGCATGGAGTCGATCAGTCTGTGGCACTGCTCAGGTGTTATAAGAGCCCAGGTTGCTCTGATAGTGGCCTTCAGCTCTTCTGCATTGTTGGGTCTGGCATATCGCATCTTCCTCTTCACAATACCCCATAGATTTTCTATGGGGTTAAGTTCAGGCGAGTTTGCTGGCCAATTAAGAACAGGGATACCATGGTCCTTAAACCAGGTACTGGTAGCTTTGGCACTGTGTGCAGGTGCCAAGTCCTGTTGGAAAATGAAATCTGCATCTCTATAAAGTTGGTCAGCAGCAGGAAGCATGAAGTGCTCTAAAACTTCCTGGTATACGGCTGCGTTGACCTTGGACCTCAGAAAACACAGTGGACCAACACCAGCAGATGAAATGGCACCCCAAACCATCACTGACTGTGGAAACTTTACACTGGACCTCAAGCAACGTGGATTGTGTGCCTCTCCTCTCTTCCTCCAGACTCTGGGACCCTGATTTCCAAAGGAAATGCAAAATTTACTTTCATCAGAGAACATAACTTTGGACCACTCAGCAGCAGTCCAGTCCTTTTTGTCTTTAGCCCAGGCAAGACGCTTCTGACGCTGTCTGTTGTTCAAGAGTGGCTTGACACAAGGAATGCGACAGCTGAAACCCATGTCTTGCATACGTCTGTGCGTAGTGGTTCTTGAAGCACTGACTCCAGCTGCAGTCCACTCTTTGTGAATCTCCCCCACATTTTTGAATGGGTTTTGTTTCACAATCCTCTCCAGGGTGCGGTTATTCTTATTGCTTGTACACTTTTTTCTACCACATCTTTTCCTTCCCTTCACCTCTCTATTAATGTGCTTGGACACAGAGCTCTGTGAACAGCCAGCCTCTTTTGCAATGACCTTTTGTGTCTTGCCCTCCTTGTGCAAGGTGTCAATGGTCGTCTTTTGGACAACTGTCAAGTCAGCAGTCTTCCCCATGATTGTGTAGCCTACAGAACTAGACTGAGAAACCATTTAAAGGCCTTTGCAGGTGTTTTGAGTTAATTAGCTGATTAGAGTGTGGCACCGGGTGTCTTCAATATTGAACCTTTTCACAATATTCTAATTTTCTGAGATACTGAATTTGGGATTTTCCTTAGTTGTCAGTTATAATCATCAAAATTAAAAGAAATAAACATTTGAAATATATCAGTCTGTGTGTAATGAATGAATATAATATACAAGTTTCACTTTTTGAATGGAATTAGTGAAATAAATCAACTTTTTGATGATATTCTAATTATATGACCAGCACCTGTATATCTCACAATTCTGACTTTATATCTCAATTCTGACTTTATGAGAAAAAAAAATTTAATTGTGAGATAAAACGTCGCAATTATACTTTTTTTTTTTATTATTATTCAGTGGCAGAAACAAGCTTTCATAATTTTGTTTTATATCTTTTCTCTCAATTAAATAAATAAAATGATCTGCAATTAATCTCATGATTTTTGACCAGTATTTAGAAAGCAGAATGAAATGGTAATGGCAAATTTGGTTAAGTTTTGGTTAACTATTTTTTCCTAAACTTTTCTTCATGCCTCCCCGGGCCCCAATTTGAAAACACCTAGTCTGACATTTTAGTTGGCTCATAGTCATGGGTAGCCTATATTGATATAATATTAATATTTTTGAAATCTAGAGAGCCCAAAATGAGCTAGCTGAACCAGCTGCTGTTGTGAGCTAGAGTTAAAATAGACTTTGTGTCAACAAAACTAAATTACCACAACTTGCATGGAGGTCCACAAAATTAAGTCATGATAATAACCATGTACTTTAGAGTGGATCAGTGCTGATAACACTGGCAAGGTTCTGACAATGTGTCAACTCAAGAGAAATCACAATGGTAGCCATTCTGGCTGAACTCTCTCTGGCCACTTGCCATTTAGTTGTTCCAAAAACTCTCATGCTGGGCATAATAGTAATTGAATAGACAAACCCTTCCCAAGTAGACCCAATTTGCATCAGCCCAGATATTTAGCACTTAAAGGGGCTATAAGTAAGAATTTGAATGTATTATTCGGCTTTTTATTGTGAATGTGTTAACAGCTTGTAACATGAATGCTTATACAATGTTCAGGATAATGCTGAAAAAGATGCAAAGAAAAGGGATTAATCCAAACTATAATTCATCTATAGTCTCAAATATATTTTTTAATCAAACTATCATAACAGTGTAATTTTAATTACCTCATCTGTCGACATGATGCCGGTGAATCGCTATGATCAGATGCTTTCTTAACTGCTGCTTTCTCACCGCTGTCATTTTTGTTGCGTGTTCATTTTGTTATTGAGAGGAAAGAGGGCAGCACATATTTACATATTCATCTAAACCTCTCAGCAGTGTGGACAGTGTCGGGATGTTTGTTAACAGTATATCGCTGCAAAGACATTTCCAACTTCTTTTTACTTCTAAGCAAACAACAAAAAAGAACTTCACTATGAGTATATCAGGCCATTGAGTCATGTTCAGTCTCTTGTACATTATGTGTGTGGTAGTCAGACTGCAGCAGAAGGTCTGGACTCTATCGCAGCTTTCATTGGCCAAGGACTGCCCAAGAGGACGTTTGACTGACATGTAACGCAACCAATCACAGTTCGTTTTATTCCACATTTAGGGGCGTGAAAATGTAAAGTCAATGTCCCTACAATAGCAGACCAGTGTGCATCTAATAAATTATTCATTCAAGAATGTTGTGGAAGTTTACCGCAACAATGGAGCCGCGAACTTCACATACTTTTGAAAATCCTGAAGTGTTTCCAGTTAAGTGTGCCACATGCATCAGACGTTCAGCCAACAACTAAATGTCTATATTAAGCTGCGTGACGTAGGCGGAAGAACAGAGCAAGTGTTTACAAAGCGAACGTGCAAAGACTAAGTCAAACGCCCTTTACAAAAAAAAAAAAAAAAAAAAGGTAAAAACGACGTTGGATGATTTTGAAGTTGGAGGAGAAAATGAGATGGAGTTTTTCGCCCTACCGCGGTACTTCCGTGTGACCTTTCCAACATGATTACGTAATGCGTGGTGCATCACACAGCTAGTGCAAGATGAGCATTTGTGGTTAAAAAGTATATAAATTTTTATTTTTTTTTAGAAAATGACCGATTGTTTCTCTAGATAAGATCCTTATTCCTCGTCTGGGATCGTGTAGAGCTCTTTGAAGCTGCACTGAAACTGACATTTGGACCTTCAACCCATTGGTAGCTGTTAAAGTCCACTATATGGAGAAAAATCCTGGAATGTTTTCCTCAAAAACCATAATTTCTTTTTGACTGAAGAAAGAAAGACATAAACATCTCGGATGACATGGGGGTGAGTAAATTATCAGGAAATTCGAATTCTGAAGTGAACTAATCCTTTAAGTCCAAAAATGTTTGGTCTGCATCATATATTATCTAATGTCACCAAACTTTGGACTTCAGAATGAGATGTTTTTGTTAATTATAACAATAACAAAAAAGGTGTTTTTTTTCTCAGAAATAAAATCATCATCTGGTTCTCTTTGGCAGCAGTTGTTTGGGCCGACATGCATGACTGTCTTTCCAACACTGCTGGCCCAGCCAGCGAATAAAGGCTAAAGTGATGCCAAATTACCCAGCTATTCCTGCCCTTCCTTTACCAGACCAGTGAATCCAGACCTTCTGCAAATCTGGTGCTGTGGCAGCTTACCGACTGATCATCAATCTTCCAAAAGCCTGGTGGGCCAATGAAACGAGGGCCACTGGGGATGATCGTTTTTTTCTGGGTCTGCTCGGGTTCGGATGTGGCGGCACGGTGAACAGCAGATGGGTTTGAGTGTAGAATGAGCCAAGAGATGGACAGGAACAAGAAAAGCTGTAATTACAACAAACAGATTGTTTTTTTCATGTAAATAAAAACAAAGTTGTTGATTAACTTACTTCTGGACATGTCCTGAAATTCTAGCCAGATGTCCAGGCAGTGAAATGTTTCTGTAAATTTTATTTTTTTAACTTTTACCTATTAAATATTTTCCATAATTCCTGTGAGATTTCACTCTTTTTTTTTTCTCGAAAAAGCTCTTGCCAAAATGGCAGGATATAACATGAAATATATACCAAGGGAAAAATTCAGACAGATTGGTTGTTCTTTGTACGTGGTGACTTTTTCGAACCTTTTTGGAAAAAGTTGTTGTGATCAGATTTATTAATATTGCATGAGAAGAAAATATTTTGTTTAGGAAACAGTACAATTTCATTTGAAATGTTATGTCATGCTTGGGTTATTTTGTTAAAGCTGGCATTAGGATATATTATTAAGGTGCAAAGTAATATAGGGACAAACAGAAAACATACTGCAGTTGAAAAAAATAAAAAGATAATAGGTCAAAAAGAGGAGAAACGATCATCTCAAATCATCTTGGTAGCAATTTCATACCATGTTTTAAAATGAATAGAAGATTTAATTGAACTCATATGCAGTATTAAATGATTCACTGCATAATTACGTGTCCCCATTACAGCTATTTGCATTGATGGCAAATGTTAAAACATGTTTTGTGTTTTTTTCTGTGTGCATGACATACAGTCACATGGTCTGACAGAACTCAAGTGAAATGCAAATAATTTTGTAGTATTCAAAGAATGCAGACAGTGTGCACAGGTCACTCCATTCTGTCATAATGGTCTTATTCAACAGAGCGTTGCTAATGCAGGTGCATATACGCATACACGCACACACACACACAAACACACACACGTCAGTGACAAGGTGTCGAGAAGAGCTTATTAAATTCTGCATTTCCATAAACAGCCCTGGGGGCCAGAATGGGAGACGCTCTCCAACATGCTTCTGACCTGTGTGTTTGTAATACCTCCCTGAATATCTGTTGTACATTGATTGCTAGTGATTTTGGGGAAAAAATATTCAAACTTCCGACGAGAATACTTTTTGTGCTCCAAAAAAACAAAAAAACGACTTTATTCAACAATATCTAGTGATGGGCGATTTCAAAACACTGCTCCATGAAGCTTCGAAGCTTTACGAATCTTTTGTTTCGAATCAGTGGTTCAGAGCGTGTATCAAACTACCAAAGTCACGGCCCCCCCCAGTGGAGAACCATTGAAATTTCGAAACACTTATGACGTAACGAAGCCTCGTTTACTGAAATCACGTGACTTTGGCAGTTTGATACACACTCTGAACCACTGATTCGAAACAAATGATTCATAAAGCTTCGAAGCTTCATGAAGCAGTGTTTTGAAATTGTCCATCACTATATTGTTGAATAAAGTCGTTATTTTGCTTTTTTGGAGCACAAAAAGTATTCTCGTCACTTCATAATATTAAGGTTGAACCACTGTAGTCACATGAACTGTTTTAAATACGTTTTTAGTAGCTTTCTGGGCATCTGAAAGTGTTAATTATCTTGCTGGCAATGGAGGCCTCACTGAGCCATCGGATTTTATCAAAAATATCTTAATTTGTGGTCTGAAGATGAACGAAGGTCTTACGGGTGTGGAACGACATGAGGGTGAGTAATTAATGACAGAATTTTCATTTTTGGGTGAACTAACCCTTTAATCCTTTGGTTTTGTTCACTTGGGGGTCACACTTGTGTTGTTTGTAGTCAAAAGTGACCAAACATCTGAAATGTAACTTTTTTTTTATTTTCAGTAAAAATCAACTATATTTTTGTTCAATAATATATATTTTTTATTTTTATTTTGTCTTTTGAGAGAATTTCATGGTACTAATTAATATTTATGCAATAATTATGATCAATTTTTTCCCATTGAAAATAATACAAAAATTGCTTTTCAATTAAAGTTGTATTTCATGTTAAAATAGAAACAATGCCTTTAAAATGTAATTTTTGAAGGCAGATTAGTGCCATCTGGTGGGAGTAAAAATAAGAAAAACATCTGTAATGCCATGGTGTAACCACTAGATTCCTATATAACTCTCTATAAAAAGGCTTATAATTTCTCTAGTGGTTTTAGACATAAATACTTATGATAAACACTTAATATTTTTATATATATTTAGACATTTTCAAAGACTACTTTTTGTCGAGGTTTAGATTTTTTTTTTTTTTTTTAAATGTTGATTTGAAGTGTCAGTTTTTGCATAAATTTTACCTGTCAAACCTGAACACAAAAAATTCTTGGTATTTTTGTATTTTTCGCCTATTCCCGATGGCGGTCACCACAAACAACATAAGTGTGACTATTTTTACGACCATTTAGCTTTTTCGAATCAAGTCCACAATTTTTGGGGGGGTCATATAGCGATTGCCATAAAAGTCACTGAGTTTCGTACCATTCTGATGAAGTAGCGATTTTTTTAAAATTTCCAAACATTTTTTTTTTTTTCGTCTAAAATGACAGAACAACACCAGAGGGTTAAAAAGGTTCAGTGGGGTTCTATATAGAACCCTAGGGTTTTTGACTCAATTTAAAGAACAGTCTTAATAAAAATTAAACTTGAATTTTTTTTTTTCTAGTGATAAAGTATATTAATGAGATGCTTAATTCATAAAATTTAGTTAACAATGAATTAAAACAAAATTAATTAAAACTAAATCCATAAAATGATGGGAGCCCCTAAAAGGTTCTACTGTAAATATGAAGCACCTGACAGACCTCTTCAAGGTTCTAAATAGAACCTTTTCTTCTAGTAGTGTAGCATACCTCTGAGAGGAACTAAATGAACTGGTAACTGCAATTCAACCCTCATCTGAATGCAGAGGGATTTTTGTCTATTGAAATGACTATGCATCATCTCCCTAACACTGACACTAACTTAAGATGCTCTTCACTGCCAATTTCCCCGTGCTTGAGATGAGTCAAATCTTTGGCTGTCTGACTGTGATGGTGGAGAGAGCAGATATTATAATGCCTGATCAATCTGCGAGCGAGCGTTTCCACGGAGATGCATTAGTCCACTTGCTCAAGCAGAAGATTCCAGAGCATATCTGAATGTGGGAGTCGTGCGGGTCGAATTCAGGAGAGACTGTGTGTCTGTTGAGAGAGCGAGAGGAGAGAAAGAGATACAATGGAGACATCACCAGCAAACTGATTTTGCCTCGAGAAACATTGCAAGTTATAGGCATTTGTATGGAGTGTAATAAAAATTGAAACTTTTTTTCTCAAAGAAAAATAAGTGAAGTAATGTGCAGGTGTTGGTATGTGCTTTCTAAGGTTTTCACAGTTGTTAGCGCAAAAAATGTTGGGTTGTTTTAACCCAATTTTGGGTTAAATATGGACAAACCCAACATTTGGGTTAAATTTTTAACCCAACGGTTGGGTGATCTAGCATCCACTTTTTGCACATTTTATTTAACAAAAGTTAAAGTAAAATATCTAGCTTCCGCCAGACCGCCTTCCATTTTCAACTTACGAAAAAAGCTTTTTTCGTGAGTTGAATAGGGAAGGTGTAGGATGTATAGCGTAAGTGTTTTGAACTGCGAGAGGCATTACACTTTCTTCGTAAGTTGAATACGGAAGGCCGTCTGGCGGTCTTACTTTATAACTTGTTAAATATGGATATATATTTTTTACACAAATGCATTGCTTCACTTAAGAAGGCCTTTATTAACCCCCTGGAGCCGTGTGGAATATGTTTATGATGGATGAATGTGGATGGAGACACTTTCTACAGCTCATACTTGTTGGTCCTCGCTCACTGCCATTATAAAGCTCGGATGCGTCAGGATATTTATTAATATTTCTCCGATTATGTTCATCAGAAAGAAGAAAGCCATATACACCTAGGATGGCTTTAGGGTGAGTAAAGCTTGTGGTATTTTTCATTTGAAAGTGAACTAATCCTTTAACATGCTGTCAGCTGAATTGGTCCATTGAACCTTTTGAATTGAGGTTTTAGTTTATCCATCATAGTAAATACAGTCTGAATTTCTGAATAATGTATTTCAAGTGTCCTTAATGGAAAGTTTCTTTGTGCTATTCGTGAAGAAAACAAGACAGACAGTGAGAACTGCCTCCAAACCAGTGTGGACTACAATTCCCAAGGTCAGATTTGACTTTGTGCAGCTTTCAGTTGAAAAACTAAATCTACATCTTGAGTGTTCAAGTCTGTATGAGTGTGTTTGTGTGAAACAGAAGGTCCAGAGAGATTAAGTTGGGATGATCAGGAGAAGGTTCAGCATACCTTTACTGAAGTGACCATGACCTTATTCATCTGCGTGCCAGAGCCCAGCAGGACGGCCATGCTGCACCTCTCTGATCTCTGCTGCCTCAATAATGATTCTAATTGTGCTTGTCTCGCAGTTGTCTGTCATGTTTTGCCTCATTTATTTTGTTCTCTTTTGTTTTTTTTCCCCTTCATGCCTTGAAGTGAAACCCTTTGCACGCAACCATTATAGCAAACTAGACCCGGGTACAATCTCTTTTTTTTTTATCTTTTTTATAGTCACAGTCTCGCTTTCATTCTTTTTCACTTGTCTCTCTGACAATTTTTTACATTCTCTCTCCTTAGCTTCAAAAATATACACGGGTGCATCAGCACATGATTTAAGCCCATGTTAAAAAAATATTTACGCCATTCAATCAGCTAATAAAATAGTTGTCAAGTTCAGATTTTATTACAATTCCATTGTATGTCAGATTATGAACTCTCAAACAAGCCATTCAATTTTCACCTTTAAAAACAATGCAAGTGTCTGACCTCTTTACGAATATACATGCACTGTTCTTGCTAATATTGTGACAACTAGAGCTGCCACTAATGAGTATTTCGGTAATCGAGTAATCAGTTTTTGACAAGATATTCATAGCTGTTCACGTCTTCGGGGAACGCTGACGCGCATTTTTTCATGCAAAGTGTTGCGCTGGTTTCATTTACTATGGAAAGCCTAAAGGTTCAAAAACACGTGAATTTTAACGTGTCAACAATGGAAAAAAATGTGTATTTCACATGTTAAATAGGTGTTGTTTGCGTGTATTTAACGCACTGATTTTTCAAGTGCAAACAGCACGTATTTACTGTGTGAAATATGCGTTAAATATGTGTGAAATACACATATTTTATGTGTTGTTGACGTTAAAAATGTCACGTTTTTGGACCTCTCAGCTTTCCATAATTTACATGCGTGGAGTGCGTCTCTGCAGCTTGGTTAACAAACTGTGCTATATGCTGTGAGTTTGGACCAGGTTTGGACGTTCAACTGGGTACGCAATACATCAGTAGCTACAATATGTTTCTAAATATGCAAACTGTTGTTCATTGCAATTTCAAAATAAAAGTTTAAACCTTTGCTCCAAGTTTGCATGCTTTGATGTCCACATGTTCTTGTTCCAGAAATTACAGTGGCTGTAGCATTTCTATCGTAAAGAAGTGGCCAAACATTGGGAATTATGCATTTTTATAGCACAACTATCAAAGCCTAAATTAATCTGCAGCAGTCATGTGGTACAAGTAGGAGCTCTCAGAAAAGTAGTTACAAGCTGTAACTACGAGCTCTACGAGGATGTGAACGCTTTTTACAAATTGAAACTTCGAAATTGCAGTAATTTCAACATTCTGTGAATGCACCAGCATGATCAAATCTTGTTTAATATTGGCCAAACAACATTTAATTCAAACATCATTCTAATCTTTCATATTTGGCCACTTCTTTACGATAGAAATGCTACAGCCACTGTAATTTCTTGAACAAGAACATGTGGATATCAAAACATGCAAACTTTTATTTTGAAATCGCGATGAACAACAGTTTGCATATTTGGAAACATATTGTACTGAGGTACTGCATATCCAGTCCAAACTCACAGCATACAGCAGAGTTTGTTTATTTAAATTATGGAAAACTAATAGGTCCAAAAACACGTAAAATATGTGTATTTCACGCATATTTAACACATATTTCACACGGTAAATAAGTGTTGTTTGCACGTGAAAAATCAGTGCATTAAATACGCGCAAACAACACATATTTAACGTGTGAAATACACATATTTTACGCGTTGTTGACATTCACGTGTTTTTGAACCTCTAGGCCTTCCATAGTAAATTAAACCAGTGCAACACTTCGCATGAAACAATGCGCGTCAGACTTTATGCGTTCCCAAATGCACGTTATTGGAAACCCAAACAAACAGCACATGTAGAGATTGAGGTTGCGTTCACATTTGTCATGTTTGGTTCGATTAAAACGAACCCTGGTGTGATTGCTCTGTTAGTGCGGTTCATTTGAACATATGTGAACGCTGCAATCCGAACCCTGGTGTGCCCCAAAACAAGCGGACCAAGACCTCTCAAAAGATGGGTCTCGGTCAGCTTCCAAACGAACTCTGGTGCGGTTCGAATGATATATGAACACAACACGGACCAAAGACAAGTAAACGAACCAAAAACAGGAAGATGAGACTCTAAAAAGGACAGAATCCTCACGCATATCGGTTTTTCTCGTCATAGTCGCGAGTTTTCTCATTACAGGCATCAGACGCGCGTCTCCACGCAGCAGATCGTTTGTGTGTGTGACAGAGGGATTTCCGCTGCTGTTTTGACTACTTTACACATTTTATAAGCTCTTCATGAGTTCCCAGCTGGCCAAAATACCATCATATGCAGGCTACGCACACACAACAAGCGCATTTATCTCAGCACACAGCATTGTTTTAGATGTTCGGTAAGTTCCGTCTCAAAATAGTCAATATCCTACGTCATAAAATCAGACCAATCAGGTTGTGAATGTATCCCTATGCCTTTAGGTTCGGTATCTTTTGGTTCGGTGATAAAATTGCCAATCTGAACGCAAATCGGACCAGGACTAAATGTTTTTTTTGTTTTTTTTTGGTCCGGACCAAATGAACCAAACGAACCGAACTACAAGTGTGAACGCACTCTGAGTTTGTGTGGAGCAGCATTTACTGTGAACGGAGCCACTCTGAGATGGTAGAAACTCGTAACCTGCACGCATGTAAATAATTTAAGCTTCGCGCTTCACCCTGAAACCCACAGCGCATATATTTATTTAAAGGAATAGTTCACCCAAAAATGAAAATTCTGTCATTAATTACTCATGTTGTTCCAAAACTGTAAGACTTTCGTTCATCTTCAGAACACATTTGAAGATCTTTTTAATGAAATCTGAGAGCTTTCTGTCCCTCCATAGACAGCTACACAATTGACACTTTGACGCTTCAAATAGTTCATAAAGAGATCATAAAACTAATCCATATGAATTGAGTGGTTTAGTCCAAATTTTCTGACGAGACTCGATCGCTTTATATGATGAACAGATTGAATTTAGGCATTTATTCACATAAAAATATAAAAAATAACATTATTTTTTAAACAAACAATAAATAAATTCCTGTCTGTCCACCATATAGCCTACATAAATGCTTTGGCAAAGAGTGCACATTAAAAAATCTTTATAGGGCGCATATATGATAATAGACAAAACTACTTTGGATTTGAGTGACTTCAGAAAACCAGGTGAAATTGCCAGTGACAGAGGAGATAGAGCCATCAGTTTCAGCCACACTGTAGAATTCACTTCATTAGGCTGATGGTGAGAGAACTGGAACCACTGCAAATAGAGCAGGGTAAGATGAGACAAGCTGCCAGCATGACAACACTGCCACCTAGAGCCCATATGCATGTATGCAAAGTGAGGTTAAGGACTGAGTTTTGATTATAAGGGTCATTTGCAGTGCTCTCTCTCTCTGGTTGATTTTGCTATGTGTGGTAATATTGGACAAGATATTGGCTTTGACATACAATATAAGCAATGTAGTCGGCACATATGATCTTTACTGTTACATGTGAGAAAAAGAAGATATTAAAATCTGACTTATTCTGAAATTGGTAAACATTTTTGCAAAACAATTGCATAAAAGATCATGCAATAAATTCTTTGCCAAACCAATTTTACCCATGACCGAATAATGTTGGTGGTACTGGGGTGCTACGTATGGTGGTTATATGCTGAAATCACCAAATGGTCCTGACTTTGAGCTCAGCCGCAAAACAAAAACAGAGACATTTTTCCATATGCTACCCATTCAAAACCCAAGGGATGAACAATGACAAGAGAAAGGCTGTGGAATGAAAGGTGATAAAAATATAGGCACAAAAATAACTCCGCTGGAGTAGCAGATCAAAGGCAGAAGGTTCAAGCTAGCAATGCTGCTCTGGAAAACGCTCACAGGTTCTGGTGTTAAAAGAGAAATGTTTTTAGGACAGAAGTGTCTCACCTGTGAACCAGATGGTACCAACACCTTTGATCAATTAATATCCATGACTTTTTATTTGGCATGGATTATTAATTTAGCAGTTTTAAAAAATCTTTTACAGAGATTCATATCCTGAATTTCCATTTGTATGGCAGATATACCGACCCTCAGTTGAAACTAGATCTATGTGAATCATACTAATTCTTCAGTATGACAAAAATTGTCAAAAGGTCTCAATGTGACTCAGATAAACTTGGTTTCCCTTAAGAAAACAAAGCTGATAACATTTGTCATTTAAAATGAAATGAAATAAAATTTCTATTCATGATATTTTATTCTATTATATTTATTTCCATGACTGTGACCATGTCGGTCTTCTCCATTGGCATGTTTTATGCGATTAGTGAAGGTTACTTTAGGTTTTGAAAGGAAAAGTAGACATTTTTGGAATTTAGTTTCTCAGTCATGTCATGAATTATAACTCATCATAATTGTGTGTTTACTCCTTTTTGTAAGGAGACATTTATCAGATACTTTTATCCAAAGCAACTTACTGTACACAAATTATAAAGACAAGATCTCTCAAGCAAACTTGGGTTTAGTCAGAAAATCCCAAATATTTTTGTCAGTTGAAAAACCTAAAATATTTAAGTTATATATTAAATATTAATAATTGCATGTTCACAGTTCTTGGTAATGGTCACATGCATTAAATGTTTGATCTTTTTGTGTGTTTTATTTTGATGTGTGTTTATTTTGCTTATTTAAATTAATATTTTATGATTTAATTATTAACTTTTCATCAGCTCACATACCCACTGCAGTTCCTTCACAAACTTCAGTTTGGGAAACCCTTGGTGGGTTTGGTCCTGCAACCACTAAACCATCTATGTACACTTACTGTATAAATAAAGGTTCTTTAATGGCATCTATGGTTCCATGAAGAACCTTTGACATTCATGGAACCTTTCCATTCCACAAAAGGTTCTTTATACTGGAAAAAGATTCTTTAGATTTTTAAAGTCCCCCTGAAATCAAAATTTAAGTTTTTTAGCTTTTACTATGAATATGTTAGCCTTAATATTATTAATAAGCCGGTGTGTTCCAAAACAATGACAAAATTCACATTTAGGAGATATAAGCATTCAAAACTTACAGTCTCTCATTTCCGCTAAAATGGATCACGGATTTTCATGACATCACATCGCACTTCAGCTTCTCATCAAATCTTCTGTCCAATCAAATGCTCTCCTGAATCTGAAGTCCCGCCCCCTCCTACACTATCAACAGACACTGAAGCTGCGGTTGAAATCGGTCGCTTGTTCACACATTTACTAGTTTCTACATGGTGAATGGCACATAGTGCACTATATAGAGAATAGGGAACGATTCAGACAGTGTAAATATGCGTTCCATAGACGCGAATGAAGTCCGTTTTCACGTTAGTATAACGTGAACCTCCGCAGCGCGAGCACAGTCTGCTCTGGCTCAGGGACACGAGATTAGGAGGATAAACGGTTAGATATTAAAAGGAAACAGAGGTTTTACTGGGTTTAACGGCTCTGGCCGAGCTATGATGTAGAGAAAACGCTATTGGCTATTTTTTTAAAAAGGGGCGGGGCTGTTCGATATATCGCCCTGTCTTCCTGTTTCAGTTGAAATTACGTCAACACACTGAATAATGCTGCGCGTTCCAAGACACTTCAGCCTTTAAAATGTTCTTCATACTAAGAAAAAAAATGGTTCTTTTAAGAACTGTTCACTGAAAGTTTCAAAAATGGCTCTTCTGCGAAACCCTTTTGGAACCTTTATTTGAATTTGAATGAATTGATTTTGCACCATTTATGGCCCTTTAACTGTACTGTTCCGTGTGTGTGTGTGTGTGTCTCTCTCTCAATCAACAGATCAAACAAGAATTGTCAGTTCTGTCCACATCACAGGCTGTTCAGACCTGTTGTTAGCAGAGTGCTTTATCGGTCTTTAGTAAGCATAGCTTGAGTTCTCTATGCCTGTTGTTATCTACATAGGGTGCCTTCGGTTCTGTATGTCAGAGATTGTTTGGCCCATGGTGATGCTCCATTAATGTGGAAACATCCAACATACTCTTACACTTACTGCTTGTAAAGTTTCACCTGTATATGAAGCATTCATTCAGCTTTATAACAAGATCTCTTGGCTTATATAGGTTCTCAAAGAAAAGTCTTTCTGAATGAGGTCAATAAAGGTCCTTAAAAGCTCTTAAAACATACACTTTCAGAAGTCACACTAATTCAATCAATCACACACATGCCTTCAACACCATCTCACAGATAAGATCTTACTCTCACTAGAGGATTAGCCCAACCCACTTCAATTAGCCCATTAATGAATTGTACAGCTTAGATAGTACCAGAAGAGAGTGAAAGACCACAAAAATAGAGAAAGGACCAACCGAATGTACCATATTAAGGGTTAGTTTACACAAAAATTAAAATTCTGTCATTAATTCCTCTCATATCGTTTCAAACCCGTAAGACTTTCGTTCATCTTCGGGAGACAAATGAAGATCTTTTTAATGAAATCTGAGAGCTTTCTTTTCCTCCTTTGACAGCATATGCAACTACCACTTTCAAGCCCCAGAAAGTTAGTAAAGACATCATTAAAGTAATCCATGTGACTCCAGTGGTTTAACCTCAATTTTATGAAGCGACGCGAGTGCTTTGTTTATGCATAAAAATACAATTTACCACTTTATTTGCAAAATATTAGTCTCCAACAGGTTTCAAAGTGCAAGTTTTTGAAAATTATACCGTTATCGTCTCCGTGTAAACTACAAAAATGTGAATTTGTGAAATCGGTGACGTCATGAACATGCGAATTACACTGTGTCCTAACCAGACATGACGTGACGCGACGCCACGACACTCGATAAAAGGTATCTTTTCCATGTTAATCAGAGTTTTTGTCCTAACCAGCCGCGAATATTCTATTTTAGAAACGGTTTCTATTTCTCCGCGACGTCGCGGCTGGAACAGCAACACAAAGTATGGCAATGTTAATATCAGGTACTGTTTATGTGCTTTATTTAATGTTAAAAGTGTCTAACGTGAGTTTGAATATCATTCTGTGTACCTAGCTTTTTAGCTGTAATGAAAACAACACTGGCTAATTCACCTCAGATCTTGAAAATAAATAAATGGGCACAAGAACGTTCAAACTGTCAACTCAGTGCGAACAAACAAGTGTATTCTATGACAAATGGTTCGGTCACTCCGTATGTACTTTAAATGTTTAAATTGTGTAATATTTACGAATTTTACAAAGTACTTGCCCATTTCATTGTGTCCGCTATACTCTTGCCGAGAGAGCCCTCCCACACTCTCTTCTGATTGGCTATGGATTTTGATTGATTTTATCGCTTCTCATTTTCGTATTGCGTCTAGTGTGGACAGTCAAATTGCTCGTCGTTGGAATCTTATCGCATCGCGTCTGGTTAGGACACGGTGTTACGTGTTTTGTCTACAAGCACATAGTGTTTCTTAAAGTAACATCGCCAACTACTGGCCTGGCATACGTTTACACAATGATGTACTAAAAAAGGAAAAGTTATTAATTTGAGTTTTTTGTGTACAGATGACAACACTGTCAAAGCGAGCTCCGTTCACACATGTCCACAAAAACACTGTATTCTGCTGCCAGGCCAGTAGCTGACACTGTCACTTTGTAAAGAAACACTACGTGTCTATAGACTAAACATGTAATATGCATGCGCGGGACCTTAGCGTTTTCACAAATTCACATTTTTGTAGTTTAGAGACAATAATTGTGGTAATTTTTTTAAAAGCTTGCACTTTTAAACCCGTTTTCAAGTTTTTCGCTTTTAGTTGAAAATGGAGTCGTGTAAACGTCCCTCAGTCTAGACAATGTGTTATCATGCTGGAAGGCCGACCTGCTTTCGTGATTTTCTTTAAAAAAACTCTGTCATACTACAGCTGTATCGAGTCTTTAAAGTAACAGCGGTCTGTTAGCCTCTCACCCCTGACAGGCTAATGTAACAAACTCCAGTGACCACAGCTCATGACAACAAGCACCAGTTTTGTGCTCGGCTGCCCTCCACGGCTACATATTACAGCTGCGGCTAAAAGTCCTGTCATGGCCGCGATTTTGAAAATAGCAGGAGAATGAGGATGACACGAGAGGGGATGTGCACCCTCTGTCCCCTGTCATTCTGTGTTATTGAGAACTTACCGGAAAAATCACCTGAGGGAATCAAAGTCCGTCTGGCTCCCGTCACAATCCACTTAACACAAGCTGATGGGTCCAACACTGAGGCCTCTTTCTATTTCCTTCTTCCTTTCTGTCCCACTGTATCATTTTTCTTTTCATTTATTTATTCATTTATTTTATCAAATTTTATTTTTTGACAATTTTTCTATTTTTTTTTTACACTCTTAAAAAAAAAATAAAGGTTTTATAGGGTTTTAGTCTCATGTCACATGAGAAAGTTTTATTTTCAGGTTTTAAGTGCTTTATAGAACCCAGAAATCAATTGAAGAACCTATAATCTAACTTTAAGAACTTTAGAGCACAGCAGCTCAATAACCTTATAGTGAAAATGGCTTCTCTTTAATATCTGATGAGTTGGAGAACAAATGGAGAATATTTTGCTTTATTTGTCTCCATCTTCCCAGATGATTCCTACACTATTGTTAAAGGTAGGGTAGGCAATTCCGGAGAGGCTAGCAAAAGCAAGCTATCTTTGAAAGCAAAAGATCTCCAAAGCAACGCCTCCTCCAAAACACCTGTACGCGCACAGGAATTACCTCATGTCTCAAAGCACATAACATTACAATAATAATGAACATAAACAACTTACAGAGCTCTTACTTTTACCACCTGACTGCTGCAGATTAATTTCAGTGTTGATAATGTTGACACAGAAACATATAAATCTGAATCTGAGGACATGAACAGCTCTGGGAAAAGGCGGGTGCACACTGCGATTTTGGTTGTCTGAGGCAAATTTTGAGAATGCTAAAAGATTCCTGTAATCCTAGGCAAAAATCTGTAGTCTTTGATCGCTAGTTTGACATGTTCACAGACAGCCGATTAATAGGGTGACCATACGTGCCATTTTCCCAGGACGTGTCCTGTCCAGGATTTCTAAGTTACATAAAATGTCGCAGTTTTGTTTTTGTTTTTATATTTGCAGAAGGTAATGACTGAAAAATAATTTGACCAATAGCGTGCATTATACATAATCGACCAATCGTGGCTTGCGAGAAGGCTGGATCTACAGAGAACGGTCAAAGCATTGCAAATACGACAACATTTTAATGCATTGCATGAAGACTGTCAATAAGAACAGTGGCTTGCACAGACCTCCGTGTAGAAATCACGGTCCTAAATCACATTCCGGGGGCACATCGATATGACCACTTTCACGATTAAAGAAGCAAGGGCTCAAGCCATTTTAGGCAATTTAGAAATCCTGGACAGGACGCGTCCTGGGAAAATGGCACATATGGTCACCCTACAATTAATGACCGTTGCAATCAAATTTTACCTCAGACGAAATTCTGGCAGTGTCAGAAGATTTGGCGCACAGTCCTGCAGTGTGACTTCTCCTACGACAAACGTCAAATTGCCTTCATTTTTCAAGATAAGCAATGATCAAAATTAATGCTAGAGATGTCTTTGTTAGCCATGCACCATTTCAGTCCCGTGTGTAATGCAGCTCACTGTCACCGAATGTGTGTGGGTTGACAAGTTTTTTGAGTTGGACAAGTTTTCATGTGCGCGTCCATTTTTAACGCGTCTTGACTGTTGTACAGTCTGACATAAATGACAGCTGAGATCCCACAGTGTGACATGACGAATCTGAATGTACAGTCTGAGAAGCAACAATTGTAAAGGACTATTATAAATCGCACAGTGTGCACCTGCCTTAACGGTACGGGTTGCAATCTAATTAATTACGGTTACGACATGTAACTGTATAAACAGCTGCAGAAAAAGTTAAGTGCCATGAAACATGTAGTGTGTAATTGCATTACTCATCACAAATGTATTGGAGTAAAGAGTACATTTACTTATTCAAAAATGTAAGTACAGAGTAAAAGTTGCTAATATCTTTGATACTCAGTAAAACTACAAAGTAGCCAAAAAGATACTTAAGTACAGTAACTAATTATATTTACTCAAATACTTTACACCACTGACAGCGTGTAAATGTGGACTTCAAAGATTTCTTATCCTGCTGCGCCCTCTATAGGCCATGACCAGCAACTAGTCAACATCAAGTTTAAAGAGCATTAAAGTTGACTAATCGATTACATCGAACACCTTGCTACATGTACTGTGCTAGACTAACTGGGACTAGTCACAGCACAATATTGTTGCACTATTGTTAAAAGCATCTGCTAAATGATTAAATGTAAACATAAAGGATCTCAAGCTGACTAGCTGAAGACGTTACAGAAGCTAATAGACACGGTACTTCATTGAAATAAATTCCAGCGCTACAACAACCATAATGAAATGACCCTTCACAATAGGGCTGCAACAAACGATTATTTTGATAATCGATTAATCTACCGATTATTGGAACGATTAATCGACTAATCATCGATTACTATACTGCTTAATCAGTATGCTTTGTTCGAAAGTTAATCAGTATGCTTAGTTAAAATACATAAAATACATAAAGTTATACCTTAACTAATAATTAAAACAAGGAAATCACTTTCGCTTTTGAAAGTGTATTTTTAATGAATTTGTTAAAAATACTGTTAAAATGACGTACTGTGTTTTTATTATGTCTGGGAATTGTAATAACTTTTTAATAAGAGTAAAAATATGAATATGTAATATTGTGCAAAAATTTCTGAAAAATGCTCCTCTCTAGATTTCTTCTTTTTTTTTCTTTTTACTAACTATCAAGTTTCTGGGAATTGCTTTCCTGAGGTAAATGTAACATTTTGTGACCTATTTGTTTGCATGCTGTTTTATTGCAGTCTTTCTGCGGTTGAAACTCTGATTAAGTGATTACATTAGAGCTGGATTCATTTCAGTAAATTGTACTGTATCTTTCAACATACTTGTTAATATTCATTCATGTTTATTTCGTGCTGTAATAGCAGAAAAGAGGAAGAGATAATAGGTTCACGTGCCGCTTGACCTGAGGCGCTACAGCGATCTGTCACTCCATATTAAAGAGCGCCAAAACCACATGTATTGTTTGAATCCTGTAGTAAATTTGACAGAATTTAAAAGTTAAGACTTTGTTTTATATCAAAAGTAACCTGATCTGTCTTATCTGTCGGCGCGCTGTCTGTGTACTCTATGCTCTGCTATGTATCTTTCACTGCATGAGAAAATGGACGTGTGGCGAACAGTGAGTTTGAATTGAGTTGGTGGCCCAGCATGACAGCGTTTTTTGTAGTTATGCTAAACGTTATGTTTTATGCTATGTTAAACTCCCACATTTTACGGGTTCGACTTCGTTTGCACTATGCACTCCGAAGCGCCGTGTCTTCTATTGGATTCGATCCGGGAGGGCTGCATTACAGTATTGCGCTACAGCGCCCCACTGGTCAAACCGCGTTATTGCGGGCCCTTCAAATAGATCATATGAGATCAAAAGATTTTTTATTGTCGACGTTGTCGATAATGTTGACTAATCGTTTCAGCCCTACTTCACAATAGATAACGCTTTACAGTGAACTGTTAGAGAGCTACATATGGCAATTTATCTGTTCAATAAAATACCTTAACTCACCTGCTGAGTAATAAAACCCAATCCCCACGTCGCTTTTACAATATTTCAAATCTCTCAGTTCTCGCCATCACCAAGAAGCCAAGCCAATGTTGATTCTTGTTTTATTACAAGCTCTGTCTTGTTCTCTTTTTCCCCACAGACTCTCCTTTATTCGGCTTATATTTAAAATAGGTGATTCCCCCGGAGGTTTAGCTGCTCCATGTCAACCTTTCTCACTCATTGCGACAACTATTTGCCACACCCACACTATACAAGCGTCAAAGTAGCCAGAGCAATTTTTCTCTATTTACAGATATAATGAGACATGCAGGAGCAGGTGACGTATGTATGCAATTTCTTACCATAGTGAATCAAGGTAATGTTCTGGAAGAAGGGTTAATGATGTACTGACACATTATTTAAATGTTCTAATTTTGAAAAAAAAAAAAAAAATATATATATATATATATATATATATAGTAGTGTATTTGTCAGTGGTTCCATAGTTTGCAATCAAGTGTTAGAGATTTCAATGTTAACTCAAACATTTCTCATTAAATTCCAATGTTATCCACATTCATTTTATAGCTCTAAGATCTGAGGAAAAGTTGATAGAATCTATAATAAAATATTGAAGAATCTTTGTAGGAGTGACAAGCACTACTGTTAAGAATGCGATTAAAAAATTAAAGCAGCAAAAAACAAAACAAAATAATTTTCTATCAGAACTCTCGTCTGTACCTGAGCTCTACAGAAGCCGGTCTGGAATCAGCAGGCTGCCACTGAGGGCAATGCCAGCAGGACTGTGCTGTAAATATGATTCAATTCTCTGGGGATTATTAATTAACATGACACTCAGAGCAGAGTGTGAGTGTGTGTGGTGTTTGAGAGCAGATGTTTGCTAGAGGGCATCTTTCATTTCATATCTACACATGAAACAGTGCTGAGAGACAGACCGAAAAGTGCCACGTTCAGGAAATATTGTCCTATTTATCATGTTTATTTTACATGTATTTGTTATTCATGTTCAAATGATTTACAGCTTATGAATTTAACTGCTCTTATTAAGGGATAAATTAAAACAAAATAATAGACAGTATAAAGATTCGTACTGTATCGAGGCATCGTTTCAAATATGCACCTAATTGTGTTAGAGAAACTGCAAAGAGGAACATAATGAGCACTTATTGTTGTCTTTTAATCAATTTGATAAAATCAATTAAATGAACCATAATATTTTGGATGAACACAAGGATTTTTTGTTTTCATGATTAGAAGCTAATTTTACCTTACCTAAATTTTTCCCCCCATCTACAACTCTATTGTTTTGTGGAACAGGACAGGAAGAGATGATTATTAATGATCATTTCTTTGCTATCCCGATAAACTGTAGATTCATTAAAAAGAGCCATTATAAAGCAGATTGTAATAGGAAGGAACTTTGATCAAGGTGACCACAGGAATGATCTGACATTTTATTGAAATAATGTTTTTCAATTAAGTGTTTAATGATGGTATGTCAACCTTCCATATTGTCTAATTTAAAGCACTGAGCTTACTAACTAAAAGTTTCATGAATTAGCTTGTTTACTGAATAGCAAAATAAATAGAAATTATTAGTGCAAGCATCACTCACATGGCCAGAAAACAAAAAACAATTAAATTATAGTGCATGATTTTTCATGTAATGTATTATTCTGTGAATACAAGACCTTTTAGTTTGAGTCCTAAACTCTTTCACAACCCTGAATAACATGTGTAATACCTGGAGAAGACAGCGTTTCCGTCATTTTCCATACTGATGAGCAGAAGGGATTCGGTTTTGCTTCAGCGTCTGGGGCCGGATTAAAGTCTGGAGACAAGAGCATAACTCTATGAGGTATTCATACAGTCTCTGCAGGAAGGTCAAGAATAATTGGATTATCTTAAAACACCTGATGCCTGAATAGATGTAATGATGTCAGTGGAAGTAATGCAATATAATCCAGATTTGATTCCTTATTTGGACAACTTTTCATGAACCCTTTTGTCTTTTAAAGAATCTTACTTTGCTAGTCTAGTGAATTTAATGTATTCCTTAAACAAAAACTATTTTCTCTTGTTCTTCCTCTGCACAAATACAAAGAGATACAAACAGACACGCACATGCAGACTGGGGCCCTTCTGCCTTTTTCACAAGCCATTAGCTCCTGGAGCTACATCAGAAGGCTGGAGGAGACGAGCAAACATTTCAGCAAGACACAGATGTCATGATCAAAAGTCAGAGAAGTTGCTCTGAGCTACAGGGAGGATCCGTGGGTATGTGTGTGTCAGATATACAGAGACAGAAAAATTGCCATGTTCCATCACATAGCCTTCACAGTCAAAATATCCTCTTGCACTGGAAAAAAAAAAAATAAAGATTTTCTTACTCTGTATTTTTGTCTTGTTTTCCAGAACAAATATCTAAACATTCTTAAATCAAGATACATTTACTTGAGAAGCAAAATTACTTAAGATATTAAGTAAATGAAAAAAATAATCAAAATTGAGTGTTTGTTTAAAATAAGAGTGTCAGAAAAATTCACTTAAAGGAACACTCCACTTTTTTTGAAAATAGGCTCATTTTCCAACTCCCCTAGAGTTAAACAGTTGAGTTTTACCATTTTCGAATCCATTCAGCCGATCTCCGGGTCTGGCGGTACCACTTTTAGCATAGCTTAGCATAGTTCATGGAATCTGATTAGACCGTTAGCATTTCGTTAAAAAATGACCAAAGAGTTTCAATATTTTTCCTATTTAAAACTTGACTCTTCTGTAGTTACATTGTGTACTAAGACCGAAGGAAAATTAAAAGTTGTGATTTTCTAGGCCGATATGACTAGGAACTATACTGTCATTCCGGCATAATAATCAAGGAACTTTGCTGCCGTACCATGGCTGCAGCAGGCGCAATGATATTACGCAGCGTCTCTCACAAATGTCTCCATGGTTGCAAGGCACGCTCCCTGTGCAAGCAGGGGTCACAGGCGCTGCGTAATATCATTGCACCTGCTGCAGCCATGGTACGGCAGCAAAGTTCCTTGATCATTACGCTGGAATGAGAGTATAGTTCCTAGCCATATCGGCCTAGAAAATCGCAACTTTTCATTTTCCATCGGTCTTAGTACACGATGTAACTACAGAAGAGTCAAGTTTTAAATAGGAAAAATATTGAAACTCTTTGGTCATTTTTTAACGAGATGCTAACGGTCTAATCAGATTCAATGAACTATGCTAAGCTATGCTAAAAGTGGTACTGCCAGACCCGGAGATCGGCTGAATGGATTCGAAAATGGTAAAACTCAACTGTTTAACTCTAGGGGAGTTGGAAAATTTAGCCTAAAATAGAGCCTATTTTCAAAAAAAGTGGAGTGTTCCTTTAACAGGAAAAACAAGATTAATTTTCTTACCTCACTGACAAATATTGTTTCTTGTTTTAAGCATAAACTCACAGTTTTGTTTACCACAGGCTTTATTTTACCCCATTATAAAACCCCATAGGAAAATCTCGAAGGAACCAGCAGCGAATTAGACTTCCGGATTCTTACGTCATACCTGCATCACTATCGCGACTCGGAGCAGATGATGAATGTAATAAAATAACGAGGAACAACGTGTTTTTATGAAATGTAGTGAAGTAAAAGTAAAAAATAAAATAAAAATACTCTGATAAAGTACAGATACTTTAAAAAATGTACTTAAGTACAGTAAAGAAATGAAAATATTTCATTACTGTCCACAACTGGCTAGGGCTTAAAATGCAGCTGTCTATGGATAGGCAGTAGACACTTTCTTGCAAAATCTTGAATGTCTGTTAAAATCATAAATGTAGTTTAAAGCTGTGATGTAGCGGTTTGCATATGTGCACAACACACATCGAGCAAAGGGAAAATTGGGTTTGAATTTCAACCCTCTACAATGTGAGTAAATCACTCTCATATGCGACTAAAAGGACAATTTTGGTGAAAGGTTTTGATCCACTTCAAATGTTGACTACTGTATTTTCACTGGCCTTGTCTTCAACACTAATTGAGTGCTTGAAAGTTTCGCTCTCCATCAAACGCACTATTTCAATTCACCTCAATGGAGTATTTGACATACCGTAAACTCTAGTCACTTACCTGCGAGAGAGTCTTACATACCACATACAGTAGAATTGACGCGCTTCATGTAAATAATATTCTCTCTTTTGTATTTTACTGTCAAAAAAACATTAATTCGGAATTATTCAGCCTTTAAGAACAAGCAAAAGCCACTGTCGGTATCTCCTGTAGTAGGCAGAACTCATGCACAAACAGCAATCTCATTGGCTAGCTCTCACCTATTATCGTCAATGTTTTTTTTTATTTCAGCAAATCAGTTCGAGCGAATGCAGATAACGTGATTAATATTCATTAACAGCAGCTCATCAGTCCTTAGTGTGTATATGCTGATTTTAGTGGTAGAATTAGTAGTAGTAGTAATATCAGTATTTATCAGTATTATTGTTAGTTTTTTTTAACAGAAAAACTGACCAACAATGTCTCAAGTATCACCACCAGTCCTAAGATCTGTTAAAATGACAAATATGCATTCATACATGCATTTCATTCATTATGAAATTTTACATTTTAGTTCTAATTACTTAAGTTCTATAATAAAAAAAAAAAATGCTTGATTGACTGATATGTACTTTCAGATCATATCAAATGAATGTATCTTAATATAAAAAGATGTGCCATTTTACAAAGATTAGATGCTTTGGTGGAATTATATATATATATATATATATCCTCTTCACCATTTACTCTAGTCATCATTTACTGTTATCTCTCTACTAACGTTATTTAATAAAATGACAAAAGCTAAAAGATAAATAAATCAAAAAATGTCAATGTCATAAAATATATGTCCATTTCTGTCTGGATGATATTTATCATCATTGGAGGGGTGAACAGAATCAGCTGCTGCAAATTCCCTGTTTATTCCCACATAAAATCTGTAACACACACATACACATAGACCAGATGGTTCATTTGTAGCTTCCAGATTTTGCAAAACGGGCACAGAGCCAACTGGGTCATGCATGCACCCACAGAAAGGAAAAAAATGGCACTATTTCTTCATTAAGACACACACGCACACACTCCATCCTTGCATTTCCCACTGCTGTCATAAGATATCTGCTATCTGTCATGCACTATGAGGTGTTGAATGCCCCTAAAATTAATTTGCCCCCTGCTGAGCCTCTTGATTGTAGGAAAGCTGAGGTCAAAATGATATTCAGATTCATTTTGTTGATAGGAAGACGATGTAAGCTGTCATGGAATAAAGAGACACTGTACCCTCAGAGATCACTCAAAATCAAGCGTGTCTTCGTAATTGATTTCTCATGACATGTGCAGATAGAAATGGAGACCTTTGGGTAAAGGGTGTGTGCCTCGTTTTATCCTCCTGACTCTTTTAAGAGTGAAGAGGCGATGTGATGTTAGTCTTTAGAAGTTTTTGTGAACATCCAGCTAAATTTCTCTAACAAGTTTGGCTTGCTTAGTTGAGGTTTAAAAGACAATTAATGTTCAGTAATTTTATCAATTAAACTGCACTGGCACCAGTGTTGGGGTAATGCGAGTTATGTAATCAGATTACTTTTTTCAATTAACTATAAAGTAATGCATTGCTTTTATAGTTGAAACAAAATGTCTTTTTCAAAAAAGTAATTCAAGTTACTTTGTTTTCCATTTTACTGACTGACAGCTCTCCTGTCTCCATGTTGAGAGAAATTGTGAGTAAGCGCAAAGCCGTCGTGAGCGATGTGTGAACATAATGGTTATTGTAGTTCTAGACTTCCGTTTACAAAAAGGATCCTCGTCTACACTGGTGTTTCCACAGCATTTAAGAAGCAATCTCCGTCTATACTACACGACAGAAAACGCATCCTCGTCAAGGATATGCAGAGCGAACGTGGGCATGCCATCATTTTCAAAAGTCTCCGTTTATACTGAAACGCAACCCCGGCGTTTTCAAACTAAAACGGGATCTGCAGCGTTTTCGAAAATCTCAGTTTTCAAAGTTCGAAAACGCCGGCGTAGTGTGAACAACAGGCGTAACCGTAGCAAAACTTATACGTTTTAAAACTAGTGTAAACAGGGCCTCAATATCAGCAGGAATTTACTTTACACTTGCACAAAAACAGATTCAGTATCACTCAAAATGAATAAAAACACTGAAATGCAAACTCAGAATATTTTGCAAACCTGCAATAATTTAATATGTTAAATAACACAAATATAACCTACTTTATGTATTTAACCTGTCTTTGCTGCTGACCTTCGATGATCTAATTCAACCTAATAAGCTAATAAGGAAAGATGACTTTACATGAACAACACATCTGTACGGTGCACACGATTTACTAATTTGTACCCTTGATTTATAAACTGTGCGCACTGTTTACTAATTCGTTCCCTCGATTTGCTAAGTGTGTGCATGATTTATAAATCGAGGGAACGAATTAGATAATTGTTTGGACGATTTAGCAAATCGAAGGAATGAAATAGTAAATTGTGCACAAGATTTAGCAAATCGAGGGAACGAATTAGTAAATTGCGCACACAATTTACTTTTTTTTCATTGCATGTCATGTGCGGGGCTCCGTACATCTGTGTTTAATTTTTTTGTATTGCTGAAGTAAGAGTGTTGAACTTTTTTCTCCTGCGTCCTATTCTTCATGCAATCGAGAATATCAGCACAGCCGAAAGGTTTGTTTGAGTTGCGCCCTCTACTGTACAGGCGTGAATTTGCATTTCCTTCAGCCTGAGGCTTTTTTATTTCACTTTTGGTGTGAAAGGGACTTTACATTTGCCAAAAATAGAACCTTTTGGCACTTTTCCACTGCATGGTACGGCTTCGTACGGCCCGCTTAAACAGCACCACTTCGGTTGAGGTTACAAGCGTGCCGTACCGATACTAAAATAAGACATGTAAACACTGTAGATCACTGATTGGTCAGAGAGAACAGCAGCATCCACAAAGACACAATCAGCGTCATTGGATTTGCGATATGAGACACCAAACCCGCTAGATTAAAATAGTAAAGAACAGCCACAGCCGTACTTGTTCGCACGACTTTTTTTTACTGACCCTCGTTTGCAACTTGAAAAAAGAAATGTCTGTATCGTGGTCAGTAGACGAGGTGGCTATAACAACTATAACAACTATAGCGATCAGTCTATAATCCCACCCACTTTGAAGCAGGACTAACTGCAGTGGAAAAGCAAACCAAGCCATGCCGAGCCGTACCATTCAGTGGAAAAGCGCTTTTTTTTTTTCATTTAAAAAACAAACAAGCAAGCCCAGCCCAGGTGAGAAAAAGTAAAGCAGAAGTAACAAAGCGCTTTACTTTCCATAAAAGTAACTAAGTAATACAATTAGTTACTTTTTAGGTAGTAATGCAATATTGTAATGCATTACTTTTAAAAGCAACTTTCCTAAACACTGACTGACACTATTGGATGAGAACAAAGTTTGAACTGAATTAAGCTGAATAATGACACTGTTATTGAACTGAATTGAATCAACTTTGAACTGAGCTGAAACTATTGCCTTCTGTAAAGCTGCTTACAGCTGAACTGGATTTGTTTCATAATTGATGAACTTTGCAACATTGACAGTGTTATTTAACTTAACTGAATCAACACTAAACTGAATTGAGCTGAGTAATGACACTATTGTCTAATGTAGAGCTGCTTTACACCTGAAACTTTCAAATGAAGCGGCTATCTGTTGACCAACTGAACCAGTTGCAAAATTTGCATGGGTAATTCTTTAACCATCACACCAAATTTCCAGTTGCATGGATTTATTAAAAGTCAATTAAAAGTCAACAAAAATTCACAGAGCAATGGTAAATGTGAATAAAGTCTGATCCTTTAAAAAAGCAATAGCACACCTCTTCTATTCATGGCATGTTTTGAGGTATAATGCATGTCCTTACCACAAACTGAATCCCATTTAACCTAGACAGAATCTGAGCCCTGGTTTGAAATATAATAATCTCTCTTTGCTGAGTCCAGAGGATGTCACCATCATAAATGTCCTCGCGACACTGACTTTAAGAGAAGTGACCCGCTCTCACAGCGAGTGGTGCCTGAACTGCTGGACCAGAAGAATCAGCAGTGAAAGTATTGGGCAACTTTAGCGTCCACCCTGCTGGGCCCTGCCATTTCGCCCACGGGGCCAGAGCCCCAACCGGTCAGGGGCGCTTTATGTGGCTGCACTCATGGGGCTGTGGACAGGGAGTCATAGCAGGCACAACAAACAAAAGCAGAGGAAGGATTTCATGGGTTGTGAAGATGTCAGATGGGTGTCAGAGGTCTGTGGACTATAATAAACACTGCCACTAGAAAAGGACATTTCATACTCACTCAAATAAGCACAAAATAGTTTCATTCTCACATTGTAATGTCCACACTCTTTATTTTTCATAAGTTATTCCATGACCAAATCATGAGCTTTATAAAATCATGATACTTTAACTGTAAATCAATAATTGTCTCATGTGTTTTTCATTTCTCATGAGTCATTTTATGAGAAACATTTTAGACAAACATAACTGAGAATGTCATAATACTGTAACTTAGGCTAAGAAAGACATTTACATTTAAAGTGTTAGTTCACCCAAAAATGAAAATTTTGTCATTAATTACTCACCTTCATGCCGTTCCAAATGTAAGACTTTCATTCATCTTCAGAACACAAATGAAGATCTTTTTGATGAAATCTGAGAGCTTTCTGTCCTCAGCGGTAGCCTACGCAACTACCACTTTCAAGCCCTAGAAAGGTAGTATAGACATCAAAGTATTAAAGGGTTAGTTCATCCAAAAATGAAATTTCTGTCATTTATTAGTCACCCTCATGTCGTTCCAAATCCGTATGACCTTCATTCATCTTTGGAACACAAATGAAGATATTTTTGATGAAATCCGAGAGGTTTCTGATCCCCCATAGAAAGCAATGAAATTACCACATTCAAGGTCCAGAAAGGTAGTAAAATCATTGTTAAAATAGTCAACGTGACTACAGTTGTTCAACCTTAATGTTATGAAGCGACAAGAATAAATTTTGTGCACAAAAACAAAACAAAAATAATGACTTTATTCAACAATTTTTCCTCTTCCCTGTCAGTCTGTAACGCAGTAGCCGCAGTTCAGCTTTTCTGTGTTGTTTACGTCTGAACGTTGTCTCAGTATTGGCCGATGCTGTTCAAGTGAGCACCACAAAGCATGCGTCTGATACCGTCACAGGAGCCGGCCAATAATGAGCCGGCATTCTGACGTAGAACCTGGAAGTACTGCAACGTAAATAGCGTAGGAGATTGACAGGTGAGAGACGAAATTGTTGAATAAAGTCGTTATTTTTGTTTCGTTTTTGAGCACAAAAAGTATTCATGTCGCTTCATAACATTAAGGTTGAACCACTGTAGTCACGTGGACAACTTTAATGATGTCTTTACTACCTTTCTGGACCTTGAATATGGTAATTTCAATGTTTTCTATGGGGGATCAGGATTTCCTCTCGGATTTCTTCAAAAATATCTTCATTTATGTTCCGAAGATGAACGAAAGTCTTACGGGTTTGGAACGACATGAGGGTGAGTAATTAATGACAGAATTTTCATTTTTGGGTGAACTAACCTTTTAACCTCAATTGTATGAAACAACATGATTTTGTTTGAGCTTTGGTTGCGCAAAAAAAAAAAAAAAAAAAAAAATTGACCACTTTATTTACAATATTAACCTCCAACACACGTTCACGCAACAACGTCTGATCTCATGTCAACACAACATGCATGCGTGATGCTCTCGTGAACGCGTGTTGGATTAATATTTTCTAAATAAAGTGGTAAATAAAGTTTTTTCTTTTTTTTTTTACACAAACAAAGCACTTGTGTTGCTTCATAAAATTAAGGTTAAACCACTGGAGTCACATGGATTACTTTAAGGATGGCTTTACTACATTTCTGGGGCTTGAAAGTGTCAGTTGTGTTGCTGTCAATGGAGGGACAGAAAGCTCTCAGATTTCATTAAAATGATCTTCGTTTGTGTTGCGAAGATGAACTAAAGTCTTACGGGTTTGGAACGACATGAGGGTGAGTAATTAATGACAGACATTTTCATTTTTGGGTGAACTAACCCTTTAACATTCACATTTAATCATTTAGCAGATGTTTTTATCCAATTGAGGAGAACAAAAGACTAAGCTTTGAGCAACAAAAGTGTTCCATGGGGTATAAATATAATTTTTAAATATATCACTCATGTCTCAGACTCTAATGTACATTTGTATCACAGTTCCTCGTTGAAAAATCCAGCACTAACAAGACTCTGGCTTCACTGCAGGTAAGTTATATTCTGGGCATTACAAATATCCCGAACCTATTAAAATGTTTTTCTCATCAGAGAACAACAGCATATATTTAAACAGCATGCACCTAGATTCCCTCTAATTATAAATTAACTGTCTGAAGTCTAGGTGTGTGCACTGAGGGGAACATTAAAATGTAGGCTATAATAATTAAATCAAGGCATGAGAGCAGAAATATTAGTTTGGGACAATCTCTCTGAATCTATTTTATTTATTTTAGTAAAGTTAAGCACATTAGAAAAAAACGTGGTACTGATTAATGTTATGATGTTACTGAGAGACTAAAATAAATCTTTAATTCGTTTATAATTCACTCAGGCTGTTGGTCATTTCCACGTTACTCACAGTAAACAGTCCTCTAGCGCCGCCGACTGACCGACACTGTCATAGCAGCGTCACTTTGCTGGGCAAGCCTCAAGAAATGAGCCATTTCAAACGGTTAAAAGAGAGAAGAGAAGAGAAATGTACTGTTTGTTGAGTCTTCAACGTTGGTTTTTGATTCTGAGACGGGGGGGAAAGTCACTCTCCTTGGCACGTTCATGAGAGAAGTAGCAACATCCGGTGTGTGAACGAATCGCTCTTGTGAGTCGGATCTTTTTAATGAATCGTACATGGTCGTCCGATAATATGATAGTAAAATCATTAAAAATAATATTATTATTATTATTAAACTTAGAGTACTGGAGTCTCACAAAGCATATGAAGTCCATTTCAAAAGCTCTTAAAAAAACAAACAAAATAAATAAAACTCAAATTTTCTCTTTGACCTATTATTTTAAAGGATTGTCTTAGGTCTAAACATTCCCAGCATTATTTTTGTCAGGGTAGGCCTGAGAATTATTTCATATCGAGTTAAATTCCACATCTAGTCCCTCTCTCTGATTCATCCTTGCTGTTTTGAGAGGGAAACATGGTTCACCGTGACCCATCGGTGACTCTTGTCATGTATAGGATGGTTTGACTTCCACTGCGCCTCTGATCCTGAGTGAAAGGAGATGAAGAAGGGGGAATGTCTGCTCAGTCAGAAAATGTGTTGTGATAACACAGTATCATCTCTCTCTCTCTTTCTCTCTCTCTCTCTCTCTCTCTCTCTCTCTGAGAACATCTCTTGCAAAGAATGGCACGTGTCTATGGCCTATTTGAATATTGCATGTGTATAAAAGAGAAAAGATAACACAAAGTGCATTTGATATTAAAAGGAATAGTTCACCTAAATCAGTCATCATTTACTCTCTTTCAACAGTCATTCCAAACCAACAAGACTTGCTTTCTTTAATAGAACACAAAAGGGGAGTATTCTGGATGTTCTTTTCAATGCAATGAGTGTAAATGAGGATTGATCAAGCTCCAAAATCAAAAAACCACCATTAGAAAACTATTTAAAGGGTTAGCTTACCCAAAAATGAAAATTCTGTCATGTCGTTCCACACCCATAAGACCTTCGTTCATCTTCAGAACACAAATTAAGATATTTTTGATCAAATCCGATGGCTCAGTGAGGCCTCCATTACCAGCAAGATAATTAACACTTTCAATGCCCAGAAAGCTACTAAAGACGTATTTAAAACAGTCCATGTGACTACAGTGGTTCAACCTTAATGTTATGAAGCAACGAGAATACTTTTTGTGCACCAAAAAAACAAAATAATTCAACAATATCTAGTGATGGACGATTTCAAAACACTGCTTCATGAAGCTTTGAAGCTTTACGAATCGTTTGTTTCGAATCAGTTGTTCGGAGCGTGTAACAAACTGCCAAAGTCACATGACTTCAGTAAAAGAGGCTTCGTTACGTCATAAGTGTTTCGAAATTTCAGTGGTTCACCACTGGGGGGTGTGACTTTGGCAGTTTGATACACGCTCCGAACCACTGTTTCGAAACAAAAGATTCGTAAAGCTTTCTGGGCATTTGAAAGTGTTAATTATCTTGCTGTCAATAGAGGCCTCACTGAGCCATCAGATTTTATCAAAAATATCTTAATTTATGTTCTGAAGATGAACGAAGGTCTTACGGGTGTGGGACGACATGAGGGTGAGTAATTAATGACAGAATTTTCACTTTTGGGTGAACTAACCCTTTAATACTAAATCTACTTGAATACTCTATTAGTTGATTCAGATCTTTTAGTGAATCAGTTTATTCAATTCACAAAAATGGTCTATATTATTGGTTTATGATTCAGACTGATTCAGTTCACAAATACAAGATACATTTAGTTTATTACTCAATCTTATGGCTTCAGAAGACTTGAAATATGGTGCATGAATCATAAGGACTACGTGTATTATAGTTTCTATGGCACTTTTTGAACTTTTTCTTTGGTCCTTCATTTTTGTAATTGAAAAAAATCTACTAGTACATTTATTTACATTTTTTCCCTTTGTTCTCAACAGTCAAAACAGGTTTGGAGCAATATAAACATGAATAAATGCTGCTTTATTATGGATTTACAGATGTATTTTGGTAGAAATTATGGTTACTTTTTCCTGCACTTGTTTAATACCAGATTAATCGGTACTGTAGCAGAGGACCTCTGGGAAACACTCTGGCGTCTTGGCAGGTAAGCACGGCAAATGCGATTAACGTTAATATCTTTGACTGATTACCCTCTACATGAACTGCGCAGGCATTAGCCGCGCTAACTCAAACTGTCCCTGTGCAATCAACAGTCAGCGTGAATGAAAGATCAGTCATTAGCATTAGCAGGCCGGGTGTGAACCGTGATTATGGGAGTTCTCTCAGCCCATTGAGTGGCCTACTCTAGTGTAGTCGACTGTGTGAGATCAGGGCAAGACTCCTCACTGGTGCATATGCCTGCGTTTAACGCTCCAACCTGCTTCCACATGGTGAGTTTACATGTCCCCTGCAGTGATAGGTGTCTATGTGGTATTGGATGTGTGTATTTGATGATTGTGCATTGGGGGTTAATATCAGTAATCAGTGTAGTGCAAACGGTCGGGGTATAACTATGCCTGACGTGTGGAACTGTGCTTGATATAGTCTAGCGATGTATAACCGACTGGTTCTGTGGATGTATTTGCTGATGTGTGGGGAAACTGTGATTCAAAACGTGCAACAGTGGTCCTCATGAAGTATCTTGAAACACCAGCCATCAGGTAAAAACTTTAGTTTTTTTTAATGATATATAAATGTTAAAATTAAAATATGTTATTGCATTTTTGCATATATGCAAATGTGGATGCATGACACCTGTTTGAGTTTAAAGGGATAGTTCACCCAAAAATGAAAACTGTCATCATTTACTCGCCCTCATGTCCTTCCAAATCTGAGTTTCTTTCTTCTGTGGAACATAAAAGAAGATATTCTAAAAATAAATGGGGTCCAAACAACATGGACCCCAGTGAGTTTTATTTCAAGGACAAAAAATTAAATAAATTAATTAAAAATAAAAATATCTTCTTTGCTGTTCCATTAAAGAAAGTCATTGGTTTGGCGAAACCTGAGGTTGAGTAAATGATGACAGAATTTTCATTTTTTGAGTGAACTATCCTTTTAAATCTAGCATATGCTAGGAAGCATAATACAAAATAAAAGCATAATACATCTGTATAAACTGTAAGTTGATACTGTAAAATGTAAATATTTTAAATGTTGAAGTGCAATGTTTAGTGTCGAGTTCATAACCTTTGAGCCTTGTGTCATCTGCAAGAAAAGAGAACTCAAAAAATGAGATTAAAAATTCAATAAAGATGTAATTTGCACTTTAGCCAATCCTTTTTTTTTTTAATTTAAATGACTTAAAATAAATCTGCAACCACTTTGACTTCAGTACTGTTGTTTTGTAAGCTTTTTTTTTTTAATAAGTTGGTATTTATAGACACATGCAGCAATGCAAAAATATATTTTTTAAAGCAATCTGAGATCTTGTCTATTTCAAATAGGTTTATGGCAAGGTAATAATTAAATATTAAATGGATTGTATGAAAATACCCTTTTTTTTTTTTCTTTTTTTTTACAATGGAAGTCAATTATGAAAACTGGTTGTCAACATTCTTCAAAATATCTTCTTTTGTGTTCCTCAGAAGAAAAGTTTTGGAACAACATGAAGGTGAGCAAATGATGACAGAATTTTCATTTTTAGGTAAACTATCCCTTTAAGACTTATTTTCTGTCAACTTTTAAACAGTCTTAAACTTTTTCATCCTTAAACATTTTTTTTTTTTTTCATAGGATCTGACTCTGATGAATTCAAGTCTGCACACAATGGCCCACTGGACACATCTGATCGCCCTTAGTGGACAAACTCCATATACCACAGGGTTTGGATTACAGATTTCACAAAACCATGCACTGCTATATTCAAGCCGGATAAATTCTCATGCTCCTCTATCTGATTTTCACAGTAATTTGGACACGTAATGGCTGCACCTTCACTTCTTGCATGAAAATCAGGTTGAACTCATATCGGTGGCCATTCCAGCACCGTGTTCATCATTTGCACATCACAACTGTGTCCTCATTACTGCCTGCAACACCGGAGAGTTGTGCCATACTGGGGAAATGTTCACACTTTGGTTGACTTTCATTTCCACCCACTGGATTTAGCTTTCAGCATCCATGACAGGAAATAATTCGAACCCTGGCTCGTTCATTTATGTTAAGTTATTATCGAATCACTTTGCCATGTGATTTTCCTAATGTGACACAAATTATATTGCAGGAGATATAATTGGCAGTTAGTTCTGCCAAGGCCCCGGTGCAGAAGGCGATCTTCAAATTGAGTTGCTTACAGTTTGTGGAGCATTCGCACAAGCCAAGTGTGAAATCCATAAACACTCCGCCTTGGAGACTATATAACACACACACTGGGTGCGATATGAGCTGTGCTTGTGTTCAGTCTTCTCGAGTGTGTTAAATGTTCTTCCTGGCCAGTGCACGGCCTAAGGGTCCAGTAATCAAATCTGAGACTGTAACCCAGCGGTGGATTTTCCGTCTTGTTTGTGTCGAGTGATATTGCTGAGTAAATTTGCATAATATGATCCTCCACCGATGTGCTCATTGGTTTTGGGGGACTGAATGTGTGTTTGTTTATGGTTGTGCGTTATGGATTCGAGCACTACTTAATCCAAGGCTTTATATTTGTCAGGAGTTAAAGAATATAATGAGATATGTGTGCACGGGGCAAGAAGAAAAACAGGATGTCAAAAGGGTTTTTGTGTTTAAGGTTTGTTAGTATTTAAGCGTAATGTTTATGAATATATTAAGATGTCATAGGAAGCCACAGCTGATTCTATCCTCTGAAACACACAATGTAATGAAAGTGTGACATCTTACTTTCCGAACAGGATTTGATTAATTTGATTGTTTGGTGACTTCATTAACTTCGTATTATCAAAATCCTTTTAACAAGGATTTGATTAATTTGATTGTTTGGTGACTTTATGCATTATGGACTTCGTATTATCAAAGTCCCTTTAAGACAAGTCATTTCACTCGGCGGCCATCATTGAAACACCTCTCGAGCAGCTATTTCAGTCATACAAGTAAAGCTCCCATCTTTTTGAAAGGGGAAACATCAAATTCTGCTCGCCAAGCTTACGATTAAATTTCATATTTGAAATCACCAATGAAATGTGACAACAATGCTCTCATAAATGTTGTTTCTAATGCTCAAATAGCGTTCAAAAGCTATTTTTTTAGGCGCATATGCAGTCCACATGAAAAAAATACTATAGTAATTTAAAGTAAATACAATAGTGTTTTTGAACAATACTATAGTAAAGTACTTGAATTAATTTGTTGTGGTAATTCTATAGTTGCTGTGGTAATATAACAAATATAGTAATATAAACAAATTACTTTGCCCAATACTGTACTAAGTTCTCTACAACTATAGGGTATATTATACTACAACACACTACAGTTTACTGTAAAAACTAAAGTATACTACAGTATTTATTAGAGTTTATCCGTTCACTATAGCCTAGTTAATACTACAGTATGCTGTAGCATTCATTAACAAAGTGTTGTAAATACTATAATATACAGTATACAACAATTTACTATAGTATGGTTCAAAAACACTAGTATTTACTATAAATAACTAGTATTTTTTCATGTGCAAAGGCTTGTTCGAGATGTCTCGGCGCTGCGCAGAACGATTGGGCACAGGGTTGCCAGGTTTTCACAACAAAACCCACCCAATTTGATCCTCAAAACTAGCCCAAAGGCATTTTAAGGGGGGTCCCACGGTAAAAATCGCGTTTTTGGCGGGGCTTCCCTGGTAAAATTCGCATTCCAGGGACTGAATATCATGTTATTTTGGGTCGATTCAACCCGCGGACATGAAAAACAGCCTGTTGCAACAGTGTAAAAGTAGCCCAATTCCGCGGGAAAACTGGTATGTGTGACATCAAAGTAACGCGAGAGCGATTCAAAAGCATAAGGAATCGTATGCTCTCCAATGGTCTGCGCAGCGCCGAGGAATCTCGAACAAGCCTAAAAGATTTTCAAAATCCAGCATTTCTAACGGCAGCTGCAGTGACGCGACTTTTTCAATCAGCGATTGGGTCTTTTTATTTAGAAGGCGTGACTTATGCCGTGTTCCAGGCAACCCATAACCCGTGTTTTTCCAACCTTCTACCCGTGAAAGTGCACTGGAACGGCAGTCAAACCCGTGACTTCCCATCCGTGAACACGTACTAGATCGATGTACTCCCAGTTCCGCGCTCTGACGTCACATAGCCCGCGAAACAACAATGGCAGCCCCTACGGATGCAGTGTATATGCAAGTGGTACATGTTGAGAAATAGACTTTAGGACAATATAATGTTACAATCAAATTAATAATAATATAATACATCTAGCTACCACAATTCCTTGCGCTCAGGCAGTTTGGCTTGACTTGCCTGGAACGCTACAAAGTCGTGAGTCGTGGTTTGAAGTCGTGGCTTACGGGCTCAAAAACCTGCCTGGAACACAGCATTATTCCAACACTTTCTCCCAATCAAAAGTATTTAAAAATTAATGTTTTTTGTATATCTAAAATGTGACAAAATTAAACACTTTTGTAAAGTAATTTAAATGTCAAATGGAAAATCCACCAAATAAGACTCCCTCCCCTTCACACATCGCGTTGTCCTGGAAATGCTGAAGAAAAGTGCAGCTGTGCATGTGTATGCAAGTCTCATGATAAGACGAGAGGCCAAACACACCCTAGGCTCTCGCTCTGAGGTTAGTCGTTGACAGGAGAGAGTTATTGCTCAATGACATTAGACGTTTTCCTTCAGTTTCATGTTGGATTGATTTCTCTGATTTTTCTGAAATACCTCCAGAGCCCTTGAGCACTGTGACTGCCATTACTGAAACAAAACAGTGACAAGGACAGAAATGGGGGATGAAGATGCCAGAATGGAGGAGAAGATAAGGTAACAGAGATATATAAGAATTAATTTAGTGAAGAGCTAAGTATTGAACTTCTGTGTGTAATTTGTCTTGCACCGTTTGTTGTACATACAAGCAAGCAGGGCTTGACATTAACACCCGGCAAATGCGGGTGGATTTCAGCAGTGGCGTGTAACAGTCACTCTTACTAGCCTCTTTGGCTGGTTGAATTTTTTCAATTGTAGTCTCTCATCTCTCAGACAGCGAGTTGACACACAAACCCTCCTCCCCTCACTCGTTTCATTTGCTCCGGATGAATATTGTTGGTGTTACAGGGCTTGAAATTCGGCGTGGGATTGCACGTATTGCACATAATTGTGCTCACACCAAAAGTGCGCCACATAAAGCCGCCTCTCAGTACTAAGTTGAGTTCTTTTTTGCTGCTTATTTCTCGTAAACAGTCAAATACACACAAAATAATGTCAAAATGCCGGTCTTGGCGAGTATTCACATAAACACAGTCAGTTATGTATTAAAGGAACACTCCACTTTTTTTGAAAATAGGCCCATTTTCCAACTCCCCTAGAGTTAAACAGTTGAGTTTTACCGTTTTCGAATCCATTCAGCCGATCTCCGGGTCTGGCGGTACCACTTTTAGCATAGCTTAGCATAGTTCATGGAATCTGATTAGACCATTAGCATCTCGTTAAAAAATGACCAAAGAGTTTCAATATTTTTCCTATTTAAAACTTTACTCTTCTGTAGTTACATCGTGTACTAAGACCGACGGAAAATGAAAAGTTGTGATTTTCTAGGCCGATATGACTAGGAACTATACTCTCATTCTGGCGTAATAATCAAGGAACTTTGCTGCCGTACCATGGCTGCAGCAGGCACAATGATATTATGCAGCGCCTGTGAGCCCCTGCTTGCACAGGGAGCGTGCCTTGCAACCATGGAGACATTTGCGAGAGACGCTGCATAATATCATTGCGCCTGCTGCAGCCATGGTACGGCAGCAAAGTTCCTTGATTATTATGCCGGAATGACAGTATAGTTCCTAGTCATATCGGCCTAGAAAATCGCAACTTTTCATTTTCCGTCGGTCTTAGTACACGATGTAACTACAGAAGAGTCAAGTTTTAAATAGGAAAAATATTGAAACTCTTTGGTCATTTTTGAGCGAGATGCTAACGGTCTAATCAGATTCAATGAACTATGCTAAGCTATGCTAAAAGTGGTACCGCCAGACCCGGAGATTGGCTGAATGGATTCGAAAACGGTAAAACTCAACTGTTTAACTCCAGGGGAGTTGGAAAATGAGCCTATTTTCAAAAAAAGTGGAGTGTTCCTTTAAGTGAACGTAAACAGCTGAGAAAGAAAAGGCATGTGTGACCGTATAATGGATCCGTGCGTCAGGTCTTAAAGTGACAGCAGCCTAATATACCTGCAGCCAAATTATGAGATAATATTAAAAATATCTATATGGCAGTTTTTCCGCATGGTATCAATGTCAAAACTGTGGCCGGTGAAAATGCTGAGTGGCTAGTAACTTTGGAAAAACATTAGCCACAGTGGCTGGTGAGTAAAAAAGTTAATGTCAAGCCCTATGTACAAGAATGTTTCCTCAAATTAGGTACTGTATGTCATTTCTTTTCTAAGTAACCAGTCATGACACACTTTTAGAAGAAAAGGTTCTATATAGAGCCTTAAAGGGTTCTGTTAAGAGCTTCATGGATTTAGTTTATGAATTTTGTTTAAATGAATTTTGATTACATTTTATGAAATAAACAGTTTGTAAACATGGTTAATCAATAGAAGAAAAAAAAGAGAAACTTGATTAAATATGACAAGTATTATGCAATCATTTAAGACATTTCTCCGTATGTAGAGCTTTTTTGTCAAAAAGGGCACTTCAAAATTGAGTCAAGAAACTTAGGGTTCTATATTGAACTCCATTGAACCTTTTTTTTCTAAGAGTGCAAAAAAGGCATAATTGAAACCAAACCATATCTAGGGGTCAGAATATGTTTCAGCTGTGTTTACACCTATTTTTATGCACATTTTGCAATATCGCATAAAAAACGCTTAATGGAAACACCAAGATGCGCATGAATTCTAAAAATGCACATAAAAAAATGTAACACGCTCAATTCGAGTGGATACATTTTTTATCTGGTAAGACGGCATGCCCACGTGAGAAAGAAGTACACTTCTATAATGTACTTAAAGTGCTCTATTGTCATGCACTAATTTTGTACTTAATATACTAAAAATTCTTCTTTAGCACTTCTTAAGATAATCTTAAGAACATCTAAGTGTACTCAACTGTGATATTTTGAGACACCTTGAGATATGAACTAAAATGTGCTTTTAATATACTATCTCTGTATTAAAAAAATGTATTTAGTTACCACTTGTAGTACACTATGGGTTCAAGTGTACTATAAGTGGTAACTAAATACATTTTTCTAAGAGCTCCTACTTGTATCACATGATCGATAGTGTTGCCATAGGAATGCATAATTTCCAGTCCGAGGATGTGAACAGCTGAGAGCAGAATGTCATGTGTTGTCACCTCGAAAGTACGGTAAACACATGGCATGAATGCAGCATAAATCCTTTAATGCACAACAAAAAAAGCCCTCGCGTAACTTTGCCTCAACAGTGGATTTGATTGGATAACTGGACTAACCAGCGGGCCACTTTCATCGCACAGCATCTCAAATGTTGGTTTGATAATTCTGAAATGCCTGAGCCAAAGTCTGTCATCAAAATGATTTGGTTTAATTCCCTCTCAGAATTGTCAGACATTAATGCGTGCCCAAATACCAGGCACCCTCCTAACCGCAGTCTATGATCCTAATATAACATGACAGCGTTTATTATGTTTATATTTACGTTTATGACATCTTTTGTTCTCTTGAACAAATGGGATGAAAACTGTGCTTTATTCACAAATGCTTTATGCTTTATTCCAATTTAGCGCATAATTTAAATTCACAACTTTCAATGGAAACATGAATGGATGTTTTGTGGACTTTACACAAAACACTTTAGCACTTTAAGCAATGCCCTGGCATCATAGCTGAGAGTTTTGCACTCACATTTTCATCAGAAAATGTAAAAAAAAAATATAGTTCATAGTTTACTGTAGTGCTTTAAAATGTTGTGCTCCATTCCTTGTTTATTTAAAAAAAAAAAAAAAAAAAAAAAAAACTGAGCACAACCGCTGTTTGCCGCTGTATTACTCAATTACCCTTTTGCATGTCCTGGCATTTAATGCAATTTCACAATAACACTCACTCTACGACTCATTAGCAGCTCGTGTTAAATCACAAGGTTCAAGTTGCAATGTGACACAAAGTCCCAGATTCCTACCTCTTTCTCCAGATGTGGTACTACGAGCCAGAATAATCGCTTAACAATGTGCATTGTGTGAATGCACACCTTGACTAACACACCCTGTTCTCGGATCAGAAATGTATTCTGCACAGCTGAAACAAATTACGTTGAGTTTAATCAGAGGATCTCGCCCTGATTTACATGCTCTGCTTGAGATGTGTCGTGGCGTGAATATGAGAAAGCAATTCATTTACATAAGAGGAAACAATACGTGAGCTCTAAGACAAAGGATGGAGTTAATTTGGAAAACAATAACATTAACGACAATCCTCTAATGAGCCTCACCATGGCCTGACATTGATTAAGATATCAGGAGGTGGTACTGAAGACATGACAACAAAAGAAGACATTTGCTGAATTCAGAACCGCATACCATATATTTCTATGGCAGGGATAGTACGAGTAGTATGCTAGTGCAGTTCTGAATTCAGCAATTGTTATCAGGCCAGTTTAATGCAGAAATGAATTAAAGCTCTTAACTTGGTGTTATTTTGGCTATTGATGTCAAAGTTAAGTGCATTGTTATTTTGCCCAGTAATTAATAATTCCAATAAGACAAATTTAAATGGCATTGTTTCAGTAATGTTGCATGGGAGTTTCTTCAGCTATGAGCACGTTTGGCCTTGTGGACTCTCTTACAACACACTTTTCACACTCTCTCTAGTTTATTTAATTTGTATACTGACAGTGTCCAACAGTTTACTACAGGATGTTTTATCAAAAACAGTTCCACCACAGTCATTCAAAATCATTAATTCAATAGTCTGCCTTAAATATTTACTCATTGTCTATTTTCATAGCTATATGTATTGCAAATACAAACGTAATATTTAAATAATATAATTAATAATAGGGTAAAATGAGGCTAAAGAAAACACCTTAAGAAAAATGTGCTTTTCACTATATTCCCATAGTGTATGATTGCTGAATACATGTTTGTATTGAACATTGATGGAGCAACAGATTTTGTGAAAATAATTCATAAAAGTGGTTTGTTTTGGTTAAAATCTTATAAAGACATAAAAAAAAAAATAAAAAAAACAGCATGGGGCAAAAGGCACACAGTATTGATACAAAAAAAATAATGTTTTCAATAATGTCTTATCCCCTGCAAAGGCCTCCTTCCCTTTCCTTTCCCTATGTATAGATAAAACATTATCAAAATGATTCCAGTATGTATAGATCTGCGGAAATTACTAATTTTTCTGTATTATGTGGGCCAGACGAGCAATTTGGCAGTCACTTTGTAAAAAAAGACTAGGCGTCTGCGCACATACACATTCAAATGCACAAACCTATAGATTAAACACGTATATGAACAGCAAGAACGCATTAAAAGTCTTCTGTTTTCAGTTAAAAAGGTGCCATTTAAGTGGCTCCTAAGTTAATAAATAACAGTTTTTACAACAGAAGTGATTCAATCAAAAACCTACTTTAGCTCAATAATAATTTTCCTAGAACTGCTGTAAAGCCAAAACAATCTGTCAATTAATTTTCCTATTATCGCTGTGAAGCTGCTTTGAAACAATCTGCCTTGTCAAAAGCGCTATATAAATGAAAATGACTTGACTTGACTATTAATACTTGTTCAAAACAATCACTTTAGCAAAGTTTGTATTATTTTCTATTTATTTTGTTAAATAAAATAATTCATTTTTGTTCAATAAATATACTGTCATTAAAATATGTTAATGTAAAATATATATTTTAAAAATACCAAAAAAAAAAAAAAAAATTTTAAAAAGTAAAGATTTTGATAGCATTGAATGAGATCCCATAATAATTTAATATAGCTTTACAATAGTAACAATAAAATATATTTTAAATATGATGGTTTCATTAAAAATATGGTGATTATCTCTAAGGTGGACACCCAATTTAATATATGATATTTACCATCTGAATCTAACCATTTATTAATTTATTTATTCTCTTTTATTATCTCCCTTATGAGAAATTTGTCTTAGGCAATCATGTCATGTCAACAAATGGAAAAGTTAGCCAGCTGTTTATTATCATATTAATTATTGTGCCTTTCGCCCCAACAGCAGCGGCGCTTTTTACCCCAAATATCATACTTTTATATATTCTTCCGTTATTATAAAACTGTTGCTTTAATTACCTTGACCAAAACTGAAAATCATTAAAGGGTTAGTTCACCCAAAAATGAAAATAATGTCATTTATTACTCACCCTCATGTCGTTCCACACCCGTAAGACCTTCGTTCATCTTCAGAACAAAAATTAAGATATTTTGATTAAATCCGATGGCTCATTGAGGCCTGCATTCACAGCAATGGCATTTGCTCTCTCAAGATCCATAAAGGTACTAAAAACATATTTAAATCAGTTCATGTGAGTTTGGTGGTTCTACCTTAATATTATAAAGCGACAAGAATATTTTTTGTGTGCCAAAAAAAACACAAAATGACGACTTTTCAGCAATATAGTGATGGGCCGATTTCAAAACACTGCTTTGGAGCTTTACGAATTGAATCAGTGATTCAGAGCGCCAAAGTCACGTGATTTCAGCAGTTTAGCCGTTTGATAGGAGACCTGAATTACTGATTTGATTCGTAAAGCTCCGAAGCAGTGTTTGGAAATTGGCCCATCACTGTATTGCTGAAAAGTTATTTAGTTTTTTTGGCGCACAAAAAGTATTCTCGTCGCTTCATAACATTAAGGTAGAACCACCGAACTCACATGAACTGTCTTAAATATGTTTTTAGTACCTTTATGGATCTTGAGAGAGCAAATGTCATTGCTGTGAATGCAGGCCTCACTGAGCCATCGGATTTAATCAAAATATCTTAATTTGTATTCTGAAGATGAATGAAGGTCTTACGGGTGTGGAACGACATGAGGGTGAGTAATTAATGACATTATTTTCATTTTTGGGTGAACTAACCCTTTAACAAGGCCTTTGTCTCAAAATATATTCAATAATTTTAGCGATTCTCATTTGCTACTTAAATCTACAACATTTTAAAAAACATCAAATATTAGATTTAATTAGCACAGAATCGACTTTGCGCTGCTGACTGTGATTGCGTCAAGGATCAGCCAAATTTCCACATGCATCTTGAAAAGCGGATGTTTTGGAAAGTGTTGCGGCAAGTTTTTGTGCCATCTAGTGGTTTAGAGGGAAAAAAATCAAATGCGCCTTTTTACCCTGGTGCGCCTTTAGCTGCATTGCATTGAACCATGTGTGTGTGTGTGTGTGTGTGTGTGTGTGTATATATATATATATATATATATATATATATAATACATAAAGACCATTTGAAAAGTTTGAATCAGGGATTTTATTTATTTATTTCATGAAGGTCACTTAGTGGGTTTTTTTTTACTTTTCTAGTGGTCTTTATATATATATATATATATATATAATATACGTATATATATATATATATATATATATATATGTGTGTGTGTGTGTGTGTATATATATATATATATATATATATATATATATATATATAAATATATATATATAATATACATAAAGACCATTTGAAAAGTAAAAAGTTCTGCATGCAGGTAAATTTAGTAGCCTAATTAGTGATGTTTGCTATAGGCGATGAAAACAGTTTGGTTTCTAGATCACTAATGAGAATGAGATTGAAAAAGGTTACATCTGTCTTGAGTGCACTTGTGTGTGTCACTGTTTTTTAGACGTCTTTTGGCCTTTATGACTGGAGACAGTTTGTGACAATGATATTAGGAGAAGCGTAACAATATGTTGTTTTAATACAGGCGGGGGTGACAGTCTTACAGTTAGGTGGGGTGTATGTATGCGGGGCGATGCCCTGGGGTGGGTCGGCCCAGCGGTGCGCAGTGACCTGGCTTGTCGCTCACTGACCTGTGAGACGGACATAATGAAGTGTGAGTGGCCGTCACCTTAACCGTCTGTGACAAGCCGTCCCAGCCCGGAGCACATCTGTGTCAGGCAGCTCCGCCATCAGAGCCCTAGCCTGATGTGGGCTCTCACTGGCGACTCCGCATCCGTCCGCACTCCGCTCCTGGGATGGCCCCGGCACCCCGCTGGTGCAATATGGCCCTGTTATCCAGCGGGGTCATGAGGAAGAAGGAGGCAGAGCACAGCCAAAGACCAGCTGTCACACACCAGGGCCAGAGATTTTTCCCATTTGTAAGTCACTTTGTATAAAAGCAACTGCCATATTAAAAGATTGTTTAAAAAAGAACATGTGCGCTTTTAAATCTTAGTTTTGACTGTCCTTGGATTAATGTACACTGTAATTCAAAAGCAAAATTACTGTAGCTCAAACAGTAGAGCAACGCCACAGTCATGGGTTTGATTCCCAGGGAATGCATGAGCTGATAAAATGTATAACTGTAAGTTGCTTTGGACAAAAGTGTCTGCCAAATGCATAATGTAAAATTAAAAATAATATGCTTTTGTTTTATCATGATCTCATTACCTTTATGCATTTGGGGGACGCTTTTACCCAGAGAAACTTACATTGCATTCAAGGCACTGTACCCATTTTATCAGAACCCATGACCTTGGCATTGCTTCTGTTTGAGCTGTAGGAATGCAGTAATAATAGGTATTTATGCACATATTTTGTTTGCTTAAATACTGAAACATTCATTAATTAGTTGACAGCATCTAAAATGTTAGTATTTTACATACAAGCAACTTTGGATGTACTAACAGCTGTGAATACTAATAAGATCAGGATTAACCAATCCTATATATTAAATTCAACCTCATTTTTTCCCCCAAGTTCCCCTGACTCCTCCCAGCTGGCATGGCTTGGCAATAGTTGTGCCAAATATACTGGTGCATAGTGTTGATCTGGGTATGAAGGGTGTCTGCAATATGTCAGTTGCAACACACGCATTGACACATCAGTGATTATGAACCCATGACATTACTGTGCTGTAGCTGGCGATCTGGTGTAGCATGTATACCCACCAGTAGATCTGGGAATTTAAAAAAAAAAAAAAAAAAAACTTTCAGATGAGAAACACAATACTGAACTGGAAAGGATGATTACAGAAAATTCTCTTTTCATTTATTTCATTCATGTTCATTTATTAAATATTTTGGCTGCATTTGATGCATTTTATCCTGTTCAAATCCATTCCACAGAATTGTGCTCCATAAATCAATGTAGAAAATGTGTGAAAAGTCTGAACATAATTTACATCTCCATCGTAATCCACTCAAGAAAGACATTTTCATGGATGAACATCCTCGTTATCAGCCAATCAGATTTTTTTTTAAAAGTTATATTTATGGACTTTTTGTGCCTTTATTCAGAGAGGACAGTAGAGAGCAGACAGGAAAGCATTGGGCGGAGAGAGGGGGGCAGGATCGGCAAAGGACCCCAAGACGGGAATCGAACTCGGGTCGCCGTGAATGTATTTGCGCCATACGGTGCACTAACCACTAGGCTATCGGCACCAACAGGCAATCAGATTTAAAGGGTTAGTTCACCCAAAAATGAAAATTATCCCATGATTTATTCACACTCAAACCATCCTAGGTGTATATGACTATCTTCTTTCAGCCAAACACAATCGGAGATATATTTAAAAATATTCTTGCTCCTCCAAGCATTATTGTAATGATGGGTCGGCAGAGTGGGGATCCATTTGCAGCTTTATTAAGAATAGTAGATACACAGGTAGACAGGGGCAAAGGCAAGAACATAAACAAGAACAGGCAATGGTCGAGGCAGGCGGCAGACAAACAGTATCAGGTCACAGGCGGAGATCAGGGCAGGCGGCAAGCAAACACAGTCCAGTATACAGGCAAGGTTCAGGGCAGGCAGCAGAGAATCACAACGGGTAAACAGTCCAACCGTAACAGAATAAACAATCCACATGAAAACGCTCAGGGATGATCACCGGGGCAAATCAAGACTTCGCGGTGAGAGAGAGTGTGTGTGTGACTTAAATAGTCCAGGTAATGATCTGCAGGTGTGTGTGGCAATTGGTGATTGGTGTGGAGTGTGCATGTGGTTGGAAGGGAGGATTATGGGAAATGAAGTCCAGGAACTGACAGGAACAGACGGTGATCGTAACAATTATAATGGTTGTGAATGGGGGGGCCACATTTTGAAGCAAAAAAAAAAAAAAAAAAGTGCATCCATCCATAATAAAAGTAATCAATGCAGCTCCAGGGGGTTAATAAAGGCCTTTTGAAGCAAAGCAATGGGTTTTTGTAAGAAAAATATTCATATTTAAAACTTTATTAACTATAATAACTAGCTTTCGGCAGACAGCTGTATGCATCGATTTACGGCGGAAGAGTATCCTTTGACCTGACGCACGACGTAATGACGATGATTGAGGATGGAGCAAAACAAAACACCAGTCATGAATTAGAAGTCTAAAATGACTTCTAATGTCGGAGGATTTCGATATAAGAGAAGAGGAGCTTGAGTTTGTTGCTCAGCCGTATTTGTTTGAACCGCGAGAGGCGTCTAAGCTTATGATACTCCAACATTCTCTGTCATACATTGGGTGAGAGATTACTCATTTGGCGCAAGTCGACTTGCGCAGTATGCATACGGTTGTCTGCCAGAAACTAGTTATTCGAATTTTAAAGTTTTAAATATGGATATTTTTCTTACAAAAACACATCGCTTTGCTTCAGAAGTCCTTTATTAACCCACTGAAGCCGTATGGATTACTTTTATCATGGATAGATGCTTTTTTTTTTTGGAAGGATGGCTTGAGGGTGAGTAAATCATAGGATAATTTTCATTTTTGGGTGAACTATCCCTTTAAGATTTAGGTTAGGGGCTTAAACCAAACTTTTGTTGAAATTTTATGGGTTATGATTATGGTTAGGGAGGGATATTGTTTGGAGTATGATTGTTTAGGAATGTGATTCCACTAAAAAGGATTTTGGGAAATCTGTTGAGAAGTCCATGGTAATTTGGGAAATAAGATACAGATTGTACACAGGAAGGAAAAGTGTAGGTGTACAGTTGTGGCCAAAAGTGATGTCTGGCCTAGGAAAATTGACATCTAAATCAAAAGAAAATCAATCTTTAACAATTTTTTAATAATAAAGATTTTGTAAGCATATTCTGTAGTTGTGCTTTGAGTCAATTGTTTTATTTGTGAGAACGCAATGAAACATGCCAAATTGTGCAAACATAATTTTTGGCCAGACTGTCATATAAAGAAATTATGAACACATGCAAAAACAAGAGAAATATTAATAACTGATAATGTTGTAGATAGTGTATGCTTTTTTCTTTAAACTTTTAGTTTTTCTATGCATTTTTTGTTTTTGCATAGTAAAATAAAATGTAGCTGTAGTTTGATTTTTTTTTTTTGCAAATAATTTTGTCAGATAAATACCTTAAATCAAGTTTTGTGTATTGTTCTTCCCTCTGAAACTGAAATATTTTCCTCATATTATATGGTTTAGTCAAGCTTTTAGAGTCATTAAAAAACAAACATCCCCTCCAGGTTTCGGCTGAATTTACATTTATTCATTCACATACTTTTATCCAACATTGCACTCAATTTATACATTTTATCAGTTCATGCATTTCTTAGGAATCAAAACATGTGATCTTGGTGCTGCCAATGCCATGTTGTACAGAGCTATAGAAATCACAATACTATATGTGATGAAGCACATGTGCTTCATCACATATAGTATTGTGATTTCTATAGCTCTGTACAACATGGCATTGGCAGCACCAAGATCACATCTTCAGGTGGACACCATAAATTCATCAGCTCTCTTTCCCTGGTTGTGCAGCTCATTATTGTGTGGTTTCATTTGGCTGCAAAGGGCCCAAATCAAAGGTGATGGGTGGGTGGAGGTGCCACTATCACACTGTCAGTGTTTCCATGTGCTTATAAAGAGTTTTACAGTGACGATGAACAAAGACAAAAGTGCAAAACACACACAAAGCTCTTCTCAATCCACCCAACAGTGTGTTGCCATGAAATGCAGCAAAGACCAATGAAGCACATGTCACATGCTCAGTGGCATTTTCTCAAGTCAGAGCTTCTTGGGATGTCCACCTGGACGCCATTCATGTACATCAATTAAGACAAGACCAGCTTGGCTGCCTTATTTATGTTCAATAAACCATCTAATCTGTCTTCATCACATCTGTCTCTGGGTCATTTTGAAGGCACATTATCAGATGGTTATTATCTGAGTGATGAGAATTATAATGTAGCAATATATTAATTGTGAAACTTTAAATAACTTAAATAGCATTAATATTAACATATTTCAACATAACATATGCCATTTAAAATTTTAATTGCTATAATAATTAACAATATTACTGTTTCTACTGTATTTTTGTGCATAAATGCAGCCTTAGTGAGATTAAGTGACTACTTTCCAAAACCTTAATGACCAGTATGACCCAAACTTTTGACCAGTACTGTATATCTTTTCATAAATAACTGTAACCAAAGCAAAAATGCATTATAATGTTTGTAGATTCCTTGTTACATCTGAAATTGGTTGTTTGTCATTTAAAATTTTCTTTGATCACCAAAATTACATATTTAAATGTTTTTTCCTGTGAAACAAAATTCTTCATGCCTTAAAATAGTTTGAATGTAACTTGCCTCATTTAGTATATGCGAATCTATGAATATGCAAATTAGCCCCGCCTCCACTCACTCACATCAGCTCAGAGATCCACTCGGTCAACTTACTGAGGTAATCGCTGCACAATGGTATCGCTCTTTACAACGTTGGACATATGATGGTAATTAAAATGATTAGCGTTTTGCGTGACTATGTTATCAAACAGTTAACAATGTGTCGCTAATGTTACACAAACCTTGTTCCCGTTCACGAGTCAGACGGCTGCCTTCTAACAATCAGTACCCTTAGAAACGCTTTGAACAACTCAGAACGTCAGTGGAGAAAGGCATATAGTTCATCATAACATTGTAATATACATCATACACCCACTATAATACTAAATCTATCGATTTTTCATATCAACAGAAAAATATACTGGGATAAACTTCTCTGGAGACTCCCCTGCTTCAGAGCGGTCATAGTTAATGATATGCTGAAGCCGCTGGCACATAGTTTGTGATGTCAGAAACACCAGCGATTTCAAACCGCGTTTTTGAAACTGTCTTTATCACTGCAATTTTAAAGATAAAATACTCTGCAATGGTGTTGACTTATGAATTTGCACATGGTTTGTCTTAAAGCATATTAAAAGCACCAGACAGACATATAAACAACATTAAAAACTTGATTTTCACCACAGGGGGACTTTAAGTAAAGTTTTACTAGTTCTTTTAAGAACTTTTCACTGATAGGTGATCCTTTGGGGAACCCAAATTTCCATTTTTGGGTGAACTATCCCTTTAAGAGTTAGGTTAGGGGCTTAAACCAAACTTTTGTTGAAATTTTATGGGTTATGATTATGGTTGATATTGTTTGGAGTATGATTGTTTAGGAATGTGAATCCACTAAAAAGGGTTTTGGGAAATCTGTTTAGAAGTTCATGGTCATTTGGGAAATAAGAAACAGATTGTACACAGGAAGGAAAAGTAGGTGTACAATACAAATAATTTTGTCAGATAAATACCTTAATCAAGTTTTGTGTATTGTTCTTCCCTCAGAAACTGAAATATTTTCCTCATATTATATGGTTCTTCTATAGCATTGCTGAGAAGAAAAACCCTTTTGGAACCTTTATATTTGTTGATGATGTATGTTGATTTTATTAGCGTTTTCTTTTTTTAACATGTACAGCACATTGGTCAACTCCAGTGTGTACACACTCACACACGCACAACGCAGCTGTATAACAGTAATTCTTCTGTCAGGAACAGTCTGTTAGAGATTTGTCTGTCTCTCTCACTCAGTGTCAGCATGGCTGGACCTTCTGTGTTGCCCACAGAGACAGAGCCTTCCTCTCCTGTCAGAGGATATTTTGCTTTATGGTGTGTGTGTGTGCGTGTGTGTGTGTGTGTGCGTTTGGACGGGACCCTGGGGCAGGACAGCCACATCTCTGTTTGTCAATAGGCAGAAGAGAGAGGACACAGTGACGAAGGCTGAGATGACTCAAGCAGATGGTACTCTTAACCTGCACTTAGATACTGTATTGAGAACAAAAGAAAATGTAGCAGTGAAGCGCTCACATTATAGCCTATACAGAGTGTTCAAGGTATTGCAGAACTGCCTACAATATGATAAATGGTTTTAGGATAAAAGTCAAAGCTTAACATAGAAAGGCTGGATAAGGGTAAATCTACAGCTAGTCTGTTTAATTTTGAGAGTCATTAAAAATATTAAACACATACTATATACATTTATTTAGCACAAAGCATTTACTTCATGTTTTATTCTTTTCTGTATGATTTTCAAAAAGTGTTAAGACACACATATATCAGTCCTGAAGCTGAACTCGTTTACCTGTAAATCATGGAAAAATTTGTTGTATGGATAAATTATTCATATATCAAATCCAAATTTTAATATTTCATTCATAGTCTCTATATGACAGAATTTCATATAATCAAAACTAAGCATCTAAAATATAACTTCAACTGCAATAATGGCTGATTTAAAAAACAAAAATTGTGTAATTACAGGAACTACCAGCAGGGGCTAACATTGCCACAGTGTGAACCAGTGTGAGTGATCAATCAAAATGGCTTCAGATAACCATAAAATAATATAAGGGAAAACAGTAAAAACAGTAAAAAGTACCATTTTTAGGTTCTTAGTTTAAAAAAGCTATATTTTCATTTCATATCTTGGGTGTAAAATCATTTATTGTAATTAGCAGGTGAGATGATCAGTGGGGCTGAATTTTTTCCTTTATCATTACGACTCAGAGTTTCTCAGTGAAAGACTGACCAGCGAATGAGTAGACATGAGATCTGGACTCTACATCATAGAAGGAGACCAGACCCTCCTCATAGTCCACAAACACCCCCACCTTCTGCGGTTTCACTCTCAGAGACAGGCGGACAGATGGAGCGGCACAGGTCCAATATTCATTCCCATTCCACAGACCCACAGTCCAGTATCCATTCTGAGGAGTCACTGTGATCTTTCCCTTTCTGTTAACAGATTCTCCAGCCACTCCTAAATCTATTTAGTCTTTCCCATCACCTGCACCTCAAAATAAAACCTCCCTAAAGAGACACAGATGCAGTTATCAAACCTCTCAGGGTAATCTGGGAGCTTTTGTTTAATGTCCTCATGTCTCGCTTTTCCCCCCATCATCAGACAGGATGAGATATAGATTAGCTGTATCTGGATCCAGAGGCACATCCATAGAGAGAAAGCAATCAGAGAATATGAATCACATCTTTACAATATAAAGATCTTTATGTGCTTAATATTTAATAAAGTGTTCAATATGCATTGAAACTATTGTTTCATCAACATCTAAACGCCTGTTAACTCTCAATAAGAGCTTCTGTAAACACATGACAGAAATAAAGTCAAACTGGTTAGTAATAAGTGAAGCTGGTAATGCTGTTTGTGGAGTTGTTTAATCCTCCTCTGCTGAGAGATTAAGGGTACGTTTACATGACAACGATATGCTTAAAACGGAGAAGTTTTTCCTTTGAGTTTTCCGTGTACAGACAGCACCATTGTCAAAACGATCCGTGAAAATGACTAAAAACGTTGTATTCTGCTGGCAGGCCATTAGATGGCGATGAAACACTATAGACTGAACATGTAATACGCATGTGCATGACGTCATCATTTTCACAAATTCGTGTTTTTGTTGTTTACACGGAGACCGTTTTCAAAAGTTTGCGTTTTCAGGCACCCAAAACACAGTTGTCATGTAAACGAACAGCCAAAACACAAAAAGTTTTCAATTTTTAGTTGAAAACGGTGTTGTGTAAACAGCCTCTTAATGTCTTTTATCTTTCATCTAAGGCTGTGGCTTAAGAAGTTATTGTTTCTCTTTTCTTCAGTGAAGACAAATCTGCTTGTTAACAGCAGGTGTTCATCACTAATGCTCAATCATCACTTAATTAATCACTTAATTACCTCATTAACTTTAACACTGCATCAATGTTACTTTAACAGTGGGACCATATGTACTCTTGAGCACTGTTGATTTAACACTGGGGATTTTGCTGTGTACTGTCAAAATCTGTGCACTGTATTTGATAGTGACTTACCAGTTTGACTGATTTTCTCGTCTGGAGTGTCTTGCAGCTGAGTCAGAGCTCTCACTCATATCAATGTTCATACTGATCTTAAGGCCAATTCCTGGGGTGTGGAGGGCTGCACAGAAATGGTTCAATCTGCAGCAGGAGAGAGGACAAATCCCTCAGCATTGGCGAGTGTGAGTGTTGTGCTGTGATGTGAGCAGACTGACCTGTAGGAGGTGGAGGTGATCCTCTGTGTGTAAGAGATGATCCAGCTCGTGTGTTTCTCTTCTTGAGCTCAGTGATTTCCTGCTGCAGCTCTTGAATGAGCTCTTCATCCTGTTTCTCTGCTGCTTTCTGTTTCTCCATCATCATTTACAGCAGATCGGACTGACATCTCTCAGTGGAGCGCTGAAGAGCTCAACACTAATGTTTTGCAACTCTTTTGTTAGTATCACAGTGTTTAGAATACAATATTTTAAATGCATTTAATGATCAGACTTTTTATAAGCAATAAACCATGGGAAGAGATCTGTGGCCTGGGACATTTAATGATGATTATGTCATCATCAATAACACACACCCAACAGATTATTCCCAGCATTCCTTTTGGCCTTTCTTTTCTTTTTTATTTATTTTTTATTTTTTTGGCATAACAACGGTGCCTTGTAAACACAGTTACTGCAGCCAAAATAACAAAAACAAAGTCATGAGCCCAATTTAAGCAAACACTGATCTCCATAATGGTAACATGAAACAAAACAATAAATCATCAACATCTAAACCTCTGTTAATTCTCAATAAGATCTTCTGTAGTTGTTTGACAGAAATAAAGTCAAACTGGTTTGTAATAAATGAAGCTGGTAATGCTGTTATTGTTGTTTAACCCTCCTCTTTTGAGATCTTGAGAGATCTGTTACTGTTTAATGTTTTGGTTTTGTTGTCTGAGTTCTGTGAGGTTGCCTGTGCTTGTGCTTCAGTCCAAGAGAAGAACAAGAAGCATTGATAATATGCTGCATGTTGCTTTATTTAAAAGACAGTAACTGTATTGCAGTGATGTATATTAACTACTTTGTAAAGTCTTTGCAGTTTAATAAATACAAATAAATGCACAGTCATTCATTGTTCCAACACTCTTTTGTGTGTCTTTGTATTAGCAACTTACGACTTTGAGTAAAATATCCTTAAGAAATTTAAGGCTATAATTTCCCTCATGTTTTCTAAGTATACTCAACTAATTACATTTTACAGTGCAAATATTGTCACATTTTTCAATATATGAAAAGCGACAATTCATGATGTATTATTCAGTATATTGTAATATGTTAAAAATTATTATTTCATATATTTTTCAGTATATTTAAACAATTTAGGCCTGGTTTTACAAACAGGGCTTAGATTAAGCCATGATTAAGCCTTAGTTCAATTAGGACATTTAAGTAGCTTTTATAAATGTGCTTTAGAAAAAAAAACATTAATGGTGTGCATCTTGAGACAAAACAAAGGCACTGATATATTTTACGTTTCTTTCAATTAAACTGCCCAAACGTGCATTTTAGTCTGGGACTAGGTTTAAACCTTGTCTGGGTAACGGGGGGTTAATATATTGATCATAAATATATGGAAATATATTTTTGGTCCATAAGGGACACCAGACAGGACTTCAGGGCTTTCATCTTCCATCACAGATGTCACAAAGAACATCTGATTTACTCAGACTGAACTTTTCCTGAAAGGGTTGCACAATCTGTCTAAGTGCTGTGTTGAGGTCAGGTCTTTTACTGAATGTTTCATTACAGATTGGACAGTAGCAGTCCTGTTTGTTGTCCCAGCACTGGTTCAGGCAGCTCTTACAGAAGTTATGTCCACATGGAGTGCTGACTGGATCAGTGAACACAACCAGACATACTGAACACTGAAGCTCCTCTGCCAGAGGACCACTGAAGAGCTGAAAAGAAGAGACATAATGAAAATATAATCACCTGCAGTTCACATCTGCACATATTAAATACTGTTTCTGTTCCATATGTAATTATGTTAATAGTAGGTAACTTACATATTATTTACAATATTTTTTATACAGTTTATTTTTTTGCTCTGGCAACGAAAATTGTTCTAACAAAGCCACAACAGAACACAGCGGCCTCCCTCAATGAATCAGTGTTATTGAACGGATTGCTAAAGTGAATGAATTAATGATTCACTCATAAAGACAATAGGCTCGTTTGAGATGCCAAACGTATCGCCTTGAATGTAGAGTAGGCGGCTGCAGTCAATAAAACGAGTGAAAAAGTAAGGAGCTGTTAAGTCGGACAACTGTCATTTTAGTAGTCCAGCGATATGCCTGAGCAAAGGCAAACAGCATTTCTAAAATGCATGCATCTCGCCGTAATTATCATCGGCTGATCGATTCTAAGCAGAATTTATGCTATTGGACAGATCGTTTACTAAACTGACTATAAGACAGTCACTTGGTGCCACCTACTGGTGTATCGATGCAACTTGCAGAAAATCCCCACCACTAATATACAGACTGTCTTGCAATGCTGTTCTGCAAATCCACACTTTGTTGCCCTCAGGTTTCTCAAATGATGTCATGAAAGGCAGTCTCCCTATAACATTAAAATCCAACTTTATATTTTATTTATACTATTTATGATGAATTTAACATGTATGCCAGCACTTTTGGATGTAAAATGAATCATATTCATTATGAATGCAGCTCTTAAAGGGTTAGTTCACCCAAAAATGAAAATAATGTCATTTATTACTCACTCTCATGTCGTTCTACACCCGTAAGGCCTTCATTCATCTTCGGAACACAAATTAAGATATTTTTGATTAAATCCGATGGCTCAGTGAGGCCTGCATTCAAAGCAATGACATTCCCTCTCTCAAGATCCATAAAGGTAGCCTACTAAAACACATTTAAAACAGTTCATGCGAGTTCAGTAGTTCTACCTTAATATTATAAAGCGACGAGAATATTTTTGTGCGCCAAAAAAAAAACAAAATAACGACTTTTCAACAATATAGTGATGGGCCGATTTCAAAACACTGCTTTGCGAATCGAATCAATGACTCGGATCTCCTATCAAACGGCTAAACTGCTGAAATCACGTGACTTTGGCGCTCCGAGTCACTGATTCGATTCGCAAAGCAGTGTTTTGAAATCGGCCCATCACTACATTGTTGAAAAGTCGTTATTTTGTTTTTTTGGCGCGCAAAAATATTCTCGTCGCTTTATAATATTAAGGTAGAACTACTGAACTCGCATGAACTGTTTTAAATATGTTTTTAGTACCTTTATGGATCTTGAGAGAGGAAATGTCATTGCTGTGAATGCAGGCCTCACTGAGCCATCGGATTTAATCAAAATATTTTAATTTGTGTTCCGAAGATGAATGAAGGCCTTACGGGTGTGGAACGACATGAGGGTGAGTAATAAATTACATTATTTTCATTTTTGGGTGAACTAACCCTTTAATCTAAATAAATGTCTTGCATTTTAAACATCATTAAAATATACAATTAATGGAATTTTCTCACCTAATCCAAAAAGTTTTCAATGGTATTTCTCTGTCCTGTTTCCAGCCCAAATATCTAAAAATCTTAAATCAAGATGCAGATTTGTAAAATGATATAAGATATTATGTTTTGTTTTTGGGGGACAATAGGGCAAATAATATAGAGTACTTGAGTGTAGCCTGGTCAAAGCAGTAATATGGTTAAAGGGGACCTCTATTATGCCCCTTTTTACAAGATGTAACATAGGTCTCTGGTGTCCCCAGAATGTGTCTGTGAAGTTTCAGCTCAAAATACCCCACAGATCATTTATTATACCATGTTGTAAATGCCCATTTTTAAGTGGAAGGAAAAACATGCTGTTTTCATGCATGTGTCTTTAAATGCAAATGAGCTGCTGCTCCCCTTTCCAGAAGAGGGCGGAGCCTGTACAGTTTGTGCCTCAGATACTCTGCCAAAAACTAAAACATCTGTTTGTTTTTGATCATCATCTCTATCGCTGTCATGCACACGTGACATTTCAGTTCTTCATCATTAAAGTTTATTATCTGCATGCATTTTAAAGCCATATCAGTCTAAACTTCTGATTTATGGTTTTCTGAGCGCACACATCCAAAGAACGTGCACAGAAAGCTGTCAGTCAGACGCCGCTTGAGTATTAAACTAAGTTCTCTTTCACGTCTTACTGCGCTTAAACTGTCAAATACACACAAAGTTTACATAAACAGTTGATTCTGTCTGTGAACGTAAACAGCAGGGAAAGAAATTGCATGTATATATTAGATCTGTGTATTAAAAATGAAAGCAGCATAATATACAGTACCTACTGCTGTATATGCTGTTAATATGAATCAAACAACAAAAGAAAAACATAAAATCACTCATTGCCCTTGACTGAATAACTTTAGTAGCTTTAATAAGAATACGTTTCTTACTTGAATGCTGCTGTTAATTGATCTGGCGAGGAGATAAACATGGTGGACTGTGTACAGCTCACTCAGGGCAGGGTCTATGCTAATAGGGCAGAGTCCGTCAGCAGTTGTGGGCGGGGCCTAAGCATTTGTGACGTAACAAAAGCAAATGGTTTGTTCTGAGACTTTGATTATGATTTTATAGGGATTAAAAAAAGAGGAGTGGGTGGATTTTTACCATAATAGATTGGTTGTGTACACACACTGTCGACACACATTTATGTTCAAACACCATGTAAAAGTGAATTTTGCATAATAGGTCCCCTTTAAATACATAAAAAAAAAAAAGTAAATCTTTATATATACATTACGCAACCTCATTTTCTGTTTAGTTTGCTCTGCTTTTATTCTACAATCTGTTCAACCTGTTTTGTGGCATGAGAGTGGAGGAGGAAGAGAAAAAAAAAATAAGAGAGGAGCACTGAAAGTTGGCTAACTAAACAATTTTCTTTTCTTGTTTAGCTTTTATTTGTTACGCAAATGGATTGACCACTAGCCAGCGTGCCAAGAGAGACCATATCATCTGCGTGTTTTGCAGTTTATGGCATTTTTATGTTATGACAGTATATAACTTAGTCATAGTTAACTGGAAGTGGCTCGTGGTGTTCAACACATCAGTGCAAGGATGTCATTTTTAGTTGCCAACCAACTGTGGATGTCAGGACAGTGTGTCATTGACTTGTTTTTCAAACAGTATTGTTCACTAACTTGCACATAAATACTAAGAACTTGGCGGTCAGAAACAGTCACCAGTTGGAAAGGGGGTCTTTTCTGTTCACCATAAATAAGAAAAAAATTAGAATAAGTGTTTAATATCCTAACATCAGGTTACTTTTGGCATTAAGCAGTTATGAAAAGTAGTAGTTAAAGTAGTAAAAGTAGGATGTACAGTGCACAGCATAAATGAGTACACCCCCTCTGAAACTTCTGAAAGTCAGCAATTACTCAATTACTTGGAAGACATGTTAGGGTTCTTTAGAGATATAATGTTCCAGCAAGTCCGCTTAATCAATTACCAAAGAAGCATGTCAAAATTATTCAGGAAAATAAGATTTTCTTATCAGGGAGATAAAATGTTGTGTAGCAAAAATGAGTACACCCTCCTAAAAGTTACTAAATAAATGAAATAAAAAATTTTCTGGTGTAAGTTTAAGGCAATGTTTGATCAACAGTATGTTGAACCAAAACATTTAAAGAGAAGTAATTTCTTGACAATTAAAAGTGTTATATAGCCCATTGAATCATTCTCAGACTTAATGCTGACAACAATGGAACCACTTGGGAGAGAACTGTCAGGAGACTTATTTCTTAGCACAAAAGAGGACAGTGGTACAAGAGGATTACCAAATCATTGTTTGAAAATATAGCAAAAGTAACACAGAAATTCAAAAACAATGGACTTGAGACAAGGCCCCTGAAATAATCAGGCCTTCATTTTAAGCTTTCATTTAGTGATGAGGGATTTTTTTGCTAGACAAAGAGCAGGAGAAATACCAAGTGAGTGTCTCAGAGCCAGCTAAAGCTATGAAAAGAGTGACTGTTTATCTCACAGGGTAAGATGCAGCCTGCAGAAATGACATGCATGGTTGTTGTTCTCACTGGAACTACCTACTGTAGTCAAAGCACAATAAAGTCAGTTAGCCATTTCCAAAGCCCATATTTACAAAATATAGATTCTGGGAATCAATACTCTGGTCTCATGAGACCAAATCAATCATTTTGGATCTAACAGCATCCAAAATGTTCTGGTGTTGCTAGAGGAGGAGTACAGTGAGAAGTGCCTGGTTCCCACAGTAAAGTTCAGTGGTAGTAAAGCTCTTATATACGGATGTATGAGTGCTGAAGGTGTGAGGGAGTTGTGCTTTATCAATGCTGTCATGAATTCCCACACCACTGTGTAATTTAATACACAAACTTGAAACAGAAGATGTTACCCATGTTTTTCAACATGACAATGAGGATATGCATTCTCCCAAGGTAAAAAAACCTTCTGTGGACATGCATTGCACTCAATCATAACACTTTTGAGCACCTGTGGGGGATTCTGTAGAGACGAGTTGAGCAACACTCCCCATTAAAGATCAGGGCATTTAAGCAGCTCATCATCCAGGAGTTAAACAGGACAGATGTGACAATTTGTCATGAACTTGTACTCTCCGTGCCAAGAAGGGTCAGAGCAGTATATTCAAAATTATGGAGGGCATACTAAGTACTAAAATATTATACATTTGTTGAATTAAATCTAGGGTGTACTCATTTCTGCAATCCTTAATTTAAACAAAATTGGCTAATTTACTTATTTTATGGCTATTAATGACATATATTTCTCAGTTTTTATTATGTATATGTTTAATACATTTTAGCTTTCCATGAATTGTATTGGTGATCATAAAGAAAATACATCTTTTGTATTTGTTCAGAGGGGGTGTACTCATTTACAGGTGCTGGTCATATAATTAGAATATCATCAAAAAGTTCATTTTTTTATTATAAATTATTTTTAAAAATGAAACTTTCATATATTCTAGATTCCCTACATGTAAAGTAAAACATTTAAAAAGTTTTTTTTTTTAAATTTTGATGATTAGAGCGTACAGCTCATGAAAGTCCAAAATCCAGTATTTCAAAATATTAGAATATTTCCTAAGATCAATCAAAAAATGGATTTGCAAAACAGAAAAGTTCAAGTATTTTAAAGTATGTTCTTTTGTGCACTCAATACTTGATCGGCAGGACATATTACAGCAAATGACTTGCTCCTAGCACAAATTACTGCATCAGTGAAGTGTGGCATGGAAGTGATCAGCCTGTGGCACTGCTGAGGCACTATTGAGCCTTCAGATCATCTGTATATTGTTGGATTGACTGTTTCTCATCTTTCTCTTGAAAATATCCCATAGATTCAGGTCAGGCATATTGGCTGGCCGATAAAGCACAGTAATATCATGGTCAGCAAACCACTTGGAAGTGGTTTTTGCACTGTGGGCAGGTGCTAAAGTCCTGCTGGAAAAAGGAAATCAGCATCTCCATAAAGCTTGTCAGCAGATGGAAGCATAAAGTGCTCCAAAATCTCCTGGAAGATGGCTGCATTGACTTTGCACTTGATAAAACACAATGGACCAACACCAGCAGACGTCACGGCCCCCCCAAATCATTATTGACTTCAGAAACTTCACACTAGACTTCAAGCAGCTTGGATTCTGTGCCTCTCCAGTCTTCCTTCAGACTCTGGGACCATGATTTCAACATGAAATGCAAAATTTACTTTTATCTGAAAAGAGGACTTTCGACCACTGTTCACTGTCCAGTTCTTTTTCTCCTTAGCCCAGGTAAGATGCTTCTGACGTTGTCTCTGGTTCAGAAGTGGCTTGGTAGTCCTTTTCCTGAAGATGTCTGAGTGTGGTGACTCTTGATGCGCTGACTCCGGCTTCATTCTACTCATTGTGAAGCTCTCCCAAGTGTTTGAATCGGCTTTACTTGACAGTATTCTCAAGCTTGCGGTCATCCCTGTTGCTTGTGCACCTTTGCCTACCCAATTTCTTCCTTCCAGTCAACTTTGCATTTAATATGCTTTGATACATCACTCTGTAAACAGCCACCCCATTCAGTAATGACCTTCTGTGACTTACTCTCTTTGTGGAGGGTGTCAATGATTGTCTCCTGGACCAATGCCAAGTCAGCAGTCTTCCCCATTAGTGTGGTTTCAAAGAACAAAAGATAACCGGAATTTATACTGTAGGGATGGTCATTTAATGAAACTCAAATGTAAATATTCTAATATTTTGAGATACTGGATTTTGGACTTTCATTAGCTGTACGCTCTAATCAACAAATTTTTTTAAAAAAACCTTTTGAAATGTTTTACTTTACATGTAAGGAATCTAGAATATATGAAAGTTTCATTTTTTAAAATAATTTACAATAAAAAATTTTTTTTACGATATTCTAATTAAATGACCAGCACCTGTATGCTGTGCACTGTAGTTCATGCACTCATGCAAGTATTTCAACGACCTCTAGAGGGTGATAGAATACAAAAAGGAATTCTTCTTTTGCAGAAATTAGTATGAACATCACAGTTGTTGGACTATATGAACCCTCAAGACTACCCAACACACAAACTGTCAGTGTGTCACCTTAAAGCCTTGGCCTCCACTAAACAGTGATAGATCTGGAGTAAACTTTATGGTTAGCACTATTAATATATACTGTTTTGAGGAACTCACAGCCAAACCTTGTCACGCTTTTGAATCAGCTGTATCAGTGGTCGTTTGACAGTTTTATTCCAAATTTTTTTTTTTTTAAATAGTTCTTCACAAGTACAAAGGAAAAGAAAATGGATATAAAACTAACACATAGCCTGTGTGTGTCTGTGTTTTATTTTCCAAACATTGTCATGCAAGACAATTGTTTTAAGCTTATAAGGCACAAAAGCATAAAAAACAAACAAAAGAAAAATGGAAATCAATTCACTATATTAATAACAATGTAGAAACCAAACAAAGTCAACATAGTTGTTATAAATAGCAAAACCATCCCCTTGAATTTATAATTCTGCATATTCAAAAACAATCATATCAAAGCAGCTGAAAGCAGTGACCGCAAGAAATACTTCATTTATATGATCCATTACTTGAGTATTACCATATTCACTCACATAATACACTCTGAATCCTTGATAGGGCACAAAACAAAAAAAGATAAAGGACAGGAAAACAGCATTTTTCAATTGTGCCTGTAACTCTAGACATTGATGTGTGGCCTCAAATTGCTTAATAAATAGCAGAAAAAAAAGTGGGAAAAATGCCAGAACACTCCAAATCAGAATCACTAGTATGCAAATAACATAGTTTAACGTCTTAACAGCAGGGTTCTGGAGAGCCTGACCGAAATGAAAGCACTGCGTAGAATCATTCTGCGCGATTCCGTAGTTAGCCATAGTTGGGAACAAAGCTCCCAATATGACCAACCAGATGGCTGCACTTGCAATCGTGGCGTGAAGGATGCGATGAAACTCTAGCCTGTGCTGCTGATCACAGTGATCCACATTACGCAGGATAAGAAGAAATACATAAAAGATGAATGCAAGATACATGTGGGCATGGATCATAATACTGACAATTTTGCAGAAATACATGCCCAGATTCCAGGTTTCAAAAACATAATAGTAAATGCGAAAGGGCACCGTGAGCAGGAAAATGGAGTGCACTGCTATTAGGTTTATTACAGATACTTTGGTGAAAGAGAGACGTCTTTTGGACTTTAACATAGAGGACATTAGTAAAACATTATGAGTCCCAGAAAGAAAGATGAATGTGTGTAAGATGCAAAGAGAAATTTTGAAGTTCTCCGGAAGGCCAGTGTTTGTGGTGTTAGTTATTATCATGCCTGACACTGTGCTTTGAAAAAAAGTAACAATTAAAACAAGTTATGTACAGTATTCAATGCTAATCATATTGCAATAGAGTCTACACTCTAAAAAAAGATGGTTCTTTGAAGGTTCTTCACACGTAGTAACAGTTCTATTTAGAACCGCATGACCCTGAAGAATGCTGAAATGGTTCATTGTGTTAGAGTTTAGGGTTCTTTTTTCTCGCCTTTTTGTTTTTCGAAATCTGTAACTTTCAAAGCCACATCATTACTGGTTTTCTGGACCATTCAATTACATAGACTGTCAACACATTCTCAACAGGTAAATGATTTTTCTTAAAATGTCTACAAAATTTAACTTTCAAATTCTAACTGGTTTCCTACCAATTACCTTTTTCACACTATTGAGGTCCTATAGCACTTTCAAAGCATGGTTATTTATGGAACCGTATAAAAATAGCAGCAAAAAGGGTTCTGCTATTGTTACAAGCCGAAGAACCCTAATTTGGTACTGTTTAGAACTATTTTTCTTTAGAGTGTAAGAAATGTATTATTATGAGATTTAAGATAAAACATAAACTCACTTTTCAACTTTTTTCCTGGTAAAATGTTTTTGCCCTGAAAAATATAAGATAGACAAGATAGATTCATTACATTTCTTCTTATCAATGTTTAACATTTTGAAATGCATCCAAGAGCCTGTTCATATCATACCTGTCAAAGTAAGAGGACTTGAAGATCTTCTAGGGTGTTTTAAATGTGCTGAACTTGACACTTCTTTCACACAAGGTAATGTTAGCAGTAGAAGTTTCAAACACTTTCCTTGTAATGCTTCTAAAACTTTTCAATTTTAAAGGAGGAAGCAAAAGAGAAAAGAATGAAAGATAAGAGAAAAAAAATCTGTGTAACTGACAGTTTTAGTCAAGGCAACCTGCACCTATATTTATACATTTATTTTAAAGTGTTTTTTTTTAAATCTTATAACTTGAGGTTTATTTTGCAAAATTATACTTACCCATTTACCCTAGTATCAATCGTATGAATATCAATATTCCTTCAGCAACAGCAGACAGACAGTTTGATCTAAGAGAAACAGTTCATCCATTCACTGTAGGTGCCAAGAGAGCTGAAGATCAATGTGATGTCAGCTTGTCAGTTCATGTGTAAATCTTCTGTCAGTGTCAAACAGCCAGCCTCCAAAACCTTCAGGAAACACCTCTAGACTGTTATTTGCCACAGTAGAGATTAAAGGGTACATAACACACACAGTTTCTCATGTTAATCTTGAGTACCTATAGAGTAGTAGTGCATCCTTCCTATCTCCGAAGAGTCTTTAGTTTTATCAGATTTATAAAAGACAGATATGCTGTACCGAGTCTTTCCGAAAACAGCCGAGCTCCCGGAGGCGTGCCGTGTGAGCGGAGCTAAAGACTGACGAACACGCGCAGCTTTTGTGTAACGATCGTCTGCAAGCTATCAATGGTCAGCAAAACAACTGTATTTAAACACACACAATACACCAACGCATTATCCATGGATAACTTTTGATTCATTATACGTTCGTGTTGTTTACATTATATGCGCCTATTGCCAACAAAACAGACATTTGAAGCAGTTTTACTCACCACCTGCAGTTCCGACTCATGACTGGGATCATTATCGCTGTGACCGCTCCATCTTTCAGTTTCAAACGATCTGTAAATCCAGCGTAGATCTGGGCCTTGTTTTTTTAAAACCATAAGCGCCGATCCTGAGGGCTCGAGCAGCCATGGAAAAATACGAGATATTCTCCATTCATTTTAACCAATAAAAAAGTGATTGCAACTTTCAGAGATGACTTTATCCTCATTTTGATATTTAATTTAAGGCGGTTTCTATGGTTATTTTAATGACAAATATCGAGAGTGCATCAATGTAATGCGTGAGCACAAATCTCTCAGCTCAACTTAACGCTGGGTTCTTTGGGAAGCAAGGTTATCTTTCCCTTACAACTAAAAACACACTTCTTAGGTGACATTGTTGATTTCGTGGTCTAAAAACAAAGTGATAAATTCTTTCTCGAGCAAGTCCTGTGCAGTGCTGCCGATGACTTCCGTTAAAAGAAACGAAGCACGTTGATGGGCAGCTCTTGCTCTCTCGCTCTGGTTGATGTGTGCGCGTGCGCTGTTCCGGGAGAAGTGCCCGTACAAGGAATTGTACAGGGCCATACTCCAAAAAAAACTTCCTGAAACTTATACGAACCCTGATGGAGTGTATTTGGCACAGAAATACTCTGTTATACGTTCAACTAATTTTTTTTAAACTTTAGCCATGTTTACCAAGAGAATCCAACTTTTTAACAGTGTAAATAAGTCAGAATGCATGAAATAGCATTCATGCATTCTGACTTATTTACACTGTTAATAAGTCAGGATAAGGTCATTCAGTTTAACCGTCCAAAGGCCAATACAGCCATTTCATTTGTGATTAAAATATCTTAAAATGTAATAAATGTATATATTTTTTATTCTGGCATGATTTTATAACATCATATATCAACATAGTGCAAAATGGTATTAAAATTATGTGTAGAAGTCGTTTTGTCATTATGTGTATAAGTTGTTTTGTTATGAGAAAGAATGTCAGGAAAAATGAATTTTACTGATGTCATTCGGAGTAAAAAATATACCATTTCAGATCAAGTCATGTGTCAATATCATGTGACAGGATGTGACATCATTCAGACAACTGCAAAGGAACACATGGTCGGTCGTGATAGATAGATATCAGTCTGTTAGCATTGTTTGAAAATATCGTCATTCGGTATAACCAAAAGTATCATTCATTAAAACCGAAGTTATGGTTAAACCGAATTACTTTTTTGGTAACAAATTTTGTCCATCTTGTAAAAAATGACAAAAGCAGTGTTAATTGATTATAAAAACTACAACCCCATTGTTAACACTTAATAAAACTTCAAAATTAATAATATCTCCATTGTATTTTTTTTTAAAAACCTTATTCGTCAATGACCCATATGTATGTATGTACATATAAAAAAATTCCTTGTGTTTGCGCACAATAAAGCGAATAAAGCTCATTCTGATTTAACCTCCTTACTAGTGTAGTTTACGTGTTTAAATTCACATGTTTTTGAACTTCCTGGCTTTCCATACGCTAGCGTATGCTTGAAAAAATGAAGTATACTTTGGGCTTCACAAGGTGGCTTCAGTCTGTAGGGGAAAGCAAAGGCTGACAATCACATGAGCGTAAATGGACAGAAATATCTGCGTGCTATCAAGGTGTGAATTACAGGGCGTTTAATCTGTCTTCATATGTATATATTCATATTTAATTGTAAATATTAATAAATATGAATATACATTTTTCAATAGCTCTGATTTTAAAGTGCCATTATCCATACCTAAAATGGGCAATAGCCTACCATTGCAACAACCTGAGCAGTTATACTCTAGAAAACCTTAAGATTGTGTATTTATTGCATATACAGTGCAAGAACATAATGTACTGTAAATGTATAAAATGCACATGTAATGGGTCAAAGATGTGCTTCCACTTGCTACACTTTCTTTCATGTATGGCCCTTTAATCACACTCTACCTGCACTCTCCGCCCAGATCTTGCCCAGATAATGAACTGGTTCAACTAGAGTCATTTACATTCATGCCAGCCGAGAGAGAGAATTGCTGCGGTGAGTGGTGCTTCATGAGAAAAATGTATTGTATTAATTGTATAACTGTTTTATGGATTAGATATAGATGTGTTAAGAAGTATATTGTATGCTTGTTGTTCATGCCATTGTTATATGTGTGGTAAAATCCAGTTTGATGTTCACCTCCATTATAGAGCATGGGCGAGTGTGATTGCCGAATCTGATGTGTTCAATGTGTTGCCAACAGGTTCAGACTATGTTTCAAACGTGTTGTTGTGTAACTTATGTAGTTTATGAAAACGGTAGTATTTGAGGGGCTGCTGACACGACACCTTTTTCAACTAGAAAAAGAAAACTTTTTATGTGTTTGGCATTTCATTTACATTACAACGGCATTTTGACGGCCTGAAAATGCAAACTTTTGAAAATGGGTTTCAAAGTGCAAGTTTTTTAATATGATGCCGTTATTGTATCCATGTGAACAAAAAACATTGTTGAAAACGATGACGTCATGCGCATGCGTATTATGTGTTCAGTCTAGGTGTGTACTGTATCTTCCGTTTACAATGTTGTTGTTGTGTAAACCTACACTTAGATTCGAACTAAGCTGCGAACATGGGCAAGTGTAACTGCCGAATCTGATCACTGCTGTTCAATGTGTTGCCAACAGAATAAAAGTCTATCCTAAAGTGCAAACTGGAGTCTATCATGTGAGTTCTGCACAACACAACGCAGAGGCAATCCTGTTACACATACAAGTTAAGCTGAAACCTTGCCATCTTTTGGCGCTTATCCACTGCATGGTACTGTTTGGTACGGCTCGCTTAAATAGTACCACCTCGGTTGAGGTTCCAAGAGTGCCATACCGATACTAAATGTGACATGTAACACTGTAGATCACTGATTGGTCAGAGAGAATTGTCACTACAAGCATCATTGGATTTGAAACACGAGACACCAAACCCGTTAGATTTAAATAGTAAGTAACAGCAAGGTCCCTTTCAAGGAAAGTCTGTTCACTCGGCGGCCATATTTGCAACGCCTCTGGGCAGCTATTTCGGGCATCCAAGACCAAAGTTGCATCCCAAATGACACACTATACACTAATACACTATGTACTTATGCACTATGTACTCATCCATGTAGTGCGTGAAATGCATAAGGTTATTTTGTCATTTAACAAAGTAGTCTGATACCTCATTCCCCTTCGCTATTAAAGCTGCGACAATTGAGTGCATGAAGTGTCCAACATTCCACACTTCGTTTTTTCTGTTAATTTAGTGCATCATCCGGGTATTTTAAGTGCACTTTTTCTGTGTGAATGCTCTACTCGCACTATTTGTACTTAAAAACGTCATAGAAAAGTGCATAAGTACGCGAATGGTTCTCGTGGTTCTGGTGTTGCGCAAAATTAATGTGGAGGGCAAGCAGTGAAAATTAGAATGGAAGAGATGGGGAAAAGTCCGTTCTGTGCTGGTTTAGAAAGGTATAAACAGAAAATCACAACATATTTTGGACGTGAACCTTATGTTATGAAGAGAAGCGATTTTTCTACTTAATTGAAACACTTGACTGTCATCGAAGAGGTAGATATATGTGAAGCTGCTGTCACGCCATGTTCAGTTCTAGTCTGGTTTGTTTATATCGCGCTGCTTTTCTGCTAGTGAAGTTAATGTATTTTTGATTTTCTGTTGTGATTGTGAAAAATGTCGCCATTGTAGGTCATTTATGCTGAATCAAGAATTGCAACAGGAGCTCACATCATCATTCAGGGAAAAAACTGGACGGTGTAATACAATTTTCGCCTTTTCTATGTGTAAAAACACTAAGGGAAGCAGGTTGAGGTGGTGACGGGAAGACGCCGTATATCAAATCTAATAATGTCACTGACTGAACCCACTGCCTATCACTCAATAAAATAATCACATAGCTGAGTGTTTCTGAAAGTTTTGTATTTTGTTTGGTTTAGTAATTAACTTTACATTTGCGAGTATGACTCTCACTCGGCTTGTGAATGAGTTTAACTTACACGCAGCCACTTTAAAACTGTTCACAAGCTTCTATGGGTTTAATTTTGGTTGTCATTTGTTGAAATAAATACAACAACAACAAAAAAAAATGCATTGTGTCGGTGTCTGTCATAGACTGTAAAAAAGGGTGTCTGTCCGCTGTATGCCCATCCGATTCTCCTCCATGGTTATATGGGAAAGTGAATATTTACAAAGAAAACATTAAAACTAGTTACATTTACACCCTTCCAACAAAGAAATTGATCGACTTCGGTCAGCTTGTTGAACACATTTTTTTATTTGGACATTTTCTACCATATGATGGCTGAAGCAGCAGCGCGTGACACTGTTTTCACGGTCCAGATCAACATTGTGAACGGAATTCTACAAAACTGAAGTGAAAACACCAAATGATCATGCAATGGGATAAAATATCTTCTCTTCCCTGCAAACGATACCATGAAGAATGTGATTATATAACCAAGTCAAAAACAAAAAAGGTAAAGCAGGTATCCATATTCATTTCAGTATCAGCAGATGCAAAACGCTATAAAAGGTGACAACTTTTAAAGTTAAAAAACGATAAGTTACGTAAACGATAAAAGCTCATTGTGGTTTCTCGGTTTGATAGATTTGAGCAACCATAAACGACGCAAAACATTTGAGTTTGTGATAGGATTCCTACATAGAAAAATCACTCCTTGCCCTCCAGTCGCATTTCGCATGCAGATATATTCGCATACGTTATGTGCAAACAACCTATTGGGATGCACCTCAAGTCCTATCTATTTGAATGGAGGAATCCTGAAATCTCAAAAACTGCTTGGCAAACTCCCTATTAAATTACATATTTCAAATCAGCAACAAAATCTGACATGAACCATCCCATAAATGTTGTTTCTTATGCTAAAATAGTCTTATTTTTCAGGCTAGACGAGGCAATGTGCATGTGCAGTCCTATGTGCGAGTCTCAAGGTTTCTATGGAAACCGGAGCCTCTAACGGCAGCTACAGTGACGCAATGACTTTACTAATCAGCGATTGGCTCTTTTACTTAGAAGGCGGGACTTATTCCGCCACATTGCGTGTTGCAGTTTCTCCCATTCATAGCTAATAGGAGTGAACCGTCTTTCTGTATCTATAATCTTTGGTAACAAACACCGCAGTATCATTTGTTCACGCGACTTTTTTAAACGACTTGCTTTAAACGACCGTCGCACTCAACTTGAAAAAAGAAATGGCTGTATCGTGGTAGTTTGATACACGCTCCAAACCACTGATTCGAAACAAAAGATTCATAAAGCTTCAAAGCTTCATGAAGCAGTGTTTTGAAATCGCACATCACTAGACATTGCTGAATAAAGTCGTTATTTTGTTTTTTAGCGCACAAAAAGTATTCTTGTATCTTCATAACATTAAGGTTGAACCACTGTAGTCACATGAACTGTTTTAAATATGTCTTTAGTACCTTTCTGGGCATCTGAAAGTGTTAATTATCTTGCTGGCAATGCAGGCCTCACTGAGCCATCGGATTTTATCAAAAATATCATAATTTGTGTTCTGAAGATGAACGAAGGTTTTACGGGTGTGGAACGACATGAGGATGAGTAATTAATGACAGAATTTTTATTTTTGGGTGTAATCGCCACTAACCATGAGTCAGTCTGACTTCATCAAGGTAAGGTTAGCCTCTGCAGTTGCTGTTGATGAGTTAAGTTTAGGTGGTTAGTGGCCCAATTAGCACCCGCTGGTAGAAATCTTTACTACGCCATCTGTCTTTCTACATTACTGGCCATTTAGAAATATTTGTGCTAATGAATGAAAGTTTCTAATGAAACATTTTGTAGTTAAATTGCACAAATTTTGTTGTATAATAATAATAATAAATTTGATAAAAATTAGATATTTTAACTGAAAAAAATTAAAATAAATACTTGTTGAAAATAAGATTTGTTTTGCAGTGCACCAGAAAGTAAACTACTGTTTGTAAAGCACTCAATGTATTTTACCAAGTAGATCAAAGTTCCAGAACCAGGAAGACTGTAAAATTCTTTGTAGTCTTATCTGTATCGCAACCAAAAGCCACACACACACACACACACACACACCCTATAATGAGTACAAAGGTTGCTTTTGTCAAATATAAAATCCTTAGAGATATTCATCTCTAAGGATGAATATGATTTCATGTTGGCTGAGCACCTTCTAATTCCATTATGCAATTTTTTGAAGATTCTTAAAATAGCTACACAAATTTAAAAAAAAATAAATAAAATAAAATAAGAAAAGCCCATGATCGTTGCTGTTGGTTCTCTGACAGAAAATATATTTTCTTTTCTGGATTATTCCCAATTCTGTCCCTGGAGTAATTACGGAGACCGTTCACTCTTTGTCATGAGCACTGAATAATCTGTGCATTTACCCTTAATGTGTGTGGCATTTGAAGCCAAGCAAAAGTATAAAATATAAAACACTCCCACCTTCCCAGTGTCGCCAAAGGGGGTATCAAATTTGAGTTTGTTTACTTAGTTTTGCTTAGTAAACAGAGATTAGTCCAGTTAACGAAGATCCAGCTTTAATTGTCCTCCTGTTACTCTGTTTTGGTTAAAGAAATAACCAACCCAAAAATAAAAAATTCAATCATTATTAGCCCTCATGTTGTACCAAGAATAATAAGCATAATGAAAGTATCAGAGAGGTTGTCTGAGTCATGCACTACATTTCAGTCATGTTAGTTTTGTGTAAGGAACTAACAGAAAGCTGTTGTTTACTGACAAAGAGAGAGCTCAATGCACTGCAACTGAATAAATCACATGCAAACAGAAAAACACCAGCAAATTAAAAAAACATCTTCATCAATTTGACAACACATGTGCTGCAAATACTCACAACGCACATATGATCAGGATGTTAAAATAAACAAAAAAACTCACCTTTCAGGTCATCGAAAACACCAGTGATTGGTCGACACTGAACAAAAAGCATGTCCCAACCAGGTTCCTCAGTTGTTGGGGACCCCTTATGACATTTCCGTTGTGTTCTGTGCTATTTGCAGTGCTTTTCTGTATTTGGTTGTGTTGTGAGTTTCTCTTTTACATGTTTTGTCAAACTGATGAAGATCTTTTCTTCCTTTGTTGGTTATTGGTTATTTCTATTTGCATGTGTTTTCTTCAGTTGCAGCACGCCTAACACCTTCACTAACTAAAAAAGATCCTCAGAAGAAAGACTTCCCCTTTTACAAGAATAGGCTACTAGCTTATTTTTGGCTGCCTCATGGGTTAATATTTCCAGATCAACTTAAATCCTGTAAAAATATGCAAAATACAGAACACAACCACTGTTTACATTAGGTATGTGCATAACCCCAAGGTGAAAAAAGTACACTTCCATAATGTACTTAAAGTGCTCTATTTTTGCACACTAATTTTGTACTTAATATACTAAAAATTCTTCCTTAGTACTTCTTAAGATAATCTTAAGAACATCTATGTGCACTCAACTGTGCTAGTGTCCGTGACGTCACCCGTAGGTTTCTGAAGAGCATTTTTGAAGCCCAAAGTGGGCTGAAACCACTGGGCTGAAACCACGCCCGCCTAGCTCGACGCAATCACGTTAGCTCCGGCTAAGGAGCTATCTATCTATCTTAGATACTATCTAAAATATTAATAAAGATAACAAATTATACATCATTTCAAAAGTTCTAAGGGTTTACTGTCAATCTATGGTGTCTGTTTTATGATATAGATGCTCCAGCAACAGTAATAATGTAATTTTTTGTCGGGTGTGCAAATGACAACACGCAAAATCAAAACGGGACTTCATGGGCCCTACCATACACGCAAGTGTTTTTTGCTAGTTTCAGCCTGATGCAGTTTTCATTTTCACATCCTGCGCCACGTTGTTTAAATAGTGAATGCATTTGTGCCCATTTGTGCGCCCATGGGCGTGCTGGTCTGAAAACGAGGTGTGTTCAGAAGCATTGTTGGGGTGTTACTGAAAATGACTGTGCAACTGAAAACGACTGTGCCATTGACCAACTGAAACCTTTTTTGTTAAAGAGCGTCCTTAAACTAGCAAAAGTGGATTTGGACACGCCCTAAGCGCACTTGCGCCGTGCGCTTTAGACCATGTGCTTAGATCGTTAAAACAGGGCCCTAAACCTTTGTAATGAAATAGCGATCGCGAGATGAGTCCAATCCGTCGCACTTGGGTAAAATGTCCATGATAAGCGTCCATTGAAAAACATCCAACAGCACTTTTTGTCCATAAAAGCGTTAAATCCATGAAATATTGATATACTGTCCGTTGTTTGTGTCATGTTTGTACTGAACGATCTGCCCTCCATCATCGTTCTTTAAGAAATTATGCAATCTGAGCACTGTTTATGTTGTAAAACTCGATATGATCGTATACATTGGACTCTCACAAACAAATGAGCCCGCGTCCAAAGTATATTTTTCAAAATAGTGCAGCAGTTTTAGTTATAATATCCAAACAGTGCTGTCGGATTTTGTGGTATCTTGAGAGGCCTATTCTCCAGCCATTGTCATTGTAGTAAATCTGACAGACTAAACTTTTAGCCAATGCCAAGACGATCCAGCAACGTGTGTTCTGTTTATCTTCCGCATGTGTGCACATGTACACAGACGTACATCTCGACCATTCAGAAATCAGAGTTAGTATGTTTTTTTTTTTTTTTTTTTAATCTGTTAGTACACTTAAACACACAGCAAGCCATTTTATTCAATAATTGCATAAAATAATCCTTTAAAAACCACAAACATGGCAGAGATGCCAAGTTCAGCGGCTGGAATTAGCTGAGGTGACGTGATGGCTAACAGACAGCTGACAAGCGGCTAGTAGTGACAGCAGTGGCAATCCACCTGTCACTCAAGTGGCCAAGCCCTTAATTATGCAGAACCTTAAGGCTTAATATAATTTAAACGGATGAGTTATAAAAAAATTCACCCCCCTCACAGTTGAAGGGCAAAATTAGCTATAGACCAAAACCATTTTTGTACCAGGCTGTAAACATTTTTTTTCTGCTGTAAAAGTTGGGCGTGGAAGAGAGAGAGAATGGAAGGTTGCCGCTTGCTCAACAGGGTGGTGTGAATTAATATTTATGTTTAATTAAGTGTGTCTCAAATTGTTTTGACCAGGTTTAATATCCCCCATGATTTAATGGATATATATATATATATAAAATACAAAATAAACCATTTTTACAATTACAAACCATCATACTCTGATGAAACTAATAAATTGTTTTGCTGTAATCAGACTGAAGAGTGACAGTGAAGGTCATCTGTGAACTGGACACATTTAGTCGAACGATCACCATGGATTCCAGGTGAGTTGAAATTCACATGCTTTTACAGGAGGGTAAATTATTTACTTTTTAAAAATCAAATTACAGATAATGAATTATGTTTGTCTACCCAGCAAACACAGAATATTCCCCTAATGGTCACATATGGTGATTTATTTATTTTATTTAGTTAGTAAACAAATAATAACGTTTTAGGAACATTCACTGTAGGTTATTTTTTAGTAACCAAAGATTAACCTTCCCAGAACATTGCAGGGAGTCTTTTTTTCATTGTTGTTTGGGTGGTACTAATGGGATAATCATTACTGACGTACCAGCAGTAGGGCAGAAAAGCAGGATTCCACTCTAGTCTAGATGCCCATGGTGGACAACTCAGCATCGAACTCAGGCTGGGCCACCACCCCCAAATGAGGGAGCCGTTGTAAAGATCATCAAGATCATCAAAGATCATCAGTTCCGCTGTAAAGATCATCAATTATTAAATTAGTTAATTTAATCTGTAAAGCAGTTCTGAAAAAACGATATCATCCAGCTCAGTTCCGTTCTCAAACAACAGCGTCAGTACAGTCAGATCAATAATATTGCAGAATATTAAAGGGATAGTTCACCCATATATGAAAATTTGATGTTTATCTGCTTACCCCCAGGGCATCCAAGATGTAGGTGACTTTGTTTCTTCAGTAGAACACAAATGATGATTTTTAACTCCAACCGTTGTGGTCTGTCACTCGTATAATGCATGGCAATGGGAACTCCATCTATAAGATTAAAAAAAAACATGCACAGACAAATCCAAATTAAACCCTGCGGCTCGTGACGACACATTGATGTCCTAAGACATGAAATGATCGGTTTGTGCGAGAAACCAAACAGTATTTATATCATTTTTTACCTCTAATACACCACTATGTCCAACTGCCTTGAGCATCCGGTGTGTGAGGTCGGAAAACGCGCTCTGATGACGGAAGTGATGTCTCGCGCTTATACTTCAATGAGTGCGAGAAATCACTTCCGTTGTCAGAGCACGTTCAGACCTCACCAACCGGATGCTCAAGGCATCAGGTGACCGAACGGAGAAAAAACCTTGGAAGAAACCAGGCTTTTGGGGGACCAGTCCTCCTCCGGCCAACAAACGAACAAGGTGTTATTATGATTTAGGATTCATCCCGCCAGTATGGATCCAAAGCTGGCCATAGGATCAGTGCAGAGGACCTGTCTGGTTCTTGTGGTCTTTGCTGAGGATCTGGGCTGATGGCTGTCATGTCGACAAGGCCTTCAAGGGGGATTGTCTAGTAGACACGGTCTCTGCTGACTTCACTTTTACTGAAGTGGCCAGGGGAAACTCTTGCTACACTTAACTGTGCATTGGGTGGAGAGGCCACTGCAATGCGCTGTAGATTCCCAGCAACGGTTCCAGAGAGGTAAATTAATTGAGTGTTTGGCAAAGGACATCCACTTGGCTCAGAAGAACAAATATGAATGAGCAATGCCATGCTGGCCTCTTTTAGACCGGTATGTCGGGGCATGGCCAGCTATGCAACTCTTGCTCGCCAATTTCATTGGCCTTTTCTTAAGTAACAGAGGTGTTTGGGGCTCCCAAGAGTGACCCCTAGTGTCAGTATTCAACTCCACAATGAAGTGACTGCCAGATAGGGAACTGATTTTTATATAAATCCAACAGTCATAGCCTATTTGTCACAACTCTGATTGTGTAGCAATCAAACAAACAGAATAATCAACAGAATAAGCATCAGCATATTGGTTTTATAATACTGGTTAATAACATAGATTTTATGACGTTTGCATCGTTCTCCCAGTACCAGTCCATGTCATGATGATATGCAGTGGGGGATAGATTATACGGCGGACGTTCACATAGAATGCATTTTTACAATCTACTGCATTGTTTTTTCATTATTTTGCTTATGCATAAGTGCTAGATGGATGTGACCGTTATGCTCACATCTTTTACAGTGTCTTGTGCATGAAAAAGTGGTTCTCAAGTTAAAGTAAGTTCATCTTTTTAAAACGCGTCTCCTTGACTTTTTTCATTCCACTGACCAGCATCTGTCGGTTTTAACTGCAAAAACGTATTCTGTGTGAATGGCCAATTTAAACAAAATTAATTTTTTTGTTCCGTTACACTGCTTTTGAACTGTTTTTCAGCATCTTGCACATGAGTGCCACATTTTTAAATTTAAATTTCAAAGAAGTTCAACTTTTAAAGCAGCGCAATGAGACGCTGTGCTCTTTTCAAGTCCGCTGCACTTTTTTTTTGCCTTTTGTGGACTGCTGACCTCAAGGTAAATATGAATGTTGTAAATGTCAACTGTAATTGAAGTAAAATATTGTTTCTTTAAATTATTATTCATGTATTTAACACAAAATGTCTGCATTTTGATGGGTGTTTGAACACACAATTTCTGACACTTGCCTCCATCTTTATTTTACAGACAGCCAAGTCTTCCTCCACGCAGACCAATTCTGATTCATCAAGGACCTCCAAAAAAATACCGGCTATATACTGAGAGAAAAGTGCTTGATGATAATGGAAAAGTCAGAAAATGGACTTATGGGATAAGAGACACCAAGAAACAAAACAAAATTATTCTGCTGGTGGGAGAGACCGGCGTTGGTAAGACGACTCTCGTTAACACCATGGTCAACTACTTACTTCAGGTGAAGTTTGAAGATGAAATATGGTATGAAATCACAGAAGAGGAAGCCGGAGACCAATCAGAATCACAAACCTCTGAAATCACCTTGTATGAGGTCTTTCCTGTAGAGAAATCTGTATCTCTCACAATCATTGATACTCCAGGATACGGAGACACTAGAGGACTGGAAAAGGATCTGGAAGTTGATGAGAATTTATCTGTTCTGTTTCAGAGCAATGATGGAGTTCGTGAAGTCGACGCCGTGTGTTTTGTAACTCAAGCGTCTAAGTATCGTCTCTCAGACAGACAGCATTACGTTATCAGTTCAATTCTGTCTTTATTTGGAAAAGACATTGTGAACAACATTGTGTTTTTAATCACATACTCTGATGGTATGCCACCCAAAAACATCCTCGGTGCCATTAATAAAGCTAAAATCCCCTGCAGACGAGACAACACAGGCCAACCTGTTTATTTCTTATTCAACAATCGGCAGGCTGATGACCGTCACAGCGAAGAACCTTACATTCTTGCTCAAAGAAATGCATGGGAAGAAAGCATGAATGGCATGAAGAAATTCTTTCAGGCTGTGAATGAAATGAACAGAAAAAGTTTGGAGTTGACTTCAGATGTCCTGATTGAGCGCGTTCAATTTGAAGCATCCATCTGCAACTTACAGCTGAGAATTCAAGAGATGGAGCTGAAAAAGGCTGAAAAACTTCAGATTCAGGAGGCAATGACGCTCAACAAGGAAAAGGTTGAAGGGTGTAAAAACTTTACCGTTACATTAAAAAAGACTGTGAAAGTGAAGGTGCCCATTGAAAGTGCATCATGGAAGAACAGGAAGGCAACGACCTGCACTGTCTGTGAGGAAAACTGCCATGAGTTTGGCTGCTGGTGGGCTTCTAATCCCAGCAGATGTGAAGTCATGAAAAACGGCTACTGCACCGTGTGCACAGGGAACTGTCATCACAGCAAACATATCAAAGAAAACAAGAAATACGTCGTCAGAAACTCAAACATAAAGATACAATTTGACCAACTGATGAAAGAATATGAAAAAGCTCAAGAAGAGTTCAAGACGTTTTCGGCTATAAATGATAGACTTGACAAAGATCTGCAGGAGATTGAGGACCAAAAGTCAATTCTTTTGTTTAATGCTTACAGAACCATCAGGCATCTGTCTCAGATCGCATTAAAGCCAGATTCGGCGTTCACTCTTCAACATCTCGACTTCTTCATTCCCAGAGTGAAGGAGGCTGGGAAAGTAAACTGGGTCAGAGAGCTGGAGGAAATGAAGAGAAACGCTGAAGCTGAGGAAGCAAACAAAGATGCTCTGAGTTACCTTCAAGCTGGTCTGGCAAAACTAGATCATTTCCTTAGTGGGCGATGAAGATTAAGAAGACTGCTTACAATGAGAAATCACTGCAGGTGACTCCCTGTAGATCTGAAAATAATAACATTCATTTAACCATAGTATCAAGTTCATTGTCATCCCTGCTTTTAGTGTTTATTTAAAACTAGACAAGCTTGGTAACATTTTAATCTCCTGTTAGTTCATGTTCTGTAATCATACTTCAAATTAGTATTTTAAATTTCTGGATACTAGATGGTAGCTTTAAAAGCATAATATGTAAGAATATTTAATTAAAATATCCAAAACCACCAGAACAATGTTATATATTTTGTTGATTTGTGTACTTATATTATGCTAAATGTTTCCAACAATGTTTAAATCCAGAGAAATCTGCAATTTTAGTGTAATGGCCCGTGTCCTCACGTTGCCTGTCAATGACGTCATATACACATTATCCTCGATTTCCGGTTTTACTTCCGTAGAAACTATGGACACGCTTTGATATATTATGTGTTTTATTAGAAAGGTGAGCAACTGTTTGGATACTTTTGTCGACTTAAAACTAATCATTGTTATATAGCTTAACACGTTTAGTCTTATTGCTTGAATCTCTTGTTTTCTTCATTTATAGCGAGTAACATGTTTGTGCCTCAGAGACAACACTATTTTGCTACGAACATAGCATAATCAGAAAGAGCTTTATTTGTAGTAACAATAATACAGCATTTTCTCTTCCATACAATATATTTTAAAATTAACTGCATGTAATTTAGCAATACAAGTCATCCAGCTTTTATTAATATGATATTCTAAAATAGATCTAGCATACTGCAGTGTGCAACAAGTGTCTCATACCAGACACAGAGCTAACAAACAAAGTAACCTTAGCATAACTTTCTACACACTTAAATGTATTTTTAGTATGACAGTAAGTAAAACAGCGCTGCGTTACCCCAAAATTTTAATTGTCAAATAAAGTGACCTATATGAGTTGTAATTCACTTAGTACTTGCAGCTGTTTCATTAGAATGAAATAAAATTAATTTAATTTAATTTAAGTGATCGAATGTAACTGTTACAATGTTCATGAAGGAGCCAGGAACCGGCAAATGTTAAAGGGTTAGTTCGCCCAAAAAATGAAATTTCTGTCATTTATTACTCACCTTCATGTCGTTCCACACCCGTAAGACCTTCGTTCATCTTCAGAGCACAAATTAAGATATTTTTGATGAAATCGAGAGTTTCTGATCCACACATACGCAGCAACATCATTGCACCTTTTGACTTCCAGAAAGGGAGTTAAAAACATGGTTAAAATAGTCAACTTGACTATAGTGGTTCAACCTTAATGTTATGAAGCGACGAGAATACTTTTTGTGCACACAAACAAAACAACACCACAGGAGGAGGGAACAAATGGGAGTGACAATAAAGCAAACAGGACCAGTATCTTTCAACATTCAGGGATCAGTCGAGACCACGGGTTGTGGTGGATGAGCTTGTTAAAGAGACGGACTGCTCAGGGACTGGCACTCTGATTCAACCCTGTGCACCAGAAGAGGAGCAGTTCTTGAGCCTTCTCAAGAGGACAGTTGGAGGGGTTACAGGGGTGGCTCAGAGTCCACATCGCTCATCCAGAATTTGTAAACCACCGAAACGCTATGACCTATAAAACATGGAAATGACACCCTTGCAATAGCACCCCAATTTTGGACTGTTATGGTCTAAAGCAGTATTTCACTACTCCAAACTGCACTACAGGACAATCGCCAGCGGATCTTTTTCTTAAAGGGTTAGTTCACCCAAAAATGAAAATTCTGTCATTAATTACTCACCCTCATGTCGTTCTACACCCGTAAGACCTTCATTCATCTTCAGAACACAAATTAAGATATTTTTGATAAAATCCGATGGCTCAGTGAGGCTTGCATTGACAGCAAGATAATTAACACTTTCAGATGCCCAGAAAGCTACTAAAGACATATTTAAAACAGTTTATGTGACTACAGTGGTTCAACCTTAATATTATGAAGTGACGAGAATACTTTTTGTGCACCAAAAAACAAAATAACTTTATTCAATTGATTTTAAAACACTGCTTCATGAAGCTTCGAAGCTTTACGAATCTTTTGTTTTGAATCAGTGGTTCGGAGCGTGTAACAAACTGCCAAAGTCACATGATTTCAGTAAACAAGGCTTTGTTACGTCATAAGTGTTTCAAAATTTCAATGGTTCACCACTGGGGGGCGTGGGGGGCATTTATTTTTTTCCCCCATAGAAAGCAGTGTACTTAACACATTCAAGGTCCAGAAAAGTATAAAAACATTGTTAAAACAGTCAACGTGACTACAGTGGTTTAACCTTAATGTTATGAAGTGACGAGAATACTTTTTGTGCACAAAATCAAAACAAAAATAACCACTTTATCCAACAATTTCTTCTCTTCCCTGTCATTTTCCTACGCTGTTTACTTTGCAGCGCTTCCAGGTTCTACATCAGAACGCCGACTCAGTATTGGCTGATGCTGTTCACGTGAGCAGCATGACGCATGCGCAGCACTTTTAAGTGTTCGTGCTCACGTAAAGCGTTTTAGAATGTCCCGCTGTTTTTAGTGATTGAAATACTGCAGCAGGTGCTGTATGTGGATCACAAGTGCCCAAAACTTGCATCTTGTTCACATATTTTCGTTTTTGAGATGGAAAATTGACAGGCTTGTGCTGAAGCCTTGTGGCTGTTTTACCCATTAGGCCTCCACGGCAGTCATGTGACTGAAAACTATCACTTTTTTAACAAGGCTGTTGATATCAGGATATGAGGTTGTTTCATCACTACTGACCACCAGATGACGCCCAAGAGCCATAAGATGAACTCTGACCTCTCTCATTTATGCTCATTTCTGTCTCTTCTGTGAATCTCCCTTCCTTTCACTTACTTTGTGTTAATATATAGAATTAATTTCTCATTTGTTTTGCTCACTTCAGCCCAGCAGTTCTTCATTAAGTGGCCAAACACAGAGAGAACATAGTGAAATTTCTCTGGTCATTTATTGGAAAATGTTTTACTAGTGCTACTAATACTCCTGTTGTGAATATAAAAAGGCACATTCTACATATAATATGCTTTTCAGGAGAACATTGTATACATTGTGGAAAAACAACATCAAAGAATGCAAATATTATGTTCTTGCTTCCTTAACTGTAACTCACATCTTTTATAATCATACATATTGGACGCTTGCCAAACTACAAATGTATTGCTGAACATTAAATGTATTTTTAAACACTGTAATGCATTCTTAAATTGTGAAGAACTAAGGTTTTTTGGGGGGGTGGGGGAATTTGTGACTCGTTTAAAAAAAATAACTTTAAATTGTTATTATAATAATAAACATTGAAAGTTGTTTATTGAAATTTCTGAATACTCTGCTTTTTATTTGTATACAGCAATAGCTGGAAGAATTTATCATTTGTAAGGGATTTCCTGGAACATAAGTTTTATGACTTCTTGTCTCACTTTTACATTAAAGTGTACATCAACAAATGTTTAATTGTTTATTTTCTCTTTGATTGGCCCAAAGACTCCAAATAGATTAATGAATAATATGTAACGTGTCTTATTGTTCATTTGTTGCCGGTGTTACTGCTTCAGTCAACAATTTGAACTCAAAGTGATCTAACCATGTGGTCACAATGTGAGCAATGTAAGGTCACAGTGATCTAAAAGTGTAACCTCACAGCGCACTCACTGTGTGCTCATACTATGGCAACAATGTGAGGTCACCCCAGCTACAAATTTTATTGCTCTAAGAATGTTATGTTCTTGTGATGTTTTCAGTAGCTAGTTTTATTTTTGTTACCAGAATGTTCTCCTAAAAGGTAGGATTAACATTCTCTAAAAACATTCTAAACATGTTTAGTGATAACATTGATAGAGCATTATCCCCTAACATTCTTATAAAGTTTTAGAGGGAATTTTCTGAGCAGGCACTGGACTCCAACGTTGCTCAGATGTCAAATTTTGGTTGAAAGTGAAAATTGGGTTGAAGTCAAGCTCCATCGTCATTAAACAACTCCAAAAACAGCATTAGCAGCTTCAATTATTACAAACAAGATTGACTTTATTTTTGTTATTTGTGTACAGAAGTTCTTATTGAGATTAAAAGAGGTTTAGATGTCGAAGTTTGTTTGAAAGTAATAGTTTGGTTTGGTCACCATTATGGTGACCAGTGTTTGCTTTAGTTGGGCAGTTTGACTCAACTTTTTAATGTTAGTTTTTCTCTGACTGCTGTAACTGTTATGACAAGAACAGCAAGAGAACATTTTATGAATGTTGGCTACTTGATGATAAAGATATTACTGATTTCATCTAATCTCTGGTATCAATTTTACATGATCATAAAAATCCTGAGATTGAGCAGCGCTTTAATCAGAAGATCTGGAGGATTCAATATATATATATATATATATATATACATACACACACACACAGTCAAAACAAAATTTATTCAGACACCTTAAACATTTCATTCATTAATAGTTTATTCACTATAGTTTAAAAAATGGTAATAAAATATGACAAGATCTCAGAGTTAAACTGTGTCAGAAAAAAATAATCAATTATGTCAGATAACACTTAAGCAAAACATGGTCAGGTCAAAGTGTCCGAATAATTTTTGGTTCCAAATTTTTATTTTTTACTGGTAGTCCACTGTATGAAGGATTTTTGGGTATAATATGTCACGGTTTACTTTATTTTGCTATCCTCACTTACATAAATGAACTATAGTGTGATGCACCGACTAGTAAAAAAAAAAATATCAAAAATGTCTGAATAACTTTTTGTGTGTGTGTGTGTGTAAACATATGTTCACAATAAGTTTTAAACCTCTACACTCTCTACACAAACACAAACCTCAAGAATCAGCATATGAATCTCAATAATGGTGACATGCTTCATGCTGCAATGCATTCTGGGTGCATCATATAAAACTCATCAGTGACTCCCAGAATGCATTGCGGCATGAAGCATGTCACCATTGTTGAGATTCATATGCTGATTCTTGACGTTTGAGAGCGTCGAACTGAAGCAGCAGTTCAAAATGTTTAGTGTGTTCTTAAAATTATAGATTTTCTTATTAAAACACAGTCTAGATGAAATCAGCTGATCAGAACAGTACTTGATGATTATATTAGTAGCTGACATCATCTGGTCATATTTTCTCTTGCCATGAACATTTAAAACAGCCAGAGAAAAACTAGCATTAAAACATCAAGAGTCAAAATGCCCACCTAAAGCAAATACTGACCACCATAATGGTGACATCAAACCAATCTGGTTTGCAATAAGTGAAGCTGTTAATGCTGTTTTTGGAGTTGTTTAATGATGTTGGAACCTGAAGTCAAACAAACCCAATTTTCATTCATTTTCATTTGGTTTTGCTTTGACTCTCAACTTTGTTTTGTGAAGTTCAGAGCTTATCTGAATATTTTGTTGATTGTCACCATTCTTGAGGTTTGTATGATGAGCGTTGATGTCTAAGTTTGTCTGAAAACCCACAAAATTCTTGCATATAAATGTTTTAGCACCTTGTGAAAAGATCTGTTCACAAATGCAAGCCAGTGTTAGTCACAGTATGAAAATAATTTACAGCATTCGCAAGGCAAGTACTGTATTACAATTTGTCATGTTTCAGTTTTCTGCTCCAGTCATTTTTTTTTTAATTTTATAATCTACAACTGATAGATGTACTGTTACTACTAAGGATATCACAGATGTAGAAATGATTCTATTTAACTTACTATCTGAAACCAAACTGCAATATTACACAATGTGCGAACAGATGTATGTAATTTAATGTAATTAAAACAAGGTATGTATACTAGGCTAAATTGAGTCACTAGAGCCCTTACTACAGTGTGACGTGTAAAACTTTATTGAACATGAACACAGTGTATTCACAAACATAAATAATATCACTCGTAACTTTCATTCACTCGAATAAATGAACTATAGGAGAAATGTAAATCACAGTCTGTAATGAAGTGCAAAAAAAATCTGTTAAACCAGAGATCGCAGTCACACACAATTTGTATATTTGTAATCACTTATAAACCTCATTTTTTTTAAATCAAGGATGGAGCAAGTAATTGATAAAACATATCTTTTTTTATATTAAGTAAATGATGTCATATTCTTTCTTACAATCCTTATTGAGAGGAACTAAAATAAAAAATTGAAGACACATTCTGGCAATGTTTTTAACATGCAAGCTTTGTTCATCACCAGAAATGCACAGCCACCCAAACCTATGAGAACTAAAACCCATTTAGTAATGCAAATGATTTTACTGCAATTATATAAATATTAAGTGGTTTACATACCACAGTATTTTGTAAGTAAATAAATTTGAGAGGTAAAATGAAACAAAGGGACCAAACAAATTTGCGTAAATGTTTCATTGTAGCATGCACAATTCAAGGTCTTGTTAAGGGTGTTTGTGGGAAAAGAGGGTAAAAAAAAACAACAACAAAAAAAAACATCTCTGCAGTCTTCAGCTCAAATCTTCTTGATTTTCTCCCCAACGACAAGCGGGTTTTCTTTCCTTATTTTCTCAGCTGCATCAGCCTTGTAATCAAAGCTACAGTTGTGAACATCTGAGTATCGGTGAATGCTGCAAAACAGCTGTCCACACCGGCAGTCAAAGCCTGTCAGAAACAAATGTTAAATTAACTCAAGAGACCTTCATACAGAAAAAAAAGTCATATACTGTAAATGCAACAAATCTCAGCAAAGCATTTAGGTAACTCACAAGGTTTTGGAACAAAGCCTGTGTGTGTATGTAAGGGATAATCCACGGCTATCTGTGCATTAAACGATTTTGCAGAGGTAAAGAACCACCCGACGTGAAGCAGAGTGCATTCAAATAGTTTATTGCACAGCTAGCTGTGGATTATTCCTCTTATACCATGGCCATTTGCCAGAATTGGCAAGTTAAAGCTGTTATTGATGTTTGCAGCAGGGTTGCCAGGTTCTCACAACAAAACCCGCCCAATTGCTACTCAAAACTAGCCCAATCACGATTCGGGGGGGTGCCCTGGTAAAAATCACATTCCGGGGGGTAAATATCATGTTATTTGGGGTTGCTTCAACCCGCGGACATGAAAAACAACCTGCAACAACAGTAAAAGTAGCCCAAAGGACTTGGCAACACTGGTTTGCAGCACAGTATTTGACCGGAACAGTAAAACTGACGGTTATTTTCATCAGTTGCGGCCCATTAGATCTAACATTCTGCCTGCTTTGAATCAGACAGAGATCAGAGAGAGAAAGTAATGCGGTGAGATTACCTTGATTTGAATGAACGAATAGCATTTATTTCAATTAATTATCGAGAGAGAGAGAGAGAGAGAGAGAGAGAGAGAGAGAGAGAGAGAGAGAGAGAGAGAGAGAGAGAGAGAGAGAGAGAGAGAGAGTGTGTGTGTGTGTGTGTGTGTGTGTGTGTGTGTGTGTGTGTGTGTGTGTGTGTGTGTGTGTATTATCTGCGTCTGTGCAGCATCGTTCTACTAAAGGTGTTAGCCCCTCGTTGCTGAGAAATATAATGTAGCGATTCAGTAGCTAGTAGCTTCAGAAGCCATTTTATTAACAAAAGCTGAAGCATTGACAAGTTTCTGTTCTGTAGGCTTATAACTTTGACTATTTTTTTAAATAAAAGATTACCTTTATCATAAATCGATGAACTTTTGCTTAAAAACAATGTAAAAGGCCCTAATTCCTCTAAGTTTTTTTTTTTTTTTTTTTTTTTTTTTTTTTAAAGGTCACTACAGATTTAAAAAAAAAAAAAAAATTGGAAAAAACCATATAACAAACGTAGCACTTTACCTAGAATTATCCGGAGCAAAAATGTAGTGAGATTTCAGCAATCAAACTGAAGAAGAGGAGGTGTGGAGCAAAAATTATGGAAGAATAAGTGGAAAATTAAATGTATTCTTCTGTAATTTTGACTTCTTTGGAAATTTCCAGTATTCGCTCCTTTCTTCCTTTGATTTCTGCTCCAAGAAACTGGTACCATCCAATAATTTGCATTTGGAGTGGCATTCTGCACTTTTCTTCTAGTGAAGATTCTTTTAAATACTCACTTCTTCTTCTTCTTCTGTGTGATTGCTAAAATCTCTCTAGACTTTTTGCTCCAGATAGCCTTGTTCTTCTGTAAGGTAGTTTCGCTTATCTTGTGCGTCATTATATATTGCTACTGAAAAAAGTATCAAGTTGAGTTGCTTGCTCATAAAGCTCCCTCTCTCCTATATATATATATATACACACACACACACAGACAAACACACAGTGCTCAGTGTAAATGAGTACACCCCCTTTGAAAAGTAACATTTTAAACAATCTCTCAATGAACACAAAAACTTCCAATTTTCAAATTTCCAAAATGTTGACAAGACTAAATTTAATATAACATCTGTTTAACTTATAACATGAAAGTAAGGTTAATAATATAACTTAAATTACACATTTTTCAGTTTTACTCAATTTAGGGTGATGCAAAAATGAGTACACCCCACAACAAAAACTACATCTAGTACTTTGTATGGCCTCCATGAATTTTAATGACAGCACCAAGTCTTCTAGGCATGGAATGAACAAGTTGGCGACATTTTTGCAACATCTATCTTTTTCCATTCTTCAAGAATGACCTCTTTTAGAGACTGGATGCTGGATAGAGAGTGATGCTCAACTTGTCTCTTCAGAATTCCCCATAGGTGTTCGATTGGGTTCAGATCAGGAGCCACTGAATCACTTTCACCCTGTTCTTCAGAAATCCAACAGTGGCCTTAGATGTGTGTTTAGGATCATTGTCATGTTGGAAAAGTGCACGACGACCAAGGGCACGGAGTGATGGTAGCATCTTCTCTTTCAGTATAGAGCAGATCTGTGAATTCATGATGCCATCAATGAAATGCAGCTCCCCGACACCAGCAGCACTCATGCAGCCCCACATAAGGACACTGCTACCACCATGTTTCACTGTAGGCACCATGCATTTTTCTTTGTATTCCTCACCTTTGCGACGCCATACAGTTTTGGAGCCATCAGTTCCAAAAACATTTATCTTGGTCTCATCACTCCAGAGAATAGAGTCCCAGTAGTCTTCATCTTTGTCAGCATGGGCCCTGGCAAACTCTAGGCGGCCTTTTTTGTGCCTGGGCTTTAGGAGAGGCTTCTTTTGTGGACGGCACCCATGCATGCCATTCCTCTGCAGTGTACGCCGTATTGTGTCACGGGAAATAGTCACCCCAGTTTGGCTTTCTACTTCTTTAGATAACTGCAGTGAACTTGCATGCCGATTTTCTTCAACCCTTTTCATCAGAAGACGCTTCTGTCGAGGTGTTAACTTCCGTGGACGACCTGGACGTCTCTGTGAGATGGTTGCAGTTCCATCTTTTTTACAGTATTCTGACTGATCAGTAAAGCTTTGCTGATCTTCTTGTAGCCTTCACCTTTCTGGTGTAAAGAAATTATTTTGTGACATTTCTCTTCCATGTGGTGCCATTGCTGACAGCATGAAATGGGAAGGGGTTTTAACACCCTCTCATAGTCAACTGTCTGCTGGACACCTGTGTAATGAATAATTAGACTCACCTGTGGTTGAATTCTTGTTAAATTAGACATTTGTAGTATAAAATTTAGCTTTGCTCCAGAGACTTTCAGTGGGGTGTACTCATTTTTGCATCACCCTAATTTGAGTAAAACTGAAAAAATGTGTAATCCGAGTTATATTATTAACCTTACTTTCATGTTATAAGTTAAACAGATGTTATATAAAACTTAGTCTCGCCAACATTTCGGAAATTGTTTTTGTGTTCATTGAGATATTGTTTAAAATGTTACTTTTCAAAAGGGGTGTACTCATTTACGCTAAGCACTAATATATATATATATATATACATATACATATACATATACATACACATATACACACATACATACACACACACACACACACACACACATATACACACACACATATACACACACACATATACACACACACATATACACACACACATATACACACACACATATACACACACACATATACACACACACACACACACACCAAGATTTGGATTGTTCTAGAAAAACAGTTCTAGAAAGTTACAGAACGTTCTAAACAGTTCTAGAAAGTTTTAGGAAGTGCTACTTATAAGCAGTAATGTTTGTTATATGGTTGTTCCAATTATTTTTATTTTTTTTATCTGGGCGAATACAGATTTTTTAAAATAAATTAAAAAACTTTTGTCTTTAAGCAAAAGTTCATCGATTTATGATAAAGGAAATCTTTTATTCGAAAAATAGTCAAAAAGTTATAACCCTAGTGTGCGCAGTGTGATCTCTGTGCACGAGTGACGTGTGTGTGCACTTCAATGAAAGCAGCACATTAAACAGTTTTAATGCACACCTTTCAGCCAATCAGAATAGAGCAGGGGTGTCCAAACTCGGTCCTGGAGGGCCACTGTCCTGCAGAGTTTAGCTCCAACCCCAATTAAACACACTTGAACCAGCTAATCAAGGTCTAATTAGGCATACTAGAAACATATAGGCAGGTGTGTTGAGGCAAGTTAGAGCTGAACTCCGCAGGACGGTGGCCCTCCAGGACCGAGTTTGGACACCCCTGAAATAGAGTATTCAGACAGACCATGGTATAAATATAAATCAATAATGTATAATATATAATTTCGCATACCAGTGAGCCCCACTTTCTTGCGGCAGGTGAAGCAGCGGTTCTTCTTGGGTTTGGATGGCTCTGGCACACCTGATGTCTGCTCTGAGACATCTAATTCTGAGGCTGTTAAGAGTTTAATACAGATGGCAAAGATTTAGAAATGCTGCAAACAAAAAGAAAATCTCAGTGAGATTTTGAACATCAAAAATTCTTGGTTGGAACCTGGTTAGAGTCTGAAACCTTTCCTCAGATACTACTGATCAGAACATGCTGAAGGAATGTGTGTTCTCATAACTAGGAACTTGTGGCAAGCATTAATCAAACTGATAAATATGAACTCTGTACTCACCGGATATTGTTTCTGTGGGTTCAGAAGTTTCATCTAGCTTTCTCTTTCCTCTCGTTGTGCCATCCTCCAGTGAAGAGCTACCTGCTGTAAGGAGCCTTTCCGTGGTGGATTCCTGAATGTTTCTCTCCAGTTTACTGCATGATACTTTTTCTATTCAAACAAACACACAGTCATTTTTTTCTAAAGAACATCTACATGAAGGGTCCATAAACTCAAAGACTTTTCACACTATACAGATGTAACCCTGGGTTATAAAGCTCTGGTTTAACTAATTTTTTTTGTTTTACACAATATTTATTCATGATGTACTAAAATTATTTTAAAGGGGACCTATTATGCCCCTTTTCACAAAATCTAATATAAGTCTCTGGTGTCCCCAGAATGTGTCTGAAGTTTCAGCTCAAAATACCCCACAGATCATTATAGCTTGTCAAATTTGCCCCTATTTGGGTGTGAGCAAAAACACACCGTCCCTTTAAATGCAAATGAGCTGCTGCTCCCGGCCTGCTTTCCAGAAGAGGGCGGAGCTTTAACAGCTCGCACTTCGGTTGCTCAACAACAACAAAGCTGGAGAATCTCACGCAGCCAAAATAATGATTGTCATATGGCTGGACGATTAATCGAAAAGTAATCGAAACCGAAATTCAGAACCTCTAACTGACGTAATTTTCCCATGTCAGCTATTTCGTTTTTTTGAAACCCTGTTTATACTTCCCACTTAAAAACATAGCCACGTGACTCAACACACAGGTGAACGCCGAGTCAACAGAGACGGTGCGTGAGCGTTGAGCCTTGCGTCTTCACTAAACTTTGTCAGTTGTGTGTGTTTTAAGGTTTGCCAGTTTGGACATTCAAGTGATTTAGACGATCGGATGTGTATTATTATATCGAGCTACTGTGCTCGCGCAGCTGCATTGTGGCACGAACACTCATACAATCAGATTTATCACTAAAGTAGCTTAGAAACTCAAAAGTTATTATAGCATATATTTTTCTACTTTTGAAGGAACTATTTACATCCCACAGCTTTACAATTAATAGAGAAACAGTATGACTAATTCACACACAAAAATTGCTCTCTTTACGTACTGGTAATGTAATGTACGTATTTATCTTTATCTGATTTACAACGAGCAGAAATCTGTAAGAAATGTTACAAACCATAGATAAAATAACTGCTGAAAGTGAGCTGTTATGTCAGATCACTCTTTCAATAGGAAAAAATACCCCACCTTTAATAGTCAAGCATATTTACAGTACAAACCTTGTAAGTGAACTATGAGGGCAAAAATAATCGTTCATTAATCATAATCGAGGTAAAATGTTCAATTAATCAAGGTTTTGATTTTAGGTCATAATTGTCCAGCCCTAGATTGTGAGTAACGGTGTTCAGCCTTACATTGTTCAAACCGGAGTCGGACACTGATGGACAGACTCTGGAAGAAGTTACAATTTTTGCAATTTTAGAACTGGTACACCGTTGTCGCTTGTGAAAACAAAATGGCAGCACCACGGGTGGAAACGTGCAGATTAAGGAGCGGTAATATTATAATAAGATTCCCTTCCTACATCACAAGGGAAGCGAAATCTGAGCGGCTCGTTTTTTCACATTCTTGCAGAGAAAGGCTTGCCAAAACAAACAAACACAAAGTTACTGAGTTGTCCTTTTTCACGTTTCTGGGTTGGTAGATGCACCGGGAACCCGATTATAGCCCTTAAACACGGAAAAAGTCCTATTTTCATGATATGTCCCCTTTAAATAAATCCACCTTATTTTGCTACGCAGAAGTGAATGTGAGTGAACTTCTGATTCATTGTGTGTGTGTGTGTATATATGTATGTATTATATAATAAGAATGTTAGTCAAGTCAATTTCAGCTGTAAAGCAGCTCTACAAAAGATAATAGAGTTATTATTCAGCTCAAATTAGTAATGTTGTTTCAATTCAGTTCAATAACTTAGGCCGATGAACAACCCTGGGTGAACAATTTCAAATGTGGACAGCCCATATGTAAAAGAAACTACTCAACTAACATCAGTTTGCTGTTAGAACTAAGTTAAGTTTGTTATTGAGAGAATATAAAGCAATGACTAAACCAGTGTGCTCTGGTCTTCAGTCAACATCTGTTATTTAATGACTTCATCATCAATCTCTCTAATAAACAACTCTACCTAACAAACAAGAGTCTGTGGCACAAAACAAGAACAGGGATTCTAATCAAATACAAAAAAAAGTGACCTTTGAGCACTTTCTGGCCTGGTCTCAAAGCAAACAATCAGATGTATTTGGAAGATGGTGTCTGGCTGTTTCTGTGGAGTTCTGGAGAGCTTTAGTCTCTTTCGGTGTCATGGTAATCTGCCCAGTGTCTGGTTTTGGAGCAGTGGATGACATAATAAACGGGTCAAAGTGAAAAAGGGAACATACCTGGCATTTTCAGGCCTGACTGAGCTGCTACTGAAGCACCATCTTTATGTGTAACTACTGCTGCTGGTGTTGAGAAACACTGACTGTAGAGGAGGATGATGATGATTAGAAAAGATCATGTTGTATAAGTGAAAAGACATCGTAATAGTGTAAAATGTGGGAGTGGCTGCTATGACCAAAACCTTATATCACAGTATGAGTAGTTTTTAATCACAGCAGGAAATTAAACGAGAAAGTATATTTGAATAACCACGCTGTGATACCCATTTGTGGATAATTCAGTTAATTAAATACATTACAAATAAATGGTACTTATTTGATTGGCATATTTCTCAATTTAATTGGAACTTGATGGATGGAAAATTTAAAAAAAAAAAATATATATATATATATATATATATATATATTATATATGACTATTCCTAAATGAACAAGTCTGGCATCAGTGCAAAAACAGCTTCACATTATGTAATATGTAATACCTGAGTTTAACACAAAAGAACCAAAACAGTAGAACTGCCCACTGATAACCATACAAATATATCTATTGTTATATAAATGGCACAGCAGAATCTGCTGATACATAAGACCAAAAACAAGCTTTTACTTGCCCTTTTGAAATAAAAGTTAGATCCTATGCAATCGCAATGACTTACACAACTGCTATGAGACATTTTGGAGGGGTGGTAAAGAGGAAGATGTTGTACCTGTTTTGTTCATGCTGTGACGTCGATTGTACAGTCATAGATTCTCCTTTACTGCTTATGCTGGAAGACACTGCAGGCAATGAAAACCCAAAATGTCAACACCTCCAATTTAACTTCTCCTTATTCAGCAGAAGCTGATGAAAGTAACAGAACAAGTGAGGGTTTGTTTTTTGAGACACGTTTCAGTATGACACCGTGTCCCCAACCAGACATGATGGAACAACTTACAAGTTTCCAGCAGCAGGTATTTTTTGCATTCCTGAATGAAGGGTAAATGCTGTAGAGAATAATGAAATTACAGCTTATCAAAAACTTTTTGATGTGGATAAGCAGGATTTTGGTCCAATGATATTTTATTGTGGGCATTGTTGCACAGCACAACACACACACACACACACACACACACACACAAAATAATAAACCATGTAAATGACAATGTTTTGTTGCGTGTCAGTAATTAGAACAAAAGAAATTAATCCTTTTATTCAAGGATGCATTAAATTGATCAAAAGTAACAGTGGAGGCTTTTACTGTATGTTACAAAAACTATTAAGGGCATCAATTGGATATGGCAGGGTTTTACGGCTGCCATATTTTGGCTGCCTGGGCAGGTCAATGCAAAGTAATATATTTTTATTGCAGGATTAACAGAGTCATATTACTACATGTAACATAATTTGGAATTGTTTAATAAAAGAAAACAAAAGCAAGTAAATTAACGAAATCTGGTTGTCATATTCCTGTCACACGAGATCAGCGGCGCTGCAAATGTGTCTATTTACAACATGATTTTGTGGTGTTAATTACTGTAGCCAATCACAGGCGTTTCTGTTGAAAATAATGATCAATCAGAGGAGTTTAAGTTACCGGTAGTGAGAATCCGCTCAGTATCTCCAAAAACACTGAATGAGTTTATGTTCGGCTCTAGTTTAAGTTCTACATAAGCATAAATCTCTCATTATAACAAACAAAGTGGAAACACGATGTATATAATGTGTAAAGTTTTCGCACTCAATGGGTTTTTCTGCTGAACTGACTGACAGCTTCTCTGAAAGAATGCGCACTTTACTTCGCTTTGTGTAATTTCATTCGCAATTTGAGAAAACGTTTTTGTTTTGACTTTTCCTACAATTATATACGTCTTACTTCAGTACAAAAAAAGTGACAAAAATAGATTTTTAAACGTTATAATGATGATTTGATAATGACTAAAACTAAATTCAAAAGCAATTAGGGAGTGGAAATGGCTAATGAGTCGATACATGCTCCTCTGCAGCAATCTACTGGCTATAGTGAATAATTGAATGTCTTTTTTTTAATTTGTGTTTGTTTTTCACCAAGTGTCACTTTTCCTACATCGTAAAACTTTTAGTTTTACAAATGGGGACAATCTTTGACGGATTAACAAAAAATGTTTTTGGTCATCACAGTAAAAATAACATTTAAATTGGAAAATATTCAGACATTTGAGCTTTGAAGTGCTGGAAAAAGATGTGTGAAGTACTTGAAAGTCCTTTATTCTTATAACAGTGGTCTATAACTGTCTAATTTACTGGGTTATGATGAAAGCTATATGCGATTCATCTATGGACGCACCACACACTCACTTGTCGTATTTTAAGGTTGGTGCTGTTGTCAACAGCATTTTGGTTGTTTTTCCTTCTGCTATCGCTATACCTTTGCATGAATTTAAATTATGCATTTCAATTTAAAAAAAAAAAAAAAAAAAAAAAAAAAAAATATGTGACTGTCATGTTGAGGAGTAAAATTTGATGGTGTCATTTTTTGCCATACCTTGGCTTTTGGTGAACTGACGCCACTGCTTGATATGATCAGATACCATTGAATTTTTACATAAAAGAAAAACAGTAATTGCTAACACAGAACAGCTGGAAATGTCTTTTTTTGTAAGACATGTGACTCACCTGGATCACTGGATCTGCCGCTGTTGTTCCGCCGCTGTAAGGAGTCTTTGTAGCAGACCGAGCACATGCCGTTATTACGTGGATTCCCATAAAACCCACAACCATTAGAACAAAGCACTTGGGTCTGATTGGTCTCCTGAGCCATATCCCTTTCCTGTGGACAGAACAAAGCAAGAGATTACTATTAAAAAGTCATGGTTTTTCACCAATGAATTGGTCACATTAAAGTAACAGCTACTTTGACGTCAAAATCCGGAATTTATCATTTTAGTGGCTAAACAACAGACCTAAATGAATGCATGAGAAACGAATGGTCTGTTTCACCTTAAAAGAGCTCTGAGTCTACAATCTGTGCTTTGAATACTGAGTGTATGGCTGAATTACACTTTGTGCAGATGTTTGAGTGAATAGACACTTATCTGATTGTCCTCTGACATGTTTTAACTGTCTCTCTGCACCTGCCTGTAAGGATCTGTCTCTTAGACTACCTGTGCGGCTGTCTCAAACTCATACTGTACAGGAAATGTCCTCACTGTGCTGAAAGTTGGCAAAAAAGTGGGAATTATACGATAGATAGATAGATAGATAGATAGATAGATAGATAGATAGATAGATAGATAGATAGATAGATAGATAGAATAGATTAGATAGATAGATAGATAGATAGATAGATAGATAATAGATAGATAATAGATAGATAGTAGATAGATAGATAGATAGATATTAGATAGATAGATAGATAGATAGATAGATAGATTAGATAGATAGATAGATAGATAGATAGATAGATAGATAGATAGATAGATAGATAGATAGATAGATAGATAGATAGATAGATAGATAGATAGATAGATAGATAGATAGATAGATAGATAGATAGATAGATAGATAGATAGATAGATAGATAGATAGATAGATAGATAGATAGATAGATAGATAGATAGATAGATAGATAGATAGATAGATAGATAGATAGATAGATAGATAGATAGATAGATAGATAGATAGATAGATAGATAGATAGATAGATAGATAGATAGATAGATAGATAGATAGATAGATAGATAGATAGATAGATAGATAGATAGATAGATAGATAGATAGATAGATAGATAGATAGATAGATAGATAGATAGATAGATAGATAGATAGATAGATAGATAGATAGATAGATAGATAGATAGATAGATAGATAGATAGATAGATAGAATAGATAGATAGATAGATAGATAGATAGATAGATAGGTTAGATAGATAGATAGATAGATAGATAGATAGATAGATAGATAGATAGATAGTTAGATAGATAGATAGATAAGATAGATAGATAGATAGATAGATAGATAGATAGATAGATAGAAGATAGATAGATGTTTTGGGTTTAATACAGGTAAAACATGCGCAATAACACCAGAAACATAAAAAAAGAAAGACAGTCAATACTGCTTCCATGTTGACTTTAGCATTACACAAACCACCAAAGATTTCAGTAGCTTTAGAGTGAAACCAAACACAATGAGAACACTGACATGTTGAAGCAGTCAATGTTTAAGCCAAACAGCAGCTTTGAATCAACTTTCAAACAGGTTTAAGTTGTACCTAGTGCTGACATGAGGCACGAAAAAGAGATTAATTCTGTTGTAAAGGTTAAAAATTGAAGCCACCAAACAATTCAAGTTGCTTCAGAACAGTTAAACTACTGAAATCATACTCATCAAAAATGTGCAGACAAACCTACACTCTCTGGCTAGTGTACAGTAAGCTGCTGTGCTCACATGCGTTGCCCTGTGAGAAGGTTATTAAGCGACATGCCCTGGCACTAGATCAACAGGTCAGATAAAGACAATCAGTTTCTCACCAGCTCCAAGCAACAGGATCACAGAAGTCAAGAACACTAATGCTACAACGACTATTACAGGAAACATTGTCAAAAGTGCATCTTTAGACACTGGCCATACATTTGAGAAAATAAAAAATAAATTTTATTTCCATCAAGATGGGCATCAATTTTTGGCCAAGATCTTGTATTGACAATGCAAGAGGTGAGCACTCTGTAAAGTCTCCTCCAGCACATCCCAAAGACTTTCAATGAATAAGGTCTGGACTTAGAGGTGTCAATTCATGTGTGGAAATGATTTTTCATGATCCCTCCCAACCATTCTTTCACAATAGGGCTTTTCACACTGTGCTTAACCCCGGGTTATCGTCGTTCTAAACATCACTTTTAAAAGGTGCGTTTCACACTTGTTATTTAGATGCACCGCTTTTTATCCGGGGTTATGAAACCCTGCTCTGGAGTGAAACACGGAAAAAGTCATTTCTGCATATGATAGGAAAAACGTCAAACGGCGATGGAAAACGCAACATTTTGACTGAAGAGGAGACTGTCACTCTTACCTTTATAGTTCGAAAAGTTCACTTAGAAAAAAACGTGATATTACAGTCAGCGATGTGTAATATGAGGACGCGCAATTCTAGAGCTTTTATGTAAACGGGTCACGTGCTGCGTTTGTCCAGTCAGTAACACTGACACCGCAAATATGCTTTATATACCTTATCCCTGGGTTTAGGAATGTGCAATGTGAAATGGCAGTTTATGAATACCCAGGATTAACTGTCAACCCCAGGTATAGTATGAGCAGTGTGAAACGTGAATAAAGATAACCCAGGATTTCATTTACCAGGGGTTTAGAATGACCCAGGGTTAACCATTTCAAGTGTGAAAAGCCCTAATTTGAGCCTGATGTATCTTGGCTTTGTCATCCTGGAATATGGCCATGATGTGTCTTTCTACATGGTTGTGAAAAGCTACACACTCCATCAATTAGAGTTAGAAGAACTGTTGCCAAACATATAACATGACAGAAACATAATCACTGCAATAACGATCCAATCATAGACTATTAAGCATTTGCCAATTTAAATCCAAACAGTGACTTTTTTTTGTCCAGGCGGTGTATACAGCAGAACTGTGAAGCAGTTTTTCTAAGGCAAGCATGATAACTACTGTTCAAGTTAAGGTTCAATATGAACTCCTAACCGTGAGTATTGAAGTTTGGGGTGTAACTTGTCACACACTTTAAATTATTTACTTGTACTTTACAGAGGGAACAGGGAATTGCACCGCATTTCATTTCCTAAGGTCAGAAACTATCTCATTTACAACTGGAATTGACATCTGTCTCAGGTGATCCAACCACAAATGGACAGCGATAAAGCCAGGTCAAAACATGATCCAAATTTTGTGTAACTGGATTATTTAAACATTATTCAAACAAATGTGACTACATTGCAACAGGTTTGCAGTCAGAACTGAATGCATATTTACTGTATGTAAATGCACATTTACTGCTGTAATATGATCAGACAACACTCTTCGTGTATACAATGAACTTCCTTTCAACTACACAAATCAAATACTACCTACACTACTACACTTATTTTAAGCAAATAAATCAGGCTTTTGGCAAAAAGGAAAACAAGTACCGTGTCCCATTTGTTTCATTAGGTTGCAGAATCTAAAACCGTTTGATCACAACGAATGGAAAATGTTTAAGTGCTTGTGCAGTTACATATGTTAGCAGTTTCCTTAATAAACAACCAGATCACATCCTGATACTCTAGTCTTCTAAGCTACCTTCAGTAGCATGTAACTATTTATAGTGTCACTGTTTAGGACAAATCAATACAAGTAAAGTAAACCTACACAATGAGTCTGTTTGATTATCAATTACACTGACTACAAACAGAACTTCTAACAGTCGGTTCTGAGCAATGGGGTAATCAGGTTTCCACGGTAACTTGCACTATTTACACCGTCCTTTGTTTAAATAATCAATTACTATGAATGCCAACACCATAAGAAGCAGATTTCAACGTAATATCTCGCTCATACAGCTGCCTTCCTTACCTGGATAATGGTTTATAGTGAGCACTACTGTTTATCTTCTACGTAACGTCGCTTGATGTTTAAATGAAAGCTGGACATCGTAAAACACATTGAGTAATAATAGAAAGCGTTACGTACACGCCCACTGAAACGTTATTGGCTGCGTACTGTAAGACACGCCCACGAGCATCACGATGTTCTTCTAGTTTTAGCGAATCGGTTCATTTGAACAGTTCATTTAAAGGTCAATTCGGTCTGATTTGTGAACGAATCGTTCACAGTTCAGACATTTCATTGACAAGAATCGACTCGTTCACAAACCAGACATGGATAATGTCTTTATTTTACGCGTGTTAAGTTAAAGAAAGATGTATGTTGATTGATGTCGTGTACGATTTTACGGATTAGCAGCGACTACTCGCAATGTATTAGAAATGTTAAAAATGTATACATCACATATCTACTCCCTAAAGATATAAACATAAGTTTAAACATCTGGCATGCAGATTTCTAGTAGACAGCAATTCGTTTTGGCACAGACCTTGTAAACTAAAAGGCAGTATAATACAAATTAGCAAACGGACAACGTAACACTGGTTACTATTGCATCAATGTTTACTTTTCCAACTAATGATCATCTCGTTATTAGCTTGTTGGTGACAAAGCTACGAAGCTTTTCGAAACTAACGACTATTTGCTCTCTTAAAAATAAAATAAATAATTATTAAGTAGCTTTCGCCACGCGACCATATGTACAACAGGTTTTGCTCTTGTCAAGTTGGCTAACAGATCACAAAACGCCGCAGCTGTTTCACTGATTCAGTTGATTAACGCTCGCATTTACACTCACCTCCCGACTCCTGGCGATTACTATATCAATGTCGATGGGTTACAAGAGTTTTCCTTATTGTCTTGCACTATTAAATTGTTTGCGAAGTGTTTTCGGCTTTGGCCAGCTTCCCTTCCCCCACCGTGAAACAGCCTGTTTGTTAGTTTTGACACTCCAGCCCCCACTTTAACCTCCCCAGTGACGTCATGAAGGGACTTTATAGTTTTCTAACGTTGACGTTATAGCTTCTTTTAGCTATATTTAGCATTCATACATGTAAATTTGGGTGAAATAAGCCTTTGTTTTTAATTTTGAAATCAGAAATCAAACAATACCTAAATACAATGTTATGTTTAAAAAATAAAGCTGAAAACATTTCCATATTATTTAACTTTTAAATTTGTCTGGTTTATTTATTTATGTACTTGTGTTATGATTGTTTATTCAATGTAGGCTACCCCCCTGACTGTAACTGTAATTCTTTAAAACAATAAATAAATAAAAAAAGTTGACGTTGTAGACTGTCCCACGTGACATATCATCGTTTCACATATTTAAAAACGTTTTTAAAAGGTATACAGGCACCTTCTGTGACACTCCAAATAATTTTGTACTATGTTTCCCTTTGGGACTATTCGTTTATAGAAATATTTTGGATAGACTTACTGTTCTCTTTGTTTTGTTTTGTTTTTTGTTTTTAGAGCAGAATGTTAATGTATTGTTATTCTTTTACTTTTAGAACGAAACCAAGTATTAAACATGCATGTGAAATTATTATTATTATTATTATTATTATTATTAGTTTACTTTATGTTACATTCACCTGGCACTAAAATGCTATATTTTTAAATATATTTATTACCAGGTAAAACTTGAAATGACTATATAAACATAACCCCCAAAATTGCTTCGTATTATGATTATACCATTAATCTGTTTATCAATATAAAAAAATTAAGAAAAAATAAAATAAAAATGTCTCATGATGTACTCACTGTCAACCTCTTATTCTTCCAAACCCCAAATTTTATATTGTATATTGTGTGTTTATGTAAAACTCGGTACGGCCAGGACTTCCTGGAAGAGGTTTTTATCCCAATGGGATCTTCCTAGTAAAATAAAGGATAAATAAACAAATACCATTGGCCACAATCATTGTATGCCAAAAAGATGTCAACTCAGGCTGTCAGTCCTGGCAAAAATCCTATTGTGTGTCCCACGGAATAAATTAAAGTAAATCGAGTTTATAACAACACGAGAGTAGGTTTTCAAAAGACTTTTAATTTTGTGGTGAATATCCCTTTAAGGCTTTTCCCTTGAACGTTTACCTTTCCTCGAAAGGCAAGAGCTGTAAGCTGACTCCGCCCACTCAGGATGACTAATCCATTTCTACACTGGCCCCGCCAACTCAGGACGACTAATCTATCCTGCATTAATAGATCACACGCACATGTGATCACTCCACTGATGTTATCACTTTCTCACGAGTTAATAATTAATTGAGCTGCTGCAATGATTACATCGCTCTGTATTTTAATGTGTCCATTTGCAGTCTAAGTGGATTTGAGCAGTGCAGATTCATAATGGCAGCTTTGCGTGCAGCAAAACAAGCTTTACGAAGAGAAATCAAGGGACGAGTGGCTGCAGTGAGTGATCAGGAGAAACTCAGACAGTCTCGAGTTGTCTCACAAAAGGTAAATGTCATCGACATGTCAGCCGAGGGGCACGAGCTTGTAATATTCGGGACGGTGCACATATATTTACATATGCGCTGGTACTTGGCAATATAATAATATCCACCATGAAAATATTATTTTGTTGTCTCAGGGTAAAGACTTTTTAATCACATAATACGCGGTGTTTATTAGAGGAAAGCAAATATGCACAAAACATTAACTTTTTATTATTTATAATGTTGAATATGTAATTTACTTTAGTCCAGGGGGCCACAAGGAAAGGGTCTAGAGAAAAACTAAAAATAAATACATTTAAAAAAACAATATTTAAATAAATAAATAATATATATATATATATATATATATATATATATATATATATATATATATATATAAGATTTGAGTAAGTGAAAACAAATTAGATTAAAAAAAACGTAAATAAATGATTGATAAATTCAATTCAAGTTTATGTGTATAGCACTTTTTTTTCAATACATTGTTTACAAGCAGCTTCACAGAAAATTCATGCTTCATTATTGTAATCAGAAAGTTTTCTGTTATTGGTCAGAGATGAGTGTGCCAAAGTAATGTTCATATGGCAAGATAATGGTAAGATATGTTGTTAGTAACTTTATGTAACTTAAAAAAAAAAAAAAAAAAATATTAATATTAATTGTTCACAGTATAAATTCAGTCTTTATTCATCTAACTGTATAGATGCCTTTTCAAATTTAAAGATGAGGATGATCATATTTGGGTGTCTGTGGCATCTAAAAGATTGAAACCCCCCTGCTTTAGAGGTTATAAACCTTCAAACCACATTTGTTGCTCGTGTGAATGTTCATATTCATACTCCCAAGATCTCAAGACAGTTGTCAATTGCAGGTGTATGGAAACGTTTTTACTCCTAATCAGCTAAAATGTATATATACACAGTCATGTGAAAAAGAAAGTACGCCCTCTTTGAATTCTATAGTTTTACATATCAGGACATAAAAAATCATCTGGTCCTTGGCAGGCCTTAAAATGAGGTAAATACAACCTCAGATGAACAACAACACATGACACATTATGCCATGTCATGGTTTATTTAACAAAAACTTGGCCAAAATGGAAAAGGAGTGAGTTACAAATTCACTCCAAGGCCAGACCGTGTAATGCTCAGAGAAATTGCTACATCTCAGACTCTACAGGCCTCAGTTAGCATGTTAAATGTTGAAGTTCATGGCAGTACAATTAGAAAAAGACTGAATAAGTATGGCATGTTTAGAAGGAGAAAGCCTCTTCTCTCTAAAAAGAACATGGCAGCACGGCTTAGGTTTGCAAAGTTGCTTCTGAACAAACCATAAGAATTCTGGAACAAAGTTCTTTAGACAGACGAGACCAAAGTGGAGATATTTGGCCATAATGCAGAGTGTCACGTTTGGTGAAAACTAAAGACAGCATATCAGCACAAACAACTCATACCAACTGTCTATCACGCTGGTGGAGGGCTGATTTTGGGCTTGTTCTGCAGCCACAGGCCCTGGGCATCTCACAGTGAGGCGATCTGTCTGACAGCTAAAGCCTGGCCGAAATTGGATCATGCAACAGGACAATGATCACAAGAACACCAGCAAATCTACAACAGAATGGCTGAAAAAGAAAATAATCAAGTGTTTCAATGGCCCAGTCAAAGTCCAGACCTCAACCAAATTGAAATGCTGTAACGGGACCTTAAGAGAGCTGTGCACAAACAAATGCCCACAAACCTCAATGAACTGAAGCAACGCTGTAAAGAAGAGTGGGCCAAAACTCCTCCAGAATGATGTGAGAGACTGATAGAGTCATACAGAAAATGATTACTTCAACTTATTGCTGCTAAAGGTGGTTCTACAAGCAACTGAATCATAGAGTGTACTTAGTTTGTCACACATGGCTTCTCTATTTTGGCCTAGTGTTTGTTAAATAAAACATGACACGGTGTAATATGTAATGTGTTGTTGTTCATCTGAGGTTGTAATTACTTAATTTTAAGACCTGATAAAGACCAGACAATGTTTTATTATGTCCTGACTCCTGATACGTAAAACCATAGAATTCAAAAGGGTGTACTTTCTTTTTCTATTAGGGATTTATTAGGGGTGGGTGATATGGCAAAAATATCATATGATTTTTTTTTCAGGCGAGATCACGATCCATGATCTTATCACAATTCTTTTTCATATTGGTTTTTAAGACTATTTTGCAAGCCACTAAGCAGTACAGCCAAATTAATTTCTAAAAAGCTCAAAGGAACACTCCACTTTTTTTGAAAATAGGCTCATTTTCCAACTCCCCTAGAGTTAAACAGTTGAGTTTTACCGTTTTCGAATCCATTCAGCCGATCTCCGGGTCTGGCGGTACCACTTTTAGCGTAGCTTAGCATAGTTCATGGAATCTGATTAGACCGTTAGCATCTCTCTCAAAAATGGCCAAAGAGTTTCGATATTTTTCCTATTTAAAACTTGACTCTTCTGTAGTTACATCGTGTACTAAGACCGACGGAAAATGAAAAGTTGTGATTTTTCTAGGCCAATATGGCTAGGAACTATACTCTCATTCTGGCGTAATAATCAAGGAACTTTGCTGTCGTACCATGGGTGCAGCAGGCGCAATGATATTACGAGCGCCTGTGACCCCCTGCTTGCACAGGGAGCGTGCCTTGCAACCATGGAGACATTTGTGAGAGACGCTGCGTAATATCATTGCGCCTGCTGCAGCCATGGTACGACAGCAAAGTTCCTTGATTATTACGCCAGAATGAGAGTATAGTTCCTAGCCATATCGGCCTAGAAAATCACAACTTTTCATTTTCCGTCGGTCTTAGTACACGATGTTACTACAAAAGAGACAAGTTTTAAATAGGAAAAATACCGAAACTCTTTGGTCATTTTTGAGAGAGATGCTAACGGTCTAATCAGATTCAATGAACTATGCTAAGCTATGCTAAAAGTGGTACCACCAGACCCGGAGATCGGCTGAATGGATTCGAAAACGGTAAAACTCAACTGTTTAACTCTAGGGGAGTTGGAAAATGAGCCTATTTTCAAAAAAAGTGGAGTGTTCCTTTAAAGGGATAGTTCACCCAAAAATGGAAATTCTGTCATCATTTACTCACCCTCAAGTTGTTCCAAACCTGTATGAATTTCTTTCTTCTGCTGAACACAAAAGAAGATATTTTGAAGAATGTTGGTTACCTAATAAAAATGATTAGCTAAACTACCATCATATTGAGGTGTTTTGTTACCCATTTTCATACAGAGATATCATGTAATTATCCTAGATGGAGCAATATACACTCGGCCTGTTACAGTAATCGTATATTGCAGTAAAACGGTCATGTTAAGCATGCTACAAAATAAACTATAAATGATGTAAATATGGTTTGTGTTTATTAACTTCTATCCAAACTCATGTCTAGTTGTTCAGGCATCCCAAATACCTGTCCAGCCAGCGGGTCGCTGTCTTCCTGAACATGCATGATGAGGTCTGCACAGAGGACATCCTCCAGGACATCTTCAAGAGGGGCAAAGTGTGCTTCATTCCCAGATACTTCACCAAGAGCAGTCATATGGACATGTTACGACTTCAGGACATGGAGGACATGAACACGCTGCCCCTCACATCCTGGAACATCCGGCAGCCAGCTGACCAGGACACGGACAGAGAGGAAGCCCTAGAGACAGGTGGGTTAGGCCAGAAGATTTACAAGTCTTAGACAGTGGACCTATGGTAGCTTGTTTCTACCAAGCAATAAAAAATGTTGAGAAAAAGTCTGCATTGCAAGTTATAAAGGTCCTGTTGCGAGAAATAAAGTCAGAATTGCAAATTCTAAACTTGCAGTTGTGGGTTATAAAGTTTGAATTGCGAGGGGAAAAAAAGTCAAAATTGAGAGCTTTAAACTCGTAATTGTGATAAAATCAAAATTGCGAGCTATAAACTAAGAATTGCAAGTTATAAAGTCAGAATGAGATATAAACTAAGAATTGCGAGAAATAAATTAAGAATTGCAAGTTATAAAGTCAGAATAGGGAGTTATACACTAAGAATTGCGAGGAATAAATTAAGAATTGTGAGTTATAAAATCAGAATAGCGAGTTATAAAGTCAGAATATCAAGTTATAAACGAAGAATTGCAAGTTATAAAGTCAGAATAGTGAGCTATAAACTAAGATTTGCAAGAAATAAATTAAGAATAGCAAGTTATAAAGTCAGAATAGCAAGTTATAAAGTCAGAATAGCAAGTTATAAACTAAGAATTGTGAGAAATAAACTAAGAATTGTGAGTTACAAACTAATGCGAGAAATAAAGTCTAAATTGTGAGATATAAACTTGTAGTTGCGAGAAAAGTCAGAATTGACAGATAAAAACTCACAGTTACCCTTTTTAATTGCAAATATATATATCTCACAATTCTGAGAAAAAAGTCAGAATTGAGAGCTATAAACTCGTAATTGTGATAAAATCAAATTTGCGAGCTATAAAGTCAGAATAGTGAGTTATAAACTAAGAATTGCGAGTTATAAACTCAGAACTGCAAGAAATAAAGTCAGAATTGCAAAATATAAATTCACAATTCAGACTTTTTTTTCTCAGTAGTGCAAGTTATAAACTCAGAATTGTGAGTTATAAACTAACAATTGAGAGTTAAAGTCTGAATTGTGAGATATAAACTCGCAATTGCAAGAAAAAAGTAAGAACTGTGAGATAGAAAGTCACAATTACCTTTTTATTTTTTTAAAAAAATAAATAATTTATTTTTTAAAAAATAATTTATTTTTTAGTGGCGGAAACAAGTTTCCATGATACCCTCTTACAAAACTTTTTTTAAAATTTTATTACGGGTAATGCTTAAGTGCATGCTTAAAAAACAGCCGAATGCTGCATATTTTGCCAGATATTGTGTGTTTGTCGGCTAGTGTTATATTCTCAACCTAATTCATCATATTTTACATGTTGGAACTATTACAGTTTTTAACACAACATGTACTGAGGTGAGGGGGAATGATCCCATCACACTGAATTTATTTATTTAATTTACTTAGCAGCAAAAACAGCCAAAAGTTCGTAGAACGTCTGTGCCAAATACTGAAAAAGTTGGTAGATAAAAATGACAAAAAAACATACCAAAGTTCAACTAGCAGAGGAGCTCGCATATATAATAGATTTCTTACAAACATACTTTATTTAGACACTAATGACAATGTGAATCAAAAACGTTTTGTCTTTGCATTTGGCCTCTAAAGTATTTTTTTTTGTAAGAAATCTACTATTTGTGCAATCTCCTCTCCTTGTTGAACATTTAATTGTACTTCTAATAAAATTTGCAAAAAATACATTCAGAATACAGCACACAGAGCAATTATAATGATATTTATATAATATAATAATTTTTATAATGTGAGGAAAGTGTTATACAGGTATGAAGTGTGGAAAAGGAAATGTATTGTACCATTAGATGGTGCTGTCACCCCACAGGTTCATCTGGCCTCATATTCACTTACAGTATATTTATTAGGTTTTGATGTTTTGTATTGCATAGAACACAAGATTTTGCATCTAAACATTAACATTAGGATATTTATTTTAGTTTGATACTGTAATGTTACATTTTATTGTTGGGTATTTGCACTTTCCAAGTTATAAAAAGGTGGATACTGCATTGCAGTGTTTAAGAATTATACATATGCTGATTAATAGTATTTTAACCAAACTGCTCAATCATGTTTTTTTTTTTAAATTCCTCATGAGTTTATGGCTTAGAAACAGACTAAAGACCATAGCGCCACCTAGATTTACTGTAATCCCAATATATTCTCTCTCAATGTGTGATTTGGAGTCATGTATTAAACATGAAATGCACTTCCATAATTTTTGCATAATTCAGTTAATGCAGAAATTGATTCAGAAATTGATTGGATGGTGAAAAGTGGGTATTACCAGAAGGGAATCGGTTGGTTAGAGATAGTGTATTTTTTTTTCTTTTTAATAATATGCCCCAATGAATCATGCACAATAAGACCAGAAATGTGTATCAAGAAAATAAATGAGTTTTATGAGTGTATAATTTCTTCATTAATGTGTAATTTCAGTAATTGACAAAGTGTTTGTTGTCAGATTTGTGTTGTATATTTTGTTATACTGCCTGAGTCGTGAACTTGCCATCATTTTTAATATATTTCCCCACATTTATTTGTCGTAAGTGAATTATGATTCATAAATCATGCTGTTTCCTGCACACAGCTAGAATTTATGGGGTTTGTGACTGAGGACTGTTTATGGTCACCAAAGACGTGCTTTTTCTTCTAATCATCCTAATTTACCATCTATACAGTTTACGTTATCTCTGTAATTTATCATCAGGCTAATTATAGCTTCAGTAAATCTTACGTTTCAGCAGAATGGCTTGTTTTAAAAAGCAAATAGGAAAGAAATCACCCCGTCTCACTGTGTCCGTGTGGTGGAGAATATAAACTAGGCAGAACTGAGCAGGTGTTATAGGACGGCAGAGGCAGACCAAAGCCTCTCGCCCCTGTTGAGGAAGTAATAACTCTGAGATTAAAGCCTGTGTGTTTTAGACGCACGTTTGGTGGGGTGTTTATATGCATTAAAGAGAGAGAGAGAGAGAGAGGAGGGGATGAAAAATACAGCCATTCAGGAGAAAAACGATAGAAAATGCGGGTTGATATGTGAAACACACATGAGGAGGGGTGTAATCTCACTGAACTATCCCAGTGTGAGAGGAAGGTGGGTGTTTTTGTGCATTTTGTTCCTGCAGAGTGAAACCGTCACCTTGAGCTGTGAACATTGTTCGGCCTTTAAAGGTTCTTGCCTTTAAAGTCAACGTGAAATAAAAAATGACCTTATTTGCTTTCTTAAAGGGTTAGTTCACCCAAAAATGAAAATGCTGTCATTTATTACTCACCCTCATGTCATTCCACACCCATAAGACCTTCGTTCATCTTCAGAACATAAATTAAGATATTTTTGATAAAATCCGATGGCTCAGTGAGGCCTCCATTGCCAGCAAGATAATTAACACTTTCAGATGCCCAGAAAGCTACTAAAGACATATTTAAAAAGGTTCATGTGACTACAGTGGCTCAAACTTACTGTTATGAAGCGATGGGAATACTTTTTGTGCGCCAAAAAAACGACTTTTCAAAAATATCTAGTGATGGGCGATTTTACAACACTGCTTCATGAAGCTTTACGAATCTTTTGTTTCGAATCAGTGGTTCAGAGCGCCAAAATCATGTGATTTCAGTAAACGAGGCTTCGTTACATCATAAGTGTTACGAAATTTCAATGGTTCACGTGACTTTGGCAGTTTGATACACGCTCCGAACCACTGATTCGAAACAAAAGATTCGTAAAGCTTCGAAGCTTCATGAAGCAGTGTTTTGTGGCACAAAAAGTATTCTCATCACTTTATAACATTAAGGTTGAACCACTGTACTCACATGAACTATTTTAAGTATGTTTTTAGTACCTTTCTGGGCATTGAAAGTGTTAATTATCTTGCTGTCAATGCAGGCCTCACTGAGCCATCGAGTTTTATCAAAAATATCTTAATTTGTGTTCTGAAGATGAACGAAGGTCTTACGGGTGTAGGGCGACATGAGGGTGAGTAATAAATGGCAGAATTTTCATTTTTGGGTGAACTAACCCTTTAATACAGACTTCTGGTCCTAAGGCCCGTTCACACTAAGGACGATAACGATAACAATAAAAATATACTTCAAAAAATCGTTCTAAATATAAAAGAATAGCAGAGTGCACACCACAACAATACAATATAGATAACAATATAGTTGGAATCTCTTTCAGAATTTTTTTTGATGAACAATAAAAACGGTCAAATTATAACTCAAATATTAGGCAAATTTAAAATAAAAAATCAGAATTCATCCAGCTTTAAAGGGGCCATGAACTGCATTTTTATTATTATTTCATAGTGTTTCCTGAGGTGTGCTTATAATGTTTATTATAAAGTATAATTTTTTACATCAAAAATTGTCATCATTTAGAAATAAAAGGCATTTTTCCTACTCTGATTTTAGCCCTCTGATTTGAACTCTGTTTGAAGGGGCGTGTCTATGTAAACACCCACTGCTGTGATTGGCTGACATGTTTGCATATGAAATAAGTCTTACATGTGGAACTGGTGCTGTCAGGCAGTTAGGGATTGAACCCCAACTGCACAAACGTTACCATGTTTTTACTATTACAGCTGGCAAAATTAACTAATTGTGAAAAGTGTGGATTATAGCACTATATTTAGGTCTACTACCATCGCATGAAAGCTTGCAGCGATGAGCATTGTAGCCGATGACAGACAGCCTGTCAATCATGTGATGGCAGTTATCATGTCATTGAAACTTGGTTTCGGCACTCACAAATGCTTCTATCATTACTAACAGTGCAAACACGGTGTAAATACAGTTAGAGATTCATAACAGGAGTTTTGGCGAGAGTCGCTGATCTCACGCTGTTTGATCGACAGCTTTAACGCTTGTAAAGGGAGCGTTCTTTGATTGCTTTCTGTATATAATTTCATCACAATTTAAATAACTGATTATTTTCATGCTACTAAAAAGAAACAATATGAAGAAGATTGTTTAGTCACTGGCTTGATTTACTGACACAAACAGCTTTAAACCATTTTGAGACAAAGAACATCTGACTGAACTTGAATCATTACACATCAGAAATCACTGATCACAGATCAGGCATTAGAATGAACACTGTTACTTACATGTGGCTGTCAGATCCACATCTTGCAGTAAAAGTCTGTTTGCAATTGCAAAGCCATGTGCCGATTGTGACTGATTTACCAAAGAATCCACAGTGAAATGTAGCGAATACAAACAAGTAATGCTCTGCTGAGACTTTCACATAGTTGAAAATAACCAATTCCTAGCATTAGGATCCTTTGAAAGGTAATGTTTTTTTTTAGTCCAGTCAGTGATCCTGTATTGATTTTCTCTCACTCTCACGTCACTATTCACCAACACGCCAGTGGGTGGCACCAAAGACGCAACGATGTAGAAGTAGGTATTGATTTTCCTCAAAGAGGCGGTCTTTCGCTGCACTATGATGTAATAAATCAGCACATACCACAACGAGTCATTTACTGACCTTGGTTTCAATAAAAGCTGTTTTTGGACTAACGAGGAAGTTTTCAGTTCTGAAACTTACAGGATATTCTCATAGTATGATGACCTCTTATATGTCAAAAGCTCAAGGAAAATCTCAATTCATGATCCCTTTAAGCGCTCGAGTATTTAAAGTGGCAGACGACAAAACTGCAGTGCACGCTTATAATAAACAGAGCGATAACATGCGCTGGTGTGGACGCTATAGTTAACGTTAATGTTATCTTTATGGTTATCGTTCTTGGTGTGAATAGAACTTTATTGGGGATAATTCATCATGAGTGCATGTTATTCCTAAGAAAATGTTTTCTTTATTAACTGTAATAGCTATTTAGGTTAATATTCAGATTAAAGAAGTAAAATTGACATTGACTTTAAATGTTGCCAACAAAAAGAAATGATAGAGAGCTGAGATGAAAATGTCAGGTGTGTGTGTTTGAGTTGGAAGGAGGGACAAGCATTGAATCTGTGTGTGTAAACTGACCAATCTTTGCATGCTTGTATTGGTAGTACATCACTGTGACACTAAGTGCTAACAAGAGTGAATGGTTTGAATCCACCGAAGTGCACTTCATTGCCTATCTGTTGGTGTGTCTGATTGAGGTGCTCCGATAGCATTTAATCCCACAATAACACTCCATTCCTCACTGTCTTCCCTTAAGGTCAAATGCTGCCGCTTGTAAATCAGCAAGTTTTTATGAGATTCCAACAAACACTTAAACTTAATGAACTGTGCCGTCTGGTTAAAATGACTGTAACATTTCCACTTGCGGAAGTAAAAGAATCTCATAAATGCAGCTGTTAGTATGAAATAAGTCTCATACAAATACAGCTGTTTTAGTGAATGAAAAATGTGTGTATCTGTATGTAGTTTATTAGAAGTGAGCTAGTGCCTGATATTAAACACAGTTACTGCTGAATTAGGGTTAAGGGTTTGTTCAAATCATCTAATGATATAATACTGCTATTTCAAAGCTGGTCATCAGATCCTTTTTTTTTATGTAGTTTGAGTGTATAATTTAATAAATGAATAGTTTATAATTTATTTCTTTAAGACAGACAAGGCTTAAGCTAGTCCTAGACTAAAATGCATGTTTGAGCTTTTTTAACTGAAAGGAGCTTGCACTGACAAATCTTAAAATATGTCAGAGCCATTGTTTTGTCTCCAGATGCACACCAGTGATGTTTTTTTCTAGAGTGCTTTTATAGAAGCTACTTAAATACCTTAATTGAACTAAGGTATAATCCTGGCTTAGCCTAAGCCCTGTCTGTGAAACCAGGCCGTTAAGATTTAAAAATGTATTTATTATAATTTTAGTTCTAAGTTATCATTTGTATATTAATTATAATAATGTTATTTATTTTTTATAATACACCATTCAAAAGTTTGGGGTCATTTTAAACATTTTGTTTTTGAAAGAAGACTCTTATGCTCACCAAGGCTGCATTTATTTGATTAAAAAAAATACAGTAAGTATTTTTGTAATATTGTCAAATATAAAATTTCAGCTTTCTGATTTCTGTTTAAATATATTTTAAAATGAAATTTATTGCATTTTGTAATTGAATGCTGCTTAATATTTTATTTTTGTGGAAATTGTGATGCAGCAGGTGGCGCTTTTACTATAACTGAATATTGCCATGTAGATGTCTTCAGGCTAGGACTATTATTAAACATTTGAAGTTTGGAGTAGATCGGACATTGTATGCCTGAGTTACAACAACTTCCTGTTTCATAGCATTAATCGCACACATTAGCACTTAGCCAAGGGCTGCATGATTTAACGTGTTTCTAACATGTTTGGTACTTCATATTATATTTAAATGTGTTTCTGGGAGTGAATTACAGTTTAAAGCATGCCATTTGCTGTTGCCAGCAGAAAACAGGACCGAATATTGCCATGTAGATGTCTTCAGGTCAGGACTCTTATCACACATGTGAAGTTTGGGGCAGATCTGACATTGTATGCCTGAGTTACAACAGTTTCCTTTTTCATGGCAAAACTTCGAACTTCGTCAGGCCGCCACGGACACACCCTTCAGTGAAAACTCAAGATCTTCGCAATTTAACATCGCAAAGGCCTTTAGATTAGACTGACCAAATATGATGTTGATCTGATTAAAGCTCTAGGAGGAGTTCGTTAAAGTACAACGTCTGGAAATGGCAAAAACTGCACACATTTTGCAGAGAAAATTCAAAATATCTCACCTACTGTTGGGTTTTCAGATTTTGCACCCAGAGACTTTTTTGTAGGTATTGGGCTGTTACATGTGTGTACTGAATTTCATACTTGTACGTGAAACGTGGAGCAAAGGGCGCTTAATGTGTGTGTGTGTGTATAATTACATTATACATTTAAAAATAAATGTATATATTTAAAATGCATTACCAAGCATTTACAGCTAATTTAACAGCATAAATATCTCAATTTGTCTCTCTCTTTTCTCATTTTAGCAGCATAATGTGACTGAGGGTTTGTCATTGGGGAAAAAAATGAAAGCAATCATAAAAGCTGTGGAATCCCCATCGGCAAACGCTTTTGTTTCTTCAAATCCTTTCTGCTTCACCTTTTGCACCAGACCATTGTGAACTGGGATCAGCAGATAAATAGATGAGATGAAGAGAGAAGAAGACAGAAGAATTTTTGAAACACTGCTAAGGACTGATGCACTTTCAGATTGAAACCTTGAGCAATTTGAGGACAAAACAGGGGATTGATTTGGGAGGTATTGGACAGTCCCAGATGTTGCTGTGAGATGAAGCCTGCAGGCCTGAGAAAGATGTTTTGCAGCACTGATGGCTTGAGTAGGACATTAAATACCTTGTCTTGTTTATATTGGAGATGATTTAATTGGTTCAGGAGATGGTCTAATTGGGTTTTTTGTAATTAAACGACTCTTTACGATTTGTCACCACAACCGTATCAAGGTGAAAAATGTGTATATAATAATTCTGCGTTGATACATTATTAATGAATGTTGAAGACAGGCTTATTAGAACAGAGCCGAGAGTGAAATATTGAACGAGGTGCAGGAACAGGCTGCAATTGTGAGATGTCTACATCATCGATATCAATATTTAATGGGTTTGCTTGTGTTTGAAATTCAGACTCGTAACACAGTTCATGTAAACCAATAAATCAGACTGTCTGGTCACTGTCACTTGTTTTATCTTAAAAATTGGCAAATTTGTAAGGCCTTTATATCCAATGGACCTTATTCATGAATGTAAACAATGTTAATCACTTTGCGCATAAATTGTTGCTTTAAATCAAATACAATTTACATTCAAATGCATTTACAGAAATGCAGAAAATCATTGATTATTCATGAATGGGGCTCATTGTGCATTAGAAATGTAGAGTTTTTGTTGGCTACAGCAGCAGAACACAAATCTATTTGTATTGAACATAATGCAACATTTATGCAACACTTGTGTACACTTGTGCTCACAAACAGTTAATGCAGGAATTTGTTCTGCTAATGCTTTAGGAGGCTGATTGTGTGATTTTTAATATGTAGTGTTTGTTTGCTTTTTTACACAAGCAGAAAGTAAATGTACATAAATTGGTGAATGCAGCTCAATGACGGTTTACACACTAATGGGTTTACGAATGATATGCATAGAAACTTGTTTCATTTGCAACAATTTGCACACACTGGTTTACAAAATGTACCTAGAAATTTGTTCTACTCATGTTTCTTGTGGCCCAAATCAGTGCTTGAATCCATTTGTACATAAGTACTTTGCGTACATATGGATTTACCCATGATTTGTACAATTTGTTTGGCTTGTTTCATGAATGTAAGATGCATGAGCATAAATCTATTTGCTTGTGAATCGTTGCACTGAACTTTTATGTACAAATGTGTTTAAAAACAGTTAACAGAAATTTTATCACATTTCATGAGGCTCATTGTGTGAGTTTGGAAAGTAGAGTGTTTTTTTAACTAGGCAAACAAGACACTTTCTTCCTCTTACCATAAAATTAAGGTCAGAATTAAAATTTGAATCTAAGTGATATTAGTTTAGACTTACTTTTGCAGTGTTTTAATTGCTACATTCTTGTTAATAAACTTTCAAAACTTTTGTATAATACCATAATTATCCACTAATTAGCTGTCATTGCTTTACATGTCTGTAATTATCAGTTGATAGTAGCTAAGTCATGCATTGGTAGTTATGTCTGTCAATTAGGAAACATGCATGAGGCATCTTTTCCATTATAAATCGAATCTTAGTGCGGCATTTGACACCATAGTTCAAGAAATTATTGCACGGCTTGAGCAGTTGGTAGGGATGCGAGGTGCGGTTTAAAATTGGTTTAAGTCCTACCTAACTAACAGTTTTTCAGTTTCCATGGGTGGATTTACATCACCTTCGGCCCCACTTACATGTGGGATTCCTCAAGGATCTATTTTGGGACCCATCCTGTTTATTTTATATATGCTTCCAAACGCAGAGTATCATTTTATTGTTACATGGGTGATACACATATATATGCCAGAAAATAAGAAAGATAATTCATTAGGACCTCTTCTAGCATGTCTGCATGACGTGGCCGTGAATTTCCTGCATCTAAATGAATGCAAAACTGAGATTGTGTTTGCACCCTCTAATGTACTGTATCTGGGTCCCCTTGTATTGATTTAGGCCCTTTATCTATTTATGGTCAATCTATGGTAAAAAATGTAGGGGTAATTTTTGATGACGCTGTTGTCCAATCAGGCTTCTTTCAATTAAGAACTTTGGCAACAGTCAAGACATTTTTGTCATTTTATGATTTGGAGAGAGTGATGCACGCATTTGTGTCTTCACGTTTGGACTACTGTAACTGTAGGGATTGTATGTAGGGATTAGTCAGTCAACATTGACACGATTGCAAATTGTTCAGAATGCTGCAGCGTTGTTGACAGGTTCTCGAAAGCGGGACCACATTACTCCGATTGTTTTCTTTACATTGGTTGCCAATCCGTTATAGAATTGATTTTAAGATTTTGTTGGTTGGTTGTTAAACTTGAAATGGTATGGCACCACCCTATTTCTCAGATTTGTTAAAGTTTCACTCCCCATCAAGATCACTTAGGTCCTCTGACCAGAAACTCCTGACTGTCCCGAGGTCTAGCCATAAACTTTGGGGTGGTCGTGCTTTTTCAATTTTGGCTCCGAAGCTCTGGGACAGTCTGCCTTTGCAAAGAACCACATTTGGTCTCTCTCTTAAAAACTCTTCTTTTTTTCTCAGGCATTTTTAACTCTACTTGCTGATATGTTAGTAGCTTGTTGTTTTTATGTGAGCAGTTAGATGTATGTGTTGTATAATATTGGTGTGTTTTGTGTGTTTGCTCTTTGCATATATTTACAAATTGTACAGCACATTGGTCAACTACCCGTTGTTTTTAATTGTGCTTTATAAATAAATTGCCTTGCCTAAATAACCGGAATATATTTGCAAACAAACAGAAAAGAATGTGGATGAAAATAAGTGTTCTTTTTATAAGCACACAGATGTTTATAGCTCTTAAAAGACAGTCTGTACTGCCTAAATATCTACTATCTACGAATGTTTGGCTTCCCTGCTTGTTTTTGGTTATTAAGAACTTAAAATTCACTGTATCCTGCTGTAATGGTGTAATTTGAGCTCCAAAAACAAATCTGCATAATCCACATAATCTTATTTAATTACTTTCTTTCCTTTTTAATTTTGTTACAGGAGGACTAGATCTTATCCTCATGCCTGGTTTGGGATTTGATAAGAACGGGAATCGGCTTGGCAGAGGAAAGGGTTTCTACGACACGTATCTGGAGCGCTGTAAGGCGCACCCAAAGGGAAAGCCGTACACCATTGCCTTGGCTTTCAAAGAGCAGCTGTGCGCTGAAGTCCCAGTGGGTGAACATGATATTCTTATTGATGAAGTCCTCTATGAAGACGAGTAATGAACTGGACCGTGATTTCAGCACTGTTGAAAGTCATTTGAATTCAAAGGATTCCTAACAACATTGATCCTTTTGCTGAATGAAATGCATTAAATATCTTTGGACGAAATCTATATTCTCAAATCATATAATGGTTGCAGGCTCTTTTCGGAAAACCTAGAAGAGAGTATCTTTATCAGTAGAAGATTCACCAAATCTCCGGTTTAGGAGCAGAAACCAGTGATAAAAGCACTGCTTATGGGCTAACTATTTTTTTCAACGTTTTGTCCCACATTCAAGTGTTGATAAACAAGAATGCATAAAGCTAGAATAAAACTGTTTTATTTTGATATATTGCATGTTTAGAGAAAAGAGTTAAAGAGATCGATGTCACACCCAATTTTTTTATAGCATCAAATAACTAACCAAAACCAAACACTTGAACAAATAAGCGTGATAAGAACTACCTAAAATGCCAAAAAACATCTTTGAAAAAAATTTATTTGAATTGTAACTGAATTTGGCTCGCATCCCGTTTGATTGCAGAGTCGCCAGAGGGTGATCAAAATCTTTTGGCGTCACTTTTCATGATGTGTGTTACAGCATGTTCAAAAATCTTTTTTTTTTTTTTTTAATTTGGCATGAAAAGAAAGTTGCGATAGTCTTTTCTTCCATATTGTGAAATATATCTGACTAAAATATCTTCTCAAACAAGAAAAGATGTAGGGTGGAACTTCTGGAATTAATTGGATGGTTGTGGTTTTGCTATTGGTGGATCTCATGTGAGTGACAGGTTGCCCCGCCCTCGCACCAGTAAACATTATCAGAGAAGAGATGTCGCTGCAAGAGGAAAGGAAAGATATTTTGATTATAGATCAAAATAAAAATAAAAAATAATGTGCACAGATAAATCATTTATAATAAATACTGCAATATTCCATAAACAAAACAAGAATTGTCCATTTTGATTTCATGGTGACTTTAATCTTGCAATTTTGACGGTATAGTTATCAGTAATAACTTCAATTTCTGTCTGTTCCTCACACAAAGCTATCACATGGACTTCTTGTATGCTGTTTATCGTGTTTTTTGTTGTTGTTATTTTTGCAGTTTGAAATCAGTGTTCCACAGAAAAATTACAGCATACCGGATGGGATGCTGATGAGTAAATAATGACAGAAGTTGCAATTTGGGTGAACATTTGCTTTAAAATAACCTTCTGTGCCGGATCCATTCTTGATTTGCTGTATCATATTCCTGAAATGCTTTACCTCAGGCATGTCCAAACTATGTCCTGGAAGGCCACTGTCCTGCAAACATTAGCTCCAACTTCCCTCAACACACTGCCTGAAAGTTTCTAGCATAAGACCTTGATTAGCTGGTTCAGGTGTGTTTAATTGGGGTTGGAGCTGAACTCTGCAGGACAGTGGCCCTCAAGGACCGAGTTTGGACACCCCTGCTTTGGTTATAGCCTACACAGCAAAATCACCAGAGTTAAATCAACTCTGCTCAGAGTACATATGGTCCCTTTCTAAATAGTGTTAAAGTAACACTGAAGCAGAGTTAAAGTTAATGAGATAATTAAGCGATTAAGTGATGAATGAGCATTAGTGATGAACACCTGTTGTTAACAAGCAGAATCACTGAAGAAACGATAATCCTCCTCTGCTGAGATCTTGAGAGATATAATGTCTTTTATCTTCAGGTGATTTCATCTAAGACTGTGGCTGAAGTCAGTTGTAGTTCTTGTGTTTCTCTTTTCTTCATTGATTCTGCTTGTTAACAGTAGGTGTTCATCACTAACGCTCAATCATCACTTAATTAATCGCTTAATTATCTCATTAACTTTAACTCTACTTCAGTGTTACTTTCACACTATTTAGAGAGGGACCATATGTACTCCGAGAAAAGTTAATTTAACTCTGGTGGTTTTTGCTGTGTATATCTCCTCGTCTTTTATATGGGATCTGCTCATGGAGGACTGGTCACGTGAGCTAATGAAGCAAGATTGACTAAACTTCAAATAGAATATCCATAATATCCTCAAATTTAAACCGTTTGAACACTGTTATTGATTGGTGATATACTGCCTAAAATATATTGGCTGAATCTGGCTAAAAGAAGTCTTTGCTCTACTCTAATTTGCATTTGAATAAAATTTGTTAGAAACTGCTTTTGACATCCTTTATTGCCTCATTAAACCGCAGAAGTACTGAGACTTGCCCGGGTGCTCTTTATTGACAAACAGCATGTGAATTAAGACGGGCATAATGAGCAGTCTGTCATATGGTCTGTCAATGACTCTCTATAGTCCCTGTGACACTTCCTCCTGCTCTCCCTCCCCTCCTTTCTCCATATGTCTCTGTATTGACCTAATTGAATATCTCCGGGACAGTCTTGTCATTTCTACATTTCATTGGTTATTTCTTTGGTGATTGTGGCAAGAAAGTGCATCCTCCCACAAATAAGTTCCACTTTGCCACCCCAGGAATAAATGTAATTTTAAAATATATTATAATAGAAAACAGTTCTTTTAAAATGTAATAATATTTAACTGTTCTTCACCTATTAAAATAATAGTTACTCAAAAATAAATTAGTCATTATTTATTCAGCCTCATGTCATTCCAAACTCTTATGATATTCTTTCTATATAATATAGTCATATTAACACTTTGGCCCTGTTTCCACCTGGTATTAAAGGGTTAGTTCACCCAAAAATGAAAATAATGTCATTTATTACTCACCCTCATGCCGTTCCACACCCGTAAGACCTTTGTTCATCTTCAGAATGCAAATTAAGATATTTTTGTTGAAATCCGATGGATACAAAAAATTTTTTGTTGCGCCAAAAAAAAACAAAATAATGACTTATATAGTGATGGCCGATTTCAAAACACTGCTTCAGGAAGCTTCGTAGCTTTATGAATCTTTTGTGTCGAATCAGCGGTTCTGAGCGCCAAAGTCACGTGATTTCAGCAGTTTGGAGGTTTGATACGCAATCCGAATCATGATTCGACACAAAAGATAACGCTCCGAAGCTTCATGAAGCAGTGTTTTGAAATCGGCCATCACTATATAAGTCACTATTTTGTTTTTTTGGTGCACCAAAAATATTCTCATCGCTTTATAAAATTAATATTGAACCACTGTACTCACATGAACTGATTTAAATATGTTTTTAGTACATTAATGGATCTTGAGAGAGGAAATGTCATTGCTGGCAATGCAGGCCTCACTGAGCCATCGGATTTCAACAAAAATATCTTAATTTGTGTTCCAAAGATGAACGAAGGTCTTACGGGTGTGGAACGGCATGAGGGTTAGTAATAAATGACATTATTTTCATTTTTGGGTGAACTAACCCTTTAAGATGCGTTTTGGTCGATCAAATCACAAGTGGACGACGCTAAATACAGGTGAAAAATGGGGTCTAAAACGTTTTGAGCTTGTCCACTTTCGACCACTTCCAGAGGGAGTCGAAAACACATTTGACCGGATTGCTTTCGTAGTGTAAACGCTCATGTGGTCGAATGTGTTCAAACAGCTACAAAAGACTGCCTATTCTCCGTCTGCTGACCTAATGCGTAAACATTATGGAAGGCGCGCTAGCCAGACAGGATTTAATCTTTGTCAGCTGAAGACCCAAGTTTGGTCTGAAGATGAAAAACGTACCAAGCACAATGTTTGAACCTTCAGATGCAATGTCTTCAAAATATCTTTCTGTTCCATGGAAAATGATAAGTGCATACAGGTTTGAATCGATATGAGAGAGAGTAAATAATGAGAGAATGTTCATTATGGAGAACTGTTTCTTATAAGTTTAGCCGAATACAATTCTGGCTTGTGGCATTTCAGTCATTAGAAATGAATCCACCATTATACATCTTCGTTTTGATTGTGCTTCTATAAAATATATTCAGGAGACTCATGCCTCTAAGCTCTGAGATGGAGAAGGAGGTATAAAGCAAACACTCCCACACCTGTACTGAGGGAAGATGAGAGGTTATAATTGCTATGAGAAAATGTAATGCAGATGAGTCCTTCTGTGTCTAATCAATACACTGAAATCAGACGCAGCAATAAAGAACAAAACAAGATGTGCACAGTTCCACAGAACAGTTCTACACAAGGACTAAAGGAACAAGTGTGCCCTATTTTGTCCTTTTCAGATGATGAAAGACGTAGAAATGGAGAAAATCATGGGGTGCACTTACACAAATGACTCATTCTGCTCTCAGTGAATTCATAACCCAGTGTTCAATAAGTGCAGACTGATGCTGCTTCATGTAAAACATTATTTATTAAATCAAGCACTGATTGTTTTGTTTTTCATAAACAAACTCAAATTTCGGTCTGCTTCTTTGTCCATTGTGTGCTGCTGTCTTGCAGGTATATGTATCTAACAAAAACATGGCCGTGTACAGATTTTTTTTTTAATTTAAGAAATTAATACATTTTACCAATGATGCAACAAATTGATTAAAAGTGAAAGTAAAGACAATTAAAATGTTATCAAAGATGCTTTTGAACTTTCATCAAAGAATCCTGACAAAAATGTATCTCGGTTTCCAGGAAAAAAAATGAAGCAGCACAACTGCTTTTTAGTGATGGGCGCTTTTGAAACATTGCTTCTGGAAGCTTTGAAACCTTTACGAATCTTTTGTTTTGAATCAGTGGTTCGGTGCGCATATCAAACTGCAAAAGTCACGTGATTTCAGTAAATGAGGCTTTGTTACGTCGTAACTGTTTCGATCTCTGTGAACCCATGAATCATGTGTCAAAAATCAAAACTATGGTTTTTACCTGATCTCTGATCAGTTTTATAAATTTGTAGACATTTTTTGAGACATTAAAAGGAATAATAGTAGCTAGCTGAGCCATCCATAGAACAAACAAAACAAGCCCTGAAAATTGATAAAAGAACACACTGTATACAGACACTTGATATTTAATCTTATTAGATGATTAGTTAATTGCATTTGATAGATTTGTGTTTTTATGCATGTTTAGCCTGAGTTTTTGTTATATTTTCAACATTGATAATAAGAAGTGTAGCAGATCTAAATGCAGTAGTCATGTTATTAAACAAAACAAAACAGATATCTACAAATGAGTAAACGAAACACCAGACAATGAGCAAACTGAACTGAGCGCAATATATACAGAGTGAACTCAATGAACAAAACAAGGATCAGGTGTGTGAAATCAATGAAACAATGAGTAACCATGACAACCAATGAAAACAATGAGAAACAAACTGTCCATGAAAATGAAATTCAACATATTAGAATGATTTCTGAAGGATCATGTGACACTGAAGACTGGAGTAATGATGCTGAAAATTCAGCTTTGATCACAGGAATAAATTACATTTTAAAATATATTCAAATAGAAAACGGTTATTTTAAATTGTAATAATATTTCACAATATTACTGCTTTTACTGTATTTTTTGATCAAATAAATGCAGTCTTGGCGAGCTTCTTTCAAAAACATTAAAAAAAATTTACGGACCCCAAACAGTATATGAATTGTATACTAACTACCTACAAATTTTATAAATGGTATATGAAATATGCAACACAAATGGTTTAAACGTTTTAAACTGCATGTACAATCAGATCAGATCTTAAATTCCATGTATTTCATAATTAAAAGTCATTTCTAAAGGCATGTACCGATGAATCATGCACAATAAAGCCAGAAGCATGCATTAAGAAGAGTCAACAGGGTCCTTGTAGGATTATTGTACATTCACATGCATGAAGTGGGATGATCCTGAAAGCTATAAAGCCGTGTACCTGAATTCAGCATTGGTCTTTTGGGCGACTGGTCAGAAATACTGAAACTCGTCAGGTGCACGTTTGCGTTATACTTTCTTATTCTGAACGTCTGGCATTTACAGAGAAATCCCTGTAGACATGATGATTAAAATAAAGCTGCTCTTTGCCCGATATATGAGGACGGTTTCATTATGCAGCAGAAGGTTTCCTGGCCCAGCACTATGTTTATCTTCTCAAACTGCCTGCTGCTTAATCAAAAACAGTAGGTTTCAAGAAATGATTAATTGGAAGGGGGAAAAATCAGAGGGAATGCCAGCTCACAGCATGGGCGCTCATTATAAGAAATTAATAAGGTGAAACGAAGACGCTCGCTGGATGAGTTTCACGGTTTGACAGGTGAATCTAGATGATGCAGAATGTGTCGAGCAACCAGAAGCTCACATCTCTATATCTATCTATCTGTCTGTCCGTCCATCCGTACGGACGTCCGTCCATCCAAATATTAAAATTAGGCTACATGTGTCCTATAACCTTCAAACTTCAAGGCTATACAACCTTTGAACTTCCAGGCAAGGCTTTGTCAAACTGACATCAAAGCTGGTCTTGAATTTTCTAGTTTTCTGTGCTTTTCATCTCACAAACATTTTGGCAGAATGTCTGTAGTTTTTCTTCAAGGTGAGGTTGGTCATGACAGCAAGGGTCAAAAAGGCTTTGCTTTTTTGTGCACTAACGAAAAAGTACCATGGTATTACCATGTGTTCTGGACATACCATGGTAATCCCATAGGATTCTAAAATGGTAATCATTCAGTTGTGGTACTACTACTGCTAACACTAGACTATCTCAAGATTCACATTTGTTTCAGGGTCTCCAAATAAACAAATTAAAGAAGAAAAAGAGTTACCATTTTAAAACAACAGCAAAGGTTAAAATCATGCTCTGTTAGAAACTAGTGATTGATAGATCTGCCTTTGTCTTCGGCCGACATTTATCACTTCTTCATAAATGTTTCATTCTGTGTTAATGGAGATTGCTGTGAACAGTGAGAGAAATAAATCAGAATGTCATCAGAAAAAACTGGACTGAGCTGCATGAAGGAACCAAGGTTGAGCTCACTGACAACCTGAAGCATGAACTTTGAGGGATGATGTGTAAAGTGAGTTTTCTGTTTGTTATTAAAATAGCTAGATACCAAGATAAACAGCTCAAGCATTGAAACAAGAACACAAACACTTCGACACGCTTTTTGAAAACATTGCATCTTCTGTTGCCACTTTTAACAACTTCATGTGATCATTGCATTGAATATTGACTCTAGCAATTTTTATTATTATTATTTTGAATTTCAGGAAGTAGAATGGAATAAAATAGTTTTTTTTTTTTTAATTTTTATTTATTATAAATTGCACATAAACATTATCATACACATCAGATTTTGTATACTTAGAGATACATTAGATGATACTAATATTTTTTAATTATATTTAATAAATCATACAAGATGCATAACCCAGCTGTACGCGCAAAATCTGTAACAAAGGAGCATAAAGGATTTACAAGTAAAATATGATAGCAGTATATTTTTAATTTTTACATTTTTATATATATATATATATTAGTATTTATGTAATTTATAAGCTTTTATTTTTATATTTTCAAATTAATTTTTAGCAATTTTGTTTTGTGCTTTTGTCATTTTTATTACATTTTCTATTAAAAAAATATTTCTATATAGCTTTAAGTAATTTATTTCTTTTTATCAGTTTTTAGTTTGTCATTTTAAAACTTCAATTGTTTTTATTTCAGTTTGCTGCCAAAGCAAAATTTCAAATTTTCATTTAAGTTCTTACATTCAAGTTTTCCATCTAATATTTTATTTTATTTCAGCTTTATTTAAATGTTTAATATTTTTAGTTTAGTTTTTACACTGGGAAGAGCATCTCTTATATGGAGTTTCCAAAATCTAGTTTCAAAGCAATTAAAAATTTCCCTGATTTCTACATAGTGGTCATACATTTGTAAATACAACCCAAATTCCAGAAATGTTGGGACATTTTTTATATTTGAATAAAATGAAAACTAAAAGACTTTCAAATCACATGTGCCAATATTTTATTCACAATAGAACATAGATAACATAAATGTTTAAACGGAGAAATGTTACACTTTTATCCACTAAATGAGCTCATCTCAAATTTGATGCCTGCTACAGGTCTCAAAAAAGTTGGTACGGGGGCAACAAATGGCTGAAAAAGCAAGAAATTTTGAAAAGATTCAGCTGGGAGAACATCTAGCAACTAATTAAGTTAATTGATATCAGGTCTGTAACATGATTAGCTATAAAAGGGATGTCTTAGAGAGGCAGAGTCTCTCAGAAGTAAAGATGGGCAGAGGCTCTCCAATCTGTGAAAGAGTGCATAAAAAGATTGTGGAAAACAATGTTCCTCAACGTCAAATTGCAAATCTTTGCAAATCTCATCATCTACAGTGCATAACATCATCAAAAGATTTAGAGAAACTGGAGAAATCTCTGTGCGCAAAGCCCAAAGTATACTTCGGCCGCGTGCAGCCCAAATTTCGAAACCGCACAGACGGTGCGCATACAACAGCGCATGCGCAAGCAGGACAGAAAAGTCCACTAGGTGGCAATACGCACAGTACTGAGCACAATGTGCAATCGTCGAAGAAGAGTGTGGAAAGAGCGATTCAAAAACAAGACGAGTAAACTTAGAAGCATAAACTTCTCCATCGTTTTTGATTCCTGTTCTCTTGGTGTATCTTCTGAACTATGTTGCAATGGTGGATGCACTATTTTTCTTCTCCGATCCTGCCCAGTGAATGTCTCGTTGATGACACGATGTCTGGTAAGAGTATAGAAAAAAATTGTACTGCAAATGTGTCGAAATCGGTGATCCGTGCGCATCCGTGGTCGAGTATACTTTGAAAGATGCACGGACACGACTGTGCGCGAGATGCGTCCGGGCGCGTAAAGTGAAGTATACCCGGGCCTTAAGGGACAAGGCCGAAGACCTTTATTGGATGCCCGTGGTCTTCAGGCCCTCAGACGACACTGCATCACTCATCGGCATGATTGTGTCAATGACATTACTAAATGGGCCCAGGAATACTTACAGAAACCACTGTCGGTAAACACAATCCGCCGTGCCATCTGCAGATGCCAACTAAAGCTCTATCATGCAAAAAGGAAGCCATATGTGAACATGGTCCAGAAGCGCCGTCGTGTCCTGTGGGCCAAGGCTCATTTAAAATGGACTGTTTCAAAGTAGAAAAGTGTTCTATGGTCAGACAAGTCCAAATTTGACATTCTTGTTGGAAATCACGGACGCCGTGTCCTCCGGGCTAAAGAGGAGGGAGACCTTCCAGTGTGTTATCATCGTTCAGTTCAAAAGCCAGCATCTCTGATGGTATGGGGGTGCATAAGTGCATACGGTATGGGCAGCTTGCATGTTTTGGAAGGCACTATGAATGCTGAAAGGTATATAAAGGTTTTAGAGCAACATATGCTGCCCTCCAGACAATGTCTATTTCAGGGAAGGCCTTGTGTATTTAAGCAGGACAATGCAAAACAACATACTGCAGCTATTACAACAGCATGGCTGAATTGGCCTGCCTGCAGTCCAGATCTTTCACCTGTAGAGAACATTTGGCGCATCATTAAACAAAAGACGACCACAAACTCTTCAGCAGCTGGAAACCTATATCAGGCAAGAATGGGACCAAATTCCAACACCAAAACTCCAGAAACTCATAACCTCTATGTCCAGACGTCTTCAAACTGTTTTGAAAAGAAGAGGAGATGCTACACCATGGTAAACATGCCCCCGTCCCAACTATTTTGAGACTTGTAGCAGGCATCAAATTTTAAATGTGCTCATTTTGTGCATAAAAATGTAAAATTTCTCAGTTTAAACATTTTTTACGTTATGTTTGTTCTATTGTGAATAAAATATTGGTTCATGTGATTTGAAAGTCTTAGTTTTCATTTTATTCAAATTTAAAAAACGTCCCAACATTTCCGGAATTCGGGTTGTAATTCAAATCTTGTTCTAACACCCTGACATGATTTTTTTATAGTGATAGATTCTATTTGAGCACTGAATATTCACTGAACATCTCAAATCAAATTAGCAGCAGGATTCTGGACACGAATGAGACTTAGGAAAGAAACTGTTTATAGTCCTTTGAAGAATTAAAGGCTTGTTTCTAGTACACATTCATGCTTTAATGGCTTGGCAAATGGATTCTGCTCACTGTGGCTCCACAGAAGCCCAGAAACTGATTTCTCTGTGCCAGAGGATGAGGGCGGCTCACCACAGCTTACATAGCACTTAGCGAGAGGCCTTCATGGGCAGAAATCACACTGTCTCCGGCTGGCATCCACCGGGGTCTGTCTTGGCAGGACAGAAGGACAGTGATCCAGCCTCTCCACAAGAGCAGAGACGAGAGGAAATGGGAGCGGCTGCAAATGGCCTATTGTTTTATTAGTTTGAAGCAAAATTGACCTTGCAAGTCCAACAAATGGGTGTTTCTTCTGATATTTAGTTTGATTGTCAGGGTTGGTCCAAACCCGAGTTTGATTCTAACTCCCATCTGCCCTGCAGGTTTTTATATTCACCAGTTTTGGGGAAAAGTTTAAAGTTAAAATTAAAAATTAAAGTTTGGTTTAAAATTACATTTAAAGCTAGGGTATAGTAGCTATAGGCAACTTGTTTTATAAACACTTTGTGTTATACTGGTTGATACTCTCTTCACATCCTGATAGCAATCAATAATAGAAGTGGTCTAAATATTAAAAACATGTACATACATATACACTGCCCGGCCAAAAAAAAAAAAGTCGCTGTTTGGATTATAATAGGCAAATACTTATGGATCATTCTTACAGTGATTATTATGTTTCTAGCATGTTATATGTTTGGCAACGGTTCTTTTATCCCTAAAAGATGGAGTGTGTAGCTTTTCATTTCTTAAACAACCATGTATTAAGATGTATCATGGCCATATTCCAGGAGGACAATGTCAAGATTCATCAGGCTCAAATTGTGAAAGAATTGTTGGGAAGGAGCATAAAGAATCATTTTCACACATGAATTGGCACTGACCTTAACCTCAGTGTAAGTTTTTGGGATGTGCTGGAGGAGACTTTACAGAGTGCTCACCTCTTGTATTGACAATGCAAGAGGTGAGCACTCTGTAAAGTCTACTTTAAAGTCTACGTGGTAGGCCACGAAAAATCACAGAGCGGGGTCAGCGCATACTGAGGTGCACAGTGCGCAGAAGTCGCCAACTATCTGGAGAGTCAATAGCTACAGCTCCAAGCTTCGTGTGGCCTTCAGATTAGCTCAAGAACAGTGCGTAGAGAGATTCATGGAATGGGTTTCCATGGCCAAGCACCTGCATCCAAGCCTTACATCACCAAGTGTAATGCAAAGCGTCGGATGCAGTGGTGTAAAGCACGCCGCCACTGGACTCTAGAGCCCCTTAGTTCCAGTGAAAGGAACTCTTAATGCTTCAGCATACCAAGACATTTTGGACAATTTCATGCTCCCAACTTTGTGGGAACAGTTTGGGGATGGCCCCTTCCTGTTCCAACATGACTGCGCACCAATGCACAAAGCAAGGTCCATAAAGACATAGATGAGCGAGTTTAGTGTGGAGGAACTTGACTAGCCTGACCTCAACCCGATAGAACACCTTTGGGCTGAATTAGAGCGGAGACTGTGAGCCAGGCCTTCTCGCCAACATCACTGCCTGACCTCACAAATGCGCTTCTAGAGGAATGGTCAAAAATTCCCATAAACACACTCCTAAACCTTGTGGAAAGCCTTCCCAGAAGAGCTGTTATAGCTGCAAAGGGTGGGCCAACTCCATATTAAACCCTACGGATTAAGAATGGGATGTCATTAAAGTCCACGTGCACTTAAAGGCAGGCATCCCAAAACTTTTGGCAATATAGTGTATGTTCAGGACCTTAATATTCTCTAAACTGTAAGTGCAACTGTTTGCTGGAACATCAGAACTCTACTGCATGTCTGCAAAATGTAGTAACTCAACCAAAACATTTAATTAATGCTTCAAAACTTGTCCCCCTCAGTGTCTATGGCGGTTACAGCCCTGGTAGATTAGTAAGATTGTGATTCCTATTTCACTACAATGGCAGGCAACTTTATCAGACATTACAAACATTCCTTGTCAGACATTTATAAAATATACATGCATGTCCGACAGGTTTAGATAACTGAATTAATCATTTTGCATGATGAAAGAACGTTAAGAAGTTGTGAAGAGTTCGACAATTAATCAACTCATCATTTTTGGTTATTTTGCAAACTGTACTTGCTCTTTTGCACACATGTGCCAGAACACATGCAATTAAAAAAAAAATGCAAATCTGATAAGAACAATAAAATAATCAGAGGTCAACTTGTTGTTTTGAGGGGAAAAAAAATCTCATTCGAGAACAGTCAGTTGAGAAAAACTATACAAGGAAGTAGGCTAACTAAATGTAATTTATTACATTAAAGCTATTTTAAAGGACAAGTAAGGGATAATCCACGGCTAGCGATGGTAGCCTTTAGGGATTTGTTCAACATTTCAACTTTTTCAAAGAATGAATCGCTGCAGGCCTACCCATTGCTATTGAAAATGCGCATTGGCCAATTTGTTTGGCAGAAAAGCTTTATGAGCTATAAAATATTTAGACTATAGCATAAAATATTTATAGCGCATAAAGCCTTTCCCCCTTATATGCTATTTTATAAACTAGTTTAAATGTAAACTTATAATTTGATGTGTCATAATGTTAATAATTGCGAGGAAAGACTGATGCACACCTTCTGTCAGCGCATTATTTTATATGAGTAACAACTCGATCTCCAGCATGTGGTGTCTTTCCCCTCAGAGAGAGAAGAGAATACATAGGATCCAGTGTAATGTCTGAGGATAAATCGTCTCGTTTCGTTCCACGCTGCTCGTCGTGGAGGCGGGAAGCTCTGGGAGCGAGGGAGCGAGTGTTTGACGGAAACAGACAGCTCCGGAGGGACATGCGAGTAATTCACAGGAAGAGCAATGAGAGGAAAAGAGAAGGTGTGCAAATTGGGTAGGTTTACTGCGCGAGGCACAGGAGCTGTTGACAGTCATCAAGCCTGTCTCAAAGGGCTGAGGGAAAACAACGCTAAAGCGCTCAGCCTTCTGTGATCGAATACACTAAATCTCAGGATATTTTCACGCTGAGGTGTGTTGGATGTCAGTGTTTGTCGTGTATAGCATGCTTACATTGTACATTACACTACGACACATTATTCTACAAGCTGTCTAAACTCCAAATGTAATTGGGCATAATTAAACTGATTAACATAAAAATATAACAAATCATAATATATAATAGCATAAAAATCGTAAAAATTATCATATATTTTTCCTTATTTGGATCTTTTTTGTGATCCACTGGAAAAGTAACATTTTTTGAAGGGCATAATTAATAAATAAAATAAATAATATAGGTAGGCTAATAATGAAAAATAGGCCTATATATATTTATGATCAGGGCCATACGCAGGGTTTCATAATAGAGTACCTCAGGGATGACGTGTTTTTGTAGGCCAACCCAGAAGTTAGCGGCGCACGGGTTCCCTCGATCGAAAGCCTATGCATTTTTCCCATAGACTTTTGGAAAATCGCAAAAAATAAGCTCTGTGTTTAACAAAGGGTTATGACACGTTTTGTCTATCAAGATAATCTTTACAAGTTAACACAGCATTTATACATTTTGAAGCCTAAATAAAGTCGTCAGATATAAAAAGCTAACAGTAGGCTATAAACGGACTACAGCACACCATGGTTGCGGATCAACGTAACCACCACCAAGCTTCCTCAAACTTTATTTAAAAAACAACTTTAGTTAAAAACATGCTCGCTGATTATGATCTGCGCTGTGTATGAATACTTATCCACTTTTTCATGAGAAATGCTGTCCAAATGTCCTGTTTGTCATGATGACGTCTAAAGTCCCCGCCAAAGGAAGTAGTCCCTTTTAGCAATTTGTTAGCAACCGCCGTTTTTAAGACACAATAATGGTTTAAAAAATCACAAGCGGGTTATAACACAAGCAGGTTATAACTGGTGTGTTTTATGTCATAGATCAAAATGTGAAAATATTTAGAGGCTTTGTTAACCACAGACCTTATTTCAGTCGATTTAGCAAAAACCCATTCAAAAAACCCAAAGACTTTAGAGCGATGGAACCGGAAGTCCTAAAATGCTAACTCGCTTCCGGGTTTTGCCTACAAAAACATGTTATCGGGGGCATGCCCCCCTGAGAAAATTTTGATTCCCCTGATGTAAATATGTGCATTTTAAGACGTTTGAGGGCCAAAAACAAAAAAAAAGAGATAACAATAGCTTTAAAACCATGTCAGTAGAGCATAGGCTACATTATTTGTAAAACTAGCCCAATCACAAATACTTAAAACAGGTTAAATGTTGTAATAAATGTTCCACAATACAAACTATAAATACAGAAGAGACTGTTATTGATATTGGTGAAATATCAGTGTTCATGACCAGTTGGTAACACTTTACAACAGGGTCCCATTAGGTAATGTTAATGTAGGCTATTAACTAACATTAGCAATGAGCAATACATTTTTACAGTTGTTATTATTCTTTGTTAACATTAGTTAATAAAAATGCAACTGTTGTTGTTGAAATTAACAGCAGCTAAGATGAACAAATGCTGTAAGTATTGTTGTAAAAAAAAAAAAAAAGTGTAAACACATGTTTATAAATAAATAGCCTATTAAGTATTTGGTGCTGTGATGAACACCAAAGCGAAAACAAAAATCTGAATGGTTGTTTGAAATATTTAAATGCTGTTCAGAAACCGAAAGTACAGCAGCTGCTTTGTTTACGGGGTTACCAGGGTAACAGCTGGAGTTAATATTGTGCCATAATTAAACAAATCCAGCATTTTGCAAACAAACACGATCTGCTTTGAAAAGGAAAACTCGACTCGCAAACAAACAGAAAGTGATGTGCAAATACAAAGGTCAGTTTGAGTGAAAACGCAGATGAGTAACAAATATATGTATTGTTTGTTTTACAAATATAAATAAATGAGCCTACATCATATTTCACAAATAAATACAAACCATCCTACAAATGGCATGTAACCTTTGAACAAATACCAAATCTAGTGCATACAAACACACACCTGTCTGTTATGATTGTAAGACACTTGCCTTTTTATGAGATTTCTCAGCTTGATTTTCTCACAAATGCAGTTGAGCAACTTCCTCTTCCAAAACAGCAGATGGCGCTTTGCTGTGGGTCAATTTACGCTAGTGTCCAGGAAGAAGCCCCGAAACATGCGTTTATAATAATAATAATAATAATAATAATAAACTTTGTTTTATAGCGCCTTTAAAAACTGCATCTCATAGCGCTTTACAAGAACATACAAATAAAATACAATGGAATAGGGGAAATAAAAGATAGAAACATACATCAAAACACATTTCAAAACATATATAGTTATACATAAAACAAAATAATCATATAGAAAATAAGTTTACAAGGAGTTTACAGCTGATGAAAATGAGTGGTGAACAGGTGAGCTGGGCGTTTCTGAATACCTAGTACGCAAAGTTTGGTATTTCTACATTATCTGCAAAATGCAACAGCAGTAATCTTTGCAAACTCAGCAAACTCTGGCTACTCCAGTTATCTCTGTATGTATAACCGCCAGCACCATGTTATACAAAACATGTTATAAAACACCAATCTGCCTCTTTTCATTTTCATTTAAACATATTAATAGCCACATAAATTTGGTTCAGGCAACGCTTACATTGATTATCTGCATGTACAGTACCGGTCAAAAGTTTGTAAACATTAAGGTTTTTTTTTAAATGTTTTTAAAGTAGTCTCTTAATCTCACCAAGGCTGTATTTATTTGATCAAAAATACAGTAAAAACAGTAATACTGTGACATATTATTACAATTTAAAGTAACTGGTTTCTGTTGTATATTTCAAAATGTAATTTACTCCTGTGATCAAAGCTGAATTTTCAGCATCATTACTCTAGGCTTCAGTGTCACACGATCCTTCAGAAATCATCATACTCACCTGTTCACCACTCATTTTCGTCAGCTGAAAACTTCTTGTAAACTTCTTTTTTAGGTTAGCCTACATGTAATTATGTCGTGAAATGTGTTTTGATGCATGTTTCTATCTTTTATTTCCCCTATTCCATTGTATTTGTATGTTCTTGTAAAGCGCTTTGAGGTGCAACTTTTAAAGGTGCTATAAAATAAAGTTTATTAACGTTTCTATTGTAAAACAGCTGAGAAATATTAAATGTTGAGTTTATCTTGCACGCGCTGGAATTCATGATCAGAAGCTTCTGTGAACTTAAAGCCCGCCTACTTTAATTTGATTGGTCGTTTCAAACATTTTGACATTAATGAGTGGTGTTTGACCGCTGACAACTCAGATGGGAAGGTCGGTCATCTTGGCTTTGTGCAATATATCCGTGCAGCACCAAAGTAGAGTTAATATTAGACAATTATTTCACAACCTTTATTATATACACCTCGGAAAAATACAGAGGTCCGGACCTCGGGGACCTCAGTGGTAGGTACGGCCCTGTTTATGATATTTCGTAGATCCTAACAGGCACTATATATATATATATATATATATATATATATATATATATTCACATATAATCATTTTGTGGATCCTGACAGGTCACTATAAACCTGTCACAGTTGATTGTAGCTTAAATCACAAAGACAATGCGTGACGCAGAATGAATGATGAATCACTTTTAATAAACACAAAGAATGATAATACTACACACGAACCATATTGTTAATGAGAGACAATGAACTGAAGAAGACAAAAGGCTTAAATACACGAGGAAGGTAATCAACAGAACAGGGAACAGGTGAGGACTAATTAAACTATGACAACTAATAAGAGACTAGAACTTAGGCAATGACAACAACAATGAAAACTAAAGACTAAGGGTCCAACTAAAAATGGAAAACGTTTTATGCTGCTCATTTACACAATAACGGCGTTTTGGGGGCCTGAAAATGCAAACTTTTGAAAACGGGCTTTGAAGTTCAAGTTTTTGAAAACTTATCATCTCCATGTAAACTACAAAAACGCGAATTTGTGAAAAATGGTGACGTCATGCGTATGCATATTACAGTACATGTTCAGTCTATAGGCGTGTCGTTTTTCTTTATAAAGTGACGTCGCTAACTACTGGCCTGGCATGAATAACACAACGTTTTTTAGTCATTTTCATGGATACGTGTGAAACAAGACAGTGAGAACTAACTATTGTTAAAAAGAGCTGGAAGAAAATCCACTGGAAAAATAACATCTTTGAAGGACATGATTAAAAAAATAAAAATTATTAACAGAATAATAATTTTTGCCCATATTTGTTTCTTGACAAGCACAGTCACTATAAACTACATGTTGTATAAAAAAGAGCAAAAAAAAAAAAATCCTGATTGCCTGAAAAATAATATCTTAAAGGTTTGAATGACAGATTTTTTTTGGATGAACTGAGAGTAAATACAGTGTAGCTGCAATGTAAAGATTGGTCTGAAGGAGAGTATAATAAATGGAGATGTTGGACAGTCCAGTTGTAGGTTGTCAGATGGCCATTCAGCGGTCTGACAGCTTGTGGGAAGAAACTGCTTTATTTGGATAACTTTGACCTCAGTGCTGCTTACACTTCATTTTATTCTTATATTGAGGAAATTATTTTATCTTCATACATTTTTTGAATATAAAAATAGTGAACCCCAATTAAATATACACACACATACAGCAGTAACACTTTACAATACTGGTGGACTAATATGCATTAATTCATGCTTAACTAATGCACAGATAATCATGAGTTAATGTATGACTCATGAAGAACTAAACCATTAATTAATGATTACTGCATCAGCAACTAATAAAGTTTCTATATGATTAATAGATTAAGTAATATGTGAATTGTTATTAAATGTGACATAATGTATTAATTCCTTAATAACATATTTTATTAACTAATAGTGTAAGTTAATGTGTTAATTACCACAATGGTTTGAAGCCATGTACTTCCAGTTGTCTGCTTTAATTAATCATTAGCTAATGATTTGCAAATGTATCATTATGTTATGACTTTACTTGTTGAAGCACATGACTATTAACTAATTGTTAAGTAATATGTCATTACGGTTTTGACATCTACACTAAGCCGTGGATTTCAATTTCCAGCCATCTACAACCGGGACTCCACTGTACCAGATAAACTGCTGCATCCAGAACCTTGTTGTTCATGGCACAGGAATGTGTCAGGTTAAGCTTGAGGTCTAGGATTCAAAGGCAGAACACTGAGAACATGTGGCCGGGCACTGCAATTTCATAACACCGTGTCAAGACCGGACAAAGACAATAGAACCCATTATAATCAGTGATAGTGATTCTACACTGGATGCGGCACGACACAACACAACACATCAAAACGTCACTTCTGTTATGAAGGACAAATGGACTTGCAATGGTCTGTCATGTCCAGTGTAAACAGCTATTGCGGCATGACTCGATAATGGACGCATCCAGTTCAAACACAGTGCAACATCAGTCTGTAGTTCAGATTCTGGTGTGCTGATATTTGTGTGCAGCCCAACTTACCCATCCTTCAAACACATTCTCTGACATTACACTCACTGCATGTGCAACTGTCAAAACCCATTAAAGGGTTAGTTCACCCAAAAATGAAAATAATGTTGTTAATTGCTCACCCTCATGCCATTCCACACCCGTAAGACCTTCATTAATCTTTGGAACACAAATTAAGATATTTTTGTTGAAATCCGATGGCTCAGTGAGGCCTCTATAGCCAGCAATGACATTTCCTCTCTCAAGATCCATTAATGTACTAAAAACATATTTAAATCAGTTCATGTGAGTACAGTGGTTCAATATTAATATTATTATTAACAAACTTCACATGTTTTATAACAGTCCTGGCCTAAAGACATCTACATGGCAATATTCAGTAATAGTCAAAGCGCCACCTGTTGGCAGCAGGAAGTGTGGCATGTCAAAATGACTTCGCCATATTTCTTCTGTATTTACTCGCTTACATGCGTGTCGCCCACTATTCACTGTAAGGCCACCGGGTGGCGGTGGCCCCAGGTGCAAGGGCCCTTTCATTGCTGCTTACAGCTTTAATTTATTAATGGTTTTGTTCTTCATGAGTCATACATTAACTCATGATTATCTGTGCATTAGTTAAGCATTGATTAATGCATATTAGTGCACCAGTATTATAAGGTGTTACCCATACAGCATTTTGGACCCAAAAGTATAATGTAAAAACAGACCTGTGGAGGCATATGGATGGAATTGAACTCTGTTTTGAACTAAGCAATCAAACCAAAAGTGTTTGACTTGTCTATGAAGGTGTAGCATAGATTTTTACTGTATCTTTGAGTGTTAGCTTAACCTAACCCATCAGAAGTCTAAACACAGCTGCATGAAAAAGCACAAGAGCGTGCAAAATGTTGGCTTATGCAGCTTCTCTTCAGTCACTGAGATTTGACCTTCTCACGAAACTAATTACAGGAGTGATTTTCCCAGAACTGAGAGGGGGAAAAAAAACTTCAATTTTTCATAATCACACTCTCGGTAATTAAAGTTATTGAGACACACACAGCTACGAGAATATAAACCAGTCACAAACACACACCAGGTTTTTCCCATTTCCATTGAAGCAATTTGTTGTCATTAGAATAAAAGCCGCAGCATGATATAGCAGATTCATTTTTAAAAACAGGAAGTATTGCTAATATTATTTGATGGTTTTGTTTGTTTATTCTGCTAAATGAATCTGCAAGAAATACAGCAAGTTACATGTACACACACACACACACACACACATATATATGAGCAATATCACACGAGTAGCCGTGTGATGATAGCCGCACAATATTTTAGTGATAACAGCACTCCTTTTCGCCAATTGTATCACTCCGCTTGAAGCGACTGTCATGGCAGCTGAGCAAATCCATCGTAATTTTTGCGAATACCACACTTGTTGTACCACGAACTTTAGTTTTAAGAGTTTTTAGGCGAGAATGTAGTTGTTTTGACCTGAAATATGTGACTCATATTTAATCATAGCGTTAACCACTATGAGATCCAGCAGCAAATCCCTGAAGCACTGGCCGAGATGAAGCTGTTCTCGGCGGGTACACGAGCAACGAACGGCTGCTGATGGCCTGGAGCTCGCGTCTCCGAAAATGTCTAAACAAATTGTAAAATAGGTGCTATAATGATGATTTGCTGCTCAAGACACATTTATTATTCTTATTATCAATGTTTATCAGTTTAACGTGTCCTTGCTGAATAAAAGTTTTCATTTCTTAAAACAAATCCAATTGCCCCCCAACTTTTGCATCAATAGTTGAGTTTTATGCTTCAGATGCCATATTCATAGTTTACTACACATTGTACGTCTCATCATCACCCTTCTATACCTTATTCTTCTTCACTAACACATACAGATATACTCAAACAGGGTGTAAATAAGGGATGGCAGGCGTGCAGCAGAGAGAAATGAGAGAAGGTGTGCTGCCAATGTCTGTTTGCCACACAGAGTGGCATCTCTGCTGTGCCATGTGGGCAGGAGGAGAGAAGCTTTACCAAACACAGTGTGTGTGTGTGTGTGTGTGTGTGTGTGTGTGTGTGTTTCTATGGCTAAGCACTAAGCACCAACTAAGCTAGACACATTCGTCTGGGGCCGAACGTGTCTAGACACCATGTCATCTCAGTGGGCGTTTCTGCATGTGAAGGCGGAATGTCATCTGTTGGTCTAAGGTTCACCTTCACAATCAGTTTAATTTGTTGGAATAATGGTAGTTAAATATAAAATAGCGTTGTTGTAAATAATAACTTTGAGGTGACATTACGTTTTTCTACTTTACGTTTTTAGGGCCCAAGCACCACAATTTCAATATCAAGTAACACTTTGGTATGGGGAACACATATTCATTATTAACTACGACTTTTGCCTTAATAAACTCTTAATTTATTGCTTATTAATAGTTAGTAAGGTAGTTGTTGTAGCATAAGTTTAGGTATGGGGTAGAATTTAGGGATGTAGAATATGGTCATGCAGAATAAGGCATTAATATGTGTTTTATAAGTACTAATAAACAGCCATTATGCAAGCTAATAAGCAACTAGTTAAAAGTGAGAATACTAAAGTGTTACCCAATATCCTCTAGGAACACCAACATAATATCATGTACATTTTAATATCTACTGAACCAATAGTAGAATTTTAATTATGTTCCTTGGCACAGTCATGCCATAGATTTTCAGCCATTTTCAACATACTGTTCTCAAATTTAGATCAAATTATCTTGAGACCACTGTGGTCAAAAATTGAAGTCAAACCAGTTGCATTAATGAATTTGATGCTACAACTCTAATCAGGAATGATTTCAAATATTGACATTGAACTTGCTTTGTATTTTTGTTGTGATGCTCTGAGCGATCTTGCTATCTTTAGCATTTGATAGGATGCCAATTAAATTAGACTGTATCTTGGCAACACATTGGCTTACTGAATTCAACCTTAATAAATTATCATTGCCACTATGTCCTTAGTGTATAGACATGGACAAAAGTTTTGGCAGTGACAAATTTTGTGTTTCGCAAAGTTTGCTGCCTCGGTTATTGTGGTCTTGATTCACATTGTTTCTAGATTATTGTGCAGAGTGAAGATGCATTTTAAATAATTGTGAAAATGATGCAATTTTAACTTAAGTGCAAAATTGGAATATCGCGTAAAACATTTGTTAATAAAGCAGCGTTTCCATCCCATGTGTTCAAGAGAACAAAATAGTCACTTCCTGGAAAATTGGGGCAAAATATATATAATAAAAATGGAAGTTGCTGCAATCAGGGAAGCAACTGTGTTTTTTTTTTCCTACATCATAAATGACTTGCATCTCAGAGCGCATAGACGAAATGCAATAAACGCTGTCATGTTATCTTGCGTTTGGATGCCTGGTGTCATAATACCAAATACCATGTTGATCAAACCAACTTTTGAAATGCTGTGCAATGAAATCGGTCCACTGGTTAGTCCAGTTATCCAAACACGTCCACTGTTGAGGCAAAGTCACATGAGTTTTTTGAGGGATTTATTCTGTAAATGTGATTCCATGCGCATGGCGTCTTACGTATCTGTCTCAATTGAGCGCATAATGCAAATGTTTGTAATTTATGCACATCTTGGCGTTTAAAAAATGGTGCATAAAATTGTTATCAGTGATTACCTTCAAAAAAGACGTGCGGGTGTGAGTGCATCTGCACGCACAGTGAGGCCACAGTGAGACTTTTGGACAACGGCCTGGTGTTAGGACCACCGCTGGCCTGTCTAATGAATTACAAATATGGTTACAACAGAATCTTTTGGTGTTAAAGGCACAATATGTAAGATTTTTGCAGTACAATATCCAAAAACCACTGGGCCAGTGTTATATATTTTGTTCAGTTGAGTACTTACAATATCCCATATGTTTCCAATTATTTGTAAATCGTGATTTTAACCAAGGATCTGGGATGTGTCCGGGAGTCACCTGTCAATGGCGTCATATCTGCGTTACCCTTAAATTAAATTACCGTTAAATTTATAGACAGAAAACTAATTATTGGGTCCCACTTTATATTAGGTGGCCTTAACTACTATGTACTTACATCAAAAAATAAGTACTTATTGGGTTCATACTGAATTGCAAAACACTTCTGCTGCTATTGAGGTGGGATACGGGTAAGGTTAGGGAAAGCTTTGGTGGTATGGGTAGGTTTAAGGGTAGGGGTAAGGTGTAAGGGATGGGTCAATAGTGTAATTATAAATGTAATTACAGAAATTAATTACAGATGTAATTACATGCAGGTGTTTTTAAAATATAAGTACAATGTAAAAACATGTATATACACAATAAGTGCATTGTATCAAATTATTAATTTAAATGTAAGTACATAGTAGTTAAGGCCACTTAATATAAAGTGGGACCAATTATTGTTATATAGCTCAACATGTTTAGTCTTATTGTTTAAATCTAGTTTTCTTGATTTACCTCGAGTAACATGCTTTTACCATGCCTCAAAGAAAAACACTATTTTGTCAAGTAATGCAGCATTTTCTCCATCATACAATATTTTTTTTAAATAAATTGCATGCCATTTATCAGCACAAGTCACCCAGCATTTATTAATATGATATTCTAAAATCGATCTATCTTACTGCAGTGTGTAACAGTGTCTCACAGCAGCCGCCGAGCGAATGTACAGAGTAACGTCATAACATCATTTTCAACACACTCAGATGTCTCTAATATGATAAACAGCGCTGTGTTACCTCATACACTTGACCGGATGAACTAACTGGCTACCGATTAAATTTATACTTGTTTTTAAAATTCTAATCTTTGTTTTTAAATCTCTACATAATCCAGCACGGTCATATCTTTCAGAAGCAATTTCCATCCATTAACCAAACAGGTCCTTGAGATCCTGTAATCTTGGTCTCCTTTCCATTCCTAGAACTAGGGTGCGCTGCAGAGGTGATCGATCCTTTGCTGTTGCTGGTCCTAGTCTATGGAATAATTTACCAGTTTTGGTTAGAACTGCTTCCTATTTATCAAGTTTTAAGTGTCTGCTTAAAAACAATTGCTTTCAGCCAGGTATAATGTCTGTATTGTGTTCTTTTGTATTGTTTTTCTATTTTCTCAGATTTTAGTTGTATTGTACAGCACTTTGGGTCAACCATGAGTTATGTTGAAAGTGCTTTAATAAAGAAAGGAAAGGAAAGGAAAGGAAAGAAGGGCAGCAAAGAAGCCACTTCAAGGAAAACATCAAGGACAGACTGAATTTGTGCAGGAAGTACAGGGATTGGACAGCAGGAGACTTTTCTCTGATGAAGCCCACTTCCTACTGTTTGGGACATCTGGAAAATCGATTGTCCAGAGAAAAAAAGGTGAACACTTTGAGTCATGTGTCGTGCCGACAGTGAAGAATCATGAGTCTGTCCATGTGTGGGATTTCTTTTCATCCAAAAGAATCGACTCTTTCACAATTCTGCCCAAAAACACTGCCAGGAATAAAGACTGGTATCAAAATGTCCTGCAAGAGCAACTTCTCACAATGACCTAGGAGCAATTTGGTGTGCATTTTCCAGCATGTAACAAGGCAAAAGTGATAATTAAATGACTCGGAGATCAATACATTGAAATTTTGGATCTGTGGCCAGGCAACTTCCCAGGTCTTAATCCCAAAGAGAACCTGTGGTCAATCCTCAAAAGGCGAGTGGACAAGCATACCCCTTTTCCACCAGAATGGTTCGTGTTCTGGAGCCAGAGCCTGTTTTCGGCCAGGTGAACTGGAGCCTGTTGCGAACCGTCTGCATTTTTCTACAGACTTGAGTACCGAATGGTGAAATAACGCTGCTACGTGTTGTTTACCATACTATAAACAGTCTCAAATCAAACAGTGTGCATCCCGACGTTTGTGAAGGCAGTGTGGCACTTCTGTTTTGCTGTTCACAGTACCAGGAGTGATTCTAGCAAACGTCAGCTCACATAAACTGCTGGTACTCTCATCTGTCCTTTTCTGAGATAAACTGAAACAGTTGACTCACTCCCTCTCTCGCACACTGTGTCTCTCTCACTGTGTTCACTGTCTTTTATGGGTTAAATGCAGAGGACAAATTCTGAGTATGGCTTACCATACTTGGCCTTCACATGTCACTTGCAAAGTTATTACATTGCTCAATGAGACAGCGGCAATATTTCTCTGCCCCCCGGCTCTGGTCGAGACCAGCAAGCTTTTAGGGCCGGAGTTGAACTGATCTTTCTGGGCTGGAACCACCTTTTCTACAATGGAAATGCACAGGTTCGAGAATGGAAAAAGGCCGGAAACCTGCACTGGAACTGTGCTGGTGGAAAAGGGGTAGCAGAAATTGTAGCCCAAAATGTGATCAACTCTCGAGCACTAATAAGGCAAGAATGGATCGCCATCCAGCATGCCAGAGCAAAGTGCAGAGATTATGAAAAAGGGTCAAAACTGTAAATATTGACTCTTTGCATATATTGAATGTTTTTGCCAACAAAAGCCTTTAAAACTTATGAAATGCTTATTATTGTTTTCCAGTATACCATAGAAACATGGAAAAATAATTTACAAATACTGAAGCAGCAAACGTTATGTAACTGCCAATACTTTTGGCCACAGTCAAAACATAATTTATTCAGACACCTTGAACATTTCATTCATTATTACAGTTTATTCACTATAGCTTAAAAAAATGGTAATAAAATATGACAAGATCTCAGAGTTAAACTGTGTCAGAAAAAATGAATCTTAATTATGTCAGATAACACTTAAGCAAAACATGGTCAGGTCAAAGTGTCTGAATAATTTTTGGTTCCAAATTTTTATCAATTTAGTCCACTGTATGAAGAATTTTTGGGTATAATATGTCACAGTTTACTTTATTTTGCTATCCTCACTTACAGAAATGAACTATAGTGTCCTGCACCCACTAGTAAAAATATATCAAGAATATCAAAAATGTCTAAATAATATTTGGTTTGACTGTATGTGCAAAGTTTCAAACCTGCGCCACCTACTGGTCAAAAGTTACAAACAATGGTGTATCTACTTCAGGTCTCAAAGCTATTTTATATATTATTTTATATTATTTCATATAAAATCTATTTTATATAATTATCATATATTTTATCTAAAATTATTTTGAGACATTTACTTTTCTTTTTAATTAAATTTACGAAATCATTTCTTATAAATATTGTCAAATAATTGCCCTGTATTTTGTGCACACTTTTCTTTCATTTTTCCACACTAGACCTATTTTCTTTAGAGAACACATGTCGCATTGATATTTCTCGAATACATTTGCAGGCGTGGGCAGTGTAGATTTTAATTTTAAGCTTAATTTTTCCACATTGGGAACGTTCGGTCCAAAGTAATCTTGAAGCAGCACTAACAGCCCAGACATTAAGCATCAGTCACAATCAACAGATGCCACATTCGATCAGGCAGAAGTGAGCAACTGAGTGACAGGCTGGCAAATGAAGCGAATCTGGACTAATTTTCCAAGCTTCCCTCCCAACTATGAGCACGAACACGCATCGTCATATCAAAATATTGTGATTGTGAATGGAGATTTTGTGTTTCCCAGGCCTTATTCTGAGGGTGACATACAGAAAAATATAATTATATTAAATAATTGGACAAAAGCAAAATGCATCTCAAGACACTTTCCAGTGTGTGTGAACTCCCCCAAAAGTGTCCAAATACTCTTTGGGTTAATTGTACATCTGCATAAATTACAAATCCTGAGAGGAAATCCATTTATTTGTAATATAATTACTTCCAGACTCTTGTTATTGTTAAGTTAATGAGGAGACAAATGCATATGACCTCTTTTTGCATTGATAAATGAGCCATCCTTTCTGACATTCATCCTCCCAGCCTTTTCTTATCCTGTCATTTGCTTTTTCCGTTTTCTTGAACTTAGAGAACTTACAGATATCTTAACTAAAAATATACACTGTGTTTTGTGTTTTCACACACAGCAGGTGTCACGTCACTTCCTAATTGCATCCTCCTTATCCACCTACACGTTTCTTCTTTTTCCTTTCTTTGTTTGTCTGCTTTTCTCTTTTTCTATGATTTTATGTTGCCTTCATTTCAAAGAAGTCTCCCTGCTAACAGGAAATGTTCTTTGGCTAACATTCTGGCAAGGTTATGAATGAACGTTCTTCCAGTAATGTTAATAGAACGTTAGTTCAATGTTATCTGGTCTTTACACATATTCTCAAAACGTTAACACAAATAGATTACTACTTGTTTAAGAATGTTTTTAGAACATTCAAAAGTAACGTTCCCATAATGTTTGCAAAATGATAAAACGGAATGTTCATGTTTCTTTAACGCTTTTGAAACATTTAAAAAAAAACTGGACGTTTTGAGTGTTCAGAGAACATTCAGAAACAAAGTTATCTGGAACATTAGCAAAACGTTCTTAGAACATATCTGGCCTGTGTTGCTGCTTATATAGGCATCTCTCTATAGACCAGAGCCATATGTGTGACTCATTTGTGTAATCAGTGGAGATTTAATAAGGTTTAAGTGACAATACCAGCCAATAGAGACTCTAATAAAGTCTGTAATTTTCCCTCTTTGTAGTCAGTGTGTGTCCTATAATTATTGTGTATATGTTGTAAATGTGGAGTGGATGAAAGAAAGGCATCTGGCTGCTGTTCCACACCTGATGTGACTAATTGACTGAAGTGTTTTAAATGAATAGTTAAAAATAGCAGAATGTCAATTATAGTTAATGTGCACAAACATGAAACATTCTGTTTGAGTGAAACATGAGCTTTATGAAATGTCACCAAGGACTGTTGTGCATGTAAATGGATCTTCCTTGCATTGTCGCATTGATCTAGTCACTTATTTGCATTGATTTAATGACTTAGTTTCTACACCAGGGAACTGCAGGAGTTTTGTGAGCTAATGAAAATCTAATGATCAAATGCTAAAAATATAAAATTTCAATAAATAAATTAAAGGGGTCATGAATTGAGAAATCAACTTTTACTTGAGCTTTTGATATATAAGAGGTCATCGTACTATAAGAATATCCTCTAAGTTTCAGAACTGAAAACTTCCTTGTTAGTACAATATAAGCTTTTATTGACACCAGGCCCAGTGAACAACTGATCCTGAAATGTGCTTATCTATGACTGAAACCCCGCCTCCGCAGAAGAAATTAACGCATTCTTCATCAGTGCAACGTTAGCCCCGCCCACTGGCGTGTTAGTGAGATGAGGAGGAGAGGAGAGCGATATAACACAACAAAAATAACATTACCTTTCAAAGGATCCTAATGCTAGGAATATGGTTATTTATTTTCAACAATGTGAATGTCTCAATTGACACTATTTCTATTCGATATTTCACTCTGGATTCTTTGGTAAATCAATCTCATTTCAGCGCAGGCTTTGCAAACAGACTTTTACGACTTGACAGTAATGCAACAACATGTAAGTAACTGTGTTAATTCTAATGCCTGATCTGATATGTAATGATTCATGTACAGCGAGATGTTCTTTGTCTATGTGTCAGTAAATCAAACCAGTGAATAAATGGTCAACTTCACATTGTTTCTCTTATTAGGATGAAAATAATCTGTTATTTAAACTGTGATTAAATTATATAAAGAAAGCGATCAAAGAATGCTCCCTTTGCAGTCGCTGGAGCTGTCAATCAAACAGTGACTGAGTTCTGGAGTTTATCTGGACACGTGCCAAAACTCACGTTTTATTCAACGAATCGCATTTGCACAGTTAGTAACGATGAAAGCATTCGTTAGTGTGCAGAAATTGAGTTACAATGACGAGATCACTGCTTTCATGCGCTCAACAACATGTCTGTGTTCATCACTGCAACCTTTCATGCCACGATCTAAATATAATGGCATAGATATAAATGTAATGCAGCACTTTTCATGATTAGTTAACCTTGAGAGCTGTTATAGTAAAAAATGTGCTAAAAGAGATAGTAATACTTTCAAATGGAAAGATGTCAGCCAATCACAGCAGTGGGTGTTTACACTGAAGTCTCATAGAGACACCCCTTAAGCGTTCAAATCAGAGGGCTAAAATCAGGATAGAAAAAATGCCTTTTATTTCTAAATTATGACATTTTTTGATGTAAAAGGCATAACATTATAAGTGCACCCCAGGAAACATTACGAAACAATAAAACAATGCAGTTCATGACCCCTTTAAAATTAAAATAAAACATCTTTTTACCTGCATGTCATGTGACCATTAACCAACATCGGAGAACTGTGAACATGCAAATATTTTTTGCAAATTATTGAAATATTAACTTAAAATGTCAGGGTAACTTCAAGTAAATAGGTCAAAGGGGTTTAGCTGACCAAAAAGTCTGGGAATTCCAGATCACTATCAAAGTCTTAAAATTATTTATAACAATAAATAATAATCAAAACAAATTAATAATATGAACACAGTTTTAGTTCTGCACCAGTCCTAGTTTTGGTACTTAATGAGCAATTTAACACTGTGAGACAAATATGTGAGAAATAAGTGCAGGAGTTAATCTAATTTCTTAAGTAATTATATATATATATATATATATATATATATATATTTTTTTTTTTTTTTTTTTTTTTTTTTTTTTTTTTTCCAGACCTAAAAGCTAATTATACTTCAAAAAGAGGCAATTACAACATCTGAGGCTCTGGTTTCAAGTAATGCAATCAAAAAGTGCAAATATAAAATTTGGCTCAACTGTTTCATTAGGCTCAAGGCCAGAATATTTGTGAATTAATGATGTTGAACCAACATGATCGGCCCATAAGCATTCAGGATATTTTAAGGCACAAGGATTTTTCTGGGTTGTGCCGTTTACTCAGAATCAATCTTGCAATATGTTATTAAAAATGTAAGTATGCTTTAAGTATTTTGTACACATGCAGATCAACTGAATATAGTTTTTGAGGGTAACAATTTACAACAATAGAACATAATCATATTCTAATATCTGAAATTTGTCATAGTTCAAGTATTAACATGCTTATCTATGCAACCTTCATGTAAAGAGATCTTTAAAGTTCTCAGAACTTTGATAACATTCTGACAACATCCTCTCAAAGTTCAGCGAACATGTAGAAATAACAATTTCATAACTTAAAGGGTTAGTTCACCCAAAAATGAAAATTCTGTCATTTATTACTCACCCTCATGTCGTTCCACACCCGTAAGACCTTCGTTAATCTTCGGAAAAACAAATTAAGATATTTTTGTTGAAATCCGATGGCTCAGTGAGGCCTGCATAGCCAGCAATGACAACGCTCCGAAGCTTCCTGAAGCAGTGTTTTGAAATCGGCCATCACTATAATAAGTCTTATTTTGTTTTTTTGGCGCACCTAAAATATTCTCGGCACTTTATAATATTAATATTGAACCACTGTACTCACATGAACTGATTTAAATATGTTTTTAGTACATTAATGGATCTTGAGAGAGGAAATGTCATTGCTGGCTATGCAGGCCTCAATGAGCCATTGGATTTCAACAAAAATATCTTAATTTGTGTTCCGAAGATCAACGAATCAACGGCATGAGGGTGAGTAATAAATGACATTATTTTCATTTTTGGGTGAACTAACCCTTTAATGGGAACATTAGCAAAACGTTAACATTTTTGTTAGCTGAGACTATGAGGAAGCAGTATATGGTTAACCTCAGGCTCTTTACACTGGTTCTTCCTGAAGCATGTTACAGATTTAACTGTGTTTACCAGCTGGATGGATTTCCCTGTGTTTCTGCTCATGAATAGTGCTGCAGATGGCAGGCCCACCAGCGTCTGGATGCTTCCCACATTCCTGCATGAAGAAGTGAATGATAGCAGCACAAAACCACAGGAAGTCTTTCCTCTGTGCTTCCTGTATGTCAGTGTCAGCATCAGACGTGGATGAATTGTCAAGCGTGTGTGTGTCAGTTATGGTTTGTTGGAGATAGATGTTTGAAATTATTCGTGATGGACAGCAAGAAAGAGAACCCTTATATGAAAACATCAAATATTAATAGGCTGGAAAAGATAAGTTAAAGGAATAATATAAGGAAAAGTAAAATGACAATTCTTCCATCATTTTCACAGGTGCTTCTTGTTAGTCATTAGTCTTGGTTTATATATAGCCCTCATGTTTTCATTGTGGCTTTTCTAGCTTTGTTTCCTGTAACCTCTATTGGTGAGTTTGTTTAGTTCATGTTTATTTCAAGTTTCAAGTCAAGTAAGGTCTTTGTTTGTTTTGTATTTTGTTCATGTTTATGTTAAACTGCACATGGGTTCTTACTTCAACTTGCCTTTAGTGGACTTCCGTTACAATGAGGGTTTTTTGGGGGCAATAATCCTTTGTTATTTTGTAGTGTTGAAGGATTAAAGTCAAGACAAATTTATTTGTGCTTTTCACAATACACATTGTTTCAAATCAGCTTTACAGAATGTCATAGTTACAAGTGATGATGATATAAGTGATCCTCTGGATTTAGAGCTATATTGTATTTACAGTGTTGTCTAGCACATATTATATCAGTGCAGCAGTGACTCAGACACATGTCTGTGTGTTCAAGGCATTTAAAGGATTAGTTCACTTCAGAATTAAAATTTCCTGATAATTTACTCACCCCCATGTCATCCAAGATGTTTGTCTTTATTTCTTTAGTCAAAAATAAATTAAGGTTTTTGAGGAAAACATTCCAGGATTTTTCTCCATATAGTGGACTTCAGCAGCTACCAAACGGTTGAAGGTCCAAATGTCAGTTTCAGTGCAGCTTCAAAGGGCTCTACATGATCCCAGATGAGGAATAAGGGTCTTATCTAGTGAAACGATCGGTCATTTTCTAAAAAAAAAAATAAAAATGTATATGCTTTTTAACCACAAATGCTCATCTTGCACTGCTCTGCGATGCGCCATGCATTACATAATCATGTTGGAAAGGTCACACGTGACATAGGCAGAAAGATCCAGTGTCTACAAAGCGAAGGTACAAAGACTAAGTCAAATGCCCTTTACAAAAAAAGGTAAAACAACAATGTCAGACATTTTGAAGTTGGAGGTGAAAATGAGTTTTTCGCCTTACCACAGTACTTCTGCCTACGTCACACGTGACCTTTCCAAAGTGATTACGTAATGTGTGGTGCATCGCAAAGCAGTGCAAGATGAGCATTTGTGGATAGAAAGTATATACATTTTTATTTTTAGAAAATCAAAGAAAGCCATCATCTCAATTCTCTAATTACACCACGAGGAATGAGGAGTGAGGAAGCTTTCAGAGGAGCTATGAGCGAGGATTCACAGGTGTATCCTATGCGGAAGTCTTTCCTGTCGAAAAACCTGGCACACGTATACATTTTGGCACAATAATTTTGCTTTACCTTTGCAGTTTAAATAAACCATATCTCACATATTTCAATGTTGCGTTTTTATGTTTTATCATGAATTTCTTAAATAACCAAACTTTAACAACATAAGGGCAGATCCCTTGAGCAGATCGCTGTGAAGTGACGCTCGAGTGATCAAGAATATTCCAATGTACAAATAAGCTGCCCTTTGATTCCCCTGTCCTCATTTTCTTTCCTTGCATCCTTACCTTGCATCCTGCGGGAGGTGGAGCTGAGACGCGAGGAAAGGAAGTGAGGAAAAGAAACAAGGATGCACAAATGCAGAATGCAGAAATGAGAAGCGTCCAGTAATTGTGGATATTTGGACAGGCCCGGTGATGATGAGGAATTTCAACATGACTTTAAACATGAACTAAAAACATGAAACATGAACAAAAATCTAGACAGACGTGACAGTCAAAGAGTCAAGTTAACATTTTCCAAACTGAGTATTTAAGTGATGGTGTTAAATACTGAGTATTTAACTCCCGGCCTGCTTTCCAGAAGAGGGTGGAGCTTTAACCACTTGCGCTGCGGTTGCTCAACAACAACAAAACTGGAAAATCTCACGCAGCCAAAATTCCGATTGTCAGTAACGGTGTTCAGCCTTACATTGTTCAAACTGAAGTCGGACACTGATGGAGAGACTCAGGAAGAAGTTACAACTTTTAGAATGAATCTGGACATTTCTGAATGATTAGTGGATAAATTTATGTAGTTGCTGTGGAGTTAAGTAGATTCAACTCATTGACTAGCATGTGCCGTCATTAATCTTTTGTGCAAATCCCTCGTTTGTGAAGCAGTCTGGCGTAAAATGACGTCATGGTAACAACACTCTACTACAACAACTCTTCCTCTTCTCTAAAGCAGCCCAACATGGCCTCACCCCTTTTGTTGTGTGTTCCAGAGGGCAGGGTTTATGTAAATTTTGGGGTTAGTGATGTCACCAACCCGGGAAGAAGCTCATTTTAGTCCCTACAAGCCGTTTGTTGTAGTCCTTAAACTGAGAGTTTTTTAAAAGAAAAAATCTCCCTTTGCATTGAACTTTGAGCGTCGTAACTTTGCAGATGTGTTTATGCTAAGACAGCAACATTACACATTACACACACAAAAAGTTAAATCCTAATCCTTTAAATTAGTAACATATCCAATTTCAAGCAGAATTACTAAATTGTGATGTTCCTTACTGTAGTTGAAAATTACTTGTATCATGTTACACAATTCACTGCAGCTTTAACTAAGATAAGAAACTATAAGGCCCAGATTCACAGACAGGGCTTAGACTAAACCAGGATTAGGCCTTAGTTCAATTAGGGTATTTAAGTAGCTTTTATAAACGCACCCTATCAAAAAACATTACTGGTGTGCATCTTGAGACAAAACAATAACACTGATGTATTTTAAGATATGTCAGTACAAGTCGCTTTCAGTTAAAACAGCCCAAACATGCATTTTAGTCTGGGACTAGCTAAAGCCTTGTCTGTTAAACCAGGGGTAAGAAATAAATCCCTGCAAATAAGCTTAAATCTGAGACAGAAATTCACCACGCTAATGGTTCCAAAAATCTACGAGTGCTCCCCAAAAGCACTTTAAGAACTCCTGCATTCAATCTCAGAGCTCCAGTAGCTACACAAGAAAACATCAGCCCGGCATTTTCAAGCAATCAAGCAGAAGGGCTTGCTTTTTCATTCACTTTCCACAGTACTGCCGGGAGAAAAAAATGTAATATCCACTCTTGACCTCTGCTTAGTAGACCTCTGCCACCTCCAACATATTTACCACCTGAGAGAGAAAAGAGGACGGCAGCCGAGAGAGATGGAGAAAGCAAAGCAGTAAATGTCAAGAACAAGATGAGAGGGTAAGACATAAAAGCGTCAGGTAAACAAGAAAGAAAGACATACAGCAATAAACAAGGAGAAAGAGAGCATCTATGTTTATGTGTATGTGAGAGAGAGAAATGATAAAAGACACAGATTGGATTGCCGTCCATTTAATCTGGGTTCTCTCACTAGAATGAAACTTTGCCACATACAGTACTTCACTCATTTTATTTCTCATGAAGAATTTAGTCTAACTGCAAAGTAATGATCATTAGGGGATTATTTGAATATTATATGATAATTACATAATCAGTGCTCTTGCAAGTGTGATATTTCTTTTATAAAACATCAGACAAGTATTCAAGTAGCCTTACACTAAATTGCCCCAGAACTTGTTTGTGTGTGGAACTACTTTCTTACACTGTAGAATATAAACAAAGCCACAGCAAAACCGAGCAACATACAGCAGTTGTGTTTTGTTCCTGAATGTTTCAGTGTTTTTTGAATGAACCGTTTGAATGAATGATTCAATGGCTCATTCATAGCGACAGTCACTTGTTTTGTTACTGAAAGAATCAGCATTGCAGAATGAATCATTGGAATGAATGATTCAATGACTCATTCATAGCGGCAGTACTTAGGTGCGTTCGACTTGAAGAGGCACTGAGCAGATCGATTGGCGTATGACATTAAGGTACTGCAAGAGCAATTAGAGAGCAGACGGCTCTATATAACCACGTTTTCACCAAAATTACCCAGAATAATTTGTCCCAGGAACTTTTTTTCCCCTAGACCTATTGCTAGCTGCGTTTCCATAGAGGTCTAAAGTACCGTGAAAATAGTCCGGTGACGTAGGACTGCGCGCAACTTTCCAGTTCCCGCTGGATTCGAAAAGTCGATTATTCTTTAAAGATGGCGCAGTATGTTTGGACAGAAGACGAGACAGAGTTCTTTATTAAACTCATAAAAGACAAAAGAATTTATAGGAATACTGGGTTTTAAACAACAAAGAAATGCCACAATTTATCAAGACCTTGAAGCAGATAAGAGGGAGAAACACCCAGAAACGCCTTATACATGTCCGCTCCCAAGTATAAGGGGCTTTCCTTGCTAATGCTTGGATAACACGTCTATGTCTTCTTTGATTAAAAATAATGGCTAGTGCAATGGCTGCGATATACTTTAACCATAACATCCATTGCCATTATTTTTTGAATGACATATTGCGCGAGAAGAAAAAGTGTTAGTCACATAACATCGGTTAATGGAAATGCCGTCATTTTGCAACAGTTTTTAGAAAATATCACAAAAGTTTTGCATGAATCTGTAATGGAAACCCGGCTAGTGACTCACTCAAAGACAGTTGCAGCCTTTGCTATGTTCCTGTTTCACTTGAAACAGGCCTCGCAACAGAAGGGGCCTCCGCTTGCACTCAAAAAAGAGCCCCGACCGGAAATGAACAGGGGCTCAGAGCAAAAATGTCACCAAAATTAATTTTAAAAAATGCCCTGAAAATTCAAGATATGGGTCAAAAAATGTCCCTGGATAGTTAAGCAATACCACACATGAGCAAGAGCAGCCCCAATATGAGCACTACTGCAAATGTGATATTGATTTTATACAACAGTTTAATAAACCAGAAGTTAATATAAGGTGACTTACATTTTAGACACATTTTACAATCAGAGTAGTTTCAAACAGATCCACAGTAGAGCCATTGCACATCTCTCAGAGCAACACAGTGGTGTTTCGTTACTGAATGTTTAAATAAAATAAATCAGTCCAACTGTTTCTTTGAAGCGGGCCTCCGAATTGCAAAGGCCGCCGCTGCTCAAAGCCACTTGTCACCACCTACTGGTGTAATTATTTAAAAAAATCACTGTAAAATCACCATTACTAATACATAGACCATTAAAAAAATTAAGTCAGAATGATTTCTGAAGGATCATGTGACTGAAGACTGGAGTAATGATGCTGAAAATTCAGCTTTGCATCACAGGAAATAAATTACATTTTAACATATATTCACATAGAAACCGCTATTTTAAATTGTAATAATATTTCACAATATTACTGTATTTTTTATCAAATAAATGCAGCCTTGGTGAGGATCAGAGAACAAGCCCATACAGTATGTGCATCACAGATGTGCATTATTGTCCCTCAAACATGGTGCATCCAATTAGAATTTAGAGTTTGAACTACTGGTATTTAGTAGCGTTCTTTCTCAGATTTAGAATTCTAGCAGTCTTGTCCTGTAAAGATCGAATGATTAAGCCTAAGAATATATCAGGACATCATCAAAATGCATATATTTTACTCAAATATTTCCCAGGCCCTTAGAGACGGGTGTAAAACTTCTATCTAGGCCACCATCCTGAATTATTAAGCAAGTCTTTTCATTTAAATCTCTGGAATGCTATTTATTCTAATTCTGCCAGGTCATTACGACTAGGAAAACATGATTTGGCACAGTAACAACGTTCTCAGGAAATCATGTGGGCATATTTTTTGATGATTCTTTCTTTAAATAATAAAAAAAAAAACTTCCCAGAATTGATCGCTTGCCGGTTTGAAGTGATGACAAGTTTCAAGGACTGGTTTCAGTGTGAGCATGTGTTAAGATTAAAGTGCTAGTAGAACAATAATCTCCATGGTTGTGACTGAGGCCTCGGGGGGGATATTGCTCCTGCTCTTCAATCTCATAAAAAATTCATCTCTGCTGTAGCACCACCTGCTCGAAGCGGCTAGTGGCTAAAGCGGAAATTACCTGCCTGGATCCCAGCCACCGTGTGTAGAGCATTCCGACACAGGGAATCGTTAACGCTCAGCTTGAATCCTCAAAAAATTGCACTAGCTCTTTGTGTCCGCATCTGAAGCAACAGTCGGCTCATCCTCGTCCAGGACGTGCATCTGATTAAAATATCACACCTACCGGCTTGCGGGAAGCCGCAGCTAATTGAGGTTGATTCAAAGCACCAGGGATGAAAAAAATATGAGCCAGCCACCCCTTCCTTCCATTTTAAGCTCATCCATCCATCTTGCCTTGAGTATAAACCTCTCTAGACTGTAATATCACTTGTCCTTTGACGCTATTATCATGCTCAGATTAAACCGATCCCGCTCTCCTACATTCAAACAATAGGCTACTCCTTCAAAAGGTTGATTTTCTCATGCCCCTCTGAATCTGATTTCTTGCTGTGTCCTGATGAGGTGAATCTCTTGAAAATGTAATATGTCTTGAGGTACCAATTTGCCATTTTGGTTGTGAAGAGCAATACTATTTTCCTGCAAAACCTGAGGCTGCAGTTTCAGGACAGTTCTAGGACCGCATTTTTTGGACCCTATAGTTTTTTGTGATAGAGCCAGCTAGCCAATACTACTCCAACAGAGGAGACCTGATTCAAACTTCAAACAAACATATGCAAAGACTAAACCCACGGGAATTATTAATTTTTTATTATCTTTCAACCTTATTTTTAACGTAAGAGCGGCCATTTTAAACTTGGCTTTCAGTATCAGCAGTCTCTAGTTATTATTTAGCTGGGCAAAAACAGTTCATTGTGCTGCTGGATGTTGTAAACTGGTATTTGTTTTCAAATTATTTTAATTGATTTAACATACCAATAAACACAATATTTGCTAGGGGAGACCGACACTTTTTGTTTGAGCATCAGTAACTCAGTGGTTGTTTGTGCTAGATCTCTCTTTGATACATGGTTGTCACATTTGTCTACTACAAATAAAACTCACTTGGACGTGTACTACACAATCACAGATTATGTGAGTTAATGTCCAATACAAAGAGTTCCCTTGTTACAACCTCCCCCACTACTGGAGTTGTAACATACGGTGACCAGGAGGGGACATGTTCGGTTCACTTAGTTTTGTTGTGGCCATGACACATTAACTCTTGGGAACGTGATATGTTATGGCCACAACATCATTTTCTGAGGTAACGACATCCTTATGTCGTGGCCAAGTGAAGTAAAGTTGTGCCTAGGCTAGCATTCAGACAGCATTCAAATAATACATTAAAATAATCATTTCTTAATTCCACCCTTATTTTGTCATTCTTAATTAAAAATAAATATTATTATAGGCCTATCAATTTCTAATAATTCCAGGTTGCTATGGTCATGCAGGTTGTTTACGCATTTAATTCGTGGCCATGAGAAAATATGTAATTCCCTCAACAGGATCTCGAAGCCACGACATTGCATCGAGTGGCAACGACATAAGGATGTCGTTAACTTGAAAAAACGATCACGTTCCGATAAGTTAATATGACGTTCCCATGAATTAATATCTTGTGGCCACGACATATTATCAAAGTCCCTTTAAGACAAGTCATTTCACTCGGCGGCCATCTTTGAAACGCCTCTCGGGCATTCAAATGCAGTGCCTATCTCTTTGAATGGGGAAACATCAAATTCTCTAAAGCTGTTTGCCAAGCTTTCGATTAAATTTCATATTTGAAATCACCAATGAAATCTGACAACAACTGTCTCATAAATTCTGTATCTAAACGCTGGAATCATGACAAAAAACAGCATTTTTCAGGCTGGATCAAGCTAATGCGCATGCGCAGTCCTTCTCTATAGGAAGCGCGCGTCTGACTGTTTCTATAGGAACAGGAGCTTCTAACGGTCACTGCAGTGACGCGATGACTTTACCAATCGGCGATCGGCTCTTTTTTAGAAGGCGGGACTTATTCCGCCATATTGCGTGTTGCACTTTCTCCCATTCAAAACAACACGAGTGACGCGTCTTGGGTTATTCTATAGACCTTATGTAGCTCCGCCCCTTTTCAGCACTGCGCTCGTTGTCTTTTGACTTCCGGTTTGTATTTCCACAGAGATCTTACTTATTTATGAATGAACTGATCGTTTTAAAATCTTCCCGGTCTACTGACATTTGTTAAGACATCTGCTTTAAACATACAATGCTCATAATAACTTTTGTTAACTCTACAACAAGTAAATTTACTCCACCAGCTAGTTATTCTTTGACAGCAATACTATAGAAATATACAGAGCTACCGCAAAAACGGAAGTTCAAAGATAATATTATAAAGATAGCGGCGCACTTGTTTCTCTGGCGAATAAAGTCTATAGTCTTTGATATTATCACGTTCCCAAAACTAAGTGAACCGAACACGTCCCCTCTCGGTCACTGGTAGTAAGTAACACTAGCTGGAGATAGATGTAACATGAAAGGTGAGTTGATAAAATATGATCCACACCATCTAATTTATGCAAACTTTATTTAAGAACAAAGAATAATTACTTTTGAATAAAGTAAACGATTTAAAGTAACCCTTTTAGGACTTTAAATTTAGTACAAAAACAACTGGCGTGTGTGTGTGTGTGTGTATGTGTGTGTACTGTATTCCTGTCATATAAGGGTTCAGTTACTAGCTGTTGCCATCCACCTATTTTGATGTGACTTTTGCTATATCACATAAAAATGCTGGATGGAAATGCCAAGATGCGCATAAATTCTAAAAATGTTCACAAAATTAACGTATGCGCTTAAAGGAAGCAGGTAATGTTTTTATCTGATGAGAACACATGCACATAAACTATGAAAACACATTTACCACATAAATCCCGTGATGCGCAACAAAAAACTTACGTGACGTTGCCTTACTAGATGATGTGACTGATAACTGGACTCATTGGAGTCATAAGGGATTGGTTGTAACATTTTTAATTAACTGTCCCCACCCCAAACAGCCATAACAGCTAACTGTTTAGCATGCGGGTTTGAAGTTAGCATGAATGCAAAGCATCAAATTAAACTAGAGAAACAGCTACTTTAGGTTATGTAAGTCAAATAATTGTATCTATAATACAATGATTGCAAGGCAAAAAATAATCTTGATTTAAAAAAAAATTACTTTCCTTCCTGAAAGTCATAAAATATACAATGTTGCTCGCAGTCACATGCCACTTCTCCTGTGAGCTCAGAAAGGTGATGGGAGTGTATGATATTAATGGCATCACTACAACTCTTTTCTGACTTGTTCAACTGACAGTGTTACAACTGATCCCGTGTTACAACACTCCCTGGTCTCCCTCTACTGCACTTTAAGTTTTAAGTGGGTCACACATCAGACGTGAAGCGCCACGCTGCGCTGCGGCTAATGAATTAAAGTCTTGCACAGACACAGAAAATTGAATTTAAAACCAGAATATAGGGTCTCATATATTGAAACAAATTAGGTTAAATATTTCAAGAGGGTTACCAACGGGTATTTTTAGGGTTAGGCGTTGATTAGGACATCAATAAAATGTAGTAAACTGCAGCCTCAGGTATTGCAGGAATAATCTACTCATAGAAAGAGCTTATGAGAGGGTTATTATGAGGACTGTGATAATTAAAGGGATAGTTCACTCAAAAATGACAGTTTCTGTCATCATTTACTCATGAACCCAAACCTGTATTATTTGTCTTATGTGCCTGGAATTCATGATTCATAGGTTTTCAACTGAATTTCAAAAGCAATTTTTTGCGAATTCAAAATAATTCACTTTGAATCATAATGAAATTGTAGCCTATTTGATCTGAATAAAGTGCATTACAAGTACTTTTTATTACTCTAATGCAGGGGCCTCCAAACTCGGTTCTGGAGGGCCACTGTCCTGCAGACTTTAGCTCCAACTTGCCTCAACACACCTGCCTGGAAGTTTCTAGTTTGCCTAATTAGACCTTGATTAGCAGGTTCAGGTGTGTTTAATTGTGGTTGGAGCTAAAGGCTGGCCCTGTCCCAAATGGCACCCTAAATCCTCACGGTCTTCCTCTGAGTCTGCACTTTCACGACGTAATGCCGCTTTGACTGCTGAGTAAAGTCCATAATTTATCCCTAAAATCAGAGGGAAATGATATAACACTGACATAGAAGCACCTAACCCTAGTTGTAAGCCTAAACTTGACATAAACTGTAAACTTTTCCCTCAGATCTGATTGGTTGATTGGAATGTTGTTCCAGGATCAACAAAGATGTTGATCCAGGAACATGTTGTACTTGGTAAAATCACGTTCACCGAGGGGGCATAGCGGCTGCAAAGGGAGTGCTCGCGAACACCCTTCCGAAACCTAAAATGATGAATGGGACACCCTACGGTCTCATGGACTTAACGGACATGCGCACACGGCAGCCATTGTAAATCCACAAGACCACAGAAGTGTGCCATTTGGGATTCAGCCAAACTCTGCAGGACAGTGGCCCTTCCAGGACTGAGTTTGGAGACCCCTGCTCTAATGTGTCTAAATGTTGAGCAAAAAAAAAAAAAAAAAAAAAATCTAATGCACCAAAAGTAGACTACAAGACATAATAATAACTGAATTTACACAGCAGACCCAGTTCAAAGGTTTACATATGCTAAAATATTATTATATAATAATGTTATTACCTGGATTATCAATAGCATAGCTTCTTGAGCATCAATTAATTTTTGCACATTTTGTAGTATAGAGTCCCTTTGGATCTCACTATCATACAGTCACTGCATGATTGGGTTAGTGAAGGATTTTTCTGAAAAATCCTTCACTAACTCTATCTTGCACTGACTGTATGATAATGAGAGAAAATTATTCTGGAAGTTATATTTGTGAACTTTTCCTTAAGTGTCAGTTCAAGGTTATTCTGTCAAGTTGTTACCAAGCAGCCGATCCTTATATTCGTGATTGATGGGATAATGTAAACACGCAGACCTAATCACCATATTAATATTCATCAAAGTTTAAAACGGTATGGAATGCTAAGGTTAACCTTACATCTTCTCATTAGTCTCATTTCTTCTTTTCCACCTAATTTAAAGAGGCCTTTCTCAAACAGTAGCCTCAGCTTTGATGGTTGTATATCGTCCCCGATGGGCATCTTGAGTCAGAGTTTAAAGCCCTAGTTCTGATCTCCCAGTTTCATGTCAACATTTTTGACCCAGTTTATCTGCTGCTCTACAGGGGGCTCTCTGGAGGTTTTTGGGGATATATTAATGAGAAATACATAAACAGTACACTGGGGGAAAAAATAGAAGACATGTTTTTAAAAGAAGACAGGTTGTCTTGACATATTTGTACTTGTACCTTAACTATCAGTCAGTCTTTTTGAACACGTCCCCTGATAGAGCAGGTATGAGGTGATGTTTGCTGTCTCTTGCTGGTATAGACAGATTGGTGAACAGATTCTTTATTTATCCATGAGAAGAAAGTATATCAAAGACTAAAGGAAACTCATAGTCTGGCTCAATTTGTAAATACATGAAATGTACATATGGTTATTTATATCCCATTACATTATATATATATATATATATATATATATACACACACACACACACACACACACTGATCAGGCATAACATTATGACCACCTTCTTTTTGCTGCCAAAACAGCCCTGACCCGTCGAGGCATGGACTCCACTAGACCCCTGAAGGTGTGCTGTGGTATCTGGCACCAAGATGTTAGCAGCAGATCCTTTAAGTTCTGTAAGTTGCGAGGTGGAGCCTCCATGGATCGGACTTGTTTGTTCAGCACATCCCACAGATGCTCCATTGGATTGAGATCTGGGGAATTTGGAGGCCAAGTCAACACCTCAAACTCGCTGTTGTGCTCCCCAAACCATTCCTGAACCATTTTTGCTTTGTGGCAGGACGCATTATCCTGCTGAAAGAGGCCACAGCCACCAGGGAATACCGTTACCATGAAAGGGTGTACATGGTCTGTAACAATGCTTAGGTAGAGGTTACATGTCAAAGTAACATCCACATGGTTGGCAGGACCCAAGGTTTCCCAGCAGAACATTGCCCAAACCATCACACTGCCTCCGCCGGGCTGCCTTCTTCCCATAGTGCATCCTGGTGCCATGTGTTCCCCAGGTAAGTGATGCACACGCACCCGGCCATCCACATGATGTAAAAGAAAACGTGATTCATCAGACCAGGCCACCTTCTTCCATTGCCCTATGGTCCAGTTCTGATGCTCATGTGCCTACTGTTGGCTCTTTCGGCGGTGGACAGGGGTCAGCATGGGCACCCTGACTGGTCTGCGGCTATGCATCCCCACATGCAACAAACTGTGATGCACTGTGTATTCTGACACCTTTCTATCAGAACCAGCATTAACTTCTTGAGCAATTTGAGCTACAGTAGCTCGTCTGTTGGATCGGACCACACGGGCCATCCTTCACTCCCCACGTGCATCAATGAGCCTTGGCTGTCCATGACCCTGTCGCCGGTTCACCACTGTTCCTTCCTTGGACCACTTTTGATAGATACTGACCACTGCAGACCAGGAACACCCCACAAGAGCTGCAGTTAGTAAGTGACCATTAACCAACATCAGAGAACTTTGAAAATGTTGTTAAATTATTGAAATATTAACTTAAAATCTAAGTGGTTACTTTAAGTAAATATTTTAGGTCAAACAGTTCGGCTGACAAAAAAAGTCTAAATTAAATAATTCATAAAATTATGACACACATTTCCACACAGTTGAATTGATTTATCTGAATTAGGTGAATTGTGCCCTATTAATTCAATATAATCACACCAATTTCATTTAACTGATTCTATAAATTTCCCTTGAAAATAATTCACTCTTATTAACATAGTTAATCCTAATGGCAATAATAAATAATAATTTACCTACTTAATGTCATATTATGTAATAGCATATGTTAGCAGTCAAAATATAATACTTTCTTATTAAATGTGATAAATAAAACATGACATCACTGAACTGACTTTATGTTTGAAGAGGCCATAGTTAAGTATGTGAGAAAACCCTCACAAATTAAGTCTAAAAATCGTCATTGACAACAGCAAAAATCAATGATTTTAAGTAGAATCAACATAATCACTTACATTTAAAGAGGACCTATTATGTTTTTCTACATTTTCAACTTTCTTTAGTGTGTAATGTTGCTGTTTGCTGTTTCACAATGAGACAAGCACTCCAACACACCATGAATGATATTGTCTCCTTTTTACGTAATTCTTCTCCAAAGTAGATGTGAAAGTGATTAAAAATGAGCCTCTTTGTCTAAATGACAAGACCATTTAGATGCATCTGTCTGTGTCCCTCTCGGTAAGAACAAATCGTCCTGCTGGTGCTGACCAACAAACAGCCAAACTGCTACTAGCGATGGATCCTGGAACGATGCCCTGATACGAATATCCAATCCAATCAGAGCTCAGAGTTCGACGGTCTCACATACAAGATTGATTGCAAGGCAATTATAGTCAAATGAGTGTTTAATAGTCACATTGACTACATTATTAATCGAACACTATTAATGATGCATGAGCAAAGGCTTTGGGTGGAGGCTGAATCTCTACATGCAACGGTCCATTAGCAAGGCCTTCATCTCTGTTTAGTTTAGTTTCCTTTTATTTAATGTGACCTCACTCCATAATAGCTGTTTGTGTTCGTTTCAGCTTGGTTTCCCATTAGCACTGTTGGTTTCTAATCTATTCCCTATAAAACCTAATGAACAATTTACAATAAAACAATGAAGTTAGATTAAAAATAATAAAGCCAATGTCAATTTGTCTACTTTTTTCTTTATCCTTTTTTTACCTTCTTATTTGCCCCTTGACCTCCTTAAACTGTAAAACCCAATGATTTAAATAATTTGATGAAAACTGATTGCCTTAAAGCATTTTTAATGTTTTTTTTTTTTTTTTTTTCAAACTAAAATACATTTTACTTGTCGATTTTTAGTTTAAGGAAAAATCTTATTAGATCTCTTTTAAGACCTCTAGGCAGAAATTCAACTTCACACTTGTAGCATTAAAAACAGCAGGAAAACAGAGAGCAAAGACATTCTTCCCTGGGAAATGTTTTCTGTTGCCTCTAAAAGGCCTGGCAATTTTTGGTAGCAGATGAATTCCACCGCAGAAATTGCTACTTAACGCACCACGACTTAATGGTTTAATCCAGTTGAGCACTGAGGCAATATAAGGCACAGCGGCAAATAAGATATCCTGACGCTGTAAATGAATTCAACCCCTTGGGGTGAAGTCTAAAGTGGGTCTGAACGCAGTCTCTTATTAGTACTTAGGGGCTCATAGAGAGCCCTTCTTGAATTATCCAGATCAATTACACTGATAATGATGATCTCAAATCAGCAACAGCCAAGCTCAAGTTGAAGCATGAGGAATAGTTCAACTGTTCATTTTATAGGTGTTTTGTTATACATGTGTACAGGTTATATAGAAATGTTTGCTAAAATGTTTATTTTCAACATTCCTGCACCTGGATATTTGAACAAAGCTGAAGTATGTCATTTCTGTGCCACAAGCCTCACCTAAAGTTACTGAATAACAATAAAAATGCTCTCCACATTGGTCCCGCACCCCAGACTCACACCATTGGTTGAGTCAAAGTTGTGTTGTGAAATGTTTTTAAAAGGATACTGAAGATTCAAACTACATGTAGATATTATAAATGGGTCAAATGTTTGCTCTCATATCCCCTACCTCAGCTGATTAAACAAAACAAATATAGGCCTGATAGTTTATGGGCCCCATTTTAATGATCTAAGTGCATGGTCTAAAGCGCACAGCGGAAGTGCACTTAGGGCATGTCCGAATCCACTTTTGCTAGTTTAACGATGGGAAAAATGTTCGCTGTGCCCGGCGCATGGTCTAAAAGGGTTGTCAATAATCTCTTAATGAGTAATATGGGTGTATATTGGGCATAACGTACAATAAACCAATCAAACTCATCTCCCATTCCCTTTAAAAGCCAGTTGCGCTCGCGCCATGGCAGATTCGCTATTTACATGGTGAAATTTGCAAGCAGGAAAACTGAACGTTTCTCTAGCGAGGAAATGGATCTGCGCGTGACCATCTACTGGACAAGCTGTTCACACTGTCAGTTTTTGGGATTGACAACCGCATTTACTTACAGGTGTGAGTCTCAAAATGTCCCGTTCACACAGCAACTCACAGTAGCGTCTGGAACACTGTGCAACGAGAGTCAAGCACGTATTCTCTAACTAGTAACCATAATGAGATTCACCAACGTAATACTAAAGATGGCGACGTCCATAAAACTGAAAAGCCTTATCACTTTTGACATGACGAGAGACTAACTGAACCACGAGTTCATCCATCAAAACTTCAATAACCAACAGCAGCATGTGAACACGCGCTAGCCGGAGTCATTAACTGTTGCACTCATGTGTCACGTCCTTTGCGACGTCTCGCGCATGACACGGCATTTGAATTTTGAAAAGAAACACAAAACTGACGGGAGCCGCTCCGGTGAGAAACAGTGACTGGATCTAACACCTTAAGATGACGCACAGCTCATATGTCACTGTAAGTTACCGAAAGCGAAACCACACACAAAACACCATAGAGCAGCTCTCTCGCACTGTATGACATGACGGACAACTAGTTGTCCAGTGCGGTTCCGTTCACACAGCGCGGAATTTCTGAGAATGCGGTTGTGAGTCCTGAAAATTTACAGGTGTGAGTTCGGTTATAGAATTCGGTTGTCACTAGGGCTGAAACAATTAGTCGACATTATCGACAACGTCGACAATAAAAAATTGTCAACAAATATTTTTGTTGTCGAATAGTCTTTTGATCTCATATGATCTATTTGAAGGGCCTGCAATAACGCGGTTTGACCAGTGGGGCGCTGTAGCGCAATACTGTAATGCAGCCCTCCCGGATCGAGTTTAACATAACATAAAACATAACGTTTAGCATAACTACAAAAAACGCTGTCATGCAGGGCCACCATCTCTCATTCAAACTCACTGTTCGCCACACGTCCATTTTCTCACGCAGTGAAAGATACATAGCAGAGCATAGAGGACACAGACAGCGCGCAGACAGATAAGACAGATCAGGTTACTTTTGATATAAAACAAAGTCTTAACTTTTAAATTCTGTCAATTTTACTACGGGATTCAAACAATACATGTGGTTTTGGTGCTCGTTAATGTGGAGTGACAGATTGCTGTAGCGCCTCAGGTCAAGCGGCACGTGAACCTATTATCTCTTCCTCTTTTCTGCTATTACAGCACGAAATAAACATGAATGAATATTAACAAGTATGTTGAAAGATACAGTACAATTTACTGAAATGAATCCAGCTCTAATGTAATCACTAAATCAGAGTTTCAACCGCAGAAAGACCGCAATAAAACAGCTTGCAAACAAATAGGTCACAAAATGTTACATTTACCTCAGGAAAGCCATTCCCAGAAACTTGATAGTTAGTAAAAAGAAAAAAAGAAGAAATCTAGAGAGGAGCATTTTTCAGAATTTTTTGCACAATATTACATATTCATATTTTTACTCTTATTAAAAATTATTACAATTCCCAGACTTAATAAAAACACAGTATGTCATTTTAACAGTATTTTTAACAAATTCATTAAAAATACACTTTCAAAAGCTGAAGTGATTTCCTTGTTTTAATTATTAGTTAAAGTATAACTCAGTATTTGAACTAATTGCTAATGGAATAATCGAACAAAGCATACGGATTAATCGTTCCAATAATCGGTAGATTAATTGATTACCAAAATAATCGTTTGTTGCAGCCCTAGTTGTCACACTCCCATAAATTACCGTACTGTGTATGAACGTAACTGTATTAAGGACTCAAATACAGGACTGACGACCATATTCTGCTGCTGTGTGAATGTGGCCTTTATGCACACAATAATAATCTTTTACATTGTAATCCTTTTATTTTTAATATTTGGCATGTTTGTGTGCTGCTGCGCATCCCTGTGTGTGTGTAACAAGCAGACTGTATGCACGCCTATAGACACATATTACTAATGCGCTCTTTAAATAACAAAACAAATATTGCGCCATTGACTTTAGACTAGGTTTCAGTTGGTCAATGGCGCAGTCTATTTCAATTGCCTCAAAATAGCAACACGCCAACAATGCATCTGAACACTCCTCATTTTCAGACCAGCACGCCCATGGGCGAACAGATGGCCGCGAGTGCATTTGCTATTTAAATAACATGGCACAGGATGTGAAAATGATAACTGCGTCGGGTTGAAACTAGCAAAAAACACTTGCGTCGCGCCTGGCGCCGCATTGCGGTGAGTGTATGATATGTGTTTATAGTTTAAAGCCCCAGCTGGTAGATGCTGGAACTACACCATAATAATATAATACATTTTATAATACATTTTCATACTTTTTTTTTATAATCACATTAAAGGTTTTTGTTTGTTTGTTTGTTTTTGTGTTTTGTTTGCTATACAGAGCTACATTTGATATGCCACAGGATAGTTGCTAATGAAGTGTTTGGATTTGTGCATTCTTTTTAATGACTTCAGCCAATCAGTGAAATCCTGCAGCTCTAATATTTACTATATTTCAGGTGATTAAAACGTTTCCAGATCCCATTTGCAAAGATAAAAGCGTGCAGGTCACATTAATCCTATGCCGCATGCTCTAGCCAAGCTAGCCATCTCACAGAAAGGTAAAGACTCCGTCATTATTTTCCTGTCAAGTTTTCCCTGAGACGTGTATTCTGCAGCATTTACAAGAAAAAACTGCCCTTCCAGTGTTTTCTTCTTTCTTTCTGAAAACTAACTAACTCAGTAAGCAGAGTCTCACACAGAGGAGCTGGTTTGAATGCTGTGACTTATGAAGCCAAACATCAGAGCTGAAATATCTGCTGTTTATTCGTCTCTTGTCGCACATGCAGGGCTGTGTCCTATTTAACGAATGGCTGGATCCATTCTCAGAGACGCTGCAGTTAATAAAGGTCACTGAGGAGGTGTGACCGTGCATGTGTGTGTGTGTGTGTGTGTGTGTGTGTGTGTGTGTGTGACAGAGATGGAGCAATAAGACACATTCAGCAAAACTGAGATGGCAATTTTTAAAGAAACAGACAGAATTCTGGGCATTTTAGAACATAGAATGGAATAGAGTGTAAATAAAACAAGTCTAACATAATAGAACTTCATAGATTAAAGCAATAAAACAATACAATCAAATAGAACATTATGTGTACATAACAGTTAAAAATTGAATATTATCATTTTAATAGAGCAGAATATAATAGAACACAATAGCTCAGAGAACAATCTAGAATAGAAAAGATCAGAATAAAATAGAAATAAAAAAAAAATCTGAGCAGAATAGTTCTATTAGAACAGAATTCAATCCATTTTCTACCACATGACCAAGACTAGAACTTATTCCTATGACTAATTTGTCAGTTGTTTTTTTCAAATGGTGATAAACTTATTTTCCTTCAACACGGACAACTGAACTTTAATTACTTTAATTAAAAACAGGTTTATTGATTTGTGTCGTGACTGGTGTACATTACATTATGATACACTGAACTACATTATTCTGACAGGATGGACAGTGTAGGCGTACCATGGGCGATGTTAATGCATCAGAAATGAGCTTCACTGCTGTGGTTATGAAAGATATTAGTATTAGAAAGAGAATAAAATGAGAGGAATATAATGTTAAGAGAATAAGGAGGGAATGTGTGAACTGCAGTAAAAGTTATAGAATGATTTATGGTTCACATTTTCATTTTCAGATCATGCTTTAACAACAGTATATTCTATCTATCTATCTATCTATCTATCTATCCATCCAGTTAGGAAGTCATGACCAGAATAAAAACCCTTGTCCATGTGAGCATGTGCATGTGACTCAATACATTTGCATAAATAAATGTACTGTGGTGCCAAAAAGCATTTATAAAACGGATAGTTCCGGCCCTTGATTCTGATTGGTTGAGCCGCGTTCGACATACAGCTGACCGCATTACATAAGTATCGCTGCGCCACTGAGTGTGTACGTTGCAGCTTCTGTCTTAGCAACCACCCTTAGCAACGTAAACATATGTTTGTTCTCTATTGATTTTGTTCATTGAAGCTTACTGCATTATGTAGAAGAGTATATGTGAGAGACATAACGAGTGAACAGTGTATTACCCGCATTCAGATTTAGCATTTTCCTTCAGGTCAGTCCTATGTTCATAATAATAAAATAAAAAAATCCGTTTGAACGTCCGCTGCCATCTTGTCCTTTTAAGAGTTAATGGGTTTTCCTGTGCCCTGCTGACACTGACAGCGCTAGTCAAAGCATCTGTCATTTGCGTCTTGTTCCGTGTTCACAACAAATTTCAATATAAAAGTCTTTGCGACTGAGTGACTTCATAAAGACAATCTTTGCCGCCATCTACAGGCGTAATAAATGTAACTTCTGTTGCTGTTCACGGTCAGGGACTATTTTTTATTTTTTTTTTAGCGGAAGGAAGCCTTTTAATGGTTTTACTTCATGAAAGTTGCATTGATTTTTTGGCTTTAATATTTGTATTGTGTGGTAACCGTTTTATATAAGCAATAAGCCCCATGAAGCCGTGGATTACAGTGAATTTATAATAGCTAAGGGGGTTTTAGGCACTCCGCTCTACGGCGTGCCTAACAACGCCCCTTAGCTGTTATAAATTCACTGTAAACCACGGCTTCACAAGGCTTATTGCTTTATTGAACACTTGAATACTTATAAATGTTTGATTAAAAATTTTTTTTTAAAAAATGGTTAACCAAAAAACTATTTGGACACTGCAGTAGTCACAGTTAAAACATCATGTTTTCTGCGGTCCAAAAGTTTGGGGTCAGTAATTTCAATTCCTGAAGGATCATGTGACACTGGAGACTAATGGCTGCTAGATATTTAGCTTTGTATCACAGGAATAAATTTATATATATATATATATATTGTTCAGCTTTCAGGTGCAGTGGCTTCGCAGCATGGACAATTCCTGGAAACAATACTAAGCATGCTGTTTTTCTTCTCTGACCTCGGTCTCCTGCAGTTATCTGAGAGGAAGTTGTGGTTAAGGGCGAGAGAGTCTGATTTTTTTCCATACCTGTATTAAATGTGGAACTGGAAGTATTGAACAGCCCTTCATGACCACAACAACAACAAGCAGCAAAACAAACCCAGACACATTCACAAGTCTGACTCATGTCCACTGGCGACATGCGGTACATTGTGATTTTATCCCCCAGGCTGCACTCTATACAATCCAATTTTCGACCTTACATTAGCATTTTAATATATGCCATTTTCATGTACGGTCCAAACAAACACACAAAAAACTTTGTATATTAGGATTGTCTCATTCAGTCGGATTTAACAAGCATGACATATGCCTCCATTATTTATTATTTGCACTGAAGCACAAAGACAGCCAGAGTCCCAAAAACAAATAGGACAGCATCGGCCTACAACGCAACACATCAGCATTCTGCAACGTAAGCTCTGTGATGTTCTCGGTCATTGCTAATGTGGTTACGGTGACCTGAGGGGTCTGTCATGCACTACGTGGCACTGCCAAAAAAGCTTTATCGCTCAGCAGTAACCAAAACTTCTTCCTGTGTTGTTTGTGCATGTGGCTATAGTGAACTGACCTCCAACAATTATCTCTGACGATTTTCTCTGAGATTGTGATTCAGGTCAAGTGTGCTTAAACGCTTCTGCGGGTAGACGTAGATGATGTAGACCTCTGCCATCAATTAGAAATTCTGACTCAGCTAATTAAAAAGTAAAGGGAAATCTTGAGTATAAATGAGCAATCATAAAGGTCCTCAAAGCTTTCTGTGTAGTTTACTAGAGAGGACTGTAGTTTGTACTGAAAAACTGATGAAATATGTTCTTTATGCAGCACTACGACATATACTACACTGTAAACATAAATATATTACTGTAGTCGGAAATATACTGTTCATTTTACAGCAGAATGATCATCACAGTAATTTACTGCTGTTCTTTTACCGTGAATTCACATTATCAGTTGTCTTGAACCATGCCACTGTAAGAAATTAAATTGTTTACCACTGTAATTGTTTTGAAGTCACCATAATGGTGATCAGTGTTCAATTTGCTTGGGATCTATTACCTTGTATATACACATGTTAAAATTTATGATCTAGCCAAGACAGAAGTGTGACAAATGAAAACATTTGTTAAAACGATGACAAGCTAGAATATAAAATAAGCTGATCCGCTGATTAGTTATTCTCAGTGTGAATATGAAGATTTTATTTTAGCATTGTTCAAGCATGAAGATTAATTAGATTCAAATTCATAACTATTTGTAGAAGGATCTCATCTCATAATAGTGAAGCAACTGCTGAGATACATTATAAGATTTTTTTTCTTATAAGCATCATGTAATGATGCACAGACAGCAATACTCGACATTTAAAACACAACAATGGTGACACTCAACAAACTGAAAAGAAGAAAACTTCTAAAAAACCTCTACAGCATAATCTATTCATGCCGCATTGTACAAAACAATCATAACATAATATGAAATTAAATGAAATATAACTTATTCAATTACAAAAAAATACACAAACAGATAATATGAATAAAATTGGTTTATATTGCATGCTCCAAATCACACACTTACTCAAAAATAAATAAGTAAACTAAATAAAATGTCCAATGATCTTAATGGAACTTAAACGTAATTGGGAGAAGATGTTAAATTAAAATTCTGTATTAAAATGAGCCACAACCTGAACACAAGATGGTAACCACAAAAACTCTAACTCTAACAAACTCTTCTAAATCTCCAAAATAACTGAACAAGTCTTCCTCTTTACTTAAAAACACATAAAATAACACTTAATTTCAACATACCCAATACAGTCCCATGCAAAGCATGCTGGAAACTAAAAATCTACTGCCCAGTTTTGTCAACGAAAATATTCATGTAGTCCCAAAATAAAAGGTACAACTTCCATTTTACAAAAAAAAGTGAATTGAGTGCAATGCAATCATCGACAAAATGAACTTGTGACAGACTAGATAGATAGATAGATAGATAGAGAGATAGATAGATAGATAGAATCCGTACATGAAACATTGAGCTGCTAATATGAGGCTTATTTGGCACAATTACTGGGGGAACCTGATAGTGTTTCTGTAAATGTGTGTGTGTGAACACATTTTCCAGACAGAGATATATTGGCTTGTTACTTGATTTTAATATCTCTGCCATCTTTCACCCACAGGGCCACATTAGATTATAGCTCATGAAAGAATAACGAGGTATAACCACAATCAACACAAAATCAAACGAGACATTAAACACTGAGGCGATGCGATGCATTCACGCTGCATACAGCATGTACAAGCTCTAATATTGGATTAAAACACTTCACTGTCACAGCTCATAAACATCCTTCAGCGTTTGAGCACATTTTAAATGGAGGAAATGCAAACCAAACACTTTTAAAATTCATTTACTAAAACAGCAAAACAATAATAGAACAAATTCCTGTGGGACACCTCCGCATTTTCAGTGTTTTTATTATTAAGTGAATGGATTGTGCAATGCATTTGAAACAACCAATGACAAGATAATTAAGTTAGCCTAGTGACTAGTGCAAATATTGGCTCTGTCCCAAATTGCCCACTATCCATCACAAATAATGATGAGAGTCAGTTTTTAACCATGCATGATTTTTGGGCTAAAAATGCCAATAACCATGCACTACACAAGAGGATGACTTTGCGATTTTTTTTTTTTTTTTATTGTAGAGAAATGCAAAGTCAAAGGTGCCATAGCAGTTTTTACATGTATGTAAACATATATACACTGCTCAAAAAAATTAAAGGAACACTTTGAAAACACATCAGATCTCAATGGGGAAAAATGTCATGCTGGATATCTATACTGATATGGACTGGGTAATGTGTTAGGAACGAAAGGATGCCACATCATTTGATGGAAATGAAAATTATCAAGCTACAGAGGACTGAATTCAAAGACACCCCGAAAATCAAAGTGAAAAAATGATGCAGCAGGCTAGTCAATTTTGCTGAAATTTCATTGCAGCAACTCAAAATGGTACTCAGTAGTTTGTATGGCCCCCATGTGCTTGCATGCATGCCTGACAACATCGGGGCATTGCTCCTAATGAGACAACGGATGGTGTCCTGGGGTATTTCCTCCCAGATCTGGACCAGGGCATCACTGAGCTCCTGGACTGTCTGAGGTGCAACCTGGCGGCGTCGGATGGACCGAAACATAATGTCCCAGAGATGTTCTATTGGATTTAGGGCAGGTGAGCGTGGGGGCCATTCAATGGTATCAATTCCTTCATCCTCCAGGAACTGCCTGCATACTCTCGCCACATGAGGCCGGGCATTGTCGTGCACCAGGAGGAACCCAGGACCCACTGCACCAGTGTAGGGTCTGACAATGGGTCCAAGGATTTCATCCCGATACCTAATGGCAGTCAGGGTGCCATTGTCTAGCCTGTAGAGGTCTGTGCGTCCCTCCATGGATATGCCTCCCCAGACCATCACTGACCCACCACCAAACCGGTCATGCTGAACCATGTTACAGGCAGCATAACGTTCTCCACGGCTTCTCCAGACCCTTTCACGTCTGTCACGTGCTCAGGGTGAACCTGCTCTCATCTGTGAAAAGCACAGGGCGCCAGTGGCGGGCCTGCCAATTCTGGTGTTCAATAGCAAATGCCAATCGAGCTCCACGGTGCCAGGCAATGAGCACAGGGCCCACTAGAGGACGTCGGGCCCTCAGGCCACCCTCATGAAGTCTGTTTCTGATTGTTGGGTCAGAGACATTCACACCACTGGTCTGCTGGAGGTCATTTTGTAGGGCTCTGGCAGTGCTCATCCTGTTCCTCCTTGCACAAAGGAACAGATACTGGTCCTGCTGATGGGTTAAGGACCTTCTACGGCCCTGTCCAGCTCTCCTAGAGTAACTGCCTGTCTCCTGGAATCTCCTCCATGCTCTTGAGACTGTGCTAGGAGACACAGCAAACCTTCTGGCAATGGCAAGTATTGATGTGCCATCCTGGAGCAGTTGGACTGCCTGTGCAACCTCTGTAGGGTCCAGGTATCGCCTCATGAAACCAGTAGTGACACTGACCCTAGCCAAATGCAAAAGTAGTGAAAAACAGTCAGAAAAGATGAGTGGGGGAAAAAATGTCAGTGGCCTCCACCTGTAAAACCATTCCTGTTTTGGGGTCTTCTCATTGTTGCCCATCTAGTGCACCTGTTGTTAATTTCATTAACACCAAAGCAGCTGAAACTGATTAACAACCCCCTCTGCTACTTAACTGACCAGATCAATATCCCAGGAGTTTAACTGACTTGATGCTATTCACTGATTAAAAAGTGTTCCTTTAATTTTTTTGAGTAGCGTATAAAAACTTATTCACATACCTACCCTTAATGCGATGAATGCCCTATACTGTTTACCTCTCAACACAGATAGATATGCAATATCCCTCCTCAACCTGTGGAAAGATTTCATCACAAGTTTAGACACAGACCTGACACTGACAAAAGTGCCGTTTCATTTTCAGCACTGAACCCCAAGAAACTCCATACTATCTTGACTATTTGATGATCAAGGTGTGTTAGCAGGAGTCTAGCTGAACCCTCTTCACACACATCCTGATTTTTTCATATTAAACCCCTAGACCGGATGTTGTCTTGAGGCTTTGGACTTCAGTGGCTGCTCTAGGCTGTGAAGTGAAGATTTGAGTGGAATTTAAAGGATTCTAGGGTCACCTTTAAACGGGTGAATCGAGGAAATATTATTAAACATATTTCTTCTCTGTGAATGCAATTATTTAGCTGGCATATACAATATTTTGAGAAGTTTGGGGTCAGTAATACATTTTCTTTAAAAGAAACTAATGCGTTTATTCAGCAAGCATGCATTAAATTGATCAAAGTGACAGTAAAGACATTTATAATGTCACAAAAAGATTTCTATTTATTCTAGTTCATCAATGAATCTTTATTTTGATGATCCACTTTAGACATTCTACATTCTACTTCTCTGTGTTGAACACCTGTTGCTTGTTTCATTGATTGGCTTGTTTGTGTATTTAAGCTCTTTGTTTCTTTCAGTTCTTTGTCTGTTCTCATACATGGATACTGGTTGTTCTGCTCTTGTTTATCTAGTCCAAGTATTCTGAGAATATTGTTTCTTTGAGTTTTCTTTAAATAAAATCAACTGCTGCATTTAGATCCAGCTCTTTTCCTTCATTTCCCATCATTCGAGTATGACAAATAGTTATATTAAATTGTAATACTATTTCAGAGTATTGCGTTTTTTTTACTGTATTTTTATCAAATAAATGCAGGTTTGGTAAGCATAAGAGACTTCAGAGAATAATGGGAAATATAGTTTAATCGTGCAAAATTAGTGATGTTTTTTTCTGACAAGCTTTATCACTACTCTTCATCAACAGCACACATGATTTCAAGTACAGCATGTTACTGGATCAACATCTTTGTTGACATCTATGATCAACATCTATGACAGATACCATATTATTTCCATCATTATTCTTGTTTGACTCCCCTTAACTCTCAACCTGTCAATCATGACCGATATTCATTAGTAGAAAGTTTGTCACTGAATTAGAATCATCAGCGAGGATCAGACTAACATTCATAGAGTTCGATTTAAACTATATAATGTTGCTTTTTGTAATGAAGTCACGTAACTTGCATTCTTGTTAATATTCGACCTTGCCTTTACTGACTCGAACGTTCATTATTTGGTGCCTGATTGAAGTTCTCCTGCTCATGGGACGACTACAGTATCTCGACCACATGATGTGCATCATAAACGGTATGGAGAACAGTAGGGAGGCTGTTTACTGCTTATGGCACCAGATTAACTGCACTGCCACTTGAGCTGCCTATTATGCATTTACATTCCTCTTTTTCTTGCCTTCATTGATTCATGTTCTTACTTCTTTTATTTTAATTACTACATTAAGTGACATTACTCTTTCTAATGACCTCTTCATTTGACTGCGTGTGTCTCATCGCTCAGTAAGAAAGATGATGGTATTTGGGTCATCTGCACAACCTACAATTCTGTGCTTATGTTGTATTGTGTATCAATCATGTATCATTAATGCCTTGGTTTAATGCCCTTGTAATGGTAAATAAATCAGACGAACGTATAATTAGACTTGACAGCATTCTTTAAGAAAGGGAGATGTTTTGCATATATAATAAATGATCAAATGCAAGTTATGGGTCAATGACATGACAGGTCGTTTTTTTGTCCAAAGGCCTTAATAATAAAAAACTAAGATATGACATCCAAAGTATGTAAGGTAGTACAACTAGATCTCTTTTACTGAATCCAAAAGGTTTTAATTATATTTTCTACATATAAAGATATTTTAAAGATTCTGAAGTGTCAAAAGGTCATTCGGTTTAACCGTCCAAAGGCCAATACAGCCATTTCATTTGAGATTAAAATATCTTAAAATGTAATAAATGTATATATTTTTCTATTCTGGCATGATTTTATAACATTATATATCAACATAGTGCAAAATGGTATTAAAATTATGTATAGAAGCCGTTGCTTTGTTATGAGAAAGAATGTCTGGAAAAATGAATTTCATTGATGTCATTCGGAGTAACCAATATAAAGGGACCATATTGGATCAAGTCCTGCGGTCAATATCATGTGACAGGATGTGACATCATTCAGACACCTGCAAAGGACCACATGGTTGTGAAGCAAAGTAACTAACTCTCTCTTAACTATTTGAAAAATTCATGTTTTCACTTGCTCATACGCATGTCCCGAAACATCAGGTCATTCGGTACAACTGCTATAAAACATGGAAAATGTTGTAATATTTTAAAAACTTGTACTAAATATAAAATGTTTGATTGTTCTTTTGCTAGCTAGCTAGATATCAGCCTGTTAGCATCATTTGAAAATATCTTCATTTGGTATAACCAAAAGTGTCACTTGTAAAGTGATCAAACACACTTTGTGTTGATTTTATGTGCTGCTTATGAGAATAAACCAGTACAGAAAATTAGTTTATATAATCGTGCAGCAATATCCACGAAAACACTGTTACAATAGTGTAAATGTTTGTAGACTTTGTAATCAAAATGTATGCCTGTGCAAACGTAATAAGCAGTATTTCTGAGACAAAACAAAGGACTGCTTTTGATTATCTTGTTAAAATGTTTTCCTCTTCTGTTCTGCATTTCACTTCTGCTCCAGCTTGTGTGCTAATTTATCTTAAAGTCAGCATTGTGTGGTGCAAATATCATAAGTCTTATGATAAAATGCTGATGACAATACTCCTCATTTGTAAGTCACTTTGGATAAAAGCATCTGCTAAATTTAAAAAATGTAAATGTAGTTTACTTACTGCTAAGTGCTTCAAACAAAACTCTTTCAAAAGACTTTCAAAGACTTCATGGCACTAACCTTGCAAACTTTGGCAGATTTGTCATCCTTAACACAACTTTGTTCCCAGCTGGCAATCAGATGGGATCCGGTGATTTCAGCCAGTGCTTGGCTATTTTGTGTGAAACGTACATCAAACGGTCAGTGTCTGAACTGTGAGCGGTCTGACCTGCATGCTGCCGTCTATGCTCACAGGCCATCAGTTTGGACATGGAACTTTTAGCCAATTGTGAGCCAATGACCTGAGTCATAAATGCCATGTGATTAATCACAGGAAAATGACATCATGACAAAGCTGATTGGCTGATGGCACCAAAATCCTAAACCCTTCTTTAGTAACTATCATGAGCTGTGACGTCAGAGACAGCAGACCAGGAAAAATCTGAAACAATTTTAAGCTTTAAAGAGCCTTCGAAAAAGAAATTGTCACTAGAAAAAAACACACACACACACACACACACACACACACACAAAAAACCCACTATAATATATAATGAAATATTAACTATTCATTAAGTATAAATATTATAATATTAATAAAATTGCTCAATGATAGTAATATTCTTACAAAAGTTAAATGAAAACGAGAAAAGTTGCCTTGGCACTTAACTGAATAAAAATATGCAAGTTGAAGTAGTAAAATTACTAATAAAACTAATAAAAAACTAATAAAAATAACAAACACATAAAATAAAATTACTAAATATAATATTTATACCATATTTTAAATATACTATTTATGCAATTTAATTAATAGTAAAATTCTATCAAACTAAACTGAATAATCATTACGTATTTTAATTGAATAATTATTTAAGATTGTTCAATTATTCAATTAAAATACGTAATGATTATTCAATTCAATTTGATGGAATTTTAATATTAATTAAAATTACATAAAATTTCTTTAAAAAAAAGGCTTTTTTTTAATGTAATAAAATAGCACTGCAGTAATACAATGTTTTCTGTATAGGAAAAAAAAAAAGATACAAATAAATAAAAATCTGCGGGTGTCAATGGGGCCTGGATTAATAATAGAATGATTTCCGAACAGAAAAAGACAGAGAAACCGTGGAGAAACCATCACCCAAGACTCCTGGTACAAAGGGTTTAAACATTTTCATTTTCGGATGCAATGGAAAAGCACTGTTCATTAATATTTATTCAAACATTGTGGCATTTTTCTGCTTTAATTTGAAGCATTTTCAGATGACTGAGGTGTTAAAGGTAACCATTACAGATGAACCCTTTTTGTAAGTGATGTTTATTTTCCTTTCTCTACTTTCGCTGCAGATACTCATTTCCTGTGTTGTTTGTTTTTTCACTCAGTTTCTCAGTAGCTGTGCTGATTCATCTAACAGCATGACGGCATCCCGAAATCTGGAACATCTTATTTTGTGCAACACAAAAAGCTACGGAACTGCTTTTCGATTTACAAAAGTCCTCCTGAGCGCATCTCGACCTTCTGACATCAAATACATCACCAGTAATTATTTGTTAGCTTAAACAGAATAGAAGCAATGCACACCTGATTATTTTTCATTGTGGCCTTCCTTCATCAGTGTACTTTGAACAATTACACTTAACATGACAATCAACTAGTGAGCACATTTTATTTATTCTGTCCCTTTTTTAACGGTCTCTCAAGGCCTGTTCACACCAAGGATGATATCGATGAAGATATAGTTCTAAATATAAAATATAAAAAAACAGCAGAGTCCACACCACAACTATAACAATAACAATACAGAGGAACAACATCGTTGGGATCACTTTCAGAACGATATTTTTTCCAGCTGTTGAACCATAAAACACTGACAGACAATCAGAATCCATTTGAATTTAAGGGCTCACGCATTTAAAATGGCAGACGACATTGAGGAGAAGTTAATCGACGAGGTCCAGAAAAATGTTTGACAGGATACTTTAAAGAAAATGGATACCTCGGAATAAGTGGTGAGAAGTATTAACGGTGATGAGATCATTATGCCAGGCTAGCAAACAGTGTAACATAAAATTACCTCAGGTATCCAGCGCTAGTTTCGACAACATTGTCTTGCTTCCTTTGAAGTTGCAGTGAAAAAGACTAGGTGTTGTTTTTATTCCACTATACTTACTACGTCAGCTAAATTCACTGTTCGATTAGATCGATTGCACTTGCTAGATTCACTCGAAACATAACATGCCGAGGACATCTGCTGGGTCAAGCCGTGTAAATGCAACAATATACTACATGGAGTACATAGTGTATAAGTACATACTGTATAAGTGTGCAACAGAGGCCAGCTAAAGAGCTGTGGAGGTAAACCTCACTCCCCTGGCCTCAAGAGGCGCAATAGCGTCTGATGTTAGAGGCTGTTAGCGTGCTCGCCTCCCATGGCGGTGATGCTGGTTCGAATCCCGCTCCGAGAGTGGCGAGAAGGACCGGTTACATTGGTGCCGTGACCCGGATGGGCGTGAGATTTCTGGGGGATGTGAGTGTAGGAGGCCTGCTATTAAAGAGCTGTGCATGTAAACCTCACTCCCCTGGCTTCAATACGCACACTAGTGATTGACATTAGAGGCTGTGATACTTAACATCCTTGTTAGCGCTTGCCTCCCATGCCGGAGACGTCGGTTCAAATCACGCTCGTAGTGGGTCGAGTAGGGTCAGTTACAAGTGCATAGCGTTTAATTGGGACGTAACTTATGTTTCTGTAGTTCATACTACTGCAGACTGCATTTTCTGAATTTGATTTATTACAAAGGCTGAGCATCTAGTATCTAGCAGGCTTTTGAAACATGCATAAAAAAATTTTAAACAAATAAATATTTTGTTAAATATTTAGCTCAATATGTCTGCTTATTCACATTAAATACCTTTGAGGAGAAATTTTCTGTGTTCTTCTCCAATGTAATGCTACATCTGTTTATGAAAAAAATTAAATGTAGTATTTATTCCAAACTGTATAGATTTTACATCGGACAAAGCAGCATGAGAAAGAATTAGGATTTACATTTAGAGTCATGCATTTGACAGACACTTTTATCCAAAGTGACAGTACTTTGCATTGAAGATATACATTAAAAACACAAAGTTCTGTCATGAAACTCTAGATGGCACAGGCTGATAGGTCCTTAACTTAATCTGCTTGCAATCACATTGTTCTCTATAAGGCACAGCTGACTGGTTCCTGCTGTAATAGTAACCAATGAGCTTGCGTGCTCAACCTTCAAATACTTGGTCAGCATTTGCTGTAGCAGTTTGCAGTACACTTTCAGAAACCCTCCACCTCCCCCAGCTCCACCTGTATAGATCTGCTACAGGTAATTAATGTACGTTATATTGTACAGCAGCAGAATGTCTTTCTTGCTCACAGCAGTGTGTCTGTGTATGTATTGGCAGTAGCAAGTCCCGTACTTCCTCTGCAGCAGCAGCAGCAATAACCAACAGCAGTGTAGCAGATCTATCCGCCAATACCAAACATATTAACATCGTCATATCCATTACTATGCTAAACACTCCGAGAGCTGCCAAGACAGAACATTGGTTCATGCATTTCCTAAGAATCAAACCATGATTTACAATTTATTGTATTTTCAAAATATCGTAGTTAGTCAAATCTGTGATCTGTTCCAGTTAAATAATAAAAATACAATACAAATGTGTCCCGTTTTTTATATACACACCCTGACATGTCAGTCAATCAAGGTTCAAATGTGACTCTTACAATGCAATGAAAAACGTTCCTCAAATTACTTATTTCATTTTCTATACATATTGACTTATGAAACAGTATAAGTCATGACTGTTCAGACCTTTCTGGGAAGGATATTTTGAGACATTTTCTTTAATTGAATACCTCTGATCGACTGTAGGCTGTACGAGCTCCTGAGGGGCAGATCTTACTGCATCTCATTAAACCTGTACGGTCAAAGGCCAGACATATAATCAGTGTTACAGAGGCTTCTTTAATTTAGCTGCCATATCCACTTAATGTATAAATGAGAATTTGGCCAAGGTAATTAGGTGACTACGTTTAATTATTATACATATTCATATCATAACCAAGATAAGCCTGTGCTATCAGTGGGCAAATTCATTATCCAATACAATGGCACAGATACCAGTCGATTAATTTTAACAAATAAAGTTAACCACTTATATAATGACTCACTCACTGAATAATTGGAGCGATTCTTGATTTGTTGATCTGCAAGTCATTATGTATATCAAAACTGAAATTAACTGATAGTTTATGGATAAATTAACAATAAAACCAATATCGATTTACTGTAATGTGCATTTTAAATCACCATAAAATCAAGACTTAATATACATTTTTTTTAAACTGTTCATGATTAATCTGTGTATGTTATTCAAAATAATAATACGAAATGATTGTCTTTGTTATCCTTTATCAAAATGCAATAACTTGCTTCATCTTTAAAAGGTTTAAAAATAAAAAAAGCACACAAATTACAAAAAGAATCGTTAATATAATTGGAACCAGAATCATTACATTTCTTGCTTCGCCTTAAATCCGCCGTTTTGTTCCTTTCCAAACTGCCAAAACTTTTAGAAAAAGACACCTATAATTAGGCTGCTGGAAATAAGGATAACTGCTTCAGTTGGAAAGGTTTTTGCTCATAATTGTACGGCATTTCAGAGTTGTACAGTCACTTTGTACTTGGTCAAGACCTTTCCAGCAAGAACCAGCAGCAGTCGCGATGTAATGAAGCTGAGAGCCGGGCTGCGTCTGACACGGTCAGTGCTTTAGCATGTGATGAATCTGTCCAGCAGTGATAAGGATTTATATACTGTAATATGCCAGTCCCAGAGATACGCTTCATTGGGATTGTAAATGGATATATTGATATGAATAAAGTCTGGCTTAGTGGGAAACAAAGAACAAAGGGTGTCATGACATTGCAAACTACTGAACCCTCTTTTACAGAGTCAGAATGGCTTGAATCACACAAAACATGTGTGGGTCACAGTTAAATGTGTTTGGCAGGGAAAAAGTAGATAAATAAAATCTATTTTTGTTACGTTTTATGAAACCTCATTATTTAGGATTTCGTTAGATTTGGAAGAGATTCTTAAGTTTAGTTTATCATACATTTTGTTTATTATTGTCATATTTATGTGTGAGCTGTTGGCCAATGAAAATCATGTAACTGATGCTCTCATTCTAGTGCTATGATCTTACATTTGTCTTCTTTTGTCGTTTTATATCCAGGAACTACTGAAATATTTATAAAAAGCAGTTGTTTACAGGTTCGATTTTATTCAAAAGCAGGAATATATCACAAAATAAAAGCTGAATCATGTTGAATAAGGGACCAAAGCGAAAGCATTTGTTTGTCATGTGGCGTTAGTTTCTGCAATACACAGATTCAGTCTGCTAGATTGCTCGTGTCTCCGTTTCGCAGCTGCTGTTTCTGACAAGATGCTTTTGTTATGCTTGAGAAAACCTTCCCTGCTTAGCTGTGCAGTTCTCGTCTGCTATCAGACAGAAAAAAATTCAACGCAGGCATCCAATCTGCCGGATTGTCCAGTGCTGAAACATCAATTTACACTTGTGTTACTTTGATCTGCATTTTTTTTTAAAAGATTTGCATTACCATGCAAGACACCAGATTTTTTTGAAAACAGGATTAAAGGAACAGTGAAAAATGCAACACACTCTGATGTTTTCTTGCTTCTGTGGAACATTCATGAATTTTTGAAGAATGTTCACACTGTTCTTTTCCAGATATTGAAATCGAAAGGGGACTGGGTCTGTTCTATAAGATTTAAGCACAGAACAAAACTGAATTTTGTACAACACACAGTAGTTCCCAATAGGACTATTATGAATATAAATGTGATAAAATACCTTTGTAGATGATTTCCTTTTAGCGGCATGACATTTCAAAACAATACATGAAGATTACACAATCTCAAATATGGGCTCAGAAACTCGAATGAGAATAAAAATAAACCCTGGAGTTTCCAGTTACAGTTACAGTAAGATATTATTTGAATCTTATAAGATTTTTGGAAGGTTTGGTTCCAAATATATTGTGATATTTTAATATGTTAAGAATGGCCTATAGGGATTACTTACTTATTTTAACATCAATGATTTTTACATGAAATAACTATAATTTCCCATTTTATACTCAGAAATAAAAATCAATTTAATACAAGTATTATATACATTGTTTTCTGGATTCTTTGATGAATAGAAGTTCAAAAGAACAGCATTTATTTGAAATCGAAATCTGTTGTTACACTATAAATGTCTTTACTGTCACTTTTGATCAGTTTAATGCCTCCTTGCTGAATTATCCATCCATAATCATTTACCATAAATCGATAAATCCATATTGATGGCCCATTTTGCCAGTGGTGAAGTACCCCTTTAACCTTTTTTTGGCAGCAGTTTTTATAAAACTATTCATTATGGGACTGCCAATGGATACATGCAATGCTGCCTTGCGTTTACAATGCCTTAACACAGTGGTGAGTGTTTGACAAAGTATTATATTGGTATTTGTAATACTGGCCTTGAAATCTAGAAAGCTGAACTTGAAATCACACAGTATCACCCATCACTAATAAACAGAACTTACAGAACTTGCTGTACTTTGCACTTTCAGGAAACCATGGCAATCAATCTTTAAAATTCACTCTAAAATATCTTTCATATGTGCTCCTCATTACAGAGTCCCTCTGAAAAGTGTTTTCTAGTCTCTGCGGGTTCTGGCACTCTAGTTAAGATCTGCTCTTGATAATGTCCCCAGTGCCAGGTCAGTGCCAGCTACAAACACCAGCCTGTGCCAAATGTCTTATAAGCTCCACTCAGCAGGCCAGCATGAGGTAGATATCATGCTGACAGAACCTGAGACCAGCTGCAGTAGTCTTAATCATACTTAAAGTCAACATGACATAAAATCTGTCCCAATTTACTTTTCTATTACATGTTCTCATTTTATTGTGACTGATTAATCAAAATATTGCTGTGTATATTATAAATGATTTTTCCGTGCACATCATTTTTTTTTAATTCATGTGCGTCGTATCAAAATAACTTCCTCTCCATCTTGCAGCGACATCTCTTTTCTTTTCTGATGACGTGTTTACTGGCGCGAGGGCAGGACAACCTGTCACTCACATAAGATCCACCAATAGCCTTGAAATGATGCCTTTATGATGCCTTGAAACATTGCAGCTCATGTGGTTTTCCAACAGAGCCTACGAATGCAAGTTTAATCACAATAACAAGCTCCTCACTCCTAGAAAATTTCAAGATATTTATAGATGTCACTGTTGCCTCAACATTCCCAGGAAAATACCATCATTATACTTTCCATATTTAGATACCTGTCATAGTATGATTTCAGAGAGCGTATCCCGAGGAATAGAGATACGTAAATATGAAAAATGATAAAAAATACAAAAAATGGATAGATGCACATTCAACAGTCTGAACAGTAAGAGATTTATTAGAATATGACTCCAGTTACACTTGATTCACACAATGCGCTTTGAACCTGAAATTATTTACAGGGTTCTACAGCGTGCTACTACACACAGTTCCTTTGTCGAAGGTGAGGTCACCGGACATTCAGCCAATCAAAGAAAAGGTCACATTCAAATGCCCTAATTACTGATCAGGTCAATTAAAGGAATAGTTAACCCAAACGTGACAATTCAAGTCATTATTTACTTGCCATCATGCTGTTCCAAACCCTTATGCTGTTTTTTTTTTTTTTCCTGGAACACAAAAGAAGAGATTTTGATAATCTGTGATTCAGTGATTTTTAGTTCCCTTTTGAGGGAACTCATGCTGCATCATGGTATTGATGCTTTGTGAATGCCTCTGCATGATTGCGTCTAAAGAAAATGTGTGAAATCTGTCCAGTGGTGAACAATGTCACAGGCGGGATGACGCCATAACCAGGAAAGCATAAAAGCACACCTGGAATGACCAGGCATTAACTTCTGTACAAAAAACATGGTTAAAGAGGTGTGACGGGCCACAGATGTGTCTTTCCGGGCCACCAAGGAGATGGCCAGAGCCATCGGTCCTTCTATGGCAGCCCTTGTGGCCGTAGAGAGGCATCTCTGGTTAAATTTTTCCGATATTAAAGAGAACGATAAAATGTTTCTCATGGACCCTCTGCTCTCTCCTCCTGGCCTCTTTGGTGACACAATGAATCCGGTCATCAAAAGAGGTTTCAGGAGGCAAAAAGCAGACGGAAGCGTTCAAACGTTACCTCCCTCACCAGGCTCAGGTCTCTGGAGCTGCTGGGCGGGAGCCGTTGAATAGCTCCTCATATAGGGTCGGGACGGCACTCTCAGATGAAGCCTCCTAAGCAGAAGATGGACCTGAGAACCGTCATTCTCGCATAGAAGGCTTCGGCAAAGAAGCTGCCACTGGGATGCTCGCATCCTCCAAGGAGGATATTAGAGCAGTCAGTTCAGTTGTTCCCTGCTCATTCACTTCAGGGCACCATGGTGACTTCTCAGATTACACCAGAGGCCAGTCTCGAGAGACTGGTTCCCTTAGTAGACCATCTGGCAGTGTGGGAACTTCTGTCAAATGTGTCACAATAGGTCCTGCAGATTGAGATGATGGCTGTCTTTCTAGAATTGAAGCATTTCCTCCCAGACCTAAGGGGCCATAATGTGCTAGTTCGGACAGACAACACATCGGCGGTCTCTTATATAAATCATCAGGGGGTCTGCGGTTGCGCCCACTTTTACAAACTGGCACATCAGATCCTCCTGTGGTCTCAGGAAAGGCTCTCCCTGAGAGCAGTCTACATTCCTGGGTACCAAAATCAGGGAGCAGACATCCTGTCAGGGAGCAGACATCCCGCTGGGATTGGATGCCATGGTGCCCACATGGCAGAGGCTATGTCTGTATGCTTTTCCCTCAATTGGTCTGCCGCCGGGAGTTCTGGAGAGAGTCCGCAGGGACGGGGTCCATCTGTTACTAGTAGCCTCGTTCTGTGTGGTTCTGTGACCTTGTGTCCCTCCTCGATGGCTCTCCGTGGGAGATTCTGGTCAGGAGGGACCTTCTGTCTCAGGCAGGGGGCTCAATCCTTCACCCCCACCCAGAATTGTGGAAGCTGTGGGTTTGGTCTTTGAGGGGGCCCAACTCCTACAATCCAGCCTCTCAACTGAGGTTGTTGGGATCATATTTCACTCCAGAGCTCCTTCCACGAGGAAGCTGTATGCCTTGAAGTGGTGCAGAAATCGACAGTGGGATCCAGTTAACTGCCCGGTTGGTACAGTGCTGGAGTTCCTGCAGGATCGGTTTTCCGCAGGGTTATCCTCTTCCACTCTGAAGGGGTATTTGGCGGCCATAGCTACTTACTATGTGCCTTTGGGTGGTGAATCCCTGGGAAGAAACCCACTGGTGACACATTTCCTCCGAGATGCCTTGAGGCTGTGGTCTGCAAGCCGCACTAGAGTACCAGCCTGGGGCTTGGCCATTGTGCTAGAAGGTCTGTCTACGGCTCCCTTTGAGCCTACTGAGTTTGTTCCAGAAAAGTTTCTGACCCTGAAAAAAGTAATTCTAGCCGTTACGTCTCTTAAGAGAGTGGGAGACCTCCGGGCCATGTCGGTGTCCCCTATGTGTCTTGAATTTGCACCGGGGATGGTTAAGGTATTCTTATACCCTAGACCAATCTATGAGCCTAACATGCCTACCAATGTGCCACGGCCTATAATTTTCAGAGATTAGGACCGGGAAAAGCTGAACCTTGTGTGTCCAGTGAGAGCACTGGGACACTGTTCCTGTGGAGGAAAACTGATTAGTTATTTGTGTGCTTTGGTTCACATAAGGGAAGACGTCCGGCATCCAAGCATACACTAAACAAATGGATAGTTAAGGCTATCTCTCTTGCTTATGAGGTCTCTGGTCAGCCCTCACCTTTGGCTGTCAGAGCTTATTTGACTAGGAGTATGGTGGCCTCTAAGGCCTTATTGTCAGGGGTATCCCTTCAAGATGTTCTCCTTCTCTGCTCACATTTGTAAGATTTTATGATTTGGACTTGGGCTCTGCACCAGGTTCACAGGTGCTTTTGTTTTAAGGTGTGCTTGCAGTATTTACACAGACGCACTTGTAAGCATAGTGGTTTGGGTATTATCGTTCCCAAAGCATCAATACCGTGATGCAGTGTGAATTCCCTTGAAAGGGAACATCTAGGGTTACGACTGAGAAGGGAACAAGACGCTACATCTTCCTGCCTACTTCCTTAATCCCTGTGATCGACTAGCTTTGGCTCAGTAGAAGCTAACACCGGTCATTCCGGATGTGCTTTTATGATTTCCTGGTCATGACGTCACCCCGCCTGTGATGTCCTGTTTTGCCATTGAACTGATTTCACACTTGTGCTTCAGATGCAATCACGCAGAGGCGTTCCCAAAGCATCAATACCATGACACAGCATCTCGTTCCCTTGTCAGGGAGTCAAGGTTACAGTCATAGCCCGAGACGTGCTCCCTAAACAATGCTATCATATCACTTCAGAATTAAAATATCAGTATACGGGTTTGGATTGACATGAGGTGAGTAAATAAATGACAGAAACATCCTTATTTGGTGAATTACCCACATAAGTCTCTGAGCATAACATTGCAAAACTACAGTGGTAATAGGGATATAAATGTGTATATTTTGAAATCTGTTCATTGTCAAAAACAATGCTGTTGCAGTACTCTCAAGAACAATCAAAAGTATTAGTTGTAAATTCCCACACATAGAATGCATTATTCTATTAATGTCATTCTTATGTGCAAATTAAATTTCTCTTATAGATGAAGTGTGTAATTTCTATGGCACTAGTGGTACCAAGCAGGTTTCCCAAACACTCCTATGACCCCTTTTGCACTTTTCAGTGCAATCAATCTACAAATTATTTACTTCTGGTTCTACTTAATATAGGATAAAAGTATAGTAACAGAAAAAAAAAATTACACACTCCACCTTTAAATTTAATGGACCCTATTTCAACAGACTATAAAGAAAGACCATTGATTTTTGAAGGGGTACAAGAAATGCACCGTTATACTGTTAGCATACAGAAGTCATAGAGCGCTGCAGTGATGATGTATTTTGTGTGCCAACCCAGGAGTTAGTACTTTCCCATTGGCTTTTGGATTACTGCAGAAAATAAGCTCTGTGACCAACAAAATTTTATAATTCTTACAAATGTTGTTCAAAGTAATCTTGAACACAACTTTTAGGAATTTTGAAGACTAAATACAATCGTCAGAAATAAAAAGCTAAACTTAGGCCATAAACGAACTACACCACGGTCGCAAGACTTCAACGTCACGTCACCACCATTAAGCTTCCAACAACTCTTCCAGTCTTAAAAATTGGAAAGTCTGAGTTAGAAGAATTTGCAGGAGCGTGATTATAAACACAATAAGGCTGTAAAAGAGGACTAGTGAGTAGATGAGTTTACCTGTTTGGCATGATGTTTAATCATCCTGACAACCTCTATAGGTTAACCACTTATTATCAGCCACACTTTTCAAGACACATGAAAGCTTAAAAAACACAAGTAGGGTATTACAGATGTATTTTATGTCGTAGAATAAAATGTGAAAATATTTTGAGCTTCTGTTAACCACAGACCTTATTTCAGGCCTTTAACCAAAAACCCATTTAAAAAACCTACTGACTTTAAGATGATGGAACCAGAAGTGCAAAAAATGTAAACTCATTTCTGGGTTTTAGGACTCATTCCTGCAGCACTCTATCTTTATGACATTCACAGATTTGTGATAAAAGAAAAACTTGCACATATCAGTTGGCACAATATTTTTCTGTTTTTGTTCAGGATTTGTTCCAAAAACTAGTGAGCTGATTACATAGACAACTGGTTACGAAGCATTTACAGATGAACTAGATCAGTCACTAAGGTTCTATTTCAGTTAGGATGCTGCCTTTGAAGGTAGCTGCCTATGTAGGCGGTAGACAAGCAAGGCAGCTCATTAGTTTTGGAACAGTATAATAGCGGAAATTTTGTTTCTGACTAACAAGCATTTTTGACTCATGGTCCTACAGCTTGACTTCTCAGAAGTATCACTCCTACTATGACTGTAAAAAGTGTCAAAAGTGAACATTATTAAGGGAAGTTCACAGTTTTTGTTGTCAGGTCCAATTTTCAATGCTTAAAACATCTGTCTGATAAATAAGTGCAAGAAAAACATTCGACTTTCAGAGAAAAACTGAGCTAGTTGAAAGTGATTTGGCAATTCAAGTATATTACAATTAGTTATGATATAACAAGGCAAAAAATTATGACAATCAAAGAGAAAGCAGCTATGTGATATAGTTGATTTTGAAGTGCTGTATTGGCACATTAATGCAGAGCAAATCCAAAGGAAATAAAGTCACATGTCAATAAACATCATTAATAGAGTAATTTTACTGTCTTCACAATCAAAACCCTCACATTAAGGAATAATTCACCAAAAATTTTTATAATTCTGTCATTATTTTCAATTTTTGGGTGAACTATTCAGTTCAGTGGTGTGGATGTGGTTTCATTGAATGCAAACATGAATTATATTTGAGCTATCTGAATATATATGTATTCCTTATAAAAAGGCATTGCACAAGCCCAAACATTCGAGTGATCTCCAAAGATAAATCCAACTCATTCTTTAAAACATTCTGTCGGTGTAGTCATCGAAAAATAACTCTCGTTAAAATTCTCATAATCATAGTAAAGTAAAAAATAGAACGAGCTTAAACATAAAGCTTTCCCTTTAGTTTCTATTGCAATACCAGGAAAAAAAAAACATACATAAAACGTATTGGTATATTATATACTTTGGACTATAAAACAAGGGTGCATCTCTGAGCCTTTAAGCAAGGCCATCTACTACATAAATAATTTATTAAAGTTATAAATATTGACTACTGGAAATAAAAAAGACAAACGTCAAATTGCAATCCTTAACTCTTTGTTGTGATATATTTCGATTGACATTCCAAGAAAGTCTAAGGCCGGTGGCTGAAATCAGACATAATTACAGACCTCCACAAATGAAGTCCCATGTTTGTCCCAGCGTCTGTGCAACGCCAGTAAAGAATACAGTGATACAAACACCATCTGACAGAAAAAAACAGATAGAAACCTCAAGACTTCATGGTGCAAATGGGCACTACGATGACCAGTATCACAGTGCAGGCGGCCGCAGCGATCAGCGCTCCAATTTTACACGCCTTTGCTCTGCGAAACTCCGCCTCCTTGCGCTTCAGCAGCGAATCATAGCCTGGCGTGTAGATGTCCTCCATCCAGTACTCCAGATTGTTGGGGTTGAGTGACTCCTGGACCTGCAGGGGAACAGAAAAAGTGAGAGGTTCTGCAGAAGGAAAGCGTCTGTGTGGAGCAGACCGTGATTGTGCCGAGGTTTCGGCTGTGAAATGACGGCTGTGGAAGATGAATGGAGCTCTTGTCCACTCGGCACACTAACTGCAGACAGATTACTGAAGCAACACATTCTGTCGAGATGGAATTTTTCATCAAATTGCCATTTTAATTGAATATATGGTGAGCGAGTGAGGGGGAAATGAGAAAGAGGAATCACGGCACACAGTTCAGGGTGAGAAAGAGATGTTCAGGTACGACAGCAAGGAAAATGGAAACAGTCAGACAAAAATAGTCAAACCAGCTGAAGGGGGCAAAACAACATTTGAACATTTTCTGAACAATTTCTGAGTGGTGCTTGTCTGTGTATAACGCACCATCATGATGCTATTTGGGTGGTTGTCATTACATTGCCATTTGGTTGCTAAGTTGTTCTGATTTTAGAGTGTTATAGTTGCAATGGTGTTCCATTAAGTTGCTAGGGTGTTGCTAGCAAAGTTGTACGGCATTCAGAGCTGAAATGAGGTAGTAAACAGGATGCAGTATTGCAATTCAAATTTGAATGTAATAAAGCAAAATTAAAGGATTAGTTCACTTTTAAGTGAAAATTACCCCAAGCTTTACTCACCCTCAAGCCATCCTAGGTGTATATGACTTTCTTCTTTCTGATGAACACAGTCGGCTTGAGGGTGAGTAAAGCTTGGGGTAATTTTCATTTGAAAGGGAATTAAACCTTTAAGTAAATTAAAATTCCTCCCCAAAAAATAATATTTTTAAGATTTAGGTTCCGATGGATGGATGGATGGATGGATGGATGGACTGATTGATTGATTGATTGATTGATTGATAGATGAGCAAGAAGTTGTACAAAAATGATACGCTGTAAATGACAGAGTATTTTGAAAGCTTACTGCAGGTCTGCAATTAGAATAAAGCTAAATATAGAGTAATTTCAGGGATCAACAGATATATTTCCATCAATGTTTTCATCTGTTTTTCAGCAACAGCATTTCAGTAGCAGTTAGCAGCTCTACCTCACCTCATACTCAAATAACCACAATTAAGCTGTAAAAAGAATATATAACTAACTAAATAAATATATAAATATAAAGATAATAAATATAAATGTATAAATATAAATTATATAATATAATACAAATGTATAAATTAAATAAATAATAATGTTACTTAAAGGTTTAGTTCACCCAAAAATGAAAATAATGCCATTTATTACTCACCCTCATGTCGTTCTACACCCGTAAGACCTTCGTTAATCTTTAGAACACAAATTAAGATATTTTGATTAAATCCGATGGCTCAGTGAGGCCTGCATTCAAAGCAATGACATTTCCTCTCTCAAGATCCATAAAGGTACTAAAAACCTATTTAAAACAGTTCATGCGAGTTCAGTAGTTCTAACTTAATATTATAAAGCGACGAGAATATTTTTGTGCGCCAAAAAAACAAAATAACGACTTTTCAACAATATAGTGATGGGCCGATTTCAAAACACTGCTTTGGAGCTTTACGAATCGAATCAGCCAAAGTCACGTGATTTCAGCAGTTTAGCCGTTTGATAGGAGATCCGAGTCACTGATTCGATTCGTAAAGCTCCAAAGCAGTGTTTTGAAATCGGCCCATCACTATATTGCTGAAAAGTCGTTATTTAGTTTTTTTGGCGCACAAAAAGTATTCTCGTCGCTTTATAATATTAAGGTAGAACCGCTGAACTCACATGAACTGTTTCAAATATGTTTTAATACCTTTATGGATCTTGAGAGAGGAAATGTCATTGCTTTGATCGGATTTAATCAAAATATCTTAATTTGTGTTCTGAAGATAAATGAAGGCCTTACGGGTGTAGAACGACATGAGGGTGAGTAATAAATGACATTATTTTCGTTTTTGGGTGAACTAACCCTTTAATATTTTTATATCAATCATTACAGGTATTTACTAATTTCTACAAGTATTTATAAAAAATACCTGTAATATACACTGAGACATGACCATGTAGAAAAAAAGAAGAAAAAAAAAGTCTTGAACCAGAAAAAGCTGATCTTCCACCTTGTCCAGGATGGTCTGCTGGTTGGTTTTGGGCACATTTCACCAGGTCAGACTGGGAGACCAACCAGCTAAGACCAACTTAGACTGAAGATTAGTCTAAGCAATATGGCATTATAAGACATCCATCTAATGTCAAGAGTACATGCTCTGCCACCGCTGTGACAATGATGCCATTTTCAATGCCCCTAATAACTGTTCTCCAGGGACTTTTGCACCCAAAGCGTGTTAAATGTTGCCATTTTTCACATGTGGATCGCTTCTGAATATCAGATGTCATTAATTTCAGCAATGACTGGCAGGAGGATGCTGTCACTGATGACACTTTCCTCCGCTACACTGAGCGTGTATTTAACTTCATGCACACTGAAGGTATTAGCCGTCTCTGTCTCCAATAAGCTCAGAGTAATCTTCTATCAATACCAGCAGTGAGCAAGAAAGATAATCCGATTTTCTCCTGTGAAAAAAACCCCCTCACAATTTCATATTGAAGAGAAATAGCAATCATGAGTTTTAAAGGTGATCAAATTTGCTGTTTTTTGTATCTTGTAATCGACTGCTAATGTGTAATTGCAACCTGATCATTTACTAAAAATCATTTCAGTTCCATTTTTGATATTAAATCATTATAGACAGAAAAAAAATGTGCACAAGCCATAATAAAATATGACATTATACAGATAATAAATTCAAGTCTCAACATTAAAACTACCATTTAATGTTAATATTAAATGTTAATTAAGTTAACATTGTCTATTTTCTCAAAACAAAATCAGTGATCTAGAGACTAATTAAACCATAACAGAGCTGGCTTGTAAAGTTCCAGGGAATAAACACTACTGTTAGTTTGGAAATAATGCATTTTTAAAGATGAATGCTTAACAGTACACAACTCTCCTGTGAGAAACACGTGATTAATTGTCTTATAAATCTCCCTCTCGGTAATTGCTATGGCAACAGAACTTCTTCTTCAAGTCACCTAATGGACTGTTCACACATGACGCTTTCTTGTGTTCAGACTGCACTGGTTTTCAATTGATGGTCCATGTGTTACACACATGACAGATTTTTTTTTTTTCTTCCCAGCTCATAAATATTATATGCAGAACACAAAGGAGAAAGGGTGCTTTCACATTTGGTTCAATTGCCTGGTCCGAACCCAAGTTCGATTGCTCCCCCCTCCCCTGCCCCGTTGGATTGTGTCCACATTATATTATTTGGGTCCGAACCACAGTGCATTTGCGTCTTCAAAGCAGCAGCTGTTTACCCATTGCTTGGTAATGAGGACAGAGGAGAAGGTGGCAAAATGCATAGCGTTGGTTTTGTTTTCAAAGTGCGAACAGATTCCGGACATAACGGCACTTGCCTCTATCTGCTGCAAATGTACCGTTCTAAAAACTGTGGGAGTACATTTCTGCTACAAGGCAAGCTGAAATGAGACATACATTCCCTCTGCTTGCAGTGTGTCAGTCATGCTTGTCAGGAAAGTGAGTGAGAACACACAAAAACACAAACGCTGCATCCAAAATTGCATACTGTCTGAGTAGGTACTACATTTGAATTTGAATTTACTTCGCGACCGTTAAAAAAGTATGTTCTATATACACTGCTTGAAAAAATTAAAGGAACACTTTGAAAACTCATCAGATCTCAATGGGAAAAAAATATGATGGATGGATATCTATACTGATATGGACTGGGTAATGTGTTAGGAACGAAAGGATGCCACATCGTTTGATGGAAATGAAAATTATCAACCTACAGAGGACTGAATTCAAAGACACCCCGAAAATCAAAGTGGAAATGGTACTCAGTAGTTTGTATGGCCCCCACATGCTTGTATGCATGCCTGACAACATCGGGGCATTGCTCCTAATGAGACAACGGATGGTGTCCTGGGGTATTTCCTCCCAGATCTGGTCCCGGGCATCACTGAGCTCCTGGACAGTCTGAGGTGCAACCTTGCGGTGTCGGATGGACCGAAACATAATGTCCCAGAGGTGTTATATTGGATTTAGGTCAGGCAAGCGTGGGGGCCATTCAATGGTATCAATTCCTTCATCCTCCAGGAACTGCCTGCATACTCTCACCACATGAGGCCGGGCATTGTCGTGCACCAGGAGGAACCCAGGACTCACTGCACCAGCGTAGGGTCTGACAATGGGTCCAAGGATTTCATCCCGATACCTAATGGCAGTCAGGGTGCCATTGTCTAGCCTGTAGAGGTCTGTGCGTCCCTCCATGGATATACCTCCCCAGACCATCACTGACCCACCACCAAACCAGTCATGCTGAACGATGTTACAGGCAGCATAACATTCTCCACGGCTTCTCCAGACCCTTTCACGTCTGTCACGTGCTCAGGGTGAACCTGCTCTGTGGCGGACCTGCCAATTCTGGTGTTCAATGGCAAATGCCAATTTGAGCTCCACAGTGCCGGGCAGTGAGGCACAGGGCCCACTAGAGGATGTTGGGCCCTCAGGCCACCCTCATGAAGTCTGTTTCTGATTGTTTGGTCAGAGACATTCACACTAATGGCCTGCTGGAGGTCATTTTGTAGGGCTCTGGCAGTGCTCATCCTGTTCCTCCTTGCACAAAGGAGCAGATACCGGTCCTGCTGATGGGTTAAGGACCTTCTACGGCCCTGTCCAACTCTCCTAGAGTAACTGCCTGTCTCCTGGAATCTCCTCCATGCTCTTGAGACTGTGCTGGGAGACACAGCAAACCTTCTGGCAATGGCACGTATTGATGTGCCATCCTGTAGGAGTTGGACTGCCTGTGCAACCTCTGTAGGGTTCAGGTATCACCTCATGCTACCAGTAGTGACACTGACCCTAGCCAAATGCAAAACTAGTGAAAAACAGTCAGAAAAGATGAGTAGGGAAAAAACGTCAGTGGCCTCCACCTGTAAAACCATTCCTGTTTTGGGGGTTGTCTCATTGTTGCCCATCTAGTGCACCTGTTGTTAATTTCATTAACATCAAAGCAGCTGAAACTGATTAACAACCCCCTCTGCCTCATGGGATAGTAAAGTGTCCATCGAATGCACACTTCAGAATCTTGCCTGAAGTAGTACAGTAGGTCATCGGGAGACTTTTCGCCTACTGCATTTCAAATACTATACATTCAGACTTACTACTCTTTTGGCGTACTGTTTTTCACATACTATCGGTAGGGGTGTAACGGTACACAGAAGTCACGGTTTGGTACATACCTCAGTTGTGGGTCACGTTTCGGTACGATTTCAGTACAATAAGAAAACTGGTCACACTTTAGTTTAGGGTCCAATTCTCACTATTCACTAACTACTGTATTAACTATGACCGTTGCCTCAATAAACTCCTAATTACTGCATATTAATAGTAAGTAAGGTAGTTGTTAAGTTTAGGTATTGGGTAGGATTATGTGATGTAGAATATGGTCATGCAGAATAAGGCATTAATATGTGTTTTATAACACCAATAATAATTTTTAATACCAATAAACAGCCAAATTTCCTAGTAATATGCATGCTAATAAGCAACTTAGGTAACACTTTAGAATAGGGAACATGTATTCACTATTAACTACGACTTTTCCCTCAATAAACTCCTAATTTACTGCGTATTAATAGTTAGTAAGGTAGTTGTTAAGTTTAGGTATTGGGTAGGATTAAGAATGTAGAATAAGGTCATGCAGAATAAGGCATTAATATGTTCTTAATAATTACTAATAAGCAGCTAATATTCTAGTAATATGCATGCTAATAAGCAACTAGTTAAAATACCCTAAAATAAAGTGTTACCGCAACTTGTTAATAGTGAGAATTGGACCCTAAACTAAAAGGAACAAATCCACAATGCTAGGTTTCTTTTAATTTATTTAGAACAAACAGTTTGTTCCACCTAGTGGCATTTAGTCCCCTAGTTGGTACTGTAAAGCCTCCTATAGTTTATTAAGCAATGAGCAGTAAACAGAATGCACTCTTGCATAGGTCATATTTTTTTGTAGGGCTGATAAAAAACAAAAGGTATTTGGTCACAATCAGCTACAAAACTGAAAAGCATCTTGTGTTATAAAAGTACAAAATAAATAGAATAATGAAAAATAAAACTTGTGCATTAGGAGTGTTACAATTTGCTCCACTTAAACTATATTTAAACATTCAAAGCTTAAGCCCAACCCTCATATACTTAATTTTCCGCTCAGTTTCGCACACAGATGAGCGTCCACAAGCGCAGGAAGATGAATTTGACGAGTGCACACTATCTAGTGGACTAGTAGTCATTCGTGTATGCTGTTCTTCTTCTGCTCTTTTTCCTGTTGTGGCGGTTAGCAAACACTGTTGCATTACCGCACGCGCCCCCTTCTGGATTGGAACGTGGATCACCTGTGACTGACTGTATTCGTCGTCTAAGTGCATGAACCGAACCGTGACGTCCATACTGTAAGGTTCGAGACGAATACATGTACCATTACACCCCTACTATATGATGAGCGACAGTTTTATCAAACACATATGTCATTGATAGCGGTTCACTCCAGCAATTCAGTACGACTGCATTCATATCAGCAGCAAACCGTATTGGATTTCACACGAACCGTACCCCAGACCACCCTTTTTATGAGGACTTGGGTACAGTTCGCGGGTACGCACCTGAGTTTGGGAAAACAGTGCTCACACCATCCAAACGAACTGAACTCCGACTTAAATCGAACCCGGGAGGTGAGCACACCGAAAATGCTAGTGCGAAAGCAACCTAATAGGTAGATATTATTAATATTTTTTTAATGCAGGTGAGATTCAGATACAATTTGAAATCAGATTGATAAATGTTTTTGTAATGCTTATAACAATATACAATATGTGGCAAACATATTGCACAAACAAAAAAACATATAGCAAACAAAACAGAAATTTAAATAATTTCAGGTGACAAGATCATCAGAAAAATGTAGGACAGATAAAAAAGAAATGGCTGATTGAAAATGCAAATGAATGCAAATCATTTTAATTACCTCATGTTACATTTTTTGTTCAATTGCATCCTTGCTGCACAAATCCAGAAAACTCTTTGTTTTGTCAAGGTTCGAATGTGCTGTGCTGGGTCACTAAGAATCACTGGTACGTGGCATTGCTTGAGCTACGTTCTGTCTTTTTGACATTTTCTGTCTGTTTTCTGCTCCTCTCATGCTATGGTTGGGTAAGCAGGCCTTCAGAAAACCTACAGCCTTTGCAAATGGGCAAAAAGAGAGAAACACCACCCCTGGTTTTAGCCAGTTTTCCATGCACTGGGGGTGAACATGTAATAGATTTGATGCAAAGATGTAGGGCACATTTCACATCCTGCTGCAGACGTTGCACAAGCCACTGAAGAGGTCAGCGATTTCCTTTTCTGTTCCATCTTTTTTATTTTGTTCTCACACACACACAGAACAAGAACAGCTAGTTTTAAAGCCATCATTTGCTTTTGTCCATTTAAAACCAATATCCCTCTGGAGAGAGTCAATAAAATAGAGCATAGATTATGGTATTGTATGAAAGAAGCTTGCTGAGTGCTGTCTCCTACACCTAAAGCCTTTTTATTGTGAGCCCTCCTCTATCAATAGCATGCGATTATATCTGGAGATAGCAAAGACAGATAAACATCGTCTGAAACAGACAACCATAAGCCTTAATCTAAAACAAGTGCACAACAGAAGGTTTTAAAGTCAACATGAATCAAAATGGACCCTTTTTACTTTCTTAATACACGTTCCTGGTCTTTGTAGCCTTTTATCAAAGCACAAAATAAAATTAATTAAATAAACTTTCAACTTTCTACCACTTTTTCTTGTTTATTCTAGTATGTAACTTTTTACTTTTATGAGAAGTACAGTATGATTCATTTTTCTGAATCTTTTGTTCATGTCAACCCACATTTCAGTGATTCCTTTATGTCTCATCACGGCATATTACATGCCTTTCATTCTCTCTAAAATGTTCCAAGTTGTATGTACACACAAATTATGTTTATGGCCTTTTTGTTTTCAATCACATGACTGGAGCGGAGACCTGGAGGGCAAAACATCCACAGACCTGCAGCACATGCCTGTTAATTTTCCATCTTAAAAAATATGTCAGCAAAATGCAAGTTTTGGGCAAGTGTGATCCAATCCACATACAGCACCTACTGCGGTTTTTCAATCACTAAAAACAGCGGGACATTCTACAATGCTTAACTTGAAAAAGTTCACCCAAATATGAAAATTACCCCATGATTTATTTACCCTCAAGCCATCCTAGGTGTATATGACTTTCTTCTTTCAGACAAACACAATCGGAGTTATTTTAAATAATGTCCTGGCTTTTCTGAGCTTTATAATGGCAGTAAATAGAGGATGGATTTTAAAGCCCAAAAAAGTGCATCCATCCATCATAAAAGATAACCACACGGCTTAATAAAGGCCTTCTGAAGCGAAGCAATGCATTTGTGTAAGAAAAATATCCATATTTTAAACTTTAAAAACTAAAATAACTAGCTTCAGATAGACGGCCGTATGCATCGATTTACAGTGAAAGAAGTAAAGAAGGCGGGGCTTACTGTTCACTAAAGATGAGTGCAGATTACAACGCGATGTTTTAGATTTTACAGTGTAATATTTAAGAGTGCGTAATAAGATGCAAGTAGCTAAACATTTAATATTTGACAACTGTTTTACGATAGATATTTCAACGACCCACAGTAATATACAGTGATGCAAACTACAGTATGAGTAAAATACTTTTAAATAAAGCACTTTTAAAATCAGTTACTCTAAGACTTTTACTCAAGTCGTATTGGAATTGGTGATTTTTAACTTGTAATGGAGTCAATTTCACTGTAAAGTATCTGTACTTTACTAGTATGGTTTCCAGGTACTCTTTAGGTTCTTTTGTGGAAAAACGCTTAATGAGAAACTGTGTGTTGCATTTATAATTGGGGTTCATTTGCTTGCCTGTACATAGTATGCATCATTAATAAGGTGTATACTGAATTTAGTCTTTTATTATCACTGTCTTACTACATTAGTACTTAGTACCAACCAGGTAAAAATGACTGGCAGGTAATGGAGGAAAGCCTTGTTTTGCCCTCAAGGTAGGCGTTCCTTTAAGTGTGTGATGTCACATGAAAACTATGTATTAAACAATACTAAATCTCCTTAACATAATCCACCTAAAAAAATTTTTTTTTATGTTTTAATTACATTGTAAAATTGTAAACAAACTTCCTTATTTTTATTGATTCTCTGATAAGTGAGTCAGTGAACTGTTGAAGATCTCAGACTGATTCAGTCCAATTTGTGAACGAATTTGTGAATGAATCTTTCAAAAAACAAAACAAAAGAAGTTTAGTGGAATTTACGACTATAGTTATCTAACGATGCTTTCGGGAAACATACCCCAGATCTATCAAATTCGTGAATAATTCATTCACAATATTTTTGTAAACAAAAACAAATGATTCATTAAAAAGATCGTCTCAAAAGAACAATTTGTTTACGAATCGGATCATGAACTCGCATAAACGCGCCATATACCTGAACATTTGGAATGAATTATTAAGATTTAAAGTTTGTCTGTAAAGTACAAAAAGCCATTGGCTTTATAAAACATTATTTAATGCATGATTAATCGGAAGTTAATTCTATGTGGATTTCGTGTTATTTTTCAAAGACCTACTTAGTCTACCTCAAGATGCTTTTTCAGATTAGATGTTGAATCCTTTGAAGCCGATATAAGTTTTGTTGCAGGTAGCTTGCATTGCACTGTGATATTACGTCCTTTTTAATGTTTATAAGTAAAACTGTCTTTGAAATTCCATGAGAGAAATGCAATATGCATTGTTTTCCCATTTTGTATGCACTCTGCAGGTTGCTAACTGATCTGTGCGTTTTTTTTTTTTTTAAACAGACAGATCCGGAGAATCATCAACAATTGCTTCGTTGTTTAAAAATCCTCAAACAGCTTGCGTTAATATTAAATGAAATATGACATTAAAATTCAAAGTAATCACTTTGGTAATCTAAAATACTTTTTGAATGTAACTGCAATTTGATTACCATTTATTTAAAATGTAACTGCAATGAAATACAGTTACTCAAATTTTGTATTTAAAATATACAAAATACAAAACGTTGTTACATGTATTTCGTTACTCCCCAGCCTTGTTTACCAGTATATCAGTGATTATATCAGTGATAATGCCATATGTACACCCAATTTGCAGTATATTGCTTTTTTTTTTGCTCGTTTTTTATTAATAAAATATCTTTATTGTAATTTCTTGTCATTTTATTGCAGCCAAGAATCCGCTCATAAAAAACATCGCATTTGAATTTGCATAATTTAATCTCCATTATTCACCTAAAAGATTTTATTTGTTTGTTTTAAAAAAATAAAATACTTAAAAAAAAAAAAAAAAAAGTCCTCTTGGACTGATTCAGTCCAAAATCATAAACAAATTGTTCAGTCTGGTTTGTTAAGAAATTGTCCATGTTATATAAACTGGATCAACTGATTCACTGAAATAATTGAAATCAAAAAAATTATTTGTTCACAAATCAGAAACCACTACCTTTTCACAATGCAATCAAGTCCATTCTACTGAACATCCAGTTTCACGCAGAAATACGTTAGATTCCAGGATTTGGTTGCAAACAGCATTTCATGTTGGCATGCAGTAATTGCATTGAGTCCCTGACTGTCAACAGGGAGTGATTTAAATAAGGATCATCAATATTTCACAGCACACAAGGTCACCTACTGCACTGAAGACCTAAAGACACACACCACCGGCATGTGGCAGAGAAGCATTGATTGAATAAAATCGAAGCCTCCATTCCCATGCGCCTCAGCCTTTGAAGCTAATCCCACAGACCGCCACACACAGCAAAGCCTCAATAAAACAGTGAAAAATCTACAAAATTGGCAAGGTTGCAATCACAGTGCAAAGCTCCTGAGGTCAGCTCTCACCTGCAGGTCCAAGGCACTGAGCTTGTTCTTGTCTCCTGAGTTGCGTTTGTACTCTTCAATGGTCCAGGAGGGCTGGGAACGCTTGGCGTCGGCGAGGCCGGTCAGGCGCAGGTCCGTATAGAGAGGACTGCCCTTCACATGAGACTTGACCGCGGGAGGGAAGTGGTGTGGGCTGAACACCTGCTCCACCAGGTAGGAGTCCTTGTGCGGCTTTGAGGAACGGTGGGCCTGGTGGGCGTCATACTGTCGATCTGTCTGTAGGGGAGAAATGGGAGGAAAGGTCACGGAGGAGGAAGAAATGATTCCCTTCAGTATTTTTGTCTTGTTTTCCAGTACAAATTTGGAAACATTCCTAAATCAAGATACATTTTTACTTGAGAATCAAAATGGTACACAATATTAAAGGGTAAGTTCATCCAAAAATGAAAATTCTGTCATTAATTACTCATTAATTACGTCGTTCCAAACCCGTAAGACTTCTGTTCATCTTCGGAACACCAATGAAGATATTTTTTATTGCAACTCACAAAGACCACTTTGACACTTCAAAAAGTTCATAAAAAACTAATCCATATGAATTGAGTGGTTTAGTACAAATTTTCTGAATAGACTCGATCACTTTACATGATTAACAGATTGAATTTAGACTTTTATTCACATATGAACATTAATCAACTCACACATTATTTGTGGTAAACGGAAGTTCAAGCAAGTTCCCTTGACGTGCGAGAACCAATGCAGTTTATTCTCGTGTTACGCAGCATGTTTGAGCTTCAGCAACAACCAATGAGGTTCATTCTTGTGTTACGCAGCACGTTTGAGCTTCAGCAAGAACCAATGTGGTTCATTCTTGTGTGACGCAGCACGTTTGAGCTTCTGCAAGAACCAATGAGGTTCATTCTCGTGTGTTACGCAGCACGTTTGAGCTTCAGCAAGAACCAATGAGGTTCATTCTTGTGTTACGCAGCACGTTTGAGTTTCAGCAAGAACCAATGAGGTTTATTCTCGTGTTACGCAGCACGTTTGAGCTTCAGCAACAACCAATGAGGTTCATTCTCGTGTTACGCAGCACGTTTGAGCTTCAGCAAGAACCAATGTGGTTCATTCTTGTGTTACGCAGCACGTTTGAGTTTCAGCAAGAACCAACGAGGTTCATTCTCGTGTTACGCAGCACGTTTGAGCTTCAGCAAGAACCAATGTGGTTCATTCTTGTGTTACGCAGCACGTTTGAGTTTCAGCAAGAACCAATGAGGTTCATTCTTGTGTTACGCAGCACGTTTGAGCTTCAGCAAGAACCAATGTGGTTCATTCTTGTGTGACGCAGCACGTTTGAGCTTCTGCAAGAACCAATGAGGTTCATTCTCGTGTGTTACGCAGCACGTTTGAGCTTCAGCAAGAACCAATGAGGTTCATTCTTGTGTTACGCAGCACGTTTGAGTTTCAGCAAGAACCAATGAGGTTTATTCTCGTGTTACGCAGCACGTTTGAGCTTCAGCAACAACCAATGAGGTTCATTCTCGTGTTACGCAGCACGTTTGAGCTTCTGCAAGAACCAATGAGGTTCATTCTCGTGTTACGCAGCACGTTTGAGCTTCTGCAAGAACCAATGAGGTTCATTCTCGTGTGTTACGCAGCACGTTTGAGCTTCTGCAAGAACCAATGAGGTTCATTCTCGTGTTACGCAGCACGTTTGAGCTTCAGCAAGAGGTTTGTTCTTTTGTCAAGCAGGTTTGGTTGAGCTTCTGTTTATGTTTGCTGATCAATGTTTATAAGTGAACAAAAGACTATATTTAATCTGTTATTTATGTAAAGTGATTGTGCCTCTTCAGAAAGTTTGGACTAAACTGCTCAATTCATATGGATTAGTTTTACGATCTCTTTATGAACTTTTTGAAGCGTCAAAGTGTCAGTTGTGTAGCTGTCAATAGAGGGACAGAAATCTCTCAGATTTCATCAAAAAGATCTTAATTTGTGTTACGAAGATGAATGAAAGTCTTACGGGTTTTGAACAACATGGGGGTGAATAAATGATGACAGAATTTTCATTTTTGGGTGAACTATCCCTTTAAGTCTTGTTTTCTAAATCTATCAAAATGAAGTGTTTTTTCTTTAAAAAAAAAAAATAAGGTAAGACAAAATAATCTTGTTTTCACTTTGAATTAATGTTATTTTTCTTTCCCCATTTGCAAACATTTTTCTTGTTTTAATATTAAACACTTAATTTTGAGAGATTTTTCAGAAAGTAAGACTTAATATCTTAAGTCATTTTGCTTCAAGTAAATGCATCTTGATTTATTTGCTGGAAAACAATACAAAATTCTAAGAAAGAAAATAATTGCACTGTTATCTCTTCTTCTGCTGATAAGGATGTTAGAAATCTTATTAAAACTGATAATACTGAACACATAAGACAAACAAAGAGGAGCATTTTAACTCTCTATTGAGAAATACTGCTCAATGAAATGTTCTTCTATGATACAAATGTAACAGAAATGGCTGGCAAATCTGTATGTATTTCAAAATGTCTGAATATAAAATTCATCCACATCCATGTTTTGACTGTGGTGTTTGCAAAGGCAAGCAACACTATTATTATTGAACAAACCCTTAGTGAACTGTATGTACACTATCATTCAAAAAGTCATTTTCTTCAGCAATTCAGATTTATTTGATTAGAAGGGAAAAAAATGAGCATATGAACACCAGGGGCAGATGCAAACACTGAATCAGCTATAAGTCTCAGCAAAAAGCATGCTGGCACTGCACGAGTCTAACTAGCAATATATACAGTGAAAGCTGGAAACTAAGTGCTGTGCTTATCAGGAACGACTGCAGTCTTGTTTGGGGAGTAGGAAATGTGTGATTGTCTCAGTCTTTAGACTATTATAAAGAATAATATCTGAGTCAGGAGCTTATTCCTGTCCGGAGGGAAACCAAAGTGCTGCAGCTTACAACGTGAAAAGATTTGATTATCATGAACTGGGCCATTCTACAAAACGGGGACAGTAGTGTGTAAAAAATAACTTTAATAATGAACAGCTGATGCAGCTTTTACCATACATATATGTATACATTTTTCAAAAAATAATCAACAGAAATCTAGTAACTTTGTGTTTTCTTTTTCATTTATTTTATTTTTTTATGTGAATGTTGTTTTTGGCCTGTCCAAATTCCTTTTTTTATTAGTAAATAAACACAGAAATACCCGTTTACCTCATGTTTTACCTTTCTAAAATAATGAACAAACTTGTCATTTCAAAAAGTAAACTGAAAGGCAGATATATTGAAATTTAAGCATTACATTGTGAAGCTAAAATTAATGATTTGGCAAAATATGAACCATAAATCTGTACACCAATTCTCATCCTTAAAAAAAAAAAAAAGTATATATTTTTGCAAATAGCAATTAAATATGATTTGTAAATGCTCAACCAAATTTACATTCACAAAATGAGAATCACAAATGCAAAGAACAATTCGTAAATGCACAATTATGGTTGCACTTTTCTGAATAGTACGTACACAAATTGTTTATTAAATATGCACTTGCAAATCGTCATGTGTGGATTTAAGAGAGTATTTTGACCAGGCACTGATTTACAAATTATTGTTTTGAAACTGACGTTCTCTTTATTGAACCAGATTGAGTTTTCAATCTAGCCAATTATTATTATAAACTTTGCTTGATGTTCTAAAGCATTTTGTAGTTTCACAACCTTCATGGTTTTTGCATCAGGTCCCAGACTTTACAATTGACATGTCCATGTCTAAAAATGCCCATAAACCAAACAATGAAATTTACAATTAAGTGCGGGTAATGCAGGTGAGTTTGCCTGGAAAAGATAAGAAAAATCTTCTCTCTTCCATTTCAAAACTATTAAGACAGACTGTGATCTATTTTTTTGGGTTAATTCCCACCAGTTAATAACTATATTATCTAAATCAATGGTTTGTCATTGGACTAAGCAAATTTATTTCTCAAAAATGGTTGACACACACACATGTACCGTCCCACTTTACTTAACATAGCCTACACATAACTTGTAAGAATATCAATAACAAGAAATTAAAAAATGTATATCCTACCCCCATTCATAATAGTTTTCCAGAATATAATAAACGTGGCATGTGCCACCACAGTCATCGAAAACAACACAAAGTGAAAATAAAGTGGTATTTTGGGAAACCATGGTAAATATAATACTAAAATGAGTTGCTAATAAAAACATATGGACACTGATCTGGATGAATAGAAAGAACATCATGCCTGCATGCAAAATCCTTCCCAGCTAACACACGAAGTAGCCTACAGTTACCTCATTTATTGGTACTTTTTGGTAATTTCATGACTTACTAATTGACAACGTAACTTCGACTTTGCATGCTTGTGATTTAATTGGCTCTTTATATATAGTGAGGTGATATACAATTGATGAGTGTGCGCTACAAGCACAGTATAATGTCTGGCAGGACAGAACATTTTGTTTTCTGAGGTGAGTTACAAGTTACGAAAATAATTTTAGAATAATGACGCTCACATTTAGCCCGACAGCAGATACTAAATCAGGATGAACACGTTTTTTCTCGCCTCAGAAAACATTTAGAATTATAGTACGTTTTTGTTGTCATTGTTTCAATGACTACACACCCCGTAACCCACCAGTTGATCATTTCTATATAATTGCAGCATTCTGTTCTGCCCAGTCATTTCCCTGTCTCTGTACACTTTGTAAAATAAAAACACACACCCATGTTCTTAATTGTTCTTCTTTTTCTGTCAAAATTTAAGGCAAGGTGTTGTTCTGTCTGGCCTGAGCTAAGGTGAAAATTAAAAAAAGCCACAGGAGTGAGCGCTGTAGAGTGTAATGTTGAGCCACCTCCTGCTTCCAGCAGGGAAAGACTAATCAAACAACCACAGATGCAAATGAGGGAAGGCCAACCGAGAGGAGGAAAAATATTGTCTTTCTGGTATTCACAAGAGGTATATAGGTTATTCCTCGCCAAGAAAACAGCAGCAGTGAAATAATACGTTCAGTAGGTCAGACTCAATGTCATACAGAAGGACTGTGACTCACTGAATAGTGATACTAAATATGTATTTATTTCTTCATACTGTAATATAACCAATGAAATTACAAGTTATAAAACAATGTATCATGGCATTGCAAACAATTCAAAATCTTTACTGCTGCTGTAAATTTATTAAGTGTAATCTCACTGAGACACGATTACTAGTGTTGTTGCAAAGCAAGAATCTTTATTACTTTATCTTTATTAAAACTACAGCTCGTACAAAATGCAGCAGCTAGAGTTCTTACTAGAACTAGGAAGTATGACCATATTAGCCCACTTCTGTCAACACTGCATTGGCTTCCTGTTAAACATCGTATAGATTTTAAAATCTTGCTAATTACTTACAAAGCACTAAATGGTTTAGCTCCCCAGTACCTGAGCGAGCTCTTAATGCATTATAGTCCTTCACGTCTATTGCGATCTCAGAATTCAGGCCAGCTGATAATACCTAGAATATCAAAATCAACTGCAGGTGGTAGATCCTTCTCCTATTTGGCACCTAAACTCTGGAACAGTCTTCCTAGCATTGTTTGGGAAGCAGACACACTCTGTCAGTTTAAATCTAGACTAAAAACACATCTCTTTAACCTGGCATACACATAACACATTATCAATTTATATTTTCAAATCCGTTAAAGGATTGTTAGGCTGCATAAATTAGGTCAGCCGGAGCCGGGAACACTTCCTATAAGACCAGATGTACTCATTACATCAGAAGAAGAATGGCATCTACACTAATATTAGTCTTTCTGTTTATCCCGAGGTTTACCGTAGTCAACCGGATACAGGCCATATCCAGGTGAGATTGAGGACCTACGCCTTGACACGACCACAACGCACACCTGAAGTGTCAGCTGAGATTGAGTCAACTAGATCATCCATTGTGAAGGCCTCATCGACACGACAGCCAGTGGCACAGTCCCTTAACAAACCATCCATACCGGCGTGATGAATACGATCCTCAACTGGATTGAACTGGAATAAATACTTTGAATGTTGTGATCCTATCGGGCTTATGATAGCTACATGAATCATAACAAAGCACTGTTGGCCAGAGGAGAACTGGCCCCCCGACTAAGCCTGGTTTCTCCCAAGGTTTTTTTCTCCATTTTAACACCTATTTGCCACCTGTTTGCCACCTGATGTCACCTGTTGGAGTTTGGGTTCCTTGCCGCTGTCGCCTTTGGCTTGCTTAGTTGGGGACACTTGATATTTGACATTTGATATTCAACAGTGCTTTGCATCTGCCTACATTGACAGCATTTTCTTTAAGAGCTGCTGTGCAGCCAAAATTATATACCAGTTATCACTGTAAAGCTGCTTTGACACAATCTGCATTGTAAAAAGCGCTATATAAATAAAGGTGACTTGACAATTGCTTATACTTGGGATTAGTGACCTAAACAAACCCCTAAACTAACTATGACACTTTGGCGCCGTCTGTAACCGACATGATCCCTCATATCATGCGGCATGTTTTGGAAAGGTGCGCTGCTATTTTTCTTATACTTTTTCGCCAGTTAACAACCACCTAGCAACCATACTGAAACACGCTAAACCAGTGCTGTTACTTATTCAAAATAAATTTTTGGTAATTAAAAAATATAAAATAAAATAATTTAAAAATATAATATTAAATAACACTGTGCAAAACCAATCAGAAAGTCTTATAGAGTGCAAGTTCCCGCCCCCTTTTTCAGCAGTGCTGTTTCTGTAAGTATTTTTTAAATTCATTTTTCCAATTAAGATTTTAAAATAGTCTTAATTAAAGAATTATATGCCATGAACCAAGCCAATCAGCTGCGAGGTGAATCATAACACTACAAAATTTGATTTGAAGCAAAAAGTTTTTGAAAATTGGACAAAATGACAAGGGGTACAAGACTGTGTACTTATCAGCTTTAGTGAGGGAAAGAACTACAATCCCATGAAGCACTGCGAACAGTATGATCAAATTAAAAATGATGGAGAAATATTTTAAGAGTGTAGAGAGATCGACTCGATTACATCATTCGCAGTGCTTCATGGGAGTGGGCGGAGCTAAAGAGTTATTTTGGAGCATGTGGCTTTTTTCGACTCTCTGATTCATGTAATTTTCCACACAGCATCATGGGTAATGTAGTTTTTCCACCAGGAATTCCACTGTTAAACATGATTATTTTAAAAATAAGCTGAAATAATGCAGGCTGACAACTTCAGCAGAAGCAAATACTATGGATTAACAACCTCGTAGCTCACTGTCTTTAAAGGTTTATAAGTTATCGTTCAAAATCAGTTTCCTTATGGAGAAACTTTTACTTCCAGAACTGTTGCACTCTATAGGCAACCAGTAATCAACATCTTGGCAACCACAACAACCTAGTGTTGTGCTGGTGAAATTAGCACAGGAAAGACCCCTCACATTTGTAAATATCTAGCCCTTAATTTTGTCATCTAAACCCATCAGCCTATTCAGGGCACTTCTCTTTAGTACATACTTTGTTCGGCAACATTTGAAGTTGAATGGACACACAGAGTCTTAATTAAAACTTCATTGAAGATAGACTTCAAATGAAGCAACTAAAAGCACTGGTTGTTTATATTCCGCAAGGCAAATATTTAAAGCGTGCTTTTAGCTTGGCCACTACTGACATGAGCTTATCGCTTGGCTAGCTGGCACTTTTGTTTGGGCTTGAAGAAAAAAAAGGTTTGCATTGCCCTTTATCAAGGGCACTTTGTGAGAAGGAACGGATGTTGTGCTAAGTGCCTGTCTGGAAATGACAGTTCTCTCGTATCTTCTCACCCACTGTACAGAGCTGCTGGGTTCGTTGGCTGTGCTCTCTCATAAAGAAGTCGTGCTAAAAGGCTGGCGTAACAACTTCATGTCAATTAAAGACAGGATGATACAGACAGAAAGAAAATAAAAGAGAGCGACAGGATGCATACTATAAGACTCTCATTAACCCAGAAAAAACATTTACCAAAACATTCACAGCTGAATAGATGTTTGGCAGACGAGCTGTTTCTTGGAACCCCATTGACAGCCCTGATTTGAATACAAGCAATGCTTCTAAATGAAAGACTAAAAAGGCAAAACTGTACACTGAAAAAGAAAAAAACATCCAGTTGTTACCTTCAATGTGAAGTGTGTAGTTTCTGCGGCACCAGTGTCATAAAACAGAATTGCAATTCCCATCCATCATCGGTCAGACAGACGCATAGCTCTTCCTCAAACTCACGCCATTGGTCATTGAGTCAGTGTTGCTGTCTGGCTGTTCGGGAAGCTCTAACTAACAGATAAATGTTTGATAGTGGCACACAACACAAGATGTTTCCACTTTTAAGGAAAATAAGCATAAAATAGCTTATTTATTGGTAAGCTATGGCCCGTTTTCATAGACAGGGCTTAGGCAAAGCCAGGATTAAGCCTTAGTTCAATTAGGACATTTAAGTAGCTTTTATAAATGTACCCTAAAAAAAAAAAAAAAAAACATTCCTGGTGTGCACCTTGAGACAAAACAATGGCACTGACATATTTTAAGATATATCAGTACAAGTTGCTTTCAGTTAAAACCGCTCAAACATGCATTTTAGTCTGGGACTAGCTTAAGCCTTGTCTGTGAAACCGGGGTTAGTATACACCGCGTTCCAAATTATTATATATTATTATTTAGATTTTAGTTTTTCTAAGAAAATGTTAGTTTGTCAGGCTGGCAGTTGTGCGTAAAGATGCATTTTAGCCACTCCAAACCAAAGCTCACAAAGAGAAACATTTACAGTGGGTTTAGAAATACATGAAGACTTGTTTTTAAATAGTTTTATTCACTGACTAATGCCGTACTACAACGGATGCTCTAAATGGATGGATTTCTGGATGGTTGGTGAATGGCCACCACGTTCCAACAAGACTGCGACGTCAACAGGGAGCTAGCGGGTGATTATATGGGCTGGAATATTGGGAAGTGAGATGGAAGGTCCGTTTAGGGTCTTTGAGGGTATTAAAATGACTTCATTAAGATATGTGGAGTTCATAACTGGCCATTTTCAGCTATGGTATAAAAAGGAGGATAGTGCCTTCTGAAATACAATGCACTATGCACTATCCCATGCTGCAAAAAAAACACCACAGCAATAAAACTGTTTGAAAATGTATTTCTGCACCCACTGTAAATGTCTCTCTTTGTGAGGTTTGGTTAGTGGTGGCTAAAATGCATCTTTACGCACAACTGCCAGCCTGCATGGAGAGGTTCTTGAGACTCCAGAGACACCAGCAGCTTCAAATACCTGTTTGCTGCTCAACACTGGCTTTTTTTTTTATAGCTGCCCTTTTAATACAATTAATTTTTTTGACAGGAACTTTCATTAAGAAGCCTTTATCTGACCGAGTTCTGCTGTGCTCTAAATCACTCACAAATCTTATGATAATTCGATAATCTCCATTCAGTTTTCACACAATATTAGTTGTTTTCATGCCTTTTGCACAACATTGGACCATTTCATGCTTTTCATCTTCAGAAAGATCTTTCCTCCTCCCCATATTGCATGAGAACTGTGACTTGCTTAATAATGTGGAACAACCTCTAAGTAGGGTTTCCATAGACCTGGCAAATTATTTTATCTGAGATTGATACCAGTTATCTAAAAAGACATGGATAAATAAACAAACAAACATTTTCTTAGAAAAACTAAAATCTGAATGTTTATTGTACTGAAATCTTACTGATATGTCACTTGCATAATAATTTGGAACGCAGTGTATTAAAGTCATAAAGGAGAAAATAATTGAATAAATTACACACTTCACCTTTCAATAAAGGAGAAGTCAAAAGGCAGAATGGCCACAGAATGGTGAAATGCACAAGGTTGTTATGTGTTCTCATTAATGTGAATGAGGTTTAATTAACCACCAGTTCCCTGTGCGACCATTCACTAAAATTAACTACAGCTTGGATCGTCACAGAAAGCCAGGGACTTTTGGCACTCGCGAGTTCCCCAAAAAGATCAGAAGGGACGATACAGGAACTGGCAGGCTTCTAACCAGGGCAATAAGCCAAGAAGACAAGAGTGAGAGGCAGAGGAGGAAAACTAAGAAAACATGAAAATATTCCCAAGACTAAAGAAGGGTAAGTGTAGCATACATTGCGTAGTCTGAGAAGAGAAGAGAAGAGAAGAGAAGAGAAGAGAAGAGAAGAGAAGAGAAGAGCACAATGGAATAGAATAGAATCAGAACAGAAAATAACAGAACACAATATATATATATAAAAGATATAAACAAAAAACAACACAGAATAGAACAGAAGAGAATAAAGAAATAGAATAGAATAAAAAAAATAAACTTAATGGAACAGAACAGAAAATAAAAGAAAAAAGACAGGGTAATTATACTGTAAAACAGAACAGAATAAGTATAGAATAAGTATAGAATAAGAATAGAATAGAAAAGAAAAGAAAAGAAAAAAGAAGTAAACTTAATGGAACAGAAAATAAAATAAAACAGACAGGCAATTATACTGTAAAACAGAACAGAATAAGAATGGGAGAATAGAATAGAATAGAATAGAATAGAATAGAATAGAAAAAAGTCAACTTAATGGAACAGAAAATAAAATAAAAAAACAGAAAGGCAATTATACTGTAAAATAGAACAGAATAAGAATGGGAGAATAGAATAGAATAGAATAGAATAGAATAGAATAGAATAGAATAGAATAGAAAAAAAGAAGTAAGCTTAATGGAACAGAAAATAAAATAAAAACAGACAGGCAATTATACTGTAAAACAGAACAGAATAAGAATGGAAGAATAGAATAGAATAGAATAGAATAGAATAGAATAGAATAGAATAGAAAAAATAAGTAAACTTAATGGAACAGAAAATAAAATAAAAAACAGACAGGCAATTATACTGTAAAACAACAAAATAAGAATGGGAGAATAGAATAGAATAGAATAGAATAGAATAGAATAGAATAGAATAGAATAAGATAGAATAAGATAGAATAGAAAAAAGAAGTAAACTTAATGGAACAAAAATAAAATAAAAAAACAGAAAGGCAATTATACTGTAAAATAGAACAGAATAAGAATGGGAGAATAGAATAGAATAGAATAGAATAGAATAGAAAAAAAGAAGTAAGCTTAATGGAACAGAAAATAAAATAAACAGACAGGCAATTATACTGTAAAACAGAACAGAATAAGAATGGCAGAATAGAATAGAATAGAATAGAATAGAATAGAATAGAATAGAATAGAATAGAAAAAAAGAAGTAAACTTAATGGAACAGAAAATAAAATAAAAAACAGACAGGCAATTATACTGTAAAACAGAACAGAATAAGAATAAGAATAGAATAGAATAGAATAGAATAGAATAGAATAGAAAAAAGAAGTAAACTTAATGGAACAGAAAATAAAATAAAAATAGGCAATTATACTGTAAAACAGAACAGAATAAGAATGGCAGAATAGAAAAGACAAGAAAAGAAAAAGGAAGTAAACTTAATGGAAGAGAAAAAAAAACAGGCAATTATACTGAAAACATGTAAAATGTAAAAAATGTAGAATAGAATAAAATAAACAACAAAAATAGAACATAGAACAGAATAGAACAAAACAAAATAAGTAGCACAGAATAGAATAGAACGGAATATACAGCACAAAACAAATAAAACAAAACAGAACCATAAAATAGAATAAAATAGAACAAATTAAAAAACAAAAAAGGTGCACAAAACAGGAAAAAATACAGCAAATCAGAATAAGACAGAACCATACCATTACATAAAAATCGCACAAAACAGAAGAAATACATAAAAGAACAAGATAGAACCATAACAGCATAATATAACATAACCCAGCTCACTAATGATAAACCTGTAAAAGCATGGCCTCATTCCAGTTTTCCTCCTGCAGGAATGAATGTGATCAGGAATGGGAGCCCATACTCCATTACCCACACAGAGCAGAGCAGACTGCATCCAACCTGCCTACTAAAGACTTAGGTCATGATTTCCATTCAGTTCATTTTTTGTGGCATCCCATGCAAATGTTTTCAGAGATCACCAAAACCTGATTTTTTGTTTGCTGCTGCTTTTTTCGACACCTCAAGTCCTTCTACATTCTTAAAGTGGTGTACAAAGAGAGGTTTTGATTAAACTTATTCATCTTCCTTGCAGCATTCATGGAATCCTTGAGCTTGTTTACATTAAAATGCTGCATTACTGAAGCTTCAGCTCAGATGTGTCAACATATTAACTCGAGAGCTGGTAAATACTTTACAGGACTAATTTGCCATGAAATCCCTGTTCCTCTGAGGGGATTGAATTAAAATTATTTGTCTGATTCTCTACAGAGTCCTGTGCTCAGGCTGTGTCCCCATCTGGGCAGAAAGTACAGCAAGTTGTAGGATAGAATGGGTAAATTGTGTGATAATTGCACCGCAAGAGACCATGGCTGTACTGTTGGAGATATGGTATTAAAGCTAGCTTGCTTCTAGAACAACGTGCCTGCATGTATTTTGGGAAGTGATGGAGTGTAATTGAGCATAACTACCTAGGGGTGTCAACCAATGCAAAACCAATGCAAAGAGTGTAGGAGTGATATGACAACCTTATCAGTCTGGCTCATGAATATTAATTAGTTGACGTAACATACTTCCAGTAATTGTGACCCTTTATAGAATTCGACTGACTCAATCCTAATGCTGGTTACAATTTTTGTCTTTGCACAATAACCAAGTTCTTAAAATATAATGACTAATTCTAAACATATAATGATAACGAATATAATGTAGATTTGCTAAAAATGTCACCCAGCATTAAATGACACTAAACCCTACACTATTTAGTTTTTGCAAAGGTGGGCACCAAACCCTTAGAACAAAATATAAACTGATCTGTCTCACTAAAATTACAAATTTACATTCATACTCAAGTCATTTTAAGGCACTACACAACACTTTTCAAAGCACTTTGTTCAGAAAACCATCATGCTTTCAAAAAGCACATGTAATGCAGTAACAGTTCTGCGCTCATTTCAATTCTAGAAAACATGAGCAAGTGTAATAATAATCTCAGTTGATTCAGTGATGAAGTGAGTTGTCTGACCAATTCGGATTTAGACTGATGACTCTCAAGATCTCATTAATCTCTTTTGCCAATCGGTTTGACTAAGTTATTAAAAAGAGATGCACCAATTAAGTGATTTGGCGGGTCAACACAATGGCAATGCAATTGTAAAAACCAAAAAAGGTGAATATTCAGGTTTGTTACCTCTCTGGATTTCCTATGTCTGTCCTTGCCTTCACTGTGCCGGTCTCTTTCTTTCCCTTCTTCCCCTGTGTGACTGGAGTAAGAAACAGTCCTCCAGTCTCGAGGTGAGTTGGTGATGCTGGCCACTTTGGACTCAGTGGCGCTGTTCTCCTCGGTTAGTGACCTGGACGACCTGCGCGTGAATACGCTTTTCTTTAAAGCTTTAACCCTCAAGCTTTCGCTCCCATCAGCCTCCGGGCAGCAAGTCCATTCTGGACTTTTTTCCACCTTCATGTTGTGTCCAGTGGTGTGACACTGGAAAACGTGAGGTGAGAGGTTCGCATCAGTTTTAATCTGCTCCACCACACCATTATCATTTGATTTCCCATTAGCCTCTGGTTCTTGAATCTTCTCATCCAGTTTAGTAAGCTTCGAGAGGACCTGAGAGATCTCTCCTCGCACCCCTGAAAGAGACTCAAGCTTCTTCTCAATCTCTCCAATCCTGAGTACCAGTTTGCAGACGCTCTCTTTGAGCTCATCATCAGAGTTCTCCAGTGACTGGAAGAGGCGGTCAAGTTTGATGCTGGTTTTGCCCAGCTTGACAGTGTTGTGTTCAGGTGAGCTGTCCCCATCTGATTTAGTCACCTGAGACAGTGAGCCGTTGCTGTTGTAGCATGATGACTGCACAACTCCAAGAGAGCCACACACACTCATGTCATCCAGAAAGCGAAAGATATCGCTGATATCGTCGCTGACAATCTCCGAGTCTTCGTCTGAGTGTTTGAATGGCGGCCTCTCTCCATATTTGTTGTGAACGGGGTAATCTTTCACTTTCCTAGGTTCGGATTGTTCCGTCTGGGTCCCAACACTCATGCCATTGTCCGCATTACTTGATTGAAACGATGGACAGTTGATGCTCTTGTCCTTGTACCTTTTCCCACCCTCTCTTTTCTCAACACTCGGTCCGCAAGCCACAGAAGCCATGTCTTTTGTTTTGGTTCCATTTGACTTCTTGGAGAAACCTGAGGGAGAGGCAGTGGGCTTGTCTTTTGCACACTGAAAGTGTTGGTCGTTTTCCATGTTATGACGATGATTGTCCTTTGCCAATTTTCCGTTCAAGAAGGACCTCTCAAAATCAGGACCTTCTTCGGTATTGAGACTCAAACTCTTGACAGGCCAGGCTGGTTGTTTGCCATGCTTGCTAGAAGTCCTCCTGCTGCTCACGCATTCGGAAACTGTTGTAGGTCCAAAGTAGGTGGATGCTTGCAAGTCGTCCAGGCTCTCATGCTTAACCCGCCCTTTGTTCTGGATGGGTGAGCTGATGGGTTCAAAGTATGGATTGCTGTACGGCAGCTCAAAACTGTGATTGAAGAAAGTGGGAGGCTTGCTCAGCTCCCTCCTGTGGTGGTAATCGCCACCAGCTTTGGGATTCGCTCTGCACTCCGTGGTGATCACGTGGGGCGAGAAGGCAACAAGGTTGTGAAAATCCTCTTTGAAGATATTCCGCTTTTTCACACACGAGTGCACGGTGAAAGGCTCTATCCCTGGGTTGACATGGAGAGATTCCTGGTCCGTTGTAGACTCGCTGTCGATGTCCATGGGGAAGTAAGTGCTCTGCATCTCGCACGGAGGAGGACTGGCGCTGGCGTACTGTGGCAGATGCTGTAGTTTATCCAGAGATGCTGCCCTACATTTCAAATCCTTGGTGACTCCCAAGAGGAAGTTGGGGTCTGAGGTTGGTATAAACTGCTGGCAGTTGTTGCAGTCAGACTTCGGGCAGGGTGACTTGCGTGAGATGTGATGACCCCTGGTGTCCAAGAGGTTGTACGCCCTGTCATTGTCGTTGAATTTATACACATCTGTGTCAGATCGACAGGACTCAAAGGATTGGTTCTTGTGAAACTTGGGTCTCGGACCCATTGGCAGCTTGTCTTTGGCCATTCCTCCATTCATCTGGATGAGATTAAACATGGTGACAATGTCCGCAGCAACCATGAGCTTCTTGGACTGTTGGTCCTCCACCGAGCACCTCATCTTGTCTTTGAATAAGGTTGCAGGGAAAGCTGGATCCAAACATGCTGTGTAGAATAGCAAACTCCTCAGCTTAGCCAAATGGACCAAGTCAAACCTGGCACACAAGGACTTACAAAGGTCTTGGTACGAAACTGTACTGTACTTTGTATCCAACTCCTCCAAAATCCTCACAAGAAAGAGGGAATACTCTGGCATGGCATCCATTGCTGTTTTGATTCTTGATTTTGTGAAGAAAGGACAGCCTGCAGGGGACAGATGAATGATTAGTGACTGAAGAAATGTGAGCCATCTGCCAAACTACCATAAAAATCATATCAGGATGCAGGACCATAACCATCAAAGACATAGTCAGAATACTGATTGATCAATATGGAGATTTCAATTACTAATTTTCAAACTTTTACAGAGAGTTCAAAAAGTCTGAGACCACATTCAAAATATAGGACTCAAAAGTTGTAGGATTTTAAGAAAAAAAAAATTCTGACAAAATTAATATGAAACACTTAGGATTTTGTACAATTTCTAGTTCTGCAATCAAAAAAAGTACATTTGTGAAATTAATTATGTAACTCCCTTATGCAAAAGATCAGATTTTCATGCTTCAGTTAAGATTCAAGATGCTCTTTGCAACTCAAATCATGCTGGATAACCATGTACAGTCTATGCCAGCTCAAGTTACTGTCATTTAAACAATTTTGGAAAATGGAAAAAAAAAAAAAATAAATAAATAAATGCATATGCAATGTTCAATTTACCTACTGAAATAGTACTTTATAGATGTTTTAATTAAAAAGCATAATGATATAATAGATCAGATCCACTGATCTTGAGAAAATTTGATGAGAAACATTTGAGCTCATATTGAGATTCACAGACTACAGACTTTGATACCATTAGCAAATATGAGCACAGTTTCAGATATTGTTGAGATCTGTTCTGAAACTCTACAGAAGACATTTGATTATTTTTCACAGGATAACATTTTACATTTTTAAAGCAAATGTCTCCATTTGTTCTCCATTTGACCTCATTGCTGTCGAGGAGAAACAACTGAGATATGAAAGAAATCACATTTGTCATTTTTCTTACCTATGTGTTTGTGCCCCACTGCACTGGTCCCTCCAGTCTTGATTATAAAAGAAAAGAAAGGAAACAGGTAATTATTTGTATTGAAAATATTATAGGAACCTGAACTACTGAATTAAATTCATTATCCAGTGCATCAAGAAACTGTTGTTTTACACATGCAACCATGCAGTTTCAGTTACATAATAGGACTGTAAATCAATTTGCAGTGCAAGTATGCATGTATAAAAATCCTGTCTCCAAGCCTCGTAAAAATCGATGGTAAAAAAAGCGGCATAAATGAACACATGGACATTCACAATCACAAGACTATGCTGAAAGAAGGGGGTCTAAAAACATCCCACAACAATTTGAAAATACAATATTTTAGATTCATAATAAATTATCAAGAAGAATAAAAAGCACACACACCTATTCAACGGTCCCATCTGCTGTCCTCCGGATCGACAGTGAAAAAAACTGGACAGGGACGTTTAACTCAGAAGTGCATTATTAATCCACAGACATTTCTTTGCAGTTGCAACGGCACATGCATCAACATCATATCCCCGCGTCCTCCTGACCATTGGGAATGCTATGGAATGGCCTCTCTTCATCTGTATCCCATCCGGATTGCAGGGGGAGTTTGGCGAGGGAGCTGCTCTCTCTCCATCTGATGGAGCTCAGAGAGCTCAACTCGTCTTTGTTTCCACCTAGAATGACGTAATTTCACCTTAAGTACATTTGCGAGCGCGTGGATACAGGTTGAGGAATTGACAACGGGAATTAGATCGCATTATACATTTAATAGAACACGCAACGTGACGCGTCAGTGGCTCAGCCATGCGGGAAACGCGTCGGGCTGATCGCAAACACTGCATTAGGATAACGCTGCTCTCTCGCGCTCTTCTGACAGACCTATGTATGTTCAGTTCGTGGTGACTGGGGACGCATACATGTTTAAATGGAAAAGAGAACTAATGTAAAGTGAAGAAGTTGTGAAGCGCATCCTTGGAGCCTCGAGCTGCCAAATAAAATAGGGGAGAACGGGGATAGTTGTCAGTTAATTTAAACACACAATATGGGGTAAGTTGTCACAGTGAAAATCTGCCATTAAATAAACTTAAAACAATGTATGAAACAGCATAAAAAATTAAATAAAAATAAATAAATAAAATGAAATATCGACATTTAATATTTTTTACGGTCGATAACGATAAAGATTTGATCGCCGGTAATTTTCCTATAGCTGAAATACGGATTCAACAACAACATTCTGCATTGCAAAGACGGTTAGTTGCAAAGATGGATGAACACTGTTATATACAAAGTCATAAAACAATTATGCAAATAACACAAAAAATACATTTAATTAAACTTGATTAGCTGTTGCTGTTTGGGTATTCTGCAGAGACTCAAGAAATAAAAAATGGACCCATTTATTTTAAAAACAAAAACTAATTAGGTAGAAAACTGAATTAAAAATGAATTTACCTACTGGATGTGCGTCAATAAATGGAAATTATTGGTAGACCCGATATTAAAAACAATAACTAAATAAGTAAAACAAACAAAAAAAACCTTAAAGGGTTAGTTCACCCAAAAATGAAAATTCTGTCATTAATTACTAACGCTCATGTCGTTCCACAACCGCAAGACCTTCGTTCATCTTCAGAACACAAATTAAGATATTTTTGATAAAATCCGATGGCTCAGTGAGGCCTGCATTGCCAGCAAGATTATTAACACTTTCAGATGCCCAGAAAGCTACTAAATACACATTTAAAACAGTTCATGTGACTACAGTGGTTCAAACCTTGTGCGCCAAAAAAACAAAATAATGACTTTATTCAACAATATCTAGTGATGGCCGATTTCAAAACACTGCTTCATGAAGCTTCGAAGCTTTATGAATCTTTTGTTTCGAATCAGTGGTTCGGAGTGGTTAAGGTTGAACCACTGTAGTCACATGAACTGTTTTAAATATGTCTTTAGTAGCTTTCTGGGCATCTGAAAGTGTTAATTATCTTGCTGGCAATGCAGGCCTCACTGAGCCATCTGATTTTATCAAAAATATCTTAATTTGTGTTCTGAAGACGAATGAAGGTCTTACGGGTGTGGAACGACACGAGGGTGAGTAATTAATGACAGAATTTTCATTTTTGGGCGAACTAACCCTTTAAAACTGCATTTACTTACAGGATTTGCATAATATAGGCCTACATATAAATTACAATGCATCATTTCTACATATCTATATTCTAAGTATAACCATACTGACCTTGCCCATGGCTTTGCTGTGGTATTTGGTGCTTATTTACTGTTCTTTCATAAAACATACCACAATATGATTCATAGTATTGACACTTGGCCATAAAAATAATGTAGCTGGTAAATTATGGTGGTGTCTCTAAGACAACATGAATTCATAAACATCAGATGCCATGCATATCATGCATAACAATTTCTGATAATAGCATTAATATGGTAATCCTGCCTGGGCTGAAATGTTTTCATTAGATTATTAGTTGAACCTTGCATGAACCTTCAGGGAACTCTGGCCATTCGTTTATGTTTGCACCACTAACATCAATGTCAGACGCAACTCTTGCCACCTAGTGAAGTCAATATCATTGCTCCTGACAAATCAATATCGTATTACTGTTCACTCAGCATTGCTCTAAACTCTTGTTAGCATACGGCTGCTCTGGCTTAGGTATGGATTTTGCCGACTGTCACAAATGTGGAGGACTTCAGAGAACATTCATACACAAAAAAGCATGCACAGAAATGACTTCAAATTGCAGTGCTCATAAGGGTAAATTGCGCTATGACATCACTTCATTGTGTAATGTGATCTTTAATATGAATTACATGTTTTAGACCTCTGCAGTCTGCAGATGAGAGGAGAGAGACCAATGAGGCCCTTTAAAATGTTAATAATTCAAAAAGAAATACTAATAGCCTATGACAGTGGTTCTCAACTGGTTTTGGTTCATGTTTTACATTGGACATCAAGGGCGACCAAACACAGTACAAAACCTTTTTGTCATATAAAAGTATTTATTTATTTATTTTTGTGGTGTCCCACAATTTTAGAACCTCTAAAGCCAAAGCTGAAGTGAGTAATAAGCATCACCAAATAAAAATGCAAATATTACATTTCAAAAAGGTTTCTTGAACAGTCCCCCTGTCTCCCACTGGTCAGCCAAAGAGATAGCCCCGCCCAACACTCACACCATTAGTTGAGGCAGTGTTGTGCGGATTGGTTTTGAATCAACATACAGATAGCTTAAAGGTGCAATGTATACATTTTAGGAGGATCTATTGACAGAAATACAATATAATATATAATATAATAGACCTTACATAATGAACCATTATGTTTTTATTACCTTAGAATGAGCCATTTCTATCTACATACATCGCGGGTCCCCTTAACATGTTAAGTCGCCATTTTGCACATTTCTACAGTAGCCCTAAATGGACAAACTGCTCTACAGAGCGCGTTTGCTTGACTGGCTACTCTCTTCTGTTTCAGACAACGACATCTTTGTCCTGTGTTGGCCACCGTAGCTTCTCTATATTGCAATTCACAACCTCACCGCTAAAATTTACACACTGCACCTTTAAATATTACATGACATTAATGAAATAACTGAAATTACTTTTAACATGGCACACAGGTTGATTTTGAGGACACACACAAGTACTGCTTTCAGTTGGAGTGAATGTATGAAAGTGTAAACTGACCTTCAGAAGAGCAGCTCAACTCCAACAACCCGGAAAAGTCTCTGACCAATATTCTTAATTTTCCAGCTGACTAAACAGTGTTAACAGAGGCCAGACTCAATGCATGTTACCTCATTCCAAGGGGAATCCTATCAAAGTGCCAGAAGATTCACGCATTAAAACAATGGGCGTTTGAAAGTCTGAACAAGTATATTTGGATCTTCTCAATATCAAGGACAGTAGGGGGCTGTCTTGTTCTTATCGGGCAGGAATCCGCATTGCATAATCACACTTACAGATGAAAGGACAACACACTCTGGGAATATTATTCTTTGTCCTTTTTCCATTTGCATTTCCATGCCAGTTTGCATCACAAGAATCTAAACATCCTGGATCATTACTAAGCAGTAGTACATGTTCATGTCCTATCATATGCATCAATACACTGAAAATATTAAACAAACATTTTTTAAAGATGAAAATCAGGGTGCCGCAAAAGAAATATTACAGGTTTTTCTCATATTTGCTTCAAAATAATCAAAATATTTCAAATAAGATGTTTTTTGGGAATATTGTTTTTTGTTTTTTTCCTCATGCAATAAAAGTAAATTCCTTAGTATATCATCCTCCGGGAAATGACAATTTTTTGGGTGAAAAAAACAGCAAAAGCATCAGTAAGTTATGGAAGCTTGTTTCCGCCACAGAATAAAAAAAATGAAACTTTTATCTCACAATTCTGACTAAATAACTCAATTCTGAGGGGGGAAAAAAGTCAGAAGTGCGGTATATAAATGCAATTTTGAGAAAAAGACAATTGTGAGATAAAAAGATGCAATTAGCTTTTTCAAAAAAAAAATGTATTTCATGGAGAAACAAGCAAGCATAGTAAGAATTAGTCATTTGATCAGATTTCAGAAATTAGTATGATAATATAAAAATATCAACATATATGACTGTCTTGCTCTGTGTATTTCTATGAAATCTATGCTGGAACAAATATCACCCCAACATTTGCTCTCATCTTTCATCTGATGTGATATTCGTTATGGTTACATATTGTAATTATTTCATTATTAATACATTAGTGTGTCTCTGAGGGGGAAGGACAGAAGCACCTTCAATATTATGTAATGTATATCGCTTCTATGAGATAATACGCCAAAGGCTGAGAAATGTATGCACACATACACCAACACAGGCACTAATCAGCAGTGACCTTGAATTTCTTTGAACCTCTTTATCTGCCTCCTGCATGCTGCAACGTCTGTCATAACCTAGTATATACTTTAGTGGTCCTATTAGCTCTGTTCCAAACGACTGGCTTCTAAGGGAGCATCCGAACTGAAATGATATCTCATAAGAGACTAATATGAAGCAAAACAGAGACAGCTACAAACATCCCTTTCAGCTCACTAATTAAGAATCCGACGATGTTGAAGTATACATATTCTCTATATGATGTATATTAAATGTAGTAGCCATTTTTCTTTTTAATGTTGTCAACTTTATTAAAGGCACAATATGTAAGACTTTGACAACTTTGACTTGACAGAACTCGACTTCTCTCTTGCACGTTATTAGACAAGGTAAGCAAATGTAAGCTACATAAGACTAATCAATGTTATATAGCTCAACACGATGAAATGTTAGAATATCATCAGTATGATATTGTAATGTTGATCTAGCTTACTGTCAGTCTCATACAGCCAACAAACTAACACATAGAATAACATTACAACTTTCAATCAAGTTTAGTATGATAGTGTAAGGTGAGACCAAGTGAAACAGTGCTGCGTTACCTCACAATTTTAATTCGTTAAATAAACTGACCTGTATTAGTAGCATTTCAGCTTCGCAAGTAGTTCGGTAGAATGATATGTCCTCATTCCTTTATGTCCCCTGGGACTCGCGTGTGGCACTGATATCTGTCTCTCATTGGCAATCACGCCCGCGCTTCTTGGCCACGGCCTGCTTTATACCACAGGCATGTTAAAAACATGAATACATTCACTCATCCATAAACATTATTTCGCCATAAACATTATTAGATCCATCGGAATGACGACAAGTTCCATGATTCCACGCTCATTCACTTCGTCATCAATCTTCGCCTTTGTTATTGTTTTGAGGAGTTTAGCGAACCCTAGCGGCGAAAAAAAACATACTGTGCCTTTAAATGCAAAATGTTGAGACTGAAACCCAGTGTTACTCACGTCTGTTTTCAGGCCTTCCCGCTTAGCTCTCTCTAGCGCTGGAAAGCTTTTCTAATATTAACGCGGGTCCTAAAGCGTTTGCCGAGCCATAAATCTTCATTACAGTGATATTCTTTTGAGCTCTTTTGTATTGTGTCCCATTTTATTTATTTATTTATTTATGTATTTTTCAAATCTCCCTCTTGCTCGTTCTCTCTCATTGACCATCATATGCCCCCTAATGCTGATTGGCTACACGTTTGTTGTTGGTGTCGGTCCGACTAACTTCCTAACAGTGTTTTTGAAATATGGCTTACCCCACCCTTAAAACATGAAAATTTAATCTGGAATTTTTTTTTTTTTGTATTTTTACTAGGACTGGGACAATACATCGAATCTCCATTCGCGGTACGAAAGAATCTGGAGCAATTCTGATATTTTCCGATGTATCGCGATTCTCTCTCGAATCGATTCTGAGCTTAGTTTTTAAAGGCAGATGGCACTACTATACGTGCTTTAGAAACACTCGGACACTGCCTTCTTCCAGTTACTTTACACACACCACTTAAACCTAAACTAATCATTCGAAAGTTCAAAAAGGTTTAAGCGAATTACAAATCTCGCATCATAAAAGATTTCTGAGTCTAGGTGCAAGTGTATTTAACCACTTACGTGACTCAGCCAAACGCACGAGCGCTGTCCAGCAGACTTCTTCGTGAGCGTTTGAGAGTGTGCGGTTTAAAACTAGCCTAGAGCGCCATCTGCTGTTAAAACTAAGCTCAGAATCGATTAGAGAGAAAAAATATCAGGATCGGTCCAGATTCATTGTATTGATCGAGAATTGATGCATCGTCCCAGCCCTAATTTTTATAAAGTTTCATATTACAAATGAACCCTGCATCTTCTCCCTGAAGGACAAATCACTTTGCAAAAGAAAGACACATGATGAATAGTTTTCTGTCTAAATATGCACATAGACCTCAATACTTGGTAATATATTCAATAATGGTGACAATCAGCAAATGTCAAAAGATGAGCTCTCAACATCACCACACAACAAATAACTAACAATAATGACAAAATTAATAGCAACTGCATTAACAAATAGCCAAACAATAATTCTATAACAGCAACTGCATAATTTATTTATGCTACAATGCATGCTGGGAACTACAAAAAATCCTTAACAAATATCACTATTCAGTTTGAAACTGTGTTTGGCAAGTTGGAGCAACATTGGGGGAATATTGTTGGTCCAACATGTTATATGTTTCTAATTCAAATTTCTTAGCATCTTTGACACTCAGAGTCTCGCAAACGGAATAAATTGTAATTTATTTTGGACCCTGTGGTGTACTAACTAATATAACCGACTTAAAGTCGAGATGAAACAGAAGGCTTTTCTTTTCTATTGTGTCATACTATATCTGAGTGAGACAGCTTCTTGAACAAGAATAAATGTAGGATGGGGCTTGATTTTGTCCATGGGGAATTGATTGAATGGTTGTGGTTTGCTATTGGTGGATCTGATGTGAGTGACAGGTTGCCCCGCCCACACGCCAAACACATCATCAGAGAAGAGATGTCGCTGCAAGAGGGAGGGGAAGTTATTTTGATTAAAGATTACGAGGGCACATGAATTAAATAATAATAACAATAATAATGTGCACGGATAAATCATTTATAATAAATACTGCAGTATTCCATAATAAAATAAGAAGTCAATTTTGATTTCATGGTGACTTCAAAATGATGTAAGGCATCTAAAAATCGCAAACAATTTATGTAACAGTTTTGACAAACCATGACTTTGACAGAAATTAAGCAAAATTATCAAAAATCATAGACTATAAAACTGTCAGATTCCAAACGGTCTTGATACTCGCAGCAAAAAGAAGATGAAAACTGATTTTTATGCTTTCTCTGATTCATTTCGAAGTGGAAATGTTTTAAATTTGACAAAACTAAATGGCAGGTGAAACTGCAGGACTTGTTTTCTCTCATATCTCAAGAATCAGTAGAAGGAAATGGCATTGGCAAATTGTGATCACATCTGACACTAAACCAATTATTGTGCTCGGAGGCAATGCTGGAGGACTAATCTTTGGTAAATCTAAAGTTTTGTTTTGCTTTAGAGCTCAGGTGCTTTGGTGGCCCATTTAAATGCACCTTTAATTGATTATGATTTGCCACTAGAGAAGTAATTGAAATGCCAAGTGCTGATACTGTCAGCATGCAGGAACACTCAGGTAATCAGCTCAATTTAGGAGCTTTTCATTTGAAATGCACGAAGGCTGCATGAATGAGTCACACAATCTGTTATAAAAATTTGTGTAGCTTGTTTTCTTTGTGTAGATGTTTTCTTTGACCTTCTGCTCTCACACCTGAGCTGCCATTGTTTCCTTTAAGAGAAATTTAGATGTCGCCGTTACTACAGGTATTTTTTAATTTAGCAAAGACTTGAATTGCTCATTCAGTCTGCAGCTTTTACAATCAATAGAGTGTCAACCTTGATGTGCTGCTTTTGAATGAATAAAAGAAAAGATTTAAAAATTTTATGAATCCAGGTTGCAACTTTTTGGTGTGCTATTACTTTTTAAAAGCATTTCAAATTTTCGGATGACCAAACGGATAAAAATCATACGATTACTTATGAGATCATACAGTAAGTTTATGTAGGGATTCTAGCACACATATTTTATACATTTGTGTATACAAATGTAATTATTTACGTATTAAAAATATCTGTATATTTTGACTAAAAATCTCTACATTCATCCACATATTACGTTTTCTATACAGTTGAGAAGTAGTTAGGGGTTAGGGTTCAAAAAGATCTAAAATAACTATATGTTCATTTATAATAAATAAATGACATTGTGGGACTTGGTGTTCTCTCATATCTCAACAATCAGATTGCCAAATTGTGATAACATCTGACACTAAACCAATTGTTGCTCTCATAAACATTTGTATACTTCTAAATTTATGGAAGAAAAATAATGACAAATGTTTTTTAGACAAAAAAGCATGTTGAACTTAAAAAAAAAAAAAAATCCATTACATTAACAGTACTTGCATTTTAATGCATTGTATTTTCAGGGCTTGCATTTTTAAGGACTTCAACATGGTTAAAATTGAACATGATTGTATATTTATGCTGTAATTATTTAAATTCAAAATATTTCACACACATTTTCATTGTTAAAAATTCAATAATCCATATTCGCCCTGAAAATACAATGCATTAAAATGCAAGTAATGTTAGTCCAATTCAACATGCTTTTTTGTTTTAAATACATTTGTCATTATTTTACTTCCATACATAAATCTGTGCATACATAAATACTTTACGTTTTAAATGCTGTCAATACATCCATTTAATGTCTTACGTTATATAATATATTATAATATACAATAACAGATCACAAAGTCAGTCAGTGTACATTCGAATAATTGGAAATGTAATACATTTTTGATTTGTTGAACATTGTGTAATGTTTATTTACCCATTCTGGACATATTTCTCTGATGCATTTTCTCCAAGATTTAAAAAAATAAATAAATAAATCTTCAATAAAAAGTTGTAATCCATGAACAAACCTGCTGTGAGATGAACCATTTCATCTGAACCACAAATGAAATGAAATGAGACCAAAAATGGACAAAGATTTTGGATCTTTGGACAACGATTTTGCCATCTTTCATCATGTAGGGTTTACCAGGACCCATTTTACTTGTAATCTTAAGCATTTCTAAATGAAACAACACATTTAAAAAGATTTTATCCATCTAGAACTGTTTGATGAGACCTTTTGTTTTAATATTTTACGCTTTCAGTTTTGATTTCATATGTGATTTTAATTACATTTTAGCATTTATCATGCTTCTGAATCAGAAACACTCTTTATTTAACCAACTTACAAAATCACAATTTGAAATTAAAACTGACAAATATACTTAAATTGGTGAAGAAAAGAATCATTTTAACCTAGAAAGGAACCCAGGCCTCAGGAGTGAGAAGATCTCATCCTATAATCACAAGAACACTGAAGAAAAAACTAAGTAAATAAGCTGCAAAAAGAGCTTTACAACATGTTTACTTTCTAGCCCTGTAGTCAATCTGATACAGCCGTGAGTCTCTGCGCTGATTAAACTAGAACAGTGAAGCGCGGATAAAAGCCTTTGAGTTTAATACCTCTCTGTCTGCCTCCTCGGAGTTTAGCACACTTATCTTCTCATTAGTCCCTGATGAGGAATTTCAGAAGTTATATGGGATGAATCAATTTGTGCCAGACAAACCAGAATTATGAAAGGACTTTATTTTCATTCTGCTACTTTTTCATTCTGCATACCTTTTTTACTGTATATATCATAGTTTTAAATACATATTTTGTCAGCTCAGGCATAAGGTTTTTAAAACAACTTTCATTTCTATTTATTCACGATGCATTTTCATTCCTTCACAGACAATATCTCAATTTTTGACTAAATAGAACATTTCAAACCAACATGGCAGCTGCTGTCACTGTTATCAAGGTTATGGCCTCAATAAACAGTCAATACACCAACGTTTCTATAAATAGTACAAAATTAATAAGTAAAGACTATTTTTATTTATTATTTTTAATTGATCTTTATTTTATACTTTTTATGTTTATTGTTGAGGTGGACATGATATGCTTGAGAAATCCTGCCAAGGATAATGCACAGAGAACTCACCAGCTTTGAACATGGCTCCTCTTTTTCTTCTTCACTGGATTTACTGTGGGTTGTGAACCAACTTAACTAGTTCTAAGTGCATACTGCCACCTAGTGTGCTGGGATGTAATGAGAAGTGCATGTAAGTTTGTGTGGATGATCTCACATGTTTATAATATTTCATAACCACTTTTCATTTCACCTGTATAGGGTCTAATTTTTTAAATTTCTTTATAATTTATATATATATATATATATATATATATATATATATTCAGGCAAAGTCCGGAAATGTATGTATGTATATATATAGAGAGAGAGAGAGAGAGAGAGAGAGAGAGAGAGAGAGCGCGCAAAGTAAATTTATGTCCCTGTTAAACTTAATTTTCCTGGTTAAATAGACCAAATACAATTCTATTTTGTATTTTTACACTTTGTGATGTTCATTAAAACCAAGTATAAATTTCATCATGTTAGAGTGTTTTTACGCATTTTTACATTTATTCCAAAATAATAACTAAAGGCAGTAACAATTTAAACAATATATATTATTTGTGAACTAATGTTCAGCTTTTCTTTTTAATAGTCAATTTATTCTCAGTAGTCATCAAGCTTGTACACACTGGTCACAGACACAGACACGAAGATGCACTTTTAATTTCCCAAAGCTGACTGCCCCGCACCAAACCCAGTGCACGCTTTAGGGGGTCTGTTTAAAGTCAATGGGTTCAGGGGAGGCAAGAGAGACGCTGTAACTTCACCTGTGGGTGTCACTGTTGGACACTGTGACTTCATAAAAACGAGTGACTTTTACAATTTTTTAGGTCATATTTTGTATTATTTGCCTTGTTTTTTTTTTGTTTTTTGTTTTGTTTGTTTAGTAATATCGATTATTTTCTCATCCAGTTTTTTTGAGGAGACACTGGGTCTTGCACTTGTTTTTAAAATGTCATGACCCTGCTCATTAAATAAAAATGAAAAGCAATAAACGCACTAAGGATTTATTCTCCAAGAGGCAAAATAAACATGCATTTTCTGAACAGTTTAAGTCCTATTACTCGACTATATCTTGTGGGAGGGGGACTTTTGTCAGAACGATAGCAATTAGAGGAGTGAGCTGCTGGGTGCAGGGAAAGGTCAACCTATTCAGAGTCTGTTACTCATAAACTAAGTATTCATGGCCTGTCGCTGAAATGCTACATTTATACATGCTTGAGAAGTGACACAGTTATTACAGAAGGCTTTGACAGGCATATGTGATTGCTGCTCAAGAGCATCTGTCATAAGAGGATATGAAGAGCAGAATGAAGATGAGGCGTGTGTTCTTTATTAATGACACAAGGCAGATGATGTCATAGCTGAAGGCTTAATTAATGATTCAAATTCTCTCATATAACTTAAAGTCAAATTAATCTGAATTGCCTTTAGCTTGGCGTAGGGCACAACGGAGCTAAAGACTCCCCTTAAGACTCCCCTTAAGAAAATTAGTTTATTATTATTTATTATTAAATTAGTTTAAGAATTTTTTTGTTGTTGTTGTTGTTTATTTCATCATTTTTGGACATTTCTATATTTAAAGTCGGCATGAAACAGAAGTTGTGATCGACTTTTCTTCCCTATTGTGAAACAGCTTCTCAAACAAGAAAAGATGTAGGGTGGGACATTATTTTGTCTATGGGGGATTGATTGGATAGTTGTGGTTTATTATTGGTCAATCTCATGTGAGTGACAGGTTGCCCCGCCCACATGCCAGTAAACACATCATCAGAGAAGAGATGTCACTGCAATAGGGAGGGAAAGTTATTTTGATCAAAGATTATGAGGGCACATTAATAAAAAAAAAAAGAATACTGCAAAAACATTGCATTGCATATTCCTCTGCCAGCACAACTGTTTATTGTGATGTTTTGGCCACATACTTGTTTCTAAAAAACATAAATAACAAAAGTAGATTTCATAAATAAGGCTTTTGTCTCAGAGTATTCATGATCATAATATGGATTCTGTGTTTTTACTGTGTTAATCAGTTCTGCATTCAGTGACCCACAACATGTCACAATTATTACTATTCATTTGCCTTTGAAATTAAATCATATTGCAATACATTATGCAATTGCAACTGCCTTTGATATTAAATATTTTGCAATGTTATGCCATGTTCCACCATGTGCTGTACTGTCAACGCATTTTGTGGCTGCTGGGGCTTTTGACGTTTTGAAGGTTGTTTCACTAGGCTAAAATTATAAATATTCATTGTCACCGTTGCTGCCTTGACACGTAATAAATAATGCGTTATATGTAAGATGGTCCTTCCAGGCACTTGGTGCTTTAATCCCTGAAAGAAAACATGGTATGAAAGCCAATGATTCAAACATATAAGAAGTAATAACCCAGTCAGAAACATATAGTAAACAAGTCGGGATATGAGCACTGAGTGCGTCTCCACTTGTTCTGTTCTTCTGACTTCTGAAGAGCTTTCGTTAAAGGACGTCTGCTGCCAAGGTTGTTTTTCTTTTAAATGTCTGAATGAAATGCTGTGAAATGCAGTGCATGCAGCATTGCCCATGTGCCTGAGAGTGCTGATATGAGCCAGAGCTGGATGGATTTAAAGCACAGCTCTGTCTCAATTGCTTTTCACAGCTCATTAGATGTGCTGTTTAACTGTGATGGACGCTGGCGGCTTTCACTCAACGTACGGGAGTGTCAATGTGTGTGCTTGTGTCCTGAGGGAACACAAAGCAGGAGTCAGCAGAACACCTGAAGAAATGAACAAGACTGCAGCCAGAAATCCAATATTGCACTACAACACAGCATTACACACTCACAGTATCACAGTATTCAGCGGCACACACACTGCAGTGCACTGCTCATTACACTGTCAATTCACAGAGTCATTCATCTAATAAGGAGAGAAAAACCTACATGTATGTATGTGTGTATATATATATATATATATGTTTTGCTCTCTTATATTACTAGCAAAAACATGCCTTCTTTTTTTCTAAATAAAAGAATATTTTTACATCCACAATCTAAACACTAAAACCATCCACAAATCCTTCATTAACAAGTAGACAGAAAATCTTCGATATTTAACATAATACAATGTCACAGATCACTTTTTTCGCAGATACACAAAATTAAAATCAATTAATCTCAAAATTGGTTTGACTGACTAAATCTTACAAATGTTGATATTCAGATGAAATGGCAAAATTAAGAAAAGTATAGACATTGATTAAAGGGTTAGTTCACCCAAAAATGAAAATTCTGTCATTAATTACTCACCCTCATGTCGTTCCACACCCGTAAGACCTTCGTTGATCTTCGGAACACAAATTAAGATATTTTAGTTGAAATCCGATGGCTCCGTGAGGCCTTCATAGGGAGCAATGACATTTCCTCTCTCAAGATCAATAAAGGTACTAAAAACATTTAAATCGGTTCATGTGAGTACAGTGGTTCAATAATAATATTATAAAGCGACGAGAATATTTTTGGTGCGGCAAAAAAAACAAAATAACGACTTATTTAGTGATGGCCGATTTCAAAACACTGCTTCAGGAAGATTCGGAGCGTAATGAATCAGCGTGTCGAATCATGATTCAGATCGCGTGTCAAACTGCCAACGGCTGAAATCACGTGACTTTGGCGCTCCGAACAGCAGATTCAATACACTGATTCATTATGCTTCGAGTCTTCCTGAAGCAGTGTTTTGAAATCGGCCATCACTAAATAAGTCGTTATTTTGTTTTTTTTGGCGCTCCAAAAATATTCTCGTCGCTTTATAATATTAATATTGAGCCACTGTACTCACATGAACCGATTTAAATATGTTTTTAGTACCTTTACGGATCTTGAGAGAGGAAATGTCATTGCTCCCTATGAAGGCCTCACGGAGCCATCAGATTTCAACTAAAATATCTTAATTTGTGTTCCGAAGATTAACAAAGGTCTTACGGGTGTGGAACGGCATGAGCGTGAGTAAAAAATTTTCATTTTTGGGTGAACTAACCCTTTAAATGTGCTAAGACGTGATTTTGTGTGCCATCTATGGTCTAGAGATAAAAAAAAAATCTTCCCCATTTTTTTGGGAATTCCCAGTCTTTTGGGGGATTTCCCAATCTTCCCCTATCATATTTATAGCTGCAAAAATATAACGAAATATTTGCGTTTTGAATTGCTTGCAAAATGTTTTTATTTGAGTGGCTGTCACTAGAGATAGATGCTTTTTGCTGTCAAATGGTGTAATTACAGGATCAACCAGCAGGGATTAACAGAGTCACGCTAACCAGCCAAACGAACAACCACGTAAATATGTGAGATAAACGTATGATGTCATCTGGTACGAGAATGCACGTGCGGTTCTCAGCGGTTTCGTGAACCATTGGCGAGTTATTCCATTTAAAATCTCTACATATTAACTTTGCATATTGTATAATGTATGGTAAGAGCATTATTGTGTTGTTTGTAAAATTTATGCTATATCCGACCACTTGCTCTTTACATAGAAGACATTTCAGTTAATCATGTCTTCGATGCTAACGTTATCTCCAATTTTGAATTTGCTATCTTTATATATATATATATATATATATATATATATATATATCATGGATAGCCTAAATGATATTACCATTTATAAAAATATGTATTTTCTCCAGTTCACGAATTCCTTTTTAATTTGATCAATTTCAAAGATTAGCGTGATATTTTGCCACTACTCTGCTGTTCTAACTACATTTGGCACATTCCTATAAATACATTTGCTGTTAAAAATGCACCTGATTTCTCCATCACTTGCAAAAAAAAGTGAGACTCGTGTGTTTGTTCTCCTGTTCCAGCCTTTAAAAGTCACATCAAAGCATGAAGCAGTTTGATTGTCTGCTCCAACCTGTTCCTGCATAGTGCATACTGAAAAGGTGGGTAAAGAAATAAGATGTAGAAAGACTCCAAAGAAAACGGGTAACGAAACTCAAAAAAGTGTCTTTTAAATGATTAAAGTTTCTGTGGAAACACAACACCCACTGAGGAACCGGAACTCAAGAAACACAAAATCCACAGACAATGTGGGAGATCAAATGAGGAAAAATGATAGGCCTATTACCATATACTGCAGGAAGGAAATACAGATTAAAGAATAACTCAAAGGATATATATTGTAAGCTGCATTCACGGAATGTCGTAATTACCATAACCGTAGTCTCCTGATGACATCTCACATTCTATTCGGAGCTGTTCACTTATGCGTTTCTATGGTAACACTATCAATGCCTAAATGAATCTGCAGCGGTCACGTGGTACAGGTAGGAGCTCTCCAAAAATTTCCATCTTACAAGCTGTTATTAATCTTGTTGAAATCTTGTATTACAGTAATTACAACATGGTGTGAGCGCACCTATAGCTACTGCTGTGTCCTGACCAGCAAAGAGGCTGCATCCGAAATCGCATACTCTCTTGAGTAGGTACTTATTTTGACATAACAAACTCAGGGTGGCTTAGAAAGTGCACGATGAAGGAGATGGTGATAACAACAAAAGTCTTTAATCCAGCAAACACAGAAGAGTAGACACAGAGAAAAAGAAGAAAAGATGCGGACTGAACAGAACAGGGAGTATAAATACACATAGCAACTGAGGCACCATGGTGGCACTGACAGTGGGAGGATCCAGTCCTAACTGAGGGGCCGGATGGAACTCTGGGACCGATCGACAGAGGCGGAACCATGATGAGAGGAGGAACCGGCGGAGCAGAGAGGCTGACGGACCAGGGCGACATGCTGCTGGCTCGTGGGACTGAGGCGGCGACAGGGACTCAGATGACCGGGATGACGATGGAGCGAGTGAGGACGGCAGGGAGATTGGGGGAAAGGGAGGAGTCCGATGATGCCGTAGGGGTGCAGGGTGTAGGCAAAGCCGGAATCATGAAAGTCCGTGGCGGAAGCTGGGTGTCGACTGACGGAGGCTGCCCTTGAGTGACGAGGGAGCCCAGTGGAGTCTCAGGCCAGACGGGCCACGGAGGCGACGAGGGAGCAGTGAGCCGAGGCGATGGCGACAGGCTGACAGGCTGAGGTGGAGACATGGGCCTGGAGGCCCGAGGTGCAGCCAGGGACTCTGCCTCATGCCGTGCTGGTGGAGTGGAAGCCCAAGGCGAGGAAGATGAGCCGCACATAGTGAGCAGCAGGGACAAGGAGCTGGACAACACCAGTGGTGCCGACGGATGCAGGGGACTGGCCATGACCAGTGACAGAGATGGGACCAGGAAATTAGGCAGGGACATAAGCAGAAGAAGATCATTTCCGGACAGGATCGGCGAGGTAGATGAAGACTCGAGGGTGGGGACTTGGGTGGGAACTGAATCCGTGGACCACAGATCTATCAGGTTGTGTGAGGGACAGGCTTCCATTCTGGAGCATCCAGGCCAAATACCCCAAAAACTTCCAGTTCTCAGGGAGGAGGAGGAGACGTAACACTGGTGAGTCCATTGTTTGGTTTCTTTTTCCATTAAGAAAAGCAACCACAAACTATGCAAAAGCGGTAGCCCTTTCGGTGCACTCAGTGTCCCAATTCCCAATTCCTCCTGCAGCCTTCTTTCCCTCTCTCTCCGCTACAGGACCAGACCACTTTCTCTTTCGATAGGGGGGAATTGCTAACATGGGAGGACACACGCTGCAAGGCAAAAAAGGAACATTTCTCATTTTTATGGATGGAAAATTGACTCTTGCAAAAGTTATTCCTACTAATAGCATGTTATTATAACCATGTAATTTTGTCATGATAATATTATGGATTGAATGTTAGTTTGTGTATATATCATATTCATTTTGGCATAAAGTTTATCAAAAGCAACTTTAAGTTAGTGCTGTGAGTTGGTTGGTGTGTTAAAGGTCACTGCAAATATAGCAGAGTGATTCATGATTCAAGCCTTGCTGAGATGAATAGTCTATGAATGTTACCAGAGTAACCGCAGCAGAAACAGTGTGTTCTTGCTTAAACATTCACATGCTGGTCTGTTCAGGTCAGCACACTCTAGCCATACTTCTCGATGTTCAGTTGATTCGTGCACTTCACAATAGAGGAGAGAAGTGTACAAGGAATATCTGACTAGCTAGTTAATTCATCAAATCTGTGAATGTTAACTTTTCAAGTGTGCAAATGTCTTAAATGATTGCATTATATTTTCATGTTTAACAGGTCATTTAATTTTTTTATCTCATGATAAAGTATGTTTACTAGCAGTTTAATTAATCAAATTTAATCAAAATAAAAAAAAAAAATAATAAAAAAAATTAAATTAAAAAAATATTTAATTAAAATAAAGCCATAAAACCCAGCTCAGAAGT